>NC_091762.1:48451203-50851203 GCF_029378745.1 Bos indicus
TAAAGCAAATGCTGAATTATGTGACTTTATTGTTCGTGTGAGTTTGTACGTGGGTAAGGCTATTTAAATAAAGCTACAGTGTATAATTCAATTTGGGTGCAGGAGCGAGGGGGCTAAAATTATTCCAGCTGCATCTCAACCAGGCTCTTTATGCTGTGAACATGGTTCAGTAACTGCACTTACACACAAATGGGTTTATCCTTGTAATTCAAATAATTGCTTTCATATTTTCAGCACCAACCATGTATGAAAGCTCTGTGTAAAAGCTGTAGGAAATTCCCAGGGGGAAGGAAAGTATCTATAGATCGGCATATGAAACTGTATACCCTCCCCACTTTCTTCACTCTGCATAAAATAGAAAAAATAGATATGCTAAATAATACCCATTTCATGGTTTACCAGCATAAAATAAGATCATTATGTCAAAACCTTTGGTAAACTGTAGAGGCTCTTAGAAATGAAGGTTTTACTATCCTAAGTATTATGAAATTCAGAATACCATCATACACACACAAAAACACACAGACACACACAGAGTTACAGCCAAATGTGCAAACCATAGCAGTGGGATGGGGAGGATGGTTCTTTTCAGCTTTTTGACAAGAAGGCAAATTTTCTTCCCTAAAATAAACTTAGTTTGAGATAGAACTGAAAAGATTTGACAAATGCAAATATTCACTGGTAACTAGAACTGAATTATAAACAATACCTACTCGGGGTTACAAGCATTAATGGGGTTAAGTGGAATTTCACACTTGAGGAATTTCATATGCTCAATTCTGACCCAACTTCAGAAAATATGTGGCTTTACTGTAAAATGCCCTAGAGACTCAAGAGACATGCTGTTAGTTTGTGGGCAACAAGCAGCAGAATTTAAATCAGACAGAAAATTAAACACATGGCACTTTCCCCTGGCCTTCTGTTTCTCTCTGGGTGGGAAAGGATCTTACATGACCCCTCCTTTCTCCTAACCCTCACATCAAGTGAGTCTCCGGCCTGATCCAACCTCAGAGTGTTTACTCTGACCAGTCCCTCCTCTCTACACAATGCCACTGCCTCCAGACTCAACACCTGGACATTTCACTGCCTCCCTTCCTTCCTTCCAGACTCCAGCCCTGGAGAATTTTCCCAGCTATGGTGTTTTCCCAATTAGCTCATCTTCCTATCTGCCACCAGCTCAATCCTCCTAAAGCAGAGGTTCCAAAGAATAATGGGTCCACCAGACACTCCAGGAAAATCAGAAGTTCAGTGGTCAAATCAGTGTGAGAAGTATCACTTATCATATCTTCTTCATGGAGCATCACTTCAGCAATTAAAGGTCCCGAGAAGTCTTACATTAAAGAGCCCTGCTTAACTACATTTTCCCCAGGTTCTTCAAACTGAGTAATTATAGCTACAAGTAAGTACTATCAGGGGCTTCCCAGCTGGCTCAGTGGTAAAGAATCCACCCACAATGAAAGAGATGCAGGGAACACAGATTCCATCCCTGGGTCAGGAAGATCCCCTGGAGAAGGAATGGCAACCCACTCCGGTATCTGTGCCTGGAAAATCCCATGGATAGAGGAGTCTGGTGGGCCACAGTCCATGGGGTTGCAAAGAGTTGGACACAGCTGAGTGTGCAAGCATGCAAGTACTATTATTACTACCAGTTTACAGATAAGAAAACTGAGGACATGCAAGATTTGATAATCCACAAAGGTCACACAGTTACTGAATGGTAGCGCTGAGGTTCAAAACTTTGCTGACTGCAAAGTTTAACATTTTTGATATCCTACAGAACCATAAACCAAGAGATACTTTCTTGAAATTTATATTATCTCCAGCTTCTGAACAAAACCTTCCACCAAATCTCACTACATACCATTTATATTCCTTGACTAGAGAGCCTTGCTACTTGGATTGGGGCCCAAGGACCAGCAGCACTGGCATTATCTGGCAACTTGTCAGAATGCAGAATCTCAACACACCCTCAGGAACCCCACCAGCCCTACTGAGTAAGGATCTGCATTTAAATAATGCAGAATTTCCAGTTTGAGAACCATTACCTGTAAAGCATTCAAATCTTTTTGGCCTAGTCTAACCTCAGAACATGTTTTTAGCCTCTTCTCTCACTATTAATATTCCTCCACTGGTGATTTTATCTTCCACAAACTACATTTTCTGGACTTATCAGCATGATGGTACAATGAGGTGGTATCATTCAGCAAATTGTGTCTCTGTCTCAGCCCCCAACCCACTCTTCTTTACCCCTCAAGTTCCTTCCAGGTATTTCTGGGATTGCCCTGCATGTGTCCCACCTGGGCCCTAGAGTCTAGTAGCCCCTATTTTCCTTCTCACTCATTCTGTGACCATGTCCTTTGTCTACACCAAAGTTGGCAACTGTGCCACCAAAAAACTTCCAGGAGCAGTGCCTGTCGTGATGCTTCTGATGCAGGGCCAAGCTTGCCGATGCAGAGGCACAGGACGTGATGAAGATGCTCTACTACTAAACTACTAAAGCCAGCTCTAGACCCTCAGCTCCTTGTGGATCCAGATCAATGACTCCTCCACACAGCACAGCATGGAGCACAGCGTCTTCATGCTCAGGACAGAGAAAGGGGCCAGAGGGAGTGGGAAAGACAAGAGTTAGGACAGAAGCATTATTCATTTTACAAAATGATTCCCTACAATGATGCCTCAAAATTAGATATACTTCTAAATGCCTAAAATGATGTGATGGACAAGAGTATTTTCCACACATCTTTCCAGAGATGTGAAAGTGGCCAAAACTGGGATGCATGCGTACACTCTTTGGAAGGCAAAATGTGTCACTGTGGGGAGAACAGAGAGGAAGCGGAGGCCAAAGTCTCAAGGCCTGACCCACAGCAAGGAGTGAAGTAAGCACCTTGTGGGACTCTGAAGGACTCAACTTGAATGATCCAAACTGAAGAGATGAGTGCAGTTGTCTCCCAGATGGAGAAAGGGACTCAGAGGGGGAAAGGAAGAAGATAACTGGCGACCTGACGCCAGGAAGCTGCCCAGTGATGTCTGGAAACCCAGATGAGGAAGCTGTGGGTGTTCTTTCTCTCCTAGCCATCCAAGCAAGGAAGGTGGCAGCCGAGACAGGCAACTGTCCAGAGAGCTCTAAGCCACTCCACTCCTTAGAGTCCACAAACAGCAGAGTGGGTAAGAGGCTTGCAAATGCCACTTGGGTCCAGAGATAGGACACCCAGCCAAGGCTGGGAGTTATCCGGCACACCCTGCTCTGCCTTGCCCACTCGCCCCCTCAACCACAGGGTCCAGGTGGATTTGTAGCTAGTCATCCACTCTTCCCCCACCTTCACCACAGCTCTCCTTAGCCAGACTCTTGCACCTTAGCCAGTTAGCAAAGCTCCTGTCTGGTCCCCCTACAATGACTCCTGTTCTTCCCCCTATGTCACTCTCCACACTGCAGCGGGTCTGTCTCTGAAAAGTACCAGGCTGGTCCTATCACACTCCTATGTAAAACCTTCATGACCCCTGAGATACCACACACCTCCTTATAGGACCCAAGCAAAGACAGCCCACGTGACCTGGCACCTCCAACCACTCAGTCCTGATGACCACTCCTCTCTCCTCTGCTCTCTGCACCCTGCTTCTGACCCTTGGACACACCAAGCTCTCTCCACGCAGAGACTGCATGTGCTATTCTTCATTCCAGAACATCTCTTTCTCACCCACAGCCTGCTGGCTCACCCCATCCTCAGCTCTTCCCCCTTTTTTTTTCTTTTTAAATGTATTTTTATTGGAGTGTAGTTGCTTTAAAATGTTGGGTTAGTTTCTACTGTACAACGAAGTGAATCAGCCATAAGTATACACATACCCCCTCCCTTTTGGACTTCCTTCCTCTTCAGGTCACCACAGCGCATTAAATAGAGGTCCCTGTGCTGTACAGTATATTCTCATTAGTCATCTACTTTACACATAGTATCAACAGTATATATGCATCAATCCCAATCTCCAAATTCCTCCCACATTGATATCCATATATTTGTTTTCTTTGCCTGTGTTCTCCATTTCTGCTTTGCAAATAGGATTTTTCTAGAGTCCACATATATGGATTAATACATGATATTTGTTTTTCTCTTTCTGAGTTATTGCACTCTGTATGACTGCAAGGAGATCCAACCAGTCCATTCTGAAGGAGATCAGCCCTGGGTGTTCTTTGGGAGGAATGATGCTAAAGCTGAAACTCCAGTACTTTGGCCACCTCATTCGAAGAGTTGACTCATTGGAAAAAACTCTGATGCTGGGAGGGATTGGGGGCAGGAGGAGAAGGGGACGACAGAGGATGAGATGGCTGGATGGCATCACCGACTCAATGGACGTGAGTCTGAGTGAACTCTGGGAGATGGTGATGGACAGGGAGGCCTGGCGTGCTGTGATTCATGGGGTCGCAAAGAGTCAGACATGACTGAGTAACTGAACTGAACTGAACTGATGAAACCCTCTAGGTCTATCCACATCTCCTAATCCACATGTCCCAATTTCATTTCTTTTTATGGCTAAGTTATATTCTATTGTATATATGTACCACATCTTCTCTATCCATTCCTCTGTTGATAGACATTTAGGTTGTTTTCATGTCCTGGCTATTGTAATTAGTGCTGCTATGAACATTGGCATCCAGTCCCATCACTTCGTGGCAAACAGATGGGGAAACAATGGAGAGAGTGAGAGACTTTATTTTCTTGGGCTCCAAAATCACTGTAGATGGTGACTGAAAACATGAAATAAAAGATGCTTGCTCCTTGGAAGAAAAGCTATGACCAACCTAGACAGCATATTAAAAAGCAGAGACATTACTTTGTCAACAAAGGTCCATTTAGTCAAAGCTATGGTTTTTCCAGTAGTCATGTACAGATGTGAGTTGGACCATAAAGAAGGCTAAGTGCCAAAGAATGACGCTTTTGAACAGTGGTGTTGAGGATGACTTTTGAGAGTCCCTTGGACTGCAAGAACCAGTCAATCCTAAAGGCAATCAATCCTGAATATTCACTGGAAGGACTGATGCTGAAACTCTGATATTTTGGCCACCTGATGCAGAGTCGAATCATTGGAAAAGATCCTAATGCTGGGAAGGACTGAAGGCAGGAGGAGAGGGGATGACAGAGGATGCAATGGTTGGACGGCATCACAGACTCAATGGACATGAGTTGAAGCAAACTCTGGGAGATGGTAATGAACATGGAAGCTTGGCATGCTGCATTCCATGGGGTCACAAAGAGTTGAGACACAACTGAATGACTAAACAACAACAACATGAACATTGCGGTATGTGTATGTTTTTAATTATTTTTTTCCTCTGCGTCCTTCCCTTTCCTTAAGACTCAGTTTAAATGTTGCTTTCTCAGAAATCTCCCAGACTAGATAGGATGTCCCCACACTGCCCTCTTATGTTACCCCCTCCAGCACCCAAACTCTCCTCATAACAAGTATCACAATTCTATTTGACTACCTATATATTTAAAATAATTTTTGCAAGTGTCAGGATGGTAGAAATCATAATTATATTGTTTATTACTGCATCACCAGTGCATACTATGTATGTTTGGTATTTAATCAAAGTGAAAGTGAAAGTGAAAGTCGCTTAGTCATGTCCTACCCTTTGCAACCATTCTCCAGGCCAGAATACTGGAGTGGGTAGGCTTTGCCTTCTTCAAGGGATCTTCCCAAGAACCCAGGTCTGCATTGCAGGGAGAGTCTTTACCAGCTGAACCACAAGTGAAGCCCAAGAATACTGGAGTGGGTAGCCTATCCCTTCTCCAGAAGATCTTCCCAACCCAGGAATAGAACTGGGGTCTTCTGCATTGCAGGTGGATTCTTTACCAACAGAACTATCAGGAAAGCCCTTGACATTTAATAGGTACTCAACAAATGTCTGTGGAAAGAAGAAAAGGAGAGAGGGAAGTGAAAAGGGAAGGGGGGAGAGAGAGAGGAAGGAAAGAAAAGAGGGCTATTTTCCAGGTATTTTAAGCAATTAAGAATGAGTTGTATTTTCCATCAAACTTCTTAAAACTGTACTGTCAGACAACAAAAACTGTTAACTAACGTTGTTTGGTATCATCTGTCCACATGTAATGATACAAACAGGTAAGACTTTATTGAGGTCAAGATCTTTGAGTATTTCTTGATTTTATGAGTAAGAATACTACTCATCCATCTCTTGATTCCCATCTTAATGATGATTTGGGAGAAAAGGTGATGATGGTCAAAATTGCTTTCTTATTCTTTTTGATGCAATGGTAAATGGGATTGTTTCCTTAATTTCTCTTCGTGACACTTCTGATAGTTTTTTGTTAGTATATAGAAATGTAACAGATTTCTGTGTATTAATTTTGTATTCCACAACTTTACTGAATTCATTAATAAGCTCTAGATAAGCTCTAGTAGCTTTCTCAGAGAAGGCAATGGCACCCCACTCCAGTACTCTTGCCTGGAAAATCCCATGGATGGAGGATCCTGGAAGGCTGCAGTCCATGAAGTCGACTGAGCGACTTCACTTTCACTTTTCACTTCCATCATTGGAGAAGGAAATGGCAACCCACTCCAGTGTTCTTGCCTGGAGAATCCCAGGGACGGGGGAGCCTGGTGGGCTGCCGTCTCTGGGGTCGCACAGAGTCTGACATGACTGAAGTGACTTAGCAGTAGCAGCAGTAGCTTTCTGATAGTGTCTTTAGGATTTTCTATATATAGTACTATGTCATCAGTAAACACAATTTTATTTCTTCTTTTCCAATTTGGATTCCTTTAATGTCTCTTTCTTCTCTGGTTGCTATGGCTAGGACTTCTAATCCTATCTTGAATAAAAGTGGCGAGAGTGGACATCCTTGTCTTGTTCCTGACTTTAGAGGAAATGCTTTCAGCATTTCACCATTGAGTAAGATGTTAGCTGTGGACTGTTATATATGGCCTTTATTATGGTTATAGGGCCCCTCTATGCCCACTATGAAGAGTTTTTATCATAAATGGATATTGAATTTTATCAAAAGCTATTGCCACATCTACTGAGATGATTATATGATTTTTATTATTCAGTTTGTTAATGTGATATATCACATTGATTGACTTGCAGATACTGAAGAATACTTGCATCCCTGGGATAAAGCCCACTTGATCAAGGCATATAATCCTTTTCATGCATTCCTGGACTCAGTGTGCTAGCTTTTGTTGAGGATTTTTGCATCCATGTTCACAGTGATACTGACCTCTAAATTGTGTGTGTGTGTGTGTGATATCTTTGACTTTGCAGAGTGATGGTGGCCTCATAGAATGAATTCATAACTATTCCTTCTTCTACAATTTTTTGGAATTAAAATTTAAATTGCTTAAAGTGTATTTAGAGAACATGTTACAAGCGTATACATACATATACACAAAACACAAAAATATTTGCTAAGATAAAACAATACTGCTATGTCTGTTTAAAACATTCTATTTTTTTCTTTGCAATGTAAATTCAGTCTTCCGTTCCAGCTAAAACAGACATCTCATCTCTGTATGATATACTTTTCAGATCAGCCCAGCTCACTTTGAGAGACCTTGGGGCCAAGCCATGGACACGTGATAGATGGCACTGGAGGCTGCAGCCGGGGCACAGAGCAACAAACAACATCGAGACTTCATTCTACCCTCCCTCCCCTCAGTCCCTCTAAAAGTTGCAGCTGGAGGTTGAACCCATGACCAATCTGATGCCCATCCTATCTTCCTTCTCTGCCTTTGGATGGGATGAGGTATAAAGGAACAGAGAAACAACAAAAAGCACCCTCAGCAGTAGAAAGAGAGGAGGTCAGTTAAAGGCTGACCCATTTATCAGAAACAGAAATCCTGATGAGCCAGCTGTTCAAGTTTGCAAAACTGAAATGTACTCTCTTCTTACTGAGGATATATCTTGCTGAATGTTCTCTTTCTGAATTTCTTGCCTGAGTTCAGGGCCATAAATATGTCTTAAAATTTTTGAAGAGTATTTACTGGCTAATTAAAGATAGATACAGCCACTTTTCTGCTATGCTTTAATGATGTTGTGATGGCCACCCACTGCTAATGTTCTGACATGCCCAGGGCCACATGTTATTTGGGTGAATCTACTTTTCCATGTCTAGCAGGCTAGTACTAACCTCAAATGTAAAATGGGGTCTGTTCAATTTCTTCATCTGCAAAATGGGATAAATCAGTACAACCACATAATTTCAAATGGAACTGAAATATTTGCCCAAAATACAGTTTTGATATGGTTCCAAATGCAGTCTCATAAACTATACTAACAAAAAAATGGTAAGTACAGGCCTTTTAAGGAGTAACTTTAATGAATAATTACCCATGATTATCAATAAGCAGGGCATAGCAATTATTTGAATATTTACAGATAGTTCATGGTGCTGCTGCAGCTGCTAAGTCACTTCAGTCGTGTCCGACTCTGTGAGACCCCATAGACAGCAGCCCACCAGGCTCCGCCATCCCTGGGATTCTCCAGGCAAGAACACTGGAGTGGGTTGCCATTTCCTTCTCCAGTACATGAAAGTGAAAAGTGAAAGTGAAGTCGCTCAGTTGTGTCCAACTCTTAGCGACCACATGGACTGCAGCCTACCAGGCTCCTTCATCCATGAAAGTTCATACCTGAATGCAATTCCTTATTTTAAGTAGGCTAAACATTCCCTTTGGATTTTGGTATAGGTGCTCAGTACCCTCTCCTAAAAAATACTGTTCTACCAAGTGGGCTGCCCAGTCTAAGTGGACACATAAACAAGCAGGAATGAAGGGGCAGGGTTGGTACTCCCCCCACCAATGGCTTCACTCTGCTCCCGTCTCCCAGGCCCTCACACAATCACTGCCCCAACCACCTTCCTCAGCAGTGTCCTGCCTCTTTATATAGAAATTTTCTTAGGATGATTTTCCATCACTTAGCTAATAAAAAACAGAATCCATCTGTATAACAAAGCAGAAGCTCCACCTGATCACAAGTTAGTGCTGAAAGACTAATCCTAAACCTATTTATTCATAAACACAAAGAAACACTATTTCCTTTTGTTGTAATGCCCAGGTGTGACTACAAAAGTGGTAAGGCTGGAAAAGCTGGAACATCTTTCTTCTGAGACAAATTTTGATCTCATTTCTGTGAAAAATCCTAAAATTCTCTGTAAGTTGTAACTAAAGGAGTCTCTGAACCAAAGTCCTGCTTTATCTAATTTTCTTGCCTGCAATATTTTGGCCAATAGGATTTTCCATTATTTCCACATGTGTGTTCTAACAAGTGGTCTTTCTACATCCTCTGGCTTTAGGCTGATCATCCACTTCAGAGCCAAAAAACACCAGAACGCAGGATCTGAGGACCCAAAGAGGAACATGTCCTGAGAAATGGCTTCCTACAGGTAACAAGCCAGGTATGCTGACGCTATGTTCCAGAGGCACTTCTGAGGTTTTCATGCTGCTGTCTTATTTTCTGTAGAGCTTCAGGTAAATATATGACAAACACATGAGTATCTCACAGATATTCTGCATTTATTTTATAATTAAATTCAGTATTTTGCTAGAAAATAACCTCTGTCCTTTAGATATAATGATATTAAAGTGGTACCCATTATTTGAGTGCTTACTATTTGCCAAGCACTGTGCCAAGTGCTTTTCTGACACATCATATTTAATCCTCAAAAACCACCATGCAAGGTAGATATTATTATTCCCACTTTCAGATAAAAAAAAAAAATGAGTCTTAAAAAAATGGAGCAACTTGCCATGATGACAGGTATAAGTGATAAAATTAAAACTAAATCTGTCTGACTCCATAATATATGCTGCTCTCTTTTCTAAGTTTTTATTGAAATATAGTTGATTTACACTGTTGTGTTAGTTTATGGTGTACAGCAAAGTGATTCAGTTACACGTACATATATATCTATTTTTTCAATTCTTTTCCCTAATAGGTTATTACAAAATATTGAGTGTAGCCCCCGGTGCTCTAGAGTAGGTGTTTGTTGTTTTATCAATTTTATATACAGCCAGGCTTTAGAAATACGTGAACCGTGAACTTACAGATGTTTCAAGCTGGTTTTAGAAAAGGCAGAGGAACCAGAGATCAAATTGCCAATATCTGCTGGACGGTTGAAAAAGCAATAGAGTTCCAGAAAAACATCTATTCCTGCTTTATTGACTATGCCAAAGCCTTTGACTGTGTGGATCACAATAAACTGAGGAAAATTCTGAAAGAGATGGGAATACCAGACCACCTGACCTGCCTCTTGAGAAACCTATATGCAGGTCAGGAAGCAACAGTTAGAACTGGACATGGAACAACAGATTGGTTCCAAATAGGAAAAGGAGTACGTCAAGGCTGTATGTTGTCACCCTGCTTATTTAATTTATATGCAGAGTACATCATGAGAAACGCTGGTCTGGAAGAAGCACAAGCTGGAATCAAGATTGCCAGGAGAAATATCAATAACCTCAGATATGCAGATGACACCATCTTTATGGCAGAAAGTGAAGAACTAAAGAGCCTCTTGATGAAAGTGAAAGAGGAGAGTGAAAAAGTTGGCTTAAAGCTCAACATTCAGAAAACTAAGATCATGGCATTTGGTCCCATCACTTCGTGGCAAATAGATGGGGAAACAGTGGAAACAGTGGCTGACTTTATTTTGGGGGGCTCCAAAATCACTGCAGATGGTGATTGCAGCAATGAAATTAAAAGACGCTTACTCCGCGGAAGGAAAGTTATGACCAACCTAGATAGCATATTGAAAAGCAGAGACATTACTTTGCCAACAAAGATCCATCTAGTCAAGGCTATGGTTTTTCCAGTGGTCATGTATGGATGTGAGAGTTGGACTAAAAAGGAAGCTGAGCATGGAAGAATTGATGCTTTTGAACTGTGGTGTTGGAGAAGACTCTTGAGAGTCCCTTGGACTGCAAGGAGATCAAACCAGTCCATCCTAAAGGAGATCAGTCCTGGGTGTTCATTGGAAGGACTGATGTTGAAGCTTAAACTCCAATACTTTGGCCATCTGATGTGAAGAGCTGACTCATTGGAAAAGATCCTGATGCTGGGAAAGATTGAGGGCAGGAGGAGAAGGGGACAACAGAGGATGAGATGATTGGATGGCATCACTGACTCGATGGATATGGGTTTGGGTGGACTCTGGGAGTTGGTGATGGACAGGGAGGCCTGGTGTGCTGCAGTTCATGGAGTGGCAAAGAGTCAGACACAACTGAGCGACTGAACTGAACTGAACTGAAGTGTGTATAAGCGTGTGTGTATACTTAGTTGCTCAGTCATATCTGACTCTTTGCAATCTTCTGGACTGCAGCCCACCAGTTTCTTCCATCTATAGGATTTTTCAGGCAAGAATACTCGAATGGGTTGCCACCTCCTTCCTCCAGGGTATCTTCCCGACCCAGGAATCAAACCAGCATGTCCTGTGTCTCCTGCATCGCAGGCAGATTCTTTAACCGCTGAGCCATCAGGGAAGTCCAGTGTGTATATATTAACATGTAAACATCATATATGCTCTTCATGAATATACTATATTATCTCTCAGAGGCTTTGGAAGGTTTTTTTGATCAACAAATATTTATCTTCCACTTTGTGCTATTGCACTAGTCTACCAAGATCTTGTTGGCTCTAAGCTCCTCCCTCTCTAGTCACTTATCCATCCAGCTGTCAAAACAGTGTCTCCCAAGGAGTGATTCCAAAACCACCTGCATCCTAATCACTTGTATGACTGTTAAGAAAAAGGCTCCCAGACTCAACTCAGAGATAATGATCTGAATCACTTGCAACACTCCAGCTGCTTTTCAGAACGACTATGTCAATATAATATCTGTTCACAGTCTTCAAATGGTTTCCCGAATCTGTGATAATACTGTGTGTGGTAGACTAAACAACGACCTCTCATATGTGGATCTACACACATACACACACACACACACTGTTCCTTGCCTTGAAAAGTGAAAGTGTTAGTTGCTCAGTCATGTCCAACTCTTGTGACCCCATGGACTGTAGCCTGCCAGACTCCTCTGTCCATGGAATTTTCCAGGTAAGAATACTGGAGTGGGTAGCCATTCCCTTCTCCAGAGGATCTTCATCTCCCAGGGATCAAACCAGGTCTCCTGCATTGCAGGCAGAGTCTTTACTGTCTAAGCCACCTTTACATTCTCCTATAAATATCTGAATGCACAGCTACCACCCATTCATCTTTATATCCTCATTCACAGTGCCTGGTCCAGGGTAAATGGTCCATAAAAGTTATTTGAACTGAACTAAACCCCTAGTATTTGCCTAGAAAGCTATAGATGTACTCCCAAACACCGCTTTTAAGGAAAGTGTTTAAGAAAGTCCTGTTTTATAACCTCCCTCAGATCCTACATCACTGTTCTCTTCTCACATACACTCAGTGGTAACAAATGGCTACCCTTTTTAAAGGTTTGAATTTGGAAGGTGAAAACACAAACAAATACTATACAAAGATACCAACTAACCAAGGAGGATGATCGAACTGTAAAGTACAATTTTAGATCAAAATGAATCAGAACTATCAATTGCATATGGCTCATAAGCTATCTGTGACGACTCTGGGTATATAAGTTCTGGTATTTTAGTTTTTTAACATCTATAAAGAATTTATGATTATATTATCAAAGTATACTCTTCTTTCCATCAAAATCCAAAAACTTGACTCTTATACAAAATAAAATGAACACATGTGAAAGAATATATTGTGCTCATAAATTAATAGAGAAAACAGTAAGTAAGACTTAAAGAGTATGAGTGGAAATTTATAAAGAGATGATAAACAGACTGTTAAGCTTGCTAAATTAGATACAACTGTTTAGAATCCTTCAAGGCAATAAATCAAAACCTTTTGGTTACCTTACTTGCTGAACAAAAATAATTTCCATCAAAACTAAACACAGGACTTCCCTAGTAGTACAGTAGATAAGAATCCACCTGCCAGTGCAGGGGACACAGGTTCAGCCTCTGGTCCAGGAAGATTCTGAATGCCACATGCCACAGAGCAATTAGAGCCCAACCACCACAGCTACTGAGCCCATACTCTAGAGGCTGTGAGCCACAAGCGCTGAGCTTGCATGCTGCAACTTCTGAAGCCTGTGCTCTGCAACAAGAGAAGCCACTGCAGTGAGAAGCCTATGCACCCCAACGAAGAGAAGCCCTCACTCACTGCAACTAGAGACAGCCCACAGCAACAAAAACCCAGGGCAACTGAAAATAAATTTTTTTTAATGAGATAATCTCTGTAGAAAAAAAAACTAGACACAAAATGTATGAGTCAACATAGTAGATAATGTATAAAATTTCTAAAAAACAGAAACCTCACTTAAATTGAGTCAGGAGTCCAGAAGGGGAGCTCTCATAACTCATGACAATAGCAGAGTCCAGCAGGAAGAAGAAAGACTTCTCTTCTTTCCTGGCAAATACTAAGCCAATGAAAAATCATGGACTCTGGCCCTTCCACTTCCTTTTCCCCTCTATAAAAGAGTTCTCCTTCCCCTGCTGTGGGGAACCTGCACATGGCTTGCCATGATTGCACACTCTGCATTGCAATTCTCTGCTGATCCCAAAGAAACCCATATTTCCTGAAGAAATATCTCGAAGTATATTTCAGGCCATCAGTAACAAATCAGTGAATGGCACATTCTCTCAGAAAAGTATATAAACCTAGAATGGATGTGTGGTTGCCCTCTTAAGTCTAATTTACAGATTTTGGAAAAATAAAAAAATTACAAAGATGGAATCTAACTGGTACCACAAAACTTTAAAGGAAATATAAATCACTGGGGAAATTTTGAACTGGATCCTGAAAGAGGAAAGGGACAAGCAGACACCAGTAGACTTTAAATATTATTTTCTAAAAGATATTAAGACTAAATTTCTCTCCAAAGACATGAGTCTAGTATTTTTCATTAAAAAAATTAAGAGATTTAGAAATTCACCTTACTTTTGCAGAACATGCCTATTTTAAAAGTTAACAGCCAGGATATGGAAGCAACCTAGATGTCTATCAGCAGATGAATGGATAAGAAAGCTGTGGTACATATACACAATGGAGTATTACTCAGCCATTAAAAAGAATACATTTGAATCAGTTCTAATGAGGTGGATGAAACCAGAGCCTATTATACAGAGTGAAGTAAGCCAGAAAGAAAAACACCAATATAGTATACTAAAGCATATATATGGAATTTAGAAAGATGGTAACGACAACCCTGTATGCGATACAGCAAGAGACACAGATGTATAGAACAGTCTTTTGGACTCTGTGGGAGAGGGAGGGGGGGATGATTTGGGAGAATGGCATTAAAACATGTATAATATTATATAAGAAACGAATCGCCAGTCCAGATTCGATGCAGGATACAGGAAGCTTGGGGCTGGTGCACTGGGATGACCCAGAGGGATGGTATGGGAAGGAGGTGGGAGGGGGGTTCAGGATGGGGAACACATGTACACCCATGGTGGATGCATGTTGATGTATGGCAAAACCAATACAATATTGCAAAATAAAAAAAAAATAAAATAAAATAAAGTTAACACGTGGTTGTAGTTCCTGTTCCCATGCTGTGAATCCAGAATTTCCTTCTGCTTCAGTCTAGCTCCCTTGGGTCTTCATCACTTGTACTATGCCCTATGCACCACCCACCATTTTCCCCCCAACTGCCCCTGTATTTCAACCACACCAAATAACTTTCCACAGCCTCTCTTTATCATTGTTCAAGTTAGTGTGTGTGTGTGTGTGTGTGTGTGTGTGCACACGCACGCACGTGCATGGTCTGTTATGAGAAACTTTGGAGAAATGCTACTTGAACAGTAGACACGTGATCAACACTGAAGTCAAGCTTCAGGGAAGTAAGGATAGAAAAAACAGGAATGATCAAAATGAGGTTAATACTGAAATCGAAATGAGGGAGGAAAATACTGGAAGGTAATAATTCAAATAAATGTATAGGATGTAAATAATGGTAATCGCCAAGCTATAATCTACATGGAGGAACTCAGGAAAAAAAGGATTACTCAGCAGTGAACTTGTATACTGGCCTCATATTCTATATGCTATTTGTTCTATCTCTAATTTTCTGCGATCTATAATGTTGATAATTGTGATGACAGTCTTTATTTGGTTGCCTTTTCAGTAACCATAAAGTCACAGGGATGGGTTTCCCCAGTGGCTCACATGGTAAAGAATCTGCCTGCAATGCAGGAGGCCCAGATTTAACCCTTGGGTCAGGAAGATGCTCTGGAGAAGGAAATCACAACCCACTCCAGTATTCTCCCCTGGAGAACCCCATGGACAGAGGAGCCTGGCCAGCTACAGTTCATGAGGTCGCAAAGAGTTCGACAGGACTGAGCGACTAACAAAATCACAGGGATAGCCTTTTGACAGTATTTGCTCATAGTTTTTGAAAACTATATGTGTGGGCAACTATTCATTGCCCTCATGGATTCATCCAAATTAGATTCATTAAGAACTCTGAGAAAATAATGTTAATTGTGTTAACAATTAACTATGTAAATTAAAAGTACATTAATATTTTATTAAGGACTAGTAAGATCTGCTAAACTGGTAGAAAGTATACTTCATTTAGTTTGGAATATTACAGTTTTCTGCATTCAAATTTGCTATTTCTCCCATTCAGTTATAATCTAGTTATATAATTTTGAAGATAACAAAATGTCTTATTTACTTTTGTGTTTCCACTGTGGACTTCAATGTCTGAGCACATAGCAGGAATATGCAAGAACTGACCATTGAAGGAATGTTACATAAATAGGGTAAGCACAAGATTCTAGCAGAGCCACACTTATATATTATAATTCAGAGTCAATATAAATATTAATAGGAACACACTAATTAAGGGTACTAGAATATGCCACTCCAAAATATGCCACTTTGGTATATGAATTATTTTTAATTAAAGACAACTGAGAATAAGCAAACATGAGTAAAGCTCTTTACCTTTCCCTAACTGCCTAAAAATAAAGTAATTTACACTTATAAAGAAAACTTCCATTTGTAAAAATGTCTAGGAAGAGAGTCATTGCTGGAGATAATTCTTATTACCTGAGAGACTCTTATCTGCATAAGAAGAAAACCCTTATTTATCATATATTTTCTCCTCTCACCTTTCCTTAATTCACCTCCCCTGTCCAGAAGCCCAAAACCCACCTCTTTGTTAAACCTAAGATGGTATCTAAACATCAGTCATCTGGTCACCACCTGGAGCCACATTTTTCTTTGTGAACTTCTGTTCATATGTACATAATTAAAACTGTTTTTTTTCTTATTGAACCTATGAGTAGAGAAGGGGAAAATAGTTTTCTTCCCCTACACTGTAGCAGGGAAAGAGTAGAAGAGAAGAGGAAGAAAAATTGGAAAAGGAAAGGGAGAATTTACATCAGTACAAGTCAAGAGTAATAGAATATAATACAATGTCAAAATGATAATAAGAGATCTGACAAAAACAAAAATTACAAATACATAAGTACCAAAGAATACAAGGCAATTTCCTAATCAAAGTCCAAATACCTAGAAGGAAAAATGAAATATTTGATTTTCCAAATATATTGCTGCTGCTGCTAAGTCACTCCAGTCGTGTCCGACTCTGTGCGACCCCATAGATGGCAGCCTACCAGGCTCTCCCATCCCTGGGATTCTCCAGGCAAGAACACTGGAGTGGGTTGCCATTTCCTTCTCCAATGCATGGAAGTGAAGAGTAAAAGTGAAGTCGCTCAGTCGTGTCCGACTCTTCGTGACCCCATGGACTGCAGCCTCCCAGGCTCCTCCATCCATGGGATTTTCCAGGCAAGAGTACTGGAGTGGGGTGCCATTGCCTTCTCCGTCCAAATATATTAAGCATATCCTATATCCTAAAAGAAATCTGCTGGATGACAAAGGTGAAAAAAAGAATGAGCTTTGTTGAGCACCCACGTGCTAGAATTTATTTGTTGTTGTTGTTTAGTCACTAAGTTGAGTTTGATTCTTTTGCAACCCCATGGACTATAGCCCACCAGGCTCCTCTGTCAATGGGACTTCCCAGGCAAGAATATTGGAGTGGGTTGCCATTTCCTTCTCCAGTGGATCTTCCTGACCCAAGGATTGAACCCAGGTCTCTTGCTGGTGGCTCAAATGGTAAAGAATATGCCTTCAATGCAGAAGACCCAAGTTCTATCCTGGGGTCGGGAAGATCGCCTGGAGAAGGGAATGGTTACCCATTCCAATATTCTTACCTGGAGAATTTCATGGACAGAGGAGCTTGGGGGGCTACAGTCCATGGGGTTTAAAGAACTGGAAACGACTAACACTTTCTCCTACATTGGAGGAAGATTCTTTATCGCTGAGACACCAGGGAAGCCCTTGGGTTAATCTTATTTGATATTTCATTTAAAGATAAATGAGATCCAGTCTTTGGATTTAAGAACTCAACAACCAGGCTTCCCTTGTGGCCCAGTGGATAAGAATCTGCCTGCCCCAAGCATCCAGTATCGTGCATCGAACCTGGACTGGTGACTCGGATTCATTTCAATATTTGGCAAAACCAATACAATATTGTAAAGTTTAAAAATAAAATAAAATTTTAAAAAAAAGTGTTAAACTGAAAAAAAAAAAAAAAAGAATCTGCCTGCCAGTGCAGGAAATGCAGGCAATCTAAAACCCATGAACCGCAACTGCTGAAGCCTGCACACTTAGAGCCTGTGCTCCAGTGTGCCTGCACACTGCAACAAAGAGTAGCCCCCACTCACCGCAACTAGAAAAAGCCTGTGCACAACAACAAAGACCCACTACAGCCAAAAAATAAAGTAAATAAATAAATCTTAAAAAAAAAAAAAAAAGAACTCAGCCAATGGAGAAAACAGACCTCATCATAGAAGGCAGAGACGGTTAAGTGTAGCATAGGGAGGATGCCAGCACAGGAAGAAAATAAATTAATTGCAACCTGAAGGATAAGCAAAAGCAAAAATTAAAGATAGAACAACCCGGACTTCCCAGGGGTAAAGAATCCACCTTCAATGCAGGAGACACAGGAGATGCGGGTTCAATCCCAGGGGAACATCCCCTGGAGGGCAGGGCAACCCACTCCAGTATTCTTGCCTGGAGAATCCCATGGACAGACAAACCTGTTGGGTTACTGTCCATAGGGCTGCAAAGTGTTGGACACGACTGAGGTGACTGAACACATCCTTTCTAGATAGCAGAATTGCACCTATAATGTTGAAACTCAGATATATATCTGGAATTCTACCTTTAGGAGAAGGAAATGGCAACCCACTCCAGTACTCTTTCCTGGAAAATTCCATGGACAGACGAGCCTGGCAGACCACAGTCCATGGGGTCACAAAGAGTTGGATATGACTGAGCAACTAACACACACAAAGATAGAATAAGTATAGTGGCTATTTGCCCAGAGAGCCAGCAACACAGATGTGAGTTAACATAAGCCTGAGGGTACAGCTGGCCAGAAGTGCATAGAGCCCTATCAGAGGAATGCTCATAAAAGGAAAGGCCTCATCTGCCTTTCCAGTTCTCTTGTGCTCAGAGCCAGTTCTGGAAGAATCTACTCTGGAGTCTTGGTGGGAACCATAAGCTACAGGCTGGGGGATGGACAGGGAAGGGGAGCAAACTTTGTCATGCCCTTTGTTATGAGGATTCATTTAGGTTGATTATTTTAAAGCCCAAAAGATTCTGAAAAAAATCTCTGCCCTTCCCCCAACTGCCTAAACAATGTTGATCAAGAACCTGTTCCAGGGAGGGAGTCATCACCATAAATACAGTGAACTAGGAGTAGACAGAAAGAAACCTAGCAAAGTCTGTTGAAATTCCACTCTAAGTCCCATTGTCCCAGCATGGTCCAGTGAACATCTGTTTATCAAACACTTACTCTTGCTTCTCCATGTCAAAAGCCTTCTTCCTTTTTGAAGCTCCAAGCCACTAACCCCAACACCATCTTTTGTCTTTAGCTGAAGATGGTGGTTAAGGTGAGAGTTTCAGCCTTATCTGGAATTCTCAGTAAACTACTCAGTTTTCTTTGGTCTCTCCCATGTATACATGTTTTTAAACTTTTGTGTGAATTTCTCCTGTTAATCTGTCTCCTGCCAATGTAATTCTTAGACCAGTCAGAAGAACCTAGAAGGGCAGAGGGAAATTTCTTTCTCCTTGACAACAGTAAATGGTGTCCTTTGATTTTCAAACTTTTTTTGAAAAATGGAACAGACTTAAAAACATATTCAAAATCCCAACACAGAGAGGAGATGAAAGGGGAATGGCTCTGAGAAAAGCAGAACAATGGTGCAGGCATCTTCGATCTCGTCCCATTCTCTCTACTTCCCATCAACTTGGCTCAGCTAAAAAAAAAAAAAAAAAAGGCATCAGAAACATCTTCCTGACAGACCAAGGTAGAAAGCAAAGTGACTGCTAAAAAATAAAAAATTAACTCTGAAGCCTTTTCGTACTTTTTCTCCCTACTCCCATATCAACTTTTAACAAAGTAAAGCATGACCGTGTATCATCTCAAATTTTGTTTGCCAGGTCTATGATTTCTCATGAAAATGTGTCAGAAGTTGTCAATCACTTTGTAAGTGAAAAGTTCAACCAGATAACATATTGCTGGGTTCTTTTCCTTTTTTCCTTTTTTTTTTTTTTTAATTCATTGGAATGTTCTAAAAATCATTCTATTTCACAGGCATCTGTGATGGAGTAAAAGTACTGAGTTCTGTCAAGTTCACGTGAAACGGAAATTCACAGAAGTCAACACTTCCAATCGATGCAAATGATCTTGATGGAGAAATTGACAAGATTTACTGAGGGCTGCATCCTATCTCCTACTTTCATCAAGTCACAGAAGCCTGAAGCCCTGCTGTCTGTCATTAAACTAACGAGGAAACTTGAGAAGGGTTATAGGGGTAAGAGCTGGAGTAGAAGTTAAAAAAAAAAAAAAAAGTAAGACAAGATAAAAGAGCAATTTTAGAATCATTACTTTTTAACAAGGAACACAGCTATTATTCTGAACCCCAAATCACGGATGTGATAGTCAAAAAGACAAAAGAATAGCAGGGTAAATTGTTGAAACAAATCTCTTTGTAATCGATAGTAAAAATCTCATTGCAATTCAAAAGATAAATGGCAATTAAGTAGTTTCTGTTAAGTGTTTATTGTTCACCTTTTATGTGGGTGGCCTTTTAAGTGATTTTCTTTTTAAAGGAGAAGGGAAAGTTTGTTCTCTTCAGCATTTGAACTAAACATGATGCAAATGCATGCAACCATCAATTTTAAAATAATAATCGTCTTGATTTTCTAAGCCGATAAACCAACTACTATACACCACTTCCTTTTCAGGCTGTTGTTTGCTTGGCTTATCACAGTTAACTATCGCACTGTGTCTCTGCGTGAAGACGGTAATGTAATTAAATCCTATTAACACATCAAGAATAAAGCCCTTTAATGGGCACACAAGGCTTTGAGAGGCAGCTCATTCCTGAGCAGATTTAATATCTTTAAATTAAGCAAGTGTGAATGGGAAGATGAATCTTATTAAAAACTTAAATCTGATTATATTTGAAAATTATTGGTTTCTTAATGTAATAAATTATCCAATACAGACTAGAACAAATAATATGTCCCAGCTCCACATAACTCCACTCTATAACAAGTGACAAAAGAAATTATGTGTGACTGTGGGGCAAAAAGAAAGGTCTTTTTATAAAAGTCATTTTGCATAATGAAATACCTAAATCATTTTAATAAACATTTGAGGGGGGGGAGTGCAAATGACACAGTTGGAGAGGGAATCATTTACCCTATTCAGAAAGGGAATGTGGAAATAGTGATGCTAATTTTTTTTTTTTTAATTGCCATTCTGGCCAATTTGTTGTAAATTCTGAAAAGAAAAGCTGCAGCTTATGTTGTTGGTAGCAAATTCCTTCTCCAGAAGGCGAGTGCAAATGCAAGCCATCTGCCAGGCATTCTGCTGAGAAAGCTGGAGTCTCCAACAATGGGCCAACAGGCTCTGCATACTAACACACACTCACTCTGCAGGCGGGAAAGTTTGCATTTTCCCCAAAGGTACACTTTGTGTTGCCTCCTTTCCTATCATCATGGGGACCACCAAGCACCCACCCGCTCTCCCCCAATCCAGCTGGCACCAGTTATGCTTCCACATGATCAGCCTGATGATGTTCACAAGGAGAACCCCCCAGAGAAGCGTTTTCTGTTGAAACTGAAGCAGGAATGCAAGACCTGTTAAATTATTTAGCCAGACAAATGCTTCTCAGTGTGCATTTCTTAACTTAATCCTATTTTAGCAAAACCTGGCGTCGCCCATTTCACTACACATTGGAACACTGCGTGGGTTTTATCCTTTTATAACTGGACCCTTTGGGAGGGCTGGGGAACAGTGTCCTCAGCTCATCTGAAAGCTGCCATCTAACCAGCAGATGGATGTATTCAACAGAACGCACCGGGCAGGCAGGCACTGCGGGAGCCATCATGTCTGAAACCAGGGTCTGCTCCCATACTTGCAAGTAATTCTTACTGCTCCACTCGAGGAAACTGGAATGCTGTTACTTGGCAACTGTGCCCAAATGGCTCATTCAACAACATGATGAAACATTTTAAATATTGTTTGGTATGTGGTGACGGGGCAAAGGGAGAGGTGCCCTCTGCTGAAAAGCCATCCTAGGAAATTCAACTTCCCTTCACCCCAGATCTGGCCCCTGCCAGCTTTCATCTCCAATCTCTTCTCGCTCTGATTACCATGTTCCCTCAGGCCTCTTGTCGAAGGTTCCTCAGACTTGCCAGACTGTCTCTTTTTTTTCTTTTTTTTTTTTTAATTTTATTTTATTTTTAAACTTTACATAATTGTATTAGTTTTGCCAAATATCGAAATGAATCCGCCACAGATATACATGTGTCTCTGCCTGTGTACAGCAGCTTTCTCTGCCTAGAATGCTTTCTCCAAAACCCCTCTGCTCACACATCCTCTGGGCAGGTGTCTCGTGTATGTTCCAGAGTCTGACTTTGCAGGTTCAAATCCCAGCTTTCTGACCTACTAGTTGTGTGACTGTGGAAAACTTGTTTAACTTCTCTAGGACTCAACTAACTCAATTGAAAGATGAGCACAGTAATAATATAACCTCTGCCAAAGACTAACTAGGATGAGACTATGCTTTTAGCAGAGTGTCCAGGATAACATGTTTAGCAGATGTTAATTATGATTACCACCTCTTGTGAAGAAGCTCAAGGCTCTAGTTTGCCATGACCCCTTTCTCTAATATTATTCCTTCTTTGTATGACCATATGCTTCTCCACAAGCACATGCTTATGCTGTTGCATTCATCACACATTTCAACTGGGTGCTTGTATCTGTCTTTTCTGTGAGACTTATGTAGTTCCTTAGGAACTTGTTTTTATCTTTGTCTGCACAAAGGTTAATATAGTACCAGGTACATAATAATTGCTCAATAAATATTTATTAACTAAATACAGTAATTAATGAACAAATGTGTTTAGTAACAGCTGGATTAAGCATATAAGTAAGGTCAGAAGTAAATGTTTTCCACCATAACTAGAGGAAAATATCTTAGAGATGACTTCTTTATACTTTCTTCTATTGATGGGCCCTTGGGTAGTTTCCAACTCTTGATACTGCGAATACTGCTGTAATGAACACTAGGGTGCATGTATCTTTTTGAATTAGAGTTTTCATCTTTTCCAGATACATGCCCAGGAGTGGGATTGCTGGATCATGTGGTAACTCTACTGTTCATTTTTTAAGGAACTTCCATACTGATCTCCATAATGGCTGCATCAATTTACATTCCCATCAACAGTGTAGGAGGGTTCCCTTTTATTCACACCCTCTCCAACATTTAGTATTTGTAGATTATTTGATGATGGCCACTCTGCTCAGAGGGAGGTGATACCCCATTGTACTTTTTATTTGCATTTCCCTAACAATTAGTGATGTGGAGCATCTTTTTGTGTGCCTATTGGCCATCTGTGTGTCTTCTTTGGAGAAACATCTATTTAGTTCTTCTGTCCATTTTTTGAATAGGTTTGCTTTTTTAAATATTGAACTAGATGAGCTATTGTATATTTTAGAAATTAAGCCCTTGTCAGTCTCATCACTTGCAAATATTTTCTCCCAGTCTGTAGGTTATCTTTTCATTTTGCTTTCAATTTCCTTTGCTGTGCAGAAGCTTCTAAGTTTGATTATGTCCCATTTATTTCTCCTTGTATTTCTTTTGCCTTTGCAGATTAATCTAAGAAAATATTGCTACAATTTGTCAGAGAGTGTTTAGCCTGTGTTCTCTTCCAGGAGTTTTATGGTGTCAGGTCTTATATTTAAGTCTTCAAGTCAATTTGAGTTTATTTTAGTGTATAGTATGAGGGTGTGTTCTAACCTCATTGATTTACATGTGGCTATCCAACTTTACTAAACCATTTACTGAAGATATTGTCTTTCCTCCATTGGATATTCTTGCCTCATTTGTTAAAGATTAATTGACAGGTGTGTAGGTTTATTTCTGTGCACTCTATTCTGTTCCATTAAATCATCTGTCTATTTTTGTGCCAATACCACCCTGTTTTGATTACTGTAGCTCTGTAATATTGTCTGAAATCAGGAAGGGTTATGCCTCCAGCTTTGTTCTATTTCCTCAGGATTGCTTTTGCAATTCTAGGTCTTTTATTTGCAGAATTTCCCAGTAAAGCCATCCTGTGCTGGCCATATTCATTATATTAATTCATGCAATCTAAGAGCAATGGATATTTTTCTGTTTCCTTGAATCATCTTTGATTTCCTTTATCAATATTTTATAGTCCTCAGTGTATAAGTCTTTCACCTCTTTGGTCAGGTGTATTCCTAAGTATTTTAATCTTTTGATGCAATTTTAAAAGGGATTATTGTTCAACTTTAAATTTCCGATAGTTCATTGTTAGTGTAATAAATTCAAAAGATTTCTTTATATTAATCTTGTATCCTGTGCCCTTGCTGAATTCATTTATCAATTCTAATAGTTTTCGTGTGGAGTCTAGAGTTTTCTATATACAGCATCATGTCTCTCTTGCACATAATGAAAATTTTACATCTTCCCTTCTGCCTTGGATACCTTTTATTTCTTTTTGTTTTCTGATTGCTGTGGCTAGGACTTCCAATACCATGTTGAACAGAAATGGTGAGAGTGGGTATCCTTGTCTTATTCCCGAATATAGCAGGAAGGCTTTTAGCTTTTCATCATTTAGTTTTATCTTGGTTGTGAGTGTGTCACAATTGACTTCTATTATGTTGAGATATGTTCCTTCTATATCACTCTGGTGAGAATTTTTATCATGGATACTGAATTTTATTAAATGCTTTTTGTGCATCTATTGAGATGATCATGTGGTTTTTGTCTGTTCTTTTGTTGATGTGGTGTGCCACAATGATTGATTTCCATATGTTGAATTATCCCTGTGACCTTGAATGAGTCTAACTTGATCCTGGTGTATGATATGTTTTATGAGTTGCTGGATTCAGTTTACTAATATTTTGTTGAGAATTTCATCAAAGATATTGGCCTGTAATTTTCTTTTTGCTAGTGTCTTTGTTTGGTTTTGGTATCAGGGTGATGGTGGCGTCATAAAATGACCTTGAATGTGTTTATTCTTCACTCTTTTGGAGGAGTTTGAGAAGGATAGGTGTAAGTTCTTCTTTGTATGTTTGGTAGAATTTCCCAGTGAAACCATCCTGTCCTGGACTTTTGTTTGCAGGAAATCTTTTTATTACAGATTATATTTCACTTTTAGTGACTAGTCTATTCAAATTACCTATTTCTTCTTGATTCATTTTCGGCAGGCTGTATGTTTATAGAAACAGGTCATCCATTTTGTGGTCATATAATTGTTCATAATACTTTCTTATAATTTTTTGTATTCTGTGGCATTGGCTATTATTTCTTCTCTTTCATCTCTTATTTCATTTGTTTGGGTCTTCTCTCTTTTATTCTTGGTGAACTTGGCCAGAGGTTTGTTGATTTTTTTATTCTTAAAAAACAAAACAAAACAAAAGCTTATGGTTTTATTTGGGTTTTTTTTCTATTGTTTTTTTAAATCTCTATTTTTTTGTTTCCTCCCTGATTTTTATTATAATTTCCTTCCTTCTGCTGAATTTAGGTTTTGTTTGTTCTTCTTTTTCTAATTCTCTTAGGTTGGGTTATTTATTGAGACTTTCCTTGTTTTTTAAGAATTGCTGTGAACTTCCCTCTTAGGATTGCTTTGCTGCACTCCATAAATTTTGTATGGTTGGGTTTTCATTGTCTTATGTCTTGAGGAATTTTTTAATTTCCTCTCTGATTTCATCCCTGATCCATTGGTTTTTAGTAGCATGTTGTTTAGTCTCCATGAAATCATTTTTTCTCATTTCTCTTTCTGTGGTTGATATCTAGTTTCATACCACGGTGGTCAGAAAAGATGCTTGACATAATTTATGTCCTCTTAGATTTGTTGAAGCTTGTTTTGTGTACTTACATGTTGTCTATCCTAGAGAATATTCCAAGTCACTTGAAAAGAATGTGTATTCTGGGTTTTTTGTTTTTTGTTTTTTGTTTTTTTTGCAGGGGGCAGTGGGGGATGTAGTGTCCTGTGGACATCAATTGTCTAACTTCTACTGTGTCATTTAGGATCTGTGTTGCCTTATGGATTTTCTGCCTGCAAGATCTGTCCACTGATGTCAGTGGGGTGTTAAAATCTCCTACTACGATTATATCCCCATCAATTTTTCCCTTTATGCACATTAGTATTTGTTTTATATATTTAGGTGCTCCTAAACTGGGTACATACATATTAACAAGTTGATATCCTCTTCCTGTATTGATCATTTTATCACTATACTGTCCTTTATCTTTTTTATGGACTTTGCTTTAAAGTCTATTTTGTCTGATATGAGTATCACTACTCCTGCTTTATCATTTCTATTTGCATGAAATATCTTTTTCCATCCCCTTATTTTCAATCTATAAGTGCATTTCTCCCTAAAGTGGTCTCCTGTAAGTCACATTTTATAAAGTTCTTGTTTTATTATCCAATCTGCCACTTTCTCTCTTTTGACCAGAGCATTTAGTCCATTGACATTAAAGTAACTATAACTATGTACTTATTGCCATTTGAAACCTTATTTTCCAACTGATTTTTAATTTCTTCTTTGTTCCTTTCTTCTTTACCTTTTTCCTTTCGTGGTTTAATGGTTTTCTTTTGTATTATGCTTGAGTTCCTTTCTTTGTGGTTTAATGAATCTATTGTATGTTTTTGATCTGTGGTCACCCTGGTTTTCAAGTTTGCTAGCCCATAACTCTGCAGAAGGCAATGGCACCCCACTTCAGTACTCTCGCCTGGAAAATCCCATAGGTGGAGTAGCCTGGTAGGCTGCAGTCCACGGGGTCGCGAAGAGTCAGACACAACTGAGTGACTTCACTTTCACTTTTCACTTTCATGCATTGGAGAAGGAAATGGCAACCCACTCCAGTGTTCTTGCCTGGAGAATCCCAGGGATGGGAGAGCCTGGTGGGCTGCCGTCTCTGGGGTCTCACAGAGTCGGATACGACTGAAGTGACTCAGCAGCAGCAGCAGCAGCCCATAACTATATCTACTTGCTTTAGAGTGGTAGTCACATAAACTCAAACACATTCTGAAAGATCTACAATTTCTTATTTCCCTCTCCCACATTTTTTGATTTGGTGTCCTACTTTACATCTTCATGCTTTTCCTTTTGCTATTCATTGTAGTTATAATCACTTCAGGCAATCTTTTGATTATATTTTAATCTGTGTACTGGCTTATATAAGTGATCTTCAACCTTTTTATACATTTGCCTTTCCTATTGTAACATTCCCTTTCCTATATATTCTTGTTTCTTTTCTATTTAGAGAAGAACTTTCAATATTTCTTTCAGGATAGGTTTAGTATTGCTGTATTCTTTTAGTTTTTGCTTATCTGAGGAGTTCTTTATCTCTCCTTCTATTCTAAATGAAAATCTTGCTGGGTAGAGTACTCTAGGATGCAGGTTTTTTCCTTTCAGAACTTTGAATATATCTTGCCATTCCCTTCTGGTCTGCAAAGTTTCTGTAGAAAAATCAACTGACAGCCTAAAAGAGACTCCCTTGTAACTGAGTGTTTTTCTCTCACTGCCTTTAGAATCTTCTCTTTAACTTTTGCCATTTTAATTGTTATATGTCTTGGTGTAGGTCTGTTTGGGTTCATCTGGTTTGGAACTCTCTGTGCTTTCTATAGCTGAATAACTGTTTCCCTCCTTAGGTCTGGGAATTTTTCAGCCATAATTTATTCAAATACATTTTTGACTCCCAATTCTCTTTCTTCCCCTCTGGGATTCCATTATGTGTAGATTGGCACACTTTATATTATCCCACAGATCTCATATGTTGCTTTTTTTTTTTCACACTTGTCTTTCTGTCTGCCATTCTGATTGGATGATTTCCATTATTCTATTTTCCAGATCACTTATTTGTTCTTCTGCATTATTCAGCTTGATATTTATGGTCTTTAATTTGAGTTTCATCTCAGCAGTAGAGCTGTTGAATTTTGATTGGCTTCTCTTTACACTTTCTAGTTCCTTGTTACAGTGATCTGCATTCCTATCAATAGTCTTTCATAATTCGTTCAGCATTTTTATTACCTCCTTTTTGAACTTGGGATCTTGTAGATTGGAGAGGTCTGCTTCATTGTTTGTTCTTCAAGGACTTCTCTTGTTCTTTTAATTGGGAATAGTTATTCTTTTTCATTTTGCTTATATTTCTCTGACTATGAATTTAGGAGAAATAGTTATCTACGGTGGTCTTAAAGGGCTTCTTTTATGTGGGAGTGTGTAGCTTGCATGAGTCCAATATTTTTTGTGTGAGGACTATTTTTGGTATGGATGCCTGCCACATCTTTTCTCAGGGTCTGCAGGGTGTTATCCCCTTGATAGAAGGTGTGATTGTTGTTGCGGTAACCAGAGCCAGCAACGGATGTTGGGTGGGGTCTCCTTTTTGCTCTGTGGTTGTTACAGCCCTGTCATGGGACAGTCTGATCCCCAGTTGTCGGAGCAAAAGCTCCCAGATCTGGTTCTAAGCCACGGTATGAGGAAGGCTGGGCTGGAGCTCTCCCTCTGGGAAAGATGCCTCTGCATGTTCTTCCCCAGGAGCTGTCCACCAGGACATGTGATGCTGTCCACCACTCTGTGATGCTTTCTGCCACCCAGTGTGCACACCCACAAAGTCCACTGCTGCAGGTGCCTTGACCCATCTCTGCTATGGGAGCATCAATAATCAGCTCAGGTATTTTTCAGGCAAACATGCACACTCTCAAAGCTACAGGCACAAAGACCTGCCACAGCCATGCCTCCACTTCCACTGTGGGAGCACTAGTAATTAAGCTCAGATTTTAGCCCCACCTCTGTCCTGGTGGCTCAGGTGGTAAAGAATCTTCCTGCAATGCAGGAGACTCTGGTTTGATCCCTGGGTCAGGAAGATCCCCTGGAAAAGGGAATGGCTACCCATTCCAGTATTCTTGCCTGGAAACTTCTATGAACAGAGGAGCCTAGTGGGCTATAGTCCATGGAGTTGCAAAGAGTCAGACATGACTGAACAACTAACACTCTGCATGTGTACCCCGCAAAGTTCATGATACCTACAGCAGCCAGATCTATGCCCCACCATGAGCACACTCACAATGTGGCCATGGTGGACTCACAGCCTTCCTTTTTCATGTTGACAGTGGGGATCCTATGGCAGGCCCACACTCAGTCCTGCACGCACTCCCAGTTGTGACCAAGGCCATACTGAAAGCACTTTGGACTATCTCTGTGCAGTCAAACTGAATACTCTTCAGGCCTGTCCACTGAAGCCCAGGTTTCTGCACTTAGGTGCCTACCCGTAGGTATGCCTCTCAGGCTCAGAAATGTGGCAACATGGCCAGAACCAGATGGGCTGGTCTCATAGAGATCTTTCTGACAACCTTGATGGTATGAGATTTTCTACAAGTTTTCAGTAGGTATTCTGGGAGAAATGTTCCATGTTGTAGATGTTATTTTTGATGTATTTGTAGGAGTAGGTGAGCTCCATATCCCTTCCTATACCATCTTGATCTCTCCCTCAAGAAATTTTTTTAACATCAGATTTTAGAAAACAGTAAGAAGTTGGAGAGAGGGAATACAGAGACAGACATAGACAAATATGGATGGAGACAGAGAAGAGACAGAAATAGAGATGTCTATTTCTAATCATTGCCATTGAAAGGTAGTCTCTATTTTCATGTGGTTGCTCTTTTTCTTTGATTTTATGTTGATTGTCAATGGTTGGATGTAGAGTCACTAAGATTCTTTCTACATTTTTCTCAGTGCATACTTTTTACAATTCGAGGTTTTGAAATCTGTCCAGGATCCAACCGATTTAAGTAGCCTTGCCCCATCCTACATGTCCCACATTACACACTAATCTCTTCTACTCTCTTTTCAGACCTAGATGCCCTAATTCAAAGCACAGATTATATATTTTATATAATTATTTTCTACTTTGGAAAAAAAAACCCTAAAACTAGCAAAAGAATTGTAAACACAAAAGTGCAAACACAGAGAATCTTTTCTTTGAATATTTTTAAAGTGCTAACCTGATGCTCTCTCACCCCAGATAACTTTAATATATATTTCCTACCAACACTCTCTCTCACACAACCATAATCAGGATCTCAACATTGATAGATCACTACTATCTAATTCTCAGAACCCCCTTCAGTTCCACCAAGTGTCCCAATAACATCCTTTAGATCAGAAAAATGCCATGCTCATTACATGGCATTTAATTTTCATGTTTCACCTATCTCCTTCAGTCTGGAAAAGCTCAGTCTTTGACACTTATGACCTCAACATTTTTGACAATTACAGGCCAGTTATTTAGTAAATGACCCTCAAATTGTTTTTTTTTTTTTTTTCTGTTGTTTTTCATGAAGCAGATTATGCATCTTTGAGAGGCATACTGCAGAAGTAATGTCGTGTTCTTCTCATTGCATCTTATCAGGTCGTACACAATTTTGAATTGTCTCATTGATGATGTTTATTTTGATTACTTGATTAAGTTGGTAGCTACTAGGCTTCTTCACTGAAGTTACTCTTTTTCACTTTGTAATTAATAAATTGCTAAATATACTGATATTGAAAAGCAGTCAAAGGAAGAAAAAAAGGAAACAGATTAATCAAAAGTAATAAGTAGGTGAATTAGAAGAAATCTGTACCATGACATCCAGTGCAAGAGGTGTTCTGAAATTATGAACACAATCGATCATGTAAAATATTACTAAATAAAAGATCTAAAGAAGAGCCATTGGTTTTTGCAACTATAAGGTCAGTAGTAACAACGGCCAGCCAGTTTCAGTGGATGTAGTAGTGAATGGATGTACTAGGAGTGAGGGGACAGATCAAGAGGACATAGGGTAGGGTGACCTTAGTCTCCTACCCAAGTCAAGAGGAAAGATGAGGATGGATGGAGTTAGAACAAAGAGACTATGGGAGTTTACACCAGATGGCTTCAACTTTTTCCATGAAGATGTGTCTACTGTTGATGGAAATGGGGCAGGGATGAGGAAGAGGTTTGGGAAAGATAATTAAGGTGTCAACAGCCCACCATGGAGGCTGTGTTCACTTTAACCAAAGTTCACCTGCATAAAAAATATGAGGATAATGGGAACAAATCTTGCCTTGTCCCAGCTCCATGCCTCCTGAACATGAACATCACTCTCTTCTCTGTTTCGTTCCAACGTCCCCTTTGTAGCACTGACAGCTGGTCTCTCAAATGTGCCTCCAACACAATGCCATCTTCCTGCATGTTTTTGTTCTATTTAGGCCCTCAAAAGATTGCATGATACCACCTACATTGGGAAGGGCAACCTCCTTTACAGAGTCCACCAATTCAAATGCTAATCTCAACTGGAACAGGCTCACAGACACACCTTGAAATAATGTTCCATCAGATCTCTGAGCATCCTCTGATTCAGTCAAGTTAATGCATAAAATTAGCTATCACATCATACAATGGAATGCTACTCAACAACAAAATAAACTATTGATACACTCAAAAACATGGATAGGTCAAAATTATTTTACTGAATGAAATAAGCCCCCAAAAAAGAGTATATATTGTATAATTCTATTTATATAGGGTTATATAAAATATTCTATAAAGACAGAGAGCAGAGCAGTAGTTGCATGGGGATGGTGGGGATCGGGGAGTGAGAGAGACAAGTAAGTTCTAGGGATATAATGTGACTATGGTTAGCAATACTGAGTTATATATTTGAAAGTTGCTAACATTTTTGAAGTTTTCAACACAAAAATAAATTAGAACTATGCAAGTGAGGAATGTGTTAACTAACTTTATTGTGATAATCATTTCACAATATATATATATATCAAAGAATCACACTGTATATCTTGAACTTGTTGTTCGGTCGATAAGTCATGTCCGACTCTCTGCAACCCCATGGACTACAGTACACCAGGCTTCCTTGTCCTTCACCATCTGCCTGATCTGCCTGAGTCTGCTCAGATTCATTCCCGGTGAGTTGGTGATGCTATCTAACCATCTTATCCTCTGTCGTCCCATTTTCCTTTTGCCTTCAATCTTTCCCAACATCAGAGTCTTTTCCAATGAGTAGGCTCTTAAACTTACACAGCATTATATGTTAATCATATATCAATAAATCTGGGGGGGGAAGTTTTGAGAGAAAATAATTGTCAATTTAGAAGATTTATATCCAGCTAAGTTATTATTGAAAATAAAGATCAAGGGAATTCCCTGGTCTAATGGTTTGGACTCCATGCTTCCACTGAAGGGGGCACAAGTTCAATTCCAGGTTGAGGAACTAATATCCCACATGCTATGCAGCACAGCCAAAATAAAAGATCAAGTAAAATATTTCAGGCCAAGATTAATAAAAAGATTTTGGTGAAAGAACTACTAAAGTATGCTCCTCAGTAAGAAGGAAATCAGACTTAAAGAAAATAGTGTGTTGTAGGAAACAATGGTGAGCAAAGAAACTGGCAAATGTATCAGTAATTCTAAATAAGCATTGATTGAAATACAATAAAAATTCAAAATAATGACTAATATCAGACAGTTTACAAATGAGAGAATTAAAATACTAGGTAACAATAACATGGTAACTAGGATGGCAAAGGCCTTTAGCATACTATTCTAAATTCCGTATACTATTCAGGAGGTTCACAAGATGTTGATTAATTTTGGACTTTGTTAAGCATTCATGCTAAAATTTAAAGACAAATAACAAAGGAATAATCAGGCAAGAGCAAAGTATTGTTTTGCACAGAAGCAAAACAAAGAAAATGTTTGCTAAAAGGTTAGTTATTATGTATATTTCATATAGCATACATTCCTGTATGCTCCTAATGTAAGCTTTATTTATTACTGAGCTTCATAACTACAGGTTTCTCTCCAGAAACAGAACCACTGGAACATGAAATGAATTCCAAATCTTAGGATTGAATCCATGAGAGGCAATGAGGCAATATAAGTGTAAGATTAGGAGATGGATCTCCTGAGCATAAATTCTAGCTCTGTCATTGATTAACTGAATGATCTTGAGCCAGTAAGTTAATCTTTGATTGTCTCAACTGCCTTACTTACAATTCTATTATACTTTAAGTGTTGCAATCAATTATTGATGTATTTCATAAATGAAGTGCTTGATAAGGTATCTGTCACATAGTAAGTGGTGGCTCAAACAAACAGTCAAGAATCCGCCTGCAAGGCGGGAGACCCAGTTCAATCCCTGGGTCAGGAAAATCCCAGGAGAAGGAAATGGCAATCCACTCCAGGATTCTTGCCTGGAGAATTCCATGAACAGAGGAGCCTGGTGAGCTATAGTTCATGTGCTAAGTCGCTTCAGTTGTGTCCAGTGCTTTGTGACCCTATGGATGTGTAGCCCTCCAGGATCCTCTGTTCATGGGATTCTTCAGGCAAGAATACTGGAGTGGGTTGCTGTGCCCTTCTCCATGGCATCTTCTCAACCCAGGGGTTGAACTCAAGTTTCTTAAATCTTCTGCATTGGCCGGTGAGTTCTTTACCACCTGTCCATGGAGTCACAAAGAGTCAGACACAACTGAGTGAGTAACACTTCTAATTCCAAGTGTTCAATAAATGGTAGTTTTTATTATTATTATTATTATTATTTTATTATTTATTATTTTTGCATCTCTACCTTTCTCAGAACATATTGATAACTTATGACAACAAGGCTGGATCAGCTAATGAGAGATAAGTGTTGGCTTGCCCAAAACTGAACCCTGCCCCATTCTTTCTGGCCTCATAGAAAAGAATCTAGCTCCTGCCATTCCATGGATGCTAGCTTGGCCTACTGTGTAAAACAATCAGTCAGTCAGTTCAGTTGCTCAGTCTTGTCTGACTTTGTGCAACCCTATGGACTGCAGGACACCAGGCTTCCCTGTCCATTGCCAACTCCTGGAGATTGCTCAAACTCACGTCCATTGAATCAGTGATGGCATCCAACCATCTTATCCTCTGTCATCCCCTTCTCCTCCCACCTTTAATCTTTCCCAGCATCAGGGTCTTTTCAAATGAGTCTGTTCTTTGCATCAGGTGGCCAAATATTGGAGTTTCAGCTTCAGCATCAGTCCTTCCAATGAATATTCAGGACTGATTTCTTTTAGGATGGACTGGTTGGATCTCCTTGCAGTCCAAGGAACTCTCAAGAGTCTTCTCCAACACCACAGTTCAAAAGCACCAATTCTTCAGCACTCAGCTTTATTTATAGTCCAAATCTCACAACCATACATGACTATTGGAAAAACCATAGCTTTGAGTAGATGGACCTATGTTGGCAAAGTAATGTCTCTGCCTTTTAATATGCTGTCTAGGTTTGTCATAGCTTTTCTTCCAAGGAGCAAGCGTCTTTTAATTTCATGGCTGTAGTCACCATATGCAATGATTAAGAGGCAGATCTAAATCTGCGTCCAAAATAAATTAAAAAATTAAGTCTGTCACTGTTTCCATTGTTTCCCCATCTGCTTGCCATGAAGTAATGGGGCCAGATGCCACAATCTTAGTTTTCTGAATGTTGAGCTTTTAGCCAACTTTTTCACTCTCCTCTTTCACTTTCATCAAGAGGCTCTTTAGTTCTTCTTCACTTTCTGCCATAAGGATGGTTATTTATATATCTCCCAGCAATCTTGATTCCAGCTTGAGCTTCATCCAGCCTGGCATTTCTCATGATGTACTCTGCATATAAGTTAAATAAGCAGGGTGACAATATACAGCCTTGTACTCCTTTCCCAATTTGGAACCAGTCTCTTTCCGTGTCCAGTTCTAATTGTTGCTTCCTGACCTGCATACAGATTTCTCAGGAGGCACGTAAGGTGGTCTGTATTCCCAACTCTTGAAGAATTTTCCAATTTGTTGTGATCAACACAGTCAAAGGCTTTGGCATAGTCAATAAAGCAGAAGTAGATGTTTTTCTGGAACCCCCTTGCTTTTTCAACGATCCAACAAATGTTGGCAATTTGATCTCTGGTTCCTCTGCCTTTTCTAAATCCAGCTTGAACATTTGGAAGCTCTCGGTTCATGTACTGTTGAAGGCTCACTTGGAGAATTTTGAACATTACCTTGCTAGCGTGTGAGATGAGTGCAATTCTGCAGAAGTTTGAACATTCTTTGGCATTGCCCTTCTTTGGGATTTTTTGGGAAAACTGGCCTTTTCCAGTCCTGTGGCCACTGCTGAATTTTCCAAATTTTCTGGCATATTGAGTGCAGTACTTTAGCCACTTTAAGACAATCAATCCTGGTCAACTCAACACTTGCATCCCACACTCAATATGCCAAGGGAAAGGAAGCATCAAAGAAGCAGATGTGGTGTAATCCTTCCCCTAGATTGCCTGATATATATTAATTGATCCAACTGCAAGGCTTGGCACTCAGCTTCCTGACTCCACAAGGGAAAGCCTGGCTCTCCCTCCACCATTTACACTGAGCTGGCAAGACAAGGTCGGAGCCAGGGTTCTGCCATGTCATAGTGCTATTATATCCACATCACTGACTTTGCCAAAGGAGGGCCCAGTGCTCCTCTGCCCAGGCAGTTTTTAATCGGACAGCCCCTAGTCTCAGCTGGCCCTGCTGGATCTCTATGTGCTCCCCCAGAATGCAGTGGACAGCGTGCAGGTGGACCTGCACATAGCTCCAGCTTGAAGTTTTCCCCAATAACACCGCTCCAGCAAGCTCTGTGTGCACACTACTTGACCATTTGCCCTGGTCTGCAAGACAATCTGCTAATCAGACAAAAGATACAGCAACAGGTATCCAGTTTCAGTTGACCCTTGTACTGGTCCACTTATACACAGATTTTCTTCAATAGTAAATGTTACGATCAGTTTGATGAATCCTTGGATAGAGAAGCAACTATACAGAGGAAGCACAGATACAGAAGGCCCAATGCAAATCACACTCGGATTGCCCATAGTTCGGAGGGTTAGTCTCCCTACTCCCTTAGTGGTGTACAAGGCTCAAGTGAACACGCATCCTATTCTGCTGGCTCTCCCTGACCTTTCTTGATGCACTGCAGGCAACCGCAGCCCTTGTGATCACTTCAGGGATCAGCCCCAATGTCTTCTTTGTTCTACCTTCTCTCAAGCATAAAGTCTTTGACCACTTTTCCCTTGTCTATTCTTCAGTTCTAATTTTAACTTTTAAATCTAGATTTAATTTTTAAATTTAGATCAAGATTGCCAGGAGAAATATCAATTACCTCAGATATGCAGATGACACCACCCTAAAGGCAGAAAATGAAGAATAACTAAAGAGCCTCTTGATGAAAGTGAAAGAGGAGAGTGAAAAAGTTGGCTTAAAATTCAACACTCAGAAAACTGAAAGATCATGGCATCTGGTCCCATCACTTCATGGCAAATAGATGGGGAAACAGTGGAACCAGTGAGAGACTTTATTTTGGGGGGGCTCCTAAATCACTGCAGATGGTGACTGCAGCCATGAAATTAAGATGCTTGCTCCTTGGAAGAAAATTTATGACTAACCTAGATAGTATATTAAAAAGCAGAGACATTACTTTGCCAAACAAAGGTCCATCTAGTCAAAGCTATGGTTTTTCCAGTAGTCATGTATGGATGTGACAGTTGGACTATAAAGAAAGCTGAGTGCTGAAGAATTAGTGCTTTTGAACTATGGTGTTGGAGAAGACTCTTGAGAGTCCCTTGGACTGCAAGGGAGAACAAAGCAGTCCATCCTAAAGGAGATCAGTCCTGGGTGTTCATTGGAAGGACCGATGTTGAAGCTGAAACTCCAATACTTTGGCTATCTGATGTGAAAAGCTGACTCATTGGAAAAGACCCTGATGCTGGGAAAGATTGAGGGCAGGAGGAGAAGGGGACGACAGAGGATGAGATGATTGGATGGCATCACTGACTTAATGGACATGAGTTTGGGTAGGCTATGGTAGTTGGTGATGGACGGAGAAGCCTGGTGTGCTGCAGTCCATGGGGTAGCAAAGAGTCGGACACGACTGAGCAACTGAGCTGACTGATTCTACAGCTGCCTTGTCTGTCCAACATCTACTGCTTTCTTTCCCTGGACAATTTCACTGGGTAACTTTATACCACAATTAAGACTAAGGTCTCATTTCACATTGAACAAAGAAACTGGGCCTTTCTCTCTTGCTGGAGAGGTTAGGAAGCAGTGACCAAGGTGGGTAAAGAGACTGAAGTCCCTGGAAGTACTTTCTAACAATGCTGACCTTGGATTGGTTACTGCGTCATCTTTACATATCTGTTTAAGGAAACCACTGAGGAAAGCAAGGAAGTATCTTTTAATTTCAACTTGCCTTTCTTTAAGTACCCGCTATGGCTAGATGGTGAACTACTTCCTGAGAGATCAATAAAAACAAAGAGATGGTAGTTGGAAACAATGAAATGGGAAACTGTTAGAAATGAAAGATTCACATCTGCAACAACCTGGATGATTTAAATAATGGGCTAGTCAAACTTTTATTTTTTAAACCCTGGATTTGTTGTTGTTTAGTTGCTGACTCTTGTGTCTGACTCTTTTGCGACCCCAAGGACTGTAGCCCACCAAGCTCCTCTCTGTCCATGGAATTTCCCAGTAAGAACACTGGAGTGAGTTGTCATTTCCTCCTCCAGGGGATCTTCTTGACCCAGGAATCAAACCTTGGTCTCCCACATTGCAGGCAGATTCTTTACCTTTTGAGCCACCAGCAAAGCCCAAGGGAAATCTTGGATGGCACAGATTTATTTTTTGTAATCTGGAAATCAAATGTATTTAACAAATTGAGGTCTTTTTCTAATACAGATAAAAGAAACATCAAAGATCATTATGTAGGTGTGAGCTTCATTCCTCTGCTTCCTACCTCCATCTTTCATTCATTCAACAAATACATTTCAGGCATTAGATTAAGTTTCTCATATACACAGGGTGGAAACTTCGTGATACTATTTAAATCTTTGTCTGCTTCCATATAAGAAACACCAAAGAATTATCTATATCATCACAAAGAAACTCAGTCTGGAAATAGTGACTTCAGAGAAGGATTTAGCATAAGGCACGTCTAAGGGGGCTTCATTAGTGAAACAGTGGAAGGTGCCAAGGTGTGGTGGTCTCAGCTGGAGGCAGCTCAGGGCAGCGGACCCAAAGGCAGAGTTACAGCAGAGCTCTGCCAAAGCATTGCCTAGAAGGTCAGCCCTCTTCCCACTCGAACCTGAGTGCAAAGAAACCTAGTGGCTATTTCTTCAACTTAAACAAACCTCTGACCTGAAGGCGAATGGGACTCTCTTCACATCCAAACAAAATTTGTCTGTTAGCTTTCAGGGAAACAAATATAAAAACCAAATGTGCTTTTTTTTAAAAAATAAAATCAACTAATTCATATCCTGAGAAAGATCTCACCTTGATTGCTTGATGACTCATCTATTTGACTCCCCAACTCACTCTATGTTCCTTATTAATTATCAAAACTTATTTATGCACTGGTTATTTAGATAGCCTGCAAAGTTCTTATGGAAACAAGCAAACACATTTTTTTTTTTAATTTGCCAAAATCTGTTGTTCCCTTTCCTTCAGAAGCACAGGGAGTAAGTTCTTATAGTTCCTTAGACGGATGACAGATTTTGATCTAATTAATCCAGAGCCCTGTGTATAGAAATGACTGTAAAGCAAACATGTCTATTAACAAAAAAGCAGTGATTACTGGTTGGCACTGGGCCAGCAGCTCTACATAAGCAATGAACGAATGCCTACAACTGTCTCCCTGCCATATGGGTTCTGCTGTAGCAATGAATTTGATCCAATGCAAGGTTAAGAGATGTCAAATTTAACTGTGGTTTAATTGATACTGGTAAGAGGTTCTAAATAAAGAAACAGTGTGTGCACTATCAGAAACAGGCAAGATGGCAGGTTCTAGCCTCCCAGTTTGTTGGCAACTCAGTTACAGCCAGACATTCAAATTAGTTTCCAAACTCAACTTTTTCAAATATGACTTCTTTTGGAAGCTGGGTTAATGGGTTTATTAGCAGTTAACTGAAATGGAACACACTGTCATTAATCAGTCTGTGGTTACTTCCCTCTTCACCACGAAGTTACTGAGTACACAAACCATGTACAAAACTTAGATTCAACAAATCCAGCATGAACTCATTCTCTTCCCTAAACTCACTTTTGCGTCTGAATTTCCCATTCAGATAATGGCCCTTCTGATTACCAAAATGGGCTTCCCAGGCGGTGCAGCGGTAAAGACCCTGCCAATGTAGGAGACATAAGAGATATGTGTTCAATCTCTGGGTCAGGAAGATCGTTTGGAACAGGGCATCACAACCAACTCCAGTATTCTTGTCTGGAGAATCCCATGAACAGGGGGCAGGCTACAGTTCATAGGGTGGCAAAGAGTCAGACATGACTGAAGTGACTTAGCATGCACAACTACAGGTGAAAGATCTTAAAGTCATCTTGACTCCTCCAATGGTCTCATCCCCCACATCCATTAAGTCACTGAGTTCCAAAAATTCAACATCTAAATGCTTCTCACATGTGTCTACTTCTGTCCCACTGCCAGCTGCTAAGCCCACCTCTTTTCTCCCCTGATTTAGAACAGCCTCCTAGCTAGAAGGCCTGCCTCTGTCCTTCCAACTGCTGGACACTCTCCTGCTAAAACGCCCCTGATAGTTTATTTTCTGTATCTCCTAAGATAGAGTTCAGATTTTGCTTCAGCCACCCCAGATTTCTTATCCTTCCCCAGGTACATGCACACATCCTTGTCACACTGTTTCCTCTGCTTAAAATACCCCCACCCCCTTCCCTAAATTTTTTACCTGAAAATTAAGAGAGAAAAGCTCAAATCTTACTTTTCTGAGCCTTCCCCAGCCTCAAGCAGAGCTCATCTCCTTTTTCTGTGCTCCCACAGCTCTTTGTTCATAACTTTATCACAGCACTGATCTGATGCATTAGAGCTGTGTTTATGTCTATCTATCCATCTCAATTATGAGTCCCTGTGATTCCTATCCATCTCAGTTATGGAATATAATGCCATTTATCTTGATACAGCCATGTTCCCCACAGTGTTGGGCCTGACTCGGAGGTGAGTGAAGAACACACAGAAGAGCATATTCAAGCCATGTGGATAGTCTTATTGAACCCACGTTAACAACAGCACTCAGAATCTCAGCCATACTACTACAGAGGAGATACCTCTTCTGCAGCAGCTGAACTCAAGCTCAACCAGGTGTGTCTCTTACCAATTAACAATGACAACAACTAACATTTATTGAGCACTACATTTTGCAAAACACTTTACAATCATTGCTTCTTTTATTATTCAGAACAGTCCTATAGGATAAGGATTTTTCTCCACATTTTTCTCTTATATTTCGCACCTAGTGAATAAACAATGAACACTGTCAATGAATGAATAATAAAATCACTATATTATTACCCTGATTTTGCTGATAAAGAAATCAAAGTGCTGAGGGGATTGGGGGATGGATCGTGGTGAGGGTAATAAATCAACAAGTGGCAGAGAACTAAGCCCAACCAAGGGACCATGAGTCAAGACTCCATGTGACTCATTTCTAAATCCTTACATACCTTAGCACATGCTTTATACATAATTGATACTCAAAATATATCTATTGAATTGCATCATAGATAAAATTTACAATAAAGTGAGTATAGCTACATGGTGATGAAACGTTATTGTGAATAGTATAGATTTTGAAGGAAAGAAACTGCTCTCAAAAAAGTTACTGTTACCTTCTAGCTCCTCTCACTCTCCTTCCATCTCTCTGCCACTCACATTCCTCCCACTTTCAACAACAAATAAAAATTTCAAAGCTTCATCTTAGCCCTCTCATTTGTTAGGGCTGAAAATTCAGTGTCTGTTATACCAGAGAGTAAAGCATCGAAGCAATGTAAAATAAAACCACGTAAAATAAAGACTTTTCAAAGAATTCCTAAATTCTGATCCTTTCTGATATTCCCCTGACTGCAGTTAATAAAAATAGCTACAGTTAATAAAACATTCTATCCACTCCTTTTCAATGCTGCCTATTATTCTTGAATGCTCAAAAGCCCCAGGCTCCCAGCCAGGTCAAAAGGTTTCACAAAACATCCACGAATTATTTCGAAGCAGTGAGACTCCCACAGCATGTCTCCCCGGAAGCTGTAAGGCAAGAAAATCCATCCTCTCTTTCTGATCGAAAGTCAGAATTCACTGGAGGAGATATAAAGAAACCACCAGATAAAGGTTTATTTTTCACCTTCAACCTGTAATCCCAGATACACTCCTCACCTAAGTAGGGGCACTGTCTCCCAGGAGAAGAGCCCCAGCCTACCTTCCATGACAGTACTTTCACTTCTTTTTATAACAACTACAAATTTGGTTTTAAGAAAAAATTCCATTCTCCAGTATGCTGGAGGGCACTGGCAGTTTTCTCTTCCTAGCACTGAAGCGAGAAAACGCTCCCACCTTAGCCCTTCTGCCTGTCCTCTTTCAATCAGATTTTAGCAGGTTCAAGTTGAGCCTGCTGAAGACGAGCCTCTGTTCACTCCTCTGTCCAACCAGACCTGTATGTACACCCCTCTGACTGTGCTGGATGCTGTCAAATACTGTGGTCCCTGAAAGTAACACAAGATATACAGAGTGAGCTAGCCACTGCTGATTCCTTATCCAAAACCCCATTTCTTCAGGTGTGAATTGTGACTTTAGAGACCTCCTAACCCCCAAACTCCTGGAGCTGTTCATTTATATAATTCCATCCTCATCTGGCCAGCATTATATTCCCTATTGACACTGCCCACAGCAAAAAGGTTTTGAAAGTCAAAAGGTAATAGGCTCCAGGGAAGACCAACGGGGACATGCAAATATCTGTCTTAATATTCACATTTATAAAATCAAATCAAACTTTTTGGGTAAGCTACACTCTCCCAATAATTTGAAACACTAAATTATTAATTTATCTCCTCCCTTTGCTAGGATACGTTCAACAAGTGTATGATAGTTTTGTCAGAACCAAGTGTCCAGAATCTATTTGCTTTGTGCATGCTCAGTAACGCAGTTACTCAGTCTTGTCCAACTCTTTGCAGCCGAATGGACTGTAGCCTGCCAGGCTCTTCTGTTCATGGGACTCCAGGCAAGAATACTGGTGTGGGTTGTCATGCTCTCCTCCAGGGGTTCTTCCCAACCCAGAGATCAAACCTGCGTCTCTTATGTCTCCTACACTAGCAAGTGTATTCTTTATCACTAGCTCCACCTGGGGAGTCCATTGCAGATTCTTCAAATTATTTTTCATACTGGCCTGGAGAATCTCAAAAGTTGGAGGAGATAGTGGGATTTTTTTTTCTTTTACTTTGTCTCTATTGCATAATCCTAGTACATGACAATTAAAAAAGAAAACAATTTTAAGCTGAGTGAATATTATAAGGACCATTCCCAGAGCCCCTACCATTTCATATTCATTCATTTAGAGACCTTCCTTGAGCACCTATTTTCTGCCAGGCTTTGTGCCAGACACAACACAGGAACAGTCAAGTGGATGATGGATTTTTAAATTCTAGCATTTTGAATGTGCCACTGGCCATCTTCACCTTGTGAAACAATCTCCTTCATTAGCATAAAGTCTTTTTGTAGAGATTGCTTTGCTGTCCTATTTCTAGGCAAAAATTAGAACTTCTGTTAGAGCCTGCATTTCCACCTAGGCTTCTATCAGACTTGAGCTTCTAAAAATTATGACATTTTATTGCAGCAAAATTGAGTCCTTGGGCCAGATCCTTCTACAGCAATCACAATTACAACAAAAAGTTTATTATAACAGAAAGTATTCCCAAGTCCTGCTGATGGCACGTGGAGGGAGTGTTCAGTTGACTTCTAAATGTTCCCCCAGTGGCACTGACTGGGAGCCAGACAGCTGGTAGGTTTCTGTGGCAGGTTTGGTTGCCATTGCCCCCTCTCCTCACCACTGCAATGTGCAGGGTTCTTTTCCTGGAGAGATTTTTACTGTAACTACCATCCTCTAAAACTCCTGCCTGATTTATTCCTCAGGATAATCTAAGACACCAGGGAACTGAAAATTAGCTCCTTTTAACCAAAAACAAAGGAAGGAAGTAGTTCTCAACTCCAAATACAGCCTCATATCCTCCACTGGTTGATCACATGCTGCTAAATCGGACCCTAATCCAACTTTCCCATTTCATCTTCCTTAATGGAGCTAAGAAAGTGCAAAGGAAGACAGTGTTAGGTGCTCAGTCATGTCTGACTCTTTGTGACCCCATGGACTGTAGCCCTCCAGGCTTCTCTGTCCATGGAATTCTCAGAGGCAAGAATACTGGAGTGGGTAGCCATTCCCTTTATGACCCAGAGGATCTTCCTGACCCAGGGATCAAATCGAAGTATCCTGCATTGCAGGCAGATTCTTTACCATCTGAGCCACCAGGGAAGCCTTAATGGAGAATTCTGGTCAAATGCCCAGCTCTGCTGCTGCTGCTGCTAAGTCGCTTCAGTCGTGTCCGACTCTGTGCAACCCCATAGACAGAAGCTCACCAGGCTCCCCTGTCCCTGAGATTCTCCAGGCAAGAACACTGGAGTGGGTTGCCATTTCCTTCTCCAATGCATGAAAGTGAAAAGTGAAAGTGAAGTCGCTCAGTCGTGTCCAACTCTTAGCGACCCCATGGACTACAGCCTACCAGGCTCCTCCATCCATGGGATTTTCCAGGCAAGAGTACTGGAGTGGGGTGCCATTGCCTTCTCTGAATGCCCAGCTCAGAACCATCCAAAAGTGCCCTGTGCTTTCTCATCGTGACTCCTTCATGCAAAACATCCTTGCCACCTAGAACACCCTTCAAAATTCTAACTATCCTTTAATACCCGATTCAAACCCCATCTCCTCAAAAAACCTTTCACATAACTGACTCACACTGACATCATCATATTCACCTTTACACAAATTACAGTAATTATGCAGCTGAAAGCTGCTGAAGGTCTGAATCAGAACAATGGTAGCAGAAATGCACAAAACTGAATAGATTCAAAATCCATAATGATGGTCAAATGACCAGGGCTGATGGTGGGTGTAATTATGGATACCTCTTGCCTGAAAACTGGGAACAAGGCTAAGGCCATGGGGAGAACCTGAAGCATTTTCCATACAATTTTTACGAAGGTACAATATTTAGAATCCAAGGCAGAAATGAACAACTGGTCTAACCTAGTGGGAAAAGTCTTAAGATTTTGTATTTTCCCAAAGGAAGTAGAAAGTAAAGAAACATCTTCATAGCACAGAGATCTGCTGCTGACTCTAATTACAATAATCTCTCATTCTGAAATTACTTTTTTTTCCCCCTCACTGGTTCTTTTATCACAGACACCCAATTTGAAATCAAAGATAACTGACGTCACCTCTGAATTTTTCATTACCTGAAGTACAGGGAATAAAGGATATATCTTTCATGCCCCTTGAGCCATACATGTGCATGTCTCAGTCTGTCTTGCCTGAAATAAATTTGCTACAATCACTGTTTTTACAATATGCTAAAGATATATTACCAAAATAAGCTTGCTCCTCCACAGAATAGTGAGCCGAAGGCATTGTGCTCCATCTTTACAATGAAATGCAGATTTCTCATTGAAAGACTAATCTTCAGTTTCAAAAGACTGAACAAAATGGTGCTTAAGAAGAATTAGAGCTGGTTAAATATAAGCTGCTAAAAACATCAAGGACGAGAATATTCTTTAAGTATCCAAGCATTTTCATCTGCTTATGATTGAAACAATTTTTTTCCCATCTTGTCTTAGTATTTTCTTCCAAGTTCAGCAAACAAAAATATGTTAAGCATGCTGACCCAGAGCCTTCTTTACCTAAATGATCTTATTTCTCCATAACTGTGTCTTTAAGAGATTGCTTGGTAGTGGTAAGACTGGCCCCTCCGGTGACCTTGACATCTCACCAGCAGAACTGAAGGGCCCCTGGGAAAAATTCCCCTCCTCTGGTCTGGGTCCACTTACAGCAGAACCGAAACGAGTCCTGGTGTGACACTCATGCTCCTGGTGTGATATTCATGCTCACATCCACTCAATATCTCCTCTCAGACCACTGCTCATTGACAGACACCAGTTCAAGGAGACTCTGCTTAAAATTAACCATCCATGCCTTCCTTAGAAGACTTATGGACCAATTTCAATGCTTTTCATCACTGTCTTCTACTTAATCTCATATAGTTTTCTCTATCCCCAATCTGCATATCTGAGGTTATTGATATTTCTCCTAGCAGTCTTGATTCCAGCTTGTGTCTCATCCAGCCCATTGCACATGAAGTACTCTGCATATAAGTTAAATAAGCAGGGTGACAATGTATAGCCTTGATGTACTCCTTACCCAGTTTGGAACCAGTCGGTTGTACCACACTATGGACTGGATCAAACTGTGGTTTCTTGACTGGTTCAAACTACAGACTGTTCTAACTGTTGCTTCTTGACCTGAATACAGATTTCTGAGGAGGAGTTAAGGTGGTCTGGTATTCCCATCTCTTGAAGAATTTTCCACAATTTCTTGTGATCTGCACAGTCAAAGCCTTTGGCGTAGTTAATAAAGCAAAAATAGATGTTTTTCTGGAACTCTCTTGATTTTTTCTATGTTCCAACAGATGTTGTAATGTGATCTCTGGTTCCTCTGCCTTTTCTAAATCCAACTTGAACATCTGGACATCTGGAAGTTCTTGGTTCATGTACTGCTAAAGCATTGCTTGGAGAATTTTGAGCATCACTTTGCTAGCATGTGAGATGAGTACAATTGTGCAGTAGTTTGAACATTCTTTGGCACTGCCTTTCTTTGGGATTGAAATGAAAACTGATATTTTCCAGTTCTGTGGCCACAGTTGAGTTTTCCAAATTTGCTGACATATTGAGTGCAGCACTTTAACGGCAAAATCTTTTAGGATTTGAGATAGCTCAACTGAAAGAAATATCAATAACCTCAGATGTGCAGATGACACCACCCTTATGGCAGAAAGTGAAGAGGAACTAAAAAGCCTCTTGATGAAAGTGAAAGAAGAGAATGAAAAAACTGGCTTAAAACTCAACATTCAAAAAACTAAGATCACGGCATCTGTTCCCATCACTTCATAGCAAATAGATGGGGAAACAATGGAAAGAAAGACTTTATTTTCTTGGGCTCCAAAATAACTGAAGATGGTGACTGCAACCATGGAATTAAAAGACGCTTGCTCCTTTGAAGAAAAGCTATGACAAATCTAGACAGCATATTAAAAAGCAGAGACATTACTTTGCCAACAACAGTCTGTCTAGTCAGGCTATGCTTTTTCCAGTAATCACGTATGGATGTGAGAGTTGGACTATAAAGAAAGCTGAGCGCCAAAGAATTGATGCTTTTGAACTGTGATGTTGGAGAAGATTCTTAAGAATCCTGTGGACTGCAAGGAGATTCAACCAGTCTATCCTAAAGGAAATCAGTCCTGAAAGACTGATGCTGAAGCTGAAGCTCCAATACTTTGGCCACCCAATGCAAAGAACTGGCTTATTGGAAAAGCCCCTGATGCTGGGAAAGATTGAAGGCAGGAGGAAAAGGGGATGACAGAAGATGAGATGGTTGGATGGCATCACCAGCTCAAGGGACATGAATCTGAGTAAGCTCCAGCAGTTGGTAATGTACAGGGAAGCCTGGCATGCTGCAGTTTATGGGGTCACAAAGAGTCGGACACAACTGAGTGACTGATCTGAACTGAACTGATCCCCAATCTACCCAATCTCCTTTCCCTTCTCCATCCTCCAAACCCTTCCCCTGGGTCCTTTGGAACTCAACTGTCAGGAGTAAAAACAGCTTTTAGTCAACTTTTCTGAATAGACTAACTTCTCAATCCAATTGAAATTTCAAGTAGATCTTCAGGTCACTTCTTCCACTGCAGCTCTCCCAAGTGGTGGGTGTTTGTTCTCTGATACCATTTGTCCAGTACCAAGGGGACATTTCATGCAAAGATGGGCTCGATAAAGGACAGAAATGATATGGACCTAACAGAAGCAAAAGATATTAAGAAGAGATGGCAAGAATACACAGAAGAACTGTACAAAAAAGATCTTCATGACCCAGATAATCACAAGGGTGTGATCACTGACCTAGAGCCAGACATCCTGGAATGTGAAGTCAAGTGGGCCTTAGAAAGCATCACTATGAACAAAGCTAGTGGAGGTGATGGAATTCCAGTTGAGCTATTTCAAATCCTGAAAGATGATGCTTGAAAGTGCTGCACTCAATATGCCAGCAAATTTGGAAAACTCAGCAGTGGTCACAGGACTGGAAAAGCTCAGTTTTGATTCCAATCCCAAAGAAAGGCAATGCCAAAGAATGCTCAAACTACCGCACAATTGCACTCATCTCACATGCTAGTAAAGTAATGCTCAAAATTCTCCAAGCCAGGCTTCAGCAATACGTGAACCGTGAACTTCCTGATATTCAAGCTGGTTTTAGAAAAAGGCAGAGGAACCAGAGATCAAATTGCCAACATCTGCTGGATCATCGAAAAAGCAAAAGAGTTCCAGAAAAACATCTATTTCTGCTTTATTGACTATGCCAAAGCCTTTGACTGTGTGGATCACAAGAAACTGTGGAAAATTCTGAAAGAGATGGGAATACCAGACCACCTGACCTGCCTCTTGAGAAATCTGTATGCAGGTCAGGAAGGAACAGTTAGAACTGGACATGGAACAACAGACTGGTTCCAAATAGGAAAAGGAGTACGTCAAGGCTGTATATTATCACCCTGCTTATTTAACTTATATGCAGAGTACATCATGAGAAACGCTGGACTGGAAGAAACACAAGCTGGAATCAAGATTGCCAGGAGAAATATCAATAACCTCAGATAAGCAGATGACACCACCCTTATGGCAGAAAATGAAGAGGAACTAAAAAGCCTCTTGATGAAGGTGAAAGAGGAGAGTGAAAAAGTTGGCTTAAAGCTCAACATTCAGAAAACAAAGATCATGGCATCCGGTCCCATCACTTCGTGGGAAATAGATGGGGAAACAGTGGAAACAGTGTCAGACTTTATTTTTGGGGGGGCTCCAGAATCACTGCAGATGGTCACTGCAGCCATGAAATTAAAAGATGCTTACTCCTTGGAAGGAAAGTTATGACCAAGCTAGATAGCATATTCAAAAGCAGAGACATTCCTTTGCCAACAAAGGTCCGTCTAGTCAAGGCTATGATTTTTCCTGTGGTCATGCATGGATGTGAGAGTTGGACTGTGAAGAAGGCTGAGCACCAAAAAATTGATGCTTTTGAACTGTGGTGTTGGAGAAGACTCTTGAGAGTCCCTTGGACTGCAAGGAGATCCAACCAGTCCATTCTAAAGGAGATCAGCCCTGGGTGTTCTTTGGAAGGAATGATGCTAAAGCTGAAACTCCAGTACTTTGGCCACCTCATGCAAAGAGTTGACTCATTGGAAAAGACTCTGATGCTGGGAGGGATTGGGGGCAGGAGGAGAAGGGGACGACAGAGGATGAGATGGCTGGATGGCATCACTGACTCGATGGACGTGAGTCTGAGTGGACTCTGGGAGTTGATGATGGACAGGGAGGCCTGGCGTGCTGCGATTCATGGGGTCTCGAAGAGTCAGACACAGCTGAGCGAATGAACTGAACTGAACTGAACTGAGGAGTTCATGATCTTCATTTCTCACTGCCACTTCTAGACAAGTACTCTGATTCTTCCCTGCAAACTTATGCTGCAACACCCATACTTCTCCATGCAATGATCTACCTTTCCTCCCAGTCAATCACTCTCATTAAATGAAAGGATGTCTCTCTTATTCACTGTCTTCCTCTCCACTTCTATTTCTGCAACAATTTTTGGTGGTCTCATGGCTACATAGATATGTCAGTTCCTTGATCTTTTCATCTGTCGTTGACATTATCCTGAATTCCCACCTCAGCCACTTACTTTCATAATCAAATCCTTTTTCTTTTCATCACAAGTAATTTCACTCCTTCAAATTTTCAGTTTTAAGTATCTCTCTCTCTAATTATAACCCATGATCTTTTCAACTTCTCTTTGATTTCAACTGCAACAGAGCCTTGGCTCCCCCAGGATATCCAAATCTTTTGGTCTTACGACTCTGGTACTGCCTGTCCATCAAACTCTCACATCCCCACTTTCCCAGCCTAAATTTCACTTCTGAAATCACTTCCTCATGAGTTTGGGATCGACATGTACACATTGCTATATTTTAAGTGGATAAGCAATAAGGACCTACTGGAACTCTGTTCAATGTTATGTGGCAGCTTGGATGAGAAGGGAGTTTGGGGGAGAATGGATACATGTATATGTATGTATGTGTGTGTGTGTATATATATATATATATCTCAGATCAGATCAGATCAGTTGCTCAGTCATGTCCGATTCTTTGCGACCCCATGAATCGCAGCACGCCAGGCCTCCCTGTCCATCACCAACTCCCGGAGTTCACTCAGACTCACGTCCATCGAGTCAGTGATGCCATCCAGCCATCTCATCCTCTGTCGTCCCCTTCTCCTCCTGCCCCCAGTCCCTCCCAGCATCAGAGTCTTTTCCAATGAGTCAACTCTTCGCATGAGGTGGCCAAAGTACTGGAGTTTCAGCTTTAGCATCATTCCTTCCAAAGAAATTCCAGGGCTGATCTCCTTCAGAATGGACTGGTTGGATCTCCTTGCAGTCCAAGGGACTCTCAAGAGTCTTCTCTAACACCACAGTTCAAAGCATCAATTCTTCGGTGTTCAGCCTTCTTCACAGTCCAACTCTCACATCCATATATGACCACAGGAAAAACCATAGCCTTGACTAGACGGACATTTGTTGGCAAAGGAATGTCTCTGCTTTTGAATATGCTATCTAGCTTGGTCATAACTTTCCTTCCAAGAAGTAAGCATCTTTTAATTTCATGGCTGCAGTCACCATCTGTAGTGATTTTGGAGCCCAGAAAAATAAAGTCTGACACTGTTTCCCCATCTATTTCCCATGAAGTGGTGGGACCGGATGCCATGATCTTTGTTTTCTGAATGTTGAGCTTTAAGCCAACTTCTTCACTCTCCACTTTCACTTTCATCAAGAGGCTTTTGAGTTCCTCTTCACTTTCTGCCATAAGGGTGGTGTCATCTGCATATCTGAGGTTATTGATATTTCTCCTGGCAATCTTGATTCCAGCTTGTGTTTCTTCCAGTCCAGCGTTTCTCATGATGTACTCTGCATAGAAGTTAAATAAGTAGGGTGACAATATACAGCCTTGACGTACTCCTTTTCCTATTTGGAACCAGTATATATATAAATACAAACAGGTATGGCTGAGTCTCTTGGCTGTCCACCTGAACCTATCACAACATTATGAATTGGCTATACTCCAATATAAAATAAAAAGTAATAAAAATAAAATAAGTTAATAAAGTCACTTCCTCATATATACTCTCAACCCTCCTGCTCATCTCTCCTACCATTATTCAGCTCTTGAAACTACAACTACACACGCAACCCACTCCAGTATTCTTGCTTTGGGAATTCCATGGACTAGGAGACTGGTGGGCTATAGTCCGTAGGGTCGTAAAGAGTCAGACGCAACTGAAGTGACTTAGCATGCACCCGCACTCTATGACTACACCTGAACCAACACTAAATGCTAGAGAAAAATATTCAGTCCTTCTGACTAATCCCATTTCAAAACCATGACCTCAAAATTCAACCATGTGCTCAATAGTAACCAGGAATTTCAACATATTGTCCTGGCAGTTCATCCTCCTGCCCTCTAAGACAAGTGTATCTTACATCTTCTTTGCTCAGAAATCCAACATTTTCTGTATATTCCTCTCTCAAATGATAAGATCATTTCTTATTTCATAAATTAAAATTTCATAAATTAAAAAGGAACAGGCAAAAGAGAACTTTCTCATACTGCAACCAAGTCTGGCATCCTATCTGCGGCTGTGCCCACATTCTGGATGTCCTCTTATCATGGGTAACTGAGCTGTGTGTCCTTTCTGAGGCCACCCCCTCCCCTTAGGCAGTGGATCCAGCCCCTGTTACCTGCTTGAGGACTTTGGCACAGCATGAATCTCCATGCTATGGAGAGCATGGGGGTTTGCTACCAGATAACACATGAGCAAACAAATTGTAATAGTCTCCTTTTGAGGAAAAAAAAAAAAAAACCTTCCATTGACCCCACATCTTCCTCCCCTTACTATTAACTCTTCTCTCCATTTTTTGGCTGCAATTCACAAGAAAACTATTTAAGTGTCCATGCTGTCTGTATTCAATTTCTCACTCCTCAATCTTTGTTGAACCTCTTCCATTTCAGGAACCTCTTCCACTAAAACTGCTTCTTTCAAGGTATCAAAAGACCTTCTGAACTGCCAAAGATAAACCTTTTCTTAGTTATCATCTAATTTGTTTTTCTAGCATCAGCATCATTTGATATCTTATCTCTCCTTTCCTGGAACACTTTTTTTTTTTTTCTTGGGCTTGAAATATCTATCACATTTCTGGGTTTCTTCTTACCTCACTGTTACTTTCAATCTCAATTCCTGGATTCTTCCTGCCATCCAAGACTCAGTCCTTGACCACTTCTCTCTCAGAGCTCATATCTTAATCCTTCCATTGCTTTCAATAATATGTGTTGAATGTCCCAAATTTATATCTCTGTCCTCTTCTCCCATAAACTTCATACATGTGCATCCAGCTCCTTACATGATATCTCCACTTGGCTGTGCAACGGGAATCTCTGCAGATGCACTTCAAAACAAAAATTGCTGGGTTATATGATAGTTCTATTTTTAGTTCTTTAAGGAACTTCCATACTACCCTCCATAGTGGCTGTACCTCTTTATGTTCTCAACAAGAGTGTAAGACTGTTCCCTTTTTTCCATACTCTCTCCACCATTTATTGTTTGTAGATTTTTTTATGATGGCCATTATGACCCATGTGAAGTGATACCTCACCATAGTTTTGATTTGCATTTCTTGAATAATAATTAGCAATGTTGAGCATCTCTTCATGTGCTTTTTGGCCATCTGTCTTCTTTGGAGAAATGTCTGTTTAGACCTTCCATCCACTTTTTTGATGGGATTGTTGGTTTTTTTGACATTGAGCTGCATGAGCTGTTTTTATATTTTGGAGATTAATCCCTTGTTGGTTGCTTCGTTTGCAAATATTTTCTCCCATTCTGAGGGGTGTCTGTTTTGTTTATGGTTTCTTTTGCTGTGCAACAGCTTTTAGGTTTAATTAGATCTCATTTGTTCATTTTTGTTTTTATTTTCATTACTCTAGGAGGTGTATCAAAAAAGATCTTGCTGCAATTTACATCAGAGTGTTCTGCCTATGTTTTCCTCTAAGAGTTTTAAAGTGTCCCAGCAATCCCACTCTTGGGCTTATACCAGGAGAAAATCATAATTGAAAATGATACATCTACCCCAATGTTCATTGCAGCACTATTTACAATAGCCAGCATATGAAAGCAACCTAAATGTCCATCAAGAGAGGAATGGATAGAAAAGATATCGTACATATATATAATGGAATATTGCTCAGCCATAAAAAAGAACAAACTAATGACCTTTGCAGCAACATGGATGGAAGCAGAGACTGTCATACTGAGTGAAGTCAGACACAGAAAGATAAATATTATATGATAGCAATATGGAGAATCTAAAATAAGGGTAAAAATTACAAAACAGAAGTAGACTCACGGATGTAGGAAACAAACTTATGGTTATCAGGGGATAAATGGGGAAGGGATAAATTGGGAGATTGGGATTGATGTATATATACTACTATATATAAAATAGATAAATAATAAGAAACTGCTGAACAGCACATGGAACTCTGCTTAAAACTCTGTAATGGCCTATATGGGAAAAGAATCTTAAAAAAAAAAAAATAGATATATGTATATGTGGGTCTCCCTCGTGGCTCAGTGGTAAGGAATCTACCTGTAATGCAGGAGACCCAGGTTTGATCCCTGGGTTGGGAAGATCCCCTGGAGGAATGCATGGAAACCCACTCCAGTATTCTTGCCTGGAGAATCCCATGGACAGAGGAGCATGGCAAAGAGTCAGACACAACTGAAGCAACTGAGCATGCACACACACGTGTGTGTATATATATGTAGCCAATTCACTTTGCTGTATACCAGAAACTAACACAACAGTGTAAACCAACTGTACTCCAATAAAAATTTTTAAAAAACAATCCAAGAATCCCTTGCCATCAACAATGAATAACCATGAGAAGATGCTTAACTTCACTAGCAATCAGGTTGTGGCAAACAAAAAGCACAATGCACTTTTACTATCACATCATTATTACCAACTGTGCTGCTTATGAATATTTATGTGTATGTCATCAATGCACATGCACACACAATTTTATTGGGAATCAAAGGGTCATAGGGCCTGATGCTGGGAAAGATTGAAGGCAGGAGAAGAAGGGAAAGACAGAGGATGAGATGGTCTGATGGCATCACTGACTCAATGGACATGAGTTTGAGCAAGCTCCAGGAGTTGGTGATGGACAGGGAGGCCTGCCATGCTGCAGTTCATGGTGTTGCAAAGAGTCGGACACGACTGAGTGGCTGAACAATAGTAACATGACCTGCAGAAGTTCACCTGGAGAAAATGACAAACATTTCCAAAGCCTTTATATATTCTTAACAGTGTTTAAATTCCCTATTTCTAACATCCTTGTCATTGCTCTGCTATGTGTTTAGTGCTATGATGTCATGTTTTTTATTTGCATTTTCTTGACTATTGATGAGATTGAACACTTTTCTAATGATTGGTCATGTGAACTATAGTATTTAGGGATGCAAGCTTAGGTAGTTAGATTATAAAGAAAACCAATAAAGGAATTACCATAAAAATCAGAGGAATGGCCACCCCTGAGGTAAATGGAAGATAAAATACTAGAAGAAGACATGCAGAGAGTGAGGGGCCTTATGAATGCTGGTAATACTGGCTTTCTGCTCTGTGCAGTAGTCACAATGTTCACTTTGTGGTAAGACACTGGGCTATAAATTCTTGCTTAGTATACTGCTTGTATTTGTTTTATTTTATGGTACAAATTTCAAATGGAAGGCTAAGTAAGAACAAAATGAGTATTATTTGAGTACCTACTATATGCTAGGCTGTATGACAAAGAGCAGGAATCAAAAATTAATGAGGAAGGTTCTTTGCCTCAGGTTACTGTGCATCACACAATTAACTGGTGGCAGCATCAACTGCTTCTAGAGTACTGAGAAGCTGAGAAAGATGTCAAAAGAGGGGGCTGGGGGGAGGCAGTGATTTGTGATGAGCCTGGTCATGTGAGTGGGACTGAATATTATTAACAAAGAAAAGGAAGAGGCACTGTGGATACCTTCTGATCTGTGACTAAAGCCACCTCCCAGTCTGTGTACACACTGACCTTCAGAGGCCCTCAGTCACTCTCTCTCTCTCACACACACACACACACTCGCTGTAGTAGGTGGCTGGGCTGCTATCACGGAGACCCACAGATAAGCTGGTACTGTCTCACATTCTGAAAGACAGAATTGGAAATCAAGGTGCCTCAGGGCTGACTTTCTGAGGGCTGTGAGAGAAGGATCTGCTCTAGGCTATCTCATGTAGCTTGTAGGTGGCCATCGTTGGGGCCGGACTGAGTGTGGACTAGAAAAGAATTTCCCCACAAAGAGCATTTTAGAAGAGAGAGTTTACTGAGAAGAAAGGATTGAGGTTGTGAGGGGCACAGCCAAAACACCAGGCTGACTTCCTGACAGACCATGGAGAGCCCACCCCTCTCATGGGCTTGCGGCCAATTTTTATAGTCTCAGAACAAAGAAAATTCCTATGGCAAGGGGTGGCGTTAAGCCACTGGTCGGGGGTCTTTTGGTTGCCCACCTTGCCAAATATGGAGACAGGAGCTTCCTGGTTAGGGATAGGATGGCTCTCAACAAACAGGATGTCATAGCTCATAACAAACAAGATGGCCCATGACAATGGCTGGCATGGAACTTGGCCAATTCTGGAAACACTGTCCTATGACCCCAGCATGTGGTTCTACAGCCATCTTATTTCTGTGTCTCTTCACAAGGTCTCCCTTCTGTGAGTGCTATCTGCGTCAAAATTTTCCCTTTTGATAAGGACACCAGTCATACTGGAAGGGGGTCTACCCTGATGACCTCATTTTAACTTGATCACCTCTGTAAAGACTTTATCTCCAAATAAGGTCACATTTTGAGGTACTGAGGGGTTAGGACTGCAAAGTATAAATCTGGGGGGGACACATTTCCACCCAAAACACCCACACGTACGCACTTGACAAATTCATATATACATATATTCCCATGCATATACACAATCACATATACATACACACATTCACACACAGACTCACTCCACATACTCTAACACACATCCATATGTATACAAACACTCCCACACATTTATACACACACTCACATATTCTTGAATTACACTTAGGTATTTCACTTGTACACCCAGATTACCCTTTCTTACACACAGATCTCATTTTGTAGGGGATCTGCCCTTTCTCCCACTCTGCCTCCCAGGGACGCTGTCATCTTAGGCAGCAATGTGACCTAAGCCAAGGAAAGCAGACCCTTCATCAAAGATGAGTCAAACTGGAACTGAGGAAAAATCCCCTTACTCTCTGGTGGAAATTTGGGGAAGATGCATACCACGCCACTGTTGGAATCCTGTCATAGGTCATTTTTGGAAGCCTGACTGCATGAGGAAAACGAGGGAAGCCCACATTCTAGAGGAAGAAAGTGAGCCTCAGTGACCCTTATTCCCAGGTTCCAGCCACCCATGGGGTCAGCTGCACCCTGACTTACTCACAGTTCAGTAGGCCCCCTTTCCTGGGTTGGTTTTCTGTCATTTGTAATTTAAATTTCTTAAAAAGGTCTCCCAGAGAAAGCCTAGGAGGCCTGAAAGATACAATGATGATAGAAGGTAAATGACCAAGAGGGAACCTGTCACCAAGCCTGGGTTTTCTTTTCTTATTGTTCCTTTTTTAAAAAATTGAAATAAAGTTGACCTACAATATTATTGATTTCAGATGAACACCATAGTGATTCAACATTACATACATTACAAAATGATTGATCACCAAGATAACTCTAGCAACCATCTGTGCCTAAACAGAGTTTTGTTCCATTTTATTATTCCAGTTGTATACTTTCTCCAACCACACTGCCTTCTCTCAACACTTCACCAATCTTCCCCCCACCCCCCTGAAAACTTTACAGTCCTGCCTTTTCCTTAACAGGGAAGGTCTCTATTTGTATGCCAGTCTCCACAAAAGGATATAATGCCCACCCACCCACCCCCCACCATGAGAGGTAATTTACCATTATTTTATCCTCTAACTCAGAATTTTGACTTTTTTTTTCTCATAGCATTTTGTAATGATTTAGAATGATTTTATTTGTGTGCATCTACTTGGGGTTATCTCTCTTTCCCACCAGCCTGGAAGGCCCTAAGGATAAAAACTGGGTGTCTACTGTTTCCCATATTATCCCTGGAACCCAGCACCTTGGATCAGTGTGGTGATCAAAAAAGATCAGTGGAAGAGGAGAGGGAGAGAAAGGAGGGAGAATGATGGATTCTTTGTTCCTGCACTAATTTCCCAGCTGTGCCCCCAAACCAGGCCTTCCGACAAGACTATCTTCCATTGGAAACTTCACCTTCAGTGTCTACGCCTCTTGCTCACTGAAGGCTGCGCTGTGCTTTACTCCTCCATGACTCCTATCCTTGGTGTCCCAGGCTGCACCTCAGGAATGGCCCTGCTGTGTGACCTGCTTGCTTTAAGGGCATGGTATCTGGGCCCCTTAGTCTCAGCACAACCACAGGTGGGTTGCTTACCAGACATTACCCTGTCCTGATTTGGCAATGAGAAAACATGTGGAGAATTTAAGTTACTGAACCAGTTTTAATGGCCCCACTGCTCCGTTTTTGTAATTCCTTAACCCTTGAGGCCACAGGCAATGATGGCTTTCTTGAGCCAGAGCGGTGAAGAGCGATATCTTGCTCAGAGACATGCAATGCGACCAGGAACAGCCTGAGAGCCTCTCAGTGAGGACAGAGGTCTGCTTTAAGGTCCCTGTTCACGGGGCAGGGGCTGGAAGGGGCTGTTTTTCAAGGTAACACATATAGGAAGAATGACTGTGGTTTGTTAACATTCCAGAGTCTTTGATACCAAAGCTCATATTCATTACAGAGTCCTGCAAAGGGATAAAAACAGTTGGCTGTCAGTGTTTCTAACGCACAGAAAACCACATTCCCTCCTCCCTCTCCTTTCAGATACTCAACCTCTGGAAAACCAAACTGGCAAGTTACCGGCAATTCAGTACTATGTAGTATCTATCGAGCGGCAGAAATTAGTACGGGATGTTACACTCCCTTTGCTGGTAACTTTTTACAGCCTTCACATTTGCCATCTCTCTAACTACACTTCTTCAAATGATATTGCTGTTTGAGTGGTATCAATCAGACAGGGTTGCCCTTTGATGTCAAAACTCTCAGAGTCAACCCATATGAGTAAATCCTGATTACTTCTGCATTCCAAGAGAAAATGTATTTTTTTAGATCAGGGCCATGAGCTGTGAGTGGCATTTAATAAAAGGTAATATTGACTTCTCATTTATGGGTGTATCTGATGTTAAAATTAGTGTACTTTGCTAACAGAACCACCCCAAGCCTAGCTCCTTCTTGGCCCTAATACACTATTGCTTTGCCTAACTCCTAACTCTAAGCAAATCTCATGACCTAGTTTGTTTTGTTGATTAAAAAATGCATTGGTTTTAACTTCACATCTCAGGTCTGATCGCTGTGAGAAAAACTGGCTCATAAATCTTCGCTAGGCTACTAGTAACTAGGGAGAAGTCGCTTTCTTCAGTAAACATCCCCTGCTTCTCAGTAATAGGGTGCCTTCCATCACCCAGAGGTTTTTCCCTTTTAATTGAGTGTTTGTTGAAGCATGACTCTGAGATAGGAGGCCTATTCAGGAATAGAAATTGCAGCCCAAAGTGCCCATTACTTACCTGAGACAGGGCCTGAGACCAACCGTGCTTTCCAGGGGCTGGACACACCAGCAGGTGGATTTGGACTGTGGGGTCGACTGGCCACACTGACAAAAATCATGGAGGTGCAGGAAGCTGATGGAAGACTGGGTTTGGGTATTCTCGCCAAGCTCCCACAACCCCTCCCAGAAAAGTTGAGGGGAAAAATAATACGACCACTCTGTATTTGCTCTCTACCTTAAAAAAAAGAAAAAGAAAAAGAGAACAATTTAACTTCTCTGCACAACAGAACAACTCATCTTGTGGTGTTTCAACACATTTTTCCTTTCTAGGAGTCAGGAGTCCATTTTCAAAGCCTCTCCTACTCTTTGAAGAGAGAACTCAGAGTTTTTTGAATTTCCATTTCAAGCCTAGAATTCTATTAGCCACTTTCTTAATTCTTTCAACAGGGCAACGTGTTATGAACAACTATGAGCGAGACCTTTGCTCTGTCTTAGCTCTCCCAGTCCTGACCTCCTGGGCCCCATTTTCCCTAACCCACAGCTCTTCTTATATATCAACACGGACGAGATTTTACTTTGAATTGTTCATCCTTCCAGGAATGACAGATGTCGGATTAAACTGCAAAAACCTCCAACTTTACATTCACTGTCTTCACCTCCAATCAATAACTGCATTTGGTGCTTCTCAGCAGGAAGGCACCTCATTACCACCTTCCTCAGCAATATCCTCCTCCTGGCCCCTCAAAGCTTACACAATTTTGCACATACACTTCTCACCCCTGATGTGAAGTGGTGTAGTGTCTTCAAATATGATTTATTTGAATTCTAGCAGCAACATCTGAGGTGCATCTGGGTGGTCCCCTGTCCAGAGCTGAATTTGCCCTACTACAGAAATGGGTTATTTATGATCCCTGGAATAGTTGCAGCTTGTCTCTTGGCTGGAATAATTCACACTGACCTCCCTGTGGTATCCAGCATGTTGTGAACTCCCTGCCTTCAGACAAAATGGCGCCAACATCACAAATTTCTGTCTGCCGAAATACTTGAAAGTTCTTCTTCTCTCCATTCTTTAACAGAGCAAAACCTTTGCTTTGATCCTTGTCCTCACTGCCCTACCCCTTTGCCCACCCCTTCTCTGTTGCTAGGCTCCTGAAAGTCCCTGTCCTTCTCACCATCACCGAAACACTCTTCAATAGCAGCTGAAAACCCTCCTGAGAAGGGTATGGCTGCTGAGCTGGGTTTTCAGAGGATGGGAACACCCAGGGGATTGTTCCTGGGAGAAACAGGCACCTAGGAAGGAAACAGGCCTGTCGACAACCTGATCAGAAATTATATTTCTATATGAAGCAGACTCTAAGAAGCTCTAGTGAAAATGAAGCTTAGTAGTAGTATTTAACAGAAGAGTAAGGAAAACAATTTGAGGCAGTAATGCCAGGAACTTAGAGGAGGGCATGGCAACCCACTCCAGTGTTCTTGCCTGGAGAATCCCACGGACAGAGGAACCTGGCGGGCTATATAGTCCTTAGGGTCTCAGAGAGTCAGACGTGTCTGAAGTGACGTTAAGTTAAAGTGAAAGTGAATTCGCCGTGAACTATAGCCTACCAGGCTCCTCCATCCATGAGATTCTCCAGGCAAGAATACTAGAGTGGGTTGCTAATTCCTTCTCCTGGGGAACTTCCCAACCCAGAGATCGAACCCGGGTCTCACACATTGTGAGTAGATGCTTTACGCTCTGAGCCACCAGGGAAGCCCAAAGTGACGTTAACATGTGTGCAATGGCAAGAACTAGTGTAACACGACCTCTAATCTCCAACCCAAACATCTGCCCCATTCTCCTTTCTAGTAAAAAGTGCCCTCCGCCTGCTGTTTTATGCCTATTCTCATATAATTTTGACAGTATGAGCCCACGGGTTGAGCTACCCAGAAATATTATCCTTAATTCCACAGCCTTACATTTTCAACACATTATTGGTCAAACTTTATACAGAAAAAACATATGATTGATTCAGTTTGGGTCAGGTGATCACCCCTGATCCAATCAGCCATGGCTGGTGAGTTTCACTTATGGGTATGGCTGCTGAGATCTACTTCTGTAGCAGCATATAAGGATGGAAGTCACCTCCAAGCAGAGGAAATAGCCAAATTAATTCTGTCTAGGATGGGAAACTCTCAGTTGCTCCCTATTCCAAAAATTAAAGAACAAGGAAGAGTGGGCAAAAGAGTCTTGCTTCCTGCTAGCTAATTAGTATTCCTAAATATCACTCTGCAAATTGTTGTCTGATGTTAAATATTATAAAATATTTTTATACACTCTCAAGCTTTTTAAAATTCAGTTCAGTCACTCAGTCATGTCGGACGCTTTTCTACCCCATGGACTGCAGCACGCCAGGCCTCCCTGTCACCAACTCCCAGAGTTTACCCAAACTCATGTCCATTAAGTCGGTGATGCCATGCAGCCATCTCATCCTCCGTAGTCCCCTTCTCCTCCTGCCTTCAATCTTTCCCAACATCAGGGTCTTTTCAAATGAATCAGCTTTTCGCATCAGGTAGCCAAAGTATTGGAGTTTCAGTTTCAGCATCAATCCTTCCAAAGAATATTCAGGACTGATTTACTTTAGGATGGACTGGCTGGATCTCCTTGCAGTCCAAGGGACTCTCAAGAGTCTTCTCCAACACCACAGTTCAAAAGCATCAATTCTTCGGTGCTCAGCTTTCTTCACAGTCCAACTCTCACATCCATACATGACTACTGGAAAAACCATAGCCTTGACTAGACAGACCTTTGTTGGCAAAGTAATGTCTCTGCTTTTGAATATGCTGTCTAGGTTGGTCATAACTTTCCTTCCAAGGAGTAAGCCTCTTAATTTTATGGCTGCAATCACTATCTGCAGTGATTTTGGAGCCCAGAAAAATAAAAGTCAGCCACTGTTTCCACTGTTTCCCCATCTATTTGCCATGAAGTGATGGAACAGGATCCCATGATCTTCGTTTTCTGAATGTTGAGCTTTAAGCCAACTTTTTCACTCTCCTCTTTCACCTTCATCAAGAGGCTCTTTAGTTCTTCTTCACATTCTGCCATAAGGGTGGTGTCATCTGCATATCTGATGTTATTGATATTTCTCCCAGCAATCTTGATTCCAGCTTGTGCTTCTTCCAGACCAGCGTTTCTCATGATGTACTCTGCATGCAAGTTAAATAAGCAGGGTGACAATATACAGCCTTAATGTACTCCTTTTCCTATTTGGAACCAGTCTGTTGTTCCATGTCCAGTTCTAACTGTTCCTTCCTGACCTGCATACAGATTTCTCAAGAGGCAGGTCAGGTGGTCTGGTATTCCCATCTCTTTCAGAATTTTGCACAGTTTATTGTGATCCACACAGTCAAAGGCTTTGGCATAGTCAATAAAGCAGAAATAGATGTTTTTCTGGAACTCTCTTGCTTTTTCCATGATCCAGTATATGTTGGCAATTTGATCTCTGGTTCCTCTGCCTTTTCTAAAACCAGCTTGGAAGCTCACGGTTCACATATTGCTGAAGCCTGACTTGGAGAATTTTGAGTATTACTTTGCTGGCGTGTGAAATAAATGCAATTGTGCGGTAGTTTGAGCATTTTTTGGCATTGCTTTTCTTTGGGACTGGAATGAAAACTGAGCTTTTCCAGTCCCGTGGCCACTGCTGAGTTTTCCAAATTTGCTGGCATATTGAGTGCAGCACTTTCACAGCGTCATCTTTTAGGATGTAGATTTTACTAATATTTTCCCCCATTACTTAAAAACATTTTCAAATGACTGGTGTCTCAGATGGGGGGATGAAAGAAATACTCAATCAAGCCTTTCTTTTCAAGCATTTCCTATTTACTCTAGCAGGAACTCTCTCCCTATTCAAGACAGTTATTTTTGTTAGTATTCTCTACACCAAATATCTAATAATTTCACATAGTCTTTTTCTACATATCTGTACCATGGAGTGTGCCACTGATTTATATAGTGTATATTTAATTCCAAAACTAGCTTACAAGCTTTAAAATATCAAAACCTGCTGCTGTTACTTTCTTGCTTCTCTGTTTCCTTCACTGTCATATTAATTATTTAAATAGTCATTGGAGATTGGTTTTGGGAGCATCTATTATGATGGACTTCAACATTTTATTGCAATGCAATAAATAACCTCCTATAACATGTTTTAGCCACTACTTTTTTGGATACAGACTGTAGAAATCAACTCAAACTAGTTTAGGCTAAAAAATGAGAATTTATTAGAAAGATGTTAGAGAATGTCACATCTAAATCATGGGAAAGGTAGACATATGAGATGGGTACAAGGTCAGGAGGACTTGGGGACTCAAAGTCTTTATCTCCATCTCCCCTGTCTCCCTTCTCCCTCCCTCTCTCTCCCTCTCTCTGACTTTCTCTGTCTTGGTTTTCTTTCACATTTACTCCGGACAGTTCCTGAGTTTAACATCTACATCTTCTACTGCTGAAGCAAACCTGACTGACTTTTTTGGTTTGAGTTTTAAAGTCCAGGGATAGGACACTAGGAGATTTAGTTTCATGGCTGCAGTCACCATCTGTGGTGATTTTGGAGCCCCAAAAATAAAGTTTCTCGCTGCTTCCACTGTTTCCCTATCTATCTGCCATGAAGTGATGGGACCAGATCCATGATCTTAGTTTTCTGAATGTTGAGTTTTAAACCAACTTTTTCACTCTCCTCTTTCACTTTCATCAAGAGGCTCTTTAGTTCTTCTTCACTTTCTGCCATAAGGGTGGTGTCATCTGCATATCTGAGGATAAAAACAGGTCCCACCAATCTTGATCCCAGCTTGTACTTCATCCAACCAGGCATTTCACATGATGTACTCTGCCTAGAAGTTAAATAAGCAGTGTGACAATATATAGCCTTGACATACTCCTTTCCCAATTTTGAACCAGTCTCTTTCCATGTCCAGTTCTAACTGTTGCTTCCTGACCTACATACACATTTCTCAGGAGGCAGGTAAGGTGGTCTGGTATTCCCATCTCTTTCAGAATTTTCCACAGTTTGCTATAATCTACACAATTAAAGGCTCTAGCATGCTCAATAAAGCAGATGCTTTTCTGGAACTCTCTTGCTTTATTGATTATCCAACGGATGCTGGCAGTCTGATCTCTGGTTCCTATGCCTTTTCTAAATCCAGTTTGAACATCTGGAAGTTCACAGTTCATGTACTTTTGAAGCCTGGCTTGAAGAATTTTGAGTATTACTTTACTAGCGTGTGAGATGAGTGCAATTGTGCAGTAGTTTGAGCATTCTTTGGCATTGCCTTTCTTTGGGATTGGAATCAAAACTGACCTTTCCCAGTCCTGTGGCCACTGCTGAGTTATCCAAATTTACTGTCATACTGAGTAGAGCATTTTCACAGCACCATCTTTTAGGATTTGAAATAGCTCAACTGGAATTCCATCACCTCTTCTAGCTTTGTTCATAGTGATGCTTCCTAAGGCCCACTTGACTTCACATTCCAGGAAGTCTGGCTCTAGGTGAGTGATCACACCATCATGATTATTTGGGTCGTGAAGCTCTTTTTTGTATAGTTCTTCTGTGTATTCTTGCCACCTCTTCTTATATCTTCTTCTTTTGTTAGGTCCCTACCATTTCTGTCTTTTATTGTGCCCATCTTTGCATGAAATGTTCCCTTGATATCTCTAATTTTCTTAAAGAAATCTCTACTCTTTCCCATTCTATTGTTTTCCTCTATTTCTTTGCCTTGATCACTGAGGAAGGCTTTTTTATCTCTCCTTGCTATTCTTTGGAACTCTGCATTCAAATGGGTATATCTCTCTTTTTCTCTTCTTTTCTCAGCTATTTGTAAGACCTCCTCAGACAACCATTTTGCCTTTTTGCATTTCTTTTTCTTGGGGATGGTATTGATCACTGCCTCCTATAAAAGCTAGACAGCATAGTAAAAATCAGAGACATTACTTTGCCTACAAAGATCTGTCTAGTCAAAGCTATGGTTTTTCAGTAGTCATGTATGGATGTGAGAGTTGGATTATAAAGAAAGCTGAGCACCGAAGAATTGCTGCTTTTGAACTGTGGTGTTGGAGAAGAATCCCTTGGACTGCAAGGAGATCTAACCAGTCCATCCTAAAGGAAATCAGTCCTGAATATTCATTGGAAGGACTGATGCTGAAGCTGAAACTCCAGTACTTCGGCCACTTGATGTGAAGAAATGACTCACTGGAAAAGACTGTGGTGCTGGGAAAGATTGAAGGCGGGAGGAGAAGGGGACGATAGAGGATGAGATGGTTGGATGGCATCACCAACTCGATGGACATGAGTTTGAGTAAGCTCCGGAAGTTGGTGACGGACAGGGAAGCCTGATGTGCTGCAGTCCATGGAGTCGCAAAGAGTGGGACACGACTGAGGGACTGAACCAAACTGAACTGAACTGAGGCTTAGTTTAAGACCATAGGACAGCCTTGAATCAGTAAAGTGTATCTGGGTATCTGGATGAGGAGTGGGCTTTCAGAACCTGAATGGAGGAGAAAAACAGGTCGCAAAACAGACAGTTTAGGTTAATACTTACTGGAAATTGATAAATCCCTAAAGCTCTGTGGTTTAACATGATACAGCTTAGAGGTTTATTTCTCACTCATGACACACTTCTTGTCAGGTAACCATAGGGGCTCAGGAGGAATAGGAAACAGGCTTTGGTGGACACATACAGTCTCCACGACAGGGGTGTATCACTGTTGCCTAGGGAAGGGGATGGACGTAGGCAATTCTTTTCTCCCAAACCATGTGTGTTCATCACACTGGACATAATATGTCAGTTCCTAACACAATTGCCAAAGAACAATTATCTATGAAAAACCTACAAACAGGGGAAAAAGATACAGATATACAACAGAATTGAGTATGAAATTATAAAAAAACTCATGGAAAACAGGAAAAATGAGGTTTCAAGATAATGTTTCATATATTCAGATGGACTGTTCTAAGAAATGCTCTTGTTTGAAGATCTCACAGAATTACAAAGTAGTAGATTTTGTTTCCGCCTCCACTATTTCCTTTTATTTGTATACATATTCCCTCCAGAGAACTTCACTGGTTCCCGGGGTTGTAATCAGCTAACACAGTATAAACTGAAATCGAGACCTTTCCTTATTTCAATTCCCTGACCCTAGGCTCAACTACGATTCCTCACAGGATCTTTTTTTTTTTTAATATAAATTTATTTATTTTAATTGGAGGTTAATTACTTTACAATATTGTATTGGGTTTGCCATACATCAACATGAATCCGCCATGGGTGTACACGTGTTCCCCATCCTGAACCCCCCTCCTACCTCCCTCCCCATACCATCCCTCTGGATCATCCCAGTGCACCAGCCCCAAGCATCCTGTATCATGCATTGAACCTGGACTGGCGATTCATTTCACACATGATATTATACATTTTCAATGCCATTCTCCCAAATCATCCCACCCTCACCCTCTCCCACAGAGTCCAAAAGATTGTTCTATACATCTGTGTCTCTTTTGCTGTCTCGCATACAGGGTTATCATTTGCCAGAAAGAGACTGCAGTAGATTCTTTCCCCTTTCCAGTCCTGACTTCATTATTTCAATTAAGCAGCCTCTTGGAACAAATCACTATTGCTATTGTTTTACTTGCTAATTTGTGTCTGACTCTTTTTCGACCCCATGGACTATAGCCTGCCAGGTTCCTCTGTCCATGAGATTTCCCAGGCAAGAATACTGGAGTGGGTTGCCATTTCCTTCTCCAGGGGATCTTCTCAACCCAGGGATCAAAGCTTGGCAGGCAGATTCTCTACCACTGAGTCACCAGGGCAGCCCCTGGAACAAAGCATGCCACAGTCTTTATCAGTCTTACTTAGAGTTGCCTTCAGGTCAGAGGGCTGACTCTCACCTGCAGGTTTCAGTAATGCCTCTGTGCCCCGCTCCCCTTCATCTTCCTCTTCTCCTTCTGCTGGAAGACCAACCAGCTCTAACGTTTCCCTGTGTTACTGATGAGAATCCATTCTATACCCTGTCCAGGCAGTGCCACTGGTTGCCATTTATCACCTTTTTCTCTCATAGAATAGTTTTTCTCTCATACCCTACACCAAAATATTTGTTGGACGAGGTGAGAGAATAGAACAATCGCAGGGGAAGCTAAAAGCTTCAGAGCAGAAAGAAAATCTACCCACAAACAGTTACAGCTCCAAGGATGTTTTCAAGACTGATGAATGGGTACAAACATCTATAATTTAGGGAGAATCCCAAATCTAACGTTTAAGCTCACGAAAGCATCCCAGATCACTGCCTCCAGGTCACAGTTCATCATCAGGACTTTTAGAACTTGTGCCCAAGCTGAAATAGGGCACAGCAAGCATCAAGCAGCATTCCTCCTATAATCCTCTACATTCCCAAAATGCCTTTATGAAAGTACCTGCCAGATACATTGTCCACTTGCCTCTCCTTGATTGGAAACACTGAAGCATAGTAAAAGGTAGCGTGAACCATCCTTCACATGACAGAGTAGCAGTGAGACCTCGGGAAATAAAACTCGGGCTTTTACCCCGGGCACCCACCTTAGCATACAGTCATCCTACTGCACATGTTTTTCATAATGTACCTCAGGGGGCTGAATTATTGCTGGGTTTGCTTTTTTAGGTGGATAGGGAGAACTCAGGTGGAGAACACTAGTAAAATGCAGGAAGTTAAAGCATTATGGGTATAACAAATAGAGAATGTTCTGTTCCAGTTGAAAGAGCTCTAATATTTCATCCCAAAGTCATCTTCTGGGAAAACTGAAATGTAAGGAGTCTGACATACACTGAATAAGATTTAGTAGGCACACTTCCAGGGTATGCACAGAGTCTGTGAGTTGCTGATTTTACACTTCCTCTTTAACCACAGGTCTACCTGGTCAAATATCTATAGTGATTCATTCGAGCAAACTTTCAGGACAATGTAGTCAACAACAAACAACATTTCTATTATATTAGCTTCTCTTTTCAGATGCTTGGAACCATAGTGAGCTTTCTCCTTTCAAATTAAATAATGCAAAAACAGTTACAAAGGTATTTTTCCCATAGGAAAAAAGACTGAAAGAAAAAAATGCCCAGAATTAATAATGATTTCTAGATGAAGGTATTATGATGTGTGATCTTTTTTCTACTTCCATTTTCTATTCTCTTGGAACAAATTCTCTGCCATGAGTTCAGATTACTTTTTTAATTAAAAATGAAAGATAAATTTAAAAACAAGAGAGGAGATGTATGTGTTTCTGTGTCACCTTCGAGAGAACAGGTCAAAGCCCTGGAGTGATAGGTGGGGAGCAGCGTCCCAAGGCTGTAGCAGAAAGGCAGTGCAGTGAAGCGGCCAACCTGAGCACCGACCTGGGTTTAAAACCAGGACAACCCCCCACTGGTTGTTTGACCTTCTACTGCTTGCTTCACACCTCAGAGCTTCAGATTTCTCATTTCTCCTCTTTAAACTGGGACAAATAATCATAATACCTATTCATAGAGTTAGATGAGTTGTAAGAACTAAGTGAAGTAAAATTTTAAAAACTGAGATCAATGTCTAGTCCATGCTAATAACTTAGTAAACACGAGGTACTGCATCAGCCAAGATCTGATCAGAAAGAAGAAAATACTCCATGTATTTCAAGTAAGGGACATATAATACAGAGAACTGGTTACATGGAAGATAACAGAAGAGATGAGGAGTCAGAGAGGGATAGAGGGACAACTCGGAGATAAGCCACAACAGGAAATGGCTACCACTTCCAATTCGAAGGGAGGAGACAGGACAACATGGCAGAAGGTAGAACCACAGTGAGGGTGCTGAGTGGGAAGCCGAGCCACAGAGAAGACCCAGCTGCTACCAGAGAAACTGCCCAAAGCAGAAAGGGGTGAGATACTGGCTTTTCTGTGTGTGTGTGTTCTCCAATCTTATGCTGGTGTCTCCCACTGGCCAAACCTCTTTTCAAACTAAAAGGCACAGGAGCCTGGGAAACATAGTTTCCTCCAGTATGGGTCAAGGTTTGGAAGGATAAATGGGCAAATGATTGGCATAGCCATTATCCTTATTGCCAAAGAAATAGCTCTTTAAAAGAACTTCATTATTTGCTTACAACCATGGTAGGTGGTATTCCATACTGTCACCTTTTTTAGCTTCCTCTTAAGCAAATTTTGTGCCTACACTAGCCCAAGGATTGGGCGCAGTGACTATCCCCCCAAAAAAGAATGCCATCTTCCATCTCCATACCAGGACTCAAGCCTCTTACTCCCTTGAAGTGCTGCAAAGTACACTGACTGTCTCCTGGAGTTAACCTGTTTTAATTTCTTCATGCGGCCTTCAAGGCACGTATAACACAGACATTCTTATGCATATTAAGACCTCCTGTATTTCAGTTTCTATATCTGTGTAATGGAATGCTATTACCTACCGTACCCTGAAGCCCAAATTCTGCTCAAGTACATTACAAACTGTGAAGCACTTTACACAAATGACTTGTCATTACCTTTTGATTCTGCTCTTTTTATGCTACTCTATGCCGCTTCTCTTACTGAGGACAACTGGTCATTCTGATGTGTTAAAAGACATGATGAACGTGTGTCCCAAGAAAGTAGTCACCAAATAGAATAGCTTTTGCTAAATTTCTATGTGGTCCCAAACTAAATAAGCCTTAAGGCATGCTGATATCAGTTCAGTTCAGTCACTCAGTCGTATCCGATTCTTTGCGACCCCATGGACTGCAGCACACCAAGCCTCCCTGTCCATCACCAACTCCCAGAGTTTGCTCAAACTGACATCCATCAAGTCAATGATGCCATCAAACCATCTCATCCTCTGTCATCCCCTTCTCCTCTGACACAAATGACTTGTCATTACCTTTTGATTCCTGCTCTTTTTATGCTACTCGTGCCACTTCTCTTACTGAGGACAACTGGTCATTCTGATGTGTTAAAAGACATCACGAACATGTGTCCAAAGAAAGCAGTTACCAAACAGAATAGCTTCTGCTACATTTCCATATGTGGTCCCAAACTAAATAAGCCTTAAGGCATGCTGATATAGAAGGTAAGTTTGATCACATGTTAGAGTTCTTAGCCAGGCCTGACACACCAGTACAGTCATATTGGGGTCAGCTTCTAAAATATGACAACTGATATACCTAAATGCATGCTTCTGTTATTTCAGAAGTATATTGTAAGCACATTTTAAAACTCAAGGTATTGAGAAATCAAAAAATCTAGTCAACCCTAAGACAGAATCTCCAAGTGTCCCCTTACGGAATATCTGCTCTGTAGCAGGCAGGACAAGATACCGTCTCATCCCATCCTCACAGCATCCTGCAAGATGAGTGTTATCATCCCCATTTTACTGATGGGAAAACAGTTTTAGCAATCTAAAGTATCTTTCTTAAGGTCACACAGCCAGCAACAGCAGAGCTAAAAACTGGATCAGCAGTAAAGAACTGACGTTTTTTCCATTCAGCCCAAACTAGAGATTCTACACAGTAGAATGTGTATATCTTCAGGGGTCTCTGTTTTCCCCTTCATCCTCCTTTGGCTACTCCAGACACCACTACCCTGGAAGCTTCACCCCCTGACTATATGGCCCCCAAGCAGGCTTCCCTGTCTATAGGAAACACAATGGCCTGACAGTGAGCTCCCCCTGTCCCCAAGATCTCTGCTGACAAGGTGCATACTTGAGCGACAGCCCAAGTGGCCACTCTCTGAACTTCATCATCACATTTACACAGAGGCCACACTCCCCACCACCTGCTCCCATACAAGGACTGACCACAGCAGGGACACTAAGACAGGGCCATTCTTGGAAAATAGAGGACTGACAGGTACTCCTGGCTCCTCATCAACCTAAAATTCATCCACCCAACTTTCCTTCCTTCTTTCTCGCATTCACTTGGGTCAGACCTGCACTGTGATCTCAGGGTTCTCCCAGCTGCATCCCTGTGTCCTTTCACAGGTGCTTCCTCTACAAAGCTCTAGTTTGTCGACTCCAGCATGGCATATGCATCTCAGAGTACCCACCCTGGACAGCATCCTTGCTCTTGCTGTTTCTCTCCCCTGATTGCTCTTGAGTTCATGTTGCAGACCTCAGGGTCCCAGTATCCAACTTCAGCATCAGTGCACCTGACCAATCAATGTATTCTACCCACAGTCCCACTCCCAGGCCCAAACTGGGGGTGTGATGAAATGCTTTCCCCCATTTTCAATATTTCTCACTGCAAGCATCAATTTAATCCTTTTGTGCTGCTTCAAAAGGCCCTCTCATCAGGGGAAAGAAAGAAAGTTATAAATCTACTGCCTCTAAGGTGTAAATATTAACAACTTAATATGCTATCTCTCCAGGCAGTTGCATTTTAAAGAGGCCAAATTGAGAGGGCAATCACTTAACCCAATGAAATGAATAAATCTACAGATATTTCTTGAGTATCCAAGTCAGAGAGTTCAGGAGAAGCTGAATTCAAATTTAAAGAGCTCTTAGGTGGAATTTAAATCATCTGCCCCTTGGCTGGGAGATCTTATTTTCATCAGAGCAACTTAGGCTGTTCCAAAACACTTTGAAGGCAATCCTGGATAAAACCTTCTGTCCCCCAAACATTGCATTCTTTTTCAAAGAGTGATCAGACATGCTCTTGTTCACAAGGGGGACAGAAGGGTTTCAGTTCAGCCTGAGGCCCCCAAACTCCAGCAGGTAAGGGGAAGTCTCTGCATGATTCTCTACCCTTGTTTTCCCCAGTTTCCTTCAATTTACAGCCTTTTAGGTACAAAAAGCCAGAGAACTCTGGTATGGCACGTTCTATGATAGAGGATACTCCATCCTGGGTCTTACAAAGCACTGTCCAGGCCCTTCCCTGAGCTGTTCAGGCAAGGTGTTTTCTTTACCTGGGCTTGCTCCACTGTTCATAAGAAAATAAGCAACAGCACAATGGAGATACTCCTTTATGTTCCTAAACACTGAGAGGGAAGGATAAGTTAATGCCTTCAGAGTACTTTAAGATATATGACACAGTAAATAATTTTCTATTGTTGGCTGGAAGATGTCACGGGTGTTCAATATTAAAATAAAAACTTCAAAGCACTTAATAGAGTAATTATGGAGTTATTCAAATGAGTGCACTCAGTGTGAAACCCTCAAGTCAAGCATATTACACACGTATGAAGATTACTTTTTTCACTTCAAAAGAAAAAAACTCACACGTACACACATGTGCACACACACACAAAAGGAACAAGAAAATTAACCGTATAAGCAAAATTAATGACACCATTACTTTTCCACATTTTAAACACAAAAGTCTAGAAATCTGCAGTTACTATAAATCAAGGTCTCTGTTTCCATGCTAGCTAGCACAGTCTTGCAGACAGTGCCCTCCAAGCTATTAATCTGGAGGTCTGCTTCCACTGTACTCATCAACTTAGCATGTGACACTAACAAAGGCATTTATGTGTAACCCCATTTACATCTATTAAACCAAAACAATACATTCAAATAATTTCAAGTTCCTCAGTAGCTTCACAAGAACTTCACAAATATTCATAAGAGAAAATTCAAAACTCCTCACTCTCAGAACAAAAATCCCACTGCTGACCAAAGACATCCAAGACCAGAGGGATGCCATATCGCCTGAGATAACTCAGCTGCTGGACTTAGACTGCTGAAGAACCAGTTGAATATTCTCTCAGTTACTGGTTGAATAGAAAAGGACATCCCAGTCAAGAAAGAAGGGATTAAGCCAAAAAGGGCCAAGGCTAGTGACCATGTCCCTCCCAGTGAGGGGACCCGTGGCTGCTGCGTCCCGGGCTGCTCAAAAGGCTCTTCAACTGTCTTTGTTTGTTTTTGTAGCACCGCACAGCATGTGGTATCTTAGTTCCCCAACCAGGGATCAACTGCACCCTGCAGTGCAAAAGTGGAGTCTTGACCATTGGACTGCCAGGGCAGTCCCCTCCAGTGGTTTAAAGTAGTCTTATTCAAAGGTGAAGGGGCTGCATTATTCACAATAAACAAGAGCTGGAAGCAGCCTAAGTGTCCATGAGTAGAGGAATGGATAAAGAAGATATGATGTGTATATACAACGGAGTATTACTCAGCCATCAAAAAAAGAAAGAATAAAATCTTGCCATTTGTGACAACATTGATGAACCTAGAAGGTATTATACTATGTGAAATAAGTCAGACAGAGAAAGATAAATACTGTATGATTTCACTTATATGTGGAACCTAAAAACTGGTGGTTGCCTAAAGGGAGAGGACTGGGAGATGAAACGAAAAATAAAAAGCAATTATGTTGGTTAATGAATGCTAGATTGCGGTAATCATTTAACAATGAATTTATAGGAAACTATCATATTGTACTCTTGAGAGTCCCTTGGACTGCAAGGAGATCCAATCAGTTCACCCTAAAGGAAATCAGTCCTGAATATTCATTGGAAGGACTGATGCTGAAGCTGAAACTCCAATACTTTGGACACCCGATGCAAAGAACCGACTCATTGGGAAAGACCCTGACGCTGGGAAAGATTGAAGGCAGGAGGAGAAGGGGACGACAGAGAATGAGATGGTTGGATGGCATCACTGACTCGATGGACGTGAGTTTGAGCAAGCTCCAGGAGTTGGTGACAGACTGGGAAGCCTGGCATGCTGCAGTCCATGAGGTCGCAAAAAGTCAGATTCGACTGAGTAACTGAACTGATCACATTGTACACCTTGAATATGTACAATTTTGTCAGTTATACCTCAATAAAACAAAAATAATTTTTAATATATATTTTAAAACAAGAAAAAAAGCTGACTTCCCTGGTGGTTTAGTGGATAAGACTTCACCTGCAGGGAACACGGGTTCAATTCCTGGTGCAGGAAGATTCCACGTGCTTTGGTGAACAACCAAGCCCATGTGCCACAGCTACTGAGCCCACACTCTACAGCCCATGAGCCACAATTGCTGAGCTCAATGTGGTGCAGTTACTGAAGCCTGCGCACCTAGAGCCTGTGCTCCACAACAAAAGTCACCTCAATGAGATGCCCGCACACCGCAGTGAAGAGTAGCCCCAGCTGGCTGCAACTATAGAAAGCCCATGAATGGCAACTTAAGATTCACCATTATTCAGTAAATAATAGTGTCAGACTAGGTGAAATAAAGGATGTCTGGTTAAAAAAGTTCTTAGGGCTGTCACAGGACAGATGATTACCCAGCAGAAAAATCTAACTTCCCAAAAGAGAATCTTAATCTTCTTCAAATCCAGTGACATAATCAGTGTATCTGACACTCAGGGCAGGTTATTTTTCTCTCTCCTCCTTATAACAGAAGTAGTTTAAGGAATAATTATTAAATTAATAATAATGGCCAGAAGAAAATCAAAATGTAAGCAATTTTAATCGATTTTCATATACATACGCATACCACTAATAAAATTCAACAATTAAGAAAAATAAATATTATATTATGTAAAAGGAATAAAAGCAATGGATTAATAATTTTCATAAAATTTATGTGTTTTGGGGGGAAAAAAGAGAAAAACCTAAACTTACATAACTACTGCTTCAGAAATGAACAAATGGCAATTTAAGGAAAACTAATTAATAAGAATTTTCTAAAAGCAAATGTCTATTTTAAAGACTATATCATTCAAAGTAGTAAAATACCTCAGGTATAAACTACAATTTTCACTTCCCAAACAAAAAATATGATACTCCACTAGTCACATGGTGTTTCATTGTTTTAAATTGCAAATACAAATGAAATCTCCAAGTACATATAGAATGACAAACCTAATACAACCCAAATTCTATTTCCTTGTCTCTACAATCATTCCGCTATTATTATTTATGTCAAAGCTACTATTTAAGCACAAACACATACACTAAGCCAGAGAAAAGAGACTGTACTGCTCCTGAAGCCAGTTATAATAATTCTGAATTTCCTGGGTGGCAGAAGGTGATAAGCAGAGGAGGACACTTCATAATCTATGTTAGTTTTCATGTAGAATACATGAAACAGCCTTTAACAGTGTTTCTTAAAAGACAGGTAATAAGATGTGATCATTTGGACCTTGTGTGTGTGTATGGGTACTCAGTTGTGTCAGACTCTTTGAGACCCCATAGGACTTCCCAGGCAAGAACACTGGAGTAGGTTGCCATTTCGTACTCCAAGCTGAAGCTTACATATATATTAAAAATCAACAATAACCGTGATAACTGTTTAAACTCAAACCAAAACAGGTTTCTCCAGGAAAGAATATTCTGTCACTGACATTGTTTAAAAGTACCAATCCATGCAGTTGTTGATTCCTTTTCACTGCTATAGAGTATTTACTTTATAAGTAGACCACATTTATCTGGGCTTCCCAGGTGGTACAGTGGTAAAGAATCCTCCTGCCAATGAAAGAGACACAAGAGACTTGGGTTCAATCCCTGGGTCAGGAAGATCCCTTGAAGGAGGAAATGGCAACCCACTCCAGTAGTCTTTCCTGGGAAATCCCATGAACAAAGGAGCGTGGCGAGCTACAGTCCATGTCGCAAAGAGTCGGACACGACTGAGGGACCGAGCATGCACTCACGCATGGTGACTACAAGCAGATCAGCTTGTTGTCTGTGTATCACTGTTTCATAACTCTCCAGTGAGAGTCCTTACTGCTTGTGCCCAAGGTGGATCTTCTCATTGCCTTGCCTTTGAGATGACTCAGCTCTCACTTAACAGAGCATTCTATCAGGAATCTTGAAATATGGGTAGGGAATCACTGACTTTTTTATATATTAGATAATTTGATTATTTTATGTACTGTGTATCTCCTCCATAAAGACAGGGATACATGTCTGTTTTACTCACAGTCGTGTCCCAAACATCTAGACCAGCATCAGGCACACAGAAAGTGCACAATGTGTACTGGATTAAACTGAACAGTCTCTACTAATTCTCAGCTATTATCACTCTATGGATAGATTGTCATCTGCACTGAATTAACCACAGTTCTCTCCAAAGAGCTATACCAAAGATCCAGCAAACCACTTCTTCAGTTTTCAGAGCCTCAGAATTGAGAATTCCTGTCCCCAACCAAAGCGTCCCGTGTCCCTTCCCACAACCATAGGGCTGTCTAAGCTGATTCTCCAAGTTTGCTCCAAGAATGCCCCTTCTGGGAGACAGTAATAAACTTTTCTGCAAAAGGAGGCAGGAGGAAGAGGCCCCTTGATTAAAATATTTTTGGAAATTTTTTATTAAACAAAATTAAGGGAGAATTATTTTGCTTTTTTTTGCCACTGTAACACTTCTCAGGATCTATGTTATATTGTCACAGTGACTCTCCCATATTGTATAATATGTAGGGTTTCTGGAACTTATTTGCTTTTAATTATGAGATTTTCTGAGAAATTCTAAACTGCAGTGAAATGGTCTTCTAATTTCCAAGCACAATGGACTCTTAATATAAACATGGATATGATAAAAAGCCTCATGGAACAGTTGTAAGAACTAAAAAAAACAATCCACAGGCAGCACACTGAACAGTACCTGACATATGATCAACACTCAGTAAATGCTGGCTATTGTCCATGTAACTTCCTACATGGTTACCTTAATCTGAAGAACTCACAACAATTTTCTCATGTCATTTTATAAATGGACAAACCAAAGCATAGAGGAAAAAAATTTGTTGTAAGATAAATATAAGAAATATTAACCCAGTGAAGCAGTGAAAATATAGTTTTCCCACAAGTCTTAACATAATACCTTATAGTTATGCTTATCACAGTTGTGTTCCCCTTGACCTAGGGAAAGACATAAAATGCCAAAATAAATAGGGTCCATCTTCTCTGAAGTACCAGTTTTGCTTCAAGATTTGGGGATCAAAAAATGAATAACTTAATTTGTAAGTAAATTTAAATAAATATATATTTTTTAAAAGAAAAATTTTCAGAATAAAATGAAAACTTATGAAATTCAAAGAAAAACGTGAACACTCAAAATATTTCCTGCTGCAGGAGGCAGCTTTGAGCAGAGCCCCAGCAGCCCTGCACCATCCTCGCCCTTCCCCTGACATGAGGGGTACGCTGACAGAAGGCCTGAGAGGCACTGCCCCAAACTGAGCCCTATGCACAAACGAAGCAAGGAGAAAGGAACATGTGCTATCAGATATGATTCACGATTCAAATATATTTTAATATCTTATTCTCTTCACACTCTGAGAAACCATCTGATAATGTGATTGTTTTGTAAAACTCTTCAGATAATGGAAGGATTTTATAGCTATTGCATAGATTTAATAAGCAAAAGACTAGCTAGCATGAACTAAGTTCAACCCAAACCACTGTTCAATTTAATTCAGCACAATATTCCTCTGCTTAAAGTGCATGTAATTGCCAATTTATATAGTTGCCAAAACCAAAGATTTGTTAAATAGAGTTCTGCCAACAAATAGAGTATGAAAAAGTTTATCCCCAACTACCATACACCAAGAATGAATGAAACCCATCACTAATCAATCATGTATCCTATTCATTCCAAGAGCTTCTTTCAACTGTATGATTATTCAATGAGTAAAATCAAACCTACTTATGTTAGTGTTTCTCTGTATCTTTTCACTATAAAGTTTTTAAAAATCCTTACAAAGTGAAGAGAACATGTAAAATGAAATTGACATTATCTTAAACAGTATTAGATTGTTATTCCCTACTCTTTTATAAAGAGTAGGGAATAACAATGGAGAGTTCCTTTATGGAGAGTGATTCTTAAATAGCACTGATTTTCCTGAAACTCTCCAAATGCTCTCTTCTACTTAAAGTTCTTATTGAAGGGATGAACAATATATAGCACTGCTTTGTGGGTGTGGGTTTCAATTAAAGACATTATACTGTAGAAATTCACTCTGCAACTTTCTTTTTTTCAAGTTGAGATTTTTGAGATGCATACGGCCACATATAGACAGATCTATTGCCACTGACTTAAAGAAAGCACTGAGCATTCATGATAGAAGTTGTTTCTAGGGAGCTGAGAAGGGGACAAAGACAGGGTGAGGCAGACAAAAAGCATGTAAGCTGTGAGCTTTGTGGGGCTTTATTCACTGTATTAAGTATTGAAGTATTGCCATTCCTGACAAAATGGCAACAATTGTTAATTGTGGATGATTACTTCCTTGTGCTTTTCTGCAATTTTTAAATATCTCAAATTTAAGTAAACGCACTGGGTTAGCCAAAAAGTTCATTCCAGTTTTCCCCTAACATCTTATGAAAAACCAGAATGAACTTTTTAGCCAACCCAATACTAAAGATTTTAAAACACATTCTTCTTTTGTTACCTAATAAAAAAACATTTTCCTTTTTTTTTTTTTTTTTTTTTTTTGAGCAGGGGGCTGCTCGGGATCTTTGCTGCAGTGTGTGGGCTCTTCACAGAGGCATGTGAGCTTTTCTCCAGCTGCAGCCCATGGGCTTCTTGTCATAGTGTGAGAGTTTTCCTGTTGTGCTGGGGCTCAATACGTGTGAATTTTTCCTATTTTTTATAAGAAAACCTGGGTTTACTGTAGAGCACAGGGAACTCTGCTCAGTGTTATGCGGCAGCCTGGATGGGAAAGGAGTCTGGGGGAGAATGGATACATATACATGTATGGCTGAGTCCCTCTGCTGTTCACCAGAAACTATCACAACATTGTGATATAATCGGCTATATCCCAATACAAGTAAAAAAAAAAAAAAAAAAATCTGGGTCTACAAGATGGCAGAGCCCTTGATTCAGCTTCCCTCCTTCCGTCCTTTCCTAGCTGCTGGTGAATACGGTAGTAAAAAGGCAAAGATCTATCTTCCGTTTACACTCCAGAGTGGTAGACTTGACAATGAACAAATTAAATAAGCAATGATCTGATATTTTAGAAAGTGATAAATACCATAGAAAGGTACAGAGACAGAACACTAGAGGTAGGGGTGGTCAAGAAGGCATCACTGCAAAGGTAACAGCTGAGAGGCTGAGAAAGAGAAGGTGTGAGCCATGTGGCAATCTAGGAATAAAAACATTCCAGGCAGAGGATCAGGAAAAGCCATAAATATGCTAAGTAAAACATTTTGACCTTTAAACTGATTGGTTAGAAATGATGTATTTTAAGGACAGGAGCCAACCAAAACTGTATAGATTGATATTGTAAGGATATGCTGTAAGTCCCACCTCTGTGGGGAACTCTCTACCTCCTTTCAGTGTCTATGCTGAGAGCTCTGTACCTTCCTTCTGTTTAACAAATCCTATTCACTCGCAAAAAAACAAACATTCCAGGCAAAGGGAAAGCAAGTGCAAAGACCCTGAGGTGGGAGTGTGCGCAGAGTGCTCAAAACAGCAAGGAGGCCAGAGAAGCCGGAATGAAATAAGCAAGGGGCGTGCAGCAGGAAATGACGTCAGATGTGTACTATGCAAGATGGCGAAGGTTATCGTGGGGGAGGTGGCAGAAGGGAAGCTCAGTCGCACAGGAAATTGTAAAGTCACCGTAAATTTTTGTAAAGTCTGCTCGAACCTCTATGTCAGCACTATTTAACATGTAGCTAGTAGACCAGCAGCCTCAGTATCACCTGAGAGCTTGTCAGAAATACACATTCATAATGTCATCCCACACCTACTGAATCAGAATGTCTAGGGCTATTTGAACTCTCAATGTGCCTCTTATTCATGCGACACTTTGAGAAACATTCTTTGTAATAAAAAGAAGAACCCATCAATCTTAGCTTGAAAAATCCTCAGCTGAAAATTCAATTCTGTTCCTTAGGAATAGTCTAACATTAAACTAATTGCACAATCTGTCCAGGCCTCAGCTTTCCTCGTCTGTAAAGCAGATAAATTCATGTCTGTCACCTTTTAATGAGAGACTTCCTTTTGAAGTGTTTTAAATCAAATTTGATGTTGAATGTTAAAGAAATGTAGTGACTGTAAATCTCTTGACAAATGTGAGTTTTTGTTACTATGAAAGTGAGCCTCCAGCCCATCCACCCTCAGGGCTTTGCTCTCTTCTGTGGCCCACCCCGCCTACCAGTGCTTTGGATAAGTTAAGACTTGTACATGAAAGGCTTACAGTGAGTCTGGTCTGGTTTTGTTAAATCTGGCATGGAGCCCCAACACTTGAGACTGCAGCTGGTGTGGTACCATTACGATATATATGGTACCTGTCCTCACTTTGGCAGGCAAGACGCTTTCAGCCAAGCAATTCAAACAAGGATAATGAGAAAACAGAGATGCTATGGGATACTTAGCCCAGAACATTCCATCACTCTTTCTACCCCAAAGTATTTGCTTGGTTTTATGCAAACAACACTCGTTTGCTGCTGCTGGGTATAGGTAACCAGGAGAACACTGAATTTGGAGTCAATAGAGAAGGACTCAAGTGCCCGGGTTTACTACTTATAAAGCTAGGTGACCCAGAGAACTCACATTACCATGCCAGCCTGCATTCCCTGTCTGCCCCCCAAGTTGGTGAGAGCTTAAGCAAGATGATGTACATGAAAGTTCTCTGTAAAACAATAAAGCAGCATAAAAGAAAATAGGACATTGCCATCATATCCAGTCTCTGAATCAGTCAATAAACATTCAACAAATATGTACAAAGTCTACAATGTACCTGGCTGTGTGCTAGGCCCTGGGGCACAGGATGAGTAAGACAGACTAAAACCATACCCCATGTGGCACTTGTATTCTGTTACAGGAATAGAGAGAAAAAAAGGGAAACATAAATAAAGAGAGTTCATTGTTGTTGTAGCTACTAAGTCATGATCAACTCTTTGCGACCCCATGAACTATAGCCCTCCAGGCTCCTCAGTCCATGGGATTTCCCAAGCAAGAACACTGGAAAGTGAAGTCGCTCAATTGTGTCCGACTCTTTGTGACCCTGTGGACTGTAGCCCACCAGTCTCCTCCATCCATGGGATTTTCCAGGCAAGAATACTGGGGTGGGTTGCCATTTCCTTCTCCAGGGGATCTTTCTGACCGAGGGGTCAAACCCAGGTCTCCTGCATTGCAGGCAGACGCTTTAACCTCTGAGCCACCAGGGAAGAACACTGGAGTGGGTTGCTATTTCCTTCTCCAGGGAATCTTCCTCACCCAGGGATCGAACCCATACATCCTACTTGGCAGGAGGATTCTTTACCACTGACCCACCAGACAATCCCATAAATTAAAGAAGAGTCTGTCAAATGATGATAACTGCATTAAAGAAAAATAAAGAAGAAAAGAAAGAAGAGGGAGAAGCTGGGGAGGGAGGGGATATGAAGTCAGAAACAAGGATTCCTCACTGAGAAGCCAAATTTGAGAAAAGGAACAGATGGAGTCTACCTTGGGAAAAGAGCATGTACAGACCAATTCTAGACTTAGTTGGTCTTTATACATCTGTAATTCATTCAGAATGCTAGCAGAATTTTCCTTATTTGTTAATATTTCTTCCCTCTTGTATCACTTTTGGAGTGGTAAGCTGAGTATTATCTGTGCCATGAGTAACTCACACAAAGGCACAAACTCAAGCTAGGTGAACACTTATTGGAGAACATTTTGTTTATGAGGTGTCTGGGACAATGCCTGGTTGCTAAGTGAACATGTCTTTGCAAACTCCAGAATCAGGCAATTTTTCCTCAGTGTAAGAATGGGAGCCTCATACTCTATGGATCAGAGACAATCTCCATGTCTGTCTTTTTTTTTTTTTTTCCATATAATCATTTTCATTCTATATTTAGCTCCCAATTTGCTGAACACATATTTCAGGCAGTATTTTGCACTTGTTATGAGAAGAGGAATAATTATTGTTTTAGAAATTACTATAGCAGATAATCACGATGGTGTGATCACTCACCTAGAGCCAGACATCCTGGAATGTGAAGTCAAGTGGGCCTTAGGAAGCATCACTACGACAAAGCTAGCAGAGGTGATGGAATTCCAGTTGAGCTATTTCAAATCCTGAAAGATGACACTGTGAAAGTGCTGCACTCAATATGCCAGCAAATTTGGAAAACTCAGCAGTGGCCACAGGACTGGAAAAGATCAGTTTTCATTCCAATCCCAAAGAAAGGCAATGCCAAAGAATGCTCAAACTACTGCACAATTGCACTAATCTCACATGCTAGTAAAGTAATGCTCAAAATTCTCCAAGCCAGGCTTCAACAATACATGAACCAAGAACTTCCAGATGTTCAAGCTGATTTTAGAAAAGACAGAAGAACCAGAGATTGCATTGCCAACATCCACTGGATCATGGAAAAAGCAAGAGAGTTCCAGAAAAACATCTATTTCTGCTTTATTGACTATGCCAAAGCCTTTGACTGTGTGGATCACAATAAACTGTGGAAAATTCTGAAAGAGATGGGAATTCCAGACCACCTGAACTGCCTCTTGAGAAACCTGTATGCATGTCAGGAAGCAACAGTTAGAACTGGACATGGAACAACAAACTGGTTCCAAATAGGAAAAGGAGTACGTCAAGACTGTATATTATCACCCTGCTTATTTAACTTACATGCAGAGTACATCATGAGAAATGCTGGGGTGGATGAAGTACAAGCGGAATCAAGATTGCCAGAAGAAATACCAATAACCTCAGATACGCAGATGACACCACCCTTATGGCAGAAAGTGAAGAAGAACTAAAGAGCCTCTTGATGAAAGTGAAAGAGGAGAGTGAAAAAGTTGGCTTAAAGCTCAACATTCAGAAAACGAAGGTCATGGCATCCGGTCCCATCACTTCATGGCAAATAGATGGGGAAACAGTGGAAACAGTGTCAGACTTTATTTTGGGGGGCTCCAAAATCACTGCAGATGGTGATTGCAGCCATGAAATTAAAAGACACTTACTCCTTGGAAAGAAAGTTATGGGCAACCTAGACAGCGTATTAAAAAGTAGAGACATTACTTTGCCAACAAAGGTCCGTCTAGTCAAGGCTATGGTTTTTCCAGTGGTCATGTATGGATGTGAGAGTTGGATTATAAACAAAGCTGAGCACCGAAGAATTGACACTTTTGAACTGCGGTGTTGGAGAAGACTCTTGAGCGTCCCTTGGACTTCAGGGAGATCCAACCAATACATCTTAAAGGAGATCAGTCCTGGGTGTTCATTGGAAGGACTGATATTGAAGCTGAAACTCTAATACTTTGGCCACCTGATGCAAAGAGCTGACTCATTTGAAAAGCCCCTGATGCTGGGAAAGATTGAAGGCAGGAGGAGAAGGGGACGACAGAGGATGAAATGGTTGGATGGCATCACTGACTCGATGGACATGAGTTTGGGTAAACTCCAGGAGTTGGTGATGGACAGGGAGGCCTGGTGTGTCGGACACGTCTGAGCGACTGAACTGAACTGAACTGATAGCACTTTTACATAGTAGGGGAGGGACAGAATTTATGCCAGGATAGATTCCTAAGTGCATTTTTAGATTCAGCAGAGGTGGACTCCAGAACCTAGTGTGAAATGGGAGTGTTAAATGCCCAACATAATCAATTGAGAGAATGTTTCTGTTTCCAGTGGCAGATCTGGGGTTTCAGATGACCTGGAAACAAGAGGATCTGAAAGTAGGTGGAAGGAACTGTGGGAGTGAATGATCTGAGGGCCTGCCAGACTTGAAGAAGCAAGACAGCAAACAAGAATCTCCTGGGGCCAGAATGGGCAGGGAGTTTAAGAAAAGTAAAAATAAATATTTCATTTTAAATGTATTTTTTATTCCATGCTGTGTCTCTCCTCCATTATCCAATTCTTTAGTAAAAGAGGTCTTCTGATACTGTCTTAAAAGACTGAAAAATCAGGGACTACATTTGCAACAGAAGCTAAGGAAAGCAAGATGGCAAACAAGGTCTTAGCAGAAACCAGAGTTGAACACAAGAGACAATCAGGCAAATATAAGTCCCCACCACCCCCACTCCCAGAAAATTCTTGGAAATTTGAGAAAGGTATGGGTCTTGCCTCAGCCCAAAGGGTAGTAGCTCAAGTTGCTTTCATTTACCTTAAAGTTGAGGTAGGTCTCAGATTATCGGAGTGGGTAGGAACCAGACAGTCTCACTGCACAACTCCAGGGGCCACCATTCACATAACAGTATCTGTGAGATGGCAACCTCACTGGGGACACTCAATTTACACACACATCATCTCATTTAATCTTTAAAACACTCCTGGAAAAAAGCATTATTATACCTGCCTTACAGATGAGGAAACTGAGACAACGAGATGTCCAAGTTACCATGAGTACAGGTGAAATCAGTACTCAGATTCAGTTCCTCCCAATCACAAAATCCATTCTAATTCCATACATCACCTACTTGCATGAAGTGGCAAACGGAAGCAGGTCCTCTACACAGTGTTAAGTTGCCACTTTAGAACTACGCTCTTCCACCTAAAGCAAGAACCTACAGAAACTCAAATGGATCCCCCAAATCTAACAATTTTGAATCATAGCAAACAAACTTCTGCAAATTTGTACACATCACATCTGGCAAAGAAACAGGCAAAGTTAATAAAAGTGTGGAGAGTTCATAACTGAAGAGAAATCATGCATATGAAACACCCCACTTGATTCTGCCTTATTTTCAAATCTGAACGTCATTCCACTTTAAGTATATTGTGCAGTTTCCTAAGGTAACTCCAAAGGACAGTGTACTCTCCTGTTTCTTTCTCCTCTAGGAAAGCCACAAACATGGTTCATTTAAATGTCACCAATGTAGCCAGTCAACTCTCAGCGCTGGAGGAATTCTGAAAGCAAGTCAAGTCTCATTTCCCTGGAACTTTCCCACCCTCTCCATTATCTCCTTTCTTCAATAATATCTTTGATGTCTTCCATTTCGCCTCACAGCCAGTGCCTCTGGCTCTGTACACCAGGATACCAAGGCTTCTCTGTGTTTCCATTTTCTTGTTTCCATCTTCATTTCCATCCAGTCTTTAGACCCTCTGTATGTGACTCAACCTCCAATCAGACCAACTTTCCTCTGCTACTTTGATGCTGTGAGTCCAGAGAAAATCAAGTGGCTACAGACAAATGTTCTGTTGCCTGTCACTTTAGTTAACCAGCAAAGAATTTAGGTTTGTGACAAGTTGATTCCTTGGGGCAAATGACATCATACCATGTTCCAGGGCACTCACTATGATGGACTCCATGACCCTGGTTCCAAGGAAGCTTGTCCACACTTTAGTCATGGATCTGGGAGATTCCATCAAGAAAAGACTGAAGGCACTATTAGTGATAACTGAAAAGGGGCAACCCTTTTTCCTAGGCTAGCTCTCAGTCATTTCTACACCCACACCAAATAAAAGTATCAGATACTATAACTCTGATGCCTATTGTTTGGTGGGGAAAAATCTGTTCTGAGAGTTTCTTTGCCCAGTTAATATTTGCATCATTTAAAAAAAGAAGAAGAAGAAGAAATGGGAAGAAGAGGAAAAGAGTGTTTTTCTTTTTTTTTCACACAACTGTTGTTGACAATCCTCTGCTATCGTAATCCAAGCCATGAAGCTCCTCCCATACCATGGGGACATTTTTGCAGGGGCTTTTACCTTGATCACCTGCACAGATGTTTTCTATTTGAGTTCAAGTTGACAGAGAAGTCATCATATCCTTTTTCTGACAGTTCTCCACTGGAGTTGCCTAGTGAAAAACACAAGAAGCACTTTGGAGGCTGAGAGAGTTCCTGTCTCTGAAATTTACTGGCTCTCTATTCTGCAGAGTGCAATGAGCCTGGAGCTAATCAGAGCTGGTGGTGGGTAGATCTGTTAGAAACCAAAATGAAGGCAAAGAGGAAGGACATTGATTTGTGTTGATGGAAAGTTCAAGGTAGCTCTGGACTGGCAAGGCTGGGTTCAGGTGCTCCGATCCTGTGGAGCACCTGCCAGAAAGATGCCTTGAACCCTGTCTCCCCACTGCATGGCAAGAAGGCTGCCAGCAGCTCCACAGCCATTTCTATTATCTCATAAGACCTACTGGAAAGAGAGTCTCTTCCCAAAAGTTTCAAAGAAATCTTAAGTTTCAAAGAAGATCTTAATGTAATACTATCTTAATGGTATTTCATTGCCATTACCTGAGAGGATAACATGGCTTGACCACGTGCCCACCCAGGAGCTGACACTGCGGTTATAGACCAAAAACCACATAAACTGTGGATCATAGAAAGATGCTCCCAAATTAAATCAAGTTGTTGTTACCAGAAAAAGAGTGAGGAGGTACTGGACATCTAAAGACAATAATCTACTACGGGGAGATGAATAAAGGTAGACAATCAGCCCACCAACAAGCATTTGCTAACTTCCAACTGACCCTAGAACTTCTCAAGCGCTCCATACCCAGTGTTTTGGATGATGTGCAGAACTGGGTGGTAAATGGAGGAAGGAAACAGTATTACAGGGGAATGAGCATTCCTTGTTGAGGAGCACAATCTGACACCCAGTCCCAAAGCCTACCACCTTTCCCAGAAAGTCAAGTGAAATGGCTATTCTTCATCTTCCAGCCACCCTTGCTCATCCTGAGGCTGCAGAGTAGGGTTTTTTACTGCTACTTTCTTATCCCTTATAAATTGTTTATAAGGGATTTGATGATTATCTAAGTCTAACATTCCTTTAACATAAATCCCCTCTTTTCTGATGGTCGGTCAATCAACAAGACCACAGGCCAGTTTGGCTATACCAATAACTAACAGAATTTTAAACTCAAAGCTACAGAATAAACACCTGAAACCAGTCATGTCAAAAGAAAGTCAGCAGCACCAGAGCAAAGATCACCAGCACCAGTCAAAAATCAACTGGTAATCCAGATTACTCACTGTATAAAATTGAGGGAGGCAGAAATGAACACTGCAATTTGCCCCAGATGTTACATCTCCTTAAAGATGAAAGATTTTAGGTCCCACACTCTGTGGGTGATGCCCCCCCAAGTCAACCACTGTATTGAATAAAAAGAACCAAAAGATATGGTTCCAATGATATATTTGTTAAATGGTTATTAAGAGAGCTAAAACCTAAGTTGATAGAAAACAGAGTTGACAATTACGGTGAAAATCCTAGGAATCTTTGGCAGTCAGTGAAGGAAGAGTTATTTTAGGGATTCTCAAAGTGATCTGGGAAGGTCTGTCACACAATATGGGGTGAATGTCAGTGTTATTAGTTATATCTGATAGGATTCTTCTGCTACAAACTATTGAAATTCACTCTGACCTGCTTAACCAAAAAGGGGATTTATCAAAAATCAGCTCACAGAATTGAGCTAAAAAAAAAAAAAAATTGGATGCAGAAGGTTTAAGAATAAAGGTTGCTCCAGGGATCAAGGCAGCAGCAGCAGCAAATTGGTATCCCTACAGGGCACAGCTTGGGCAGATCGTCTCCATCTCCTTTTTCATCCAGGTGCTATTCCACTCAAGCTTAATGTCTCAAGAGAAAAACTGGCCCTGGTTGGGTCCCATGTGGTTGTCTGGCTGTGCGGGGCGGGGGGCGGGGTGGTGGACACGGGGAGGGGAGGTGGAAGTATTGGAGGAGAGGTAGACGGTCCCTATAATTAGTTTAGAATTAGTTTTCCACAAAGACTGCACCCAACGTGGAAAAGGTAATTCCCAAATGCCATCAGAGGACAATCAACTGAAGAAAAGGGCAATGGTGCTCAGCAGAGAAAGATAGAGAGAAAAGGAAAGAGGGAAGGAAGAGGGGGTGGGGGTGGGGGTAAACCCTGAACTATATGTAGTCCTTTATTCCTATTCCATAACCTCTCTGTTTATTTTTTCCACCTCTTTAACACAGAGATAATCATAGTTGTTGTTGGTTAGTCACTAACTCGTGTCTGACTCTCTGCGACCCCATGGACTGTAGCCTGCCAGACTCCTCTGTCCATAGCATTTCCCAGCAAAAATACTGGAGTGGGTTGCCATTTCCTTCTCCAGGAGATCTTCCTGACCCAGGGATTGAGCCCGAGTCTCCTGCTTGGCAGGCAAATTCTTTATCACTGAGCCTCCTGGGAAGCCCCCAGTAATCACAGTACCAATCTCCCAAAGTACTGCAGAATTAACTGAGATAATATCTTGTATGTATTAAGAATTCTATAAATTTTAGCTTCTTTTTAGTTATTAGTATTATCTCAATTCAATAACCACATGAAGTTCAAATCACAAGTGAGCAATGCCTCAGAGGAGGAAGGGGACTGTGGAGAGGCAAGTGGAAGTGGGGGGGATTCTGGAGAGTGTGAAAAATCAGGATGGTGATTTGGCTGCAGTGAAGGGTGGTCAGGGGGCCAGAATCCTTGCCCTTCAGAGTTCTCTGATGGATGCTGTTGACTAATGTTGCCTCCTCATGAACCCTCCAGGTGATCTTAGGGAACTCCAGAGCTATCCAGCTGTGCATGATGAAAACACTAATTGAATCAGCTTTTGCCCAGAATGGCTACCATCAGGTCACAGTCAACAGCATGGGCTTGGGAGGCAAACCTCAGCTTGAATCTCAGTCCCACCTCTAAACAGCTGTGCATCTTTGAGGAAATTACCAAATCTCGTCAAACTGTAGTTTCCTCAATAATCAAAAGGAAAAACAAAAGTACCTTTCCCACTGGTTATTGTGAGAATTAAATGAGATAACACAGATGTTGTATTGACCATATGATTAGTATTATTAATATATTATATTATCTGTTGTTATGAAGAAGGTAGGAACCCCCAACCAACCCCTAGAATGGAGCATGGATAGAAGAATAACATACAAATCTAACACCCAAGTCTAGGAACTTGGGTGTTAGATTTGTATGTTATTAGCATACCAATTCTATGGTATGCTATGCTTAGAATTTTCTATGCTTCTGTTTGCCCTGGGATATTCTTCTTCTTTAATTTGCTTTCAGGTAAGTTTAACATACATTGATTACCTTCTTGTAAGGCCAGTGCAGGTCTGGGCACTGGAGATACAAGGATGAGCACCACACACTCCTTGCTCTCAGGTAGCTCGTATTCTTTCAGTGTGGCATACAAATGAAAAATTATGAAAGCAAGCTAAGTATTCAGATGGGGACCAAGGGAAATTCAGAATAGGGGCAAAAATTGTACCCGACCAGGAGATTTGAGAAGTTCCACCATAGAAAATGACCCCTGGGCTGAGTCTCAAAGGAAGACCAAAAGCTGGCCAAAAGTGGGAAAGGATATTCCAGGCCAGAAAAGCAAAGGCCCAGGCACAGAGGAATGATGCTGAGGGTCTAGGGGTCACAAGCAGTTAGCACTGTGTCAAGTGCAAAGCACCATTGCATACAGAGGCAGAAGAGGTGGCACACTTTCGTGTCCTTCTTGAAGATACTTTTATGCCGCAAAGCCCTGTGTGATCTGCTCCCACTCATCCCCCAGCTCTTGGCTGTCATTGCTTCCCCTCCACTCCGCACACTGGTATAGTGACCTACTTTGTGATCTTTGAACACAACTCACATATCCACACTCAAGGCCTCTGCCCTTGCAGTTAGCTCTTCCCACAAAATTTCCGTGGTTGGCTCCAGGTCCAAGTTCAAATACCATCTCCTGAGAGAGATTTTCTGTAACCACCTAACCTACTCTTTCTCTTTCCCACCAGTCACTAACACCTAAATCAGTTAGAGTTATAGCTTCTGAATAAGCCTGTGCCTGATAAATGCCAAGCCAAGGAATATTGCGCTGAGGTTAAGAACTCAGACTCCAGGTGACCTAAGTGGGAAGGAAATTCAAAAAAGAGGGGATATATGTATAAGTGCACTTCATTCAGTCTGCTGTACAGCAGAAACTAACACAACACTGTAAAGCAACTATACGCCAATAAAAATTAATTTAAAGATTAAAGAACTCCAATTCCATGATCAAAATGCGTAGACTTAAATCCGTCTCCACCACTGGCAGCTGTGTGACCTAGACAGGTCACTTAGCCTCTCCATACCTTAGTTTCCCTTCTAGAAATGGAGATCAGTATTGCATCTACCTCACAGAAGGGTTAGGAGGATACAGTGCCTGAAATGTAGTAAATCGTCACTACATTTTAGGTATTTATCCTGCATGGAAAGTCATTTAAGAAAATATTATCAAGAAGAAATAGAAAACCATCTGCTTTTCTGAGATAATTGCTAAATTCTTTGTTTTTAAGGACCTAACTTACTTAAAATAATTAAACAATCATCCAAGATAAACAGTGGATCAATGGAAAGGGACATATAATGCAAAGTGTCCCCAAAATGGAAACCCTCAGGAATGCCAAGGCATATATAAGGAACATAAGTTGACAGGATGCTGTCGAACAATGAAGGTGCAGTAGTTATTCATGAGGTCTGAATCTGGGTTTTCAGCAAGTATTTTAACATACTGGAGAATGCTTAGTCCAGGTGAAGGTCCCAAATGACTGACACCACATCCCGGATACACTCAGTGAACAGGTGCACATTTCATCACCACGTCCCATTAACATGCCTTCTCTCAGCTACGGGAGCACAAGCTTCCCAGGTCTGTTACACTTGACTTCTGCCTAAGTCTGCTTGGAATGATGACAATCAAGGTTCCACACTGCCTTGCAATCCCTTCCGCATAGCTGGGCTAAAGGAAACCTCCTGTAGAGTAGAGATGCTATCAGAGTCAAGCCAGCCCTCGATTTGCTCTGTTCTTAGATGTCAATTACTCACAACCCAGAGTCAATTTTGAGCAGGGGCAACGGATATTTCAGGTAAGAAAGCTGAAATGAATATACTCTCCAAGGAAGCAAGCTGTCATTCTAGGAATTATGTTCCTATGCTGGTACGTAAGCAACACGGGCTTCCCCAGTGGCTGAGCAGTAAAGAATCTGCTTGCAATGCAGGAGACTTGGCTTTGATCCCTGGGTTGAGAAGATCCCCTGGAAAAAGAAATGGCAACCTGCTCCAGTATTCTTGCCCAGAAAATTCCATGGACAGAGAAGCTGGGTTGAGGGGGGCGCGGGCGCAGTGCGGATTTCAGTCCATACTTTCGCAAAGAGTCGGACACAACTGAGCAAAGACATACACATGGCACAAGCAACACAGACTGTCTACTAGCCGGTCTATTCCACACACCAACGTACACATGCACATTAACAGCAGTGAGTTTCTGATGGGCATTTTTCAGCAAGTAAGTGTATTACTGAAAAAATAGAGACGGGTTGAGATGAAATGGGGGAGGCATTCACATCAGCCTGCTGTGTTTTCATCCCTAGCATCAGCTGCACTGTTCCATCCTCAGGGGAACTACTCTCTTCCCCATCATCATGTCATTTTTATTATGCCAACAAATGATAAGGCAAAAACCCATCATCACAAACCAGCCTGTGAAAAGCCAACTAACAATATGAAGTTGAAAATGAAGAAGAAAGTCTTGCATTTCCTTTTACCTGTAGGGAAAAAAAAAAAAAATGATGAAGCCCAAGGTAAGCCCCCATCACCATTCAGCAGTCCATCTTACTTTAAAATATACAGCACACAGACTGAACAGGAAGATTTCTGCTATGTACGGCAATTGTTCCATTTTCTGTATTTCATAACCTGCAATTTTGAAGCCATGCTTGGTACACACGCTTGTAAAATAGTCATATCAGATAAAAGCAGAGGGATGCTAAACTATTGGAAAATAAATCAAATTCTCAGCAAGCAGTTATATCCATCATGTTGCAGCAAGCACACGTATAGTTTAAGCTCTGCGCGCACAGTCTATCCATTGTAATGATTTGGGGTCAGGATCCTGCCACATGCATTTAGCATTCACTAAGAAGTAAGCCCAAGAGTGTAGCGGGGAAGAGTGCTGAGCTGGAGTCTAGTCCTGGAAGCTGCCCTCAATACATTTCTTTGAGTACAGCCATTGTATCTAAGTACAAGGCAAAGAAGAATTAGCACATGCATAGAACCTGACCATTTACAAGGTGCTTACAAGAGCTTTATCTCACTTTATCCTTAAAGGAACCTCAGGAGACCAACAGAGAAACGCATTCCAGTGTTACAGTAGCAAAAAGACATTTGGAAACATCTGTAAAATGTTAGAAAAAGTCTGAAAACCCATCCACATCCACTCTTTTTCAAAATCAGAATGCAGATGTGGGAGAAATGCGCTTCAACAACATCTTGCCCTAAATTCAACATATTTGCATTTTACTGCAATATATAGTCCCTCTTTTTGAACTTTTTTTTTTAATTTTATTTTATTTTTAAACTATTTCTTTTAATACAAATAAGCTAGTTTGTTAAATTAATTAAGGCTAGTTTATTAGGCAACTGCACAAGACTCTGTGATGCCTTATTTAAGCACCAAATATGAAAATTATTCAGAAAAAGAAACCAAAGCTTGGACATACTTATTAAACCAAAGAATAGTATCCTATTATGAGGTTTTAAAAAATATTTCATAATATTCTAACATAAAAAGTAATGAAAATGAAAATCCTTGAGTGTTACCTAAGAGGGAAAAAAAAACATAAAGCTTCAAATTCCAAATCTGAATATCACACTAAAGTTACATTTGTTCACAATGCTATACAATTTAACAGACTTAACCTCCTCAAAACCAAGCTGCCCCAGACATGAACATCCAATAACCAGCCTCCAGTTCTCCCAAGACTCTACTCCCTCCCAAGATTAGCTCTTCTTGACTCTTTTCATCCCCCTTAACTTGGACTCCAAATTTGGTATCTAAATCATTTTCTCTCTCCTACCTTTAACTTCATAGTACACTTGTCCTTACCTTTGACCATATTATAACAACTAAACCCTGGAGCCATGCTACAATCCACATTTTTCACCTCTGGGAAAGATGACATAAATCCATAACCTGGCCGGTGTATTGTATTAGACGTTTCATGCCACTATAACAAAACAGCACAGGCTAAGTGGCGTACGCAACAGACATCTATTTCTCACAGATATGGAAGCTGGGAAGTCCAAGGTCAAGGTGCTGGACAATTCAGTTTCAGGGAAGGGCCCTCTTCCTAGTTTTCAGATAGCTCCCTTCTCACTGTCGTCACATGGAGGACACAAAGCTCTGGAGTCTCTTCATCTTCTTATAAAGGCCCTAATCCCATCATGAAGACCCCATCCTCATCGCTTCATCTAAACCTAACTACCTCCAAAAGACTCCATCTCTAAATACCATCATATTGGAGGTTGGGGCTTCAACATACAAACTTGGGAGGAGGGGATGTAAAATTGAATCCCTAGTGGCCCCTTTCCTAATACTTGATGTCTATCCTTAGCAATGCTCAACAGCAATTATTTTGCTCATTCTTGTCATACCCCCTGTCTTAAATTTATATATAAAGCCAAAGAATTGTCCTGGTACTAGCTGAGATTTTATATATACACATATATGAATAATGTTACCATATATTTATATAAAATAATAGAAAAACAAAAGTTGATATATTAAAGAGTCCACATAACAGACCCTTTTAATGGTCCTGAAAACCCTTTCAAATGTTCCCCTAAAGTTTTAAAAATTATCTAATAATGAAAATTCTTTTTCATAACATCTAGCAATTAACATAAAATTGGTTTCTTTTTCAGTCTTCACATATTTAGTCTTATTTGCTAAAATTTCAGCATTGTTTTTATCTTTACTTTTCAATATATGTATACAATATTTCACACACATTATGGATGAAAAGAATTGTGTGGAAAACTAATAATCTCATAATATTTCTTTTGGAAAAGTGCTTTATGAGTTCCAAATATATATGTTTTAATAAATAAACTTATAGGGAAGAAATAAACTGTAAGTTGGGGACTATCCTGGAAAAAACATCATGCTTACCAACATAATATTTAAGATTTCAGTCAATATAATTAAATTTAAAAGTTTTTACAAAGGAAGAGAGACATACAAGGATCAGATGACAGCAAGTACCCATGTATAATTATTGATTCTACATAAAAGTGGAAAACATAATTGTAAAGCCAGGGTTTCCAAATTTGGGGCTGCAGAATATGAACTGCAGAATAAATCTGAGCTTCCCTAGTGGCTCAGAAGGTAAAGAATCTACCTGCAACGCAGGAGACCCAGGTTAGATCCCTGCATCGGGAAGATCTCCTGGAGGAAGACATGGCACCCCACTCCAGCATTCTTGCCCAGAAAAGTTCATGGACAGAGAAGCCTGGCAGAGAGAATACAGTCCGTGAACTGGCAGAGTCAGACAGGACTGAGCAACTGACACTTTCACTTTTTCAGAAAAGTTGACCATTATTCAAAAGACCTTTTAAAAAACATATTCTAGGAACTATTTCAGTAGCATTTAGAATCAAGAAGGACAACCAACCAAAAGGAAAGGTAAAAGAAAGCAACCCCTAAAGAGTAGATATGGTCTGCTCAGAAAACTTCAGTTCTCAGTTTGAAACGATAAGGCAATTCCAAGGACTCTCAGACTCTTGTAGTTCTAGAGCAGACCTCTACCTGCCCAGAGCTTGCCAGGATATGTCAGGGACCCACCTGTCACACTAGAAAACTAAAGGGTATATCAGGTCCTGCTGAAGAGGATGTTGAAATAAATCTATTACTGTTTCCACACTCTGTTCCTTCCAACCCCACTTTCAAGTTCTTCACATCCAAAGACATCTTTGTGTCCAGCATTGATCAACAAATGATATGTGATCACTACTAACCATACTTTCTATTTCTGCAAATTTCAACTCCAACATCTAGAGAGAAGCAGAACCAAGGAATGAGCACTAGAAACTGAATCTTCCCAGGATCCGGAAGAATATTTATCACCCATTTTGAAATCATCTTTCCCAAAAGCCTCATGCCTAAATCAAACGAGGTCACTGAAGAGCAAGGAAAACAAATCAAAAGAAAAAAAAATCTACGATACAGGACAAGCGGGAGATGCCCAAACCCTTTCATCACTTATCACTGCCCTTTTAAAAAAAAAAAAAAAAAAAGACATTAGGGGAAGGTCAAGGTAATCACACTAAGAGATTAACTTATATACCAACTTTAGTCCAACGAGTTCCAGGATGATACGTCACAGGATTTTAGAGTTTGGAGATTATTCATTTTGTCTCCAGGGGAGGTGAGGGGGGTGGGCAGGAGAGGATTCCTTTGTTTTGTTTTTACAAAAATTGTGGGGCATTTTTAATGTTATAGGTTTCCCTTGTGGCTCAGCTGGTAAAGAATCGCCTGCAATGTGGGAGACTTAAGTTCTATCCCTGGGATACGAAGATCCCCTGGAGAAGGGAACGGCTACTCGCTCCAGTATTCTGGCCTGGAGAATTCCATCAACTGTATAGACCACAGGGTCGCAAAGCGTCCAACACGACTGAGCGATACTTTCACTTTTCACTTTAATGTTACATTGAGCAAAGTAGAGCATTAACTCCCACCCTCCTAGCCCCAGTACTCCATAATCAACTGTCAGGGGTTCTCAGACCGCTACTTCAAGCGGCACACGGAGTGGTGGGGCAGAAAGGAAGAGGCGGGAGTCCAACAGGTGCATCTCGGAAGGCCAGTGTCTGGTGCCCGGTGATGAAGGCTCCAGCCCAAAGCCCAGACCCCTGGGCCTGTCCCTCCCCAAACCACCAACCCTCAACCCCAACCCCGCCCTCTCCGCGGACCCTGCAGGCCTCCCTCCACCCACCCACCCTAGGAGCCTCCCGCCAGCCTCACTCTAGGAGCCCAGGACTGCCTGAGCACAATGGAACGCTGTCTTCCAGAGCCAAACCAGAATGAGCCTTCCAGACCCGTTTTCACCTGCAAGTTGGGAAGCGCAATCCGGCGGTAACTCCCCCAGGGAGTCAGCCAGGGGTGCACGTCTGCACCCTCCTGCACCAACCCTCCTGCACCACCCACTTTGTGGGTTTTTGTTTTGTTTTAATTCAAATGTAAAGTATTATGCCTACACACTTAAAAGTATGCCATATAAATTGTGTTAAAAGTTAAAGTATTCAATTCAGTTCAGTCGCTCAGTCGTGTCCGACTCTTTACGACCCCATGAACCGCAGCATGCAAGGCCTCCCTGTCCATCACCAACTCCCGGAGTTTACCCAAACTCATGTCCATTGAGTCGGTGATGCCATCCAACCATCTCATCCTCTGTTGTCCCCACCTCCTCCCACCTTCAATCTTTCCCAGCATCAGGGTCTTTTCAAATGAGTCAGCTCTTGGCATCAGGTGGCCAAAGTATTGGAGTATCAGTCCTTCCAATGAACATTCAGGATTGGTCTCCTCCAGGATGAAATGGTTGGATCTCCCTGAAGTCCAAGGGACTCTCAAGAGTCTTCTCCAACACCACAGTTCAAAAGCATCAATTCTTCGGCGCTCAGCTTTCTTTATAGTCCAACTCTCACATTCATACATGACCATATCTGTACTGGAAGGGAAAATCTGTTCTCAAAGAAATGAATGCCTTATCCTTAGGAGGGACTGAATAAATACATTTCAAATGAATGAACCAAGTGTTATTTAAAGAGCATTAATTAGTGCCAAGGAACCCTGGGGGCTCATCAGTGAAGAATTTGTCTGCAATGCAGGAGAACTGGGTTCTATCACTGGGTCAGGGTGATCCTCTGGAGAAGGAAATGGCAACCCACTCCAGTATTCTTGCAAGCGAAATCCCATGAATAGAGGAATCTGGTGGGCTCCATGGAGTCGCAAGTGTCAGACACGATTTAGTGACTAACTACCACCACTTAGTGCCAAACCAAATGCTGTGTCCATGCATACTATCTATCAATTTGATGTTCTTCTTATTTTGTGAATGAGGAAAGAGTTACGTGCCCAAGAATGCAAAGCTGATAAATGGTAACACTGGAATTCAGGAAAACATTGAATGTGGTTGGAAAATCAACAGAGGACTGGTGTCTACGAAGCCAGGCTCTAGTGCTGGCCATGTTTCTAATGTTCTGGACCTTGACTAGGATTATTAATTCTTTTGGTCCTCTGTTTCCATATATAAGGGGCTTTGCTGGCAGCTCAGATGGTAAAGAATCTGCCTACATTGTAGGAGACCTAGGTTCAGATCCCTGGATTGGGAAGGTCCCCTGGAGAAAGGCATGGCAACCCACTCCAGTATTCTTGCCTGGAGAATTCCATGGACAGCTGAGCCTGGTGGCTGCAGTCCATAGGGTCGCAGAGTCAGACACAACTGAAATGACTAACACTTTCTCTCCCTTATATAAGGTTTCCTTCTCTAAAATCCTACAATTCTATAATGCATGCCATCCTACACCTGCATTTCAGTTACAGATTCTTTCAGACAAGTGGCTGGATGAAATTCTCCCAGATGTGATGTAAAACCACACACTTCTATCGTGCAAACACTCTCATATTAGTCATGCTTTGAGTGCACTACCTCGATTTTCTAATCCATGCAAGTGCTTAATTTGTTGTATGTAATTTGTTCCTTTTCAAGTTAATATCCCTGTATTATAAAAATCAATAAACACACATTGAAAATAATTACAAAGATATAAACCTCTTACTTTGCAAAAATACATGGTAATGCAGGCATTTTTCTACCCAGCAACATTTACTATGTGTTAAAATGATGCTCTATGCAATCTTAGGCAGAAGAAAATGTTTCCTAGGGAAATTTCAAACATCTACACGAAAAAAAAAGAATACACATAATCAACATAACGATCTCAAGAATGGAATCAACAGAAATAAAATTGCCTCCTTTGGTTCTTCTGGGAGAATAGCTAGTTAAAGATAAAAATCAATGTTAGCAGAGGGGTGGCTTCATTAGCCAGGATCAACTTACTGCTGTTCAGTGGGTGCATTTGTTTATGGCTTTGCTACTGAAGCACTGCAGGATCAATGAAGTTGCCCTAGGTTTCTTACCCTCTACAACTACTAGTACCAACCCCATGTGGGCCGGTAAGGTAGTCAGCGTGGAAACACAGGCTCTCATGGCAGGAGTTTGTTTCCCGGGCTCTGACCACTGCTTCTGAAGAAAGTTTAAAACCAAAGTCCAGTGGATTCAGGTGTTAGTATTCAGCATTTTCCAAAGTGTGCTTTATGAGATACTCATTCAGGTCAATTAAACTTTGGAAACATTGCATCTTTATCCCCTTGTTGAAGAGTCACAAGGCATATTAGCATATTAAAATCTCCAAGAAACCTTTCGTAAAAATACATGCTTAAATTGGTTTAAGTCATAATATCCAGATTTATTTGCCCAGAGTTCACCCCCACCCTGGATTGACACATCACAAAACATTCCAGGGAACACACTCTCTAGCTACTTTGAGAGCTACTGACTCTCTGACATGAAGGTTAAATGACAGAAAGGGAAGAAGGACTCCATTCATGGATCACCTACTGTGGCCAAACTATGCTCTCTGGGCTTTGCATGCAATTTCATTTAATCTTCACAACAATCACAACAATCCTGTGAAATAATGTCTTGTTATCCCCATGTAACAGATAGATCAGATCAGATCAGTCGCTCAGTCGTGTCCGATTCTTTTCGACCCCATGAATTGCAGCACGCCAGGTCTCCCTGTCCATCACCAACTCCCAGAGTTCACTCAGACTCACGTCCATCGAGTCAGTGATGCCATCCAGCCATCTCATCCTCTGTCATCCCCTTCTCCTCCTGCCCCCAATCCCTCCCAGCATCAGAGTCTTTTCCAATGAGTCAACTCTTCGCATTAGGTGGCCAAAGTACTGGAGTTTCAGCTTTAGCATCATTCCTTCCAAAGAAATCCCAGGGCTAATCTCCTTCAGAATGGACTGGTTGGATCTCCTTGCAGTCCAAGGGACTCTCAAGAGTCTTCTCTAACACCACAGTTCAAAAGCATCAATTCTTCGGCGCTCAGCCTTCTTCATAGTCCAACTCTCACATCAATACATGACCACAGGACAAACCATAGCCTTGACTAGATGGACCTTTGTTGGCAAAGTAATGTCTCTGCTTTTGAATATGCTATCTAGGTTGGTCATAACTTTAAGGGAACTGAAAAATATATGTAAAATTGACTAAGAAAGATGCTCACAAATAAATGAAAAATTTGTCGTTGTTGCTGTTCACTCACTAAGTCATGTCTGACTCTTTGCAGCCCCATGGACTATAGCATGCCAGGCTTCTCTGTCCTTCACTATCTCCCAGAGTCTACTCAAATTTGTGTCCATTGAATCAGTGATGCTATCTAACCACCTTGGCCTCTGTCACCCCTTCTCCTTTTGCCTTCAATCTTTCCCAGCATCAGACTCTTTACCAATGAGTCAACTCTTTGCACAAGGTAGCCGAAGAATTGGAGCTTCAGCATCAGTCTTTCAAGTGAATATTCAGGGTTGATTTCCTTTAGGATTGACTGGTTTGATCTTCCTGCAGTCCAAGGGACTCTCAAAGGCCTTCTCTAGCACTACAATTTGAAAACATCAGTTTTTCCATGCTTGACCTTCTTTATGGTCCAGCTCTCACATACATGACTCTCCATACGTGACTACTAGAAAAACCAGAGGACTATACAGACCTCTGTCATCAAAGTGATGTCTCTTTGGGTGCAAGCCATTTTGCCACAAAAGAGCTGTGACCCTTGAAGGGGAAATGAAAAAATACCAGATTATAAATATATATGTACATATACATATATATATATATATTCTAAATATATGTATACATTTATTATATATAATCCAGAATAAAGATTGTTAACTAGACGTCTATAGGTTTTTCTAATTTTAAAAAAATTGGTTGTTACTATTTAAAACTCAGGAGACTTCAAATTTAAGAAAATATCAGAAGCTTTAACAATGAGAGGCCACTTCCTTTGGGTAATGTCCTACTAATGCTAAGTAGTAGCTTTCCCTTTTGGTAAGGCCAGCAATCTCCACTTCCCCAAACCCCATCTGGCTTGCTCAACTCACTTGTGTAAGATGTCTTGTCTATAGAAACATTCAGGTATGTGATGTCTGGTCTAAAAAGATAGATACTGAAATGCTCTTTAGTACTGTGATTGGCCCTAGGTTACAATCAGTCAGAACAGTTCCTGCCCTCTCAGACCTCCTACTCTAGCAAGAGAGACAGACAATTAAATAAGAAATTTTGTAACTGCTTAAAAAGTAGTAAGTTGGAAATATTAAAATGAGAAAATGAAGGGATACCTTGAGCATCTGGGAGAGGAGCCCATACAAGAAGTGATTTTTAGGCAAAAAAATGAAAGATTAGTAGGAGATGTCCAGGAAAACAAAAAGAGTAAAGTGTATTATAGGCAGACCCCATCACTAACGGCTTTTCCTGATGACTCAGTGGTAAAGGATCCACCTGCAATGCCGGAAACGCAAGGGATACAGGTTCAATCTCTGGGTCAGGAAGATCCCCTGGAGGAGGAAATGGAAACCCACTCCAGTATTCTTACTTGGAAAATCCCATGGACAGAGGAGCCTGACAGGCTACAGTCCAAAGTATCACAAAGAGTCAGACAGGACTGAGCATGCACACACAACCCATCAGTAAATATTTATTGGGCAACCTCTATAAGCTTATAATCATAATGGGACAGCAGGCCATCAGTAAGAGCATACACAGTGTTGACTGGTGTCGGGTTAATCATGTAAACTGGGTTCTGAGGCAAGGGGGTACTCTTTCATAACAAAGTCACTCGGACCGGCAAGAAGAAGGCTGAGTAACAATATACTATGATAATGAGAGCACAGTGTTCCCAAATGCACTACAAATTCTGTCCCATCACACCAGGATCCCTGTGTCCAAGCCTCACACACATAGGAAACTGGTGTTAGAAGGAATGTGCCAGGTGAGCCTGTGAGGGGGAAGTCACAAGCCCATGGGGACAGGTAGGCCAGGGAGCTTTGATACACCATCCAGGGATGTATCTACCCCATGGCAGCTCCTGAAAAGTTAGATCCTCTGATCTTTCAGTCATGCCACATGCCAGGTCTTATCTTCCCAATCACAAAAATTAAAATAAATATAAATATATATAGAGAGAGAAAGAGAACCTATATAAGTATAAATTAATTTTAGATTAATATTCAATCCAATTATTTTTAATCTCATTAATTATAAAATAGGTAATTAGGTAGGAATTTGTATCCATTTTACAGAAGAGGTAACTGAGACTCGGTGATTGCACATCTTACTGAATGTTACATACAGGTAGTAAGTGAAGGATCCAGAACTGAAAGTAGGCATTCCAACCCCAAAGTTTACATCCTAGATTGTGGTTTTGCAAATTGTAGCCCAGCAGGCTACAGTCCAAAGGGTCACAAATAGTCAGACACAACTGAGTAACTGAACTGAACAGATTACCTATTTTGTAATTATTGAGATTAAAAATAACTTGATTCAATATTAATCTAAAATTAACTTATATAGGTTAGATATATATGTATATATTTATGTTTATTTTAATTTTTGTTATTAAGAAGATAAGACCTAGCATCTGGTTAATCATGTGAACTGGGTTGAATCATAACATCCAATCAGTGGCTTATGATGAGTACTTTTAAGTGAAATAAGATAAAATGGAATAAAAGGTCATCCTTCACTTATAGTAACACTAAATACACTATTTCATGAGATTTTTCTGATTTATGTGTCTACTGGGTTCAAAGTAAAATTGTTTCTTACTATATATCAAGATTGAATAGTTTTAAAGTCATTGTTCTGAGATCTTATAAAGGTATATAAAAAAGCAAGTCACATTTAGTTTTACTAACCTTTTTTAAATAACAAAATTACCCAAAATCACTTCTGTCCTGAAAATTTAGTGTTTTCATGATCACTACATAGAGGAGAGAACCAGAGATAAAGATTTAGGAATTATATCAGTTAGAATAGTAGGCTACAATGTAGTAACAAACACCTTGCCTAAAATCACCAAGGTCTATTTCTCAAAACCATTCAAGTTCAAGTTCTCTAAACCATACCCACTAAGGTCCCAGGCTCTGCCGGCAAAAGTACTTTCACAGTCACTGTGGCCCTGGGGAGCGAAGGTGGAGCACGTTGTCTTTTAATGTGGAACGTGTTGTCTCTTAAGCTGCCAAGACAAAGTTATACATGTCACTTCTCATGCTTCATTAGCAAAGCAAACCACATGGTCACATCTAACTTCAAACAGGCAGCAAGGACAATCCTGCCATGGGTCTGGGAAGCAGAATCTGAAGCATTGGTTGAATAGCACTTATGATGGCCGTAGGAATCATGGTTACAGATGATAGTTGAAGCCAAGAAGATGAAAAAGGTCTTATCCTACTCTCAATGAGGAGAAAATTAAAAAAAAAAAAATGCCAAGACTCGTTTTAATAATGTGGTCCCTACACTCACATTTCCAAACATCCTCCTGGTGGCTTAAATTCAAAATGCCCCAATCAAACTCATTATGTTCCCTACAACATCAGTTCCCTTTATTATGTCCTTCATTTTGATTAATATCGTCACCATTCACTTAGTCACCCAAGTGAGTCACCCTGGAGGCATCTTCACCTCCTCCCTGGCCTTCACTGGTATAGCCCATCAACCACAGACCACCTCCAATAAACATCTCACAAATCCATCCATATGTCACTATTTTCTAACTGCCCTAGTGCTAATTCACAGCATCTCAACCAAGGCTAGCTATCCTACATAAGGCTGTATTTCTTTCATATAATTGTCAAATTTGAAAATCTGTTTCTTTAACACTGACTGTTTTTGTGCCATGCAAAGTTTCTGGGTTTTTTCTGCTTATTATTGGAACTTTGCAAGCACTTTTTCTTGAAAATGCCCCCTATAATGGACACTCAGTTACAAGTATGAGTAAAGAAGAAGAAAATACTTAGAGAATCCTTAAGAGAAATAAAACAGGAAAAGAAGAGCCATAAGAGTAAGGCATATTTGTATGGCTACTGTATCTTTTAAAGTTCTTCTCTCTGCCTCTAACTTGAAGGGTTTATAGTTTTATATTAAAAGAGAGAGGCTGATCCCTCATAGACAATCTTGTGGTGTTCTAGGAGTTGAGACTGTAAGGCAACAAAATCCCCAAGGAAGAAAATGACAAAACAGAACAGATAAAGAATATTTAAGTACACATTTTTGAAAAGAAAAAGAGCGGTCCTCATTGTAAGCAAAACTTCTACATGATATTTTTAATAAGGTTCCAAACTTTGCCCTCCACCCCCAAAAAGAAACCCCCCTCTTTTATTGAGATATATTTTGAAATAATAATAATATATTACTAACATTTATGCCATTCTTATCATGGGTCAAAACTCTTTCTCATTCTTGACACCAACCTAATGAGGTAGGTGTTACTATGTTCATGGATGAAAAAAATAAAATAAAATGAGATCGGAGCAGTTAAGTAACTTGCTGGGGTCACATTTACTCCACTAAATGTTCTTATCCACTATAGTGTAATGACTAACAATTTATTACCATATGTAAAAGCTACTAATAACTTTGGAACTTTGCTGGACTTCAAAAATAGTAAAAACTCAAGAAGGTACAGAGGTTTTTGTCCTCTTTTGTTAGCCATGGAGATGAGAATCAAGTAGAAGTTACAGAGTTTGTGTGCTTTGGCTACTACCTCTCGAATAGCTTTAGGTAGTATCAGTGATAATGTACATCTATACCTTTCTCTTGCCTTTAAAGGAATGCCTCTACTGTTTGCCATTAAACCTAATTAAGCTTTTCTGCTGAGCTTGATACAGCTTATGTTCAGGAAGTATTCATCTATTCCAATTGAGTAATAGACATTAATAACTGCTTTTTTAGGTGAGAATTTGGATTCTTTAACACTGTGCCAGATTTGAAGCATGGGCATAAATTCTCCACTCCTCCCTAGAGAAGTGAGGTCTCTGTCTCCTCTCTAGAATTGGGGTAGACAATAGAAATGATGCTTTGTGATTCTAAGGCTAGTTCATAATAGACCAGGCAGCTGTCATACTTGCTCTTGGATTGCACTTGTAAGAAGTCTGATGATGCTAAAGCCACCATGCTGTGAGGAAGCCCAGGCAGCATGGAAAATCACATGTAAGGGCTCTGGTTACCAGTCCAGTTGAACCCAAGCTTCAGTCATTCCAGTCCATGCACTAGCCATGTGAATGAAGAATCTCCCATATGGGTCTCATTCTCAGCCATTTAGATGAGGTCCTAAATTTGAAGCAGAGACAAGTCACTTCTGCTATGCTCTGTCGGATTTCCCACAAATCTGAGAATTTGCTAAAATGGTTATTTAATGCCACTGTTTAATACAGTTAGCTATGAAACAATAGATAACTGGAATAAGCGTAAATACCTTTGTCTTATTTTATACTTTTTTGGCCTGAATTTGGCTTTGTTTGTTACTTATATCACAACCCTGAATTTCTTTTGTTTGCATTTGCCTCTTTAGCTCATCCTGCTATTTTCAACCTTTCTGAATTATTTTGTTGCAAATATCTTTTAAATACAAGCATGCTCAGTCATTTCAGTCGTGCCTGACTCTTTGACATCCTATGGACTGTAGCCCGCCAGGTTCCTCTGTCCCAGGGATTCTCCAGGCAAGAATACTGGAGTGGGTTGCCATGCCCTCCTCAAAAACAGCTGAGAGGTTTTTCTTTGCACTCCAATCTAAAAATCTCGCTCACTTGATAGTTGAGCCAAATTCATTTATAATTTTAATGTGACAGATAGCTTTGATTTCAGTTCACTTGTATTATTTTGTATTTTCTCTTTTTAAGACAACCTAGACAGCATATTAAAAGCAGACATTACTTTGCCAACAAAGATCTGTCTAGTCAAAGATAGTTTTTCCAGTAGTCATGTATGGATGTGAGAGTTGGACTATAAAGAAAGCTGAGCATTAAAGAATTGATGCTTTTGAAATGTGATGCTGGAGAAGATTCTTGAGAGTCCCTCTCACTACAAGGAGATCCAACTAGTCCATCCTAAAGGAAATCAGTCCTGAATATTCATTGTAAGGACTTTTGCTGAAGCTGAAACTCCAGTACTTTGGCCACCTAATGCAAAGAACTGACTCATTTGAAAAGACCCAGATGCTGGGAAAGATTGAAGGTGGGAGGAGAAAGGGACGATAGAGGATGAGATGGTTAGAATGCATCACTGACTCAATGGACACGAGTTTGAGTAAGCTCCAGGGAGACCCGGAGTGCTGCAGTCCATGTGGTCGCAAAGAGTCAGACACGACTGAGCAGCTGAATTGAACTGAACTGAACTGAACTTTTTAAGTTTAATGAAGCTTTTCACTATGTGGTCAACTTGAGAGGGAGAGAAATAAAGATGACATGTGTATATGTATGCATAGTTATTCTGCTCTTTAGAAAAGTTTACGTTTTTATTCTACAGGTTCAGTCAGTTCAACTCAGTTCATTTCAGTCGCTCAGTCCAAGGGACTCTCAAGAGTCTTCTCCAACACCACAATTCAAAAGCATCAATTCTTTAATGCTCAGCTTTCTTTATAGTCCAACTCTCACATCCACACATGACTACTGGAAAAAACATAGCTTTGACTAGACAAGACATTTGTTGGTAAAGTAATGTCTCTGCTTTTTAACAGGCTGTCTAGATTGGTCATAGTTTTTCTTCCAGGGAGCAAGCATCTTTTAATGTCATGGCTGCAGTCACTATCTGCAGTGATTTTGGAGCCCAAGAAGATAAAGTCTGTCACTGTTTCCACTGTTTCACCATCTATTTGCCATGAAGTGATGGGACAGGATGCCATTATCTTAGTTTCCTGAATGTTGAGTTTTAAGCCAACTTTTTCCTCTTTCACTTTCAAGAGGCTCTTCAGTTCTTCTTTGCTTTCTTTCATAAGGGTGGTGTCATCTGAAAATCTGAGGTTATTGATATTTCTCCCGACAATCTTGATTCCAGTTTGTGCTTCATCCAGCCCAGCATTTCACATGATGTACTCTGCAGGTTACATCTGTATTCTACAGGTTACATCTGTAACCACAACTTTATATAAAATGCTCTCAGTCTTCTGTTTTTAAACAGTATCTATTAGTTTTTTCCTCTTTCTCTCTCTCCCCTTTCTCCTCCTCTTCATCACTTTCTCTCTCCTCCATCACCCAATGGTATATTATTGTCTAATTTTTATCCTTGTACTGATAAATGAACATTTCATTTTCATTGCTTCATTTGGCAGCTTTATATTAAATTGTTTGCCAGTCAGTATTAATGAGGATTCAGCAAACCTATTCTCCCTCCTGCTCTTGTCGCCTCCCTCTCTTCTGCACCAGAGGTAGTTGTATCACTCCTGCACTGTCATGCATATAAACATCACATTCTGTTCTCTCATTTTATTTTCCACAATTGTTTTAGCCTTGGCTCCATTTTCCAATATTTTAACTCACTACCAGAAAAGAATGAAGTAGGACCCTTACCTTGCTGCTGCTGCTGCTACTAAGTCGCTTCAGCCGTGTGCGACCCCACAGACAACAGCCCACCAGGCTCCTCCGTCCCTGGAATTCTCCAGGCAAGAACACTGGAGTGGGTTGCCATTTCCTTCTCCAATGCATGAAAGGAAAAAGGGAAAGTGACACGACTCTTAGCGACCCCATGGACTGCAGCGTACTAGACTCCTCCGTCCATGGGATTTTCCAGGCAAGAGTACTGGAGTGGGGTGCCAGTGCCTTCTCCGACCCTTATCTTATACACATATAAAAATTAACATGAAATGAATTTCTGTACTGTGCTTAGTTGTGTCGGACTCTTTGCAACCCCATGGACTCTAGCCCACCTGGCTCCTCTGTCCATGGGGATTCTCCAGGCAAAAATAGTAGAGTGGGTTACCATGCCCTCCTCCTGGGGATCTTCCCAACCCAGTGATCAAACCCAGGTCTTCCACATTGCAGGTGGATTCTTAACCATCTGAGCCACCAGGAAAGCCCAAGAATATTGGAGTAGGTAGCCTATCCCTTCTTCAGGGGATCTTCCTGACCCAGGAATTGAACCGGGGTCTCCTGCATTGCAGGCAGATTCTTTACAGGGAAGGTAAATGTAAACGCTAACACTATAAAACTCTTCAAAGAAAACATAGATGAAAAGCCTCACCACATTGGATTTGCCAATAAATTATTGTATTAAAAAAAGCATAAGAAACAAAGAAAAAATAAATGAATTGGACTGTATCATAATTTAAAACTATGCATCAAAGACGCAATCAATAATGTAAAAAGACAATTAACAGAATAAAAGAAAATATTTTCACATCACATATATGATAAGAATTGATATCCAGACATACGAGGAACTCCTATAATCATGGATGTCCAACCCCCAGGCCGCAGACAGGTGCCAGTCCATGTTCCGTCAGGAACTGTGCCACACAGCAGAAGGTGAGTGACAGGCAAGGGAGGGAAGCTTCACCTGCCACTCCCCAACACTCTCACTATTGCTTGAGCCATCCCTCTCCCAACCCCCTGCCATGGGAAAATTGTCTTCCATGAAACTAGTCCCTGGTGCCAAAAAAAGTTGGGGACTGCCACCTATAGCAATGACAAAAACCCAATTTTAAAATTAGCAAAGGCTCTGGATAGACATTCTTCAAAAAGACAAATAAACAGTCAATTTTCAAGATACACATGTAAAGATGCCCAACATTACTAATCACTAAGGAAATGCAAATCAAAACCACAAGGAGATGCCACCTCACACACATTAGGATGGTTACTATTAAAAAAAAGAAAGAAAGAAAATGACAAGTGTTGGTGAAGACAAGAAGAATTTGGAACCTCTATGCAGTGTTGGTGGGAAGGTAAAATGGTGAAACCCCTGTGAAAAACAGTTGGCATGTCCTCACAAAATTAAAAGAGAACTACCGTGTGATCCAATAGTTCCTCTTCTGGGTATAGTCCCACAGAATTGAAAGCCACTTGGCTTAGACATACCTGTATATCCACATTGATAGCAGCTTTATTCACAATTGGGAAAGGAAGATGTAATCTAAGTCCTCACTGGAGGATGAAAGGGTAAACGAATGTGGCATATACATACAAGGAAAGACAGACATGCCTTGGAGACACGGCAGGTTTGGTCTCAGACCCCTGTAATGAAATGAATATCACAATAAGGGAGACAGAAGAAATTTTTGCTTTCCCAGTGTATACAAACTTAAGTTCAAACCATACTACATTCTATTAAGTATGCAATACCATAATATAGAAAATAATATACATGCTTTCATTTAAAAATACTTCATTGTTAAAAAATGTCAAAGTAATTATGATAGTAATATCAAAATTACCGATCACAGAGACTTCCCTGGTGGTCCAGTGGCTAAGACTCTACACTCCCAGTGCAGGGGACTCAGGTTCGAGACTTGGTCAGGGAACTAGATCCCACGTGCCACAACTAAGTGTTTGCGTGCTGCAACTAAAGATCCTATGTGCCACAGCGAACCTCCAGCACAGCCAAATAAATAAATAAATAAAATTTTAAAGGAAAAACATCACTGACTGCAGATCACCATAACAAATACGATAATAATGAAAAAGTCACATGAAAACATGAAGCCAGTGGATGCTTGCTTGCTTGCTTGGAAAAATGGTTTCCATAGATTCACTTGGTGCATGGTTGCCACAGATCTTCAACCTGTAAAAAATGCAGTTATCTGTGAAGCACAATAAAACAAGCTATGCCTTTATTATTCAGCCTTACAAAAGGAAGGAAATTCTGACACCTACCATGACAGGAATGAACCTTTACAAAGGCGAAGTCTGTAGTCCAGGCCTGCACGAGCTAGACAACCTGAGTTTTTCCAGCTGGGGCCCCTTGTTGCTGCACTGGGTTTGCCCCCGGACCTGAAAGCCCTGGGCAAGGAGTATGTGAAGGGTGAATTTAGGAGACATAAGACCTTTGGAACTGACAAGGCCCGGTGTTTCTTGCAGAAATGAGAGACATATGCAGCAGTGCTATGGCAACAAGCTAAAGAAAACAGACAAAATTCAACTGAAAAAGCATGTTTTGGAACCATCCTCCCAGAAGAAAATCTTAATGGCTTTCATGCTGAACAAATGGGACAATAGCAGGAACTGATGCAAGAAGCCACTAAACCCAATAGCCAGTTTGGTATCACTGACTCTATGAAACCAAAAACTTAGTCTATTACAATAAAGCTTAACAAAGCATTTAAAGTTCAAAAAAGTTACTATGCTCAGTGAAATAAGCCAGTCACAAAAAGACAAATACTATATGATTCCACTTAAACAGGGTACCTGTTCCAGTTCATACTGACAGAAAGTAGTTGCCAGGGGATGAGGGGAAAAAGAAAATGGGGAGTTGCTTAATGGGTATGGAGTTTTAGTTTTACAAGATGAAAAGAGTTCGAGACTGGTTGCACAACAATATGAACACACTTACCACCACTTTTAAAAATGGTTACGATCATACATTTTATGTTATGTGTATTTTACAATCAAAAATAAAATTTTTGAAAAGAGAGGAGAAAATGTATATTAAAAGGAACTCAAAGACATATCAGTAGCAATGTATAGTCCATCCTTGAAGCTCAATTTGAACAAATCAGCTATTTAGAAAATTTATGAGATAACCACAAAATATGAACACAACATTTGATGGCGTTAAAGAATTACTGTCATTTATTTTTAGGTGTGATAATGGTACTGGGCATTGTATTTTTTTTTTAATATTCCTTATATCTCCTCTGTTTTAGAGATACTACAAAAAAATGTATGGATGAAATGACATAATGGATTATTTCCAAGTTGGAGGACAGGGAGAAAATGATTGGGGGTATAGATTAGCCATGATCACTATTGAAGATGGTTAGTGGTTACACGGGAGTTCATTATACCATTCTCTCTATTTTTGTATACTTTGAAATTTTTCCTAACAAAAAAATTCAGTTTCAGAAAGAAAAAAAAGGTCATCACTAGTTCTTCTTCCCCTGACAAGTAAGCCATCGCTTGATGGGCAGAATTGGTCCCATGAGTAGTTTACTCACTAAAGGCTCATGGCAATGCTTATCCCTGAGACTTTCCACACGCAGTTGGAGTGAATAAAACATACTTGGCTCACGCTTTCTCTCCCTGAGACTCTGAGCAGCACCATTCAACTCCTGATGCTGAATGTGGCTGTGAATATGAATATGAAGTCAGCCTGATATTTTTCCCTCTCCAAGTTACTTCAGACTTTTACTGTGCAAATATTCTTCCTTCATTTTTAGAGTTCGATCTCACCAGGATATTTCTTGTTATGATGGTCTGGGTCAATATTCTTTGGTACACATTGTTTTTTCAGTTTTTGTAGACTCACATTTTCTTATCAGAAAGTTTCCTTGAATTGTATCTTTAAATGTTTGGGTTTTCCTTCATTGTTTACGTTTTTCTCCTATTACTCAAACGAATGTATCCAGGATGTCCTTTTCTTGTCTTTAATGTCCATTAGTTCTATCACTGTTTTTATGGTGACTCTTTTCTTCATATTTCTTCCAATTGTGTCTTCATTCTATGTTCATTTATTTCCTGCATTTCGGGTCATCTTTTATATTTTCCACTTACCCCCCACCTCTCCTCTGTGTTCTTTAATTTCTTCTTTGCGGTCTTCATTCATCAAGCTAATTGCTTCACTGAGTGTATTTTTATTTTAATTCATGACAAATTGTCAGGACCAGAATGTCATCTGCTTGGGAGTATTTTCCATCTGCAGGACAGTTTTGCTACTCTTTTCTACGTTTCTTCCTATAGGATCTATCAATGCCTTCTTTTTTCAACTTGTCATCATTGAATGAGTTGCACTTTCCCAAACCAGCTCTTTACATGAAGTTTGACTGGAGAGAGGCCAAGGTGGCCCTCCAGGCTATATTCTCCTCTGCTGCCCTAGAGCTGGGGCTTCCCAAGTGGCTCTAGTGATAGAAAACTCATCTGCTAATGCAGGAGACATAAGACACATGGGTTCGATCCCTGGGTCAAAAGATCCTCTGGAGGAGGGCATGGCAACCCACTCCAGTATTCTTGCCTGGAGAATTCCATGGACAGAGGAGCCTGTTGGTCCATAGACTCACAGAGTTGGACACGACTGAAGTGATTTAGCACACACACCCCAGAATTAGATTGTTCCCTGCAAATACAGCTCATCTTCGGATTCTTGGTGCTGCTGGTTACTGTATCCCTTGGAGCCAAACCAGGAAAGGCACACTCTTGCACTAGCCCTGCTAACCTGAATTCCTGGACAGCTATGTTTATTTTAGCACTTCAGTGAACCCTTCCCCTTCAGGATGGTATTTTCCCGAGGACCTCCCATGATCTGCCATCCCTAACTCTCTCCCACTCTCTGTGTTACTTTTTGTTTCCTCCTCTGCAGCTGCTACACAATTTCAGCTTCTCTTAGCAGTTCTTACAGGTGTTGCAGACTCTGTGGTTTATATTTGTCTCCTGGTTTTTCTGAAAATGACAGATTCTTCCTTTTCTTTTTCTTTTCCTTTTGTATGATCCCTAGGACATGAGGAGGGGAAATGCTGTCATGCATAGCCTCATGCATACCAGAAGTCTGACAACATTATTAGGGAGACACTCTTGAGAAGCTTTATGCCTCCCATTTTATCGTGGCTGACTTTGGTTTTGTTACTCTGATTTTAATGAATTTACCCTCTATAAAAACACTTCACTTTCTTCTCACTCAGTGTGTGTTTAGTCCATCGGAGGCTTTCTGAGCAAGAGTAAACCATCTCATCTGGGAAAGCATAAAAATAATGTAAAGGGAATGATAAGCCCAGATGCAATAGAATTCTTCCACTCAGTCAATCCTGAAATGGAAGCAGGATTATTGCAAACCAACTTAAGATGCCTTACCAGCTGCTGAATTGGATCCCACTTTAACTCTGCAAGATGACAGGATGAACTTATTTTCTTTCATGTAATGAAACCAGGATCTTTCATGGTCAGTAAGAGTGTGGAAGCATCTGGATTCATTGACTGCAACAGACCTTAATAGTGTGTAACTCGCTGGGGGAAAATTGTGTGTCTCATATTGTCATTTTGCATCTGTTACCCTGATTAGGATCATTGTAATACATTCAGATTCATTAATGGTGGCTACTTTGGATCCCTAAATAATTAAAGAAATCATAGGTGTCTCCCTCAGCAACAACCTGATGGCACTGTGCATTAGGCAGGGCCGTGAGCTCTGAATAAACAGCTCTGACACAGCTCCATCTGTTTTGCCAGGCACCTCCTCTTGCACCAGCTTTCTTAGCCTAGCCTAGAAAAACAGGCAGAACTAAGAGTAGAAACCAAAGCAGACTCCCTGAATCACAATGACTTTAAATGAAAGATTTGTTGTTGTTCAGTCGCTCATTCGTGTCCAACTCTTTGCAACCCCATGGACTGCAGCATGCCAGGCTTCCCTGTCCTTCACTATCTCCTGGAGTTTGCTCAAACTCCTATCCATGAAGTCAGTGATGCCACCCAACCATCTTATCCTCTGTCACCCCGTTCTCCTTCTGCCTTCAATCTTTCCCAGCCTTGAGATCTTTTTATGAGTTCGCTCTTCGCATCAGGTGGCCAAATGCAAGATGCCAGTCTCCTACTCATCTGGTGAATCAAAATCCCTGTATGGGGCACCTGGGAATCACAATTTTGATAGGCATTCCAGTGTTTCTTATGTGCCCTAAAGACTGAGAAGCTCTGAATGGAGTCCTCTTGCCCAGAAAAAGTCAGCAAGATTGGAAAAATGTTATGCTGTGAATCCCAGCCCCTGGGCTTCTATAGCATTGTGTGTGGATTTCAGTGGTGCTAGTGGTAAAAAAAATTCACCTGCCAGTGCTGAAAATGTGGGTTCGATCCCTGGGTAGGGAAGACCCCCTGGAGAAGGATATAGCAACCCACTCCAGTATTCTTGCCTGGAAAATTTCATGGACAGAGGAGCCTGGAAGGCTACAGTCCAGGGGGTCGCAAAGAGTCGGATCCAATTGAGCACACACAGCAGTGCACACACAGTTTCCTTACCCCACATGCTTAATATGGTTTCATGGCTTGAAGGAAAGATTTCTCCTACTTTTAAATTACAAAAGGAATCTCTTCCTCCCTCACTTGAGTTTGTTGACTGCTCTGCCTGGTTCAACATGTACCCTGAGGATGACCAGTCGACCACATTTGAAGCAAAAATGCTTCATTTTGAGATTTTTGAGATTTTTCTGAGAGCAAATCTAAACGAATAAAAAAGAAAAGCCAATTTATTCAGTTGCGATTAAATACGCACACACAATTAACTGTGGAAGTGCTTGTTTCCCAATATCCCGAGGACAATGAGTCTTGGCAGATTTTTCAATTTATCTGCATTTCATCAAAGTAGAAGATTATACAAATAAATGCCAGTGGCGTATCCTGGGGGCATTGCAGAGGTCACGAAAAGATCTATAACTCACACAAATTGCAAACATTAATAAAGAAAATACCCTAGTCAGGAACTGTGGCGTCAATGTGTGTTTGCAAATGTCTCAAGACTAGACAAAAAGAGGAGGGAGGGAGGGGAAAATGAATATAGAAAATGAAGATGCGGGAGGGGACCCAGAAAAGACCAAGGAACTCTGACACAATTTACATCCCAGAAATTATTCTGCTGGGGTGGAGGGAAGCCCCTCTCAGTAGCCCTGCCCATAGTCATGTGTGAGCATGTATTTAGTCATTCCGTCATGTCTGACTCTTTGTGATCCCATAGACTGTAGCCCACCAGGTCCCCCTGTCCATGGGATTTTTCAGGATAGAATACTGGACTGGGTTCCTATTTCCTTTTCCAGGGGATTTTCTTGACCCAAGGACTGAACCCATGTCTTTTGCATTGGCAGGTGGATTCTTTACCACTGAACCATCAGGGAAGCCCTTCTATGGTTATCACTAGAAAATCAAACAATTAGTGGTATACTGAAGTTATCAAAGGAAGCCAGAGGAGTCTTGCAAACTCCAGATACCTAAATTACTGTTCAAAATGTCACAGGCACACAGAGCTAATACATGGCAGGCAAGAGGCATCACTTACAAAAGGAAATGGGTATTGAGAGAAGAGAAAAATTTAGCAAAGTATTACTAAAGTGGCACAGGACATAGCCACAATGTATCAGGCTTTATTGTCAAGCATTTATTGATTTAAATTTAATCCTCATGCAACCTTTCCAGATGACACTCATTTTACTGATCAGGAAACTAAATTTGTAACAAGGACACTCATCTAGTGAGCCAGGTAGAATATAAACATAGGCATCTAACTCCCAAGTCCTTACTTTAAACCACAATCCTACTATGGAAGGTACTGTATCCCTCTAGGCTCAAAAGCTGCCATTCTGGTAAAATACACAGGAGGAAGAGTCTGTATCTATGAGTCTACACTAGATTTGGCTAGATGAGAGACACTGAGCCATCTAGGGAAATTAACAAGGCTTTGCACTTGGGCAGCACAGCTGACTTGCTGGATGAAGGCTGAGACTTCTGGTCAAGAATTCCCAGTTCCATCAGACGTACATGTAGACAACACATTTTCACTCAGTGAATTCGGGTTCAGTCCCTGGGTCAGTAAGATCCACTGGAGAAGGAAATGGCAACCCACTCAAGTATTCTTGCCTGGGAAATCCCATGGACAGAGGAGCCTGGCAGGCTACAGACCATGGGGTTGCAGAGTCAGACACAACTAAACAACAACAATGAATTATTTAATTTCAACTTTGTCAATCTGTATTCCCAATGTTAAACACAGTATTGCAGAGCACATGGTTAGTGCCTAGTAAATGCCTGATGAATGAGTAAATAAATATATGAAACCAGTGAATGGATGAATCTGTTTTCAAAGAAACAAGCATCCCCATATTCACCTGTAAAAAATCATTGCACATAGACAAGTACACCAACCCCACCATCATCAACTCTTTTTACCAGACATTGGGCCCCAAGCTTCTGCCTAAGGAAAGGGGGCATAGTCATTATCATAGCTGCTTTTATAATAGACTGTGCCAGGAAAAGCAAACATAACTGAAGATCAGGCAATGAGCATTCATTCCCAGGCTGATGGCTCACATAGCCCCAGGGGCTTTGTCCACCCGCATTAGTTTTTAGCATTTCTTTGCACTGCCCTTTTACTATAAGAATCAATCTGAACTTTTAAGCATTTGGTCTTTGACCTACAGCATATGGATTTACAGCATACTTTTCACAGCTATGGGATCTTTGTCTTGGATTTTTCCATTGTTTAAAAATCAATCTTAACTAATTGAAGCTAATTTGAGATCAACAAAACCTTCCAGTCTCTATCCAGGGCCCACGAAAGTATTAAAATGCCCATACAATTTTCCAGCTGAGTCAAAGTTGATTTCATGGGCAAGCGTAGGAAGGGCCCATCTTTAATAAATAGATTGTTAGTTGTGCAGCTTTCAGTTGATAGATGGAAAAAAACAAAGGACAAAGTTAGACCTTCTAGGTTTCAAACAAGTTTTCACCACTATTAGGTATGTGACTTTGAACAAATAACTAAATCACACTACATCTGTTTATCCCACTGAAAAATGAAGTGTTGAATTCTCTGCCAAATCTATAAACACACACGTTATTCAATACAGTCCATCTTAGCCCATAAGTTTTCCTTGTTTATCATCAAGATTGTGAGTTACTTGAGGATGTGCCATGAACTTCCTTCTTTCATCTCTTCCATTGCTTCCAGACATTGCTAAATACAGACAGCTAATCAGCAGTCAACTGGATTGAAGTAAATCAAGGCTCCCACATTTGCCTTCCAAAAAATTATGAAAACTTTTCCAAATTTATGTAAACAAACATTTCAATAATCAAAACAATATGCTGCACTTGGGGGTTTTTTCCTTTTGTTTTATTTCTCACTTTTGTGTCTCTGTGTGCGTACTTAAAATAATCCATGGTTTTTTCACTCTTGGTTAAAAATTGTAATGGTTTTGTACATGATTTCCCCAAGTGAAATTTCCATTGAAAATGGGAAATATTCAACTTCTGTTTTCACAAAGTGGTTTAAAATGCATGACAATTAACAAATGAGTCACAGGCAGCCTCTTCCTGTAACTAATCCACTGCAAGCCAGATTCATCAATTACAGCAAGGATACAATAGCCACCCAACCAAACACCCAGATTTCCTAGACTCTGTGTATTTTTTGTTTGTTTGCCGTCTTCTTTTCTTTCTGTGTATTTTATTCATCAATTGTCTCCAGCAAATTATGGCAAAGGTGTCTCCCTCCTCTACTGCCACTTCCCAATCTATACTTAACTGCAGGGTAACAGCAATAGAAGCCATAACTAACAGCACCAGCCTTCTAAATCTGCAAGCTTGGGAAGAATCACGTATCAGGGTGTTATGTGCTAGATTTAATGTGGATGTTGTAGTCTGAAGCGAAAATTATTTGTACAGCTGGAATATAACATTTGCATAAGTTACAATTAAAAGGGAAAATATAATTACAAATTTTCAACTTAATTTGAATGGTTTTTAAAATGCTCATTTGGCATAGGCAACAGCTTGCAGGCAAACAGAACACACTCTCGGAGTTGCATCCCTTTGTCTGGGTATCAGTAGTGAACTCATTTTGAAGGGTTTGCTTTAACCCCTGAATCCCAACAGTAACCAGCATTGAGAGCCTAAGGAACAAGGCACTATTTGTTTTCAGAATAGGATTACAACATACACAGCAATTCATAAATATTTGCATCTTTTAATTGTTTCTAAAAATGAAGTGGCAAGTGGCATCCAACAGTAACGTTATTTCTCCCGTGGAGCGAATGAGCAGTGGAATTTTAACTAGTTTCATTCCCTTTCAGCTCTCAGATCTGAGATCTTTGGTCACATCTCCTGTACAATGTTTTCCTCATATCACAGTCTCTTTAATGGCTCCAGTTTCTGATTTTTTTCCCTCCTTAATTACATGTCTTTTTCTTGTAGCTATCTCATACTGAAAGGCATGTCATTCTTCTCAGACCCAGGCTCGTCTAGGCGTCCATGTACCGAGTCCATTTGTTCATTTGTTTTCAGAATTTATTTTCTAAGAAGCAAAGGAATTCTTTTATTATCCTCAAACATGAGAATCAAAATTTTCATAAAATACTTATATAACACATTTACTTGAAACCCTGCTTTCCCAAAGTCATAACTGTGATTATTATGTAACATCCATTGTGTGGTATCAATGAATTTTGAAAAAGAGACAAAAAAGAGAAAATTATTCCATTCAATCTTTCTCAGAAAAAAAGATGGATTGAAAAAGACATATAAATGGAAAAAAATGCTATTATTATAAATTATAAAATTAACTATGCCTTTCTATTTTCCTGATCCATCTTTTCACAGCTATCTCCAAATAATAAGACACCAGAACATACTCTTGGAAATACATGATTTATAAAAACTGATCCTTTGTTCTATTTGTCCTGAAATCTGAAAAAGAAATTCTATGGGAAACCAAAGAATATAAAGTAATAATATAACCTTATTTCATCTTTTTCCTGAGAAACCACAAAGGTGCTCATTTGATTGAGAGTATTATTAAATAGTATCATGCTTTTTTAATCACAGAAACCTTGTCTATTTATGGAATAACAAATACAGGACAATGAGAAGCACCACACCACCTTCAGGAAAATGCACTGCTGCTTCAAATGACTTGCTAAAATTAACAAGGAAACTGTCTAAATGATGACCCTGTGGACAGTCAGCTTTTGTGCAACAAATTACAATAACTTCATCACTCAAAAGTGGAATATAAATTAAACATTTATATGATAAATAATTATATATCTTAATTATATTGAAAAACTTCCAATATTTTAATAAGCTTTATCTTGGGGCCTATAAGGTCCTGTCAACCTCCTGGCCGACCAGTGTTCTCATCTCTTTTCTCTTTGATGCATTATGGATAATTGTTTCAGACCCTAAGTTTAGCTTCAAAGTCATAAGCCAGAAGTGGACCATTTCCTAGAGTAAATGGTATTTCCCAAATAGTGGAACATTTTTAACACTGGTGAGATCATTTTAGTTGCCAAATATCCAAACATTTTCATTGTTATTTATTTATTTTTAATATAACTACATCAAACTTCTGATTTCACCAATTTTATTACTTAGAATGACATTGAGGAAAAATCTTACAGATGGTATTGAGGCCTATGAAGTCATGAAAGAAGTTCTTTACTGTCTGAGCCACCAGGGGGCTTGAAAGAGGTACTGAAATGACTGAAGTTTAGGAAACAGTATCTTAAAATATCACTACTCCATCAGGGACTGAGTTCTTAATTGTTTTAGGAAAAAAGAAATCTTTTTCAAAAATAAATTTGGAAGGAAATTAAAACCTCAAGGAAGAGCAAATTATTTTTAAATTTTACTCTTCTCTTTGGTTCATGGAAGACATTTCCATGAAAAAGTAAAAGAACTGCAGCACAGTGACTTTCCTTGAATGTAGAGAGTCGGTTCGGAACAAGCTTTCTCAGTGAGATGTGGGAATTTTTCCAGTAGGAACCTCACAACAGGCCAAGACCGGAAGGGATAAAGAAGAGCCTCTGCCAAGTTGGGGTATGGTACAGGTTGTTTCTTGTGCCTCAGAAAGTCATGTCAGGGCAGGAAGGGAGGGATGCTAACCATCATGTGAGGGTTGCCTGGAAAGCGAACCTGGGCGGAGCTCCCAGAGGTGGAAGCAACCAGGAGAACTGGAGCTTGCCAGCCCCACTTCCCTCCCAGATCCTCATCTCCTGCTCTTCCCCTCTTCCCTCACTCCTTCTCTTCCCTGCCCTTCTTTATCTCCTCTTCCCCCTTCACCAACTGAATTGTTAAAAAAAATGAAAGTGTTATTTGCTCAGTCATGTTGAACTTTTGCAAACTAACTGTAACAACACGAAAATATGCTTTTTCATTATTGAATGTCTTTATATAAAGTTTTCTGTTTTCTCTTGAGTTTCAAATGTGCATGATTTCAAAGTTTTATATTTCTAGTTTCCTGAAAGGGTTACAATCAGGCTTAAAAATGGCCCTAAGTTAGTTTTCACTTGTATGTTGTTCTACGACAAATAGTTTGTATGATTCAGGGCCCACACCCACCACCAAGATTGAAAACACAGTGATAATCAGAGCTGAAGCAAAAGGATCCATTTTCCTCTCTTGGTAGGAAGACCTCTTGTTGTTGTTTATTAGCTAAGTTGTGTCCGACTCTTTTGTGACCCCATGGACTGTAGCCCACCAGGTTCCTCTGTTCATGGAATTTCCTAGGCAAGAATAGGGGAGTGGGTTGTCATTAGAGTAATACATGTAATATAGGAATAACTAATGGAATGGAAGAATAATTGTGTTTTGTCTCTCCTTGTAGAATCCTGAAGAAGTTATGCCTTTTTGAACAGTAAAATCAAAGTCTAGAGTAATTCACTATTAAGAGAAAATAGGTCATTCTTTTAAAATGTTTCTTTATACCCCTTTTTCATATAAACTGTATCTCCTACAGCAAGTGTCAGAATGAATGGGTGGATAGACAGGGCTTTTCATTCCAAATTCCTCAGAACCCTGCAGCTGTCTGGGTACAGGGTGAGAATCTGTTGCAGAGGAAAAGCGGGATCATGTGGAAAGCTCTCCATGCTCCATCCCTCTCCAGCCCATGGCAACTCCACTGCTACCTATTTTATATATGGGAGTCATTGCAGATTTCACTTTTTAAAAAGGATTCCATGGTTTTCAAAATTTAGAAAGTCATAAGAATAAAAAAATTCATGTGCCTGGATTGACCCCGGGAAAATGGAAAAAGATACACAGATGGTGAATGTTTCCTTAGTCTAATAGCTCCATTTTAATTCTTTAAAAGACTATATCTTGCTCTTCTGTGACTTTAGAAATTAGTCCCTACTGTCTCTATCTCCTACTCCTTGAGGGGAGAAGGGTCACATAGATCAAATTGATTGGGCTACTCTCCCTTTACAGTTTTATTTAAATTTGTCAAATACTAATAACTAAGATCTCTGTTCTAATGAGAGCCAGACAAGTCTAAATATTTCTTACAGACAGAGCTGGCAAAATTCAAAAGCTGTTGGGGTGAAAGCAACTCATTAATTTCAATGGGCATTTGAGTCCCAAAGGGAAGACATACATCATCATCGGAGCATTGTGATGTCACAGAGGAACTTCATTAGTGTGCCTGTTAGAAGGGAGTCATGAGAGTTAAGTAAAATAAAATGTAAATAACTTCTTAATTAGGTGTCCGTGAAAACTGGAGAGTCTCCAGAGTCATTAGAGATGACCGTGCTCGGCAGGCAGCTTTTTAGACTGAGGGTTAGTGCTGTCATAACCTTCTGTCACAGCTGGAAGGTGGCTGGGAGATTCCACGTAGGTCCCCAGAAGACAGGGTGACGTGGATGAAGCATTCAAGACAATCAGGAGTGACTTCATCCACATGGTTGAGGTCCCCTAGAGCAGGAGTTCTACAACTTCTTGGGGCCACTTCAGAAGGACAGAATATTTAGGAATCATCTCTACTTATGCTGAAGCAGGGGTGGGAGCAGGCATAGACAGAGACAACTTTATCAAAAGGAGTGAAAAAACAGGACAGTTGCGTGTAAAACAAGGAGATTGGAACATTCCTTCACACTATACACAAAAATAAACTCAAAGCGGATTAAAGACCTAAATGTAAGATCTGAAACCATAAAACTAGAAGAGAACATAGAACACTGTTTACAGAAACAGTAGTGATTTTTTTTCTGGATCTGTCTCCAAAGGCAAAATAAATAAAAGCTAAAATAAACTAATGGGACTTAATTAAACTTTAAAGCTTTTGCACAGCAAAAGGAACCACCAGCAAAACTAAAAATAACCCACAGATTGAGAGAAAATATTTGTAAATGCTATGACTGACATGGAGTTAATGTCCAAAATACATAAACAGCTCCTACAACCCAATATTTAAAAAAAAAAAAAGTCAAAAAACCCTAAAAAAAACAACCCAATCAAAAAATGGGCAGAAGATCTGAATAAACATTTTTTCCTAACAAGACATACAGAAGGCCAACAACAGGCAAATGAAAAGATTTTCAATATCACTAATCAGTAAAGAGATATAAATCAAAAACAGCAATGAAATGAAAACCATCTCACAGCTGTCAGAATGGCTGTCATCAAAAAATCTACACGTAACAAATGGTAGAGAGGAAGTAGAGAAAAGCGAATCCCCCATCAGTGTTGGTGGGAATGCACTGTTGGTGCCGCCACCATGGAAAACAGTATGGAGGGTTCCCAAAAAACTAAAACTACTGCAGTCCATGGGATCGCAAAGAGTCGGACATGACTGAGCGACGAAATTGACTGACTGACTGACCATATGACCTAGCAATCCCACTCCTGGGGATATATTCCAAAATTCTCCACTAATTTGAAAAGGTACAAACACCTCAGTGATTATAGCAGCGCTGTTTACAATCTCCAAGATACGAAAGCAATCCAAGTGTCCTTCAACAGACAAATGGATAAAGATGTGAGATGTGTGTGTGTGTGCGTAATAGAATACTACTAAGTCTTAAAAAGGAATGACCTCCTGCCATTTGCAGCAATTTGATGGGCCTAGAGAATATTATGCTCATTGTGAACTAAGTCAGACAAAGAAAGACAAATACTGTAAGATATCACATAGATGTAGAATCTAAAAAATAATACAAATGAATGTATGTACCAAACAGAAACAGGTGTAGAAAACAAACGTGACAACTGAAAGGAGGAGAAGCAAGTCAGGCATATGGGATTAAGAAATACAAGCTACTGGGTATAAACTAGATAAGCAACAAAATATATTGTGTAATGCAGGGAATTATAGCCATTATCTTGTAATAACATCTAATGAAGTATAATCTGTAAAAATCCTGAATCATTATGTTATATACTTGAAACCAATATTGTAAATCAACTATACTTCAACTTTAAAAAAAGAATGATGAAAATGAAACTTATTTTAATATAGGGCATTTTAACTATTTATTTCACATTAGAACCATGAAGACAGAGTCCTGTCCCTATCAATATTATAAGAAGTTAGTCCACAAAATACCCAGAGGCTAAGCAGACATCAAGTAGACTTTGAACCACAGGTTGAAAATCTCCACTTGACAGCTCTTTTCTGTCTAGATTAACATGTTAGAGCTGTTGCTAGTTCCCTCCACCCTTCTACACCCCCACCCTTGCCTACAAAATTCCTTAACATGTGCCAAGGCCCTTCAGGATCCAACCCATTCTCCTTTCCCGCCTTTCCTCTCACTGCAACTTAACCTGTACCCTGTCTTATAGGCCCATCTGTACTGGCCCTTTGGCTTGGGTATATTGTTTTATCCAAAACCTCTGAATGGCAAATCATATTCATCTTTCAGAATCCAGTTCAAATTTCACCTCCTTACCTGAAGAATTCATGACTCTTCCTTTGTGTTACAGACACTATCTGAGCATCTACTTTAACATCTTATTTAAAAAAGAGTGTGGGGAAAGCAGCTTTTCCCTGAGACTGAGGTCAGCCACACCTGCACAGACCTAAAAAACCAATAGTGTGCATCCTGGGATCCCTGCACACAGGGTGCTGAAGGAGTAGCTGACTAGGTAACTAGTCCCACAGTGGCAGGGGAGGGGAGATATAGAGTACCGTGTGGGATTGGCCTCCTGTATCTGTCCCCAGTCTAACTCCATGAACGCATGGTCAGATCTTTACAGACTGATGGTTTAAGAGCATTAATTCTGAAGCTCATGCCTCGATTCAAATATCAGTCCTGTCACTTGTGAGTTGCCTTGAGCAAGTCAGTTAACCTCTCCAGGCTCAGTGGAGATGATAATAACTGTGTTCCTGCTTCATGAGACTACCATGAGGCTTATACATATTAGCATATATAAAGCTTTCCAGCAGGACCCATCACACAAGCGTCATATAACATACCCATCAAATAACAAGCATCAGCTGCTATACTTAGGAAGAGAGATGGCAATTAAGTAAAAAATTAAAATGCTGCAAGGCCTTGGGGCATATACAGCACTAATTCCGAATCCCTGAGCTGAGAGAAAACAGAGGACCACCATAGAACAGAGGCAGTGTGGCTCTCTAAAGTAACGGCGTCTAGTGGGAATAGCAGTCATCATAGCCCCAGCAGAAGGCTTAGGTGCTTCCAGAGGCAGCAACCCTCAGAGAGAGCCATCCGCCACAGAGACAGCAGCAGGACCCAGCACGAGCAATGGCTGTCACTGTGCGGTCTCCATGGTTACCCACAGGTGGTGGTACAAGATATCCAAAGCATCCAGAGGGTGCAGAGCAACGCAGTAGAAGTGACAGAGGAGCCTGGATGAAGTGAGGACACCCAGTGTACATGGTAACAGTGTCAGCAAAGGCAGTGATGACAACATTTGCTGTTGTTATTGTTTACTTGCTCAGTCATACTGACTCTTTGCAACCCCACGGACTGTAGCCTGGCAAGCTCCTCTTGCCTGGAATTCTCCAGGCAAGAATACTGGAGTGGGTAGCCTTTCTCTTCTCCAGGGCATCTTCCCTGACTCAGGGATCAAACCCGAGTCTCCTACATTACAGAGATTCTTTACCATCTGAGCCACTAGGGCAGCCTGATAACAAACGAGGGGGCAATACTCAGTGGACGCCACAGTCTGAGACATCAGCCCAACTCACATCCCCGTGGAACACATTCCCTGAGGTCAACCAGGAATACGTGGGGGCCTTGATTTGCCAGGGTACGGAGGCCCTCTAGGAGTCCAATGTGATGAATCCCTAAAATTGTCATTGGTGGGACCACTTTTTTTCAGAAGGAAAATATTGAGACATCATGAAAAACACATGCCTTGGTTTCAGATAGGCCTGTGCTCTATTCAAATGAAGATATTTGAGTGTGTGTGCTAAGTCACTTTAGTCACGTCCAACTCTATACAACCCTATGTGCCTGCCAGGCTCCTTTGTCCATGGGATTCTTCAGGCAAGAATACTGGAGTGGGTTCCCATGTCCTCCTCCAGGCGATCTTCCTGACCCAGGGATCAAACACATGTCTCTTACATCTCCTGCATTGGCAGACAGGTTCTTTACCACTGGTGCCACTTGGGAAGTCCAAAGATATTTACAGAGCTTCTGTTCTGTGCCTCTGGCTCTGCTATAGTTCGTGGAAATGCCACAGTGAGCAAGGCAAAAAATTTCTCCTCACACAGAGCCTACCTTATAGCAGGGACACAGATAATAAAGTAAGAAATCAAGTTAATGAAATCTTTTCTGTTTGAGAGCTGTGAAGGCAGTAAAGCTGGTGATCTGGTGTTCAGGTGGGATAGAGGGACCTCCTTAAATACAGCAGTCAATTAAAGTCTCTCATTCACAGTAAGGACAGATGGCCAGAATGGCAGCTCAGGGGTTCTGGAGACAGAGAGTGGGACCCTAAGTTTTGGAGACTTGACATACTGGAGGAACAAAAGGAAGAACAAAGTCCACAACAGAGGTCAGCAAACTGGTCTGTGGGCCAAATCCAGCCTATTCCCTGTGTATATAAATGAAGCTTTACTGGAACACTTGTTCATCTATTACCTGTAGCTGTTTTTGTGCTGTCACAGCAGAGTTGAGTAGCTGCAACACAAACGATATGGCTTGAAAAACCTTTAATATTTACCCTCTGGTCCTTTATAGAAAAAAATGTGCTGATCACTGGTCTAAAGCCTAGCAAATGAGCTTGAGTGAGAGCAGTGGGAACAGAAATTTAGGGGGTACTGAGGGACAGCAATGGAGAAGGCGATGGCACCCCACTCCAGTACTTTTGCCTGGAAAATCCCATGGGCGGAGGAGCCTGGTGGGCTGCAGTCCATGGGGTCGAGAAGAGTCGGACACGACTGAGCGACTTCACTTTCACTTTTCACTTTCATGCATTGGAGAAGGAAATGGCAACCCACTCCAGTGTTCTTGCCTGGAGAATCCCAGGGACGGGGGAGCCTGGTGGGCTGCCATCTATGGGGTCGCACAGAGTCGGACACGACTGAAGCAACTTAGCAGCAGCAGCAGCAGAGGGACAGCAAACTGCAGGATGCCATAAACCATGGCAAAGAACTTGGGTTACATTCTAAGCCTAATGAAAAACCGTTGGAAAGGTCCAAGCAAGGGAGACACATGAGCTGATTGATATTCTCCACTCTGGGAGCTGTGTGGAGACGGACTGTAGAGACAACATGGCAGCAGGGAAACAAGCTGGACAGACACCACAGAGCCCAGGGAGGGAGCAAGTTATCATGGCTGAGAATGGCAGCCGTGCAGATGGGGACATGCAGTCAAGATGTATTATCTCAGGTATAACAAATCTGAGGATCCCAACTCAGCTGTATAACCTTAGGCAAGTTACTCAAACTCTTTCAGCCTCGCTTCCTTGTGAGTAAAACCCTCAGAGCACTATTGTGTGGATTAAATTACAAAATGCACCCGAGGTATCTGTCAAAAAATGTGTTCAATCAATGTTGGCTGTTATTGTTGCTGTTGTTGGTGTTGTTGACAGGGGAGGCCCATGGAAAACTAGGTCACAGCATGTACCTCATTGTGTGAGCAGCACCCTTCTCTCTCTGACCAGACTGGTGCTTTCCCCAGAGACAGGGAAGTAGTTATTCATCTTTATATTCCCAAAACTGTGTCTGGCACATGGTGGATGTTTAATAAATGTATATTGATTTAACTATTAAGGTTTGAGGTTTTTTTGAAGAAAGGAAAGGTATTTTTCATTCTGCCATTTTTTACCAGAAGTGTTTCATTTCTAGGATTGATGCGGTACATTTTTATGACAATGATCATTCTGAAGATACGGAGATCGTTGTATCTAAGGAGAGCTAGTACTTCACATCCTGTCCATTGCAAAGGGAAACTCAGATACTGTGCCCCAGGAAGCCTCTAACCTGATGAGATGTGTCAACGATTACAATTATATATTAAATCTAGACTAAAAAGTCACTATGCACAAGAAATTCAATCATGTCAGATGCTTCTGCTTATAAAAAAGCTCTGAATTGTTTGAAAGTATCACACTGTTTTCAGACATTTATTTCAAACTAGTTGGACATTCTGATCCCTGATCCAGCCTTATTTTTTGTTGTTACCTTTTTTTGAGTCATTATTCTGCCTATAGTTGAGATTTCAGATTTTTTTGCAACTTTCTTTATTCTTTGACACTACCACTTATGAAGAAAGTCTGGAAATTTTCCTTTCATAAAGGAGTTAAATTTTCTCATCATAAAATGATTGATACTGTCTAAACAATTATTTCAAGTGAAATTAAATATGACAACCATAAATAGGTTCACATTTTGTGACATTTTAATTTTTTTAAGAGGGGTTAAATACCGTGATGGTTTTACAATACAAAATTATAAAACCCTAAATGGGCCATCTCAAACAAAATGTTACATTACCTGTTGTGTTCACAGTAGCTACATGTGTCTTTACTATGTACCTGTTGATATATCTAAAAAGTAGCTAGAATTTCTTTAAAATTAAAATAAGCTAGATGAGAAAATATCTCAGCTGTGGTCACCAAATCATAGCAGTACTATGCAAAGTTATCAATTTAGCAGACAAACTCTAAACATATGGGAAACTGAAAATAACAAAAATATTTAAAATAATAGGACATGAAAGAAGAAAATCCCTTATAATAGTTTAAAAAAAAAAGTAAGAAAGAAAGAAAGAAATCCCTGAAACATCAGAGAGCAGCCATGAGGAGGGAGTTGGGGTTTTTTTTAACACGAAGTCTGGCATCTCACAAATAACGTATGTTCCATATTATGTGGCAGTTGCTATGGTAACAACCTTTATTTTCTGAAACAGTACACAGATGTGTACAACATACTAACTTGCTGGTTATAAATTACAGCTTTTCCCATAGTTCAATAACTTAAGAATTCTATGCTTTCGAAATCTCAGAAGTTCTGTTGTTATTAAATTTCTCTTATGAAATAATTTTCTGTGTACTTTCAAAATGAGAGTGTTCCCAAATAGGCCAAGAGAATGGAGGGATGAGAAAATGGGGCATATAAGAGAACAGCAGCACACTGAGTACTGTTTTCCACAGAGTCTGGATGAAACCCACTGAAAGGAGGAGAAAATTATTTTAATTAATTAGGCGTCATGCACAACAGCGATGAGAAATCAGTCGCTAGCAAAATGATGTTACAAATAAAGTTATGAACTGATTTCTTATTACAAGGTGCCATATTTACAGTTTTTAAATAAATGAAGATTATTTCTTAGAAATGTTACAAGCATTAATATAGTTTTATAAGCTGCAACGGTGTGGGAAGTGAATTAGCCTGACTTCAAACGAAGTTTTCTGAATCTCAAAAAGGCCTGAGTCTGGGAGAAAATTTATATTACTATATTTAATCAGGAATTAGCATCCTTTTGTCAGGTTACAAAACAAAAGACAGATTTTGACTGATTGGAATTTTCATGTAAGTATGTATAGAAACAAATCATAGAAAACTTGAGTTCCGTAAATAGCTTTTTTCCTACTCCAAAAATTTATGTTTTCTATATGCTGGATCTGACTGTTTTTCTTTAGACAGTTCTCTCTGCAGATTCTCAAAGCTTATCTAAAAGAGTCATCTCTGCAGCATTTATCAGATTAAAATTTATTAACTGAGAAACGCATTTGAAAACGAAGTTTTTAGTTTAGCCTTTACAGTTAAAATCCATCTAACTAAAATAATAAAAGTATTTCTAATAATCAAAAAAGGTGTAAGCATCCTTATATAAAAAGTAACAAAGCACCCCTAATTTAGAACCTCCAGAAATTACTCTGCTAACGGATTTTCCTACCAAACGTAAAACGCTTGGAAATGCTATTTCAGGTCACAATACTTTTACATTCAAATTCAAAATTGTCTTATAGCAGCAAAGACTATATGAGAAACAACTGAACACTGTGCAGATAAGAACAAATCATTTTGAAGAGCTTGCACCATTAAGTTGTTATTAAAATTTTTTCTAATGCTTTCCACTCATGCTCCTTCCTGTATCTTCCCAAGATAAATTATAAACAGGACCATGACTAATCCATTCAAATTCTTACGCTATCAGGGAGAGTTAAATTATCACCTAATGGGGCCTCTAAGGCTAGAACTTGGAACCTGTAGAAAAAGAGTACTGCACTGCTAGATGCATTTTAAAAGTATTACTTAAATTACATTTAAGTCATCAGATAATTACGAACTTTCTTCTCTCTTATATTTATCTGGCATATTTATTGAATTGCACAGTATGCTTTTACAATAAAGTGCTTTTTACGTTGCCGCCTTTGTTCATCCAAAATAAAACTGACAGTTATCCTTTTATAAGCTATTCCGAGAACATTTTCTCTTCTTTGAAGCTGATTGATGCACTACTTTAAATGTTCCTGCAAATATCTTTTCAATTCAAGTTTTTGCATAATGTAATAAGAAGATAAAAGAATTCCATACTTCGACAAGAGACATTACAATGCAAGTAGAGACATTATCAAGGGCATTAACATGCTCCTAATAGCAATAAAACCTTTTAACTGTCTGATGTAGAACATGCTCCCACCAAACCACCACATATTATGGTAATTGGCTCCAATTTCTGACTCTTACATTGTAAAGTTACAAAGAGTTAGGTAGAACTGAAAAACAAATCTAGAGTACTCATCTTGTTAGCATTCCCATTATCAAATGTTTGCATTCTACCTCGAACAAGAACTGGTCTGGTCGGTTGCACCATTCTTCACTGTGTTATCATATTTTTGCATCCTGTCTCATTTTTATTCCTCCTGACTCTGATATAAATACATATTTTTTCCCCAATAAACCTTTTCTAACTCCAAAACATCACAGTAACACAGATACCGTTTTCCTCAGAATTTCAGTGTAATAAATGTGTTCTCCGTGCATGCCTGTGTCACATCTCATTCACTTTATGTGTTCTCTCATCACAGGAAGATACAATGGGGAAAAACAGTCCATGAGGACGCTTTGATTTTTCTTTACAACACACTACTAAATTACATGAGTAGCCTTTCCAACCTGGCCGAGAGGAAATATAATTTCAAACTAAACTTGAGCCCAGATTCTGTTATTAAATATCAGAGAAAAAAGAGTTCTTGGCATTCTTTCTCTTGGATGGGGAGCAGGGCAATGGGGAATTGACACAAGTCAGTCCTTGGTGATTAACCTGCAGTTTATGCTTGTTTTTCCAGGTGACGTGCCCATCATGCAGGAAGCTTCTCGGAGGCTGTGGCGAGCAGCCTGTCTGCTTTGAGAAGTGCAGATCTATCAGGATCCAGAATCGGGCTCTGAAAAAGCTGTCATTTCATGTCTCTAAAACAGCCTCTGATTTAATGTACAAGATGTCAAGAAGTAAAGGACAATAAAATAAAAGCCAAAAAGGAGAACTATTTCAATTAAGAAGCATTTCTAAACCAATTCTTGGAAATCACATAAAATAAAAGCTGTCAGAATCAATCTGTGTTTAAAGGTTGATTTCTGTGGTGCTTACATGCAACTTGCAAGGCAGGAAAAAAATACAAATTATTAACAGAGAGATCTCACCTTAAAAATTTCATTCTCATGAGATAGATATTTGGGTATTAAACGTTTCTAATAGGTCTGGGGAAAGCATGTGTATGACGAGTGGTGGGATTTGGAAAGAGAAGGCAAGAAACAAATCCTCATATTTTAAAAAAAAAAAAGTCACAAAGGTAAGCTCCAGTCCTATAAAAACAAGGAGTTTCACACACTTCCAAGAATTAATATTTTGATTGCCAATAATTAAAACCTCATATAAGACTCTAGGAATTTCCCTTTTATTGCCATGATTTTTCCAATGGTGTTCAAATGTCCTTTCCAGAGAAAGACAAATATTTCTTCAAGGACTGACCTATCACCCCAGTAATCAAATACCTTAAAGGTGAATTGAGAAAAAAAACTTTATGAAATTTGAGGCAACCTTTAATCTAAGAGTATAATAATATTAAATAAAGATATAAGCATTACCAAAAATAAATAAAATTCTGCCCCACATGACTTCTTGTTATTAAAGAAGCAAATTTTACTCCTATTTGTCTAAAAAATATGCTGTTTAAGAAACATGCATTATAAGTTCAACTTACTACTGTCCTTAGGATTTTTATGATGTGATGCTTTTTATTCTACATTTTCTATTAAGAGGGATATTGGACAAGAAACGAATAGATGAATTCACTTGCTATCCCCATCTGATTTGTGTATTTCAGGGATATACCCCTTCAATGGTCTATTTCTGGTTCCTTTGTATAAAAAAGAAATTAAGTTTCTCTGAAGAGAATACTGTAAAGAAGAAAATTCACTCCCTCATCATCAAATTGAGAAGTTCTCTAAAAGTAAGTCTTCCAGAAGCAATAAGAGAAACAGACTAAGTACTGCCTCCAATCATAAGAAGAAAAATTACAAAATCAACTCACTCATGATTTCCTTAATATACTTAAAAGAGATAAAATCCCACTGATGCCTCTAAAAATAAAAATGGAAGAAAGGGCAACTTTATTGATTCCTTATAAACCAACGAACATGTAGCTTATTGATAATACTAAACACCATCTAAGCCTTTAGTGATTTTCATCTGAAAGTCTGCCTCTGAATGAAGGTTTAAATCATCGTATTAATATATTAGGGGGAAAATTATCACGGGAGACACTGGAAATTAATTAAAAAGCCTGCACTCAGTTTGTTTGTGAGAGAAGATAAATATCACACATGGGAAAAGATGCCTGACAACCGCCATAGTTTTCAGATCCAAAATTAGACCCTGACAGCTATGTCTTTGTACGACTCTCCTTGGGGTATGATATGCAGAGATTTAGAATATAAAGATTTCTGAGAGAAGTATTTATTACTGACACTTCCGAAACATTCCATGTGTGGCATCACAAAGCATGCTCCACCTCAGACAGAAATGTCAGGTTTTCTTCCAAGATTTTTTTTTTCCTATTCCTCTTCCCCCATTCCCATCCCTCCCTCCCCATCCAACACCATCCCCCTTCTCCTCCAAAACATGGGTTTTTTTAAGAAGTTCAACAGCAGCCCCTGGTGGAGTTCAGCAGTCGTTTCAGCCTGAGCACAGTTAGAGAAACTCCATCCATCCTGTTAATAAAAAAAAAAAAGTATATCCATGTGTATATTGCCACATCTGCATGCTCTTACCACAGGTCAGAGATCAGAAAAGACCCCGAATGTACAAATGCTGTGTTTTGTGATGGTAATTTCAGCCAATTTCAGTAGATGGAATTTTGAAAAAAATATATATGTCACAAACAATAAACATCTGTCTCCAATGTCACATTCATTTTATGCATGAAGACCAATAATTAACTGCTTGTGAATAATGCTTACTGCAGAGTGCAAGAAACGAAGAGGCTCCACACATGCTAGCCGGTGATCACCATTTTGTTTGGCTCCTGTTGTGACAGATTAACAAAATAAGCTACACACTTAGCAAAATAAGCTACACAAAGTGACAATTCTATTCAAATGAAGGAGTTCTCTGGGTCAGAGCTTAGGAAGCACCCAAGACTGGCCCCATCAAAACACAAGCTGGATTTACAAAAGAGCCCAAGAAATGCTCTCCAGAGAGACCACGATATTCCTTTCCCTGCTTAGTTGGCAGCCCAGACCATCATTTAGGGCCCAAGAGGATTGCACAGGCAGGATAAATCCATGCTTCATGAAGGTACCTGGTAGAGAGGCTGAAATCCAGCTACCCTTCCTGTAGAGCCATCTGCCTAGAGCAAAGTCACCTTTTTCTCAGCATAAAGGCATGGCTCAGTTGCTAAAGCCCTGTACCTTTGGGGCTGCATCACAGCAAAGAGATTGCTTTTTCCTAATTCATACAAAGGCGCCATGTCAGTTCCAGGTGGCCCTCATGGCCACCTCATGGCAAGCCGAGGGAAAACTACATCCTGAAGAAGTTTATTTGCGTGGCTGAGATTCTCAAGCACGCCAAGGCTGGGAGACCTGGTAAGCATTCACCCCCCTGAGGCTCATGTTAGGACAAATGAACAACTGAAACTTACCCCAAAAGACCCAAAGATTTACTTGCATAAATTTATTCAACATCTTTCACCTGTATATTTAGATTTTCTCTTCCTAAACAATGCAGTTTATTAACAGGAAAAAAAATAGTATTTTTAAAGCTTAAAATAGCTCTATGATAAATATGGGAATAGAATAAATATTAATTTATACGAAAAATTGATTTTTAAATATTGAAAATACTGTACTTCACATTAGCCCTTCACTTGTCCATGAGCTTCACTTGGAGCTCTTGACTGATCTCAGGTAAAACTGATCCAGGGAGCTAAAGTGTTGAGATTAGAGATTACCCCAAGATAAGTCATTTCAGCTCAATACAGTTCAGTCACTCAGTCATGTCTGACTCTTTGCAACCCCGTGGACTGCAGCACACCAGGCTTCCCTGTCCATCACCAACTCCCAGATCTTGCTCAAATTCATCTGCATCGAGCTGGTGATGCCATCTAACCATCTCATCCTCTGTCATCCCCTTCTCCTCCTGCCTTCAATCTTTCCCATCATCCGGGTCTTTTCCAATGAGTCAGTTCTTTGCATCAGGTGGCCAAAGTATTGGAGCTTCAGCATCAATCATTCTAACAAATATTCAGGGTTGATTTCCTTTAGGATTAACTGGTTTGATCTCCTTACAGTCCAAGGGACTCTCAAGAGTCTTCTCCAACACACAGTTCGAAGCATCAATTCTTCGGTGCTGTTTTCTTTACGGTCCAACTGTCACATCCAAATATGACTACTGGAAAAACGATAGCTTTGACTATACAGACCTTTGTTGGCAAAGTGATGTCTCTGCTTTCTAGGTTTGTCATAGCTTTTCTTCCAAGGAACAAGCATCTTTTAATTTTGTGGCTGCAGTCAATGTCTGCAATGATTTCAGCACCCAAGAAAATGAAATCTGCGACTGTTTCCACTTTTTCCCCATCAATTTGCCATGAAGTGATGGAACCAGATGCCATGATCTTACTTTTTTGAATGTTGAGCTTTAAGCCAGCTTTTTCACTCTCCTCCTTTACCTTCATCAAGAGGCTCTTTTGTTCCTCTTAGTTTTCTGCCATTAATGTGGCATCATCTGCATAACATGCAGAGTCCTAAAAGATGCAGTGGGGCACTTGGCTGGTTTCGTATAGGAATGGCCTTTGCATGAAGTCTTACAGAAATATTACAAATTAACTACAGAAAAGAGGGTGAGAGGCCAATTATGGAGGAGAATCACTCTGATCCAAGGGGTGAAAGTGTAAAACTCCATAGTATATCCAAAGCACTTGGGCAGCTTGGTATTGCCAGAGCATAAAGTGCAAGATGGTGAATGACAGTGTAGAGGTTGCAGAGGAGGATAAAGGCAGCCATGGAGAGACTGTCTGTCCTAAGGAGGTTGGAACAGTCCTATAGGCCACAGGGAACAACGAAAAGACTTATTTAAGGAGTGGTGTAGCTGGGAGAAGAATGAAACTGGTCAGGGATTCGTTGTAATTACTCATGAGAAAGAGGATCAGTTTAGTTCAGTCACTCAGCCTTCTTTATGGTCCAACTCTCACACCCATACACTACTTTGGAAAAAACTATAGCTTTCCCTGAATCCTGGAGGTGGAAATGGGGTTGGAGAGGAAAGTGTCAGAAACAGTTAGAGGCCCCAACGAAGGGCAGTGAATGATGTACTGGCTCTGAGCAGTGAGAAGACAGCTGGCATCACTCCCAGGGTTCAGGTGTAGGAGACGCGGACTAAGGTCACCAAGTGAACTAGAGACTCTGGAGCCAGAATAGGTTGAAGAGAGACGATGACAGGCTGAAGAAGTACTTCTCAAAATTTGTCCTCCAATACCCTCCCCTGGCCTCTACACTCTCCTTGTAACATTGATTATTAATATTGCCAGCAAATGTCCCAGCTGGAGAAGACCTCACAGGTTATTAGGTCCACTTGCTTTCAAATTGTGTGCAGTGGGGGTCCTGGAGGCGGCACAGCAGGCAGGGCTCCAGGCTTCCTTCCCTGATCCAACCCAAGAAGTTCCACTTCTGCTGCTGCTACTGCTAAGTCGCTTTAGTCGTGTCCGACTCTGTGCGACCCCATGGACTGCAGCCTACCAGGCTTCTCCGTCCATGGGATTCTCCAGGCAAGAGTACTGGAGTGGGTTGCCATTTCCTTCTCCAGTTCCACTTCTACCTACATGTATGTTAGAATTCTCCAGAAGAGGCAGTTTGAAAAAGAAAGCCACACATTACAAACCATAGACAACATCTTCCTTTTTACAGAGAGGAAAATGAGGCCCTCAGAGGTGAAATAACTTGTCTACAGACACATGTTGGTAGCAGAAGCTGAGCTAATGTATGACACATACCTCAAGTCCAAATGTCCCCTATGCTGTGGTTTACTACATGAGTAGTTTTTACTTTTGCGGTGCTGTACAGAGTTGGCATCACAAAACTTATCCCCCACATGCCTTTAGCAGTGTCTTCAGTTTTATTCTATCAGTAAATATTTACTGAGCACCTTCTGCATGCCAAGACTTCTTTTACTGAGATCACCTGTGCATTTTTATTTGGATCCCCAGTTGTAGCTTTGAATTCTTTGGTAGAGTTCTAAGTATCCCCAAATGGTATTCAACTGTGACTGAATGGATCATGACCTGGTATACTAGGGGTTATTTTAGTCCCAAATAAACAGTATTATTATCAGAGGAGTGTGTTTCCTAATTTACTAGAGGATATAGCTAATTTGGGCTTCCCTGTGGCTCAGATGGTAAAGAATCTGCCTGCAATGCAGGAGATCTGGGTTCAATCCCTAGGTCGGGATGATCCCCTGAAGAAGGGAAAGGCTACCCACTCCAGTATTCTTGCCTGGAGAATTCTATGGACAGAGGGACCTAGTGGGCCACAGTCCATGGAGTCACAAAGAGTTGCTATTAGCAATGTAATAGCTAATTTACATTTTTAATCTAATTTTTCTAAATCCACTTATTAAAATCCATGAAGTTCCTAAAGTACAGTAAGGTACTAGTCATACTTTTTAATGAATTACTTTTCGGATGTTACACTGATTTTTCCATACACATTCCAGTGCTCACTGGAAATAATGACCCCAAACTCACAGATACATGAACTAATAACAGGAGAGTTTGCTTTTTAAAAAATGAGAATTCAAGCCAATAAATTTAATAAGCTTCCTCTCCATCATACTAACTCTGGACCAAAAGGGTGAGACCCCATGGACTGTAACTTCTGTCCATGCAAGTTACATGGACAAGAATACTCCAGAATATTAGAGTGGGTAGCCATTTACTTTTCCAGGGGATCTTCCTGACCCAGGGATTGAACCGAGGTCTCCCACATTGCAGGCAGATTCTTTACCATCTGAGCCACTGGGGAAGACCCAATTCCTAATACAAGGAAAAGCAAATCTTTGTTCAACCAGAGGAATAAATAAATGGAGGTAAATGTTTGCTGAGCGGTTATGGCAGCCTATTGACATTTTTCTCAAAAGGTCTCATCCCATCTTAAAAATCCTGTCCCAGGACTCCTAGAGGAGAGTAGTGAGCAACCCCTCTGTCACGTGTGTGAGTACAGGGAGAAACAGGAGCCAGGAGGGGAACACCCTCCCACTCACGGGCTACCAAAGATAAGATTCACACAGGCCTTTCCAGAAACATCCTATAAGATCTCAGCGGCAGAAAAGAAACCACTGCTCTGTTTCTCCTGCTGAGGAATCCATTCTTCACTTTATCAAACTTCTTAAAATAAGGAAGCAGAGAATCAGTCTTTCTTCAGTTGCCTCTTTATACTTCACCACTGCACCCTAATTGATCTCTCATTTTCTTTTCTACTCCACCCATTTGCAGATAATTTTAAAGGCAGAAACTGGGGACTTCCCTGGTGGTCCAGTGGTTAAGAATCCACCTTCCAATGCAGGAGACATGGGTTTGATCCCCGATGGAGGAAATAAGATCTCACATCCTGAGGGTTAGCTAAGTCCGCACATTCTAGATCCCATTGCTGCGAACTCACCTGCCACAATTCTCCAGGCAAGAATGTGGAGTGGCTTGCCATGCTCTCCTCCAGGGGATCTTCCCGACCCAGAGATAGAGTCCACATCTCTCACCTCTCCTGAGTTGGCAGGCAGATTCTTTACCACTATCACCACTGGGAAGCCCTGAGATCTCTCACAACCAAATAAATAAATAATTTTTAAAAATCATAAACTCTGTATACACCAACATACACAAAATCCAGTTAGTGGAGGTGGGTTGCAAGCAACAGAGAAAGGGAAAGAAAAGAGAAAATCCAAGATTATAGCTCCAAGATTTCAACTTGTTACAACCCCATTGCTTTCCAGGTGAAAAATCCAAGTCAAGTTACTTGTGCAAGAGTATCCCATGCCACTGTTCCCCAATAGTGGTATCACTGGGTACAGAACAAACAAAAATGTTTCAAGGATCAAACAAAAGCCTAATTGACTCCCCAGGCTCCCATTTATAGCAGCCTCCTTTCTGCTATAAAGCACGTTCGTGGGTGGACACATTGAATCCAGACAGAGCAAACATTTACCTGTTGACCTCCCACTTCTCATTTGCACAAGTACATCCAGAGTTAACATTCTCCTGAGATAGTCAAGTTTATGGTAGTTTGATCTGGTGTCCTGAAAAATCTCCTTTCACAGCAACTGACTCAACAGAAGTTAATGGGAGCTCACTACACAACAGACCTAGATGGACAGTGCCAAGAACATTCTTTTGCTCCCTTGCTTATCTGCTTACCACCTTGTCACTATGCAGTCATGATGCAGGAACCATATTTCTTCCCCAAATCCAATAAATTCGTCTATTGGCTTTTTCATACAAAGAGGTTTAAAATGGTTTAAATATCTCTTTAAGCCTATCCTGTCTTGTAAATGAACAATATTGGTTCAGTACCTCCATGTTCCTCTGTATTTGGGTGTTCTAGCTTCTTTTTCCCTTTGAATTCCTCTGACTGTCCTCTGGACTGGCCCTGTCTGAATGCAATGACATTTAGTTCCAAATTAATGAAATTCCACATAGTACATGAAGGCTCACTGGGAACATTTAACAAAATGAAGTGCCTTGATGAGCTCTTCAAATTCCTCGGAGTCCAATGACCGAATGTGTCTGGAATGGAGAATTGAGTGTGGCTTATAAACACAAGGTAGAGGAGCACAGAATTTTCTGGCATATCCTTGAAAGCATCTGATGAAATGCTAGTAAAAGATCCGAAACCATTCAGGTGGTTATGAAAATTAGCATAGGCCCACATACCTAGGACTGAAAGAAATTAAGCTGGGTCTAAAACATACCTGACCGCATGAAAAAGCAAATTGTTGAATAAAGATTGGAAAATGTGACCAAGTTTTAAAAGGGAATATTTAATAAATATTTCCCATGGCTCATCTGAGAATTCAATAAATATTAGCTGTTATTACCATTTCTCTTCTTAACATTTCAACTTATTGTTTATTACTGTGATTAAAATATTATACAATACCTCCAACAAGTCTGTGAAAATTTACTTTAATTACCATGTTAGATATAATTGCACTTTTGGAAATAATAATGCATTGTATTTTTTAAAAATTTTTTTATCTTATTCTTGCCTCTTCTATGTCCCAGGCCTTTCATTAAATTTAGTTAGGACAGAGTCAAAAACCAAAGCAAATATTTTGTTAGCTAGTAGCATTCTATTGACACTTGGAAAGTCCTACTGTTATGAGAAATCAGCTGCTAGTAAATCAACCTAAAGATTGTTTGAAATAATCCACCTTTATTCAAAATCATCAGAATGCTTTGGAATACCTGAAAAGTATTTCTCCAAGCAATATATATATAAAAGTAGACTTAGCCACACATCCATTGAACATTAATTTTGTACAAGACATCATGCACATTGCTCTGAGAGAAGTCAGGGAGTACCATGTGGGTCCCTGTCCTCATGGAGCTTGCTGTCATGAAGAGAAGTTCATTTTATTCACAAGGTTTTGATTCCACACTTCTTCCAGATAATTCTGAATAAAGATGAGGAAAGCCATTTTTTTTTTTAACTGTAAGAAACCTTTGGTTAAATCACCATGTCTTATACGATAGCTTAAGAATATATTTTCTTTTGTGCATTTTGATATTTGAGAATAATGAATTCAAAAATTATTAGCAAAAGTAGGTCTGTAATTGATCACGTAGGGAAACTATGCAAAATCCCTTCAAAATTCCCACCAGGAGTAGAAGAGAAGTGGATTCAGATACCGCTCTCTGAAACCTTCCCAAGCTTTCTCCACTGGAATTCTAATTAGTTAAGACCCCTTTAAGCAATTTTAAAGCTGCTTAATTTAAATACAGGAAGTGTTTCCTTGGGCTCTATAATACTTTGGCAGAGCTGATCCTATTTCCTGAGATTAAATAGAAGAAAATTCTTTCCTCAGGAGATTGAACTGCACACAATAAGATCATTCATTAGAATGTTCATATAAATTCAAAATATACCACGGGAAGAGTTAATGTCTTCTTCATGAAAAGTAACAGCCTAGAAATGCTAAGTGGAGCCATCACTGGTTTTACTCTTGAGTTTTGGTCTTTGTGGGTTGCAAGTCCTCCAGGAAGAATTACTGAGGTGATACCTCAAGTTGACAATGAAACCAAATACAGGATAACTAAAAAAAATTTGTCCTTTTTCCCAAATAAAAAATATCTTTCAGTATTATTTGCTTCTTCAAAGTTTTGCTTCTATTAAAAAATAAATAAATAAATAAAGCTGTACCTTCCGTAACTTAATTTACTTCATTTTGTCCCACTTAAGACTTAGCAAAAGGAAAATCTCAGAAACTTCGTACCAAAACCTGCTATTCAAAAGTCCTATTGGTAAAGTGAGTGGGGAAGGCCAAGCTTCTAAAACTTTTTTTTATCATCCAAGAAAACAAAGAGGAGCAGTTTTGAATCTCTTGCCATCTTTCTGTAAATTTACATCACCTCACTAAATTTGATAGCTAAATAGTGTACTGACAGTGTTGTTGAGACTTGTGTGTCAGATTTCAAAATGTTATTGTGGAGGCTTACTTTGATGGCAAGATTTGAGAAGCCTATTTCCCTGCTAAACAAATGTATTATAGAGTGATGGATAACAGAGATTCAAAGGATTACAATGAGAGATCAAGGAGTTCACCTGTAATATCTATTGCATTGACAGCCGACTTTATTGAAGTTTCACAATATTAACGGCCTCTCTGTGGACTGGCTTAGCCAGCTAGGTGATTATCAATTTATCACCAGTCAAAACACAGATTCCTTCATGTACAGTGTCTGTGGCATAATCATGTACCTTTAATCCGATCAAACTGGAAAGAGCCTACTAGAATGATTCTTGTAAAACGAAGGACAAAACATCTAGGAACTTCTCTCTCTAATGAAATTAGTCTAAATTCATTGTTTGATAGAACATTTCTCCTGAATCCTAGATCAAGAATTCACCACACCAAAAGGAAATAAAGTCCAAACTTGAGAGGCAGAATACGGAGAATATTCGGTTCCTTTCAGTTCAGTTCAGTTCAGTCGCTCAGTCGTGTCCAACTCTGCAACCCCATGAATTGCAGCACGCCAGGCCTCCCTGTCCATCACCAACTCCCGCAGTTCATTCAGACTCATGTCCATCAAGTCAGTGATGCCATCCAGCCATCTCATCCTCTGTCGTCCCCTTCTCCTCCTGCCCCCAATACCTCCCAGCATCAGAGTCTTTTCCAATGAGTCAACTCTTTGCATGAGGTAGCCAAAGTATTGGAGTTTCCGCTTTAGCATCAATCCTTCCAATGAACACCCAGCATTGATCTCCTTTAGAATGGACTGGTTAGATCTCCTCGCAGACTCTCAAGAGTCTTCTCCAACACCACAGTTCAAAAGCATCAATTCTTTGGTGCTCAGCTTTCTTCACAGTCCAACTCTCACATCCATACATGACCACAGGAAAAACCATAGCCTTGACTAGATGGACCTTTGTTGGCAAAGTAATGTCTCTGCTTTTTAATATTCTGTCTAAGTTGCTCATAACTTTCTTTTCAGGAGTAAGCGTCTTTTCATTTCATGGCTGCAGTCACTATCTGCAGTGATTTTGGAGCCCAAAAAAATAAAGTCTGACACTGTTTCCACTGTTTCCCCATCTATTTCCCATGAAGTGATGGGACCAGATGCCATGATCTTCGTTTTCTGAATGTTGAATTTAAGCCAACTTTTTCACTCTCCTCTTTCACTTTCATCAAGAGGCTATTTAGTTCCTCTTCACTTTCTGCCATAAGGGTGGTGTCATCTGCATATCTGAGGTTATTGATTTTCTCCCAGCAGTCTTGATTCCAGCTTGTGCTTCCTCCAGTCCAGCATTTCTCATGATGTACTCTGCATACAAGTTAAATAAGCAGGGTGACAATATACAGCCTTGACATACTACTTTCCCTATTTGGAACCAGTCTGTTGTTCCATGTCCACTTCTAACTGTTGCTTCCTGACTTGCATACAGATTTCTCAAGAGGCAGGTCAGGTGGTCTGGTATTCCCATCTCTTTCAGAATTTTCCACAGCTGATTGTGATCCACACAGTCAAAGGCTTTGGCATAGTCAATAAAGCAGAAATAGATGTTTTTCTGGAACTCTCTTCCTTTTTCCATGATCCAGTGGATGTTGGCAATGTGATCTCTTGTTCCTCTGCCTTTTCTAAATCCAGCTTGAAAATCTGGAAGTTCACGGTTCACGTATTGCTGAAGCCTGGCTTGGAGAATTTTGAGCATTACTTTACAAACTTGTGAGATGTGTGCAATTGTGTGGTACTTTGAGCATTCTTTGGCATTGCTTTTCTTTGGGATTGGAATGAAAACTGACCTTTTCCAGTCCTCTGGTCACTGCTGAGTTTTCCAAATTTGCTGGCATATTGAGTGCAGCACTTTCAAGCATCATCTTTCAGGATTCGAAATAGCTCAACTGGAATTCCATCACCTCCACTAACTTTGTTCATTGCAATGCTTTCTAAGGCCCACTTGACTTCACATTCCAGAATGTCTGGCTCTAGGTGAGTGATCACACCATCGTGATTATCTTGGTCATGAAGATCTTTTTTGTACAGTTCTTCCGTGTATTCTTGCCACGTCTTCTTAATATCTTCTGCTTCTGTTAGGTCCATACCATTTCTGTCCTTTATCGAGCCCATGTTCCCTTGGTATCTCTAATTTTCTTGAAGAGATCTCTAGTCTTTCCCATTCTGTTGTTTTCCTCTATTTCTTTGCATTGTTCACTGAGGAAGGCTTTCTTATCTCTCCTTGCTATTCTTTGGAACTCTGAATTCAGATGCTTATATCTTTCCTATTCTCCTTTGCTTTTCACTTCTCTTCTTTTCACAGCTACTTGTAAGGCCTCCCCAGACAGCCATTTTACTTTTTTGCATTTCTTTTCCATGGGGATGGTCTTGATCCCTGTCTCCTGTACAATGTCACGAACTTCCATCCATAGTTCATCAGGTACTCTATCTATCAGATCTAGTCCCTTAAAGCTATTTCTCATTTCCACTGTATAATCATAAGGAATTTGATTTAGGTCATACCTGAATGGTCTAGTGGTTTTCCCTACTTTCTTCAATTTAAGGTAATCATTTCCTCTTCTTGAACTTTGCTTCCTCTAACCACTCCTCAAGTTCACTTCAGAGACAGGCAGTAAGAAAAACCAATTCTTGGAATACTTGCCCCTTGAAACTCCACCTAACATTATGGGAATTAACTGAATTACATGTAGGAAATTATCTGGGATAACCTTGGACAAATACTGAAGTGCTTATATTACCTCTTTGACTTTGTTTTCAATATACCAAGACCTTTTAATTCCTCTCCATTTCCTGATCCTATCCTCTAACAAGGTGTAATCTTTATCCTCATATTGAGTTCTACCAGTAGCCACCCAAATCAATATTTGTTAACTGCAGGAACAGAGGGAGATGATTTTGGCCTTAGGCAAAAATTAATAGCTACAAAGCAAACATTTAATGGCCATTTTCTATGTGTTGGTCCCTAATTTAAGTACTTTTCAAGTATTAACTCATTTAATTTTCATAACTGTCCTGTGAGGCAAGTACTGCTATTTTTCCTGTGCTATCAACAAGAAAATTAATGAATTGAAATACTAAGTAACTTGCCCAAGATTACCCACCTACAAGTTGAACCCAAGCAGATGAATCTAAAACCTTAAAAATTCTGAAATCCAGACTCTTTATCATCATACAGGAATTGGATTGAATTTTTCTGTTCCTATTCTAGCTGTTTACCATTATATAAAATGTAACTTCTCTAAGAAGAATAGCATCATCTGCAGCCCCTACAATTTTTCATACAAAATGTCTGGCATTCAGTAAAAACTTACTAGATATACCAAGGAATCAGATCACAGAAAGAAAGAAAATAGAAATAAGGTCATAGGTGACACAAGTATTTGAGTCATAATATAGGGGATTAATATGTTTTTTAAAAAAGATGAAAAGACACTCTTACCAGAGAAATAAAATCCATAAAAAGAGAATTACGCATAAATTCCAGAACTGAAAAATATAATGATCAAAATTAAGAACTCAACAGATGAGTTTAATAGCAAATTAGATAGAAATAAGTAAGATTATTACTGCACGATAGATCCACAGATAATATTCAGACCAAAGGGCCAAAGGGAAAAAAGGAATTAGAGAAAAGAATGAAAGAGACACATGGCAGCTGGCAAATTTCTAAGTGAAACTGGACGTTCAGAAGTACAGAAATAGATGAGAGAGGAAATGGAGGCAAAAGCATTGTTTGAACAGATAATGTCTGAGAACTTTTCAAAATAGATGAATAATATCAAACCCCAAGTGGGATAAAGACATTACCAGTCACATCATAGTAAAACTGCCGAATGACAAAGAATAAGCCATAAGAAGAGCCAGATAAAAAAGCATAGTATCTTCAAAGGAACTACAACAATGATAACTAAGTTCTCAACAGAAACCACAGAAGCAAGAAGAAAATAGAATGACATCTTGAAGTGCTGAAAGAAATTATCAACAACTTAGAAGTCTAAACACAATGAAAATATCCTTCAAACATAAAGGCATCAGAAAAAAATTGTTGTTAGCAGACCCCATATTAAAAGAAATGCTGAAGGGGGTTCTTTAGACAAGAGGAAAATGATCCCAGATGGAATGCAAGAAAATGCAAGAAAAAATGAAGGCCAACAGGAGTTAAATACATGAATGACAATAATAACATGTGGTGAAGTTTAAAGTTTAGTCCCTCAGTCATGTCTGACTCTTTGTGACCCCATGGACTGCGGCAAGCCAGGTTTCCCTGTCCATCACCAACTCCCAGACCTTGCTCAAACTCATGTCCATTGAGTCAGTGATGCCATCAAACCATCTCATCCTCTGTCGTCCCCTTCTCCTCTTGCCTTCAATCTTTCCTAGCATCAGGGACTTTTCCAGTAGTCAGTTCTTCTCATCAGATGGTCAAAATCTCAGAGTTTCAGCTTCAGTATCAGTCCTCCCAATGAATATTCAGGACTGATTTCCTTTAGGATTGACAGATTTGATCTGCTTGTAGTCCAAGGGACTCTCAAGAGTCTTCTCCAGCACCACAGTTCAAAAGCATCAATTTTTCAGTGCTCAGCTTTCTTTATAGTTCAACTCTCACATCTACACATGACTACTAGAAAAAAAACATAGCTTTGACTAGATGGACCTTTGTTGGCAAATAATGTCTCTGCTTTTTAATATGCTGTCTAGGTTGATCATAACTTTCCTTCCAAGGAAAAAGCAACTTTCAATTTCTTGCTTGCAGTCACCATCTGCAGTGATTTTGAACCCCAAGAAAATGAAGTCTCTCACTGTTTCCATTTTTCCCATCTATTTGCCATGAAGTTATGGGACCAGATGCCATGATCTTAGTTTTCGGAATGCTGAGTTTTAAGCCAACATTTTCACTCTTCTCTTTCACCTTCATCAGGAGTCTCTTGAGTTCTTTGCTTTCTGCCATAAGGATGGTATATCTGAGGTTATTGATATTTCTCCCGGAAATCTTCATTCCAGCTTCTGCTTCATCCAGCCCAGCATTGCACATAGGTACTCTGCATAGCAGTTAAATAAGCAGGGTTCCAAATGAGAACCATTTGGAACAACAACCAGCCTGTTGTTCCATGTTTACTTCTAACTGTTGCTTCCTGACCCGCATACAGATTTCTCAGGAGGCAGGTCAGGTGGTCTGGTAGTCCCATCTCTTGAAGAATTTTCCACAGTTTGTTGTGATCCACAGAGTCCAAGGCTTTGGCATTTTCAATAAAGCAGAAGCAGATTTTTTCTGGAACTCTCTTGCTTTTTTGATGATCCAACAGATGTCAGCAATTTGATCTCTGGTTCCACTGCCTTTTCTAAATTCAGCTTGAACATCCAAAAGTTCATGGTTCAGGTACTTTTGAAGCCTCATTTGGAGAATTTTAATCATTACTTTGCTAGCATGTGAGATGAGTGCAATTGTGTGGTAGTTTGAAAATTCTTTGGCATTTCCTTTCTTTGGGATTGAAATGAAAACTGACCTTTTCCAGTCCTATGGCCACTGCTGAGTTTTCCCAATTTGCTGGCATATTAAGTGCAGCACTTTAACAGCATCATCTTTTAGCATTTGAAATAGCTCAACTGGAAATCCATCACCTCCACTAGCTTTGTTCATAGTGATACTTCCTAAGGCCCACTTGACTTTGCATTCCAGGATGTCTGGCTCTAGATGAGTGATCACACTATCATGGTTATATGGGTCATGAAGATCTTTTTTGTATAGTTCTTCTGTGTATTCTTGCCACCTCTTCTTAATATCTTCTGCTTCTGTTAGGTCCATACCATTTCTGTCCTTTATTGAGCCCATCTTTGCATGAAATATTCCCTTGGTATCTCTAATTTTCTTGAAGAGATCTCTAGTCTTTCCCATTCTATTGTCTTCCTCTATTTCTTTGCATTGATCACTGAGGAATGCTTTCTTATTTCTCCTTGCTATTCTTCAGAACTCTGCATTTGAATGGGTATATCTTTTCTTTTCTCCTTTGCCTTTCACTTCTCTTCTTTTCATAGCTCTTTGTAAGACCTTCTCAGACAACCATTTTGCCTTTTTCCATTTCTTTTTCTGGTAGGTGGTCTTGATCCCTGCCTCCTGTACAATGTCACGAGCCTCCGTCCATAGTTCTTCAGGCACTCTATCTGTCAGAGCTAATCCTTTGAATCTATTTATCACTTCCACCATATAATCATAAGGGATTTGATTTAGGTCATACCTGAATGTTCTAGTGGTTTTCCTTGCTTTGTTCAGTTTAAGTCTGAAGTTTAAATACATGTATAATTAAAATATATGACAGCAATAATTCAAACAGCAGAAAAGGAAAAATAGATATAATGTGTTCTTAAATCCTAGGAAGTGGTAAAACTATTAATTTATATTAGACTGTATTAGGTAAAGGATTGGAGAAAGACATGGAAACCCACTACAGTGTTCTTACCTGGAGAATCCCATGGACAGAGGAGCCTGGTGGGCTACAGTCCATAGGGTCGCAAAGGGTCAGACACGACTAAAGTGACTTAGCACATATGCATGCAGGTAAAGGATGTTGTTGTATCCAGTAAATATAATTCCAAATACATCAGTAATTACATTAAATATACATGGACTAAATACTTCAAATAAAAGACAGGGTGTATCTAACTAGATTCAAAAGATAAAATTTTAATTTTATGTAGCCTAAACAAGGACACCTTAAATATAATGATACAGAAACATTGACACTAAAACAGTAGAGACATATCATGTAAATACCACTATTAAAGAGAAAAAAAAAGGACATTTTTACCTGATACTTAAAAATTAATATACTAGATATGGAAATGAAAAACTGATAAAAGTAAACAATGATTCAGAAATGCTTATAATAATGAGAAACTAATTTTAAAAACAAGGGTGATTAACAAAAAAAATTCCACATAGAAGTATGAGAGTGGATTGCTGCTGCTGCTGCCAAGTCACTTCAGTCGTGTCCGACTCTGTGCGACCCCATAGACAGCAGCCCACCAAGGCTTCCCGTCCCTGGGATTCTCCAGGCAAGAACACTGGAGTGGGTTGCCATTTCCTTCTCCAATGCATGAAAGTGAAAAGTGAAAGTGAAGTCGCTCAGTCATGTCCGACTCTTAGGGACCCCATGGACTGCAGCCCGTCAGGCTCCTCCATCCATGGGATTTTCCAGGCAAGAGTACTGGAGTGGCGTGCCATTGCCTTCTCCAATGAGAGTGGACTAGGGAGCAAAATAAATGAGGAGATTAAGGGGATTCTGTATCTTTAAGCTCAGTTCAGTCGCTCAGTCGTGTCCAACTCTGAATCGCAGCACACCAGGCCTCCCTGTCCATCACCAACTCCCGGAGTTCACTCAGACTCACGTCCATCGAGTCAGTGATGCCATCCAGCCATCTCATCCTCTGGCATCCCCTTCTCCTCCTGCCCCCAATCCCTCCCAGCATCAGAGTCTTTTCCAATGAGTCAACTCTTCACATGAGGTGGCCAAAGTACTGGAGTTTCAGCTTTAGCATCATTCCGTCCAAAGAAATCCCATCTACTTCAGAATGGACTGGTTGGACCTCCTTGCAGAGAGTCTTCTCCAACACCACAGTTCAAAAGCATCAATTCTTCGGCATTCAGCTTTCTTCACAGTCCAACTCTCACATCCATACATGACTACTGGAAAAGCCATAGCCTTGACTAGATGACCTTTGTTGGCAAGGTAATATATCTGCTTTTGAATATGCTATCTAGGTTGGTCATAAGCGTCTTTTAATTTCATGGCTGCAATCACCGTCTGCAGTGATTTTGGAGCCAGTGACACTGTTTCCCCATCTAGTTCCAATGAAGTGATGGGACCAGATGCCATGATCTTCGTTTTCTGAATGTTGAGCTTTAAGCCAACTTTTTCACTCTCCTCTTTCACCTTCATCAAGAGGCTTTTTAGTTCCTCTTCACTTTCTGCCATAAGGGTGGTGTCATCTGCATATCTGAGGTTATTGATATTTCTCCCAGCAATCTTGATTCCAGCTTGTGCTTCTTCCAGCCCAGTGTTTCTCATGGTGTACTCTGCATATAAGTTAAATAAGCCGGGTGACAACATACAGCCTTGACGTACTCCTTTTCCTATTTGGAACCAGTCTGTTGTTCATGCTTATTTTTCTCTTATTCTTTAAACTGTACACATAGGTGATACATGATCTCTCTTTGTATGTATGTTTTATTTTACAATAAAATCACTTTTTAAATAGTAAAAAAAATTTAATTTACCAGAAAGATGTGACAATTTTAAATTCATCTTCTCTCATTAAGTAAAGCAAAGATTGACCCAACTAAAAGCAGAATGAGTCCAACATTATAGTAGGAGACTTTAATAAATTTTTCTCAGTTACTCATCGAATAATCAGACTAAATGATATATTAACAAACTTTCCTTAATTAACATATGTAAAATTCAGCTTCTAATGTATTAAAGGGACATAAGACATTTACAAAAATTGTCTGTATGCTGGGTCATAAAATAAGTCCCCAAGTCCCCCAAAATTCAAAATATTGAAACCATTAACATATTCTCTGACCCCAGTAGAATTAAGTTAGAAATCAACGAGAAAATAACAAGGACATCCACCAAACATTTGGAAATCAATTAAAGAAGAAATCAAAATGTAAATTAGAAAATATTTTGAACTAAATAATAATGAAGATATGACCTTTCAAAAGCTGTAAATACAGGTTCAGCTGTGCTTAGTGGGAACATCAGTGTCACTTGTTACATTGAGAATTAGGGAAAATGACTGAGAAGCAGCACAGTAGGAGCCTCTTGGGGGCTGGTAATGTTCTAGGTCTCACCGGAGAAGGTGACTACACTGTGACTTTGTGAAAAATTCACCAAGTTGTACATGATTATGATTTGGGCATTTTTCTATATGTCTGCTATATTTGAAGAAAATTTTACTTTAAAAAGAAAATAGTAATTATTCCTGGTTCCTCTTTTTGTCACATCTAGATCAATGTTTCCTATTGGCTTTATTTCAAAATTTATACAAAATTTGGCCATTTCTCACTACCTCCCAGCTGCTAATCTTGTGTAAACCCAACAGCATCTTTCTCAATTTATTTCAGACTTTCATATTGGTCTTCCTGTTTCTGCCCTGGCTCCCTGTAGTCTATTGTCAATATAGTCACCACAGTGAGCTATTCAAGCTGAACTGGATAGTGTTACTGCCCGCAAAATCGTCCAACTAGTTTCTCATTTCATCTACAATAAAAGTCAAATAATTGTCATAACCTTTGTCTCTGAGTGATCTGGACTGCCATCTCCTTACTTACTTCCTCTCCTACTCTCGCTTCTGATTCACTCTGCTCCAGTCTTACTGCTTCTTTATGCATCGCAGAATATACCAGGGATATTCCTGCCCCGTGACATTTACACCACCTGGATGTTTCTTCCCTTAGATCCACACAGCTTATTCCCTCACTTTCTTCAGGTCTCTGCAAAAAATCACCTTTGTCCCTGACCATTATCATTGCAATTCCCTCCACTAACTGACAACTTCTTATTTCTCTTCTGTTCAATTCACCAAATATGTACCCAGTGTCAATACAAGCAGTTACTGGTCTGGTGCTGAGGACAAAAAAATAAACAAAACAGGCAAGGATTACTCCCTTCATGGGACTTTCATTCTAGCAGAAGGAGACAAAAACAGTTGAATGAGGAGTGTAAGAGAAAGAGGAAGGATGAGTTCCAGGGTTTTGATGCAAACAACCAAAAGAATGGAGTTGTATCTGATAAGATAAGAAAGACTGAACATATAGCAAATTCAAAGAGGAAAAAAAATTGGTTCGGTGTTAGGCATGCTATGTCCTCTCTTCTGCTGAATTTTCCACATTAGTTCTTATCAACATTGACATAATATACATTTTACTTGTTTACTACATATATTTTCTCTATTCTACACACTAGAATGTAACCTCTAAGAGGGTAAAGACTTTATTTTGTTCACTGCTATATTACAGGTATCTAGAATAAATTTAGCTGTTCCATAAGCAGTTGTGGAATGCCTTCTAGATGACTGGAATTGTGCAAGGCTAAATCTATATGTTTTCTGCCTATAAGGAGCTTAGAGCATAGTGGGAGATATAGATAAATATATACATATAATAATGCTAGAAATCTAGGACACCGTGGGAATATGTAGGAGGGGCACCACACATAGCCTCTGAAGGGGAATTCAAGGAGCTTCCTAAAAGAAGTAATATTGTAATATTGTTACCAGAGTCGAGTTAGCCACTTGAAAAAGAGAAGAGCATTTCAGGAAGATGGAATAGCATGAGCCAAGCTTAGAAGCCTGAGAGACCATGGAACACCCAGGAAGTTGCAAAGTCACCTGGTAACTTAGCTGTACCCTGGAGATCATATCTGTATAAAAAGAGAATTGAAATAGTTATGCTCCCAAAGAACACCCTTGACTGGTAGAGTAAATTACTCTACCAGAGAATCTGGCCAAGGCCAGCAAACACTGGCACCTGCAGCCAGCAACAAGAGCAGCAATGGCCATTGTCTTCCCCACCCACCAGACAGTTGTGGTGGCAGCAACAGCAGAGGGTTATGAGATTCACCACCCACCAGTAGCACTCGGTAGACTTGACCATCAAGATCACGGCAACACGGAGGATGGCTCTTCTACAGTTCACCCATGAGGGTAGTGTTTGTGTTCCTAGTTCGCCTGCAGGCAGAAATAGTCAGACTGAAAAAAGACTAATTTCATAAAAACAGGTAAACGCTCCTGAGGAGTTTGCAGCATAAAGAAATTGCATAGAAAAGATTGGGATTTCTGTTAGCAGAATGGGAGGTTAATGCCCTTTGTAACCTTGTTTGAACCCACAGACAGTGAGAGTCTAGTGACAGCCAAACTTTACAAGAGTATACATTCTCAGTAGGTGTGACCTTACCCCTAGGGAGTTGAAATTGGTTCTTGGGGTGAAAATATCTTAGATATCACAATGATTTGCTGCCCTCCAAAAGTTGCAATACATAAACAGATGGACAATCTATCAATGATACTAAAAGCACCAAAGGATGGGGAGTGGAAACAGGGAAGAGTGGGGAAAACTTTAAAAGGCTACTTTAAACGTTGGAAATTTTATTTTAATGATAAACACTGAATTAAAACAAAGCTCTACTTGAGAAATGGAGACCAGGAGGATTTAAAAGATATGTTCTTCTGGAAAAAGAAAAAATAAAGGGCAAGAAGAGAAAGGAGCAGAAAGGAAAACATTCTGGTGGCAGAAAGAGCCTATGCACAGGCCTCGAGAAAAAGGAAAAGGTAAGCAAGCAAAATACAATAGAGTGGCCGAGTAAGATAAGGTCTGGGCAGGCTTTATTGGATTCATCAATTAGGAGGTCACTGATCATTTAACCTCTTTGTGCTTCAGTTTCAATACTTGTTAAATTAAATTGAAAAATAATCTCTAAGGTAACTTGCAGCTCTAAAAACCCTCTCACCTAGACTGAGTCTCTCTACACACAGAGACACAAACAAAACACATCCCTGTACTTCTATACACTCCAAGTGTGCATGATAATCTCTTTCTTTAATCGAACTTTCCTATCTCGCTGCAGCTACATTCACCTTTGGAGAATTTCATTTCTCTTTGTTTAATTATAACAATCCTTTTAAAAATCAGCTATGAGAGTCTGCGGTACCCCAATAAGCTGAAATATTGGACAATAAATTGGTTAATATCAGTTCCTATAAACCTCCCTAATGCCTTGTAAATACATTTTATAATGCAATAAACTCTTTAGAACACGAGACTGACCCAGACTTGCCCGTGAGTGTCCAGGAGTATCTGGTGGAGCCGTGGGTCAGCGGTGGCCTGCTGCAGGGTAGGGGAAACTGAGTCCAGCAATGCCTGCATGGGACCTTTACCTCCACAAAAGTTTGGCTCAGGTGAAACAACAGGGAGGGAACACAGCCCCACCCATCAACAGAAAATTGGATTAAAGATTTACTGAGCATGGCGCTGCCCATCAGAACAAGATCCAGTTTCCCCCTCAATCAGTCTCTCCCATTAGAAAGCTTCCATAAGCCTCTTATCATTCTTCATCAGAGGGCAGACAGACTGAAAACCACAACCACAGAAAACTAACCAATCTGACCACATGGACCACAGCCTTGTGTAACTCAATGAAACCATAAGCAATGCTGTGTGGGGCCACCCAAGATGGACGGGTCACAGTGGAGAGTTCTGACAAAACATGATCCACTGGAAAAGGGAATGGCAAATCATTTCAGTATTCTTGCCTTGAGACCCCATGAACAGAATGAAAAGCAAAAAGATAAGACACTGAAAGATGAATTCCCCAGGTCAGTAGGTGGCCAATATGCTTCTGGAGATGAGTGGAGAAATAACTCCAGAAAGAATGAAGAGACATAGCCAAAACAAAAACAACACCCAGATGTGGATGTGACTGGTGATGGAAGTAAAGAGCAATACTGCATACGAACCTGGAATGTTAGGTCCATGAATCAGGGCAAATAAAAAGTGGTCAAACAGGAGATGGCAAGAGTGAATACGGACATTTTAGGAATCAGTTCAGTTCAGTTCAGTTCAGTCGCTCAGTCATGTCCAACTCTTTGTGACCCCATGAATCACAGCACGCCAGGTCTCCCAGTCCATCACCAACTCCCGGAGTTCACCCAGACTCACGTCCATCAAGTCAGTGATGCCATCCAGCCATCTCATCCTCTGTCGTCCCCTTCTCCTCCTGCCCCCAATCCCTCCCAGCATCAAAGTCTTTTCCAATGAGTCAACTCTTCACATGAGGTGGCCAAAGTACTGGAGTTTCAGCTTTAGAAGCATTCCTTCCAAAGAAATCCCAGGGCTGATCTCCTTCAGAATGGACAGGTTGGAACTCCCTGCAGTCCAAGGGACTCTCAAGAGTCCTCTCCAACACCACAGTTCAAAAGCATCAGTTCTTCAGTGCTCAGCCTTCTTCACAGTCCAACTCTCACATCCATACATGACCACAGGAAAAACCATAGCCTTGACTAGACGACCTTTGTTGGCAAAGTAATGTCTCTGCTTTTGAATATGCTGTCTAGGTTGGCCATAACTTTCCTTCCAAGGAGTAAGCATCTTTTATTTTCATGGCTGCACTCACCATCTGCAGTGATTTTGGAGCCCAAAAAAAGAAAGTCTGACACTGTTTCCACTGTTTCCCCATCTATTTCCCATGAAGTGATGGGACTGGATGCCATGATCTTCGTTTTCTGAATGTTGAGCTTTAAGCCAACTTTTTCACTCTCCTCTTTCACTTTCATCAAGAGGCTTTTGAGTTCCTCTTCACCTTCTGCCATAAGGGTGGTGTCATCTGCATATCTGAGGTTATTGATATTTCTCCCGGCAATCTTGATTCCAGCTTGTGCTTCTTCCAGCCCAGTGTTTCTCATCATGTACTCTGCATATAAGTTAAATAAGCAGGGTGACAATATACAGCCTTGACGAACTCCTTTTCCTATTTGGAACCAGTCTGTTGTTCCATGTCCAGTTCTAACTGTTGCTTCCTGACCTGCATACAAATGGACTGGAATGGGTGACTTTAACTCAGATGACCATTGTATCTACTACTGTGAGGAAGAATCCCTTAGAAGAAATGGAGTAGCAATTGTAGTCAACAAAAGAGTCTGAAATGCAGTACTTGGAAGCAATCTCAAAAATAACAGAATGATCTCTGTTTGTTTCCAAGGCAAACCATTCAATATCACAGTAATCCACATCTATGCCCCAACTAGTAATGCTGAAGAAGCTGAAATTGAATAGTTCTATGACTATGCCAAAGCCTTTGACTGTGTGGATCACAATAAACTGGAAAATTCTGAAAGAAATGGAAATACCAGACCACCTGACCTGCCTCTTAAGAAACCTGTATGCAGGTCAGGAAGCAATAGTTAGAACTGGACATGGAACAACAGACTGGTTCCAAATAGGAAAAGGAGCACATCAGGGCTGTATATTGTCACCCTGCTTATTTAATTACATGCAGAGTACATCATGAGAAATTCTGGTCTGGAAGAAGCACAAGCTGGAATCAAGATTGCCGAGAGAAATATCAATAACCTCAAATATGCAGATGACACCACCCTTATGGCAGAAAGTGAAGAACTAAAGAGCCTCTTGATGAAAGTGAAAGAGAAGAGTGAAAAAGTTGGCTTAAAGCTCAACATTTACAAAACTAAGATCATGGCATCTGGTCCCATCACTTCACAGCAAATGGATGGGGAAACAGCGGGAACAGCAGCTGACTTTATTTTTCTGGGCTCCAAAATCACTGCAGATTGTGATTGCAGCCATGAAATTAAAAGATGCTTACTCCTTGGAAGGAAAGTTTTGAGCAACCTAGACAGCATATTAAAAAGCAGAGACATTACTTTGCCAACAAAGGTCCGTCTAGTTAAGGCTATGGTTTTTCAAGTGGTCATGTATGGATGTGAGAGTTGGACTATAAAGAAGCTGAGCACCAAAGAATTAATGCTTTTGAACTGTGGTGTTGGAGAAGACTCTTGAGAGTCCCTTGGACTGCAAGGAGATCCAACCAGTCCTTCCTAAAGGAGATCAGTCCTGGGTGTTCATTGAAAGGCCTGATGTTGAAGCTGAAACTCCAATACTTTGGCCACCTGATGCAAAGAGCTGACTCATTTGAAAAGACCCCGATGTTAGGAAAGATTGAGGGCAGGAGGAGAAGGGGATGACAGAGGATGAGATGGTTGGATGGCATCACCGACTCGACAGACATGAGTTTGGGTGGACTCCAGGAGTTGGTGATGGACAGGGAGGCCTGGCATGCTGTGGTTCATGGAGTTGCAAAGAGTCGGACATGACTGAGTGACTGAACTGAACTGACTGATGAAGACCTACAAGACCTTCTAGAACTAACACCCAAAAAAGATGTCCTTTTCATTACAAGGGACTGGAATGCAAGAGTAGGAAGTCATTAAATACCTGGAGTAACAGGCAAATTTGGCCTTGGAGTACAGAATAAAGCAGGGCAAATGCTAATAGAGTTTTGCCAACATAACACACTGGTCAGAGCAAACACCCTCTTCCAACAACACAAGAGAACACTCTACACATGGAACATCAGATGGTCAATACAGAAATCAGATGGATTATATTCTTTGCAGCCAAAAATGGAAAAGCTCTATACAGTTGGCAAAAACAAGACTGGGAGCTGATTGTGCTCAGATCATGAACTCCTTATTGCCAAATTCAGACTTAAATTGAAGAAAGTAGAGAAAACCACTAGACCATTCAAGTATTGGAGAAGGCAATGGCACCCCAATCCATTACTCTTGCCTGGAAAATCCCATGGACGGAGGAGCATGGTAGGCTGCAGTCCATGGGTCGCTAAGAGTCGGACACGACTGAGCAACTTCCCTTTCACTTTTCACTTTCATGCATTGGAGAAGGAAATGGCAACCCACTCCAGTATTCTTGCCTGGAGAATCCCAGGGGCGGGGGAGCCTGGTGGGCTGCCGTCTATGGGGTCGCACAGAGTCGGACATGACTGAAGCGACTTAGCAGCAGCAGCATTCAGGTATGACCTAAATCAAATGCCTTATGATTATACAGTGGAAGTCACAAATAGATTCAAGGGATTAGATCTGATAGACAAAATGCCTGAAGAACTTTGGAAAGAGGTTTGTGACATTGTACAGGAGGCAGTGATCAAGACCATCCACAAGAAAATAAATGCAAAAAAGGCAAAATGGTTGTCTGTGGAGGCTTTGCAAATAGCTGAGAAAAGAAGAGAAGTGAAAGGCAAAGGAGAAAAGAAAAGATATACCCATTTGAATGCAGAGTGCCAAAGAATAGCAAGGAAAGATAGGAAAGGCTTCCTCAGTGATCAGTGTGGAGATAGAGGAAAACAATAGAATGGGAAAGACTAGAGATCTCTTCAAGAAAATTAGAGCTACCAAGGGAATATTTCATGCAAAGATGGGCTCAATAAAGGACAGAAATTGTAGGGACCTAACAGAAGAAGATATTAAAAAGAGGCGGTAAGACTACACATAAGAAATATACAAAAAAGATCTTCATGATCCAGATAACCACAATGGTGTGATCACTCATCTAGAACCAGACCTCCTGGAGTGCAAAGTCAAGTGGACCTTAGGAAGCATCACTATGAACAAAGCTAGTGGAGGTGATGGAATTCCAGTTGAGCTATTTCAAATCCTAAAAGTGATGCTATGAAAGTGCTGCACTCAATATGCCAGCAAATTTGGAAAACTCCTTAGTGGTCACAGGACTGGAAAGGTCAGTTTTCACTCCAGTCCCAAAGAAAGGCAATGCCAAAGAATGCTCAAACTACTGCACAATTGCACTCATCTCAAATGCTAGCAAGCTAATTCTCAAAATTCTCCAAGCCAGGCTTCAACAGTACGTGAACCATGAACTTCCAGATGTTCAAGCTGGATTTAGAAAAGGCAGAGGAACCAGAGATCAAATTGCCAACATCTGTTGGATCATTGAAAAAGCAAGAGAGTTCCAGAAAAACATCTACTTCTGCTTTATTGACTATGCCAAAGCTTTGACTGTGTGGATCACAACAAACTGTGGAAAATTCCTCAAGAGATGGGACTACCAGACCATCTGACCTGCCTCCTGAGAAATCTGTATGCAGGTCAAGAAGCAACAGTTAGAGCTGGACATGAAACAACAGACTGATTCCAAATTGGGAAAGGAGTACCTCAAGGCTGTATATTGTCACCCCGCTTATTTAACATATATGCAGAGTACATCATGCAAAATGCCAGTCTGGATGAAGCAGAAGCTGGAATCAAGATTGCTCAGAGAAATATTAATAACCTCAGATATGCAGATGATCTGCACCCTTATGGCAGAAAGTGAAGAACTAAAGAGCCTCTTGACGAAAGTGAAAGAGGAGAGTGAAAAAGTTGGCTTAAAACTCAGCATTCAGAAAACTAAGATCATGCCATCTGGTCCCATCACTCCATGGCAAATAGATGGAGAGACAATGGAAACAGTGAGAGACTTTATTTTCTGGGGCTCCAAAATCACTGCTGATAGTGACTGCAGCCATGAAATTACAAGTTGCTTGCTTCTTGGAAGAATAGTTATGACCAACCTAGACAGCATATTAAGAAGCAGAGACATTATTTTGCCAACAAAGTTCCATCCAGTCAAAGCTATGGTTTTTCCAGGAGTCATGTATGGATGTGAGAGTTGGATTATAAAGAAAGCTGAGCACTGAAGAATTGATGTTTTTGAACTGTGGGGCTGCAAGAAAACTCTTGAGAGTCCCATGGACTGCAAGGAGACCCAACAAGTGAATCCTAAAGGAAATCAGTCCTGAATATTCATTGGAAGGACTGATGTTGAAGCTGAAACTCCAATACTTTGGCTACCTCATGAGAAGAACTGATTCATTGGAAAAGACCCTGATGATGGGAAAGATTGAAGGCAGGAGGAGAAGGGGACAAGAATGAGATGAGAGGATGAGATGGTTGGATGTCATCACCAACTCAATCGACGTAAGTTTGAGTAAGCTCCAGGAGTTAGTGATGGACAAGAAAGCCTGGCATGCTGGCAGTCCATGGGGTTGCAAAGAGTTGGACACGACTGAGCAACTGAATTGAAACTCTTTAGAATGTGTATACCAGATTTTATTTAATGTTTAAAAAATGATTTTATAACCCAGATTCATTCAAATTGGATGAAAAATTGTCTCCTCTTGAACTATCATTCATTCATTAAATACTTACTAAGTGCCTACTGTGTGTCAAACAGTACAATATGGGTTTGGGAAATTATCAGTAAGGCAAACAGTTTATAGTTACCAGAAGCCTAGGGGAGAAAAGCAGGGGAGTAACTGAGAATTTGCATTAGCACAACTCAGTCACTGCTATCATCTGGCCATATGGGTAACATGTATGAACCTTAGACCCGTTCTTTTTTTTTTTTTTTTGGCTGTGTCAGGTCTTTGTTGCAGCATTTGAACTCTTAGCTGTGGCATGTGGAATCTAGTTCCCTAACCAGGGATCGAACCCCAGCCTCCAGCATGGGAGCACAGAGTCTTAGCTGCTGGACCACCAGGGCAGTCCCCTTAGACCTGTTCTGACAACAGTCTGAGGAAGAGAAGAAGGGTCAGCTTACCAGGGAAAAAGATGGCAGTACAGACACGGTCACTCAAAAAGGGGGGTTCTTAGTCATTTGGGGGCCATAGACCCTTTCTAAGAATCATAACTAAAACAAGATTATAAATGAAACCAAATACAGTTATCATTTTAAAGTTTGAAGTATAGTATTATATGTACTACTTTGCTAACACGGTAAATAACCAGATGGAGTGGCTGTCTAATAACGACTACAATTTTGAAGCAGTGAGAAGCATAAATGACATGTTGAGGTATTTGCAACTCTATAATGTGTTATGACAATACCTGTGATTTCTATTGATGACAAAATCACAGATACTATTAATAATACTGTGATCTGGTGCCTACATTCATAATCAAACAAGCTACGTTTCAGTTAGAAGTTAATGAAAGTACAGAACTTTTTACTAAGTTCACAGACTCCCCTGAATTCCATCCACAGACCCCTTGCAGACTGTAGCCCCATGTTCTAGAACGTAAAACTAAATCAGGATTTCTCCTTTCAGTCACATGGCTCCGTTGTCACTTTTAGAGCTACACATCTGTCACTGGGATTTCCCAAAGAAGTAGTGCGTCCATTATTTGGAGAACACTGCCATCCCATGGCTCCTCCTGAAGAGTTTAGCGTTAATAACATCCACAACAAAGCAGTCTTTTAGGGCATTAGACCAAGCCTGCAAATTAATGCACTGGCTCATCACAATTCATTAATCAAACTCAGACTGGATTTAACAACAGATTATTAAAGACTCAAAATTATACCCACAGAAAAAAAAAAAAAAGGCAGCTCCCAGAGGGTCAAATGTAATGTGAATGGTTTTGCATAAAACCATAAACCTGCTATTAAATTAAAAACAGGAAAAATTATGTCCGCTGCTTATCTCCAGTCATTTTTTTTTTAAGGAACGGTTATGCTAATTTATTTCTTTGCTGTTCCTGGTTACACGGGAAAGGACTAAAAGGTTAAAATGCAGTGGTTCTTTTGATGTTTGGTTGAGCAACTTACACTAACAGGTACTGACTGAGGTAAAGAAATTAATGAAATTACTCCCATAATTCATTACTAATGGAACACTGTCAATGCTTTCAACTGACAATTCATACAAATCCACCTCAGACACCGAGACACCTCATGGTAACTGACCCGAGGGCTCGCCCTTCTGATAATGTTCCACAAAGCCTAACTCAGTTGCCTAGTCTGACAATTTCCTGGTCTCACCTCCGAGCTTTTGCTCTTGATGAGCAGGTTTGTTCTTTCTGTGAACAAAAGCAGGGAAGGGGAAACAATGATTTGAATTTTCCTCTCTCTTCCGGGGAATTTAGGTAGACCCGCTGGGGATTCCCAAAGACATAAACATTCGGGACGCTCTAATTTGGCAGATTACAGTGCTGCAACCAACTGTGCAATGAATTTTTTTAAAAGGTTAATATTTTAGAGCAGCAACATAAAGAGCATAACAATAATAAGAAGGATGGAGAAAACTAATTTAAAGAACTGTATGATTTTGTGACATTTCTGCTCATTCCCCATTAGGACTGAATCATTAGTTCTTTCTGGTTTTGCAGAAACAGAAGCAAAAATTACTAGCACACATGCTGATTAAGGTAAGTAAGTGCCATTTCTGGAAAAATGAAATGTTTTATTCAGTGTAGGTACCTGCTTGATAATTTATAGTGTGTTTTGGTCTTAGTAGTATCTATTTTTCACTTTTCACTTTCATGCATTGGAGAAGGAAATGGCAACCCACTCCAGTGTTCTTGCCTGGAGAATCCCAGGGACAGGGGAGCCTGGTGGGCTGCTGTCTATGGGGTCGCACAGAGTCGGACACAACTGAAGTGACTTAGCAGTAGCAGTAGCAGTATCTATTTTAAACTCTAAATTCCTAAAAGGGAGGGACTATGTCTCTGTTGTATATCTGAAGATAATTAATAATTTCTCTTTGAAGTCATATCAAGATGGTATAGAATGATGGTATGGGTGAGACAAAATATATCAAATGATCATATAATATACATATAATACACTATTACATGCATATATAATAAAGTCCAAAACAGTCAACATATTCAAAATACTTTATGAGTACAGGGAGTGTCTAATGCAACATGATTCATATTTGGATTTTGCTTATATTGTATACTGAGTCCTAAGCAGCAAGTACACAGTCCAGTTCTGTCATACCCCTCTCTCAGCCCCCAGCAATCTTTTCTGCCAGCTCAAGATCACAATCTGTCTTAACCCAACATTACAAACAGCCTCCATCCATCGTTCGGTGATCACTTAAAATGAAAACTATTCACTCTACCCAGGTACAGTACCTGGCACACAGTAAGTACTCCATAAATATTTCCTGAGTTGAAAAAATGAAAATCTCTCTCCTCTTTCCAAATGAAAAATACTATGTCAGGACTGTTATTCCAAAAATCTGTTTCAGTTCAGTTCAGTTCATTTGCTCAGTCATGTCCGACTCTTTGCGACCCCATGAATCGCACCACGCCAGGCCTCCCTGTCCATCACCAACTCCCGGAGTTCACTCAGACTCACGTCCATTGAGTCAGTGATGCCATCCAGCCATCTCATCCTCTGTTGTCCCCTTCTCCTCCTGCCCCCAATCCCTCCCAGCATCAGAGTCTTTTCCAATGAGTCAACTCTTCGCATGAGGTGGCCAAAGTACTGGAGTTTCAGCTTCACCATCATTCCCTCCAAAGAAATTCCAGGGCTTATCTCCTTCAGAATGGACTGATTGGATCTCCTTGCAGTCCAAGGGACTTTCAAGAGTCTTCTCCAACACCACAGTTCAAAAGCATCAATTCTTCAGCACTCAGCTTTCTTCACAGTCCAACTCTCACATCCATACATGACCACTGGAAAAACCATAGCCTTGACTAGACGGACCTTTGTTGGCAAAGTAATGTCTCTGCTTTTGAATATGCTGTCTAAGTTGGTCATAACTTTCCTACAAAGCACTATCATAGAGATTAACTGTGAATAAGTGCCTTATAAAAATATTTTTGCAGTGAGCCTCCAATGTCTAGCAGATGCTTATTGCTTGCTCATGTGGAAAATGGATACACCTGAAGAGAAAGCAATATTTATTTGAAAACTGAATTATAAAACCCATAGCACTGAATCCAGGGACATTGTGGGTCACTGAGATTAACAAAAATAAAACAGAGCTTAGCTTCTGAGTGGGAGAGTTTTGGGCAGAAGAGTTCTATAGAGATATCATATTTCTTTAAGGTGAAATAAGTGGGCAAATTAGAATAGTAACTACAGTGGATAAAGCCCTTGCTCTGGACCAGGCATCTGCTTTGTGGGTGACATGAGATGGCAATCCCATCATGTAGACATTAGCATCACCACTTTACCAAACAGTAAATTCAGAGTGCTTCGGCACCTTACCTGAGATCATGCTAGGGAGTTGCTTGGCTACTTGGAAAACTCATGTGACTCCAAAGCCCCTGTGACACAGTATGCTCTGGGCTGCTGCTCTTCTCTCAGACCCTTTCCTATGTGTGCCCTCCACTAGCACTGCCTCAAACCCAAACACTAATCCCTGGAGAAAAGACCTGGGCCCGGTACATATCCCTGTACCAACTCTCCTTAGGCAGGCCACAAAAAATTAACGTAAGTGGCAGGATAACAAAGAAGTTAACAGTGTAGGTCATGGCATCATATGACTTAGATTAGCTTCTCTGTTCTATGACTTCCTTGCACAGGCAATTTTATTCCTTGTGCGGTGGTTTTCTCCGAAATAAAATGGAAGTGATAATAATGCCATCACTATGAGGTTAGAGTGATAATTAAATGAGTTACCAAAATGTGAAATACTTGGTGCCTGACTCCTAGAAAAAATGCTGAGCAATGTTGACTGTTATTTTTAGCTCTTTTGCCCACACTGCAATGAAGATTTGGTTATCCACAACTCAACAAGTTAGTTGATCAGCTTCCAAACACCAGGTTTTATTGAGCATCTAATACATTGCAAACGAAACAGCAAATAGCCTGAAAGTAGTTCTCATCCAAGGTGCACACGCGTGCTCAGCTGTGTCCAGCTCTTTGCGACCCCATGGACTGTAGTCCACCAGGCCCCTCTATCCATGGGATTTGCCAGGCAAGAATATTGGAGTTGGTTGTCATTTCCTTCTCCAGGGGATCTTCCCAACCCAGGGATCACACTCACATCTCTTGCATTGGCAGTTGGATACTTTACCACTTGTACTACATGGGAAGCCCCTCATCCAAGACGTTAGGTTGTAAATGTTTTGACACAATGGACAATTAGGCGAGTTCTCCCTAAATCCCTGTGGTATAACTGTGTTCCACCACACATAGAAACACTTGATCCACATCCAAGACTGAGTGACACAGGTAAGCTGATCTGCATTTGCTGATCATTTTTATTTTTGAATTATTTAGTGTTTAACCTAAATCAATGATTTCATCTTTCTGGGATTAATTTTTCAACTGTTAAATAATAACAAGGGGTAGAGATGAGCAAGTGGTAGTGGAAACAGGAGGAAAGAGTTGTCATAAGCTTTGCCTGTTAAATCACTAAAGCTTTCAAATTAACCTATTCTTTTAACACTGAGGAAATAGGCAAGTCATAGCTAATCTTGTAACCTTATTTCCAATGTACAAATGTAGAAATTAAGGTTCAAGATCACCCACCCAGTAATTACAATCCTGAAAACTGAACCCTCAACAGATGCCTGCTATTTTTGTAGCTTTAACCTGCTCTTCTAATGAAAAAATTCAAACATCCTCTTTAATTGCTGTTATTTGATAAAATTCATCTTACACAGTATAATTATTTGACTCTTTTAGCTGATTATATAAAAATAATAAAAATATATTGATAACATAGAAATCTTTAAATGATGAGAATAGCTTGAAATGCCACCTTCCATATAGGCTCCAATATATGATAAAACTAAGTACCTAAAGTATTTTATAATTTTTATTAGAATTGATGCAATGCTGAATTAAAAATCATGAGTCCTTCAATGCCCACACCCATATAACCTGAATTAGTCCTTTGAAATATAATATCCATTGAATGAATGTTGAATAAACACTTGCATTTCTTGCCAAGGGGAAATGACAGTCACATCACATAGATATTTGCATTATCACTTTACCAAGCAGGAAATTCAAAGCGCTCAAATGGACTCTGTAGATACTCTTGGTGAACACTCTCTAATCCTTTCCTCTTGGTTGGAAAAAACAAAGGGACTTAATTTATGGAATAAGGATAATTAAGATAATAAGGATATATAGCAATCTAAGGTAAACTGAATGAAGTATACATTCATTCTTTTCTGAGGAGCCCAACTCTTCATATCCTAAGTCACCCTCAGGTGAAAACGTCTAAGAGACACCCTGACCGCAAGTCAAAAACTCTATATGACGACAGGTGAACTGTGCTTGTTGTGCCTTTTTCTAAGCTATATTTCATAAAAATACTCTCTCTGGATCGATAAAATGCAAATCTTAAAATTATCTTGTAGTACCATCAAAATAAAAGGAACCTTGAGAATAAAGTTGTCATTCTTAATTAAAATGAGCTTTTTAATTTCTTTACTCTAAATAACTAAAGTAGATATTAATACTATAAACACTTAACTGACTAAAGAAAGATTCTACCCAAACCCCCAATTAGAGAACACTTAATTTATATATGATGCAGCTTGTAACTGCTTAGCAGTGTGGTTGGGGTAAGTCTCTTTGGTCTACTTTTTAAATGATTAAATACTCTCCATCCAACTGAAAAGATGTCTTCAGAGTTGCATTTTGCATGCTAAAACATTATTTAAACACATAAGCCATTGCTCAAGATTCAAGGAAAAAAAGCCTTAGTGACAGTACATTTGTTATGTCTTTATTAAAGATGGACTTTTCCATAGGGTTATGTGCAGTTGAAAATGAGGCTCAGTTTAATAACAAGCAAGCTTTACTAGTACTACAAAAATTATAAAATTTTAATGTTTAATGTGTTCCTTAATTATAGAAATCTCTGCAAAGAATAACATCCTTGAAATTTACTATGCAAATGCTCTTAATTTATGACAAATTGCTCCTTAAAACACAAGTATTAAATCTCTATTAGATTTGTTGAGGTAATATACTAATATCCATCACTAAGGTCTTAAATTTCTGAGTAGCAATGCTGTTTGTTAGATGCAAATAAGGATTTCCTTAATTAAAATACACTATCCCCAGTCTCTCAGCAGATTTAACTCAGTCTTTATATAGGACAGGTTCATTATCTACCTCAAGTTAATAAAAGTATGACCTACTGTGGTTATTTCCTTTAAATTTTAATTTTAATTACTATTTTGTTAATGGAAATAAAGCACTAAAGAATTGTGAAGATGATCCAATAGCAATTTTAAAAACTTAATTAAAACACCGCTTGAAAGCTTCAAAAGGAATTTAGCACTTACATGGTTTGATAACTGATGGCCTTACAAATATAGCATTAAATACCGACTACATAAAAAAAAAATCTTTGGATGAATCATACTTTAGAACTATAGTGCTTCCTTATTCTGCATCTTGAACTAATGGTCCAACTAAATAGGATAAACATAAAACTTGTAATTCAGAACAGGCAAAGGTTCTTAACAAAGAAATGAAATGAATAACCATTACACAATGCCTTCACAATACATAAACCTTAAATGCATTCAGAGTTTTTGCATAAAACCATCATGGTTTAATCCAGATAATTGCAGATGTGTTCAGTTTGTCTTTTGGTCCTTCGGGACTTGAATATAAAATTAAAAGACTGGTAAGATGTTGTATAAAATTCAGTACCAGAGTTTTATTAGGCAGCTTCCTCTCCAATCTAAATTTCAAAGGTTTACACATATATTATTGATCTTATCTGTGAAAATATTGGTTCAGTAAGTAGCCTTTAAACATAACACAATCCATAGATTTTATTGAGATTCACTGCTTCTCATGAAAAAGATAAGAATATGAGATGCAGGATATAACAAAGAGCATGCTCCAGGCAAGAAACACAGTCTTTGTGATGCTCAAAATATATTTAGCAGCTCTTATATTACAAACCTTGCAATGTTATGGTTCATAATGCAATGTGCATTTTGTAGCAGGCTATTTGACTACTTCCAGTAAGTAAAATCCCTGAATTCATTAGCAATAATAACTTTTCTCTTCTTATAGATCTGTTTAATGGAAAAGGCATTTTGCCAGACACCACCCTCTACCCTGTCAAAAAAAAAAAAAAAATATGCCATTCTATTAGCATCAAGTCACAGATCTATTCTTTTAAACACTGGAATTTCAACTTCAGAAATTAAAGATTTTTTATTAAAAATGAAAAATAAATATATGACTAAAATGATTGGATAGCAACTAAGTTGAAGCACAACCGAATTTCTGTAATTCTGTATTACACTAGAAATGTGATTTAGATTCACAACCCCAAAATTTTACGTTATTGAACCAGCAGAAGAAATTTTGTAAAAGTAGGAGAGACCATCTTTTGGTTCTGTTTCTTTTTTTTCCCCCAATTCACCACACAAGAATTGCCAAATTATAAGTGAGTTATTTTCTAAGACTTTATTTGCATGTCAGATTTTTTAAACTTAAGATGAACATTACCCTAGAAGCAATAAATAAGAATTAAGTTGGCCCTAAAAAAATTTATAAAAGCTTAATTTAGCCTTATAGCATAGCTGAAAGATTTACAATGAAATTTAGCAGGAAGCAAAACTGCTTCTACACCAGTAATTAAAGAAAATGGAAAGTTAAATTGAATAAAAGATAGTTTATTATTCTTAAATGCTCTGGGAATAATAGATTTAATTTGAAGAGAAAGCAAATGTAGATGAGACATTTGTCAGAATCCTGAAGGGAACTTGTAAGCTTTTTCAAGGTCTTTGGAGGTTGTTGTCATCAATTCTGTTTTAGGGCTTCATTTCATATGCACACATAATAACCTGTGTTACTTGTGCAGTTAAGGTAAATTTAAACATGAGTGCCTTTCTCTTCTCTTATTTTTTTAATATTTTTTTAGATATACATATAAATATATTTTTTAAAGATATTTTTAATATTAACTTGATTTTTATCAACAATAATGAGTGATTTTTAAGTGATAATCAGAATGGAAAAAGAACACTGATGGAGAAAGACTTTTCTGGAAATAACTAAACATTTATTGGAAGAAAGGAAAGGAGGGAGTGAGGAACAGTTAAAAAGATTAGAGACAAGGGGTAGGGAGCTAATAAAGAAGCATGGACATCATAAGAAAATAGCAACTTGAGGTCTGTTCTTGAAATTTTATATTTGGTTAGTTGCATGTGTGTGTGTGTGTGTGTGTGTATTAAAAAACAGGCAGAAAGAGAGGGAGAAAGAACAGTATGATTTCCTGACATCCATCCTTCCATTTAAATTAGTTTTTTTAAATCTCAGTTGTTTCTTTTGAGAGCAAAATGTGCCAAAGTGGTGGACCATTCATATGATTGCTTAACTATAGTGGCTTATGTATCTAGATTAATAAGCATTGAGAAGAGGCATAATAAATAATACTTAGAATTCAGAATTTTTACATAAAACCACAGTAGTTTAACTATATTATTATAAAATATTTTGTTTGTATTTTTGCCCTCCAGAACCTATGCAAATTATTGAGCTTATAATGAACTGCATAAAATTCAGCACCAGAGCTAAAAGCAAGAAAAAAAAACAAGAAAAATTCAGAGCCTTTACCATATTCAAGTGTATCGGGATTCTCTAAGAATGTATAGCCCTTCCTGCATGAGTCTGAACTTTTCTCAGGGGGTATCCATCAGTGTTAGAGTTCGGTGAAACACACTGAGTTAGAATCAGGAATTGGACAGAAATTCCTACCACCACCCATGTTGTTCAATAGTGCTCTGGAGGATCTAGCCAGTGTAGTAAAACAGGATAAAGAAATGTGGCATAAATCAGAAAGGAAGAGACAGCATTATCATACTTTGCAAATGATATTAGAAAATCCAAGAGAATCAACTAAAATCTATTAAAACCAACAAAAGAGTTTGGAGGAGTGGTAAAATACAAAACCATTAATTTTCACTAATACTAACAACAATCAGTTGGGAAATATAATAGAAAAAATACTCTACTGAAAATAAGAATTTAAAAGGGGGTGGGGGGCAGAGAGAGAGATTATCCAAAAGAAAAATGGGTAAAGAATATTAACAAGCAATTAAAAGAAATATGCAAATAGCCAATTAACATGTGAACAGATGTTCAAACTCAATGATAATCAAAAATATATAAATTAAAACAAGATACCATTTTCCCCTTATGAGATCTGAAATGATTAAAAACATGGATAATACCCTGTCTTGACATGAAATGTGGAAGCAAAAAATACTGTTTTATACGAGTAGTATCATTCAGAATCCAACATAAGAAATAAAAAACACACTCAAACTGGGAAATCTGAAGAACATTTATTTTTTTTTTTTTAAACTTTACAATATTGTGTTAGTTTTGCCAAATATCGAAATGAATCCGCCTCAGGTATACCTGTGTTCCCCATCCTGAACCCTCCTCCCTCCTCCCTCCCCATACCCTCCCTCTGGGTCATCCCAGTGTACCAGCCCCAAGCATCCAGTATCGTGCATCAAACCTGGACTGGCAACTCGTTTCATACATGATATTACACAGGTTTCAATGCCATTCTCCCAAATCTCCCCACCCTCTCCCTCTCCCACAGAGTCCATAAGACTGATCTATACATCAGTGTCTCCTTTGCTGTCTCGTACACAGGGTTATTGTTACCATCTTTCTAAATTCCATATATATGCGTTAGTATACTGTATTGGTGTTTTTCTTTCTGGCTTACTTCACTCTGTATAATAGGCTCCAGTTTCATCCATCTCATTAGAACTGCTTCAAATGTATTCTTTTTAATGGCTGAGTAATACTCCATTGTGTATATGTACCACTGCTTTCTTATCCATCTGCTGATGGACATCTAGGTTGCTTCCATGTCCTGCCTATTATAAACAGTGCTGCGATGAACATTGGGGTACACGTGTTTCTTTCCCTTCTGGTTTCCTCAGTGTGTATGCCCAGCAGTGGGATTGCTGGATCATAAGGCAGTTCTATTTCCAGTTTTTTAAGGAATCTCCACACTGTTCTCCATAGTGGCTGTACTAGTTTGCATTCCCACCAACAGTGTAAGAGAGTTCCCTTTTCTCCACACCCTCTCCAGCATTTATTGCTTGTAGACTTTTGGATGGCAGCCATTCTGACTGGCGTGAAATGGTACCTCATAGTGGTTTTGATTTGCATTTCTCTGATAATGAGTGATGTTGAGCATCTTTTCATGTGTTTGTTAGCCATCTGTATGTCTTCTTTGGAGAAATGTCTATTTAGTTCTTTGGCCCATTTTTTGATTGGGTCATTTATTTTTCTGGAGTTGAGCTGTAGGAGTTGCTTGTATATTTTTGAGATTAGTTGTTTGTCAGTTGCTTCATTTGCTATTATTTTCTCCCATTCTGAAGACTGTCTTTTCACCTTGCTAATAGTTTCCTTTGTTGTGCAGAAACTTTTAAGTTTAATTAGGTCCCATTTGTTTATTTTTGCTTTTATTTCCAATATTCTGGGAGGTGGGTCATAGAGGATCCTGCTGTGATGTATGTCAGAGAGTGTTTTGCCTATGTTCTCCTCTAGGAGTTTTATAGTTTCTGGTCTTACGTTGAGATCTTTAATCCATTTTGAGTTTATTTTTGTGTATGGTGTTAGAAAGTGTTCTAGTTTCATTCTTTTACAAGTGGTTGACCAGTTTTCCCAGAACCACTTGTTAAAGAGATTGTCTTTAATCCATTGTATATTCTTGCCTCCTTTGTCAAAGATAAGGTGTCCATATGTGCGTGGATTTATCTCTGGGCTTTCTATTTTGTTCCATTGATCAATATTTCTGTGAAGAACATTTAATAAAAGGATTATACATGAGGGTGTGGGCAAGGGTGAAGGGAACCCAGAAGGGATAAGGCAGTACCCAAGACTGAGTGAAAAAGCTGAGCAGAGAATCTCACCTATTAGAACTGTGACCTTAGGTGTTCGGAGTCAGCCAGCCCTCAGCAACTCCACAGGAAGAACCAAGAGAAGCAGTACCTCAGTCAAACTCTCCTCCCCGTCACCTCCTGTCAGTGACCTACCCTGCAACCCTTATTATTATTAGCCCAGTAATAATAATTATTATTATTATTATTATTAGCCCAGATCTACCAGAAGCCAGAATCCAAAGGACGGAACTCCCAGATCAGCCTCTGTGGGCACAAAACAAGGAAGAGAAAAGAAGAGGGTGTATTTAAAGAGGCAATAGAAGATACCTAGCATATGAGTGTTGAGGGAAATATACATTACCAAAGACAAATTGTATGATAATTCAGCAGCGCATGCATTTAAATACTCATGCATACATCAAAGGAAGCAAGTATTTAAAATGGAGAAAAGCAGTCTCTTTAGGATGTGGTTCTGGGGAAACTGAAGAGCTACATGTAAGAGAATTAAATTAGAACATTCTCTAACACCATATACAAAAATAAATTCAAAGTGGATTCAGTCAGTTCAGTTCAGTCACTCAGTTCTGTCCGATTCTTGGTGACCCCATGGACTGCAGCATCCCAGGCTTCCCTGTCCATCAACAATTCCTGCAGCTTGCTCAAACTCATGTCCATCAAGTCAATGTTGCCATCGAACCATCTCATCCTCGGTCGTCCCCTTCTCCTCCTGCCTTAAATTTTTCCCAGCATCAGTCAGTTCCTTGCATCAGGTAGCCAAAGTATTGGAATTTCAGCTTCAACATCAGTCCTTCCAATGAATATTCAAGTCTGATTTCCTTTAGAATTGACTGGTTGGATCTCTTTGCAGTCTCTTTGCAAGAGTCTCTTTGCAAGAGACTCTCAAGAGTCTTCTACGACACCACAGTTCAAAACCATCAACTCTTTAGCACTTAGCTTTCTTTATAGTCCAAATCTCACATCCATACATGACTACTCTTCAAGAGATGGGAATACCAGACCACCTGACCTGCCTCCTGAGAAATCTGTGTGCAGGTCAAGAAACAACAGTTAGAAATGGACATGGAACAACAGACTGGTTCCAAATTGGGAAAGTAGTATGTCAAGGCTGTATATTGTCACCCTGCTTATTTAACTTATATGCAGAGTACATCATGAGAAATGCTAGACTGGATGAAGCACAAGCTAGAATCAAGATTGCCGGGAAAAATATCAATAACCTCAGATATGCAGATGACACCCTTATGGCAGAAAGTGAAGAAGAACTAAAGAGCCTCTTGATGAAAGTGAAAGAGGAGAGTGAAAAAGTTGGCTTAAAGCTCAACATTCAGGAAACTAAGATCATGGCATCCAGCCCCATCACTTCATGGCAAATAGATGGGGAAACAGTTGAACAGTGGCTGACTTTATTTTTCTGGGCTCCAAAATCACTGCAGTTGGTGATTGCAGCCATGAAATTAAAAGATGCTTACTTCTTGGAAGGAAAGTTATGACCAACCTAAACAGCAGAGACATCACTTTGCCAACAAAGGTCCATGTAGGCAAGGCTATTGTTTTTCCAGTAGTCATGTATGGACGTGAGAGTTGGACTGTGAAGAAAGCTGAGCGCCGAAGAATTGATGCTTTTGAACTGTAGTGTTGGAGAAGACTCTTGAGAGTCCCTTGGACTGCAAGGAGATCCAACCAGTCCATTCTAAAGGAAATCAGTCCTGAATATTCATTGGAAGGACTGATGCTGAAGCTGAAACTCCAATACTTTGACCATCTGATGCAAAGAACTGACTCATTGGAAAAGACCCCAATGCTGGGAAAGATTGAAGGCAGGAGGAGAAGGGGACGACAGAGAATAAGATGGTTGGATGGCATCACTGACTCAATGACATGAGTTTGAGTAAACTCTGGGAGCTGGTGACAGACAGTGAGGGCTGGCATGCTGGCAGTCCATGGGGTCACAAAGAGTTAGACAAAACTGAGCAACTGAACTGAACTGAACTGAAACATGACTACTGGAAAAACCATAGCTTTGACTATGCGAACCTGTGTTGGTAATGTCTCTGCTTTTTAATATTCTCTCTAGGTTGGTCATAGCTTTTCTTCCAAGGGGCAAGTGCCTTTTAATTTCATGGCTACAGTCACCATCTGCAGTAATTTTGGAGCCCAAGAAAATAAAGTCTCTCTGTTTCCATTGTTTCCCCATCTATTTGCCATGAAGTGATGGGACCAGATGCCATGATCTTAGTTTTGTGAATGTTGAGTTTTAAGCCAGCTTTTTCACTCTCCTCTTTCATTTTCATCAAGAGGCTCTAGAGTTCCTCTTCACTTTCTGCCGTAAGGGTGGTGTCATCTGCGTATCTGAAGTTATTGATATTTCTCCCAGCAATCATTCTTGTGCTTCATCCAGCCCAGCATTTCACATGATGTACTCTCCATGTAAGTTAAATAAGCAGGGTGACAATACATAGCCTTGATGTACTCCATTCTCAATTTGGAATGAGTCCATTGTTCCATGTCTGGTTCTAAAATTTGCTTCTTGACCTGCATACAGATTTCTCAGGAGGCAGGTCAGGTGGGCTGGTATTCCCATCTCTTTAAGAATTTACTAGTTTGTTGTGATCCACACAATCAAAGGCTTTAGTGTAGTCAATGAAGCAGAAGTAGATGTTTTTGTGGAATTCTCTTGCTTTTTTGTTGATCCAATGGATGCTGGCAATTTGATCTCTGGTTCTTCTGCCTTTTCTAAATCCAGCTTGAACATCTGGAAGTTCATGGTTCACGTACAATGAAGCCTCACTTGGAGAATTTTGAGCATTACTTTGCTAGCATGTGAGATGAGTGCAATTGTGCGGTAGTTTGAGCATTCTTTGGCATTGCCTTTCTTTGTAATTGGAATGAACACTGACCTTTCCTGGTCCTGTGGTCACTGCTGAGTTTTCCAAATTTGCTGGCATATTGAGTGCAGCACTTCCACAGCATCATCTTTTAGGATTTGAAATAGCTCAGCTCAATTGGAATTCCATCACCTCTAATGGCTTTGTTCATAGTGATGCTTCCTAAGGCCTACTTAACTTTGCACTCCAGGATGTCTGGCTCTAGGTGAGTGATCACACCATCATGGTTATCTGGGTCATGAAAATCTTTTTTGTATAGTTCTTCTGTGTATTCTTGCCACCTCTTCTTAATATCTTCTGCTTCTGTTAGGTCCATACCATTTCTGTCCTTTATTGTGCCCATCTTTGCATGAAATATTCCCTTGGTATCTCTAATTTTCTTGAAGAGATCTCTAGTCTTTCCCATTCTGTTGTTTTCCTCTATTTCTTTGCATTGATCACTGAGGAAGGTTTTCTTATCTCTCCTCCTTGCTATTCTTTGGAACTCTGCATTCAAATAAGTATGTCTTTCCTTTTCTCCTTTGCCTTTCCCTTCTCTTCTAGAATAAATACCTTAATGTAAAACTGGAAACCATAAAACTCCTAGAGGAAAACATAGGCAGAACACTCTTTAACATATGTCATAGCAATATTTTTTTGGATCTGTCTCTTAAAGCAAAGGAAACAAAAACAAAAACATACAAATTGGACCTAATTAAAGTTTAAAGCTTTTGTACAAGCAAAGAAAACCATTGACAAAACAAATAAACAACCTACTGAATGGGAGAAAGTATTTGCAAGTTATATGACCAATAAGGGGTTAATATCTGAAATACATAAACAACTCATACAACTCATCCTCCCCGATTAAAAAATTGGCCAAAGACCTGAATAGACAGTTGACCAAAGAGGATCTGTAGATGACCAACTGGCAAATGAAAAGACTTAACATCGCTAGATCACATCAGATCAGATCAAAAAAAAACAAAAACACTAATTCAATGAGATACATGCACCCCAGGATTCATAGTAGCATTATTTACAACTGCCAAGATAGGGAAGCAACCTAGTGTTTACCCAACAGACTAATGGATAAAGATATGGGGTGTGTGTGTGTGTGTGTGTGTGTGTGTGTACACACACAATGGAATACTAGTCACCCATTAAAAAAAATGAAATTTTGCCATTTGCAACAATATGGATGGACTTGGGGGTATTACACTCTAAAATAAGTCAGACAAAGACAAGTACTATACAGTATTACTTACATGAGGAATCTAAAAAAAATACAACAAATAAATGAATATAACAAAAAAGAACCAGACTCACAGATACAGAGAACACTCTAGTGGTTACTGCTGGGGGGTGGAAGCAAGGGGGAAGCAAGATAGGGGTAGGGGACTAAGAGGTACAAACTATTATGTATAAAATAAGCTACAAGGAAATACTGTATAACACAGGGAATATAGCCAATATTTTATAATAACTAAAAATGAAGTGTAACTTTTTAAAATTGTCACTATATTGTATACCTACAATACTTTGGCCACCTTATGGGAAGAGCTGACTCATTTAAAAAGACCCTGATGCTGGGAAAGATTGAGGGCAGGAGGAGAAGGGGGCGACAGAGGATGAGATGGCTGGATGGCATCACTGACTCGATGGACATGGGTTTGGGTGGACTTTGGGAGTTGGTGATGGACAGGGAGGCCTGGTGTGCTGCGGTTCACGGGGTCGCAAAGAGTCAGACACGACTGAGCGACTGAACTGAATGTATAAAACATTGTACATTCACTATATTTCAATTAAAAATAAATATATAAATATTCCCATATAGTCATATTTGTTTAGTCATTTTAAAAAAGAAGTTGGTAAGAAAAATATCTAACTATTAGCAGTCTGTCTTTCTCTATGAGAAGCATTGGGAAAAAGCTCAGACTTCAGACTCAGCCGGGTCTGGGTTTGCATCCCCTTGACCTACTCAGTCAGTGTTCTTTTGACTGAAAAAAAAAAAAAAAAAAAAACAGAAAGTCAAACTGATCTGAAAAAAAAATTTTTGTCAAAGTTTACACCACCAAACTGTGAGGAAGTATTCAGAAACACCTGGATCCAGGAACTTGAACTTTATTAGATTCTTTCTTTCTCTCTACCTCACCTACCAACCCTCTCCTTGAAGAGTCTACTGGCTCTGCTCTCTATAATCGGTTTCATTCTCGCAGGCCCTCTGTTCCCATAAGTTCAGTGCATGGCCACACAGAATACTAAAAATATATTTTTCAAGAATCATGACCAGAGAGAAAAGAGCTTCCTGGTATTTAAATTGAAATTGCCTGGATCCCAAGCCAACCACCAGTGAATTCATATGACAAGCCAGGGCAGCAGCGCATGGTGACACGCCCTTTCTGGCACAAATGTCCCCTCTGGGGCCAAAGGACATGAGCATTTTGTTTGGCCCCTACTACAACCACAGGTATCAGATAGAGGAAACACAATCTCCCCAGGAGAGAAATATTCTTCTGGATAATAAAAAGGTAAATGAACACAATATACATAGTAACCTTGGACAAAGTACTGAACATCTCTGAGCCTATTTCCTTATGTGTAAAATGGAGGAGGTGGTGGTACCTATATCATACGTTTGTTGTGGGATTAACATTATGGGTTAATTTTATTCTTATTATTTTATCATTCTCTTTATTTATCTTTATATTTCCATATTATTTTATTTTTTAAAAGGACACGTATTACTTTCATTCATGAATAAGAAAGCTTTTCCCATTTTGAGAAGAAAGAAGAGTTCAACAACATAACTGAGGAAAAGCCAACAGGTAAGTTAATCATTAATTATTTAAAATTTGTGTTATTTTTATGCTGCCCTGGTAGCTCAGACGGTAAAGCGTCTGCCTGCAATGCAGGAGACCTGGGATCAATCCCTGGGTCGGGAAGATCCCCGGGAGAAGGAAATGGCAACCCACTCCAGTATTCAAGCAGTATTCATGCCTGGAAAATCCCATGGACTGAGAAGCCTGGTGGGCTACAGCCCATGAGGTCGCAAAGAATCAGACACGACTGAGCGATGTCACTTCACTTCATTTCACTTCACAATGTAACGATTACTAATGAAACACACAATTATTACACTGTGTGTTTTCCATAGTTTGTTTCTGTTTAGTCACTAAATCAAGTTGGACAACTTGATTTAGCCCACCAGGCTTCTCTGTCCATGAGATTTCCCAGGCAAGAATGCTGGAGTGGGTTGCCATTTCCTCCTTTAGGGTATCTTCCCAACCCAGGGATCAAACCTGCAGGCAGATTCTTTACCATTGAGCCACCTGGGAAGCCCTACATATGTTATTAAGTTGAAAGTGAAAGTGAAAGTCACTCAGTCATGTCCAACTCTTTGCAATCCCATGAACTATACAGTGCATGGAATTTTCCAGGCCAGAATACTGGAATGGGTAGCCTTTCCCTTCTCCAGGGGATCTTCCCAAGCCAGGAATCAAACCCAGGTCTTCCGCAATGCAGGCGCACTCTTTACCAGCTGAGCCGCAAGGGAGCTTAAGTTAAATCCTCACAATTACTCCATCAGGTACTTGCAATTCCCATTTTACTGACCAAACTGAAACTTAAAGAGGTAAACTAACTTGCCCAAGTGCTGTCCTGAACCCCACAGGCCTATAAGGCCTCTGCTTGCCCAGTTTCAAGACCAAAGAAAGAGCCTGGAGTCAGCAACAGAGACATCAGTGGTTTAATGGATAGGGGAGTTCACACATCTGAAGCAAGGTCCTGGAGCTACACCTTATCGTGTGCAGCAGACTGTGGTCAGGACATGACAGCAGTCTTTGGGGAGGGGAGGTTACCAGTGACAGGGGGGATTGACATCAGGTTGGCTCATCGGTTACTGGGAAAACCATTAGAGAAGCATGCCCCTCATCATACACTTGACAAGAATGATCACTAGCTGGGGCCTGGGGCAAGTACGTAGGAAGGTCAGTCATGTACTTAGTGTGTGGTTAAAGCAGGCATTGTTCCACAAGGGATATACAGAAAGCAAGAAAGCAGCCATCTTGAGAGGCCTGACCTATACCAAGGACACAGAACCAGTAATTAACAGAGCTGCTATGTAAATTTAGTTCTGTCTAAAGGGATCTACAAACTGTAACCTGTAAGCCAAACCCCATCTGCCTTCTGTTTTTCTAAAGCCCATGAACTGAGAATGGCCTTTCCACTTTTTAATTGTTAAAATAAATGAAATAAATACTTTATAACATATGAAAATTAAATGAACTTCAAAGTTCAGTGTCCATAAATAATGTTTTGATGGAACACAGCCATACTCATTTTTATTACATCTCTCCATGGCTGCTCTAGCAGTCAGACATGACTGAGGGACTGAGTACACACACACACACACACACACACACACACACACACCGCTGTACAGGAAAAAGTGTGCCAACCCTGGTCTAAATCCAAAATCCATTATCTTCCAAGTACATCACATTGTCTCTCCTTGATAGTGCCTAAAAATTATCTATTAGATGCTGTAATTAGGAATCTCTGGTTGCCCAAGCAAAAGAAATTCAGTGGAAGAAGACAGAAGAGCATGAGCAAGTTCATCTTGGGGGAATGAAGAGAAATTTCCCAGCATGCATGCTCCGTGGTATCTGACTCTTTGCGATCCCATGGACTGTGGCCTGCCAGGCTCCTCTGTCCATGGGATTTTCCAGGCAAGAATACTGGAGTGGATTGCCATTTCCTCTTCCAGGCGACCTTCCTGACCCAGGGATGGAACCCATGTCTCCTGGGTCTCCTGAATTGCAGGAAGATACTTTACTGCTGAGCTACTGGGGAAGGCCACAGAGAGATAAAGAATAAAAAAAAAATTTATCTGCAGTCGTACCTCCCTAAATGTGTCTGTTCTCAAAAGCTAAGCAAGATTGGGCCTTGTTAGTACTTGGATGGGAGATGAAAACTACTGTACCAAATGATGACATCTGCTCAGGACAGAGTAGGGGAAGGAAATAAAGTTATTGGTTCCCGCATGGCACAAGGAGTGACCATCCACTGACAGCACACTGTCAAAAGCCTGAACTCAATATCACATATTACTCACAACACCTAGTGGGGGCGGAGACTTAATCTAGACATAAACCCTGCACTATGATAGATTTATACTACTCAAAAGCAACAAAATTAAGGGGGGGATATAAGAAATTGTGTATTAAAATTCTTATAATCAAAACAAAAAAATTAAACTCAGTTTGTTAATATCAGACGCTAGTCTATTTTTCACTAAACATCAAAAATATTGATTTCCAGATTCAAAGCAATCCTAGGGAGTTTTCTAGTACATTCCCTGCTTCATTATACCAGTGCTACATTTACACTATCCTTAGAAAATAATTACCTGCTATCTTCCCAAAAACCGCTTAAGGCTGTACAACCACATGTTTTCAAACAATCTTTTCTCGTAACCTTTATATATAAGTGATGTTTCTGATATAATCAAAACATGACCAGTAAGAGTAATTTTTAATCAGAGAGATGGAATAGTAAATCCATGACTTTCTTTTATTTTATCACTAATTTTTTTGTGTGTAGCTTAGGTACATAAGAATTTTACCCAGGCTCTCAGTTCTTTATTTATGAATCTAAGCTAATATGGAATATTTAAAGAATCAGACTTAGAAATTTTATGAACTCCCTTTTATGGTCTCTGACGATAAATACAAGGCATTGTCATCATTGTATCGCTAGACTATTTCTCAAAGTTAAGAGTCTGAGTTCCCCTAAAAGAACTAAGGAGCCACAGGGCCACCAGAGGAGGACAAGACCAAAGACACAATGCGAGTGCTGACGCTGCGTGTTAGTTGCATGATCTTAAACAAGTTACTTAATCTCTTAGCATCTATTTTCTTTACTTCTTTGAGAAAAACTGAAAGTTAGTTGCTCAGTCATGTTCGACTCTTTGCAACCCCATGGACTATATAGCCTGCCAGACTCCTCTGTCCACGGGATTCTCCAGGAAAGAATACTGGAGGGGTTGCCATTCCCTTCTCCAGGGGATCTTCCCAACCTATGGATTGAACCCAGGTTTCCTGCACTGCAGACAGATGCTTTACCGTCTGAGCCACTAGCTACTGTTGAGAGGTTGTGCGTATTAGTGTCTATCAAAGCCCTTCGTATACTACTACATGCTGTAAGAAATGTCAGTTTGTATTATTGTCCTTAATAATTGTCCCTAGGATCTCAAAGACTACTGATTTAGAAATACAATATATTTCATAGATAGATCATTTTTAAGCTTTTAACAACTGCTTAGGGTTAAGAAACCCTGGCATATATTTCATGCACAGCATTACAAGCAGGAATTCAATAGGAAAAAAGTTGATGGGTTGAGAGAAATAAAGAATGTATTTTTCTAACTCACTCATATTTTCTTTGTCTCACTGGGCTTGATAAAGCTACGATGAAGTCTTGATTGGAGATTGCATTATTACCTGGCAGGTTACCCTTTCTCTTCTGCAGGATTTGGATTCAAATGATGATGACAAAACCACCATGTGTCTAAAAACTGATCTTTTCAATTCTACTGTGTAACAGGTTGAGACTGCTATGCCTGTTAATTAACCCCTGAATCCCATCAAGGTAACTGAAGCATGAACTTAAGATAAGATTTATATGGCAGATAAAGTAAAAGCATGCTTTCAAAGCATGCTTCTCCCACCCTATGTCCCTTCCTATCTCAGTCTGACAAAAAGCGGATTCCACAGGCCTGAGTCCATACCCACTGAGAGGAGTAAGGTTTGCACTTTTAAATAAAGTGTACCACCTAACAAAATATGTCAAATGTATATTTTATAGATGCCTGGCCTTACAGAGCTGTTTTGTTCTCCTTGTATGTATTTTTGTGTAGAGAAAAGATAAACAGATTCCATTGTCTTTTCTCATTTGATTAAATGTTGTAGTATTAGGTCAGTGATAAGATATCAACTACTTTAACTCAGAAATTATTTTAGTTACAGACAATGATCTGTTTGGCTTTGTTCAAAATCAGCTTATATTTCCATTAACTATGAAATTAAATAGGGGAGGCAATTTTTAAAAGAGAAATATTAGTTTTAGCCTGAAACCCTAAGTGTTGAGTTTCTGCCTGCAGTGGGTTTTTTTCAATTAAATTATAAAGCATGGGTAATAGAGATTTATAATGGGAGTGCTGATACAATCTTAACTATAGGGAAAGCATCCGACATGCTCTATGCAGTATATGAATGGATTATTTGCATTAAATTATCTTTAGGAAATGCAAACAAAACAAAGAAAAATGTAAAGCTTGTAGCTTTATTAGCATAAAATTAAAGTCCTTGAATGCATAATTGTTCCATACCCAAAGCATTAACGGATTTTATTCTTAGAGTTCAAAGACCTCCAGATTAATATGCAAAATGGCCCCATTTTATAAGTGGGTTTTTTTTTCCCCCTTCTCAGAAAAGAGACAGTTCTTTGCTGGAGGAAATAACAATGAAGTTTAGAAAACACTAACTAATATTGATATAAAAGCCCTCAAATCTATGTAGCCAAAAACAATGACAACTAGATGCTATTAGAATATTTATATTTCTTCAGTCTGTGTATGACTATAAATTGTATGTTTAACCAAATAATGCCTAGCTTAGGAAAATAAAGTTTACAAAACAAAAATGAAAAAAACTGTCTTTTTCTAGAAAGGTTTACCTACTCTTGTTAAGTTCAGTTCAGTTGCCCAGTTGTGTCCTACTCTTTGCGAACCCATTAACAGCAGCATACCAGGCATCCCTGACCAAAACCAACTCCCAGAGTTTACTCAAACTCATCTCCATTGAGTCAGTGATGCCATCCAGCCATCTCATCCTCTGTCCTCCCCTTCTCCTCCGGCCTTCAATCTTTCCCAGCATCAGGTCTTTTCCAATGATTCAGTTCTTCACATCAGGTGGCCAAAGTATTGGAGTTTCAGTAATTATTAAAAACTATTAAAAAGAAAATTCAATAGAAAGAGAAATTCTAAACCTACTACATGCATTTAAATTCAGTTCAGCTAAGTTCAGGCACTCAGTTGTGTCCGACTCTGCAACTCCATGGGCTGCAGCACGCCAGGCTGCCCTGTCTATCACCAACTCCCGGAGTTTACTCAAACTCATGTCCATCGAGTCAGTAATGCCATCCAACCATCTCATCCTCTGTCAGCCCCTTCTCCTGACTTCAATCTTTCCCAGCATTGGGGTCTTTACCAATGAGTAGTTCTTCACATTAGGTGGCCAAGATATTGGAGTTTCAGCTTCAACATTAGTCCTTCCAATGAATATTCAGGACTGATTTCCTTTAGAATGGACTGGTTGGATCTCCTTGCAGTCCAAGGGACTCTCAAGAGTCTCCTCCAACACCACAGCTCAAAAGCATCAATTCTTCAGTGCTCAGCTTTCTTTATAGTACAGCTCTCAGATCCATACATGACTACTGGAAAAACCATAGCTTGACTAGAGACATTGGTTGGCAAAGTATGTCTCTGTTTTTTAATATGCTGTCTAGGTTGGTCATAGTTTTTCTTCTGAGGAGTAAGCATCCTTCAATTTAATGGCTGCAGTCACCATCTGCAATGATTTTGGAGCCCCCCAAAAAATAAAGTTTCTCACTATTTCCATTGATTTCCCATCTATTTGCCATGAAGTGATGGGACCAGATGCCATGATCTTCATTTTCTGAATGTTGAGCTTTAAGCCAACTTTTTCACTCTCCTCTTTCACTTTCATCAAAAGGCTCTTTAGTTCTTCCTTGGTTTCTGCCATAAGGGTGATGTCATCTGTATATCTGAAGTTATTGATATTTCTCCTGGAAATCTTGATTCCAGCTTGTGCTTAACCCAGCCCAGCATTTCTCATGATGTACTCTGCATGTAAGTTAAATAAGCAGGGTGACAATATACAGCCTTGAAGTACTACTTTCCCAATTTGGACCAGTCTGTTGTTCCATGTCCAGTTCTAACTGTTGCTTCCTGACCTGCATACAGATTTCTCAAGAGACAGGTCAGGTGGTCAGGTATTCCCATCTCTTTCAGAATTTTCCAGTCTATTGTGTTCTATGCAGTCAAAAGCTTTGGCATAATAAATAAAGCAGAAGTAGATGTTTTTTTCTGGAACTCTCTCGCTTTTTTGATGATCTGATGTATTGGCAATTTGACCTCTGGCTCTTCTGCCTTTTTAAAATCCAGCTTGAACATCTGGAATTTCATGGTTCACTTACTGTTGAGCCTGGCTTGGAGAATTTTGAGCATTACTTTGCTAGCGTGTGAAATGAGTGCAACTGTGCGGTAGTTTGAAGATTCTTTGGCATTGCCTTTCTTTGGAATTGGAATGAAAACTGACCTTTTCCAGTCCTGTGGCCACTACTGAGTTTTCCCAATTTGCTGGCATATTGAGTGCAGCACTTTCACAGCATCATCTTTTAGGATTTGAAATAGCTCAACTGGAATTCCATCACCTCCAATGGCTTTGTTCATAGTGATGCTTCCTAAGGCCCACCTGACTTTGAGTTCTGGCTCTAGGTGAGTGATCACACCATCGAGGTTATCTGGGTCATGAAGACCATTTTTGTATGGTTCTTCTGTGTATTTTTGCCACTTCTTCTTAATATCTTCTTCTGTTAGGTCCATACCATTTCTATCATTCTTTTATGCCCATCTTTGCATGAAATGTTCCCTTGGTATCTCTAATTTTCTTGAAGATATCTCTAGTCTTTCCCATTTTATTGTTTCTTCTATTTCTTTGCACTGATCACTAAGGAAGACTTTCTTATCTCTCCTTGCTATTCTTTGGAACTCTACATTCAGATGCTTATATCTTTCCTTTTCTCCTTTGCCTTTGGCACGTTTTCTTTTCTCAGCTATTTGAAAGGACTCCTCAGACAACCATTCTACCTTTTTGCATTTCTTTTCCTTGGGGATAGTCTTGATCATTGCCTCCTGTACAATGTCAGGAACCTCTGTTAATAGTTCTTCAGGCACTCTGTCTATCAGATCTAATCCATTGAATCTATTTGTCATTTCCACCATATAATCGTAAGGGATTTGATTTAGGTCATACCTGAATGGTCTACTGGTTTTCCCCACTTTCCTCAATTTAAGTCTGAATTTGACAATAAGGAGTTCATGATCTGAGCCACAGTCAGCTCCCGGTCTTGTTTTTGCTGCCTGTATAGAGCTTCTCCATCTTTGGCTGCAAAGAATATAATCAATCTGATTTCGGTGCTGACCATCTGGTGATGTCCATGTCTCCTCTTGTGTTGTTGGAAGAGGGTGTTTGCTATGACCAGTGTGCTCTCTTGGCAAAACTCTGTTAACCTTTGACCTGCTACATTTTGTACTCCAAGGCCAAATTTGTCTGCTATTCCAGGTATCTCTTGACTTCCTACTCTTGCATTCTAGCCCCCTATAATGAAAAGGACATCTTTTGGAGATGTTAGTTCTAGAAGGTCTTGTAGGTATTCATCAATTCAGTCAGTTCAGTCACTCAGTTGTGTCCGATTCTTTGCCAACGCATAAATCACAGCACGCCAGGCCTCCCTGTCCAACACCAACTCCTGGAGCCCACCCAAACTCATGTCCATCAAGTCGGTGATGCCATCCAGCCATCTCATCCTCTGTCGTCCCCTTCTCCTCCTGCCCCCAATCCCTCCCAGCATCAGAGCCTTTTCCAATGAGTCAACTCTTCGCATGAGGTGGCCAAAGTACTGGAGTTTCAGCTTTAGAAGCATTCCTTCCAAAGAAATCCCAGAGCTGATCTCCTTCAGAATGGACTGGTTGGATCTCCTTGAAGTCCAAGGGACTCTCAAGAGTCTTCTCCAACACCACAGTTCAAAAGCATCAATTCTTCGGCACTCAACTTTCTTCACAGTCCAACTCTCACATCCATACATGACCGAAAAACCATAGCCTTGACTAGACAGACCTTTGCTGGCAAAGTAATGTCTCTGCTTTTGAATATGCTATCTAGGTTGGTCGTTACTTTCCTTCCAAGGAGTAAGCATCTTTTAATTTCATGGCTGAAGTCACCATCTGCAGTGATTTTGGAGCCCAAAAAAATAAAGTCTGACACTGTTTTCACTGTTTCCCCGTCTATTTCCCATGAAGTGATGGGACCAGATGCCACGATCTTCGTTTTCTGAATGTTGAGCTTTAAGCCAACTTTTTCACTCTCCTCTTTCACTTTCTCCAAGAGGCCTTGTAGTTCCTCTTCACTTTCTGCCATAAGGGTGGTGTCATCTGCATATCTGAGGTTATTGATATTTCTCCCGGCAGTCTTGATTCCAGCTTGTGCTTCTTCTAGCCCAGTGTTTCTCATGATGTACTCTGCATATAAGTTAAATAAGCAGGGTGACAATATGTAGCCTTGATGTACTCCTTTTCCTATTTGGAACCATAGGTATTCATAGAACCATTCAAATTCAGCTTCTTCATCGTTACTGGTCAGGGCATAGACTTGGATTACTGTGATATTGAATAGTTTGCCTTGGAAATGAACAGAGACCACTCTGTTGTTTTTGAGATTGCATGGAACAACAGACTAGTTCCAAATAGGAAAAGGAGTATGTCAAGGCTGTATATTGTCACCCTGCTTATTTAACTTATATGCAGAGTACATTATGAGAAACGCTGGGCTGGAAGAAACACAAGCTGGAATCAAGACTGCTGGGAGAAATATCAATAACCTCAGATGTGCAGATGACATCACCCTTATAGCAGAAAGTGAAGAGGAACTACAAAGCTTCTTGATGAAGGTGAAAGAGGAGAGTGAAAAAGTTGGCTTAAAGCTCAACATTCAGAAAATGAAGATCATGGCATCTGGTCCCATCACTTCATGGGAAATAGATGGGGAAACAGTGGAAAGAAACAGTGTCAGACTTTATTTTTGGGGGCTCCAAAATCACTGCAGATTTTGCAAAATCATTGCAGCCATGAAATTAAAAGACGCTTATGACCAACCTAGATAGCATATTCAAAAGCAGAGACATTACCTTGCCAACAAAGGTCATCTAGTCAAGGCTATGGCTTTTCCAGTAGTCATGTATGGATGTGAGAATTGGACTGTGAAGAAAGCTGAATGCCGAAGAATTGATGCTTTTGAACTGTGGTGTTGGAGAAGACTCTCTGCAAGGAGGTCCAACCAGTCCATTCTGAAGGAGATGGGATTTCTTTGGACGGAATGATGCTAAAGCTGAAACTCCAGTACTTTGGCCACCTCATGCGAAGAGTTGACTCATTGGAAAAGACTCTGATGCTGGGAGGGATTGGGGGCAGGAGGAGAAGGGGATGCCAGAGGATGAGATGGCTGGATGGCATCACTGACTCGATGGACGTGAGTCTGCGTGAACTCTGGGAGTTGGTGATGGACAGGGAGGCCTGGCATGCTGCGATTCATTGGGTCGCAAAGAATCGGACATGACTGAGCAACTGAACTGAACTGAACTGCATTTAGAACTCTTGTTTATTATGAGGGCTACTCCATTTCTTCTAAGGGATTCTTGCCCACAGTAGGACATATAATGGTCATCTGAGTTAAACTCATTCATTCCAGTCCATTTTAGTTTGCTGATTCCTAAAATGTATGTTCACATTTGCTGTTTCCTGTTTGACCACTTTCAATTTGCCTTGATTCATGTACCTAACATTCCAGGTTCCTATGCAATATAGCTCTTTATATCATAGGACTTTACTTCATCACCAGTCACATCCACAACTGGGTGTTGTTTTTGTTTGGCTCCATCTCTTCATTCTTTCTTAGAGGGCACAAACAAAACTTTGTGTTCACCAGGACCCAGGAGAAAGGAGCAGTGACCCCACAAGAGACTGACCCAGACTTGCCCATGAGTGTCCAGGAGTCTCTGGTGGAGGCATAAATCAACAGTGGCCTGCTGCAGTGTTGGGGGCACTAGAACAGCAGTGCCTGCATGGGACCTTTTGAAGGAGGTAGCCATTATCTTCATTACCTCCATCATAGTTTGGCTTCAGGTCAAACAACAGGGTGGGAAAGCCCATTAACAGAAAATTGGATTACAGATTTACTGATCATGGCCCCCATGCTCATTAAAAAGCAGATATGTTACTCTGTCAACAAAGGTCCCTCTAGTCAAGGCTATGGTTTTTTCAGTAGTCATGTGTGGACGTAAGAGTTGGACTATAAAGAAAGCTGAGCACTGAAGAATTGATGCTCTTGAACTATGATGTTGAAGAAGACTCTTGAGAGTCCTTTGGACTGCAAGGAGATCCAACCAGTCCATCCTAAAGGAGATCAGTCCTGGGTGTTCATTGGAAGGACTGATGTTGAAGCTGAAACTCCAATACTTTGGCCACCTGGTGCAAAGAGCTGTTGGAAAAGACCCTGATGCTGGGAAAGATTACAAGCAGGAGGAGAAGGAGACAACAAAGGATGAGATGGTTGGGTGCATCACCAACTCAGTGGACCAGTTTGAGTAAAGTCTGGGAGTTGGTGATGGACAGGGAGGCCTGGCGTGCTGCAGTCCATGGAGTCGCAAAGAGTTGGACACAACTGAGTGACTGAACTGAACTGAACTGAGCATGGCCCCGCCCATCAAAATAAGACCCAGTTTCCCCCTCAATCAGTCTCTCCCACCAGGAAGCTTCCATAAGCCTCTTATCCTTCTCCATCAGAGGGTGGACAGACTGAAAACCACAATCACAGAAAACTGTCCAATCTGACCACTAACCATGGACCATAGCCTTGTCTAACTCAATAAAACTATGAGCCATGCCATGTAGGGCCACCCGAGACGGATGGGTCATGATAGAGAGTTCTGACAAAATGTGGTCCACTTGAGAAAGGAATGGCAAACCACTTCAGTATTCTTGCCTTGAGAACCCCATGAACAGTATGAAAAGGCATTTAAATTATGTGATTCCAAATTTAATTTTACAAAGCAGTCTCCCTCCAATTTACAATGCCCCAGTCACCAAAATTTGTAACAAGAAAACAGTAATAACAAAGTTTAAATTGCACAATTTTTTTAAAAGTGTGCCAACAGATAAATGATTCTTCAGAATTATAATTTTTCTTATTTTTCTAAATAAATATTAAATACCTTAATCTTTGGAAGTGAGTTACTGGATTATTTTCTGTAATAAATTTCTTTCCAATGTAGACAGTACCAGTGATTTTTATTCTGAATATTTAAATCATTTTAAATAATTTATGCTCTTTAGAGTATTTTACACATATTGCAACTCAAACTGCCACAACATATTGTTGAATTCAAGAAAATCAGTAATTGCTTTTGATCAAGAAATAGCATTTCTAAAAAAGAGATATGTCTTAAAATTCAGCAGAGTCCCAAATGTATCTCATTCATTTGAACAATGGTGCATAAATCTATAGGACTCAACCTCCAGCTGTAACACCGGGTTCACCACCTGGTTAGGAATAATACTCTCTCAATAAACAGCATTTACATGGCAAGTATTGATTAAGAATCTATTGTATGCCAGGAGTATACTGGGCTTCCCAGCATTACCATTATCCTATTTGGACTTCATATTTATATTTCATATTTATGTTCACCAATGACAGCCTGCTACAGCTAGTTTTGAGATTATCTGTCTGGCAGTGCATTAAGTTCTTAGAGTGTTCAGAGTATAAACTCATGCCAAACACACTAGGTAAACAGTTACTCTTTTCAAAAAGTTGTTCTAGAGTTAGTGAAAAAGAAGGATGAACAATTCATCAATGTCTTTTTCAAGTACCTAACATGTAATTGATACTCAATAAGCAATTAAGAATAAATGAATAATTAGATGATCATATTAAACCATATTCCCATTCTACTTAAAATTCATAAAATTCATAAATGTTTAAAATTATACTTTAAATGGGAAGGAATACAGACTACATATTTAAATCTCTATTGTGGATGTGAAAATGGTTTTACTCATAAGTTGTCTTGTCAATAGGAGACACTGCTATTGCCTCCACATCTATGGACCTAACAAAGCAGAAGATATTAAGAAGAGGTGGCAAGAATACACAGAAGAACTATACAAAAAAGATCTTCTTGACCCAGATAACCACGATGGTGTGATCACTCATCTAGGACCAGACCTCCTGGAGTGCAAAGTCAAGTGGGCCTTACAAAGCATCATATGAACAAAGCTAGTGGAGGTGATGGAATTCCAGTTGAGCTATTTCAAATCGTAAAAGATGATGCTGTGAAAGTGCTACACTCATTATGCCAGCAAATTGGGAAAACTCAGCAGTGGTCACAGGACTGGAAAGGTCAGTTTTCATTCCAATCCCAAAGAGAAGCAATGACCAAGAAAACTCAAACTACTGCACAATTGCACTCATCTCACACGCTAGCAAAGTAACGCTCAAAATTCTCCCAGCCAGGCTTTAACAGTACATGAACCATGAACTTCCAGATGTTCAAGCTAGATTTAGAAAAGGGAGAGCAACAAGAGATCAAACAGCCAACATCTGCTGGATCATCGAAAAAGCAAGAGAGTTCCAGAAAAACATCTATTTCTGCTTTACTGACTATGCCAAAGCCTTTGACTGTCTGGATCACAACAAAATGTGGAAAATTCTTCAAGAGATGAGAATACCAGACCACTTGACCTGCCTCTTGAGAAATCTGTGTGCAGGTCAGGAAGCAACAGTTAGAAGTGGACATGGAATAACAAACTGGTTCCAAGTCAGGAAAGGATTATGTCAAGGCTGTATACTGTCACCCTGCTTATTTAACTTATATGCACAGTACATCATGAGAAACACTGGGCTGGGTGAAGCACAACTGGAATCAAGATTTCCAGGAGAAATACCAATAACCTCAGTTATGCAGATAACACTACCTTTATGGCAGAAAGCAAAGAAGAACAAAGCGCCTCTTGATGAAACTGAAGGAGGAGAGTGAAAAAGTTGGCTTAAAGCTCAACATTCAGAAAACTAAGATCATGGAATCTGGTCCCATCACTTTATGGCAAATAGATGGGAAAACAATGGAAACAGTAAGAGACTTCATGTTTTGGGGCTCCAAAATCACAGCAGATGGTGACTGCAACCATGAAATTAAAAGATGCTTACTCGTTGAAAGAGAAACTAGGACCAACCTAGACAGTATATTAAAAAGCAGAGACTTTATTTTGCTATCAAAGGTCCATCTAGTCAAAGCTATGGTTTTTCCAGTAGTCATGTACAGATGTGAGAGCTGGACTATAAAGAAAGCTGAGCACCGAATAATTGATGCTCTGAACTGTGGTATTGGAGGAGACTCTTGAGAGTCCCTTGGACTGCAAGGAGATCCAACAAGTCCAGCCTAAATGAAATTAGTCCTGAATGTTCATTGGAAGGACTGATGTTGAAGCTGAAATTCCAATACTTTGGCCACCTGATGTGAAGAGCTGACTCATTTAAAAGACCCTGATTCTGGGAAAGATTGACGGAAGGAGGAGAAGGGGATGAGAGAGGATGAGATGGTTGTATGGCGTCACCGACTCAATGGACATGTTCAGTTCAGTTCTTTTCAGTCGTTCAGTTGCGTTCGACTCTTTGCAACCACATGAACCACAGCACACAAGGCCTCCCTATCCATCACTAACTTCTGGAGCACACCCAAACCCATGTCCATTGAGTCAGTGATACTATCCAACCATCTCATCCTCTGTCATCCCCTTCTCCTCCTGTCTTCAATCTTTTCCAATATCAAGGTCTTTTCAAATGAGTCAGCTCTTCGCATCAGGTAGCCAAAGTATTGGAGTTTCAGCTTCAACATCAGTCCTTCCAATGAACATTCAGGACTAATTTCATTTAGGCTGGACTTGTTGGATCTCCTTGCAGTCCAAGGGACTCTCAAGAGTTTCCTCCAATACCACAGTTCAGAGCATCAGTTATTTGGTGCTCAGCTTTCTTTATAGTCCAGCTCTCACATCTGTACATGACTACTGGAAAAACCATAGCTTAGACTAGACAGACCTTTGATAGCAAAATAAAGTCTCTGCTTTTTAATATACTGTCTAGGTTGGTCCTAGTTTCTCTTTCAACGAGTAACACCCAGGACTGATCTCCTTTAGGATGGACTGGTTTGCAGTCCAAGAGACTTTCAAGCATCTTTTCCAACACCACAGATCAAAAGCATCAATTCTTTGGAGTTCAACTTTCTGTATAATCCAGTTCTCACATCCATACCTGACTACTGGAAAAACCATAGCCTTGACTAGATGGACCTTTGTTGACAAAGTAATGTCTCTGCTTTTTAATATGTTGTCTAGGTTGGTCATAACTTTCCTTCCAAGGAGTAAGCATCTTTTAATTTCATGGCTGCAGTCAATATCTGCAGTGATTTTGGAGCTCAAAAAAAATAAAGTCAGCCACTGTTTCCACTGATTCCCCACCTATTTGCCATGAAGTGATGGGACCAGATCCATGATCTTAGTTTTCTGAATGTTGAGCTTTAAGCCAACTTTTTCACTCTCCTCTTTCACTTTCATCAAGAGGCTCTTTAGTTCTTCTTCACTTTCTGCCATAAGAGTGGTATCATCTGCATATCTGAGGTTATTGATATTTCTCCCAGCAATCTTGATCCCAACTTGTCTTCACCCAGCCTAGTGTTTCTCATGATATACTCTGCATATAAGTTAAATAAGCAGGGTGACAATATGCAGCCTTGATGTACTGCTTTTCCTATTTGGAACCAGTCTGTTGTTCCATGTCCAGTTGTACTGTTGCTTCCTAACCTGCATACAGGTTTCTTAAGAGGCAGGTCAGGTAATCTTATATTCCTATCTCTTTCAGAATTTTCCACAGTTTATTGTGATCTACACAGTCAAAGGCTTTGGCATAGTCAATAAAGCAGAAATAGATGTTTTTCTGGAACTCTCTTGAATTTTTGATGATCTGGCAGAAGTTGGCAAAGTGATCTCTGGTTCCTCTGCCTTTTCTAAAACCAGCTTGAACATCTGGAAGTTCGCGGTTCACGTATTGCTGAAGCCTGGCTTGGAGAATTTGAGCATTACTTTAGTAGCATGTGAGATAAATGCAATTGTGTGGTAGTTTGGGCATTCTTTGGCATTGCCTTTCTTTGTGATTGGAATGAAAACTGACATATTCCAGTCCTGTGGCCACTGATGAGTTTTCCAAATTGCTGACATATTGAGTGCAGCGCTTTCACAGCATCATCTTTTACGATTTGAAATAGCTCAACTGGAATTCCATCACCTCCACTAGCTTTGCTTCCTAAGGCCTACTTGACTTTGCATTCCATGATGTCTGGCTCTAGATGAGTGTGAGTGATCACATGATCATCATTATCTGGGTGGTGAAGATCTTTTTTGTACAGTTCTTCTGTGTATTCTTGCCACCTCTTCTTAATATCTTCTGCTTCTGTTAGGTCCATACCATTTCTGTCCTTTATTGTGCCCATCTTTGCATGAAATGTTCCCTTGGTATCTCTAATTTTCTTGAAGAGATCTCTAGTCTTTCCCAATCTATTGTTTTCCTCTATTTCTTTGCATTGATCGCTGAGGAAGGCTTTCTTATCTCTCCTAGCTAATCTTTGGAACTCTGCATTCCATGGGTATGTCTTTCCTTTTTTCCTTTGCTTTTCACTTCTCTTCTTTTCAAAGCTATTTGTAAGGCCTCCTCAGACAGGCATTTTTCTTTTTTGCATTTCTTTTTCTCGGGGATGGTCTTGATTCCTGTCACCTGTACAATGTCATGAACCTCCGTCGGTCATCAGGAGCAGTGGCTGCAATGTCCAAGGTAAGAAGCAGTGGCTGCACTTTGCTGGAGCAGCTGTGAAGAGATACCCCATGTCCAAGTTAAGAGAAACCCAAGTAAGACAGTAGGCACTGAGAGAGGGCATCAGAGGGCAGATAGACTGAAACCACAATCACAGACAACTAGCCAATCTGATCACATGGACCACAGCCTTCTCTAACTCAGTGAAACTAAGCCATGCCCTATGGGGCCACCCAAGACAGACAGCTCATGGTGGAGAGGTCTGACAGAATGTGGTGCACTGGAGAAGGAAATGGCAAACCACTTCAGTATTCTTGCCTTGAGAACCCCATGAACAGTATGAAAAGGCAAAAAGATAGGACATTGAAAGAGGAACTCCCCAGGTCGGTAGGTGCCCAATATGCTACTGGAGGTCAGTAAAGAAATAACTCTAGAAAGAATTAAGGGATGGAGCTGAAGCAAAAACAACACCCAGATGTGGATGGGACTGGTGATAGAAGGAAGGTCCAGTGCTGTAAAGAGCAAATTTCATAGGAACCTGGAATGTTAGGTCCGTGAATCAAGGCAAATTGGAAGTGGTCAAACAGGAGATGGCAAGAGTGAACATCGACATTCTAAGAATCAGTGAACTAAAATGGACTGAAATGGGTGAATTTAACTCAGATGACCATTATATCTACTACTGTGGGCAGGAATCTCTTAGAAGAAATGGAGTAGCCATCACAGTCAACAGAAGAGTCCAAAATGCAGTACTCGGATGCAGTCTCAAAAACAACAGAATGATCTCTGTTCGTTTCTAAGGCAAACCATACAATATCACAGTAATCCAAGTCTATGCCCCAACCAGTAACGCTGAAGAAGCTGAAGTTGAACGGTTCTATGAAGACCTATAAGACCTTCTAGAACTAACACCCAAAAAAGATGTCCTTTTCATTACAGGGGACCTGAATGCAAAAGTAGGAAGTCAAGAAACACCTGGAGTGACAGGCAAATTTGTCCTTGGAGTACAGAATGAAGCAGGGCAAAGGCTAATAGACTTTTGCCAAAAAAACACAGTGGTCATAGCAAACATCCTCTTCCAACAACACAAGAGAACAAGTCTACACATAGACATCACCAGATGGTCAACACTGAAATCAGATTGATTATATTCTTTGCAGCCAAAGATGGCTTTCCTCTATACAGGCAGTAAAAACAAGACAGGGAGCTGACTGTGGCTCAGATCATGAACTCCTTATTGCCAAATTCAGACTTAAATTGAAGAAAGTGGGGAAAACCACTAGACCATTCAGATATGACCTAAATCAAATCCCTTATGGCTATACAGTGGAAGTGAGAAATAGATTTAAGGGACTAGATCTGATAGACAGATTGCCTGATGAACTATGGACAGAGGTTCATGACATTGTACAGGAGACAGGAATCAAGACCATCCCCCCCCAAAAAAGAAATGCAATGGACATGAGTTTGAGTTAACTCCAGGAGCTGGTGATAGACAGGGAGGCCTGGCATGCTTCAGTCCATGGGGTTGCAAAGAGTTGGACACAACTGAGCAACTGAACTGACTGACCAACTGACTGACTGACAGACATGTATCAGGCCCCCCGCCCCAGGTGACTCAGTGGAAAAAAAAAAAAAAATCTGCTTCCCAAGCAGGAGACTCGGGGTCAGGAAGATCACCTGGATATGGAAATGGCAACCCACTCCAATATTCTTGCCTGGAAAAAACCATGGATAGAGGAGCCTGGTGAGGTATAGACCATGACATCACAAATGAGTTGGACACAACTTAGCAACTAAACAACAACAACAGACATTTATCCTATGATAAATGTCATTACACATATCATATAAGTCAATATAAAGCATTTTGTAAAAATGACTAGATGATTTTAAACTTGTTCAACTCAGAAACAGCCAGTACTCCAACAGAATGGCTGAGATTAAAACTGTTTTTTTTCTTTTAATTTATTTATTTTAATTGGAGGCTAATTACTTTACAATATTGTAGTGGTTTTATATTTTTGCCAAAGAAAAAACACCAGCCTTTTTGCTAACTCCACTAATGTTGCTAACCTAAAGATTAAAATCAGTATTGTTATTGGCAGGGGGGAAAAAAAAACATTCTCTCATTATTTTTTGCATTTTCAGTTTTTAAATGGAATAGAGAAATGTATTTCATGTATAAAGTGCTTTACAGTTTACCAAGTGTTTCCATATCAGCCACCTATTTTCAAGGGACTTAAAGAGGCTTCCCTGAGAAATTACTACCCACAAATCACTACCTGTGACAGTTCTATTGTATTTCTAGCTGGTTAAACCACATCAATAATATAGAATTCAATGCCGGTTGCCACGTTTTCAGAGGGACATTGACTAATTAGAGTGTAATGAAATGTAAATGTCCAGATGACTAGGAGAAGCCATAATTTTTGATAAATTATTCAAGCAACTTGGGAAGTGAAGAATAAGGAAAGGTATAATATCAGCTTTCAGATATTTGAAGGGCTGTCATGGAGAGATGGTATACTAATTCTAGGATACAAAGCTGGAAGTAAGGAAGGCAAATTCTGACTGAAAGTAGAATGAACTTTTTATTCACTTGTGCTGTCCAATAACAGTAACAGCTGCCTCTTGAGGGTGGTACCAATCTCCGGAGGTGTTCAGGCAGAAACTGAATGTCTGTCAGAGTTATAATTTTTAAAAATTATTGTACCACATGTATACTGGTGGTGGATTCATTTTGATATTTGGCAAAACTAATACAATTATGTAAAGTTTAAAAATAAAATAAAATTTAAAAAATAAAATAAAATAAATAAATAAATAAAAATTATTGTACCAGGTGGAGAACTAGGCTAAAGATCTCTAAGTTTCTCTCTAAGTCTCAGATTTTACTTTTCTTGATAAAATGAAATACCTAAATGGAGTACAAAATAAGAGTTTTATTGTATGCTCATTTCTATAACAGTATAATATTCTCAATTAAGTGTTTAAATTTAAGATTCTATGATACACAGAATGCTTACTTCCAACCAAAAAGAGCCATTTGATCATTTAAAATATCCAATGCATGAAACAAGAAGTATAACAAGTTTTGGGCAACAGAGCCTTATATCCTATTCACAGATAAATAATTGCAATCATAAGAAAACATCTTTCATTTGTGAGGAAGCCATATAAAATTTACTATGAATAAGTATAAATTTAAGTATAATTTTATGAATCAAGAATAAAGTCCTTTCTCTCTCCTCTCTAACATGCTAGAACAGGATGGAGCAGAATAAGCTGTAAGTATTGAACAGTGGTTCACTGGGCTCCCTGAATCCTTCTTGATCATATGTAAGACTAAACAGCTAATATACTTCTCTTGCACAGAAGGTTTATAGACCTAGGTTCTAGTCCTGGTTTTGCTACCAATTGCATGGCCTTCAATGAGTAATTTACTTCCATATCACACTTCAAAAAACAGTTGGATTAAAGCATCATTTTAATTCTTTCTGGTTCTAAGGTCTATGACTTCTATATATATGATATCCTACTGAGGCAGTCAAGCCCTGTCGACCTTCAAGAACAAATGATAAACCTAAAAACATTTTTTAAAGCCCGTAAATGTGACCAACAATGGAAATAACATAAAGAAAAAAGATTTAGAAGACACATTGTGATCAGCTGGCACACTGATTGAAAGAAAATGCACTCTCATTGGGTGATGATGGCTATAAAATCTAAGCCCTGTTACCCTAAAGTCATAAAATTTGGAAGAAGTGGGAAGAGAGAGAGGAGGCCACAAAGAAGAAAAAAATCAAAAATGAGGGACAAGAAGGAAGAAATCAATAAGCAGCCAATCTCTGCAATGGCAGGATTATAAAGAGCATCAGAAATAATGAGCAGAAAAAAGAGAGAGAGAGAGAAGAGAAATTGAGCTGTGAGAACAAAAAAGAAAAGAAAGGAACAAACACTTGCCGGAGCTTGAAACAGTGTGGTCCACTGAGGCTGGACAGTGGTGCAAGCTGAAGCTCATTCACTCGTACGAACCAGGCGTGGGCTTCCCTCTACCATAGCAGAGTGGAGTCATGGCCATTAGTGACAATCTGGATGCACTGAGCTTAGACTGTGTCCAATCCACTCTGCATATCACAGGAGGGTATAACATCTTTAAAATGTTTTCACCTCTAAAATGTTTCCAAAAGAGTCTTGTAATTAAGGAACTGAGCTTTGGATTGGGAAGAATCTCATTCATCCAAAGTTAACTGAGATGCTCCTTGGTACATGGAGTGAATTTATGGATAGGTATACATGGATGATTTATAAATAGATATAAATAACTGCTTACTTGAGGGCCTAGAACAATGCTCTAGCCATTTATATATGTATATATGTGTGTGTATATATACACATATATATATATATTCTGCCCTTCTCTCTATTCTCTTTCTACTCGGACTTCTTGAGAATTCACATTTGTGGGAGCTGATGATGTAAATCCAGCAGTGGGCTTAATGAAAACCACAGCAGACTTTTCTCTATTTTTTTTTTCCTGTGTGTTATTTTCATGGGAATCTGGGTCTTCAGGAGAATTCTGAGCAAAACACCTAATGTCATCTGGCTATCTTAGCACCATGCAAATTTCCAATAATTATTAGTAATAATTCTAGAAAACAGAAAGATTATAATAATAAAAACAAAAGCATGCCAAATCAGCTTGTACTTAATTAGAAACACTGGAACAGAAACTAAGAATAAGCTGCTATTTCCCTACAAAGAGTCAAAGGAATACTTATGTATAAGATATGATATAGGATAGTATTTAGAAATACTAATGTACACCTCTTCTCCCTTGGCAATTTCTTGTAGCCTTTCCTCAGTCCAAACAATTAGCATGTCCCACTTTCTCTGCAATAGGGAATGGCCATTGAAGCTGAACACAGGTAAACGAAAGAATTCAATTTTTAGACAATATTCTTTAATCTTACAAGAATATTGTACGTTATTGTATTTTTGGCTGCACCATGAGGCATGCAGGATCTTGGTTCCCCAAGCAGGAACTGAACCCATGCTTCCTTCAGTGGGAGCACAGACTCTCAGCCACTGGGCCACCAAGAAAGTCCAGCAACATGTTTTGTAGGTTTACTTTCAATTAAGAAAATCTAGATTTATAAGAATTCCAAGCAAAAGTTTAACCCATAAAGAATAGATCTGGAGTAGTCCACAATTGCTCACATTTTTAGCTTCTGTTATTTATATTAGGTATTGAATTTCATATCCAACAGGACTGGACTTGATGACATCTGATAGAAAACCTCAAACGTGGCTTAAAGCCACAAAGGTATATTCTTTCACATAAAGCATGTTCAGAAGGTAGTTCCTATTCTCTGCTCCACCTTCACCCTCAAGCTCACCTCATAACCCAAGCTTGCCGTTGGAGTTTCAGCCATTCTGTTCACATTCCAGGCAGTAGAAGGGAGGAATAGGTAGCTGCTCCCAGTCGGTCACCTTCAAGAAGCCCTTCTGCAAATCACATACAGTACCTCCATTTACCCAGAATTTAGTCTTATGGCCATACCAACCTTCAAGGAAAGCTGCAAAATACAGTTTTTATTCTACATAGCAATGTACCCAGTTAAGAAACTACTTGGAAAATTACTAGTGAAAAACTACTAAGAAAGAAGGTTAGAATGGAAATTAGGTAAATACTTAAAATCTGTATGCAGGTCAGGAAGCAACAGTTAGAACTGGATATGGAACAACAGACTGGTTCCAAATAGGAAAAGGAGTACGTCAAGGCTGTATATTTTCACCCTGTTTATTTGACTTATATGCAAAGTACATCATGAGAAATGCTGGACTGGAAGAAACACAAGCTGGAATCAAGATTGCCAGGAGAAATATCAATAACCTCAGATATGCAGATGACACCACCCTTATGGCAGAAAGTGAAGAGGAACTCAAAAGCCTCTTGATGAAAGTGAAAGTGGAGAATGAAAAAGTTGGCTTAAAGCTCAACATTCAGAAAACAAAGATCATGACATCCAGTCCCATCACTTCATGGGAAATAGATGGGGAAACAGTGTCAGACTTTATTTTTCTGGGCTCCAAAATCACTGCAGATGGTGACTGCAGCCATGAAATTAAAAGATGCTTACTCTTTGGAAGGAAAGTTATGACCAACCTAGGTAGCATATTCAAAAGCAGAGACATTACTTTGCCAACAAAGGTTAGTCTAGTCAAGGCTATGGTTTTTCCTGTGGTCATGTATGGATGTGAGAGTTGTTCTGTGAAGAAGGCTGAGCGCCAAAGAATTGATGCTTTTGAACTGTGGTGTTGGAGAAGACTCTTGAGAGTCCCTTGGACTGCAAGGAGATCCAACCAGTCCATTCTGAAGGAGATCAGCCCTGGGATTTCTTTGGAGGGAATGATGTTGAAACTGAAACTTCAGTACTTTGGCCACCTCATGCGAAGAGTTGACTCATTGGAAAAGACTCTGATGCTGGGAGGGATTGGGGGCAGGAGGAGAAGGGGACGACAGAGGATGAGATGGCCGGATGGCATCACTGACTCGATGGACGTGAGTCTGAGTGAACTCCAGGAGTTGGTGATGGACAGGGAGGCCTGGCGTGCTGCGATTCATGGGGTCGCAAAGAGTTGGACACGACTGAGCGACTGATCTGATCTGATCTTAGTGACCTAGGAAAACACCACTAGTTTTTCTCTCTTCAGAGGACATAATAAGGGTAGCGATTAATGGGGCTTTAGAGGAGACGTTTCAAGTGAGAGAGAGAGCAGAACCTGGAGATAAGTGGAACCAACCTGGAAGGACCAAGTGGGCAAAAGCAATGGTGGCGTTCATAGACTGCCCCAGAGTAAGCCCAGAACAGAGCAGCAGCCCAGGGAACAAGGTGGGAGTAGTCACTGCTCTCTCACTGTCCAGGTTCCATGTGAGTACCAAAGCTCATCAGTGCAGAGGAGCGGTGTTAGCCATCCTGGCCACTGGTTTCTGGGCAGAGCTTCCCAAGATCCAATGGCCTGTTAATGCACCAGGAAAAAAAGTGCTCCTCTAGGCTCTGAGACTTGCCATGGTCTGGGTGGGCAATCTCCCTTAAAATGGCTCAGGATGTTCAGAGGACCCCTGAAGCAGAAACTATGATCCTAAACATCATGGGTCCTGTAATCATAGATCTTGTTTTGTTTGAATTTGTATATATATATCCATAAGTACACAAACCATTCTTTCCAGAACCCAGAGGGATAGTTGGAATTTCTCTGTAATACCCTTTGTATTCATTTCGCACAACTCAATTTTTACTGAGATTCCAATCAGCAAAGTTCTACCCTCACAAAACTTTTCTCTAGTAATTCAGACAATAAAGGTACATTTAAAACTATAATATACAGAGGATGAGTGGAAGATATATCCAGAAATAATAGATTGTAATCAAATTGAGAAGGCATTTGAAAATAGCAGAGTGAAGAGTTCACAACTAAGCCAGTAGAAAATAGGAGTGATATGGTTACTTGAAGATTTATCCAATTCAGGTCTACCAATCCTTATCCACGATTTCAAAGTCCAAAAGTTGCAAAAATCAAAAACATAAGTTTTTTTAACAATGCATTTGGAGACAAAAGCCAATCTAATCTGAACACATTGGGTATGAAAGTTTAACATGCACAATGAGAGACCATTTATTTATTTATACCAATTGTATCATTTATATTACTTAACATGAATATTCATACATTTCACTGAAGAAATAGCAATGTTTGATTACATGATGCTCCCCCAGTCTCCATTATGGGGATTTTGTAATACAGAGTATTTTCTCCATATTAACTTTCTAAAACTCCCAGAATTAACAAGGTCTACATTCTAAAACACATCTTAAAAATAAACTAATTATTTAAAATAACATACATCTGATCTCGAGTTTAATATGAGTTATTATCATCTGTATAACACATCTGTATTGACGTATAGGATGGGATGGGAGAAACAGAGGTGAGAAGACTAGTCTGGATACTTTCAAAAGTCCCGGCTGGAGAAAAACAAGTAAAGCATGGTGGCCATGAGATGGAAAAGATGAGTGGATGTAAGAATCACTGAGCACTAGATTTGGCAGCTAACTGGAGGCATGGACGTGAAGGAGTAGTCAAAGGGAAATCCTGGGAACCTAGTGATAGTTTCAATAACAATATCAACAACAACAAAGGTGGAATTGTTAATGAGTTTGTCCCAATTGTATTGGACTTAAGATGTTGGCAGAATATCTAAGTTGTAATGTCAGGCAGAGTTAAAAATGAGTGTTTAGAGTTCAGGAGAGACATCAGTACCAGAGTTGGAAACCTGAGACGCAACCACATGGAGGAGATAATGAAATCTATAGCAATGGATGAAATTCCCAAGAAGCAAAGAAGTGGAAAAAAAAAAAAAAAACTACTTGTGTGGAATTTTGGGAAATCACTAGCACTCTACAACATAGTTCTCTTAATTGCATGAAAGGTCTATTGCTAAAGATTAGCAGAGGCTAATCATCTCTTAATGATGGAGAAGCAGCATGTCGGATGTATCAGAAATGCAGCAGATCCATACAGGAAGGAGCGCAATTCCAGAATTCCCTCTTAATAACACTTCAGTGTATCTGTTGCCGACAAAGAACCGAGCAAACATCATTTTGAGATGCCCCAAGGCAGATGAATTCACTTTTTACCTAAAATCAATGTATGTCCTTGAGTCCACATTTTTTATACTCCCAGGCTAGTAGGAATGTAGCTTTCTATGGAATCTATTATTGTGACCAGCTCTGTCTCAAGCAGGACCATTCAAGCCAAGGTAAACTACAGTTTGTCAAGTTGTTAACTTATTTTGAAAACGGTATCTTTCTTACCAATGCTGCCACAGAGTCATATCAATATTTAATGTTTTGTAGCAGTGAAAACATAATAGGAAGAGATTGCAATGGGTTAAGCAGACAGGAACAGAAAGCCACATTCCTCACCTCTAAAAGCAAAACTACAGATGGGGTAATCCTCTAGAAGTATGATGGCTAATTTTATGTGTCACCTTGGTTGGATCACATTGCCCAGAATTGTGGTCAAACACTATTCTGGATATTTCTGTGAGGGTGTTCGGGAGATGGAATTTACATTTAAACTGGTAGACTTTACGGTAGATTGCCCTCCATAACTTGGGTGGATCTCCTACAATCCTTTGAAAATATGTATCAAACAAATGACTGACCTCCCCTGAGCAAGAGGGCGTTCTTCCAGCCTCAGCCCCCAAACTTGCACTGCAGCATGGACTCTTTCCTGGGTCTCCCATCTGACAGATCTATGACTTGAACTGCAACAGGGTCTCTTCCTGAGCCTGCCAGCCCACTCTTCAAATTTTGGATTTACCAGTCATTATAATCACTTGAACCAATTCCTTAAAATAAACATACATCCTATTCTGTTTCTCTGGAGAACCCTGACTAGTACAAGAGGGGAAAAAAAGAATAAAGTTGTATAGCATCAGGTGATCTGAAGAAATTGGAGAAATTGAAATCTGTGATCAGGTTGTCTGGAAAAAACTAATCTAGTCAAAAACCAAACTGTAAAAGTGAACTGACTAAGGCATTAGATTAGTTGAAATGAAAAACTGATCAAAAATAAAGATGCCACCTCTCCACTCCCCAACTTCTTTGAAAGTGAGAGTCACATCCAACTCTTTGCAACCCCATGGACTATACAGTCCATGCAATTCTCCTGGCCAGAATACTGGAGTGGGTAACCTTTCCCTTTTCCAGGGGATCTTCCCAACCCAGGGATCCAACCTAGGTCTCCCACATTGCAGGTGGATTTTTTTACCAGCTGAGCCACAAGAGAAGCCCAAGAATACTGGAGTGGGTAGCCTATCCCTTCTCCAGAGGATTTTCCCCACCCAGGAATCGAACCAGGGTCTCCTGCATTGCAGGTAGATTCTTTACCAACTGAGCTATCAGGGTTATTTCTCAGTAATTTTCACACATCACTGGCAGTTTTACAAGCCTTAGACATTTTTGTCTTTTTCACAAGATGGGCGATTTGCTCCTATTTTTACTTTTTTTTAATTTCAAATTCATTTTTCTGCCCAAAGAAATTCAGACTTTTGTGCCTCAACTGACAAAAATGAGTCAACTATTTTATAACAACTCCAACAGCGTCTTTTTCTATAGTTGTATTTGTACAATTATTTAAATGTTACATGTTTCCCTTTTGTGTAAAAATAAATGGAAAATGGCAATTAAAGGGCCAAAAAACAGTGTTAAAGGTCTCATAAAGCTAACACAGTTGTGATAAGATGGAGATCATTTGGTATGCAAAGAAAGGTAGATGTACAGCTTCTATCACACAATCTTTACTCAGATGAGTGTTAATTATGAGACAAAGAACAAAATTAAGAATATGTAAGAAATGCTAGAAATATATGATCAAATATTGTTTGACAAACAAAGGTAATTAGGAATTTTTAAATATTTTTAGCTTTCTGGGACTGGAATGTCCCTTATAACATGGATGTCTATTGTTCAACTTTTCACACTCAACCTCCTCACATCTTTTAAGAGCATAGATATGTTGCCAGGGTTGTTGTTGTCACTGAGTTACTCAGTCGTATCCAACTCTTTTGTGACCCCATGCATTTTAGCCCACCAGGCTCCTCTGTCCATGGGATTTCCCAAACAAGTATACTGGAGTGGGTTGCCATTTCCTTCTCCAGGGGATCTTCCTGACCCAGGGATCGAGCCCATCTCCTACTTGGCAGGTGAATTTTTTACCACTGAACCACCAGGGAAGCCCACTGACAGGATACAGTTTCTCAAACTTCACTGTGCATGCAGATCACCTTAGGATCTTGCTCAATTACAGATTCTAGTTCCGTTGGTCTGGGGCAATGCATGAGATTGTGTCCCTAAACCACACCTTAAGCAGCATGGTTTTAAGAGACTCACACTCAAAGGTGCATACAAACATTGCAAAAATTAGCCCATCTATGGTTCACCAAAGTCCTCACTAGATGAAAAATGAGTAACTGATATTACTCAATAGAAAATATTGATATTAAACCAATTTTCTAATTCAAACTGCTTTTAGAAAAAATATTTTAAATTATTTCATTTGTTGCCCAAATTTCCATTTGTCAACTTGTTGGCTCTAAATTTGGCCCCCATACACGGAGGGCAAAGAGAGACCCAAGAAAGAGGCAGACCACTTCAGATTGGTAGGCAGTTATTTTAATAAGCCAGTGAACTTACAGATGAGGCTTGTGTTGGATGGCCACAAGATGAGTAGATCTCTGCACCCCACCAGAATTTTAGAAGATTATATATAAACGCCTTAATCAGGTCCAGTCACGTATTCAGTTCAGGAGTTCTCAACTACATCTTACTGTCTCAAGATTGCATCCTTGAATGGCTCCTAGTGTGGAAATGGTGGGCAGAACATATGTTCCAAGGACAGGAGAGAGGTGAGGAGCCTGTGATTGCCCAAGTCCAGCTCTTGAGTCAACCAGCAGTTCACATTCTCTCCATGACCTCCTCTAACACTAGTTGAATTAGTTTTTTTAATTCCTTTTTTTCCCCAATAAATCTGTAATGGCAGCAAAGAAGAGTCAAGGAAATATAAAAAGTTTCTAATATACCTCAAATGGACTCCTTCCTCAGACTTCCTTAATTCATAAGTCAACGATTCCATCGTTCACCCAGCTACTAAGGAAAAAAGCCTAAATATCATCTTTCATTTCTTTCTTCATCTTCTACATTCAATCTGGCATCAAATCTGCTCAGCTCAGACTTCCCTGGTGGTCCAGTACTTAAGAATCCATCTGCCAAAGCAGGAAATACAGATCCGATCCCTGGTCTGGGAAGATTCCACATGGCACAAGGCAATACGCCTGTGGGCCACAACTACTGAGCCCAGGTTCTAAAGCCCAGGAGCCGCAGCTACTGAGCCCATGCGCCCTAAAGCCTGTGCTCTGCAACGAGAAGCTGTCACAATGAGAAGCCTGCATACCACCACCAGGGAGAGCCCACCTGCAGCAACCAAGACCCACGCAGCCAAAAATAAATAAATAAATATTTTTTAAAAGGTCTGCTCAGATCTATCTCCAAAATGTATCTCATATCTGACCACTTTGCTCCGATGCCATCATAAGCAAACCACTATCATCCCTCAGCTGGACCACTCACTGCAACAGGCTCCTAACTGGCGTTCGTTCTTCCACTGTGGGCCCTCGTACTGCTCATTTGCTTTGTAACAGTCAGATGATATTATTAAAGTGTAAATCAGATATCACACCTGTCTCCAGTGCAATGAATTCCCACTGCAGTTTTTTTTAAAGGCTTATACTGGGTTTTAAGACTCAAAAGGATCTGGTTTCTACATCTGTCTCCAAACTTTTCACTGTGCATATATATTGTAGACATCACCCCAAGGGTCTGAGAAACAGTACCCTGTTCAGGAAGAATATATGCATTCCCCACCCTCAAAAGGCCCTTTTTCCAACCACAACCCCATTTGTTCACTTTATAAGTAACTGCCATCCTGACTTTTATTATACCAACTTCTTTGCTTGTCTTTTAATTTCAGCACTTGAGTATGCATTCATGGTTTAAAGTCATTTTCTTGCTTTTGAATTTTTACAATCATATGGTATATATTTTGTGTGTGTGTTTACTTAATTTGTTCAATGTTGCTTTTTTAAAGACGGAGCCATGAAAAAAAAAAAAAGATGGAGCCATGTTGCTCTGTATGACTATAGTTCACTCATTTAATTTGCTGTGTAGTATTTCATTGCATTAATATACTGCAATTTACTTGTTTATTCTATGTTGGTGGGTGTTTAAGTTGCTTCCTTTGGCCTGCTGAAAATAATATTGTTATGAACATTCTTATACAGGTAACCTCACACATATGCACACATTTCTGTAAGGTATATGCCTAGAAGTAGAAATACTGGGTTATAAGCTATGGAATTGTCAGTTTTTCTAGATAAACTGCTTGTTGAAAGCATTTGGGTCAGTTTATACTCCTGCCAATAGTATATTGGTGTTGCCATTTCTCCGTTAACTCTTGCTATTAATCCATCTTTTAAATTTTAGCTATACTAGTGGGTGGCACACTCCAGTACTCTTGCCTGGAAAATCCCATGGATGGAGGAGCCTGGTAGGCTGCAGTCCATGGGGTCGTTAAGAGTCGGACATGACTGAGTGACTTCACTTTCACTTTTCACTTTCATGCATTGGAGAAGGAAATGGCAACCCACTCCAGTGTTCTTGCCTGGAGAATCCCAGGGACGAGGGAGCCTGGTGGGCTGCCATCTATGGGGTCGCACAGAGTCGGACACGACTGAAGCGACTTAGCAGCAGCAGCAGTGGGTGGCGAGTAATATTGTTGGAATTTTAATTTGCATTTCTCATTACCAGTGAGGTATTATTTCATCCATGAAATCATGAAGGTTGTAGTTGCTGTTGTTCAGTTGCTCAGTCCTGTCTGACTCTTTACAACCCCATGGACTGCAGCATGCCAGGCTTCCCTGTCCATCACCAACTCCCAGAGCTTGCCCAAATTCATGTCCATCGAGTCAGTGATGCCATCCAACCATCTTGTCTTCTGTCATCCCCTTCTCCTCCTGCCTTCAATCTTTCCCAGCATCGGGGTCTTTTCTAATGAGTCAGCTCTTCGTATCAGGTGGCCAAAGTAGTGGAGCTTCAGCTTCAGCATCATGGACATGTACAATTGAAGTGATGTGCACTAGATCAGGCTCAAGCAGGTCGGAAGGCACAAATAAACTGCATGCTCAAGTGGCTCAGATGTTGTAGTAACTATGCCTGCACAGCTGTTTCTTCCTCAGTCCACACCTAGGCTGTCATAGCGATATCCATAGTTTATTTAGTGAGGAGGAAAAAACTCCGAGGATGGTTCTTTCCATCACAATATGCTTCAGAAATTACCACTGCAATCTAGTGTGTCTCTGAAAGGTGGTGAATAGAAATCTCAGTGGGCAGAATTTTCAACAGTACTTCTGGTTGTCTACTGTAAAGAAACTAGGAAAAGAGATGTCCACAGGTGTAGATCTACAGTGTTCCATGGGCAAGGGGCTAATGGATTTTTCAGGTAGTCAGGGGCTTTGAAAGAATAAGATCAGAAGGCTAATGACAAGGAAATCTGGGGAGGGAGTATGTGAATGGAACTCTCAGGATGAGAACAAAATTTGAGGCTAGTAGTGTCCCATGTGATGTTCAGAGGGCAACCACTGTGGTGAACGTCTTCCTTGATTAAGTGGACAGGATGACTCATCCTCTGGATGTCAGTCATCCTCTTTCCCTAGCATCCCAGTGCTTGCTCAGTGGGCTCGTGTACCATTAACTGTGGCAGCAGGAATAGAGGTTATCAACCCAGGGATCAAACCCAAGTCTCACACATTGCAGGCAAATTCTTAACCATCTGAGCCACCAGGGAAGCCCAAGAATACTGGAGTAGGGAGCCTATTCCTTTCCAGGAGATCTTCCAGACCCAGGAATCGAATCAGGGTCTCCTGCATTGCAGGATTCTTGACCAGCTGAGCTACGAGGGAAACCCCATACATGGACTCAGCAACATGAAATTCTTCTCACCAATACTAATCTTACTATATTGTCACTGCCGAGTACCTAACCTGCTAAGAACACAGACCAGTCCTGAGAGACACCAGCCATCTGGTGACTAGTTAATCACATTGGATTCCTTCTCTAGTGGAAGATCCAGCAACTGTCATGAAAATATTTATTCTGGATATGAATCCTAAGACTCTTGCTGTAAGACTACCAACCATAATCTCACTAACACGGTTATCTCTCAAAACATAAATTCTAAATGAGAAATTCATTTCAGAAAGGGCTCAGAACTATGAAATTCATAGGACTTTCCATGTACCAAATCACCCAGAAGTGGCTGGATTGATAAAGTAATATAATGACCTACTGAGACATATTAATATGATGTTATTTCTCCCACTGACAGAATACACAGTTTGAGGAATTATGGAATAAAAACTAGGATGGATTTTTTCTCATTATTATGTTTAATAATCCACTCACAGAATTTTTTACTCCCATCCTTACAAATGGGCCAAAAAAAGAGGTCCCTCTAAGGGCTGGGGTGCTTATCCATATTATTACAGGGAAATTGGTCTACTGACACAGAGGGGTCAGTATGAACTATGTCAAGAGCTCAGGGGATTATCTGGGTTGCCTCTTAATGTTCTCTTACTTAACAGTAAAAGTTAATACACAACCAACTCCTAAGGACTCAGACCTATCAGAATTAAGATTCAGCTACCTTACTAGGTAAAGAGCCTTGACTAGCTAGCATGCTGGCCAGGAGCAAAAAAAAAAAAAAAATGGAGTAGAGGAAGAGGTTATAAATATCAACTACAACTTCATGCCCAGTTATAGAAACAAGTACTTAAGCAAATCTACTTTATTGTTTGTTCTATATATTTTTGTGTATATTAACTATTTTTTCTTCCCCCTTTCCCTATCAAGTCATATAAAAAATATTGGTGGTAGTACACTTGACAATTTAATCATCCAGGTGATTCAACCAGAATACCTAACACCTCTAAGAATAACAGTAGGCGCTTCCCAGGTGGCTCAGTGGTAAAGAATCCACCTGCCAACACAGGAGACACAGGTTCCATCCCTGGGTTGGGAAGATGCCCTGGAGGAAGAAATGGCTACCCACTCCAGTATTCTTGCCTGGAGAATCCCATGGACAGAGAAGCCTGGTGGGCTGCAGTCCAAGGGGTCACAGAGTCAGACACAACTGAGCACACGTGGGGGCACACACACACACACACACACACACTAATAATAGTAACTGATGGAACTTACTTGCCATAGGTACTCAGCTCCCTCTCCCCTCACTCCACACAGGCACACCCACCCTCCTATATTCCGCTCTATTCTCCTGGGGTTAGGATATTCAGACTACATTTCCCAGACTCCTTTTTGACAACTGGATTCCTGTCAAGTTTGGTCAATAGGAAGCAAGGTAGCACAGGTCCCAGCACTGTGATATTTGTTGGCAGTGATTTCAGGGGAAACAGAGGTAGAGTGATTGTGAACTCCAACAGACCACAGACAGTACCTGTCAGTAATCTTAGCTCTGGCCCAGGCAGTACCATTTAAGCAGATCTAGGATAGACTACAACACCCTCCAATAGTGCAGCTGTGGGAACAGACTCCTAGCAGTTTCTGAACTCTGAGAATACTAACCTCCCACAGAACAATCTAACTACATTTACCAGTTATCCAGGAAAAACATCACCAACACCCTAGAATGAGATAAAATGAACCAAAAATCCCCTCATTAAAGCAGCCCCATAGAATGATCAACAGGTAGGTCTAATTTAATTATAAGGGTATCTGAAAATGAGACAATCAGATTGGACTGCCATAATCAGAGTAGCATGCTCAGGAAGCACTACTGGGTGTGCCGCCATGTCTCCTTATTTATCCCTCCCATCAGTTATAATTTATCATGACATCACTGCAGATTACAGTGAGGGAGATTTCTTCTATCACTTGGCCCCTTATTTCAAAGCACAGGTGGATTCATGAACACAAATATCCTTCCTTAAACTAAATAAATGCCTGTCTATACTTCTGGAACAGATTTTAACACAAGCTTTTATTTTATTCCTGCTCTCCTTACATCAAACACATTTTGAGATTATCAGACTTTACCAAATTTTCCATCATAAACTAAAAATATCTCCATATAATTTCCTCCCTCTGGTAAGTCAAGTTCATTTTGTGTAAGACATTTCTTCCCTTGTAAAACTAGACTGTAAATTTTTCAAAAAAGAATTTTCTTTTAAATTGACTCTTCGTTCCTATAACTAGTAAGCACCATGCTATTTTGGGACCCCAAAGAAAGCAACTGTAAATCAAGTTCTATAGAACTTCTTTGGTTTTTATTTAAACTAACCATTTATTCAATTCCACAAAGAAATCAGTGTTATATTTTTCTTAACATTCAACTTAAAACATTAGACATAATAAGCTGAATGAGGGAAAATCATTATCAAATGCTAAAAATGTAAACATGAAAAAAGTAAACATGAAAACAAATCTCTTTTTAAAAATTCATTTAATTACAAGAAAATTAGCCAGAAAATTGCACAGTTCCAAACAAATCCTCTGTATAAACACAAGGGCTCATTTACCATCATCTTTTTATATTTATCTCTGAAATAACATTCCATCTATTGAACTCAGCTTCTACTGGCAAAATTAGAACACATGGGTATTTTTTACTGTTTAATATTCCATAAGCAGAATTGGCTTTTGTCCTGAAGTTATGATGGTGTCTGTCATTCTGCTTCAGAGAAACTCTAAAATTGTTCCCTTATGAGTTTCAATTAGCCACTCTCAAAATCCAATGGAAAAAGAAAAACAAAAAAAAACAAAAAAAAAAACTGTAGTTTCACTAAAAGATTCCTGTCCTCAACTTCATTTTACCAGCCTAAGTACACATTCAGAGAAAAGCTTCTTAAGTCCTGTAGTTTCAAATTCCTTTTGTAACTCATCCAACGATGAATACTCTTTGACTTCAAATGCCAGAAACCTGCATTATACAAGAGAAACTCATGAATATGCCTAAATTTGTCAGAGTATAATTATCGATTCAGTTGCTTTTCCATCTGCAATAGTACTAAATTATACCTTTTGTGTTCTGTCTGTACTTTTGTTTCAAACAGTACACTAATCATTTTCTCTTTGCATTTCTTTCCACTTGAGTCCACATCCACTTTGCAAGTTTTCTGAAGAATCAGGTACTCCTAAATGATAAAACAGTATGTTAAATATATATCTTACTCTGAATCTCAAAGTCTTACTTTTAAAGGAGAAATAATCTGCTGGCCTGTTTGCATGCTGACAGAGTACTCGCTTTCTGAATCAAGCAGTAAGAGAGTTACAGTGTTTTTATGTACTTGGAAGCGTAACATTCTGGTGAATGCTGGAGTAAAGAAGGTTCTGATCCAACTACACAGGCTTAAATCTAGACTAGTCAGCCTACTAGAGCTGATTCTGGGGTTAGTTACCTAAACCCTCTGTGCCTCTGTAACCTACTCCATAAAATGCTTGCTCTTAACAGCTACCTTATAGGGACGCTGTGATGGTTAAATGAGCTAATATGTGCAAAGCACTTAGAGGAGTGCCTGGCACAACAGCACTTAATACAGCCAGCTGCTACCATTATGACAGTACTCTTACTACTTCAAGGTCAGAGTGAAGTTAATAGACACACAGTACCAAACTTTCCAAATTGATGGAATCCATAAATATGTACCTGTAATTCTCAATCCTGATAAACAATCTTAAAAATTTTTAACAGAGATATTTACATTACATGGCATTTTAGGGAAAGTTAATAAAAAAGAAAGAACTATTTTTAAAAGTTCTCTGCATTAGCACAGGTCTAGCCATATGATTAAATATATATTCATTAATCGATGGATCCAATCAGAGTAAAAAATATCTGCAAAACAGCTGCACTTAGCTTAATATGCCTGAGCTGGCTTAAAGAAACATCTGAGCCCTTTGGGGAAATATGAGTAAAGAAATTATGAGCATTCATTTAGTTAGCCAGTATTTTACCCAGAAGAGTCCAGCTTTATAGATATGCTAGGAGTGAGTGAGTGATAGTTGCCCAGTCATGTCTGAGTCTTTGCAACCCCATGGACTGTAGCCTGCCAGGATCCTCTGTCCAAGGAATTCTCCAGTCAAGAATACTGGAATGGGTTGCCATTTCCTTCTCCAAGATATACTATACATCACCTTAGGTTCCTTGGTCAGACCCCAACCCAAAGTCTGTATTAAATCTGAAAATGTGTTGTCCCTATACACTATAACCTAGCACTCCTCTGGTTAACTGATGTTATCAATTATCAAGTTTTGTGTTAAGATCTCATCATGAAAAAGCTATGTAATCCTACAAATTTGTAGTAACCCTACAAACCTTTAAGACAATAAGTTATGAAAGATAAACCTGTTTTAAAAAATTCCACTGTAATTATTCTTGACCCAACCCACTTGAAAGCATAAAACCTATTAAGTGATTTGTAGCTCTTTTAAGATTTAACATATAATAAGCAGTTTTCCTTGTCTGGTCCCACATAAAGCAGGTTAGAAGTGTATTGAATGAGAACTTGAAAAATCTGAAGAAGATGATGATTTTGAAAGCAGCTGCTGAGACAAGTCAGGTGGAAAGCAAAAGTTAGGGAGGCGATGACAACCTGACAGCCCTAATGACTCTACTTCCACTCACATTAAATCCTGGTTAAGAGGGACCAGCTCCTCTTTCCAGGTACTACAGATACCAAATTCAAGCTTCAGAATGTATCTTTAACTGTCAAATTAAAATTTGCAGGCTTACCCACAAATACATACATTGCTGTGTACTTAACCAAGGAAAGAAATATAAATAGGCACAAAATTAGTGCAGATTTATAAAGTTTAGGCTCAAAGCTAATTCCAGAAACAAACATTTGTGTACCATAGAGATTTCTTTTTTAATAACCTATCACTTTCATTAAGTGGCATGATTTTTAAAACATAATCTTCTACTTATTCTTCAAGCTTTACAAGTCTGTAGTTGTAATTAGAAGTTATAGACAGTCTTTAAAAAAGAAAATAAAGATCTATTAACGTGGTAAGAGTGCACGCAGAAACATTTTAATGATTCATCTGTCCCATTCTTATAAAACGTTTTAGCAGAAAATAGCCAAATTCACATTCAACATCAAACTTTTTGGCACCTTGATGTCATTTCTGTCTCCCTGCAGTAAAATCAGTATGATTTTACCCATGAACATCAGTCTTCCTGTCAGCCTTAAATCAGAAGCCCACTTCTCCACAGTTTTGACATATTTAGCCTTCGCTCTCATGTGATCTAAATGCAAAAGAGTCATCCACAACCCATCATCCACAGTCATGCTTGCTGCAGAAGAGCACTTTTCACTGCCACCTCCTGCTTCTGGGCACTTGAGGATGTGCCTGAGGTTTTCTTGAATCCAGAGAACCAGCTCATGAACCATAGGTTCCAACAAAAGGGTCTCTGCTTGCTCCAGTAACTTCTCCTTCACGATTTCACACTGGGCCCTGGTCAAGTGCTTGGAGTTCACCACAATACCAGGTAGACAGGACGGGTAACTGAGCGGTAAGTGGAATACCAACTGCAAGGGTATATCCGTATCCGTAAATCCTTCGGCTTTCGTGAGAATTCTGAACACAGCCCCATCTGTCTCTGGAAAGCATCCAAAAATAATGATTAGTTGTACCTAATTCAATTTGAATGGAACACTAACAAGAGAAAATTTTGGTTTCAGATGTCAATTTATTTTTCAGGTGAAAACTAAGTTATTTTATGAAGAGACACATCACACTAAGAAAGCCATGATTTACAGGTGTTTTCTTTCAGCCATACATATATATATACACACACACACACACATATATATACACATACACACACATATATATACATACATACATTCACAGAATCATGGTCAACCAGCACCCAGGATTTCACTGGCATTTACAATTGCTATTATCCTCTTTTTATTAAGGTCACCAGAAAGGTTTCTCCTTATATGATTTTTTTTTCTACCCAGACTTAGTTGCTAATTCTGGAAATTCCTAATAAACTCATACGAACCTTCAAAGAAATAGTATCGTGTATTTATAAAATCAGGAATTAGCTTAAAAGCTATACATTAAATCCAATGAAAATCATGTTGCAGTGAGTCCGAGCAGAAGCAAACACTGGGTCCCATGTGGTGGTTGTAAGGGTGCAGAGAACACCACGACTATGCATACACAGCAACTGCCTGGACCCACTCTTTCTCACTTCAAATGCATTATTATCAGCGTAACACGAAGGCAGCGAGAGGAACTAAAATGGGGCAGCCATCAGTTCAGCCGTTTTCTGGCTCCGTGAGGAGGGGGAAGTACACACGGGATACAAGATGAAACGTTCTGCTCTCTCTCAGATTTGCTCCACTTCACCCCTCTGATGTGTTCCACACCACTTCACCCCACTTTTCACAAGTTGATAAAACGTCAGGCTGATTCATTCTGCAGGGGGCAGAAGCACACAGATCAGAGGAGAAGAGTAGAACAGACTGGGTGCCGAGGAGGCTCTTTGAAGTTAACTTGCCTTCGTCTACCCTACTTCTATCTCCACAGCCCTTGTTTCATTCTCCTTCACAAGACAGGCAGTCAGATCATTCTCATTTTCATACCTGGATTGCTGCTCAACAGCTTTGACAATGGAAACCTGAATGTATCCCCATTTTAAAGAACTGAACAGAACATTAAAATGGCTCTCTAGCCATCTGATTCCATGTATTCAGAAGCCATGGTTATAGACATTGATTTATACGGGACCAAACACATCCGTTATACAAGGTTTTTCTTTAGTAGAATCTTTAGTATCAGAGGCAAAGCACTGCTGTTTTAGGACACTACCCCAAAACTCAGGCAGTAACCATTATAAAGATCATATTAAAATGATATAACTTAAATTTGTATTACATAAGAAAAACGTGACTGCATAAAGAAAAATTTTCCAAACAACTTAGTGCATTCCCCTAAAAATCCATCACCGGATTCTCAAAATCTTTCTTTATTCTATCCTGTTACTTCTCCTTTTTTTAAAAAAAATATTTTACTATTAAAGTAGGCTCCCTGGATGTCAGTAAGATCATTACATTTCACTTGATAAAATGGGTATTATAAACAGACCAACAGACAACGTGTAACCACTAGACTAAATAAACCTTCCACTAATCATCTAGAGGATCCACTTTCCCTCTCAAGGGGGAGACATAATTTTTAAAGCTCTTCATTCATCATTTAACAAATAGTCACAGGAAACATAAGTGACTAGGGTTCGATCCCTGGGTTGGGAAGATCCTTTGGAGGAGTAAATGGCAACTGACTCAAATATTCTTTTTTTTTTAAATTCATCTATTGAAAATACTTTTTTAATTGAAGGATAATTGCTTTACAGAATTGTGCTGATTTCTGACAGACATCAACACACATCAGCCTTAAGTATACATATGTCCCCTCCCTCTGGAACCTCCCTCCCACCTTCCTCCCCATCCCACCACTCTAGGTTGTTACAGAGCCCTGGACTGAGCTCTCTGAGACATACAGCGAATTCCCATTGGCTATCTATCTTACATATGGTAACGTAAGTTTCCATGTTACTCTCTCCATACATCCTACCCTCTCCTTCCTCCCCACGCCCCCTGCCCATCCCCATGTCCATAAGTCTATTCTCTATGTCAATTATTCTTGCCTGAAGAATCCCATAGACAGAGGAGCCTGACAGGCTACAATCCATGGGGTTACAAAAGAGTTGGACACAACTTAGCAACTAAACAACAAGTCAGCAAATAGAAAATTAATGAGAGAAAATCCTGACTTTAGCTTTGGAAATTGTGAAATTATTAGTTATGTTTAAAAGGAAAACTACTTTAATTCTATCAAGAATTGGAAAGGACAAAAGGCAATGCCAAAGAATGCTCTAACTACCACACAATTGCACTCATCTCACACGCTAGTAAAGTAATGCTCAAAATTCTCCAAGCCAGGCTTCAGCAATTCGTGAACCGTGAACTTCCAGATGTTCAAGCTGGTTTTAGAAAAGGCAGAGGAACCAGAGATCAAATTGCCAACATCCGCTGAATCATTGGAAAAGCAAGAGAGTTCCAGAAAAACACCTATTTCTGCTTTATTGACTATGCCAAAGCCTTTGACTTGTGGATCACAATAAACTGTGGAAAATTCTTCAAGAGATGGGAATCCCAGAGCACCTGACCTGCCTCTTGAGAAACCTTTATACAGGTCAGGAAGCAACAGTTAGAACTGGATATGGAACAACAGACTAGTACCAAATAGGAAAAGGAGTACGTCAAGGCTGTATATTGTCACCCTGCTTATTTAACTTATATGCAGAGTACATCATGCTGGGCTGGAAGAAGCACAAGCTGGAATCAAGATTGCCAGGAGAAATATCAATAACCTCAGATATGCAGATGACATCATCCTTACGGCAGAAAGTGAAGAGGAACTCAAAAGCCTCTTGATGAAGGTGAAAGAGGAGAGTGAAAAAGTTGGCTTAAAGCTCAACATTCAGAAAATGAAGATCATGGCATCTGGTCCCATCACTTCATGGGAAATAGATGGGGAAACAGTGGAAATAGTGTCAGACTTTATTTTTTGGGGCTCCAAAATCACTGCAGATGGTGACTGCAGCCAAGAAATTTAAAGACACTTACTCCTTGGAAGAAAAGTTATGACCAACCTGGATAGCATATTAAAAAGCAGAAACATTACTTTGCCGACAAAGGTCCGTCTAGTCGAGGCTATGGTTTTTCCTGTGGTCATGTATGGATGTGAGAGTTGGACTGTGAAGAAAGCTGAGCGCCGAAGAATTGATGCTTTTGAAGTGTGGTGTTGGAGAAGACTCTTGAGAGTCCCTTGGACTGCAAGGAGATCCAACCAGTCCATTCTGAAGGAGATCAGCCCTGGGATTTCTTTGGAAGGAATGATGCTAAAGCTGAAACTCCAGTACTTTGGCCACCTCATGCGAAGAGTTGACTCATTGGACAAGACTCTGATGCTGGGAGGGATTGGGGGCAGGAGGAGAAGGGGACGACAGAGGATGAGATGGCTGGATGGCATCACTGACTCGATGGACGTGAGTCTGAGTGAACTCTGGGAGTTGGTGATGGACAGGGAGGCCTGGTGTGCTGCAATTCATGGGGTCGCAAAGAGTTGGACACGACTGAGCGACTGAACTGAACAAACTTCCTACTTGGTTTTCTCTGTGACTCCTTCCACAAACACACACACACACACACACACACACACACACACACACACACAGGAGTTGCAAACTGAACTTACACAAAATGATGCTATCTCTGTAAGAAAATGAAAATCCCAATAACATACCCCAAATACTGCTGATATTTAATGCAGCAGTAAAATTGTACATTCTTTTAAAAACTCATTTTCTCCCTAAAACTCTAGAAGCATGTATATTACCCTTCCTTTCTCATCTGCCCTGGTTTGTACATGCAATTAAACTGGCTCTTTTTGCCTCAGAAATTTTCATGTAATCACATATACTGTCAGTCTGATTTGGGTTATTTTTCCATAAAAAAGAAAACAAGGTTGTTCCTATCTACTTTACATTTATTTAACAGGTTAGAAACAGAGTGACTAACAGAAAAATAATGGTGTTCCATATCTTACTGCTTATCTCTGGCCTTCCCTGGCACCAAGACACTCTAGTTATTAAGTTCAATTCACAAATCATTCTCAATAAACATCTATGCCACAGAAAACTTATGCCTGCCCTAGGAATCTACAATTTTCATAAGTTCCAAGAATATTTTCACCTAAAGATCCTAGCAAAAGATTTAAGAAGCAAGAGCCTCTGGTTAAAGTTCACATACCTATTCCCTAGTTTGGATTTTTTTTAAATAAGTCTTTATGCCTTAAAATAAGTGTATCAATTTCATAACCAAAATAGGGGTTTCAAACCTTATTCTTCCTTACAAGTAAATGAAAGAAATTATGCTCCTAACTACACTCCAAACAAGAGAAATTCAAACTAGAGAAACTGAAATAAACCCCAAATTCCATACTATTATTTTTAAGAATTCACCCTACACACACACAACAGAAATTCAATAAATGCTGTACAATAACAGAAGACAGTGGAAAATGTAAACAAATTTAAGAGGGTGAATTCTTCAAGATTCATTTAAAGCCTATTAAGAAATCCTTGCATCATGATTGCATCATTGCAATCACTGCATCATTGAATCATGGCATCACCGACGGGAAGGACACGAGCTTGAGCAAGCTCCAGGAGTTGGTGATGGACAGGGAAGCCTGGAGTGCTGCAGTGCAAAGAGTCGGACACGACTGAGCAACTGAAGTGAACTGAAGAAATCATTCATATACCACATACAACTGGCTTTCCCTATACTTGCTTTTTTTTTTTTTTTTTTTGCAGTATTTACATGTCCTCAGGGTAAGACTTTGTTCAGAAAACCACCAAAAAGTCCCCAACAGCCTCTCTTACTTCATTGTACAGGACTTTTTCCCTCTTGCTCCCGGATGCCTCCCCACAAGTATACATCCACCAGTGCTGCAGCTGGATTGTTATATATATTAAAAGGTAGTTACAAAAAAAAAAAAAAACTAAGAATAAGAGAAGCTCGAAGTGGCAATCACTCCTTTAGAAGTGGAGTTCAAGGCTGAATTGGTTTTAGAGTACCAACAATCAGCAGGGAACAGGGCTGAGCAGATTTAGAGGGGTCAGTGGGTGACAGTAATGATTCCTTTTGCAGGAAGGTCCAATGCAATCTGAACATTAGTGTTAGCAGAATACAAAAATTTACTCTGAAGCTACCATGCAAACATATTATATGATATTGAGTCTTCCACCCTCCCATTTTACAACATGCTTATCTATAAGATGATTTCCAGAAACACAATTCAATGTATAATGAGCACTGACTATGGTGATATACTCTCTGTGACCTCCGATTACCTCATCAAGAAAATGAAGATCTATAACATCACCAGTCTCACCTACTTCACAGGTACCCAGATGGCCAGGCATACACATTACCCTTCATAACTATTCTGAACATAAGTTGGACCACACCTGATTCTTTGCTCTGGGTGGTCGTCTTGCTCTCTTTTTCTGGACAACTGTAATCCTTGCTCTCTAAGAACTGTTTTCCTGTTGCAGCAACTCATCTCTATTAAGGAACATGATGCACTGCAAGAGTCCGTATACTCTAGCCTGCTGCTGCTGCTGCTAAGTCGCGTCAGTCGTGTCTGACTCTGTGCGACCCCCAGACTGCAGCCCACCAAGGTCCCCCGTCCCCGGGATTCTCCAGGCAAGAACACTGGAGTGGGTTGCCATTTCCTTCTCCAATGCATCAAAGTGAAAAGTGAAAGTGAAAGCCGCTCAGTCGTGTCCAACTCTTAGCGACCTCATGGACCACAGCCTACCAGGTTCCTCCATCCATGGGATTTTCCAGGCAAGAGTACTGGAGTGGGGTGCCATTGCCTTCTCCGATACTCTAGCCTAGTGATTACTAAATCAGCCTGAGCATCTGTTATCTTCTCTGTAAAATAAACAGCACCCCTCATCAGGACTAATGACAAGCCTGGTAGATTTTTAACAATGTTTCCTCCTTTAGATGTGTCTGTGCTGTGTGCTTAGTCACTCAATCGTGTCCAACTCTTTGTGACCCCATGGAGCCTGCCAGGCTCCTCTGTCCATGGGGATTCTCCAGGCAAGAATACTGGAATAGGTTGCCATGCCCTCCTCCAGGGGATCTTCTCAACCCAGGGATCGAACCCAGGTCTCCCACATTGCAGGCAGATTTTTTCTTTACCAACTGAGCCACCAATAAAGCCTAGATTTGTCTAGTTACCATGAAAAAAAATGTTAGTGTTCTAACTTAGTTAAATTTCATGACACATCTTTTAAATGTCTTTCAGGATTCTCTGTCACTGTTTTCCCAGTATCTGAGAATAATTCCTTGCCAATTTCATTTGCTTAATCACAGTTTAAGATTACCTATCTTTCTTTTGAATAACGTTGTTCAAATTGCCCATTCTTCTTCTACCATTTGTTCTCTCAGATATACAAGAGATTATGTATATATGCATAAATACTTCTTGAAAAATAAGCACACACAAAAAAATCTTGAAACAAAAAAACAGAATACCTCTCATCAAATAAGATGCATTTAAAGTATCAGGTATACTGCAGGCGACCCCACTAAACCTGGCACTTTGACTGCACTCCACAGGGAGCAGCAGAATGCCCCTGACCTGGTCTACCCACGGCATGCCCTAGTGGACAGGTGTCAGAGCTTTCAGAATTTACACCCATGAGAAAGCTACAGCTGATGCCTCTTACAATGAACTTACTACAACCATCACAAAGAGGCCACAGTGTATGTAAGTCCTGTGAAATTCTCAGCACAAATTAGTCCAGCCAGAAGAATGCAACTATTCAGACTCTTCTCTCTTATGGCCTTAATAGATGACCCCTGGGTTGGCATCCTGAGCCTTCCTGGGCTACCTCCTACCAGAAGGGCAATCCTACCAATGTTAACCTGATTTCAGGAGCAACAAAGAGAAGCTTATTTGAGGGGAAGGCCAGGAAGGAATTGATGGTATTCAGAATGTTCTGGTGTTAAGCTTATATCCTCCAATCCGAGCTGACAGTGACCACGAGAGTGGTAGCCAGCAGCCCATTGGATGTTTACTGTGGTCTATTAAAGAAGTTCTTACTTACCCTTAATTCCCAGTTGTGAACATCAAACATTCCTATCTCAACCACTGAATTGTTTTATTCTCCAATGAACCTTTCAGCAACAAAATGTCCTAAGTTGTTACACTGAATTCTTTTATAATTCAATTACTTACTGATGCCAGAACACTGAATTAAATTAATTAGGAGGCATGGCTTGAAGTCATGCTCAATTTAACAGCAGATAAAGGGTCCACAGTGTTCTTTGTATCAAAAAATTGCTCCCTTTCTTCCTGTGCTTACTTTTTTTGCTTTTCTCTGAACCATCAGCAGGGTCATATGCTCAACCATGTGCTGAGGACACAGACCACTATCAATCCATCCTCTTTCAGGTGTAATGGTAAATCACAGGTTCATTTTCCCAGGATACTCCCAATTGAGCCATAATAAAGGAATTAAAGAAAACTAATGATATCCTCAAATAGCCTGCCTCAAGTAGAAGTAATGAAGTAATTATCAATAAAGAGAATAGTAAAGACAACAAGATGATAAAGAATAACAAATTCTATCCAATCAGAAGATAGGTGACAACAAAAAAAAAAAACTAAAAATGAGTAAATCTTCTCATAAGGATTTTAAACGTTGTTTCAGAAAGCTGCAAGACAGACTAGGCATTGAAAAGAAAGCAGCTTCACCACATAAATTGGTTCACGGTGCCCAGAACACAACAGTGCTAAATGAACGTGTACAGACTGGTGATCAAGAGAAAAAAATAAAAAGAAGGCAATCCTCCAAAGGTGAATAACACATCACATGGACACGAGGAATAGATCCTAACCCTTGATAGCTTTCTCCCAACACCTAGACATTTTAGACTACCTTCTTAAAGGTCAATCAATTTATGGTCAGAAAGACAATTTTAATAGCAGCTGTAACATGACAGAAATTGAAATCCCATGCCAAAAAATTTACATAATGTATTTGAAAGCTAAGAGAAAATTGAAAATCATCTGCATCACTGCACTTTTTCATAACCTGAAGTTTTGTTTTTTAGTTAAGAGAACCTACAGACAGGTACAGAGAGTACGTTTTCGCTATCATGAAAATAAAGCCAGAAGAACCGTTCTAAACTGTAAGCTCCGGGGACAGGGTCTTTGAAACCTTGAGTTTTCAGGGACTCAAATGTGAGCGGAACAATTAATGTGCTCCAAGAGCCTGTAATTGACAACCACCTTTAAGCGAACTAGAAAAAGCTGAAGAAAAACAATCCAACTGAGAGAGCTCTGAGTGAGCGCTGGTTGAATTCAAAAATTCATTCAACAATAATTTACTATGAACACCTACCACGTGCCTGGCACTGACCTAGGTGCCTGCAGCTTTGTGATTACAAAACAGACAGGGTCCTGCCTTCTTGCCACGTGAGACAACCAAATACCCATTTAAACTTCAGTGGGTGCCCTGATGGGGGAGTTGGCTTTAAACTAGGGGTGTCAGGAGAGACCTCTTTTTAAGATGAGATCTGAAGAATACGTTCAGGACACTCAGGGCAAGTGTGGGGGACGCTGTCCAGGAGGGCGCAGCTGGTAGCCCTCAGCGAGTTGAGGAGTGTTCAGGCCAATTAGGGGGTGTAACGGGGGCGGGGGGAGTATGTTTGAGGGGGATGTGTAGGTGAGTGGCGGGGGGGGGGGACGGGAGAATGGGGGGAATCAAGGAATGGGGCGGGGGGCGAATGGAGGTGGGAACGGGAGAGTGGAGGACGCGAGTGTAGTGGGTGAGACGGACCAGTGGATGAAGGGGCGCAGGAAGCAGGGACCGGCCGACGGGCTGCAGGAGCCTGAGCGTTGTGTTCTCGGTTGACTGCAGAGCGGCGGGAAGGGGCCCTACACTAGTCATGTTTTAAGGGTCGCCGCACTCTCCCGCCTGCTCCCACACACGCCCAGTCCCGGCGCCTGTCATTCCATCACTCAACTACCCCGGCCCCTAAGTGTGGGCTCGGGGAGGTGAGCCCAGCCGGGGTGGTGGGGAGTCCGGCTCCCTCTGGCGCGGAAGTAGTCACCTGAGAGACTCAGCACTTCCCACTCGTCAGGCCCGCAGAAAATCGCTGCCAGGGCCGAGAGCTCCTGCCGCACCGGCTCCGCCATGGCCGCGCCGCCTCGCACGCTCAGCACCGCCCCTTCCGCCGCCGCTGCCGCCCCGGCCGTCCCAGAACAGTGCGGCCAGGCTGCCACCGGGGGGCGCTCCGCGTCTCCGCTGCGCTCCGCGGGCTGGATGCCACTAGACGCCCCGCCCACAAGCTCCGGCTCTGTGACTGCAGCGTGAAGACTCTCGCCGTTTGGGGGACTTTTCTCCGAGGGTGAAGGCCCTGTGGTCCAAGGCAGGGTGTCTGCCAGAGGCCACCGTGCAGCTCACCCGCTGCTTTTCTAACAGAAGGAAGCCGCCTAGCAAAGCCGGAAATTCTCTAACTTTAGTCTGGGCTTTGTACACTAGCCATTCCCTCCCAGACTTGTCCTTGAAGGGAACTTAGAGGTTAGGGGGGGGAAAAAAAGCGGGGAAGTGACCAGAAGAGGTTAGCCCCTGTCTGGCTCAGAAGTGAACTAGGTGTTAGAGACACTGCAGTTAACAGATCAGAGGAGATTCTCCGCCCTCATGGAGGTACTAGAGACTAAGGCGATCTGGGACACCCGGAAAAACCTCCCGGGCAGGAACAACCTCCAGATGCTGAGCGGTAACTGGCACTCAGACTCTAGACCAAGACCGGATTCCTCTTTCTCTTTCTCCTAACGATGGTTCAGAAGGGGAGAGTTGGACCTGCCAGCTCTGGCAATCTAAGGGTGTTACTGGGGTGGCCTGGACCCTTGCGGGGGACCTGTGTACCCAGGTGCTGGGAGCAGTGTCATAACGTTCCTGTTTGGCTTCACAGGGTTCCCTGGTGGCTCAGTGGTAAAGAACCCACCTGCCAACGCAGGAGACCCAGGTTCAGTCCCTGCGTGGGGAAGATCCCCTGGAGAAGGAAATGGCCACCCACCCCGGTATTCTTGCCTGGGAAATCCCATGGACAAAGGATGCCTAGCCGCTACAGTCCATGGGGTCTCAAAAGAGTTAGACACGGCTTAGCATGTAAACAGTAGCAAACAAACAAACAAAAAAATCACAGGGGACAGCCCTGCTGAAATTGGCAAGTGGAACTCCTGGGCCTTTGAGGGTACAATCAAGTATGTAAATGTGACAAATGCTAGCTTTTCAACATTACTCATTTTGTGATCTTCGATTGATACAAAGCAATGTGATTCTTGAAGCTTAATAATGAAATATGATCATCCTTGAACTCCACTCAAATCTAAGAATGTTCACGTACCAATAGGGTAACAGAATTAATCCGTTCTGTTTCAACGTTGGTTTTGTGAACAAGATTACAGTGATTCCCTGTGGTAGTTTTTTCAGCATGTTTGACTTGTCCTTTTGTTTGTCAAGTAACAATTTAAAATTTTGCAGACCCAAAAAGTAGCTGGTCTAGTTCACAGAGGTCCCACGATTTTTGTTTGTATCAGAAATAACATTTTGTGAGATAAATCAGGGAATTTAGATGGCTACACAGTGACTCCTGTCATTGACCTATGGATGTCAGGGAAACAGGGCTGATTTAACGACTGAATTCATGTTACCATCATTAACGTCCTTCCCATTCCAACTAAGAAGGGGTCTTAAAAAGGAAAAGATACTGGCTTCTGAGAACAGAAAAAGTTTAACAAGATAAACTGCAGGAGAAATGCCTTTCAGAGAATGCCGTGGGGTTTTAGTGACCCCAAGTAATTAAGAGCACTGCTGTGTACATAACTGAAAGGACAAAGGTTTATTTAAATGCATAGTTATCTCTGATATGGCCAATTTGTTTAATAATAATAACTCCTTTGAGTTATTTCCAAAGTAGCAGCAGTTCAGTAGGTTCAGTAGCTGCTAAAGAGTTTGGTGAGCAAAAGAATAAATTTTTAATTTAAAACATCATTAAATTATTTTTAATTTTAGCTTGAAATCCAATGTTAGTATTTAAAGTGGTAGGGAAATATTAGTTTATTTGACTTACTTATTAAAGATAATTGACAAAAAAGTAGTTCATATCTTATTTTTAATTTCCTGAATTCAATATAAGTGATATGAGTCAAATAATATTAACAGCAAGACTACAGCTGTCAGAAATATTAGGAGGCATCCCTGAAGCCTATTGTCACAAGGAGTCCATGAAATTGATGTAAGAGTGCATCAATCTATGTAAAATTTTCTTGTCAATAGGTTTCTTCTTTGCTTTTCCTTTCTTCGTTGATTTCTCAACCTGCTTCTCATACTCCATTTAGCATGTTTAAATAAAACAGGAGTCGATGTGCATGTCTTTTAAATTGACAGTATCCTCAGGCCCTCAAGTCCTATGAATAAGTTTCTACTCTGACATTTGAAGTAATCATCACAGAGAAAGCATAATGTCAGCTTGATATTTCTCACACTATGAAAATACCAGCTACATGTCAAATATCTGAAGCCTACCTCAATGCAGTAAATTTTCTTGGATTCATATGCTACTGAAAATTCTAAATATTTAAATGTGCAATGATATCTAGACATGTGGATAAATGTCTAGTTAGAGCATGATCTATTTCTCTCCTTCTCTACTCCTCTGCCCCCAACAGTGTTTCTTTTCCTAGAACAATATTTATATATGCAACTTTCCTAAATAGTTGCTTTCCCAAGACCAAAGGAGAAGCTATAAACCTCTCACCTCCAGTTAAAACCACTAGCCCACGAGAAAGAGTTCTTTAACTTTTCTGGGAAAACCTTTCTGTTCACTTTATCATGTGTAGTATGTGGACTGGAATATTCAACTCTGTGTCTGCAATTTTAAGTCAAATTAAGGTAGGAGACAGATGGGCCCCTGGGCTGGACAGCTGGTGTTTGTCAACTGGAGTAAAATTGAAGCTTTGTTCTCATCCAGACTCTTAAGGGACAACGTTAGTGGCAAAAGCTATGAACTAAGAGATAAGGTACCCACTCCTAAGGTCAAGGAAGACCTCCCTGTCTGCACATGCGCAGGAAGGCTTCTGGGGGGTCAAAAAGGGAGGGAGTCCAACCCCATATTAAGTGTGAACATGCACCCACAGGCCTCTATGGCAGGAAATCCATCTTAACAAAAAGTTGCACATGCATATTGGGGAGGGTCCTAGGACCCTAATTCTGACTCCTAATTCTGAAGTGAATGGGAGTGTGATAAGGAAAATGATCATATTAAGACTATGAGACAAGTAAAAATGCTTTCAAGAACCACTAAAAGTAAAGAACAAAAGAGGCATTAAATGCCAACTTGCTTAAAAAAAAAAAATGCCAACTTGCTAAGTAAATCTGAACTCTAGTAAGTTGTGCTACTGGTTTTGTCTAAAGGCTTTCCGTATTTACTTACTTCATAAGTACTCATAAGTTAATTCATAGTTCTTGGGCACTATTGGTCTGGCTTGACAAGCTGAGTATTAAAACACAGAGATGAAAGCAGCAGGCCTTTGCTCTCTTCAGTTTTGAGTCTAGACAGGTAAACCCTGCGTGCAACAATTACACGTTCTTTCATCGTGCGAGGTAACAAGAAATGCCACATTCCCTGTGAAGTTCACTGTCATGGTTTGGTGACCGTGAAGGGCTGCTGTGGAGCATGTACCTCCCACAGTTTCCCAGAGGACAATATGTCTGTAATGCTCAGGAACATAGTAGGTTTCCAAAAGAACATCAAGTCAGTGGTGTTGACTGGCCATAGTTCTTTTTGTTCTGTTACCATGTACGAGTCACAGATTTATTTTTCACCCAGAAAACAAAAGCAAATAGAACATGTAAGAATTTGATATGGACACTGTAATCATACCCTTCTGTGGAAAGATCTGCCTCCACCTTGTCTGAATAATCTGTACTCCCTCCAAAAAATTGGTTACATTCTGCCTGTGAGAAATTGCTTGATTCTCACACAGCAGCAATATCAAAAGTTTCAGCTTGCCTTGTAAGAAAACATCCCCATGACCCAGGTCCATTACATAAAAGTTCAATGCCTTATCAATGTTATCAAAAGAAGTCTTCAGTTTCATTAGGGTTTTACACTTTATCTAAGACCCAAGAGTTAATTTTGGTTACTACTGTATGTGTATTTATTTACCCATTATATATTTGGTCAGTTTTTATTATCTGAATTGGGGGACGGGTGCTTGGGAATATGTGAATTTTATAAAACTCCTTTTCTCCAAACTTGTAAAGGAGTTATAAATAAGTCAATGCTGCCGTCTTGCAAAATAGATTCTCGGTGGTTGAAAGTTGAAAGAAAGAGTATATCAAAGAATCAAAACTGTGACTGGGAAACTTAGATCTGAATTTCCTTATAAGAAAAATGTGGGGGCTCCACAGGCAGAAAATGTATTAGGCACAGAGAGAGGCGAAAGGGAGGAAGAAAGGAAGGAGGAGGGGCAAAGAGGTGTGCTAGGAAGATCAACACTTCAGAATGCTATGTGAAAGGACGATTTTCATCAAGTGAAGGAAGTCATAGGTTAGAAGTTTGGCTTTATTTCTAGAAGATTTATTTGCCAGCTTTTTGTGCATAGAGAGTCCTGAAACTTTATTTGTTAATAGTATGAGGTCTAGGTTTGCTTCAAAATAATGTAGGATGAGGGAAGAAGCTGGGGTATGGATGGGGCTGACATGACCATAGGCTAATAACTGATGAGATGGAGTTGTGGGTACAGAAGGATTTGGCATACTGTTCTATTTTCGTGTATTTTATATTCTTTATAATGAAAGTTCATTTCTATATTACTGGTAGATAATCTATCAAGATACTTGAAATTTGCATAATAAGAAAGAAAGACCAGGGAAAATAGGAGGGAAGAGAAAAGAAGAAAAAAAACCAGGGCCAAGTAGAAAGAACTGAGCTGGTGAAGGCCATAAGAAAGAAGAGAACAGGTTCTCTAGTGATAGGTGCAACAAATGCATGACTTACAATTTGTTCAGGTGAGAAGAGCACAGAACCTAACATTTCAGTGTCCTTCACAAGATACAAGAGGTTTACTCGTAGACATTCAAGCAGAGGGAGACAGGCAGAGCTGTGGGCTCCTCAGTGTAGGCCTCCAAACTCCTTCTGTTTTGTGGTTTGGATCCCACCGGTCGTTCCGTGGTCCAGGGTGGCCACCAGAGCCCTAGCCACCAAGTCCGCACATGGTCAGGAGAGTGGGGCTCAGGCCATTGGCTGGAATTTAGTCCCATGACTGCTCCCAGCTAAAAGGGGGACCAGGAAATGTAATTTCTGGGAGGCCATGTACCCAACCAAAGGTAGAGGAAGAAGTGAAGTATTATCGTTATCATTTCTTTCTCATTATGGACAAAGGGAATCAGCCCTGGGAGACAGCTGGCAGTCCCCACGTGAAGTTGAGTTCTGGCCAAAAGGTTAGGTGGTCACATACCGTAACTCTGTGGAGCTCACCTTTCCCCACCCCTCAACCCCCACCACCCCTTACTGTTTGTCACACTGTCCCATTGTATTTTTCCCATGTCATTTACCATTACCTGAAATCTGGTTTATTTGCTGACCTGCAACTTATGATTGCCCCACAGGGAGCAGGCTCTGCCTCCCCCTGAGTGCCACCAGATGGTTTCATATGTCCAGAGGGCTGAGGCCACACAAGCCCTAAGAGGGTCTGATGGGGTCTGTGGCTCACAAGCTGAGACTTTCTGGGAGGAGCAAGGCAATTCAAAACAACCTGAATGAAGGCAGGGGCCAGCGGCTCTGGTGTTCCTATGGTTAAGGGATGGGGCCTGCTTGCAGTTCTCTGCACCATGCGGGTTTCTGCAGTGTCAACAAGGGAGGGAACCTCCACACTTCCCCAGAGGTGGAACAGAGGGCGTGGGCCAGGGGTGGGGCAGGGCTTGAAAGCTGCAGGCAGTCACACATCAAAAACAGAGTCAGACGCATTTACTGTCTGTCTGCACTAGAATACAATAACTCCCACGATGCCAGGGCCCTATCAGTCTTGTTCACCTCAGTATCCTCCATGTCTAAAACAGTACTGGCAAATTAGGAATTCAATAACATTTGCTAATACAAATAAACTCACTGCAAAGTTTATAAACTCTTCATAGCCGTTGCTTATTCAACAGAATTATGGAGCGCCTACTATATGCTAGTGACTTGATGAGGTCTTAGGAATTCCATGGCCAAGTAAGACAAATCACTACCCTCCAAGAGCTCCAACTCCAGTCTGGGAGAGGCATCTGCTTTTCCTGGGATGGGGTGATGAGTGAGGTGACAAGAGGGTTATCAGAGGCAGGCCAGGAAAAACATGGTTTGGCCATGGTATTAGAGTTCTCCCATCACAGGGCAAGGGGAAGAGAAGGAAAACTGCAGGCAGAGATGGCTGGAGGTAGATCTCTGCTTTCATTCTTAACAAGCATTTATTGAACACCTTACTCTGTGCCAAGTATGACAGTGGATCCCGGGGAATCTGTGGTTGCAGTGAAATGAGGGAGACAGGTCTTGAAAGATCACACTTCTGGTAGCGGGCAGTCTGTTGAAATCATGGAAGTAGATATGATTGCCTGCCTGCATTTCAAGAATTTCACAACGAAGGTGATATATGTCCCAGCAGTTGGAACAGAGAAGCACCGGTTGGCCAGTGTCTATCACAATCTGCATCAGAACAAAAGTCACTTTGTGGTAGAGTCTCTGTATTTCCCTTTTGTTTTCACTTACTTGTTTTACTCTGTGTTTAGTGAGGAAAAAAATCAAGCTGAGAAAACAGAAAAAATATTTTTTTGTGGCACTGTTACCACTTGGAAGGGTCTTTTTGTCTCTGTCTCTCTCCTTAGGAATATAAAAACTATCTGAGAATAAAAGATTAGGCTAGGATACATTGTCTATGGTTGTTTCAGATAAAATCCTGCTATGTTTATGTGATTCTTATTGCCCTTTGAAACAGGTTGGTCAGAAATTTCTTCACTATAACTTCATTAAAAGCTTTTAGAGGGAACATTATACTTCTAGTAGAAGCATAGCAAGGGTTCCTACTATTGGGATCCTATTACCAGATACTTTGTTCTTAGCTCCTTCTCCTTTTTTAGAAAATACTTTCCCACCTCTTTGCCTGGTGAATTGTTATTCATTCTTCGGCTCTGAATCCCACCCATGCCTCCTCCTGAGGCTGAGTTGAGAACTCCCTTCTATTTCCCCACCATCTGCAATATTCACACACCTGTCAGGCTGTATTATATCAATAGTTGCTCATGAGTCTGTGATCCTGGGAGAGTATGACTTTCATGAGAGGAGCGGGTGTTTTATTCCATCTTTGAAGGTATCTCTGACTCTTACTTAACACAGTGACTAGAATACCAAAAGCACTCATATTTGTAGAATAAATCAAAAATGAGTGAATGTGGAACTTTCCTGTTGGCCCAGTGGCTAAAAATCTGCCTGCAGCAAAAATACAAATAAATAAACCTTTTTTTTTTTAATGAATGAATGCGTGGTTGTAGTGTCAAAGTAAATAGATTGTGCTTTGTTTTACTTGTTATCTCTACCCCAATTCCCACCAGTTTTCTTCACCCTTGAGTATATTTATATATATCAACATCAAACAAGTAGATTACTACCCATGTCTTTACCTGTGAATCACATTCAGAGGAATAAAGAAAGCACAAAAGGACAAAGGAAACAGTGGATTACTCCTAATGAAGTCCCACAGTTTCATACAGACAGTAACTTTTAAAGTGGAATAGTAGTCCACAGTTATTATTTTACTTAACTATATCATGAACAAATAAAAATGAATTTTAAAGTAATTATTATAGCTAATACACAATACTAAGTCAGTCATGTGGTAAGTAAATCTACATAGTGAAAAAGTCCCAAACTGAAATGAGATACCACATGGTATCTGATCCAGTCTGGCTAGAAAGTGATCATATTTCCACCTGAATTTGTGACTAGGGTACATATTTTATTTATTCTTCAGGTTAATATTAATCATTTTAAAAATAAAAAGGTCACTTGAAGATAGGGTATTATATAAAACAACATAGCCATAGTAATTAATTTGATGACTGTGTAACTCATGATCACTTATGAAGATTCTCTTCTTTTTTCTTTTTCTAATACTCCAATATGTTGTTAACTCATGATTTAAGTTAAAAGATAGATTATGTTGAAAGGCACAGGAGGATTGATTGGAGAGAGGCCCACGGAACTTTTTGTCAAGATAGAAACATTTGTTTTCTTGATTGGGGTGGTATTTACACGAGTTTATGCCATTTAACAATACCTTTAAGAACTGTGCATTTTATTTTATGTATCAGTCGCTCAGTCGTGTCTGACTCTTTGCGACCCCATGAATCGCAGCACGCCAGGCCCCCCTGTCCACCACCAACTCCTGGAGTTCACCCAGACCCATGTCCATCGAGTCAGTGATGCCATCCAGCCATCTCATCCTCCGTCGTCCCCTTCTCCTCCTGCCCCCAATCCCTCCCAGCATCAGAGTCTTTTCCAATGAGTCAACTCTTCACATGAGGTGGCCAAAGTACTGGAGTTTCAGCTTTAGCATCATTCCTTCCAAAGAAATCCCAGGGCTGATCTCCTTCAGAATGGACTGGTTGGATCTCCTTGCAGTCCAAGGGACTCTCAAGAGTCTTCTCCAACACCACAGTTCAAAAGCATCAATTCTTTGGCGCTCAGCCTTCTTCACAGTTCAACTCTCACATCCATACATGACCACAGGAAAAACCATAGCCTTGACTAGACGAACCTTTGTTGGCAAAGTAATGTCTCTGCTTTCGAATATGCTACCTAGGTTGGTCATAACTTTCCTTCCAAGCAGTAAGCGTCTTTTAATTTCATGGCTGCAGTCACCATCTGTAGTGATTTTGGAGCCCAGAATCCACTGTTTCCCCATCTATTTCCCATGAAGTGGTGGGACCGGATGCAATGATCTTCGTTTTCTGAATGTTGAGCTTTAAGCCAACTTTTTCACTCTCCACTTTCACTTTCATCAAGAGGCTTTTGAGTTCCTCTTCACTTTCTTCCATAAGGGTGGTGTCATCTGCATATCTGAGGTTATTGATATTTCTCCCAGCAATCTTGATTCCAGCTTGTGTTTCTTCCAGTCCAGTGTTTCTCATGATGTATTCTGCATATAAGTTAAATAAGCAGGGTGACAATATACAGCCTTGACGTACTCCTTTTCCTATTTGGAACCAGTCTGTTGTTCCATGTCCAGTTCTAACTGTTGCTTCCTGACCTGCATACAAATTTCTCAAGAGGCAGGTCAGGTGGTCTGGTATTCCCATCTCTTGAAGAATTTTCCACAGTTTATTGTGATCCACACAGTCAAAGGCTTTGGCATAGTCAATAAAGCAGAAATAGATGTTTTTCTGGAAGTCTCTTGCTTTTTCTATGATCCAGCAGATGTTGGCAATTTGATCTCTGGTTCCTCTGCCTTTTCTAAAACCAGCTTGAACATCAGGAAGTTCACAGTTCACATATTGCTGAGGCCTGGCTTGGAGAATTTTGAGCATTACTTTACTAGCATGTGAGATGAGTGCAATTGTGCGGTAGTTTGAGCATTCTTTGGCATTGCCTTTCTTTGGGATTGGAATGAAAACTGACCTTTTCCAGTCCTGTGGCCACTGCTGAGTTTTCCAAATTTGCTGGCATACTGAGTGCAGCACTTTCACAGCATCATCTTTCAGGACTTGAAATACCTCAACTGGAATTCCATCACCTCCACTAGCTTTCTTCGTAGTGATGCTTTCTAAGGCCCACTTGACTTCACATTCCAGGATGTCTGGCTCTAGGACAGTGATCACACCATCGTGATTATCTGGGTCATGAAGATTTTTTTTGTACAGTTCTTCTGTGTATTCTTGCCATCTCTTCTTAATATCTTCTGCTTCTGTTAGGTCCATACCATTTCTGTCCTTTATCAAGCTCATCTTTGCATGAAATGTTCCTTTGGTATCTCTGATTTTCTTGAAGAGATCCCTAGTCTTTCCCATTCTATTGTTTTCCTCTATTTCTTTGCATTGATCGCTGAGGAAGGCTTTCTTATCTCTACTTGCTATTCTTTGGAACTCTGCATTCAGATGTTTATATCTTTCCTTTTCTCCTTTGCTTTTCACTTCTCTTCTTTGCACAGCTATTTGTAAGCCCTCCCCAGACAGCCATTTTGCTTTTTTGCATTTCTTTTCCATGGGGATGGTCTTGATCCCTGTCTCCTGTACAATGTCACGAACCTCATTCTATAGTTCATCAGGCACTCTATCAGATCTAGGCCCTTAAATTTATTTCTCACTTCCAATGTATAATCATAAGGGATTTGATTTAGGTCATACCTGAATGGTCTAGTGGTTTTCCCTACTTTCTTCAATTTAAGTCTGAATTTGACAATAAGGAGTTCATGGTCTGAGCCACAGTCAGCTCCTGGTCTTGTTTTTGCTGACTGTATAGAGCTTCTCCATCTTTGGCTGCAAAGAATATAATCAATATGATTTCGGTGTTGACCATCTGGTGATGTCCATGTATAGAGTCTTCTCTTGTGTTGTTAGAAGAGGGTGTTTGTTATGACCAGTGCATTTTCTTGGCAAAACTCTATTAGTCTTTGCCCTGCTTCATTCCGTATTCCAAGGCCAAATTTGCCTGTTACTCCAGGTGTTTCTTGACTTCCTACTTTTGCATTCCAGTCCCCTATAATGAAAAGGACATCTTTTTTGGGTGTTAGTTCTAAAAGGTCTTGTAGGTCTTCATAGAGCCGTTCAACTTCAGCTTCTTCAGTGTTACTGGTTGGGGCATAGACTTGGATTACTGTGATATTGAATGGTTTGCCTTGGAAATGAACAGAGATCATTCTGTCGTTTTTGAGATTGCATCCAAGTACTGAATTTCGGACTCTTTTGTTGACCATGATGGCCATTCCATTTCTTCTGAGGTGATTCCTGCCTGCAGTAGTAGATATAATGGTCATCTGAGTTAAATTCACCCATTCCAGTCCATTTCAGTTCACTGAATCCTAGAATGTCGACATTCACTCTTGCCATCTCTTGTTTGACAACTTCCAATTTGCCTTGATTCGTGGACCTGACATTCCAGGTTCCTATGCAATATTGCTCTTTACAGCATCAAACCTTGCTTCTATCACCAGTCATATCCACAGCTGGGTATTGTTTTTGCTTTGGCTCCATCCCTTCATTCTTTCTGAAGTTATTTCTCCACTGATCTCCAGTAGCATATTGGGCACCTACTGACCTGGGGAGTTTCTCTTTCAGTATCCTATCATTTTGCCTTTTCATACTGTTCATGGGGTTCTCAAGGCAAAAATACTGAAGTGGTTTGCCATTCCCTTCTCCCATGGACCACATTCTGTCAAATCTCTCCACCATGACCCGCTCGTCTTGGGTTGCCCCAGGGGCATGGCTTAGTTTCATTGAGTTAGACAAGGCTGTGGTCCTAGTGTGATTAGATTGACTAGTTTTCTGTGTGTATGGTTTCAGTATGTTTGCCCTCTGATGCCCTCTTGCAACACCAACTGTCTTACTTGGGTTTCTCTTACATTGGGCGTGAGGTATCTCTTCACAGCTGCTCCAGCAAAGCGAAGCCATTGCTCCTTACCTTGGACGAAGGGTATCTCCTCACCGCCGCCCTTCCTGACCTTCAATGTGGGATAGCTCCTCTAGGCCCTCCTGCACCCGCCCAGCCACGGCTTGGGGTAACTCCTCTCGATGCCGCCCCTGGCCTCAGCGTGGGGGCGTGGGGTAGCTCCTCCCGGCCGCCCCTGACCTCGGGCTTAGGGGCGTGGGGTAGCTCCTCCCGGCCGCCCCTGACCTCGGGCTTAGGGGCGTGGGGTAGCTCCTCCCGGCCGCCGCCCCTGACCTCGGACGCAGGGTAACTCCTCTCGTCGCCGCCCCTGGCCTTGGGCTTAGGGGCGTGGGGTAGCTCCTATGTATAGTGTATCAATTTTTTAAAAAGAGTATTTGAGGAAAGAAAGTAAGTTTATAAAATTTTATAAGATTTTTTTTTTCTGAATTTGAGCTATGCTCTCAAGTTGAAAATTGAAGGGAATTATTCTTTTAAAACACCTTGAAACCTTGCTGTTGCTTAATTTTTAGGTATAACAACAAATCTTGGCAAGAAAAAAGTTGCAGTTTTCAAATGTCTTCAAATGGCACTGACTTGTCTCTCTGTGAGTAGGTTGTTAATAAAAATGAAGAAAACCATCCCTTAACCCATGGCAATTTGTTTTTAGCCTAAAAGCTCAGCCGCCCTTTGTCTGTTGATGTAAAAAAGAAAATGTGATTGGTACAAGTATACCTCATTCTATACAGTCTAATGAGTGGTTATTCAAAGATCTTAATGTACTCAATGAATTCTCTATACAAATAATTTTAGGATGAGTTTTTTTGCTAAGTGAGGAACTTGTAATGATGTAGACCATCTACCATTTCTACAACTGTTCTGAGATGCCCTTATTTTTTACATTTTAATCATCTCTGAAATAAAAAAGCTTTACACCACAGACAGCACCTTCTGTTGGCCACTGGCCAGGCAGCAGACAAGACTAATGTGGCTTGCATGTGCATAAATTTGGCTATTTCCCTTGGACTTGATTTCTGGTGGAGATAAGAATGTAGCAGTATCAAAATTTGCAGAATGTCAGAAAAGGTATTAGCAACTTGGAAAAAGTCGAGAATTCTAATATTAGTGTAGCATCGTTGTTGTTTTTTTAAAGAAATGCTGTCTCACTGGTGCTTTTGTTGGAACAAAGGATGACATATGTGGAAAAACAGACACCGATGCCTCTGGGTTGATATATGATTCACAATTGACAGACACAAAATGTGAGTTACTCTAGGACTGCTTGAGTTATTTCTTGTGCACATATAAACAGGTTATATCTTCCTGTTTATATGTGCACAAGAGTGATACTTGATTATGTACACATACATAACTCTAGAAAAAAACTTCTGTAAGAACTGTAAAATAGAAACTTCAAGTCATAAAAAAGTGAACCATAGTAGATTGGCAGCATATTTCCTTTTGCAGCAGTACATAAAATAATGACTCATAGTTAATGGCATCTTAAAATCTATTAAAGCTGACCTTTGCACTTTTTGTATGCTGGCTTTTCAGCTAAGGGGATGATTGAATAGCAGGCAAGAAATACTTTCATCAAATAATGTCTTAAATTTATAATAATAACAATACTATGTACTGAGTAGCTACTATAGGCCAGCTGCTATGCTAAGTGCCTTACATACCTCATTACATGTAATTCTACCCCAAAAAGCCTGAGAGTTACTATTGAGCAGATCTTTATCCCTTCTGAGCTGTTAGATAACCCAAGTTAAGCTTGCAAAACTGAATCTGAACCTCGTTTTGACGGATCCCCCCTAAAAGTTCTTGATTTTTGTGTAGCAGATTCTTCTTCTGCCTGTCCTCCTACCCTCCCCACCCATTCCCACAAGTTCAAAGTGAAAGCTTATAGAAGGGGAAGAGAGAAAGACAAGAATCTCAGCAGCATTCAATTTCTGTTCAGGTTGTTCTTAAAGACAGCTTCATCCTTGATCTGGTGATGTACTTCTTCATTCAATCATGTGCAATACCCCGGAATTCTGACATCATCCTCCTTTTGCCTTGGTTCTATTTGGGATTTTATCACTTGCAACAAAAAACATACTACTATAATCATTCATAGCTTTAATACATTTAAACATATTACTTGCAATAATAAAATATTACTTCTAACACAGCCAGCCAGTTTAAGTCCTGCTGGCTCGTTTCATTAAACTGCACAAGGACTGAAGCTGGCTGTTTCAGTTACAACCAGCAGCCCTGGAGGCACTGGATTCTCTCTGGGATTAAATAGTATCCTAATCAGCACAGGTAGGAAGCTGTGGATACAGCACAGAGAACCCAGAACATTGAACCAGCTTGGTTTTCCCAGGAGCAGCTCTGTGGTTAAGCACAAGTTGCTTAACTCTGATGGAATTCCATTTCCTTGATTGTAATAAGATGCAAATTACAAGATTTTTTTTTAACTTGTATTGAAATATAGTGAACTTACAACGTTGTGTTAGTTTCCTGTGTATAGAAAAGTGATTCAGTTATACATATATATAAATTTTTTTTTAGATTCTTTCCTATTATAGGTACAAGATGATTTCTAAGAATGTTTCTGGTTTTAAAATTTTGGGCTCCTGCACAAATTAAAGACAGCCAGATAATGCATTGGTTCATAGTGGCATAGTGTTAGTCACTCAGTTATATCCAACTCTTTTCAATCCTATGTACTGTAGCCCACCAGGATGCTCTGTTCATGGAATTCTCTAGGCAATAATAATGCAATGGGTAGCCATTCCCTTCTCCAGGGGATCTTCCTGACACAGGGATCAAACCCAGGTCTCCTGCATTGCAAGCAGATTCTTTACCACCTGAGCTACCGTGGAAGCCCCATTCAGTGGATTTCATGGCTAGCTTCAACTCCAGTTTTTTTCCTTAATAAAATTAAAATTTGATACTATCAAGGGATATGCTTAAGAAAATTAAATGACACTTAAAGTTTAAAAAGCTTAGTTATAATATAAAAACATAAGTTGATAGTCCAAACATTATCCAGTAACAACTTCAGAATAGTTTTAATACTATAAGACTTGTAACTCATGGAAGGAAAACCATCAGGTTCTGGAATGGTGAACTGAGTTTTTTATTCTTACCCCCAAATAGCAGCATACATCCTTGAAAGGAAAATCAAATTTTTAACATTAAGCAATAAGAAGGACATGGAAATGTTCTTGTTTTTCCTTATGGACTATTGATTTTAAATTTTAATACCAAAATACAATATATAATGACTTTTTCCCCAAAGTGATAACGTTAAAAATAAACACATTAAGGAAATTCCCTGGCAATCCACTGGTTAGGACTTGGTGCTTTCACTGCCATAGCCCACATTACATCTCTGGTCAGAGAACTAAGATTCTGTGTCACAAAGCATGACAAAAAAATAATGACAACAACAATAACAAAACCCACATTAATAAGTGATTTGCAATTGTTAAAAAATATTTGTGTATTCAACCTCAGACAATTGGTACAATTTTACAAATCAGAAACTAAACTCTCTTGACAAATGCTGACTTGGAAAAACAAAACATGAAATGTGATTGAAAATTATATTATTAAATATTTCTTCCAAAACCATTAAGCATTTTTTTCCAGCAAAAATGGAATTGATTCAATTAAGTGACTTCAAGTTATACGTAACATGTTTGAAGAGATGCTCTTCAATGTTATTCTTATTTACTGGTGTCACGTAATTTCCTGGAGCAGCTATTTCCTAACTCAGTTCAAATATGGCTTGGAAATTTTTTTTATTAAAGTCTTTATTGAATTTGTTACAATCTTGCTTCTGTTTCTTATGTTTTGGTTTCTTTGGGCAAGAGGCATGTGGGATCTTAGCTTCCCAACCAGGGATCAAACCCACACCCCTGCACTGGAAGGTAAAGTCTTAATCACTGGACTGCCAGTGAAGTCCCCTGGCTTGGAATTTTTGTTTGCTTTCTATATCTAACTTGCTTATACTTAAGAAATTATTCAGGGACATAATTTCCCTCATGTGTACAGTACTTTGGGTAACATTTTAACAAAAAGAAGCCAAGGAAATGAACAAAACTACCTTTGCCAAACACTAAATCTGTCCACTGCCTTAAATGTTCATACCAACAGATGGGGATCCACCGAGCCACAGCCTGGGAAGGGCTATACAGACTTGGCTTCTGACTCAACATTTCAGGTACATGTTCTGCAAGAGGAAAAATTACCTTTCAAAATCCTCACCCCCAGATCTCTAAGCAACACAGCGTCTTAATTATTCACAGGTAGCAAGGTCCAGATACTGTGGTTGTCCCAACAGGACATAAGTAAATGACTGTGAGGGCCAGGAGGAAGCAGGATCTCTGTGCAGCTCACAAGTGGCTAGCAGCGGTGAGAGTCAAAATAATCAACACTAGTGCAGCCTGTGGAGAAGGAAACGGCAACCCACTCCAGTGTTCTTGCCTGGAGAATCCCGGGGACAGGAGAGCCTGGTGGGCTGCCGTCTATGGGGTGGCACAGAGTCGGACACAACTGAAGGGACTTAGCAGCAGCAGCAGTGCAGCTTGGGTTCTGACCAACCTAATAAACATTAGGTGTAAAAGTCTATACAGTGCACCATGGCTGGGTGTCAGCCCCAGGAATTTGTAGCCTGAGCAAACTAGTGCAGTTTTATAGGTTACAAATACATTTTGAGATATGTTGTGTAACTTAAACCTCAAAAATTATGTAGGCATTACTATTTTTCTAATTTGTAGTTTAGAAAATTGAGGCTTACAGAGGTTAAGTAATATGCCATAGCTTACACAACTAGTAAGTGACAGGACTAGATAAACTACTACCGCTGCCTAACACAACCGGTTTGTTTTATTCTGTGGTTTCTCTTTCATTCTCAGGGCTAATTATAAGGACGTGAAACTAACCTTGATTTTTCAAACTGTTCTATTTAGACATTAGAAAATAAAAAGCACCAAAGATGTTGATTCAGTCCTTCAGCTTCATGTTATTCAAATCACTCAGTTATCAGCAGTTCCTATTAAATGACTTTTTTCTTGGCCTATGGAAATGTTAATGACTAGTACAAGAAATATGTGCATAAGACACTTGCAATGTTATTTTTGTGAGGCTCTTCATTGCTCTCATCTTCTGCTACTGTCAGCATATTAATCTGTATTGAAAAATATGAACCAAATAGTTAACTTCCTGAATGAAATCTATCTCACAGGTTTAACCTTAGAAACCAAGGCATGAAATAATTGAGTCCTTTACAGGAAAACTAAAAATTCACTTACCTTGGAAAGAAAAGGCTGTGGTTCAGAAGATTTCTTCATAATCTGTATAGATACTCTACTCACACAGAGATGGAGCCTGTCTCCTCATTCCTTGAGTGTAAGCTGTGCATAGTGATATCCATCCAAATAGGGCTGTATGAGGAGTGGGATATACAGGGAGTAATGTTAAAAGGGGAGAAACCTGAAAAATGATGCTTCATTCAGGTGATCAAGGTCGATATCAACAGTGATAAGTCACATTAATGGTACGTACCTTTGACATGATGTGATTAAAATGACATTCTGGAGTCTTCTTCTCCAAAACTCACAACCCTAGTCTAACTATGAAAAGCACTGGACAAATCCAAGATGATCTAGGCATTTTACAAAAAATACCTGACCAGTACTGCTCAAAACTGTTAAGTTCATCAAAATCTAGGGACATCCAAGAATTGTCAAAGCCAAGAAAAGGCTAAGAGACATGATGACAAAATGTTGTGTTTCTTGGATGGGAGCTTACAACAAAAATTATTCTAAAATATAAAGTTTATTTTAAAAAAATAACATATTTTATCATTTTGGCATTTCAATAGTTGATCACATAACACCAGGCCTTCAGTTAACTCAAAATTTCTAAAGTATTACATAAAGTGAGGTTGGAATTCCTTGGATCCACCCTCATTGGCTCTCAGGAAGTCTACCTCTCCTCACTTTGGTTTCACAACCAAGGTTCTTATTAAAAAAAAAAAAAAGTGTAGACTTACTGTCTCTACTTTCATTCACTCTTCAAACCACTGCAGCCATATGTCTACCCAACAATGATTCCAAGTCCAATCCAATGGATCCTTCTCAGTCTTCACTTATTTAATCTGGTAAAGATGAAAAGTATTGATTTATTCTCTTCCTTAAAACTCCCAATTTCCTTGCTACAGTCTGTCCTATTCTCTTAACTTCCCTTCTCCACTGTTAATACCCTCCAGTATTTTTTTTTTTTTACCTTTATACAATTTGATAGAATCTGGGTTTCTTGGTCTGGAAAAGGGTCACTTAGTTATGCAAATATACAGCAAGTACACAAGCATCATTCCAGAACAAATGACTTACTTTTTTGTCTTAGCAAAAACTGTCTCTCCCATTGATGTGCAGAGCTGGACACTGGGGAAGAGGTGACTCAGAACCTTCTAGGAACTCAAGGCCTTCTTGAGAAAAAGACATCAGAGCCCCAAAGTCCAGTCTCCAAGTCAGAAAAATCTGTAAGGATCCATCAAAGAGTTCTGATTAAAGACTGCTAGAGGAGTCGTGACCAAGGATTCCAAGAGATGAATATACCAGGAAAATAAGATACAGTCATGCAAGGACTTCAGAATTCATGGAGGTAGAAGGTGGGTACATTGTCTTCAGCACAGGGTGGAAGAATTTTTCTCCAGCCATCCTGCCAGTGATGTTGCACGTTGGGGAAAATTAGCAAGTTTAAGTGGGAATTAAAAGTATCTAGGACCCTAATAGGGCTTCCCTGATAACTCATTGATAAAGAATTTGCCTGTTAATGCAGGAGACTCAGGTTCCAACCTTGTGTCCAGAAGTTCCCCTGGAGAAAAAAATGGCAACCCACTCCAGTTATTCTTGCCTGGGAAATCCCATGAACAGAGGAGCCTGGAGGGCTACAGTCTATTGGTTCGCAGAAGAGTTGGATAGAACTGAGCAACTAAACAACAACAAATGACCCTAATACACAACACTGTGGTTTTGAACCATCATCTGACAGGCCAGCAAGGGCATCCTAACATCATCAATCAAACTTCAGGATTAGTCTTCAGTGGTAATACCCTGTGACTGAAGAAACAAAGGCAAAGAACTTATCAGACTCCAATGCGCTCTCCACTTGATGCTTGGAAGCGGACTGACCAACAAACCTCCTGATCCTTGGGCTAAATCAGGACCTGACATTAATAGACACTTTTGAGGATGAAAATGACAGGGAAATCCTTGCTAATATGGACTCAATCAATTTGTTAAGCAAAAGATGTGATCATATTTGTACCCTAAATTTGCGATGGTCACACCAGCTGTACAAGTTTAACTCACTCTACCTAACCCTTTATATTGCTGCTTTTTGAAGATTTTGTACCCCACCTAGATAATTTCATCCTGTCTGTGGCTTTCTTATTGCCTTTATCCAATGTCTCCCATACCTTTATTTAGAACAAAGCATTCTGAGCTATTACCTCTAAAGCCTCCTTAACTTCATCTAGGTGTTTCATAGGACTGTAAACACAGCTTGTGCAAAAATGATTGTATTTCCCCAAAGTACACTAACACACCCACAAAAATCTTATTCCCCTAACTTTACTAGCGGCATTATCCCAAGCAGAAATACGGGAGTCTTCTCAGTTGCCCCATTTCCATCACCTCCCACATTTCACCTCTCCTTTTCTCAGCACCTTCTCTTGTTTACCACCTTCTTTGCACTAATCCAGACCCTCATCGCTTCTTGCCTGGACTTTGCAATTGGTGGCTTGGTGGTTAAAGCGTCTGCCTGCAATGCAGGAGACCTAGGTTCGATCCCTGGGTCAGGAAGATCCCCTGGAGGAGAAAATGGCAACCCACTCCAGTATTCTTGCCTGGAGAATCCCATGGACAGAGGAGCCTGGTGGACTATAGTCTGTAGGGTCGCAAAGAGTCAGACACGACTGAGCGAATTCAGCCAGCCTAATGTCTTACACCTGCCCAAATAAGCGCCTTCCTCTTTTTGAAACATGCTTCCCATTTTCCCTCTCCTCGCATCTGTCTTTTCCAACTAATAATTGGTTTCTCCAGGAGCCTTCCTTCACTTCCAAGTCTGGATTAGCAGCCTCTCCTGTGAGCTGCCCTATCACAGTGCTCATCATGGTGTACCCCGTTCTTGTTTCTCAAGAACTCTCAAGAGGGCTCTTGAGGGAGGGGCTATCTCATTCACCATGACAGTCCCAAAATCCAGCACAGTGCGTGGCACTCAGTAGGGATTTAATAACAATTTGATGAAGAAACGAGCTTCCCTGGTAGCTCAGACAGTAAATAATCTGCCTGCAATGCAGGAGACCTGGGTTCAATCCCTGGGTTGGGAAGATCCCCTGGAGAAGGAAATGGCTACCCACTCTAGTATTCTTGCCTGGAGAATCCCATGGACAGAGGAGCCTGGCGGGCTACAGCCACGGGATCACAGTCAGATACGACTGAGTGACTAACGCTGATGAAGAAATAAATGAATAAAAATGAACTTTTGCTCCTTCCTTTTAGTCTTCCTCCTCCAATCCATCCTCGACAGTCCATTCTCCACACATGATTCTAAAATAAATCATGTTGCCCTACAGCTTAAAACTCATTATTTATTTTCTTATTGTTCTCAGTAGTGTATCTTGAACAGTGTCCCATGTTACACTTCTCAGAGGAAAAAAAAGCAAGGCTAATGATACTTTTCTTCTAAAATTCACAGAGAAAAGGAGAACCAGCCCTTGACCCCTAGGCTCTGGCCTGTTGCTATCAGCTGCATCCTGGGGCTCTACCGTTGAGCACAGTTTCATAAAACATCAGCAAGAGACAAGGCTGTTCTTTGACTGTGCTGGGTCAGGACAAAAACAAGGCCACTGGATAACCATATCTGCACAGAGACATAACATGAACAGTGTGCAAACCACAAAAATGGCCTAACATCCTCTTACCCTGGCTGATATGAGTGAATGCTGCTTCTTTACCCATTTCAGTCTAGCCTCCAACTGGTCTTCTTTCCTTTGAGTTAAGATTTCTTAATCCTATCCAATCATAGAATTACCTGTTTCCTGACAACATTCACTCTCAAGAAAACCCCACTTCCTCAAACTCTCCTGAAATCAACCCAAACTCCAGTCCTACAATAAGCCCTTTCTAACACCATCTTACTGAGAGGCACAGTCCCCTGTTGTGAACATCCTTCTTTTCTGTCATGAGTGATAAACCCAACCTGTTCAACCACAAGTATGTTCTGGCCTGATCAGATTCGCTCAAATATTGGCTCCCTCCGTAACTTAGGAAGCATGAACTAACAGGTGGCCCAAGGGCATGTAGAGCAGGATGAACACAGCACTTCAGGTAGTAAAAAGGTCCAGATGTGGGACTAATGCTGTAGACATAGGAGCCCACATTTCCTTTCAGAGTGTTTGTACTTGTAACAGTTCAACTCCTCCCTTGTCTTGCCCTGTCTTTATAAACAGATAGTGTCCTCAGAATGCTGTCTACAAACAATGACATTTTTGTGGAAATTATAAAAGGACCAAGTTTCACTTCCAGGCTCATTCCATAAATTGTGGGAAAGTCTCTGGGTTTTCAGAGGTTATAGAATTAGGAATGTGTTTTGATCTAATTTTATCTAGATCCTGAGAGGAGGAAAAAGTTCTTGATGCCATCTGGGCTGTATACATAATATGAAAAATAGGCTGAAAATTTTGAACTACAGTGGAGGATAGAAGTGGCTCTAAGTAGACTATGAATCCTTTAAGGATGGACTGTTCTTTCTGAATTTTACTACTCCAAGTGTGGTCCAAGGTGACCAGCATTGGCATCACTTAGAAGCTTATTAGAAGCACATATTCTAACCAACTCCAGGACCAACACTGGATCAATCCCAAACCTACTGAGAATCTGTATTTGAATGAAATCCATGATGTTTTGTATCCATATTGAGAAGAGCCTGAGTCCAGTACCACACCTCACTCACTGCTGAAGGAGAGAAAGAATAGGTAGAAGGAAGGCAATCTTATTTTGAAAGCTCTTACACTAGAATATCAATGAGTATTTTAGAACTTTAACAGTGAGGAGATGATAAGGAGAATATTTTTAAATTAAAATGTATTAATTTTATGCAGTCCCTGATGTTCTCCTGTTTCCTGTGTTCTCTAATAGCGCATATCATTGTCACAAAATTTCTCCTACTGTTTTAACATAAGTACTAGTATGAATAAAGTAGTGCATGAAATAATTTTTTTTTATTATTTGACTAATTTGACATAAAATGCTGCCAGCTTTGACCTAAAATTAAGGACATCATTGTTTTCTCTGTATTAGCCATCAGTTAGCACTGTGTTTTTTATATATTTGTTTAATGTTTTTAAGGTAATGTAGTTGTTGTTCTTTCTCTTGTTAATACTCTCCATCAGAGTTGAGCATAAACTTCCATTTTCTTTTTTTCCTTTTGGTAGGAAGTTAGTTGCCAAAAATAAACTGTATTAAGTCAATATACAAGTTTATGATTTTGGCTCCCTTAAAATCATGACTTAAAATTACAGGCACCCTCCAAATCTTCTTTCAGCCTTTAGGTAAAATTACCGAAATGCTGGAGGTCACAGTGGCCTTAGTAATCTTGTTGATATAAGTACTTTGAAAATTCTAAACAGGGTGCTGGCTCTCCTCCTCAGCAAAGATAAGAGGACATTGGAATACTCACACTGCAATGACCTCAAAAACAGAATAAACAAGGAACAGTAGCATGGAGGAGTAAAGAAGTATTTAATTGCTGTTCTCCTCAGTGTTTGCTACAGAACAAGAAGTTCCCCAAAGATATTTAACTATTCACTATGACTTACCAGGAAATCAAAAATTATGTCAGGATCCCATATCTTGGAAATCATATTTGTTATAGGAAATTAGCTTTTTCCATGGAAACTATAGGATATCTATTACTTGATTGTTTGTTATTTAAACCATTTAATCTACAGATGGTTTAGTATTTAAGTTGTTCACTATTCTATAAAGGAACTAAACAGCCTTGTAAAAATTCTCCTTCCAGAATATTTAGTGTGTAGGGTCTTATTAGTCAGACTCTAGTCTTAGCTTTCTACCTGCAGCCCCCTCAGAATAAAGGGCGTCCCAAGTAGACACAATTGCAAGCACATCAGAAGGCTTTGTTCTTCCATAGAATCATAATTAGGCAATTGTTGATTATCATTAATTTATTAAAGATTCTCCTTTCAGCCTAGATTACCTACCAATAATTGAACAATATTTTTAAACCCTAGCTTGGAAATAATGTGTTCCAGGGGAAGAGGAGGAGAGAGGTTAATAAGTATAATACAAAGCAAGTGTTTCAGATGCATTAGGGCCAATTATTAAATGTAATATTCTAAAGCCAGGGTGGGTTGTAGGCTTTGCTCTGGGGTGATGGATCCAAGAAGAGACCAACGGGGTGGGTGGGGGGTGCTCATTATTTTCCTGCTAAGAGCTCTTAGTATTTAAATCAAACTATGGTTAAAAACAACCCTTGGGGCCATACATTCATAAGTTTTATTTTAAGTAAGTTTTTCATTGATGTACAGCATACAGAAGTTTGTCCAAACCACATGAGTTTCACAATGCAAACTCACCCATGTGACCAGCACTGAAATCAAGCAACAGAACAAGGCCAGCTCCACAGAAGCCTTCATCCAGCCCTTCCTCAGTATTACTCTCATCCCTCTCCAAGGTAACTTTCAACATCATAGATTAGTTTTACCTGTTTTTGAACTTTAGGTAAATAGAATCATGTAGTATTGACTTTTTGTATTGGACTTTCTTTTGCTCAAAAATAAGTTCATGCAATTCATCCATATTTACTTATAATTGTGATTCAAACACTCTCATTGCTATATAGTATTCCATTGTGGGATTATAAAGCCATTCTCCATTCTATCATTGATTACATTTGGGTTATTTTGAGGCTGTTAAGAATCCTGCTGCTGCATTATAGCTTCTAATCAAAAGTTCTAATAATCAGTTTGAATAAGGAAAATCTTGGCAATACTTTTTCTCATCAGTATTTTCCTTTTAAAAAAATGAGATTATTGGATTAGATAGAGCAGAAATAAACCTTAGAGTCTAACAGTCTATACACATATAATCTTAATAACCTTTCTGTTTATAAATAATCTTTTTAAAATAAAAAATAGTCTCTATATACCCAATTTAGCAACTTTATTAGTTTCTATTGCTGCTGTAACAAATTACCTCAAATTCAGTGGCTTAAAGCAACACAATTTGTTCTCTTATAGTCCTGAGGTCAGTCCAGAATGTGTCTTAAAGAGCTAAAATGAAAGCATTGGTATGCCCACCTTCCTTCTGGGGGTTCCCAGGAGGTCTGTTTCTTTCCTTTTCCAGGAAAGAGGTTGCCCACTTTCCTTATCTCCTGGTCTCCAGTCTGTGAGCCCATCACTGCCAGCCATATCTCTTGTCCCTTCTCCTCTGATTCTCATGCCTGCCTCTCCCTTCATTATAAGGACTTCTGTGATTACACTGGGTCCAGCTGGATAATCGCATCTGCAAAGTCCCTTTTGCTATGTAAGGCAGCACATTCACAGATTCTGGCAATTAGGATGTGGACATCTTTAGGGGACCATTAGTCAGCCTCCCACACCAACCCTCTGAAATTATGTTCGGCTTCCGTTCCCCACTACAACTTGCCCTCATAACTTCACTGAAGTAAGGAGACACTCAATGTCCTTTTACCCTATGATCTCAATTGGAAGACATTTACAACATCAGCTCACAGAGGGTAGAGTTTGAGCAACTCGGTTGCCTCTTCCCCATCTCCTGAATAATATCTGATACTCAGCAGGCTCTCAGTGACTTAGATGAATGAATGCACGAAGCATTTCCTACATCCTCATGTCTTCTCCCTGCTAGATAAGGAGCAGCCATGTGACACTGGAGGCCCTACAGCTATGGTTTTACTCAATACTCTTGGTTGCTTAGTCGCTAAGTCATGTCTGACTCTGGCACCTCGTAGACGGTAGTCTCAGAAAAGGCAATGGCACCCCACTCCAGTACTCTTGCCTGGAAAATCCCATGGATGGAGGAGCCTGGTAGGCTGCAGTCCATGGGGTCGCTAAGAGTCAGACATGACTGAGCGACTTCACTTTCACTTTTCACTTTCATGCATTGGAGAAGGAAATGGCAACCCACTCCAGTGTTCTTGCCTGGAGAATCCCAGGGACGGGGGAGCTTGGTGGGCTGCCGTCTATGGGGTCACAGAGTCAGACACGACTGAAGTGACTTAGCAACAGCAGTAGACTGTAGTTCACCAGGCTCCTCTGTCTATGAGATTTCCCAAACAAGGATACTGGAGTGGGTTGCCATTTCCTTCTCCAGGGGATCTTCCCAACCTAAGGATTAAACCCACATCTCCTGCTTATCAGGTAGATTCTTTACCATTAAGCCACCTGGGAAGCCTGCCATCCAGAATACCACATATTTAGTTGTCATGTCTCCTTAGCCTATGACAGATTTATGGTTTTAGAAAAGGCAGAGGAACCAGAGATCAAATTGCCAACATCCACTGGATCATTGAAAAAGCAAGAGAGTTACAGAAAAACATCTATTTCTGCTTTATTGACTATGCCAAAGCCTTTGACTGTGTGGATCATAATAAACTGTGGGAAATTCTTCAAGAGATGGGAATACCAGACCACCTGACATGCCTCTTGAGAAATCTGTATGCAGGGTCAGGAAGCAAGTTAGAACTGGGCATGGAACAACAGACTGGTTCCAAATAGGACAAGGAGTACCTCAAGGCTGTATGTTGTCACCCTGCTTATTTAACTTATATGCAGAGTACATCAAGCACAAGCTGGAATCAAGATTGCCGGGAGAAATCTCAATAACCTCAGATATGCAGATGACACCACCTTATGGCAGAAAGTGAAGAATTAAAAAGCCTCTTGATGAAAGTGAAAGAGGAGAGTGAAAAAGTTGGCTTAAAGCTCAACATTCAGAAAACTAAGATCATGGCATCCGGTCCCATCACTTCATGGCAGATAGATGGGGAAACAGTGGCTGACTTTATTTCAGGGGGCTTCAAAATCACTGCAGATGTTGACTGCAGCCATGAAATTAAAAGACGCTTACTCCTTGGAAAGAAAGTTATAACCAACCTACACAGCATATTAAAAAGCAGAGACATTACTTTGCCAACAAAGGTCTGTCTAGTCAAGGCTACAGTTTTTTCAGTAGTCATGTATGGATGTGAGAGTTGGACTGTAAAGAAAGCTGAGCGCCAAAGAATTGATGCCTTTGAACTGTGGTGTTGGAGAAGACTCTTGAGAGTCCCTTGGACTGCAAGGAGATCCAACCAGTCCACCCTAAAGGAAATCAGTCCTGAATATTCATTGGAAGGACTGATGCTGAAGCTGAAACTCCAATACTTTGGCCACCTGATGTGAAGGACTGACTCATTTGAAAGACCCTGATGCTGGGAAAGATTGAAGGCAGGAGGAGAAGGGGACAACAGAGGATGAGATGGTCGGATGGCATCACCAACTCAATGGACATGAGTTTGGGTAAACTCCAGGAGTGGGTAATGGACAGGGCGGCCTGGAGTCCTGCACTCCATGGGGTGGCAAAGAGTCAGACACGACTGAGTGACTGAACTGAACTGAATGGAAACCAAAAATACAGTCTTTTTATTGTCTGAAATAAATTGGTTAAGAATTTCTGTTTCTTGTAACTCACAAGATTGTCAGCTGATACAGCTTTCTAGTATAGATTATTTTATAATGCGAAAAATGAGGCCCATAGTGTCCAAATGATTATCCAGTGTCACATGGCTAGTACTAAAAGTTAGGATTCTAGCCCAAGTTGTTTTACTCTTTTAATTTTTATGCTTTATGGTAATATACAAATTGTGCTGGGATACACTGCAGTCAAACTACCCCAGAAAGTTGCCTTCATTATATCCTTAGTTTTGAAGCTCTTATTAATAGCCACACTAAGATATAAATTACTGACAAAGCCCTGAAGAACTTTCAAGGTCTTCTGAGGACATAATAAGAACAAATCTTTGGAGTGAAACTTTTATATCTACAAGTTAAACAGAGAAAATTTTCACTCACTGACTTGTACATCAGCATCTTTTCTGCAATGTACTGAATATAGGGCTTCAGAAAAAAGATCTACTCATCCATCCAGTAATGTATCCATCCACCTTTGAAAGTGTAGTGTGGGCTTCCCTGGTGGCTCAGATGGTAAGGAATCTGCCTTCAAATTAGGAGACCCAGGTTCAATCCCTGGGTTGGGAAGATCCCCTGGAGAAGGGAATGGCTAGCCACCAGTATTCTGCCTGGAGAATTTCTTGGGGCCCATGGGGTTATATCCAATAATGCAACCATCCACCTACTGAAACAAAAAAATAAACAAAATGGACTTCCTTGGCAGTTCAGTGGTGAAGACTCTGAGCCTTCACTGCAGTTGCATGGGTTTGATCCCTTATTGGGGAACTAAGACCCCACATGCCACTAGGCCAAAACTGACCAACCAAACAAACAAAAAAATCTACTCATACATACACACATGTAAGTACTTATTCAACAAACATTTATTGACTAACTGCCATTGCTCAGACAATACTCCTGGCAGTGCAAAGCAGCTCTTGTCAATCTCTTTTATCTCCTATAGTGGGACAGTCATGCATCTCCAGCAATTTTTGGATTCAAACCAAATGGTATCAAGGTACTTAAGTTCATGAATCCTTTTTTCTTTTTTGTGGGTTCAAAGTTAGCAAAAACACATAGTGTCTCTCTGTGTCTCCAATTCATTATCTAATAAAGAAAATAATAATACCTTTATTACAGGTAATATCCAGAGTATCTGGCCAGAATTTATGTTTAAGTAGAAACAATGCTTGACAGTGTGAAAGTGTTAGTAGCTTAGTCATGTCTGACTCTTTATGACCCCGTGGACTATAGTCCACCAGGCTCCTCTGCCCATGGGATCCTCCAAGAAAAAGTGAATAAAGTGAAAAGGTTAGAATTCAAAATTTTATCAATGGTATGATTCAAGTTGACTGTAAAATTATGCACCATACTGTTAGGTAGTGAGAATAGGGAAAAGGAATCCAGAATGGCGGTGGCTAAAAGACAAGGAAGAGAAAAGCCGACGAAAATAGAACAAAGGAAGGTCCGGGGACCAGAGTGAGGACCTCAGGCAGAACAAGCAGTGCTCCTAGCTAGCCCAGTTTACATAGGGCAGGCCTGCGGTGGGGGGCAGGGGCGGGGGGGATAGAAAAAACTTATAAAAAAAGGAGCCAAAGGGCCGGGTCTCTGTCTCTCTTTCTCTTCGAGTCTTTTGGGTCGGCATGCCCTCACGCCTCGAGGATGTATTTCCCTTTATTTTCTAAATAAAAAAGCTGTAACACGGAGCTGTAACACTGATCTATCCTAGAGCTGTGACACGGTCTGTCCGAGAGCTGTGACATGCTGAGGGCTTTAACGTCTGTCACTTCAAATTTTTGTTGTGACAAGACAGAACCGAAGAAATGGCACAATCCCCCAACAATACTAATATAAAAGTTAATACTGGAAGAAACAGTTTGGGGTATACGGGGACTCTGTACTATCTTTAGACTTTTAAAGTAGATTTTAAACTGCTCTAAACTAAAAAGGATTTTTTCTTTCAAGTTGCTTGGCAATGAGATAGATTCTAACTTCTTGAGGGCAGAGACCATGCTCTCCCTTATATTTGTTTACATAAAGCCTAGGACAATGCTTCAGAGTGATTAATGTGTTGAGTGTAAGAGAAAATACTTTTCTGGATTTTAGATTAGCACAGGATATCTAACAGTCTTATCAGAAGTGTGAAATAAGCTTTGTTGTATGAAAGCCCAGCTGGACTTAATTAAATCACTTGTCATAGAGGAATCAAGTCTTGGAGGAGGCTGAGAAGTGTGTGGCTCTTTAAGGATGAAAAATGGTGTTTCATTGGTAAAGAATCTTCCTGCTAATGCAGGAAACCTGGGTTTGATCCCTGGGTAGGGAAAATCCCCTGGAGAATGAAATGGCTAACCACTCCAGTATTCTTTCCTGGAGAACCTCATGGACAGAGGAGCCTGACAGGCTACAGTCCATGGGATTGCAAAAGAGTTACCTATGACTTAGCAACTAAACAACAACATCAGATGGGAAGTGAAGGAGGCCAGAAAGAACACACATAATTCAGACAAGCATATTTAATTACTTTATAATTGAAAAGTCTTAAAGTCTGTGTATCCAGAATTCTCAGTGGGGACAAAGATGGATGTTGTAGAGTGTGTGAAGTGCAGTTGATCCACCATACCCATGGATGCCATATCTATGGATTCAACCAACTGCAGCCTGAAAATATTTAAGAAAAAAAATTCCAGAAAGTCCCCAAAAGCACAACGAATTTGCCTGTGGGCCAGCAACTATTTACATAGAATTTACATTGTATTAGGTATTAGGAGTAACAGACAATTTTAAGTATGTGGGAGGGTGTTTGTAGGTTATATGAAAATACCATGCCATTTTAAAGAAGAGACTTGAGCATCCTCAAATTGTGGTATCCAAAGGAGATCCTGGAACGTATCCCCTGTAGATACCGAAGGATGAATGTAGATGTGCAAATATCAGCACATATTCAAAGCTGGTTATAAATTATGATGTGATCATACACATGGATTTTTAAAGTTTGAACAACATTGGACTGAATAATTGGGTTTCTCATTAAAATTATTTTATTACAAAAGTGAAACTACTTGTTAAGCATTAGTGATCATAAACTTCTTGCCCTCTAAAACCACTGATTATCTGTAAACTGCTTATGTAATTTCAATTCTAAACAACTATCTTTATAAAAGTTTAGACAATGATCAAAAAATATGCATGGAAAAAATTACATTAAAGAAATATTAAAAAATTAACCATTGTCATTTGAGGACAGAACTAGCCTATGGATCACAGTTCTTTCCTTTTTGGTTTAGTAAGCAGGTTTTATTTCTATGGTAAAAATAAAATTAATATTTTTTAAGTGTTTTTAATTTTAAGAGTTTACATAAAAAGATTGTTTTAGTGTAAGCTTATAATTTGAGCAGGGCTTCCCATGTGGCTCAGGGGTGAAGTATCCGCCTGCCAATGCAGGAGACATGGGAGATAGGTTTGATCCCTGGATGGGGAAGATCCCCTGGAGAAAGAAATAGCAACCTACTCCAGTATTCTTTCCTGCAAGATTCCATGACAGAGGAGCCTGGCAGGCTATAGTCCATGGGGTCACAAAGAGTTGTACATGACTGAGCAACTGAGCATTTGCACACAATGTTTTGAGCAATTAATATTACAAATCCTTATACATATGAACATCTATGATCAAAGATTTTTGAAGTATTTAAGAGATTGCTCAATTTCCCCTCCACCTCTCAAAAACAATCTTCTTTTTTCTTCCCCATCTTATGATATAGGACCACCATGTTCCCATTTGTTCAAACCAAAATTGTAGAAATCATTATCATTCGCCAGGCTTCTCTGGTTACTTTCCTTCAAGTCCATCAACAATCATGGTCAACTCTTCTAAAATACATCCTGAATCTGTTCATTCTTCTCCATCTCTTCTGTCAGCACTTTAGTTTGAACCAGCATTTTTTAAACTGTGAATTGCAACTCTTTGGTAGTTATGAAATCACTTGGTCAGTGACAATCAATATTTCTTCTTTTACAATGAAATTGCATAGAAAATCTCAGGGTGCCTCCCTCATGGTAAGAGTATTGTCTCAGGAAATTTTTGTTTATGAGTATGTGTTAATGTCCCGAGTCACCATGAAAAAAATGTGTTTCTTCTTGTGGACTTAAGCCCCCACCATTTCTCACCTGGAATCCTTAAAACTGGAATGTTTATTCTAAGCATGATGAGAAGCCAAACACTTCACAATGGCCTAAAGGCCCAATGTGGTCTGGCACCTACTTACCTCTCAACAAGTCTTCTCTCTCTTCTCCTCACTAACATGCACTGCCAAACCCCACCCCCTATCACATTGGCTGCCTTTTGACTGTACACACCAAAGCATTCTCACCTCAGAAAATTTATACCTGCTATTTTCCCCTGCCTAGAACACTCTTCACAATATTTACAGATTCTACTTGCCCTTAGTGTAAGGATTACCTCCAGAGTGGACTTTCTAAAACACATCCACCCCGTCACCCCTGTCTTTTATTTCATTCTTAGCACTTATGGTGGCATCTGATCCCATCACATCATGACAAATAGATGGGGAAACAATGGAAACAGTGATAGACTTTATTTTCTTGGACTTCAAAATCTCTGTGGATAGTGACCACACCCATAAAATTAAAAGATGCTTGCTCCTTGGAAGGTAAGCTATGACAAACCTAGACAGCATGTTAGAAAGCAGAAACATTTCTTTAACAACAAAAGTGTATATAGTCAAAGCTATAGTTTTTCCAGTAGTTTTGTATGGATGTGAGAATTGGGCCAAAAAGAAAGCCGAAGACCAAAGAATTTATGCTTTCAAACTGTGGCACTGAAAAAGAATCTTTAGAGTCCCTTGGATAGCAAGGAGATCAAACCAGTCAAGCCTAAAGGAAATCAATGCTGAATATTCCTAGGAAGGACTGATGCTGAAGCTGACGCTTCAATACTTTGGCCAACTGATGCGAAGAACTGACTCATTGGAAAACACCTTCAGGCTGGGAAAGACTGAATCAGTTCAGTCAGTTCAGTCGCTCAGTCATGTCCAACTCTTTGCAACCTCATGAACTGCAGCATGCCAGGCTTCACTGTCCATCACCAACTCCCGGGGCTTACTCAAACTTATGTTCATCGAGTCGGTGATGCCATCCAACCATCTGATCCTCTGCTGTTCCCTTCTCATCCTGCCTTCAATTTTTCCCAGCATCAGGGTCTTTTCAAATGAATCAATTCTTCACATCAGGAGGCCAAAGTACTGGAGTTTCAGCTTCAGCATCAATCCTTACAATAAATATTCAGGACTGATTTCTTTTAGGGTGGACTGGTTGGATCTCCTTGCAGTCCAAGGGACTCTCAAGAGTCTTCTCCAACACCACAGTTCAAAAGCATCAGTTCTTTGGTGCTCAGCTTTCTTTATAGTCCAACTCTCACATCCATACATGAGTACCGAAAAAACTGTAGCTTTATCAAGACAGACCCTTGCTGGCAAGTAATGTCTCTGCTTTTTAATATGCTGTCTAGGTTGTTCATAGCTTTCCTTCCAAGGAGCAATCATCTTTTAATTTCATGGCTACCATCACCATCTATAGTGATTTCGGAGCCCCAAAAAATAAAGTCTGTCACTGTTTCCACTGTTTCCCCATCTATCTGCCATGAAGTGATGGAACCAGCTGCCATGATCTTAGTTTTCTGAATGTTGAGTTTTAAGCCAACTTTTTCACTTTCTTCTTTCACTTTCATCAAGAGGCTCTTTAGTTCCTCTTCACTTTCTGCCTTAAGGATGGTGTCATCTGCATACTTCAGGTTATTTCTACTTCTCCTGGCAATCTTGATTCCAGCTTATGCTTCATCCAACCTGGCATTTCACATGATGTACTCTGCACAGAAGTTAAATAAGCAGGGTGACAATATACAGCCATGATGTACTCCTTTCCTGAGTTGGAACCAGTCTGTTGTTCCATGTCCATTTCTAACTGTTGTTTCCTGACCTGCATACAGATTTCTCAAGAGGTATGTCAGGTGGTCTGGTATTCCCATCTCTTGAAGAATTTTCCACAGTTTATTGTGATCCACACAGGCAAAGGCTTTGGCATAGTCAATAAGGCAGAAATAGATGTTTTCTGGAACTCTGTTGCTTTTCTGATGATCCAACGGATATTGGCAATTGGATCTCTGGTTCCTCTGTCTTTTCTAAATCCAGCTTGAATATCTGGAAGTTCACAGTTCACATTCTGTTGAAGCCTGGCTTGGTGAATTTTGAGCATTACTTTGCTAGCATGTGATATGAGTGCAATTGTGCGGTAGTTTGAACATTCTTTGGCATTGTGTTTCTTTGGGATTGGAATGAAAAGTGGCCTTTTCCAGTCCTGTGGCCACTGAGTTTTCCCAATTTGCTGGCATACTGAGTGCAGCACTTTCACAGCATCATCTTTGAGGATTTTAAATAGCTCAACTGGAATCCCATCACCTCCACTAGCTTTGTTCGTAGTGATGCTTCCTAAGGCCCACTTGACTTCGCATTCCAGGAGGTGCGGCTTTAGGTGAGTGATCACACCATCATGGTTATCTGGGTCATGAAGATATTTTTATATAGTTTTTCTGTGTATTCTTGCCACCTCTTCTTAATATCTTCTGCTTCTATTAGGTACATACCATTTCTGTCCTTTATTGTGCCCATCTTTGCATGAAATGTTCCCTTGGTATCTCTAATTTTCTTGAAGACATCTCTAGTCTTTCCCATTTTATTGTCTTCCTCTATTTCTTTGCATTGATCTCTGAGGAAGGTTTTCTTTCCCCTCCTTGCTATTCTTTGAGAAAGAGGAATAAATAACTGCTATTTACATTTTCATTAGTCACCTATTTTCCTTTCTGATGATATTTTATTGTGGGAAACAATGAAAATGGATTCTGTATTTGGATACCATGATCAAGATACTTATATCTTCCAAAGGTTAACATTAGGAAGAGCATTAAAAAATCAAGTTGGCTTCAAATATAGAGGGAAAGAATATCATTAAAACTTTATCTCTTTCCCCTAAATATGTTGAAGCACTCAGCAAATATTATACTCGGCCTTTTTGGCTAGGTTCATCAATTGCAAGTGATACCATCTCCTCTGCAAGTGAGGAAGATGGAATCATAAACAAGGGGCCTCACTCAAGGCATGCAATCACAATTAAAATGGAAATTTAAGCTGCCTCCCAAAACATACACTTCAACCAATATACTAGAACTGTAGTCTGCTAGTCTGCTCTACCCAGGGCTAAACTCTAACCCTGATTCTAATTACCATTATTACAGAATGATGAAATCTGAATTTGAAATTTGAAAAGGGGCCTTCAATTCACCCAGTTTAACTCCTCACTTTACAGATAAAAAAACAAACACCAGCAAGGTGAATGCACTTGGCTGAGATGGTTCCGTTTGGTGGCCCTTATACATGCACAGAGTAAGTGATAATGGCAGGTTTGCAATTTTTGCCCCTGTGAGTAACTGATCATCTGACAGATGTTCCTGGATGCTCCCCCCAAATTAGAGTCTTCGTCTCCAGCCTGTGCACCCCGTTCTGCCTGAGGAGCCCATGGCTGCTTTGGCACAGTGCTCCTAGGTACTCCTCATCCCAGCCAAACAGCCCCTTCCTCTTTACATCTATCTCCAGCCAAATTTTACAGCCACATCTCGTCTTATCATTTTACCACATATTCAGTTATACCACTCCCAAAATTACCTTTCCAGAATTTTCAAAGAAGGGGACTTGTGGGGAGAAAGGAAAAGTCATAGGAATGATGGGCTGCATTTCTACTGAGGATAAAAGTTCGAGGACAGATGAAAATTCGAAAAGAATGACACAGACAAGGAAGGAGAAAGGATTTCAGAGAATAAAAAGAATAAAGAAAATGCTATGTATGTGTCCATTGTATAGGGTGACACAAATATTATCAAGAAAAATAAATATAGTGAAGTTCCTATATGTGGTATAAGAATTTTTACATCTTTTCTGTATTTAGAGGTAATGTACACATTGTTCATTTTAGATGCCTCTCTCTGTGTATATGTAGGAATATTGTGTGTGTGTGTGTGTGTGTGTGTGTGTGTGTGTGCATGCACACGTTTATGTGTACATACATGAGAACATATCTTAGCAGTGTTTCACCCACTGCCAACAATCAGATGCCTCATTGTGGAGCCTGGAATGAGGGGGTGGCCTTTGTGGGGCAGTGGCCCTAGTGGGTTGCCTGAGCCTGAAAGAGACCCCAAGTCCTGACCTGTCATTACCAAAAGCCATCATCATTCCTATTACTCCACATTTTCCGTGCTCATCCATCACATCTGCTATGGACCAACTGTCAGATGATCAGTTACTCAGAGGGGCAAAATTTGCAAACCTGCCATCATCACTTACTCTGTGCATGTATAAGGGCACTGAAAGGAAGGGAAAGTAGTAAAGAGGCTTTGATGAAGACCAGAAAATAGGAGAATAAAGGGTGACTCATCTCTGAGATGGCCTGATGAATGGGAGAACAAGTCCATTTATGTTCGTTTAGAGGACATCTGAATCCTTGGAATTTTACCTGTGGCCTGCCTCCACTGACAGCTGTGCCTACTATTTTAATTTTGAAATTCAGCTGTTCCTTTGCCAGTCTTGACACAACATTTTAGGCATGTTCTGAAGCATGACTCATCCCACTCTGCAAAGGCCAAGCCACCTCAGTATTCTATTCAATTAGTGCTCTGCTTCCTGATCTATTGGATATTCTTGGAGTAAGATGCAAGATTAAGACCATGGGCAATTTGAGAAGGTAGGAATTTCAGCCAAGACATTTGGCAAAAAAAAAAAAAAAAAACACTAAAGACCACATGAGAGGCCGCAGGGACAAAGAAAAGGAGATGAAAAAAATAACTGTCAAAGTTTTACTTAATCTAAAAAAGCCTATTGATTAGATAGCACCATCTTTTCCATTAGCAAGCAGGACTGAAATGTTTGCTGCATCTTCTGATGTGCTGGGACTGTGGGGAGAGATGGGGAGGAACAAGCTCCATAAGCATCTTAGAGATGATGGCATGTGAAAAAAGTCATTTTATCATCCATTAATTATTGTTCAAGTGTACACCTTGCAGATTCAAACTTTTCCACTAAATAACTGTGATTTTATTTTATTTTTTTCACAAAATACAAAGCTTTGCACCACATTATATTAGTGTTCTACCACAAGAAAATCCCAATGTTTTTTATTGGGGGAGAGGAGTGATTTATATATAAATATTGATAAGGATACTGATTTTATACATTCTTAAAATAATAAAATTACCATGACAAAGAAATGCCAACCCTGTATAACATGCAGATTATTGCTTATAACTTGCATATATTTACTTTAAACTGGCACACATACTAAGTATACAAACATTCCAAATTTTTAAGGGAAATACACAAAGATGTCCAGAAACCCCTCTAAAGCACAACCAGAAACAAAAAAGAACACTAAATTGCTATTTCAATTGCTGATAAATCTGAGTAACATTGATTTGTAAATTACCAAGTCTTACACATTCTGTAAATAAAAGTTCTTCAGCTTTATGGAAATACATTAGAAGGTGTGTTCTCAAAATGTTAATAAATGTATTTTGAAAGACTTCTAAAATCTTTGACAATTATATATTAATGTGATATATTCTCAGAGAAAAATTGTATATCACAATAGATGTCACATCTACTGAAGTTTTCAAGTAACTTCTTCAAATTAAATCTATGTCAAAAAGTTATCATTACAAAATCAAATAATTACCAAAATAGTCTCATAACTCATCCCAGGTACACGTTAGTAAGATAGTATTATCTGTGCAAAAAGTACTTGAGTAAAAAGTAGACATAATCATACTAGAAGCAAACCAAGCAAGAAACAGAAAAATACATAGCACATTTTATTTAGTTATATTTTTAGTGCTTCATTAACCAACAAGTAGCAAATACCTTAATGCATAATTACAGCAAGAATTACATAAAGATATAAAAGAAAAAACATGCAGATGACAATTAACGAGTTTTCAGCCAGAGGTATTTTTATCTTTAAGATTTTAAAACTGTCTACTCCTTGGAGGGAATCAGTGTAAACACTTTCTATGCAAACTAACCAATCTTTAGTTTCACTGCCAAAATATCTTCCAAGAAAGGTATGACCTTACAAAGCAGTAGTTTGAGGTCTGGGCTAAAAAGAGACAGGGCTCAAATCCTTGGGTGTTGTACTTTGGAAAACACCCTGAGTAATTCACTCGCAATACGCTCACTTTTGAAGGAAACAGGACTGTGACTACATTTGCTTGATTAAAGAGCAAGACTCAATAATGCTGTGACATATCAGCACACCCTCCTCATAACATCCTCATAACACAGAACCACCTCAGTTCCTCCCTCACCTGTCAGAGGGTCTAAAGAAGAACATTTAGATAATTTACGGGCCTGCAGTGAATCCCTAGCTGAAACATGTTATAAAGCTCTTATTGCTAAACCAGTTTAAGGAAAAGACACCTAAAGATGTTTCTCAATAAAACTATAACATTATAAGCTTTGCTTGGTGTTATAAATAAGTATTATTAAATGTTAAATGGCTTCCTGTAGCCTCTTAATAAATTATGGCTTGTCTATTCATTACTGAAGCTTACAGCAATGTTTTTTTTTCCCCCAATGAAAGAAGATACTAATGAACGTCTAAATTTGCCACAAGGGGCTGGGAAGCTTACACATTTGCACACATGCTAATGTGCTTCAGTCATGTCTGACTCTTTGTGACCCTATGCACTGTAGCCCTCCAGGCTTCTCTGTCCATGGGATTCTCCAGGCAAGAATACTGGAGTGGGTTGCCATGCCCTCCTCCAGGGGATCTTTCCCACCAAGCGAAGGAACCCATGTCTCCTACATCTCATGCCTTGGCAGACAGGTTCTTCACTTCTGGCGCCACCTGGGGAGGCCTCAAAAGTTGGCATAGAAAGGAGGGAGGTGCTGATGAGAGGGAAGGGCTCAAAACATTCAGAGAGAAAACTTTTGGATTGAGGGAGGAACATCATGGCTTTTAAGGGCAAAGCAGTCATACTATCTCCTCCAACCTTAGGTCTTGCTGGCTTTTCCTTGTCCTCACTAATATCACACATTTTACGTCAGAATTTGCTTTCAGTACCCTTAGTGTGTCTGTCATTAACCAGCTGTGGTTAAGGCTAGGAAGGTGTGTGTGCGCCCGGGGCCTCTCATCACAGGAGGGTCTCCGGGCTATACTGGTTTGCACCTTTTGAGATATACTCTGCCACATTATGATAACATTATACCAGTTTGCTTCTTATAGAATCCAAAACACATAAATACATAATTTTCTATGAAGTATAATTGATGATGTCAACAATGACATGGACTTTCAAATTTCATTTAACAGATCAAACCACTTAAAGCCAATTGAAATGTATATTTACGTATTTGGAGTGAAGAGAAACCTAGAAATTGAAATTTATTCAAACACTTATTTTAGTAGTGTCTTTTGGAACATGTTTATTTTCCTTAAAACTGAAGTAGAACAAACATGAATATTACAACATACTTTCCCCCCTATATATCTCCATGAGAAGAATATTTCTAAACACATGATTACAATGTTGGTGTACCCAACAATACAGGGAAGAACCACTCTTTAAATGCCTAGTGCACCTCAGAGAAAATATATAATTTAAAAACTGATACTTTCAGCAAAATTTTTATTTGAGTCAAATAGGTCATTAAAATTTAGAAAAGAATTTGATTCAAACACCTATAAATTAGGCAGTTTTTAAAACTAGACCTTTACAACAGTACTGGGTCATCCACAGTATATGAGCCACCCTTAGGAATGATAAAAACATCATTATTTCTCTGAACAAAGACTACTCCATAAAATAACAAAACTAACAGTTGGAATAAATATTGACTTTCAACTTACTATGATATATCAAGACACAATTTAAGCAGGAATTCATTTCTCTGCACTCAGATTCATACTGAGATTTAAATAAATGCAAATGATATTCATTAAAAAGGTTTTAGACACAATAATGCAGACTCTATAAACTCAAGCTCATAGTTTTTAAATTCTCCCCAATAAAATATCTAATGCAGAGTTTATGATCTTGCATGATATTTAGTTGATTTTTACTCATTTTCAAATTTTTGAATGAACTTTTTATTTTCTAGAGTACTACATGTTCAGAGAACATTTATATAGTTACAGGTTGTCACTAACTTTTTTCTACAAAAATAGAGTTGCTTAAAAATTTATACCAATTTGTTTTCATTTTCTATAAATATTTTAACAGGTGTTTAATATCAGAATGTCTAATATCAATAGAATCATTTAAATTAATCCATGTAGTCAAAATATTTAATATGTAAAATGTCTAGCAAAAGTTTGTCATTTAATAAATGAAAAATTCATTATTTAATAAATGAAATGTTTTGTCTTTAACTACTTGTATCTTAGGCAGGTGGATAAAATCACAGAACAGCAAAGTATAGCTCCTGGAAAGATCTGACTTAAAGTAGCATGGCAGCTTATAGTGTCTTTTTCATTTCATATCTATTGTATGAGGAAGTACGTAGAATCTATTTTGGATATTTAATCTGAATGTTAAATTATCTGTCATGCAGCCAGCATAAAATAAGAATTGCTGACTAAGGGAATAACAAACTTTAGTTCAACACATTGATACTTTAATTATTCTTACTTAGTCAGGGGCTATACTACTGAAAGGTGCTGTTGGTGAAAGTAAAAATAAAGTTTTAAGCATGAAATAACAACTATAAAAACTGAAATTGCTATATGGAAACTCACTCATATTATATAGCATTATATCTTCTTCATATTGATGATGGGTTTAAAATCTGTGTTCAGAAACCACAGAAATATCTGAATAGTCAAAATTATTTATTTCACATTTTGTTTCTTTCTAAAGGAATGAATTTCCAAAATAGCTTTCTAATATAAGTGTTTTCCTTTTTGAAAGCCATTTTTCTTGCAAAAGAGCAAGAAAGGAACAAGATAAAACCACATGCTTTCATACTCCCTCTAAACAACCAATACATGTCTAAGTGCCTATGTGTAAAAGGGACTAAATTTAATAACAAATTATCAATGTAATATTAGTAAATCTGAAAACAAATACTTACATTTTATATTACTTTTAGCCTTTCAAAAATAAGTGCACTGGTATAAGCCAATCGATTTCAATTTATCATTTAGTTACTGACTGAGATTTCAATTACCTTCTTTAAATGTTCTATAACTTATCAGGCCCTATCTGCATTGGACAGCTGAGTCAAATCAAATCACATTAAATCAAAAGTCCTGAAATATCCAGCTAGCCTTCCTTCATCACCATAACATGGACAATGAGAATGAGTAGCACATTCTCATTCAAACTGAGGAACTGAATGGATTAGATCTTTTGGTTTGGATTCAATTAAATTCAAGTATTTTCCATTGATTAATTTTTTTCCTTAGGTAAGAATGATCATTAAAGTCAAGTACTTGAGAAAAAGAAAGACAATAATAAAGACAATAATAGCTAACTATGTTATTTTATATTTGGGTTGTAAGGACCAAAACAAAAGCAAACATATACCGACATACACAAACAGAAAAAAAAAGTCACCATTCATTTATCCTCACATAAAATAATAATATTGATAATCAGAATACTTAGATTAAATTATCTATCTTTTGCCTGTCTTTTAAGAAAAACAGAAAATCAAAGCACTCAAAATGCTAGCAAGCATGGGTGTAAATTGTGAGTAAAATATGAATACTGACTTATTTATTTAGTTTTTGCAGTTTTGGTCTCATCAAGAAGAGGCTTACTTTAGGAGCCTGATAAATATATATTACACAAGACTATGGTGCTAAAAGATGTTGGGTTCAGAACTCATGGGAGGTTTTGAAAATAGAAATAATATAGTTTTCAAAGAAAAAAATGCAAGGGAAGCAGATAGAGACAGCAGTGTTAAAGCCTTTTTCTTAATGACTCCTCGTATTAGTCTAACTAGTCATCTAGAACATGCGTGTTTAGTAGGAAGAATTCATCTCTTAAGGAGCTCTATTAGATTGGTCTTAAGCTTTCCTATTTAAGAAAAAAGCAATAATTTGATAAAATGTTAAAAACAGATACAATAATGTCAGAAAAATCCAAAATTGTAGGAAATATTTCCCATGAAAACTAATTAGAGGTTCCCAAAGTAAGCAAAATATTTCATTATTAGTAGATGATAGCAAATTGAAATGAAAAAGACATCACATCTAATAGTCTAAGAAAAAGAACATTTCAATAATTTGGAAATCAAACTCTACTTCAGGAATTGACAGCCATAGTAAGAAATAAGCACAGTGCATCAGAATGTGGAGAGCTGTTTACAGACTTAAAGGCAGTTCCCATTCTCTCAGCAAAATCAGTGACATAAAACCAAGTGCACCAAATTAGCATAGTCATCTTTTCACAGAGAAAAGTACCAATGCCAGTGAACAGATTTCCAAAAAGATTCACAATCAATATTTATACATTTTTATTTTAATCTTTAAGATTTTATCCATGCTTATAATGCAGAAGAAAATTAGAAAATAAATCTTGAGGAAAAAAAAACTGTTTTAGTTTCTCTTTTCTAATGATTAAGATAAAAAAACACTGAAAGTATGAATACCAAGTATAATTAATAAAGAAGCACAAGAACATGCCAAGAATTTATCCTATCAGAAGAGACACTGTGGGTAGTAATGAAGTATGCTTATCGATAGCCCGCTTTTAGTCAAGTTTTCCATTCTGAAGACTCTTTCTGGCTTTCTCTTGTCTTAAGAGAGAGATGACTTTGATGCACCCCTTTGAAATTTTGATCATCCACATGACATTCATCACATCCAAAACCACACAAGTAGAAATCCAGGAAAACTGAATTAAAAATCCAAGCCTCATGTAGGCTTCCGTCCCAAACACAGAGTACATGTAGCCGTAGTAAGGAGGTATCGAGGCAATCCTCACTACGAAGAACACCACCGTCATAAGGATTCCATTGATGACGTTAGCCTTGGAAAACTTAGGATACTTCAGAGCCTCAAAGAACCATCTGGGAAAAAAATTAAAAGAAACATCTCATTTATTCTGCATCTTTGAGGATTAATGGTTTCTAGTTTACAGTTTTTAAAATTCAGAACACCCCCCAACCCCTGCCCAAGATTCATTGGGTTGGCCAAAAAGTTTGTTCAGGTTTTTCCTAAGCTGGTATAGAAAAACCCAAATAAACTTTTTGGCCAACCCAATCTATGGCAAGTCAAAGGGCCTAGAATTGTCAACATAATACTGAAAAAGAACAAAGTTGACAGATTCACTTTCAAGAACTACAATAAAGCTATAATAATTAAGACAGTATGACATTGATAAACAAACAAATAGAACGGTGGAATAGAACAGAGAGTCCACCAATAAACCCACACAAATATACTGAACTTGCTTTTGACAAAGGTGTAAAAGTAATTCAATGGAGAAAAAGCAGTCTTTTTAACAAACAGTGATGGAACAATTGGATAGCTACGTGCAGAAAAATAAACCTTGGCAGAGACCTCACAACTTACGCAAAAATTAACCTGAAATGGACCACAGACTTAAAAGTAAAATGCAAAATTATAAAACTTCTAGAAAAAAAAAAAACAGGAAAAAATCTGCATGACCTTGGGTTTGATGATAGTATTTTACATGTAATACCAAAAGCACAATCCATAGAAAAAAATATCAATAAGGTGGACTTTGCTAAAATTAGAAATGGGCTCTGTGAAAGGCACTATTAAAAGAAAATGAAGAGACATCCAAACACTGGGCGATTGTTTACTAATACATATATGATAAAATACGTATCTAAAATATATATAGAACTCCTAAAGCTCAGAAATAAGGAAACAACTCAATTAAAATATGGGCAAAAGATCTTAAATACATCATCAGAGAAGATAAACAAAAGAAAAAAAGTATATAAAAAAGATGTTAAACATCATTTGTCCTTAGAAAAATGTAAATTAAAACAAAGACATACTACTACACATATATTAGAATGACTAAAATCCAAAAATCTGACAATATGCATTGTCAGCAAGGACGTGGAACAATAGGAATACTCATTCATTGTTGGTGGGAATGCAAAATGGAAGCCACTTTGTAAGACAGCATTGCAGTTAAAATGTTAATCATATTCACAGTGCACAATCTAACTATCACACTTCTAGGTATTTTTTTCAATTGATTTCAGAATATATAGCCACACAAAAACCAGCATGCAAGTGTTTACACCAATTATATTCATAATTGCCAAAAACTGGAAGTAACCAAATGTTATAGGTTGGTTCACAATATTATTCACAACATAGTATGTGAACAAATAAGCAAACTGTGGTACATACATACAATAAGATACTATTTAGCGATACAAAGGAACAAACTATGAATTTATGTAACACAACAGGTGAATCTTAAATGCATATTGCTAAATCAAAAAAGCCAGTATGAAAATTGTATGATTCCATTTATATGACATTCTGGAAAAAGCAAAACTATAAAGACAAAACAGAATAGTGACTGCCAGAGGTTGAGAGAGAGAAGGAGAGTGTAGAATGGGTGAGGCGTGGGCAGTATTTTAGAGTGGTGAAACAATTCTGTATGATACTGTAGTGGTGGATACATGACAATATGCATCTGTCAAAACTCACAGAACAGCATGAAGAATGTATGCACGTTTTTAAAAAAATTAATAAATAAAATCTCCCAGGGGACCCCAGTCTGAAAATAGACTGTAAGACTAAAAACCCTATATATATAGGCACTGTACTCTAGTTAGTAAAACTATTATCTCAAGGGGGGACAGGTTAACAATTTTGAAACCATTATGCATGTATATTGGGATTTAACAAATAAATTTGTCTATGGTGCAGTAGGGACCAGATTTCTCATTGTTGGAGTGGAGATTACAGAAAATTGAGTGTAAAAGGCTAGATTGATCCATATGATCCTGGATTAGAGTTGGAAACTTCAGTATAAACTCATACTTAGTTTAATACAGATATAGATGGATATATAGAGAGAAATAATTATAGATATGTGTGTATATACAGGTTAATATATTTCCAAGTTGTCAGCTGGGAGGACATAGGAATAATGATTCCCCAGGAGCAGTGAGCACACCCAGGGCCCACATTTTGGTTTCTAATAGCAGTCTCCAATAAAAGGAAAAAAGACTCCTTAAGAAAAGGTGGATTCTAGGGTTGGGACACAGTATACAATAAAAATCCAGAATACTGTTTTTAGTATCAGAAACTAAATAAGTGCTCAAAGAACAAAATGATGAAGTTATTTTGTTCAAAGGGACTAAGAAACCAACTGAAAGAGCTCCCAATGGCAAAAGTTATAACAATTTGAACCAAATAAATATAGGTAGTATTGGTTTTAAACTCAAAGTAAAAAGTTGATATCCACGAAGTCACGGTAACATAAATGAATGAATGAGTGAATGAATAGAGAAGAAAAGATAAATACTCTGTACAGAATGATTGCAAACAAAATATGTAGATGCATCCTCAAAGAGTTCATGAAGCATAACTCTCCACTGTTCAAGAGGGGACTATGTGTAATGACTTTGTTCCAGGGAGTTCAGTGTAGAAGGCAAGTAGCGTAGAAAGAGTAACTTTAAAAACTGAGAAATCTTACAAACTCTACCTCAGCCAGGTGAACAAGGTAAACACCAACAGTGATAAGCCATGTTTATGCACGTAGTCCTGACATAATGGGATGAGAATGGCACACTACTTCTGTGGTCTTCCTCCAAAAACCCCATTGTTGTTGCTTAGTTGCAAAGTCATGGCCAACTCTTGTGACACCGTGGACTATACAGCCTGCCAGGCTCCTCTGTCCGTGGGATTTCCCAGGCAAGAATACTGGAGTGGGTTGCCATTTCCTTCTCTGGGGGATCTTCCTGACCCAGGGATGGAACCTGTGTCTCCTGCATTGGCAGAAGAGTTCTTTACCACTGAGCCACCAGGGAAGCCTCCAGAAAACCCCATAACCTGAATCTAATCATGCAAGAGAAACATCAGACAAATCCAAATTGAGAAATATTCTACAAAATACCTGACCAGGACTTCTCAAAACTGACAAGGTCATCAAAAACAATGAATATCTGAGAAACTGTCACAACCAGGAGTCTAAAGAGAAGTGACAACTAAATGTAATGTAGTATCTCAGAGAGAATCCTGGAACAGAAAAATGGCATTTGGTAAAAACTAAGGAAATCTGAACTACTATAGCCATTAGTTAATAATAATGTACCAATATTTATTCACTAATTATGACAAATGTACCATACGAATGTAAATATTAACACTAGGAGAATCTGAGTGTGGGGTATATAGGAATCCTTTGAACCCTCCTTGAAACTTTTCTGAAAGTCTAAAATTATTCTCAAGTAAAAAGCATATTTTTTCAAAAATTAAATATTTGCTCTATTCTACTTTTTCCTCCTTAAAGAAACTATATTGCCTAATGTTGCTTCATTATATTGTAGAGGTTGAATTATAAAATGGAGTGAAATATATCCATGGATCTTAATATTCAATTTGACTGAATTAGTCATGACTAAACTAGAAACTGGAGAAGGCAATGGCACCCCACTCCAGTACTCTTGCCTGGAAAATCCCATGGATGGAGGAGCCTGGTAGGCTGCAGTCCATGGAGTTGCGAAGAGTCGGACACGACTGAGCAACTTCATTTTCACTTTTCACTTTCATGCATTGGAGAAGGAAATGGCAACCCACTCCAGTGTTCTTGCCTGGAGAATCCCAGGAACGGGGGAGCCTGGCGGGCTGCCGTCTATGGGGTCGCACAGAGTCGGACACGACTGAAGCAACCTAGCAGCAATCTAGAAACTGCTCAATCTCAGAAACCAAAAATCAAACTGTTAAAAAAAGACCTTAAAATATTTTACTAAGAAATTAAAATATGAAACAGAAATAATTTGTAGGATAAGAGAGATATTACAATTTATAACTATGTTGGGTGAAAAAAGAAGGAAGTCAAGGCAGCAATTTAGGTGCTGCTGCTGCTAAGTCACTTCAGTCGTGTCCGACTCTGTGCGACCCCATAGACGGAAGCCCACCAGGCTCCCCCGTCCCTGGGATTCTCCAGGCAAGAACGCTGGAGTGGGTTGCCATTTCCTTCTCCAATGCATGAAAGTGAAAAGTGAAAAGGAAGTCGCTCAGTCATGTCCGACTCTTAGCAACCCCATGGACTACAGCCTACCAGGCTCCTCCATCCATGGGATTTTCCAGGCAAGAGTACTGGAGTGGGGTGCCATGCTCAAATTAATAAAATAGTATCACAAATAGGAAAAATGTCACTGTAGCAGTAAAATCAAGATTTTTTGCTCTATCCCAATCTCCTATCTTCCAGCCTTCTCTTCTCCAAAGATTTTCCCCATCTGATCCTCAGTCATTCATTTTTGTGACTATATAGCCTCAATTTTAATGAAAAATGCTATACCTTAAATAATCCACCCCCGTATTTAAAAAAAAAATTTTTTTTTAATTTATTTATTTGACTGTACCAGGTCTTAGTTGCAACAGGTGGGACCTTTGATCTTCGTTGAGGCATGCAGGCTCTTAGCTGCAGCATGCAGGATCTCGTTTTCTGACCAGGGATTGAACCCGGGCCCTGTGCATTGGGAATGCAGAGCCTTAACCACTGGATCACCAGGGAAGTCCTAACCCATTCCCTTCTAAGTGTATTCATAATACCTGATATTTCATTTTATCCAATTCCATCTAAATCTCTTCATTGACTTCCACTCCCAAACCTGTCACTATCAGCCTCTGATTCACTTCTTTTCCTACCTACCTCAGTTACCTTCAGGACACACATTGGCATCCTCAGCGCTCTTGCCACTTCATCCATCATACTTACCTGCCTATCATGAACTTCTCATCAAGTCAGCTTTCCTTAAGCAGAAAAGAGAGGGAAGGCAGGTACTACACTCTGCAGTCAGAAAGGCTGGGCTCAAATCTCCTTCTTCCACTTGGCTGCTGTGTTACCTCTGTTACTGACCCCTCTGTCTCAGTTTGATCTACAAAGATCATGGTGGATAATGATAGCACTCCGCCCCCTTATACAATGAAGTTGTTATAATACACAGTAAGAACTCCCTTGAACTAAAGAGCTCAATCAACAGCTATTATTACTCACCAATATTGACATTAGATAAATAGCACAAATATAGAGAGATCTGAACTGCCCAGTGTATCCTCAAATTTGCTTCATGTTCCTTTTACTTAACTTGACATTCTCCATAGAATTGCCTCCAAACCTCTGTCTCACCAATGAAGTCACTTTCCTTCCTCACTTAACTCTACCTCTCAATCCCAGAGGAACTGGCCTCCTCTGCTCTTAAGATATTAGTCCATCAACCATGGATTCCTCAAACTCTGACCTCAAGACCAAATCTTTTCAGGCACATCTTCCTCTACATTCAGAAGTGGTTTCTCTTGCTATCTCCAAGGCCAACTGCTCTGCACCTACACTCTGCAACCTTAGGCCATCAATTATCCCCTTCCTCTTGCTCCATCCAGCTCTCCATCTATAGGTTGATTCCTTCTTTCTTACCAACATGCCCAATTCTTCCTAATCCAAAAATCTCTCCTCCTCTGCTTGATTTCCCTATTAAACTTTTAAAAAGAGACATCAACAGTGTATTCACAGACATTCTTGCTATAACTTCACAACCCAGTACATATGATTGCTGCTGCTGCTGTTGCTAAGTCGCTTCAGTCGTGTCTGACTCTGTGCGACCCCATAGACAGCAGCTCACCAGGCTCCCCTGTCCCTGGGATTCTCCAGGCAATAACACTGGAGTGGGTTGCCATTTCCTTCTCCAATGCGTGAAAGTGAAAAGTGAAAGTGAAATTGCTCAGTGGCGTCCGACTCTTAATGACCCCATGGACTGCATCTACCAGGCTCCTCCATCCATGGGATTTTCCAGGCAAGAGTACTGGAGTGGGGTGCCATTGCCTTCTCCACATATGATTGCGTTCCCCTACAAAAGAATGCAGGGGTCACCAGTGGCAGCTCCATAACAAGACAGTGGATTCATCTCAGCCTTCATCCCAGGTGACCTTTCTGTAGCATATGACACTGTCGATCATCACATTTCCTTTCTCCTCTCCTGGTTTCCATACTATTTCCTCTTCATTCCAGAGCTACAGTTTTTCAGTTTCTATTTCCTCTGCCTTTCCCTTAAATTTTTGTGTTTCCCAAGTACACTTCTTCCATATGCTGTACCAAGGCCATTGAATCTATTCCCAGGGGCCTAAAAGGGTTCAGAACAAGTTTCCCAAAATGTGCCACCACTATGGCATGCTGAATATTTTGTGTATGCGTGTGTGTTAAATTGCTTCAGTCGTGTCTGACTCTCTATCACCCTATGGCCTGTAGCCCACCAGGCTTCTGTGTCCATGGAATTCTCCAGGCAAAAATAGAGCTGAAAGAAATTAAGACCCAGCAGATTCAAGAAAAACTCCTACCTCTCCCTTAACTACCTGAGAGATTTCAGACAGGTGACCCAGCCACACAGAGAGCTATTACCAAGAGATAACTTTTCATCTGAATGACCTATCTGTATGGCAGGACAAACATCTAATTACCAACTATCTGCTCTCTTATCATCCTGTGAATATCCTCCTCCACAGATGCCTACACCATGCCTTAGTTCAAGACGGCTTTATAAGCCTCTATTGCCAGTTTGAACTTGGATCTCATTGTCCTGTGGCACTCCCATATATATGTACTTAAATCTGCTTTTTCTCCTGTTAATCTGCCTTATATCAATTTGATTATTAGATCCACTAAAGAACCAAAACTAGTAGAGGAAAACATTTTCCTCCTCAAAGGCTCAAACACCCTGACACAAATCTCTGGTTTCAAGTTCTCTCTTATATTCTACTTGTAGTTCCATATTTCTCAGTTATTGCTGAGCATCCTTACCTGACAAATCACACATTCTCAAATATGCCTCAAACCCAGCACACCTAAAACCAATACCCTACTCTTTGCTTAATCTCCCTTTCCTCCATGACCACTACCACAGAAATCTCCCAATATTAATCAATGGGATCATCATCAACTTAGCCAAGTCAGAAACCTGGAGTCACCCTAGACTGTTCCTAGTCTTGAACCAAGCCCTATTCATCTTATCTCCTAAGATTCTTCCTAATCCTTTTCCAACTTATTCCATTACACCTGTTGCCATTATAATTTTTGTCATTGGTGTCTCTTACCTAGATGAATGCAATAACCCAACTGGTCTCCTGTAACCCTATATTTCTAGCCTTTTCTCTTTGATCTCATAACTCCTAGATTGTATTTAGCCTAGACTGTTTCCTATTCTCCAGCACTTTACACATTTTCCAAATTTTTGGTTGTCTGGAAAGGTGATTATCTACAAATCTGGACTTTAAGAACATGTGCTTTGGCTTTACTGTACAATCATCGCATTTACCTTCAGCCAGTTTCTCCATGTGACTGGTGCCTGATCTTTAAGCCAGTCTCTTTCACAGGAAAGAACTCATGTATTAATTTTTAGGATAAAATAATATTTATATAATTGTTTTTCTCTTCCTTACGTCAGAAGAACCCCTTATGTTTTTGGAATGTACCTCTTTTTACCTAAGTAGAACACTCCTTCATTCCAACATATATAGGCTAACAGTTTTTGAATATATGTATTGATGTTGAGAGGGAGAGGAACAGGAGGAAGCAAGAAGATATGCTTGTGGGAAGGAAGGAGAGTGGGAACACACTGTCTTTCCCCACCAGCCACAGCTATTACTCAGATGGGTATAGGAGAAAAGATGATAGACTGTCTGTGCTTGTAACCCTCCCCAACTCCATATAGAAAAATCTATCTTTGACCATTTAGCACTTCCTCCTCCCTCTGTTCTTCTAAATGCACATGGACTTTTCAAGTTTCCTAGGAATGAATTGTGCACTGTGTGGTACTAAGCACACTCAGTGTAAAAACAAGATATTAGTGGGTATAATTCACATTTGGAAAGATGAGCCAGAGCTACTTTCAGATAGAGAAAGAAAGGAAAAAAGAGGATGGGAACCAAGAATCTATCCACCAACAAGGTACTGGTTTGGTGAATTTTAGGAGTTGAGAGTCACAAGTGTGAGCTCTGGGAAACCTACAGGGTCCCAGAGATATTTTAAGTTCAGGAGGAATGAAGAGAACAAAAATATCACAAACCAAAGAAAAAAACTATGGAAAATTTCATTATAATCTCCTTGCTGCTCCACTATACCACTTCTAGCTCATATTCCAATCCCATTTCTCAGTTCTTAATTTCTTCAAGACTCAAAGATTTTAAATAAAGGTAGAGCATAGCTTTCTACTATAAAATTAAAGAATAAGTTATATTATCTCTAATATTATGATTTCTCAAAAAGAGTTTCAAACAAAAACATTAAAGTTCCTTTAAGTGTCAAAGATAAGTTCCTCCTGCTTTAAAATCTCAAATCCGAATCACTGTCAAGATACAGATATTGCTAAAGCTAAACTGATCACCTCTTGGGAACCATTAATTCAAAAAGCAATTAAATGGCTACTAAGTACCAGACAACAGGAGGACACTGGACGATGCAAAATTCAACAAAGTTTGGCTGTTGACCTAACAAAACACAGAGATAAGTAAAAAGAAAAAGTTTACTTTACAATAATTAATCATAATGCTATAACTGTGTGTTGCTATTGTGCCACACAAGTAAGGGACACACAACCCAGCCTGGAAGACATGGGGTTTCTTGTTGTGCTCAGTACAACAACTCTTGGGCTGACTTGTAAAGAAAGAGCAAGGATCCAGGAGACCTTTCCAGCATAGGGACAGTGGGGCAAAAGAAGAATTTGAGGGGAATACGGCATAAAGAAAGAAGACAGCTCTACCTGCAGAGCTTTCTATGTCACATTACAGAGCTCAGAGTTTATCCTGGAAGCAGAGGAATCACTCAGAGGATCTAACCAGGGGGGCGGTACGTGCTCATTTTTGTGTGGAGATCACCGTGGAAGGTAATAATACAGCAGAGAAGGAAAGGGGAACAGGACTAGAGACAGGCAGACTGCCTAGAGCAGAAATCAGTAAACTTCTTCCCTAAAAAGCCAGAGAGTGAACACAAAGCAAGGGGCTCTGGAAGCCATACCATATCTGTTACAACTAATCAACTTGGCCGCTGTCATGGGAAAGCAGCCATGGTAAACAAACACACTAGGCTGGGCCCCAGTAAAGCTTTATTTGTAGAAACAGGCAGCAGGTTTGGCCTTCAAGTCTTAGTTTGCCGACTCCAGTCTAAAAGAGCACTGTTCAAAGGAACTTTCTGCAGTAATGAAATGGTCCACAGATGTTCTACTCATTTCTGTAGACACACAGGGCTATGACGCACTGGAAATCTTACAAGTCACGCTAAAGAACTGAATTTTTAATTTCATTTCATTTTAATTAAATATAAATAGTCACATGTGTGGCTTGTGGCTCCTCTACTGGACAGTACAGGTATACCAGCTAGTTTAGGAGCCCAGACAAGAGATGATGAGCTAGGGCACTGACAGCAGAGATGGAGAGGAGGTGGCCAAGGCAAGAACCATTTAGGAGGTGATGTGGCAGGGCCTGGGATGTACCAAATACAGGTGAGGGAGAAACAGTCAAAGAGGATTCCCACATGCTGAGCAGAGATAACGGAGAGAATGGCCAGGTCACAAGCTGAACAGGAGCATGTAAGAGAACACAGAGGGAAATGTGTTGTATTCTATTTCAGACGTGTGGATTCTGATGTGCCACCTGGGAGAAGAAAACACTTGACTACAATGAAAAGAAGTAAGCAATATTAAATATGCTTTTTTATAGATAAAGCAACTGCAGTACAGGAACGTTACATAACTTGGCCAAGGTCAGAGCAAGTAAGTGGCAAGGTTAAATTGCAACTTGAGTTTCTATGATTCTAAAATTCTGACATAGTTCATTACGCCACACTGAGCAAATGGGTAATAGCTGAAACCTTGAAAGCACAATTCACTCAGGGGAAAGCACGAAGAAGGTCAGTGGGCCCAGAGGAACACCGGCATTTAAGGAACTATTATATAAAAGACTGAGACAGGATGGCCAGAGCACTGCAAGAACCAGTGCGGTGTCATGAAAGAGAAGGGGAGCTGTGGCATTAGAAGGAGATGGCCAACAGTATCAAGTCCACAGGGAGATGCAATGAGACAGGCACCAAACAGTGTTCACTGGATTTCGCACATGCAAGTCATTGGTACCTCTAAGGAAATCATTCTAGCAAAATGACAGAAGAGGAAGCCTAGTTTTAATGCATTAAAGAACAAAAAAGATACAACCAAGTAGAGAAGGCAAACATAAACTACGCACTTCCAGTGTTGACTAGATTTCAGCATATTGAATCTACACTACATTTAGCACTTGTTGCACATGTAGTGAATGAAAAGCACTAGGTCAGGTGCTTTACACATGTAAGTAAATATACAACCAAACATACAACCACAAAGAATCTTCACAATAAACTGTAAGGCCGATAGGGATCATTATCCCCGTTTTATAGGTAAAAAGCAAAAACAAAAACAAAAACAACAGAGGCCCAGAAAGATGAGACAATTTTCCACTCACATACAGTGGGAAGCGGGGCAGCTTGGATTTGAATCCAGGTCTCCTGCCTTCAAAGAACATGTTCTTTGCTCTCTATACTTTCACATCATCAGAGTCTTTAAAAATTCAGAAGAACTCTTATTTTAAAATTTTCAAATGGCCAAGGCTAAAGAACTTAGTGTCTTCTTGAAGAAATAAAAATTAAAACATACGAAACACTGACAAACAAAATAAGATAGTACATAATTATCTGGGAAAGAAAAGTTTAAGCAACAGATATGTAATCTAATTTCTTCTGTTTGGGTGTGGAAGGACCATCGTTCCCACCTTTGGCAAAAAAAACAAGTGATGAGGCTAACTGCTTGGTAAGCATAATGATGGTATTTGCAGCAGAAGAGTCTTCATGCTTGGAATGCTTTTAGGATACATGTAGTCTACAGTTGCTTATAATAAATGAACCTAGAGTGTACAGATATATGGGGTCTGACCTCCCTGGGGAAGGTTACATAATCTATGTAACTATTTGAATATTAAATGGAGATATTTCATAACCAAGACAGCTACTTTATGTCAGCAATATGAACCATACATATCACTTAGAGACCTCATAGGTAACCTCATTCCAGAACGTGCCCAATGCAAAAAAAAACTTAGGGAGGCTTGCTGATGGTCCTGAACATCATCATGCTTTGCCAGTGTCTCATGATTACTTGTATTCTTGGGATTATTAGTAAGGCTTGATACAGGGTAAGCTCCCTAATGCACATGAGTCTGATTTGACTCTCAATTCTCTGAGGTATCTCTGCACTAAGATACAAAAAGCTACATGTAATCGTGGGAGCTTTCCCTGGGTTTGGGACTTTGACCTAAAACTTGAAAGATAGGCAAATTTTTCAAAGACGGAGGGAAAATGGAGGATATGAATAAAGGAGGAAATGTGAGAAAAATCCACAGGTGCATGAGACAGTTTAAAGGTATAAAACTAACTCTAATGAGTGGTAAGAAATTAGGCTGGAGACATGGAGCACATCACAGAGAGCTTCAAAAGTTCAGAGAAGACTCTAAAGAAGACACAGCATTTAGTAAGAAAGTAAGGCACTGAAAGTGGGACAAGAGAAAGATGACTTGGAGGCACTATGAGGAAAGGACTGGAGAGTGGGTGAATGGAGAGTCAGGAAGTCAGTTAGACCGCTATCAATCACCCACGAGATCCTAAAGGCCCTAAACTAGGACCATGCGTATGGAATGAAAGGAGCAGCTAAACATCACACAGAAAAAATTACAGCAGACCCTGTTAAATGACAAGATAATGGTAAGAAATGATAATAATAAAGCCATTGTCAAAATGAGAGGTAGGGAGACAACTACCTCCCTCCAGGAGGTGGAGCTTAATTTCTCCCCAGAATGGGTTACATACTTCGTGCCTTGCTTTCAAAGAAGAGAATAAGGAAAAGGAAAAACTTCACAGCAGAGAAACTTGTCAAACACCACCTCAACCACACGGTGGACATTCACACCCCCAGTGATGTCACATGGATATCATACAGCTCCTGATATGTGACAAGGGCAGTTCAGTTCAGTCACTCAGTCGTGTCTGACTCCTTGCAGCCCCATGGACTGCAGCACGCCAGGCTTCCCTGTCCATCACCAACTCTCCAAGCTTGCTCAAACTCATGTCCATCGAGTCAGTGATGCCATCCAACCATCTCATCCTGTCATCCCCTTCTCCTGCCCTCAATCTTTCCCAGCATCAGGGTCTTTTCAAATGAGTCGGTTCTTCGCATCAGGTAGCTAAAGTATCGGCATTTCAGCTTCAGCATCAGTCCTTCCAATGAGTATTAAGGACTGATCTCCTTTAGGATGGACTGGTTGGATCACCTTGCAGTCCAAAGGACTTTCAAGAGTCTTCTCCAACACTACAGTTCAAAAGCATCAATTCTTCGGCATGCAGATTTCTTTATAGTCCAACTGTTACATCCACACATGACTACTGGAAAAACCATAGCCTTGACTAGATGGACCTTTGTTGGCAAAGTAATGTCTCTGCTTTTTAATATGCTGTCAAGGTTTGTCATACCTTTTCTTCCAAGGAGTAAGTGTCTTTTAATTTCATGGCTACAGTCACCATCTGCAGTGATTTTGGAGTCCCCCAAAATAAAGTCTGTCACTGTTTCCATTGTTTTCCCATCTATTTGCTATGAAGTGATGGGACTGGATGCCATGATCTTCATTTTTTAAATGCTGAGTTTTAAGCCAGCTAGTTTTAAGCCAGCTTTTAAGTGACAAGAAGGGCACTTCGCCTCTATAGGACTCCTTTCAAAAACCTATAAACTTTGCCTAGTCATGAGAAAAACAGGTAAATCTAGACTGCAGGATTCTACAAAATAACTGGAGAGTATCCTTTAACAATGTTAAGGTCATGAAAAACAAGGAAAGACTAAGAATCTGTTACAGACCAGGGTAGATCAGGGAGGAAGACTGACAACTAAATGCAACGTGGCAGCCTGGATTGAATCACAGAACAAAAGGAAGACACTAATAGAAAAACTCGGGGAATCCAACAGTCTGGAGTTTACTTAGTAATAATGAGTCAATGCTGGCTTAGTTTTGACAAATGTTCCATGTAAGATAATAATGTAAGATATTAACAAAAGGGGAAACTAGGTGAAGGGTATGTGGGAGTTTTTGTGTAATTTTTGTGACTTTTCTGTAAATCTAAAATTAAAAGATTCTTTTAAAAGAGGGACAACATAATGTTGGTATCAAAATTTGGGAACAGGAGGAAGTTGGTATCAGGGATATTAACTGGACCCAAGATAAATCCAGTAAAACAAAGTATTGTTATACCACAAAGGGAGCTGGGTTCAAGAGCCAGGGTCACCACCAATCTTGGCTTAGTTTCCTTCACCTTTCCAAGGCTCAATTTCCTCATTTGTACAATGGTGATAATTCATATCACATATTCTCATTTTTATAGCTAGGATCTTGAGGAAAACATTTCCCTAAACTAAACAACCCAAGTATAAAATAATTAATGATATCAGTAACCTACCGCTGATTCACAAAAGGGCTGGAAAGTTCTGCAAGCAGGCGGAAATTCCCAACATACACCAGCACACCATCATTCTGGGTGATAAATATAAAACATCATGTCAGGGTTAACATTCTTATCAAAATCTCCAATCATTGAAGAGACATTCAACAGCTTCTTGGCATAAAACAATGATCAATATAAACACAAACCAAGTCTGCTAAAGTGATCTTCTTTATGAAAACTTAGAAATGTCATTAGAATTCTACAGTATTTTTTAAAGACAACATATTGCACACTTATGTTCATTTACGTACATAATGTTCACTCAGACAGATTTCAAGCAGTAGTCTCATGCTGAACTAATGAATTCTGCAAATAGCCATGAGTAACAGCGTTCTAAAATTACCATAGAAATAATGATCATGGTAGTGTGAATTTCAAAAGTTGAGTAATTTTATAGGAATTAAATATCTAATAGGAATGTAGTTTTATATCCATTAGACACACCTTAAAAATTTCCAGAGTGTGCTTCACTTCCTAAATAACAATAAAAGCCTATGAGCAGACACACACTTGCCAAATGTAACAACACATGTTAAACCTTATCTATCATATTTGACCTGAAAAATATATTTGTCAATCAGAAGATCCTATAGCTAAAACACATACTTTGGGGACCTTTCTGAATTTAGAAACATAATGCTTAGTACATTTCACTAATTTAATAACAAGAAAAGTATAATACTGTTAATAACCATTAGAAATAAAACCAAAAGTATACATTCCAAAAATGTTATGTAATTTTAAAAGTGTTACTAGGTTAATGGAATCATTATAGCACTTCCAATTAAATCAGAATTATGATTATACACCAAAAGAAATAGTTCCACCTGCCCTCAAAATGTTCCCAGATGGTGCTAGTGGTAAAGAACCTGCCTGTCAATGCAGGAGACATAAGGGACATGGGTTTATTTCAAAGTTGGGAAGATGCCCTGGAGGAGGGCATGGCAACCCACTCCATTATTCTTGCCTGGAGAATCCCATGGACAGAGGAACCTGGGAGGCTGGAGTCCATAGGCTTGCAAAAGAGTCAGACACGACTGAAATGACTTAGCATGCATGCCCTCAAAACATGAGATATACAACTTCAGAAACATTTTTCCCACTGTTTATAGCACACTGCCTTCCAAATGGGAACAATATAAAGCAATATTTTAGAAAATGATAATGAATGGGACTTTTTATTTGAAGAGTCTCAGTTCTTCTCTATGTAAGTTATTTTAGGGGTTATACATTGAGAGCTGGGTTGCAAGAATTACTTTTTCCAAGATAAATCTAAAACTAAAATTTTTCATCATCTCAAACTCGCTGTCCTTAGTGAAACTGAAATGGGTTATGAGGAAGAAGAAAGGACAACAGAGAGATGAAGACAATAGCCAAGATGAGTCTGTGCATGTGGAGGGTAATGGGGAAGATGATCGTCAACATTTTAGAGGCGACTGGACACAGCCACAGCAGTTCAAAAACACATGACAATCCATGGGAAATAACTATCCACATGTGTTGTTACGTTAACACAGAAATATGTGTGAATTTGAGATTCTATATTATTCTGCACTATTTACTTTTCTGTTACAGTAAATGCTTTTATTTAAATAATAGAACTAGTTAATATCAGTAACTAGTAATTAATAGTGGGGCTAATCAAACAAATCAAATTGTGGAAAAATATATTTTTATAATGTTTCTGATCTTTTGTTTCTCTTTGATATTGAAATTTAGTAGATTATATAATGTTTTCAGAAGCATAAGACTTTTTAAAAGAAGAATGCAAATACAATAGGACTAAACAGTTGTTACCCATATTTAATAAAAAAAATTATATCTTTTTATCCATGACATAGTAGGATATTTTCACTCTTTATCTCCTTTTCCAATAGTACCTTTCTGAAATGTCTGCAGCCTTTAGGATATCCTTATCTTTTGCAGGATTAAAACAACTACAGTTAAATACAAAATTTACTTTGACTTCTAACTGTGCTCTTAGAGGTCCACATTACTGGTATCAGTCAAATATGATGATCTCAAGCTAAATATTTTCTCAATAAAGTTGTTTAAGCATAAAATACATAAAAATTTACTTATTAGCAATAGCAGGCTTTTAGAGTTATAAGAATTCAGTTTCCAGCTCTCTAACAATATCCATTCACTTTGTAGCTACAGGCTTGTTCTGGTAGACCAGCAGTTTGCAAGATCATTTGTATGCATAAATTCATCATATATGCCATCTATTTCTAAAATGTCTAAAACACATATCATTTTAAGATACCCTAGAGCATACTCAATGAATTCCAGTAAGTTATAGTCTTAGTATAAAAAAATTCTATTTAATGAAGCTACTCTTCTCTGGTAACATTTTTGAGTTCTGAGGCAGTCTTATTTCCAAAAACCTGAGCCAGTATTTCACTCCATAAGTTTTCTCATTTCGTTGTATGCAATTTCACAATCTGCACATAACATCAAACGATGCAGGGACTGATAGTTCACCATTTTCTAGCTCCTTATGGCCTCTTCAACTATCATCATTTTGGAGAACCAGTACATAAATATCCGTTTCACTGCAACATTTTTATGCATTCTCATCCTCAATCTATTTCCAAACTAAAGGACATTCCTCTTGCCTCACACTCTAAACATATGCTTGCAGAGCAGGCCAACATTTGCTGGCAGCAGTCATAGCTACTTGTAGGCTCTTGTCCACAAAGGTTATCTCCTTCCATCTCCATAAAGTCAAATATCTCATTAAGTGTTTCTTCAGGTTTTGAGTAAATGAAAGATGAACAAGAACTTTCATTATGAAAGCTTCAGTGTCACAGGTAAGCAAATCACGTTCCTCTAACAGGATTGTATACAAGATGTAGAAGACATCTAGCAGGAAATATCTTTTCACTTTCCTTGGTAAGAAGTTTATAGACTGAATGAAATTTGCCAAAGTTGACAATAGTACTGTCTGCTATAAAATGTAGATAGATGAGCAAAATCTAACTTGTTTTTATATATCAACAATTTTCATGTTTTATGTGGTTTCTTTATAATCTTCACAGAAATCAAAAATTCAGTTTGAAAATCCATTTTTCAAATCAAAATACCAAAGATGGAGGGGGACACCTTTTTGTTGCTGTGATTCAATAAATCATTTGATATACTGCAGAAAGAATGATCATTGGTAAGATCTGACAAATCAGCTCTATATAAGAAGCCATCACATCTGTTACCAAAATTTCCCCCTTCTTTCACCTACAGAATATTTTAGTTGCACCTTCTGAATCAGGAAATCCAGCTTTACTCAGTTTCACAGAGCAATCAAGGGGATAAAATGTGTACATTCATGTGGAGTATCCAAGCTAAGTCAATGCCTGCTATTTTCATTTGAGCATTGGTGTCTTTTTGCAAGACGAGAAAAGCACAGATCAAGATGTATCTGCCTGTATTATTCCAGACCTGCGAGATTTGGTCTCTTCAGGTGCTTTTACATCCTCTTCTCCAGCAGGCCTGTGTTGGTGGCTAGGGCTGCCATAGCTAAGTACTGCAAACTGAATGCCTTAAACAACAAAAATGTATTATCTTACAGTTCTAGAGGCCAGAAGTCCAAGACCAAGGATCAACAGGGCCATGCTCCTTCTGAATGTTTTAGGGAAGAAGTTATTTTAGACCTTTCTCCTAGATTCTAACCATTCCTTGGTTTCTGGCAGCTCAGCTCCAATCTTCATATGACGTTTTCCTTGTGTGCATGTTGGTGACCAAATCCCCTTTTCATGAGGACACCAATCATATTGGATTAAGGACCAATACTACTCAAGTTTGCCTGATTTTCACTTAACTAATTATCTCTGTAATGACCCTATTTCCAAATTAGGTCATATTCTGAAGTACTGGGGATTAGGATTTCAACATATACATTTGAGGTGAGGGTGGGGCAGGGGACACAATTCAACTCAAAATTCTTTTATGCATATTGTGCAGTATGTTCTGCCTTGGTTATCCAACTTCCTAATTGTTTTTCTATCCATCTATGATAACATATCACTATACACAATAATATATACTATGTATATTTCCATATATAAAAACTACTATAACCTTCTTTCTTGGTCATGCTTGTGGCAGTTTGGTGGTATCATAACTGTTGTCATTTTCATTATCTACTCTTAGAAAAAACGGTCACAATATGTACAGTGCTAATAAATTAAGCTAACACTGTTTCAAAAAAATACAGCATTAATCCAATGGGCAAAGTCAAGGATGACTGTTATGGTTCATGATTACAACACACTTAAGTTGCATCATTCAGAGTGATGTGACAACAAATGAACCATTATTGAGAACTGCAAATCATGGTTGCCATGATTTTTTTGCATCACAGGGAGGGGTTTCATGAGATGTAGGATTTTTGATGGTAAAATGGTAAAACCAGGATGGACATAGGCAGGCCACTCCTAACTTTATTTTATTATGAATTTTATTATAATGAATTCCAAATGGCAGGTGAATGTTTTCATTTTAATATGTAATAGGAATCACATTCCCAGCTAGGAGATGTGGAAATGAATAAAGAACAAGCATCTTGCCTCTCTTAAGTCATCCAGCAGGAAAAAAAAAAAAAAGCACTTTAAAGAGAAAAGGAGAAAAAATTTCACTCATATTCCAGGTTCCTGGATAGTTTGTGGGCTTATTTTTAGTTTGAGTGATTTGTTTCAAGTTTAGGTGAGTTTTTTCAAAAGAAGTGGTCAGAATAGTTAAATTAAGAAAAGGTCAGAAAAATAAGAAATTGTATTCAATGACAAACCATTCAAATAAAATTCTGAAGTTGAAATGCTCTTCTTTTCTCTCCTTCCATAGTTGAATTCTGTAGTGAATAGGTTAAGGGAGAAAAGCCTTGCAAATAGTATAAAGCTACAAACAATATGACTGGGGCCACAGAGGACAGAAAATGAAATGAAAAAAGTTATTTTAGTAAGATTGTTACTTGAACCAGATGTAAAAATCTTGGAAATATTTTTACTCGTATAATCTTTCATTATAATAGATTCAGATATATAATAAACATTTCCTACTTTTCTTAAAGATAAATTCTCTCATTCATAACATTGTCTTTCCCTCCTCAGTTAAAGGCAGCTCCTCATTCAATCCATTATTCTTAATGATTTTCTTCTTCTTTGATTAGTTTTTTTAAGTCTATGCTATTCTAGAAAAGTGTATCCAATGTTTAGAGAATATGATAGTCCATACTGCTGTACTGTGAGTTAATGCGCTCCTACGGTCAGTCAAAATCCTTGCTTAATTACTCACTGTGTCTTTCAAATAAACATTTTTTCCAAAGATGAGATCCAATTCTAAAATTTATTTTTGTTTAATTTGAATTTTATGCAACTTCAAAAATATTTAAAAGACACCTCATAGTCATGTAAAATACTGAAATGATAATAGTAGCAATACCCTTAATCTTAAACCTTAAAAGAGAATTCTATGAATTACTCTCTAGTTAACTTTTTAAAAACAAAAAAATACGTTCATGACATATACTATGTCTAAGACTTTTTTGAGAGTTTAAAAGATTACTTCTTCCAACTCCTTTCGATTTGGAACAGAATTAAAAATACCTATTAATCAAATATCAAATATCAGGTTAAACCTGACTTTATGATATTCTTTAAGTATTAAAAGTTACTAGTAAAAATAGTATTTTTGGTACATTGTTTTTATCTAAATATGGCCAAAATACAAATTTTTCACATTTCGAAAAATTTCCTCTAGATTTTCTTTGAAAAAAATGGGCATAACATCCTGACCTTTCTCTTAACTTCTCTTACCTCTTTCTAAAGAGAATCAGTTAGTTGTAAGCCAAAGATTCTCAAAATGTGGTTCCCAGACTAGCAGCATTAGCATTTCCCAGGAACTTGCTAAATTTGCATATTTTATTCTTGGACCCCATCCCAGACCTACTGAATCAGTAGCCCTGGGGGTGACACCAATTATCTAGTTTTAACAGGTCCTCTAGTTGATTCCCATATACACTAGTGTTAAAGAGCTACTGTCCTACCTAGAGATTGAAGTCCTAAGGAAACTAGCTCCCTACTTCTCTGAAATCATAATTAGGGAAGATTTACAAAAGCCCTCATCAAAACCTGCAACTATTATCTAGGTGGACCTGATACATTCCACTAGAAAAGTTTCTTCTGACCCCTTCCTGTCTGTTATTGTACTTAGCCTCCTGCAAATACCTACATCCCCTGTTTCTCATTTACTGTTCTATCTATAAAGCTTAGTGCAGCGCCTGGCTTTGTTTCCTGAGTTGAGCCTCGCCTGCTAACCAGTGTAAAGGAGAATCACCTCCAAAATCAAAATCCTAAAAGAGTCCTTCGGACCTATTTCTGAGCGGGTCACTGCACCCTGATGAGAACATTAGTATTCCGCCCGAAAATGAAAACAGAAAAATATCTCAATTTCAATTTCTTTAAAGAGATCGGTAGAGCAGCATTAGAGGTTATCATAAACTTGCTACGAGCAAAAAAAGATAGATGATTAATCTCCAAACCTTGATACATTCAGGTTAGTGAAGGCAAGACAGGTAAAGTGGGCAGGCAACTAAAAGAGGTAGGGGAACTTGAGACCTATGGAATAGCTACCAATCAGAAGGAAAAGAGCTAGAAGCAGGTTCTCAATGAGCACACAAGCAGAGTCCCTCATCATCCCATCACCTCTTGTCTACTGATGAACTTCCCTAACCCCATTTCCAGATCTCTTTGAAATATGAGGAATACTTTGTACCAGAGCTGTTGTTAGGAGTGTATGGCTGTCACTGCCACCACCATGATCTTCATCACTTTATAAAACAGAATGACAGAGTTACAGTTAACTGACAGATGAGAGGTCTCTGGATGCCATGACCTCTTTATCCTAATACTCATGATAGAATTTCCATGAAGACTTACAGGCTAACTGACTGCTTAGAAAGTCTGCAAAACATTATCCTCTTTGGGCAATTCATGATGATTATTAAGCAGTTAAGTTTAAGGAGGCAAGGATAGTTAATGAATGATTATGGGCCTGTGGTCTGAAAACCAAGATTTGAACTGTAGCTCTCCCGGGTGACCTTGGGCAAAGAAGACCAAAACCTCAGTTTCTCCATGTGTAAAACAAGCAGAATACCATCCTTATGACAGAGCTGATATGAGACTAAGACACAATGCATACTAATGGCAAACAGGAAAAATACTAAAACAGAAAAGCACTGCAAAAAGGCACTTTTTTTAAGGTTAAAAGTGAAATAGAACCAGGTACTTTTTCTTACCACAGCTATTAAGAAGATTAAGTTTGAACAAGTTCTGAAAGGATGTATTCTTTCCTGCCTAGGTACAAGCCTTCAACTCTAGTCATTGATCCCTGGATGACTACACAAGACTAAAGGCCATGCCTGAGATGATGACAATGAACAGATGATAGGAAAGACAGATCATCATCACAATTAGGACAAAAATGTAGGTTCACTACTGCTATTTTACTATATATCAATAATCACTCCTCAAAAAGTAGTTAATGTTACTTTCTAATTGCTGCAGAAAAAATATTCATGCTGGAAAAGAAAATAAGTACCTCTAAGGGAAGACTCACCTGTTTTACTTGCCCAGTAGGTTGTATCAACTTTATACCTCACTTCGCACAACTATACTGCATCCAAGCTGAACTTACTTCTTCATGACAAGTTTATGCTTATGACCATCAAAATGTGGTGAGATTGAGATGGCCTCTAAAGATTGCCTATTTCAGTTACCCACAGATTTCTTAAATCCCTTCTACAAAAGTTCTTACAGTTTACCCCTTAGCATGGAAAACTCTGTGTTAAGAGGAGTAGCATCTTCTAAAGCTGCTTTCCAAAAGTTCCAGAACTAATCTGTATCCTCTTTGACATCTACCCACTAGTCCTATTCCAGATTCTGGCTATCCAAAATCACTTTTTCACATGAAAGTGAAAGTGTTAGTCACTCAGTTGCGTTCAACTCTTTTGCAAACCCACAGACTACGGCTCACCCAGCTCCTCTGTCCATGGAATTCTCCAGGCAAGAATACTGGAATGGGTTGCCATTCTGTTCTCCAGGGGATCTTCTCAAACCAGGGATTGAGCATGGGTCTCCTGCAATGCAGGCAGATTCTTTACCGCCTGAGCCACTAGGGAAGCCCCTCTTTTCATATTATAACCCTTCAAATATTTAATGACTGTCCAAGTACCTGTCTGTCTTCTTCATAGGTATCAGTTCCACTCTGCACAAAAAATTCTGGCCTATCCTCCTCAGAGTTCCTTAGCCCTATGTACTGCCAGCATTCACAAGACAAAAACAAACAGATGCAACAACAAAACCAACCAATCTCTTGATGAAAAGAACCATTTACACATAACACTCCCTACATGTTAACCAATTCAATCACATACACATATACATCTTTGGAGGACACTGGGTAACCTTTCTAAAGAGAATTTTAGTAGAACAGGTCACTATCCTTAAAAATGTAAATACTATTTGCCCAGGAACCCCACAAAACCAACCTTTGAAATAACTATGTATAGGCACAAATATGAAGACATAAGAATGTTTATGCAAGTTATATACAATAGTAAAACTTAAAAAACACATAAAGATAGAAAACTGATTAAATACGATTGTTTATCTATATGCCATCCACAGAGATAATGATGCAACTAGATGGCCTGAAAATAAAAACATTTTCAGAACTTGCTGAAGATTTCAAGAGTATACCTCCTTTACCCCCTTTCTTGGAAAATATTTGAGGATATACTATAGCATGAGTGAATAAACCAAGACAGATATGGGGTAAAGAAGCAGTGGCCTCAAACCAGAAGAGTAATGGCAGGAAGCCTGGGACATTAACAAGCACACCTAGAGGGCAGGAGAATGGAGAGCTCTAGGGGCAGGTATCTGGGGAATTTGACTGAAGAGATGGGACAATTCAAATATATGATAAAGGCATATGTTACAAGGAAAAAAAAAAGGCAAATAGTCTAAGCAAAAATTAGATAGGAAAAATAATCCTAGCTGTTCAGGGAACTATTTTAATACAGTTATAAGAAACACTTCATTTTCTCTGTGTAGAATCAACTGAAATGCAATATGATTATAGAATATAAGGCAAATATTGTTAAATCTTAGTGATACAAAAGTTCACATACAAATGACAGAAACTGGAAGGACAGAAGCATAAACATCTTCACCTTAAAGGATCAAGAGGTGCTACAAACCCAAAATAAAAATGTTTATAAAGTTTTCAAAGAAACTGTGAGAGGAACTCAAATTACTTTAACTACATGGGAAGAAAGAAGGGAAAGGAGATAGAGGTGAGAGAGTTAAATTCTTACCCACCATAGCAAGAAGATAACACATGGTATCTAACACTGACCAATTAAGACGTGGCTTACAGTCACCTAAGTGATCACCATCAATTCTGTCCCTTCCTGCATGTGCACAGTGTTCCTCAGATCATGTGCTTGGGTCTTACTTTCCTCCCCTTGAATCTGGGCTGCCTCAGTGACTCATTTGACCACCGGAACGCAGAGGAAATGAAGTTCTGGTCTTTGGCAGCTAGGTCTCAAAGAGCCATGCAGCTTCCTCCTGGGTCTGTTAGAATATTTGCTCTTAAAATGCTCCCTCTTGGAACACAATAGCCAGGCTGTGAGACGCTCAAGACACATGGAGGGGCCACATACAGGAGCTTGAGGCAAAGAGCCTGCTGATGTTCCAGCAGGGAACTAGCATGAACTACCAGCTACTTGAATAAGCCCCTTTCAATCCAGTCAAGCCTTTAGATTATTCAGTCTCAACTGCTACCTAACAGCACCCACATGAGACCTCACGCAAGGACCACCCAGCTTTCTTCCTCCCTTCATTTTTTTTAATATAATTAAAAACTTGTGAGTCAATGGGTTTCACTGGCCTAAGTCAGTATTCTAACTGATGATCAAATTGTCACATTTTTAACCAATGGCATAGCCATTGTGTTAGTTCCGGTGTCCTGAGAAAACCCTATTAGTCTTTGATAGGTTCCTTGCTTTCTGACAGATTACCTTATTTTGTTGTATGCAATGCTTCAATATGTAAAACAAATTTTAAATTTTGGGGTTTGATCCTATTTTTGTAATATATATTCATATACAGAAGAGTATTTTTTAATTATTCATATACACAGATAGGATATATTCCTACATGTAAATGGTGATTAAGCAAATATAAATAGTTATCTCTGGGTTGTGAGATTGAGCATTAGCTTCTCTTTTTGCTTGTCAATATTTCCTAATCCTCAAATAAAAATGAGCGAACAAATTAATTTTTTCAAATAGCTCTGCACCAACATTTCTTATCATAGCTTTTTAAATTATAGTGTTGCCTTAACCACTGTTTACCAAATGTATTCTTTTGTGGTTCTCTTTCTGCACTTCTGAAGTTCTCCTCTGCCTCTTTTAGAGGACTGACTTTCTTTGGGTCCCTGACTGTGATTACCCTGCACCGACAGGACACTTCTTATTTCTAATGGCATATGAGCCCTTTTCCCCTGGAATAACCATGTATCACCACAAACCTGAAATATACAAACACATTTCTGCCCAAACTGGTTCTCCCATTTCCTTTAGGGTCTCCCCCTCTAGTGCCCTGGGTCACTTTGCCCTCTTGTTTCCCTTCTTTCTCTGAAATCTAAATTAGTCACCATGATCTACTGACTACAATGTTGCTTTTAGATTAGTTTCTTCCTCATTATTTCTTCCTGCTTATTTATTATTATGGATATTTCTTCCTGCTTATTTAACTTATATGCAGAGCACATCACGTGAAATGCTGGGCTGGATGAAGTACAAGCTGGAATCTAGATTGCCAGGAGAAATATCAATAACCTCAGATTTGTAGATGATACCACCCTTTGCAGAAAGCAAAAAACTAAACAGCCTCTTGATGAAAGTGAAAGAGAAGAGTGAAAAAGTTGACTTAAAACTCGACATTCAGAAAACCAAGATCATGGCATCCAATCCCATCTCCTCACGGCAAACAGATGGGGAAACAAAGGAAACAGCGAGAGACTTTATTTTTGGGGGCTCCAAAATCATTGCAGGTAGTGACTGCAGCCATGAAATTAAAAGACACTTGCTCCTTGGAAGAAAAGCTATGACAAACCTAGACAGCATATTAAAAAGCAGAGACATTACTTTGTCGACAAAGTTCTGCCTAGTCAAAGCTATGGTTCTTCCAATAGTCATGTATGGATGTGAGAGTTGGACTGTAAAGAAAGCTGAGTGCCGAAAAATTGATGTTTTTGAACTGCAGTGTTGGAGAAGACTCTTGAGAGTCCCTTGGACTGCAAGGAGATCAAAACAGTCAATCCTAAAGGAAATCAGTCCTGAATATTCATTGGAAGGACTGATGCTGAAGCTGAAACTCCAATACTTTAGCCACCTGATGTGAAGAACTGACTCATTTGAAAAGACCCTGATTCTGGGAAAGATTGAAGGCAGGAGGAGAAGGGGACGACAGAGGATGAGATGGCTGGATGGCATCACTGACTCAATGGACATGAGTTTGAGCAAGCTCCAGGAGTTGGTGATGGACAGGGAAGCCTGGCGTGCTGCAGTCCATGGAGTTGCAGAGTCAGACGCAACTGAGCAACTGAACTAAACTGAATTTGCTCATTAATAAAACCACCAAAGTTAAGTTCTTCATAATCTATCATCTACATTACTCCAATAACCTCCTCAAAGAGATCCTTCCACACAAAACTTTTCTCCCCCTACGTATCACCTCCAGCTTCATCTTTCTAAATATGTAAATTGCATCAAATTATTTTTTTGCCTAAAGGTCCTACAACAATTCTGTGAAAAGAAAAATACAAGGTTGATAAGGTCCAGGGAAGTCCTTTGAATGTTTAAAAATAGTTTCATATATTTAAATCTTGCAACTTGTGGTATTTAATTAGGTAGCTATCTACCCTGGATATTCTTATTCTTATTCCTTACCCCTCAACTCCTTAGTTCAAAACCATTGTGAGCCAGTGAGCTATGCTTCAGTAGCCTGGCTTCCATATTTTCTAATCCTGTACATCAATGACTCTTCATCTGTTTAATACAATCCACCCATGAGAGTGAGCATCACGTGTGGTAGAGGCTTCCACAGGCAGAGGAAGCCATTAAATAAGGTTCAGGTTACGTATAATTCCTTGTTACCTTATCCTTACCCCATCAACAAAACCTACTAAAATATAAGTCAGATAGATGCTATTAAGAGGACAGATTTAATTCAGATCTAATAAACTACACATTTTGATACTTTACTGTAATAAATTATAGCAAACTCACAACTGAGTAAACTCTCTTTGCTATATAGGTCAATATGGTATTTCTACTTCTGGCATCTACCTGTAAGGCGCTTTGTCTATAATAGAATTCATACTGGCCATGGACTCTGCATGACTCTGTGAGAGAAAACAAAATAAGATTTGTCTGATCCCTTCTAGAGCTTAAAGAAAATTCTTCTTTCAGCCAGTGATTATGAAAATCTGGATTTTCTTATCACGAGAAATTTAATTTTCCAATAGCCAAGAACTGCTAGGGTCAGGAATTCAGAAGGTGAGGGAGAAAGATAAATAAAATTATTATGCACCTATTACAGCTAGTATGATGCTAAATATTATGCTACTATCAATGGTGTGGAGTGGGATGGACACATTTTCCCACCACTAGGGCAGTATAATTGGTGTGAGGTCATTTATGGGCATCCCAACTGGGCTTTGTATAAAACTGACTATGTTCTACTGTAGCAATTAGGAGGTACTTTTTCTAGGCTATTTGAACTGACTCAGAATCTAAGGTCATTTCCATGATCTAAGAAAACCCTTTTAAAGCACCATCAATATAGAAATGAGATTTGGGAACAAATTCTACCATGTATTCAATTACTGTTTGCTTCACTTTAATCATTTAAAGTTTTTGATGATTTACTTACAAGGCAGAGTTGATGGTTTGAGGTAACACACTGGACTAGGTTGCCAAATCAGGCTCATGGGAAAGAGTGATCTTACCTAGAGTTAAGCTTTACTAGTTGCTACAAGCAGAGAGACTATCAGATTAATGCAGAGGAAGCAGAGAGAGGTTTGGGATATGAAGGGCAGTTGGCAAGCCAGGTCCTTCCTGTGTTGAACAAGCAGTTCTGGCCCAAAGAAGTGAAGGCTCTACAAGGTGAGGTTTACAAAGTTCTTCACACAGCAATAGGAGTCTATCTTATAAAATGTCCTTATCTTATGCCTCTAAAAATATTGTAGAGCCTATACAACATTCTCCAAGGAGGCAGGCCTCACAGAGCCTGGCTTCTCTTTACTACAGCGAATCCTTAGCCAGGAATAGGCTAAGGTCATTTCAGAGTTAAAGTTCCAGTTGACAGGAGATTAGACCTGGGTCACTTGCCTTCTTTCTCTCCCTCCCTTTCTTCCAAGGAAGTGAATGGATTTACAGACCAGCTGCTTGCACCCCTTCCTTACTTAAGAACTTGGTGACAAAATGTAGCTTATTCTTACTTGCCCAGTGCTTAGCTCTCCATATTAGGAATAAATCCAATAATTTCATCAAAACAACTGAATCACAGAATCTCAGATTAGAATAGAATTTTAAAGATAATTTATTACAAGCTCCTACCTAAAGCTTCTGCTTATTAGATCCATTTTTATACCTATCTGATTGAAGATACCTTATGGAGAAGAATCACTTTAAAAGGCTGTTGTTAAAATCTTCTATTCATTGGGGATGTCTCTCATAAAAGAGAAGTCTCCCCTACCTCTCATTACCATCCCCTTTGGTCCTAGTTCCAATGTCTGAGTTAAACCAGAGTAAGTCTAATTCCTCTTCCATTGAATAGTCGTTTCACATTTCTAAGGACATTTCAAAACCACATAGATGTCCTACAACTTATCTCTTCTATGCTGACCTCTCTGGGTCCTTCAGTTGTTTATTCTGGGACAATAGCTACCTAATCTAATCTCTCCTCTACAGCTATCTGGCAGCTCACCTCTGGACATAGGCAATTTTAGAGACTCCAGAGGCTTTCGGTATGGTCTAATCAAGAAACTGTAATTTGTTTGAACTGGATACCAAACCTCCCCTAATAGAGTACACATTTAAAAACAACTTTCTATTTTAGCAGATGGACACGCTATTGGTACACCTACAATTGTGGTCATCTGCTACTTCCAGGTCATTTCCCTCTTTTTATACACTGTCAAACTCAAATGCAAACCTTGACATTCATCACTATTCAGTTCAGTTCAGTTCATTTGCTCACTATTAAGTTCCATCTATTTGTTTCAGCTTATTATTCCAGCCTGAAACATTTAAATATAAAATACATCACCTGACACATTATTAGTTCCTCCTCCTCACTTTACTTCAGTCATTTGATGTGCTCATTCGCTCAGTTGTGTCCTACTCTTTGCTACCCCGTGGACAGTAGCCCACCGGGCTCCTCTGCCCATGGAATTCTCCAGGCAAGAACACTGGAGTAGGTAGCCATTTTCTTCTCCAGGGGATCTTCCTGACCCAGGGATCAAAGCCAGGACTCCCACAGTGCAGGCAGTGGGCAGATTCTTTACCTTCTGAGCCACCAGGGAACTCCATAATTGAGAATGGCTTCCCTTGTGGCTCAGCTGGAAAAGAAAGAATTGAGAATAGGCAACATTATTAAAATAATCTTCAAAAACAATAGTTTTTTTTTAAAACACTGTTAATTATAAAATGTTAGTGAGTCATGGCATTGGGGAAATTTTTCTTTAGACTAAATATAAGATCAGTATTTTTCTACTTCTTGTCTCCTGATGTAAATTACAACTTTATCTTATCGTAAACACTAGATCTCATTTTTCAAAACCACTTCATATGTAATTGCTGGCAATATGTTTTTAAAATATAGATACTGGGGTAAAATGTTAAAGAAAAACTAAAATTCCTCACCCTTGAAGTATGACACAATCATGAAATAAATATAACAAATGACATCTGAAACCAAATTTTCTTCCTAAATTGCAGTAGAATGGTTTAATGATTAGATCCTAAGGTAGTGGAATGATGCAGAAGAGCTGGCAAAGTATGCATAGACTCAGTCATTTCGTATCAAGTTTGAAAGTTTTCCAAATATACTATAACTCATTGGTTTTGTTGAGGGGAGGCAGTGATTCACAAAGAACACAAGAAAAGTAAGGCTACCCAAGAAGTCAGAAATGGAGTACAAAGAGGGTGGTTTACCCCTAAAAATAGGATATTAAAGCATAAATGTGTCACTTCCTTTATGATAAGAGAACCTGTCATATTTTCCCTGATTATGAGTATCCTGCCCAAGGGATGAAAGTTGAATATCAGGAAAAAAACTATAGAATTTTTTTACCTGCCTATGTAAGCAAAAGAGAGAAAACCTCTTAAACTCTAAACCTTTTTACAACCTGCTGCTGCTGCTAAGTCACTTCAGTCGTGTCCGACTCTGTGCGACCCCATAGACGGCAGCCCACCAGGCTCCCCCGTCCCTGGGATTCTCCAGGCAAGAACACTGGAGTAGATTGCCATTTCCTTCTCCAATGTATGAAAGTGGAAAGTGAAAGTGAAGTCGCTCAGTCGTGTCCGACTCTTAGCGACCCCATGGACTGCAGCCCACCAGGCTCCTCCATCCATGGCACCTACAATACACTAAATTCATGACAATCTGACTTTTGTCATATCAGATAAAGTAAAGTTGTTACTTACATAACTATTCAGCAGGCAATACACTTAGAACCTACAGGTAATTAGCCTCCATTCTTCACTTTTTCATTTAGTTCCAATTAGAAAATCTTTGGGAAAAAAACAGCTTAAATAGCTTCAGAAGTATCAAGTCAAAGTGCTTTCCAAGTACCAATCCTCATTGCATGCTGCTGCTGCTGCTGCTAAGTTGTTTCAGTCGTTCCGACTCTGTGCGACCCTATAGACTGCAGCCCACCAAGCTCCCCCGTCCCTGGGATTCTCCAGGCAAGAACACTGGAGTGGGTTGCCATTTCCTTCTCCAATGCATGAAAGTGAAAAGTGAAAGTGAAGTCGCTCAGTCATGTCTGACTCTTTGCAACCCCATGGACTGCAGCCTACCAGGCTCCTCTGTCCATGGGATTTTCCAGGCAAGAGTACTGGAGTGGGCTGCCATTGCCTTCTCCATCTCATTGCATAAGGGGTAACAATTTCATACAAGTTTATATGAAATAAGAATAGTAGTACTTGCTGTTGGCATTTTGTTAGCTTTACTTAAAAATGTAAGCAAGTGATCTGAGAATTCACCACATGGAAAATTTTCCTTACACTCAAATAGTAAATGTATGATCTATAAATGACATAGGATCTCTATAAACATGTATTAGTTCATCAATTTTGTTTCTATTTTCTTTCCCTATGAATAGATTCACTTTAATTAGATAAATTTATTTCATACCATTCATTTATTTCATACAATAGAACATAGGAAGGCATATCAAAAAAGCAACCATCTCTTGAAAAATATTACTGTTAATCTTATCAATTTTACTAAAAAAGGCAATAGTTAATTTCTTTTTTAAAAATCCAGCATTTATGTCATTGACTTTTTTATAAAGGCATAAAAGTTCAAAGAGAACACAGCATTCATCCCACATAATGAAATATTCAGCTTGCCAACCCATGTACAGTCAGCCACTTGCCAAGCTTGTGACTTCTTCAGTAGTCAAGAGAGAACAACACTTCATACTAGTCACATTTACAAATGCATGTAAGTGACCTGTTATCCTTCACCAACCCATGTTCTTCTCATAGCACACTGATTATTTGTGACTTATGTTCAGAAACCATACTTCTAACCTACAGCATGATATTAAACTCAAACAGGTACCCACATACATTCTTCCCTGAATTAACCAATATTAGGTTAGTCAGTTTTCATGTCTTTTTAGCAAAAGTGTTTAGGAAGCAAAGTGCATATATTCCAACTAAGACCTGCAAAAAGTAGAAGCCTACATGTTGTAATTGCTTAATCTATTAAAATCTAAAAAGGAAGACAAGGAAATAAACATTAGGAAATGCCAGCAAAAAAAACCTATTGTTTCAGAAAATAAGGCAATTGTGGATACCTACTGGGATATATAAGCATTATAAACAACATTAAAACCAGCATAGTTTTTAAAACATTTACATTAATTATTTAGATTCATGACTTCAAATGGGTGATATTAAGAGATGCTTTGCTATATCTTATTCTTGCAGAATGATGAATTGATGTCTTATTTACCAGCTATCTTTGTGTGGGGCAATATAAAGAAAAATGGAAGAATGTTATTAACATACATTTGTATGAGTTTTTTTAAAAAAACCTCAAAACACTTGCAAATGTCCACTAATATGCATATTTTAGTAACACCAAATAAGAAAAAAAAAAAGCCAATGGTTACATTTATGTCTTAAAACAGAGAAAACATGGAAGTGTATACCACATGTATTATATAAAATTTATACTATTTTAGTTTACATATGTCTAATATTTCCTAATACCTATCTTGGGTTTGGTGGTATATCTAGGCTAAAAAATAATTGACTGAGGAGATGCAAAGGATATAAAACTGCTAATTTACAAAGGTATAATGTAGAAAAATAATGTTAGAAATAAAAATGTACATTAGTGCTGGACATTACATTAGATTTGCTGGATCCTCTATTAGGTCAGTCTTGAAGTCTCTGAGCAAGACTCCCCCTCATTCCCACTCCACTCTCTAGGCCACTTAAGTGCAATTATGCATTTATAGGGCTTCCCTGATAGCCCAGTTGGTAAAGAATCTGCCTGCAATGCAGGAGACCCCGGTTCAATTCCTGGGTCGATCTGCTGGAGAAGGGATAGGCTACCCACTCCAGTATTCTTGGGCTTCCCTTGTGGCTCAGCTGATAAAGAATCTACCTGCAATGCAGGAGACCTGGGCTCAATCTCTGGGAAGATCCAGAGGGGTTGGGAAGATCCCCTGGAGAAGGGAAAGGCTACACATTCCAGTATTCTGGCCTGGAGAATTCCATGGACTATTTAGTCCATGGGGTCACAAAGAGTTGGACATGACTGAGTGACTTTCACTTCACTTCACTTCGTGCATTTACATGGAATTATACATGAGATTAAATAGAAAAGAAATATTTTAGCTGGTTATATAGGAATCTATATGTAGCTCTGGCTGTTAAAACATAAACGCATCTAGAAAGACAGACAAACATCAAGACAAACATTAAGAGCCATATGATCCTAAAGGTTTTCAGTGAACATTCAAGAAATTGGGATCATTTGCCTTTTTCAAAGTTTAAGAATCCAAAGATATACACACTAATACAAATACACAAGTAAAGGTATTATTTTTGTTGATATACAAGATAACATCACAAGATGATCCCTGAATGCATTTGGAGTTGACCTTTATAAATTAAGAATTGTATGTTTAGATTTATGGTCACCCTTGAGTCATTACTCCGTGTTGTCTGTTTGTCAGACTGCTGGAAATCCTAGCACTCACCAGTACAAAGTGGTATGCATACAGCGCTGTACAATGGTGAATTACAAAATACTTATCACCAATCACTTTCCAATACCAAATGAGAATCAACAAATCTGTAAGAAGGAAAAGTAAGATATTACATAGGAAGAAAGCTTCATCATTTTTCAAATGTATTTAACTCTTTCTCCTGACAGCTCACCACAGTCCACTCTGAGCCCACAGCACTTGCCTCATACATCAGGAGATCAACTACCCTTTTACCACAAAGCCTGTGCCTCCAGGGGCTATCTCCCTCACACTACTGCGACTCCTCTAGGATAAGCACCAAGTGGGGCGTCCATCACAGTGCCTGGCATATAGTTATATAATGTATTTGTTGAAAGTATAAATGAATAACTTGTTTCCAGGGTTAAACAAAACAAAAATATTATTGAATAAAAATAATTGTAAAATAAGCTTAAATTACTGATTTTTATCAGTATATAACTCAGAGATTAAGATGGTCCCAGAAGGTATAAAATGACCAACTCATTTATAACACAAATTCAGCAAAAAAATTTAAAAATTAACAAAGAATGTGATTAAATATTAATTCAGAATAGAAAAAAAAAAGGACAAATACCTATAGCTATTAAAAAGAGATCTTTAAAAAGAGCTCAAGGCATTGATTTTCTTTAAATTCTAAATCAGCACTGTGATTCAGAAAATTGTTTCCTTTAACAAAACAGAAATTTCTCAAAATTTGAACACAACTATTTTCTTTACCAAATGGTTAAACATGAAATTTAGACATGGAAACAAATGGCTATCATGGATGGAAACCAGGTTTTAAGGGTTTGGAGCTTATAGCATGGAGAGCTTCTTTTCTAAAAATAAAAATTACCAGCACAAAACTAGGTGTGACTATATACATAAGATAAAAGAAATTATCAAATTATAAATTTCCAGGAGAGAAAAAAAGTACCTTAAATGTGGAAACCAAGAAAATTGAAAAGTGTTAGTAATTTACTGCCCTTTATACGTCTCTAAATGCATTTTCCCTATATTTCAGCTGTATACTCTTTGATCACCAATTTATATTAAGATAATGACTTTATAATATTTTCTATAGAGAGAATAAAATAATTCACTTTCATCCAGCTTGGTATAAAAATTTTGTTTCAGTTCATAATCCTTATTTTTAAGTGTTTTGAATTATTACCTTATTTGAGTAAACCTCTTTCAAGTTCCTTTTGTGTAAGATTTCCTGGGTAACTACTCTCTGAATTGACAACAGTCATTAACCAGTGTATGAAGCATATTATAAATTTTGTGTTAACCTTGTTAGTGACAGAATTTTGTGCCAAATGGGCAAACATTTTCCCAGTGTGTCCACACGATTCACTCTTCTTTTAATTGGCCCATCAAATAATCCAATAGCTTATTCATTATTTCTACCCCAAATATATCTTTTCCTTTTAATAAATTACTGTGTTTGGGTTTAATCTAATTTTTTGGTTACAATTCACTTCTTGATGGCAAACATTTTCTAAGACCATCACTCATCTTTATCACTTTTGATTCATATCCTACTATTTTTATTTCAATTTTATTTCAGCTGTTTATTGAGTTCAAAAATTACAAAACAGTGTTTCCTACCTAAATGTCCAAGTCAGGGATCTGTTATTTCTCTCTAGTTTTATTGAGGCAGTCCAAAATGTCTTTTCAAAAAGCAGTTTAAATGGCATATTCTCAATCTAACTTCCCCTCTGTCTCATTTGTAAAAGACTACTCCAATCTCATCCAACATGAGATGGAATATGACACACGGAAATGTGAAGTAGAAAGACTCCATGATCTTAACTGATTACAACTAAAATAGTTTACTTTTGCAGATTTTACCAAAACAACACAAAACCATGACCATGGAAGCACATCTCAAGTGCCTGTGAGATGAGGACTCTCAGGCTTAGATTTCATTAGCTTCATGGTGATTGCACCTGAGCAACTTTAGTCCAAACAGGGACAATCACTAGTCTAAAAAAAAAAAAAAAAAATACTCCAGGTTTAACTGAAGCCTCACTCTACAGCTCTAATCTTTGAGAACTACAGAGCCACCATGAAAAATGTTTCATATCCTATCATCAGAACATTTTTTTCCCTCAGTATGGGTCCTAAAAGCTACTTCTCAAATAACCAAACCTAAAGCATTGACTCTGTATTCTTTGCATAATTCCATAAGCAGTTTAAAAAGAAATGGACAGATATGAACAACATATCACATACCAGAAACGAGATAGCCTGAAGCAATAGCAACATTCACTTTCCCAAGAGATGTATCACCCCTATAAATATTAAAAAAAAAAAAAGGTTTCTTTTTTTAGCACATGGTTATAGATGATAGCTACTAATTTTTCTATTGAGATTTAAATATAAATGCTTTCTATAGGTAGCAAATAGTAACCTATCATTTGCACAAGGTATTAATGTTAGCTATGATAATACTTCTAATTGCAATAATCATAATTTCTTATACTTATTAGCCAAAAGTTTTATGAAAATAAACAACATTTTATAAGTATGTTCTTGTATGATTTGTTTTTGAAAGGACTAAAATGCAGTTCCAGATGCTGGTTGTTGTTTTGATTCCAATTTGAATCAGAGGCTTAACAGGCTCAAGAAATAATCTAGCCTGCCCTGATATACAGGCAATATATTGCATACTATTAGCATTCTCACTTTTCTGAGGACTGGAGAGATTACCCTATTAGCACATATTAGAAAGGCTTCTCAGGTGGTGCTAGTGTAAAGAATCCACCTGCCAATGCAGGATTCGTGGGTTCAATCCCTGGATTGGGAAGATCCCTTGGAGGAGGAAATGGCAACCCACTCCAATATTCTTGCCCGAAAAAATTTCACAAACAGAGGAGCTTGGCAGGCTATAGTCCATGGAGTCACAAAGAGTCAGACATGACTGAGCAACTGGGCATGCATACATTAGAAAATGGTCAGAACAGGACAATTTAATCCTGTTATTTCAACCCTTTTGCCCTAACCTTGGTTCCAAGGAACAAATACAAATTATCAGTCCTTTATCTGACTTATAAGATGAATTACTGGTAAAATGAACATTAAGTAAAACTGATAACAGCTAAACTACAAATGGAAATATTTAGTAGAAGTTATGTCTTCTTTACAAATTTTCATTTGTAAATATGATCCAGGAAAATTAGACCTGGAATAAACTACAGTACCAATAAAATGCTAAAATATCAAAACGTATAATAGGTAAAAATTTGTTCAGGACAAATTGGTCAATGAATCAAATCTGTGTTATAAAATTTACTTCGCAAAAGAACTGGTTCTATTGACAATCGTGTTGGTAAAATATGGGAAAAAAGTAGTAATTGTTTAGATAGACTGCATTAAAACCTGGTCAAAGAATTAAATTCACTAAATTAATTCACTTTGAAAAAGATCTTCTCAATGAAAATTTACCAAAACTGGTGTAATTCTGATTAGCATAACTTCATATTTATGAATAAAAAACAACATCATTTCAGTCAAATAGAAACAATCAAAAGACCTGGTTAAATCACCCCACATCCCTCAGAGGCCATGACTATCACATCTTTGTCCAGTGCCCTCTCAAAACACAGTCTCTCAAACTAAGCTGAACTAAAGCTTCTCATATAGTGCCAGGAATTACAGTTTGTAAAATTTCTGCCACTGGAAAGATATTTAAATTCTCCAAAAAGAACACTTTACAAATAATCCTATTATGGCTGAACACAGTTACTATTCTTGCTTTAAATTATTTCATGCGGTATTAAACTCCTTTCACAAGGACATCTATAATTCTCATTTTTCTATCTTTGAAATTGAAGGATGGGTCAAACATAAATTTGAAGACAAAGTGCTGTTTATCCAAGTTGACTATTCTATCTCAATAACAACTCATTTTTGCTCAAAACAGTGGTTATAATAACTTGATTTCACTCATACAGTATACATGTTTACATAATTATCATATTCTGTTTTGGATGGCAATTGCAACACTAATGCAAAATGGCCCTCATTATTTGTATTCAAATCTAAAATAAATCATTCTAATGCACCTTGCTGAAACAAGTCTGAACACAAGCATTTAAATAAACCATACACCATCAATATGCTTTCTGTTTTACAGTAAAGAGATGTTCTTATTAATAATTAATATCAAAACATAAATCAAATTGACGATATTAGAAAGAAACAGCTTACCAAAGTGGATCAGCAATACCAGCCTCGTCAAACAAGCAAATGTACAAGCCAACAAGCCCAACCACCAAAGAATGACACGTAGATACCACCCTGAAATGAGATGAAATACACACAAAGATTTTAGATTCTGTGCAATGAATTTTAACTAATTCTGGCAAGACATTTAACACTCTGAAGAAGTTAAATCTGGAAGCATTTAAATATAGGATTGCAGTACATCAGAGAGTATAATACAAAATGGCTATTTAGAAATCCAAGGGCCATAACTTTACTTTAGAATCGATAACAAGAAGGATGCCTAGGTCTACAATTTCCTTCTAGACTATTGATGAACCACTTATTGGTTAAAGGGTCTAAAGGGGAAGAATAGCTAATGATACAGTTGACAGTCTTGTGCAAAGAGGTGGCAATTGGTAAGCACACCATCCTGCACCCTGCTTCATCCCCAGCACCATCACTGAGAGAGTAGTTTCCTGCTCCAATCAGTCCTGAAGGACTTTCAAATCTACTAGCCTTAATGAACTCTACAACCATGGGTCAGAATTGGAATGGATTATGAAGTGAAAATGTATTCCCTTGGAGATTCCCTTGGAGTTTTAATATACACATTATTGTACTTGATTCTTTTAAGCAATCTGTGAGATAGCTACAGCAGCTATTGATTATTAGTGTCTCTTTATCACTGTTATGAAAGTGGAGGGCTATGAATTCATTCAGAAGAATCTTTTTAAAAGAAATGCCCAAATGAAAACAAAATGTTCACAGGATCCAGATCAAATTTTCTTTATAGAAGGAATAGCATTTAGCTGAAAAACATCAATTTCTTTGAACGTATCTTGTTAAACATTTAATGACTTAACCAAGCTCTAAGATACCCTACTTACAGAACTGTATACAGGACACTATATACTTACTTACAAAACAAAAACATTTATGAGTAGTGAAGTTTCTCTTCTCTTCATTAGAATAAAAGATGAGAGGAATAGTAAAGTTTTTAGAAATTAATTGCAGTGGTAAAGAATCCACCTGTCAATGCAGAAGACAGAAGAGATGTGGTTGGATCCCTGGGTAGGGAAGATCCCCAGGAGTAGGAAACAGTGATCCACCCCAGTATTTTTGCCTGGAAAAGCCCATTGACAGAGGAGTCTGGTGGGCTACAGTCCATGGGGTCATAAGGAGCTGGATGACTGAGTGCAGCACAGGTGTCAGGAGTAGAAATTAATGGTGTGCAATGAATCTCTCTACAGTATGACCCCAAATCTTTCAAAGTGAAATATATCAACCAATATAAAAGTTGATATGAAAAAATTTCACTGCAATTTGAAAAATCAATATAGTTGATCTAATAAATGATGTGATCCTTAGCAAGAATATCAAATTAATCAAATCATATTTTAAATGCTTGAAGAGTCTCACTAAGTTAAAGGTATTGAGTCCTCTGTAATACCAAAATATCATTTTGAAATGTGATAATTAACCCAATTAACCTGGTTTACAAGTCTGGAATCTTCACATCAAGTATTTGTATTCCACTTGAACATAGCAAGATAAAAATGTAAGTTCCTTGATGTCAAGTAAGGCACTCCATCTAAATAATCATACAACCAGTTTTCTGTTGACATTCAAAAATTCTACTAAAGGAAAAAGCATAACTTCTTACTAACCCATGGTAGTGCCTGGTAACCATATCAAAAAGTTCCCTTTTGAAAAAAAATCTAAATTTTTGTTCCTGATACTCAGGCCTTAGATTCTCTTCTCTGTTGAGATGTTTCATGGTAAAAGGGAAGAATTGCAAGCCCTCAACTGATGGAAATGACATATAATTCATGAGAGAAAAGTTACATGGTACTTGGATCAAATAGCTCCCACTACAATGAACAGAAGAAACAAACACCCTATGCTTATATGCTATTCTGTATTAAAAGCCTATACCTTATGAAACTTCTATTAGTAAGAATTTCATATTTCATTCTTTAAAACCAGACTCCTGGCAAAGCAGAATGTAGATTCCTCAAGGTCTTAAAAAAAAAAAAAAAACCAAGATGCTACCCAAAATAAAATACTTAAATTTTTTCAAAGAAATTTAAAAAGAAATGTTTGTGGGTTTTTTCTTTAAGGAAATAATGACCATTTTAGAATAGCAATTTAAAGTTACTGATGTAATCACTCACAAGTAGTATGAGTATAACCAATAGAAATGATATAGCTCCATCAGACAGAAGAGTTATATTTTAAAGACAAAGATTTAAAAGTTAGGAATATTTCAGCATAACAGGACTTTCCATGTCATAGGAAAGCAAGTGGAAATAATGAATTCATTTAATTATAAAATATAAATAATATCAATAAGTATGCATCTTTGTAGAAAAAGCAACAATTACGTATAAGATTTTCTCGCTTATAATTAATTAAACTGTTATCTCTCAGGTGTGAATTTTATGGAGAGTTTTTCTGCCTACAGATTGTACCCTGCCAGGCTCCTCTGTCCATGGGATTATCCAGGGAAGAATACTAGAGTGTGTTACCATGCCCTCCTCCAGGGGACCTTCTCAACCCAGGGATTGAACCCATGTGCCTTATGTCTCCTGCACTGACAGGCAGGTTCTTTACCACTAGCGCCACCTGTGAAGTCTTTCAAGATATATATATATACATACACGTATATATACACACATATATATATATACATGTATATATATACACATACTCAGAAAGCAACCTACTGTTTTTCTTTCTTTGCATTCTCTACCTTACAGCTTGAGTCCCATGTAAATTAAGGTGGAGTGGGAAACAGGAGTGAAGAAAGAATACCATTTGAATAGCATAATGCATCTTAGATAATTCCAGATTTTTTTTTCAAATAGGAACTCAGTTTCCCAAACAGTGATTCCATGTCTCATAGAATGGCAGTGATAAGACTGAATAATGCTAAGTACTTTTCCATTTCATTATTTTATTTCTTTTTTATCTTTGCTTCAATCTATCTGAAACCTCCCTATTTCTTTGGCTTACAGCTCCCCAAGATTCAAATGCGTTTACTCACCCTAACCATGTTGAAGATAAAATGAAAATAGTTCAAAATTTAATCACAGAAAATGTATGTCCTCCTATATGTCGCTTTCCTTTTCTTTCCCACTATCTTTTGCCCCCTTCCCCCCATCTCTTATCCTTTTCTTTTCCATTCTATCTTCACATTAGAAATGGTTTTACAAAACAATGGTGTCTTTTGTGTCCTACATTTGAACAACATTTCAGTGCTATTCTTTAGACAAAAGAATCATACCTCTTGTTTTTCAAAAATATGTGGAGAAATAGTTCTAACTTTTGGGGAGAAGAGCCGTAACATGTATGAACAAGACCAATCAGTGTAAGATGCAGAGAAAAACAACTAGCCTTATTCCCAGTCTGAGTTATAAAAGTGCATGCCTGCAAAACAATTTGGCCCAAACAAAGATGGGGCATTTCAGGTCCTGTAAGGCCACTCTCAAATAAATAGACTTCGGCAGAAGTTTTTAATTGTAAAAGGAAATTTCAATGAAAAATAATTATAGCAATGTTGGAGATCTGCTGAATTCATTTCCTAGTTAGCATTAACTTCAACTAAATAGGAACAATAAGAAGTATCCCATAGCTGCTCTAATTCACTGAGGTTTGCAAATGCACAGAGGTCTTTGGGCATCTGAAATGCTCTAAAGCAAGTGAGCCAGTCATCAAAGTCGTTTCCCGCTTGAAACTCTACGAGAGATTAACAAGTTGCATATACACAAACAATTTGCAAACCAACTAACTAAAACTGGTAGATTTCTACATCCTTCGATGTCTTGTTTTCCTCTTACTTTTTTGTTAAAAAACATTTTTATAAGCAAGTTTTACTTTAAAATTACATAACAAAAGAATAGATTCTGGAGGGCTCTTAATTATAATGAAAAGTTCATTAAAAGAGAGACACAGATGTTCTAACTGTATACCAGGTTCTCTGGTATGTAGTGTTTAATGCCTTAGGTTGGGCTAAACCAGCCAATACTATATATAGGCTACTCACAGTCCCAACTACTATTACTTTCGTTACCGTTTCCAGAGAACATGTATTTGTTATCATAAATATTTCAGAGGAGAATGCAAAACAGTGCCTTCCAGCACAGTTAGCCACAGCCTACTTACCACTTCCCTAGTGAGTTAAACTTTCCCTAACATCTTTCAGAATAAGAATTTAAAACTGTTTCTTGTATAAGATCTATCCACTTTTCTTTCCTTTTACTTCTAATGTCAAACAAAAAATTTGACCTAAGATTCTGTTAAACACTAAGTGAAAAAGAATTTTTGGAAATATTTAAAATGTGTAATTTTGTTTCATAAGACTGTTTTTTTAATCAATTACATTTTCATATATGCTTTACCTTGAGTTCCATTCAATCTTCTTTTTGAAGTTGAGGTTATTAAAACCTGGAGAAATCTTTGCTGAAAACCAGTAACTTACAACGTGGAAAATAATCTGAAAGGTGAAAAAGCTGGCAAAACAAGTGCTGATGAGCAGTATGGTGTTGGTATCCATATTTCTTCAACCTGTTAAAAGAAATGATGGCTATAAATTCCTTTAAATTGCTTGTAACACACCCAAATTATTTTTTTAATTTTAAAAGAGTATGTGGTTGTATTTTTTTTGCAATTTACTTTAGCACAAACGTAAGAGTATAAGGAAATTGTATGAATTCAAACCTTCACCAGCTATCTGTCCTGGTATCTCATATTTGTACCTAAAAGAGGGAAAAATCTATTGTCTTAAAGATCTCGGTATTATAAATGTCAGGAGATAAATTTAACACCATTGTATTCAAAATTATCTAAGTCTAGAGTTTAACATTATGAGGGAGTTTCAAATACTGTAATTGAAGATATTATTTTAGTAATATTTTTAATTAAACCAAGAACAAATCACCTGATTTCTCTATGCCTCAGCTACCTCATCTATAAAATGAGAAAGTTGGTTAGATAATTTCTAAGAAAAAATTATACCAAAAATAAGAATAGAACATTATCTGCAATAGTAAAACAAAACACAATCATCTAATAAAAAATAACTGTACCATGGGACAAACATTTAAAGTCTTAAGAAGAATAATACCACCTTGGAAAATAATCATACCATTGTTTTTGCTTAAAATAGTATTTAACCTAAAAAAAAATATTTTCAACCACACATATCCTTGAACCAAAAATCCTCTATGGTTTTTTATCTCTAAAATAAAACATTTTTATAAAAACGCTCCAGGTTTTAGGGACAGAATTACTGAAAGAATAGTAATATGCATATATATACATTCAAAGTATATTTTCTATCTCACTGAGCTCAACTTTATTTGGCTCCTAAAAATCTTAGGAACATTCAGACCAAAAAAAGACAATAAATCATTTGCTCATATTCAGCAAATACAGCATTTCTATGACTCCATCTTTGATAGAGCTGACCCTCAAATGAAAAGGAAATGAATCAATACACATTTCCAGCTGCATAATGTAAAGAAATAAAGTCACCTACTGAAGCCAATTCACTAGAGAAAAATCAAGTCATTGACTACACTGGCAATAACCCTACTTCATTCCCTTCCAACCAGGATATCATAATAAGAATTGGTCTCCCACAGGGCCCCTTCTGACTGAATTCATGTGTCTGTAATGAATTCCTTCCTCATTCTTTTTTTCTGGCCTGTGTGCACAGTAAAAATAATGATATCACAATTCTTCTCTGTGAAATTCCATTAACTTCATTCCTCATTTAATTTTTTTAATTCAAGAAATGTTTATTGGGTATTAAACTTTTTAGTTTTAATTTATCTTGGTCTTTTAGCCTCAGTTTGCTAAGTCGCTTCAGTCGTGTCCGACTCTGTGTGAACCCATAGACGGCAGACCACCAGGCTCCGCCATCCCTGGAATTCTCCAGGCAAGAACACTGGAGTGGGTTGCCATTTCCTTCTCCAATGCATGAAAGTGAAAAGTGAGAATGAAGTCACTCAGTCGTGTCTGACTCTTTGCGACCCCATGGACTGCAGCCTACAAGGCTCCTCCGTCCATGGGATTTTCCAGGCAAGAATACTGGAGTGGGGTGCCATTGCCTTCTCTGATATTAATCAAATAATACATAAAAGTAAGTTGCATACATAAATTAATGTCATCATAATTTGCTAAGTGAGATATGAAAAGGAAAATGTTTTTCTAAGATTCAAGCAAGTAAGGATATGGATCCCATGTGGGCAGATCAGTTTAGTCATTGAGTTGTGTCTGACTCTTTGAAACCCCATGGACTGCAGCACACCAGGCTCCCTGTCCATCACCAACTCCCAGAGCTTGCTCAAATTCATGTCCATCCAGTCCATGATGCCATTCAACCATCTCATCTTCTGTCATACCCTTCTTCAATCTTTCCCAACATCAGGGTCTTTTCCAATGAGTCAGTTCTTCGCATCAGGTGGCTAAAGTATTGGAGTTTCTGCTTCAGCATCAGTCCTTCCAGTGAATATTCAGGACTAATTTCCTTTAGGATTGACTGGTTTGGTCTCCTTGCAGCCCAAGAGACTCTCAAGGGTCTTCTGCAACACCACAGTTCGAAAGCATCAATTCTTCAGCGCTCAGCTGTCTTTATAGTCCAACTCTCACATCCATACATGACTACCGGAAAAACCATAGCTTTGACTAGATGGACCTTTGTCAGCAAAGTAATGTCTCTGCCTTTTAATATGTTGTCTAGGTTGGTCATAGCTTTTCTTCTATGTGGTGGGCAGAAAAACAAAGACAATGAAACCAGGAACAAGAAGCTAGCGGAAACTCTAATCTTAAATGTGAAGATTTGTCCTTAAGGGTTTTGTGTGTTCCCTGGAGGTTCTGGAGGGTGGCTAGGCAAGAGCTGCTTACTTACTTCAGTTAAAATTTAATGTATACAATGAGCATTTATTTCATGAGTGTTTGCTAAAAGTTATAAAACATAGAAGGCGTCATGTAACATTATCCATTTTATGAATTGTTAATTTAAGTAACATTAAAAAAATCACTCAAACAATTCACCATTAAAAAAAATTCCTCATTCCTTAAAAAAAAGTTACTTTTTATTAAGTTTTTGCTATTTTTCTATACTGGATATCATATATTTTCAACAGACGTTTGGTTAACTAGGGTTTTTAGGGAACATGTTCAGACTCTCCCTTTGCAAAAATGTTCCACTTTTAAAACTAAAAAGCTCCACATAATCAAGTTATGGCTTCCATTAAAGGCTCAAAGACAGAAGCTAATTAAATTGTTCAACTCCCAGCTTTGCTTCTTATTAAGCAGTTGCTTGCTTCATCAGTCATGCCAAGTCAAGGACTAATTTAAGGAATTAAAAAAAATTCCCCAGGAAACCAACGTTTCCAGTAGGAAGCAACTGTCTCTGTTCATTCACTGAATCTGGCAAGAAAATGGTAAAAATGGATAAAACCAAATAATGCTCATCACTGACAAAGATTAAAGACCTTTTAGAGTTCAGTGGTTATTCAGTAGAGGAACACACAGTAAAAGCAGAAAAGTATTAGATGTGGTTCCTACACCTTTACATGTGGCAAATAGCTGGTAGAACAGAGCTATCCTATAACAGAGCAACAAGCTATCCTAGAACAGGAAATATTCCTGTGGCAATTTACAAGAGGCGTGTCTAGACATGAACTTTAATTAGCCCATCTTGCTTCACAGGAATTATGGACACCAAAGAAACTCTTCCAGAGGCTTCCTGGATACAGAGATCTTTGTACTTTTTCCCCTAAGATAGTTCCATAAATTTTAATTCAAGTTGGTTTCTTGGTAGAGAAAACCATGAAAAGGTTTGGAGAAGGCCTCTCAACCATCAACTTGTGAGAATTCCAGGAAGAGGACTCCCAGAGGCAGGACCACTAGAAACATCTTGGCCAGGCTGATTCAGTCTTCGGCCAACAGTTCACCCAACACCTGTTATGAGTCCACTCTGCGCCAGGCACTGTGATGCAACTCCAAATACAAAATGGGAGACATGCTCATGGGCCAGCAGGTAAGCAACAGACTGATCATCCCCACACAAAGAGGTAAATGCATGGTGCTCAGGGGGCACTCTTTGCTTTCCAGGGAATAAATACCCAGCAGATGTGATATGTAAACAGTGAGGAGATATCCAGTGGTACTCAGGGTAAACCAAGAGAATATCTTCTCTTCTACTAAAATCCCAACAAGACGCTTTAAGGCTGAAGCCCAAAAAGATTCAGTTACACCAGCTGACTCTAGAACGAACTACCTGGAAATGCAACAGCTGCTCTCAATTCCCCATGTTCGTTATCCCACTGTAACACAAAGAATTCCTTAGGGAGTATGCTGGAATCACCAATGTCACCTCCAATCTGTAATACACATACATACCACACTCCTTCATTCTCTGATACAACTTCCAGATAAAACCACTGCTGTACTGATTAGCAGTAAAAATCCTTAAAACCAGGGGGAAAGGCCTTGTGTGGTTGTCTTTAAGGGCAACAAGGAAGGAGGAAGCTGGGAAGAACATTCTACACATGCTTAGCAGTCCTTTTCCCATTTCTAGTAAGTTCCCTTTCCTATTTCCCACACTGATTCCAAACATTGATTGCTCTCAAACCTCCTGTTCTCCCTGTCTTGCAATAGATGAGGTTTCTTCCCAATTCACCAAAAAATGTAGGCTCTCAAGTGTGAACTTCTGATGATGGCAATGTTTACCACCTCCCCTCACCCCAACCCAGAAGCTCTTCTCTGCACACTATGGATTCTGCAGGGGTGTATGTCCCACACTTTCAACATGGCTTACACTGTGTACAACCAAACCCCACTATCTCCCAAGGAACCAGTCCTGGATGGTCAGCTACCCTCTCAATGGCTCCATAGGAGCATCCTGGAGACCTCCAGCATCTACATGGCCCAAAGCAGAACTTAAACCCATTCCAGTCCTTCCCCCAGGGTTCCAGATCTCAGAGAAGGACATTATCAACCATGACACCTCTCCACCTTCAATCTAGAGCAGCTCTCTCATCCCGGACTCCTTATCTCTTACTCCCACAGTTAACTGCCAAGTCCTGGGAGACTGAAGAATACCAAATGAATAGCAACGTGATTCCAGGGAAGTTCTGACAATTTTTCTTGAGAGCCTTATGAACAACACAAAAATTGTGGCTGGTTAACAAGTAATTCCAGAGTTAGTTGCAAAACTAGAACCAGCATGAAGTTCAGTGATCTGAAGGAGACTTGAGAAATATCTCCTGCTATCACATAAGGTTCTCTCTTTTTGATCTCTTTCAGAAATATTTTATAAATATTTATATGTTTACTCACTCTGCTTATAACACAGAGCTGGGAAAGATAGCTAATATAATTAGTTAACAGATTCTGGTTTCAAAATTATCTTCAGAAGCTGAAATAATAATCCCAATCAGAAAAACAGGAATACATTTTTAAAAGGTAATACCCAAGTATAGGACTTAGAATAATAGTGACATAATACACACAAATACACATGGAGGAAATCTTACCATTTTAACTTGCACAAACCAGTGAGAAATAATAATGTAATGAAGACACTAATAACAAAAACAAACTTTAGAACCATTTATAATCAGAGAGTTAGATCAAGAAATATCAGCCCTATTTTACTCTGAATTAACAACATATCAAAGTACCTTTAGAACAGTGTAACTAAGATGTGATTTTTAGAAAACATATCATATCATAAAGAGTTGAAGGGCTGAGAGATGTCAGCTTAGAAACAAGATTATTTAGAGAGGACTGAAGGGCATTCTGCGAACATCTAAAGAAGTGTCACATAGAAAAGTAAAAGAGAGAATTTACTCTGCGCTACTCCAGATGACCCATATGTGCAAAAATTACAGAAAGGGACGAGCTCACCTTAACTGAAGGAAGCATCTTCTAACAATTTAGAAGTACCCAAGCATCCATCAGGTGCCATAGTGGTAAGTGCAATGCAGGAGACGCAAGAGACGTGGGTTTAATCCCTGGGTTGGGAAGGTCCCCTGGAGAAGGAAATGGCAACCCACTCCAGTATTTTTCCTGGAAAATTTCATGGACAGAGTAGCCTGGCGGGCTGTAGTCCATGGGGTCACAAGGAGTCAGACATGACTGAACACACACACAAATATCATCATGGAAATGGTAAAATGACCACAAGGTTGGTTCACAAGCCTAAATTTTAAAGAACTTAAAAGTAAGATTCTGGAATTCTAGGACTGAATTGGCATCTAAAAGGTTAATTTTGTATTAGCTTCTCAACAGTCTATCACTTATGTTTTACAAAATCAAAATTACGTGCATAAAAAAACAGCAGTCATGTACTACCCGGTGGGAAGCACACAGGTCCTGTCACAGACTTGAGTCTGAGCCTCACTTCCACCACTTGTTGGCTGTGCGACCTGGGACGAGTCACTTGCCTTGCCTTACCTGCATTTCAGCGTCTTCATCTGGAAAGTGGAGATAAGGACAGGATTAATCTGACATGGGGAATAAACCACGGAACGCTCGGTGCTTAGAACAGTACTTGGCATGTGGTGCACACTAGAGTACTATTTATGCTTCCACTATTGTCCATCTCCTGGGTCTGTCATCACTCCAGCCAAGGAAAATAAGACCAGTTTCTGACCACTGGGCTCTTTTCTCTAACTCATCCCCTTTACATTAGTCAACACTCAAAACGCAGGTGGCCCCACTGTAGAAATCTAGCCTCCACTGGACTATCCACTGTCATGCTCCAATGTTCCTTCTGGTCACCTGACCCAGCCCATCGCCCCTCCACCTCCCACATGCTTCCACTAGCCCCCTGATAGTGAAGGCCTACACCCAGAAAACAGTGCTCTCTCCATGGCCTCTCCTCTGCCTGCTCTGAAGACACCGTCTTCTTCTGCATCCTTTCAGCTGGCCCAGGCCCTCATCCATCAGGGTCAGGAGTGACCCCACATCCTCTTTACTCCTCATGGTTCACTTCAAGCCTCTCTCCTCCCTTCTCTCACCTCCCACAGACAACCAGGATGTTAGGTCCTTCCATTCACACCCTCTCCCACTCCGTAGTGATATCATATTCCAACCTCCTGAACATTTCCCCCCATTCAAAAACTTTGGTCCTGGTTCACTTACATCCTCAAGCCCTGCCATCATCCGGTGTGTATGCATGCTTAGTCATTCAGTCTGACTCTTTGCAACCCTACAGATTGCAGCCTGCCAGGCTCCTCTGTCCATGGGATTTTCCAGGCAAGAACACTGGAGTGGGTTGCCATTTCCTGCTCCAGGGGATCTTCCCGACCCAGGGATGGAACCCATGTTTCTTGAGTCTCCTGCATTGGCAGGTGGGTTCTTTACCACTCAGCCACCTGGGAAACCCCACCGTCATCCTGAGTGACTTCCTATGTAGAAGACCCAGTTTCCTTAACAACTCAATCCCTTAATCTTTTCTTTCAACCTCTTCTTTTGTGTTGGAGTACAGCTGATTGACGATGTTGTGATAGTTTCAGGTGTACAACAGCGACTCAGCCATACGTACACATGTATCCATTCTCCCCCAAACTCCCCTGCAATCCAGGCTGCCACATAACATTGAGCAGAGTTCCCTGTGATATACAGTATGTCTCTTAATCTTCGTTTGGAATGGGACTTCACTCATTTGTTTGTCATCTCTTATCCATCACTTTTCTGCCTCCAAAATATTTCAAGAATTCTTTGTTGAACTTTCCTTCAAGTGTGCTTAGTATGACAACATTCTCAAGGTCATTGACCTCTCAGCTGTTCCTCAATCCACTAGCCCTTTCCTGTTTATGCCCCTCTTTAATCGGCTTAGATCCTAGAGCCCATCATTTCAATAAGTCTTTCTAACATCCCACATTCCCTTTCTATTGCCAAGAGCCGGCAAAACTCCAATGGTGGATATGTCCAACAATTTACACAGTGACAAGCCCCAAACAATCAGAGCACTGTTGGAAAAAGTCACATAACAGAGAAGACTGAGGCTGGTGAGTGTGAAACTACAGAGAGATCAAACAGCTCTCCATCCTGCTCTGCCCTTCCAATGCATTGCCCTTGCCAACCAATCCTTTTATGCACCACAATTAATTTTCCAAACTGCCCCTCCTCTTTTCAAACCTCCAGCCATACAGCCTCATTTTCAACAAATACCCATCCTACTTCACAGAAGAATAGAAGACAACATATAAAAAGTATGTTGTCACGCTGGGTTGGCGAAAAATTTCATTCAGGTTTTCCCACAGCATCTTATGGAAAAACCTGAACGAACTTTTCGGCCAAACATCAACCATTCAAACTCCCCATCTCTCCTCCCTTCTCAAGGCCACCTCTCTCACCTGTGCAAGTGGGGCCATCCTCTCTGGTCTTCTTGGGAAACTTTTTTTCCCATTATCCTCTATTCTCTCTTCAACTATTGGTTTCTTAAAAAAGATTTTATTTTATTTAGCTAGTTACTTATTTTTGGCTGCACTGGGTCGTCATTGCTGCCTAGGGGCTTTCTCTAGCTGTGGTGTGTGGGCTTCTCATTGCAGTGGCTTCTTGTAGAACATAGGGTCTAGGTGCATGGGGTTCAATAGTTGCAGCACATGGGTTTAGCTGCTCCACAGCACGTGGGATCTTCCTGGACCAGGGATTGCACTCGTGTCCCCTGCATTGGCAGGCAGAGGCTTAACACCTAGACCCCCAGGGAAAAAAGCCCCCGCTATTGGTTTTTAAACAGGCTCAAGTTCCCAGAAAAAAACAAAAATCAGTACACCCACCACCTCTTCTTCATTCTCCTCTTTTCCAGTGTAATCTCTTAACCTTTCTCCTTTCCTCTTCCTAAGGACAAAGTTCTAGAAAGGTTTGTAAATATCGCCATTCCTCAACTCTCTACTCTTCGTTCTCATTCCCACCCTCGTTACTCCCCTGAAACAGTTCTGCTAACATCAGCAACGGCTTCTGCGTGTGGCCTCTGTGTCCCCTGACACCTCTGCAGCATTAGACACTATGGGCCACTTTCTCCTTGAAACACTTTCTCCTTCCCTGTTTTTAGACACCACACTTCTTCTGCCCAGAAACTAAGTAATAGAATCCCCTAAGTTTCAGTCCCTGCCTCTCTTCTACTTGATTTCACCTATACCTGCGGCTTTGGTTACCACTTATATGCAGAAAAACCTCAAGTTCAAACTCCACCCTAGGTCGCCCTCTGAGCTCCTGACATAACTGCCTGGCTGTTAATACCACAGAGCTTTTCAAACCCCACTCAGGGCCTGATCTCCAAACTTGCTCCTCCTCTAGGTTCTTCATTTCTTCTGTGAATGGTACCACCATACATTCCCATTTGACAGCCAGAAACCTAGGAATCATCCCTGATAACTTGATTTCCACACCATCCTACTAAGCCACCATATCCTTTCCCTTCCTAAATAACTTTCACAAACACCCATTTTTCTCAACCTGTTATCACCACTTTTCTGGACTGTCTCCAAATTGGTCTCCTTAGGGTGGAAGACAGATTGGAGGACCCCAGGGGAATTAGTTTTAAAAGCTGTCTCTGGTCATACACTTCCTCACATACCCCCAACCTAAAACATTCACTGGGCACCCAGTCCTCTGATGAGGGCTCTGCTCTCCCCAGCTTCAAGAGGCACTTACCCTCACTTGCTTCCCTCCTCAGCCGACGTGGCCTTCTTTCTGTCCCTTAAAGATGCCATGTTCCCTCCAGCCTCAAGGCCTCTGCATAGCCTACCTCCCCACTCCCGCCCTGCCCCTCCACTGCCACAATAAGGCTCAGGTCAATCCTCACTTCCTCAGGGAAGCCTTGTTGGAGCAAACCCCCCCTTGTCTGCTTGCATGGCATCACATCCCTCTCTTTTACAGATGCAATTTAAATGAACATCTCTCCCAGTGGAATATGAGCCCCACGAGGGTGGGAAACATAAACATTTCCCCCCACCATGGTGTCCTCTTATCTAACACAGTGCCTTGCCACACAGGATGCGCTCAACAAATGTCTATGAAATATAATGATAACAACAGACATTCATATTCTTACATGTGCTTTGCATTGTAAAATGCAAAGTTACAGGTCCCTCATTTTGCCAGTACAATCAGAACACTGGAAATAAGAATTTTCTAAATTGACAACCTTAGTGTTATAGCGCAGAAGGCAATGGCAACCCACTCCAGTCCTCTTGCCTGGAAAATCCAATGGGCGGAGGAGCCTGGTAGGCTGCAGTCCATGGGGTCGCTAAGAGTCGGACACGACTGAGCAACTTCTCTTTCACTTTTCACTTTCATGCATTGGAGAAGGAAATGGTAACCCATTCCAGTGTTCTTACCTGGGGAATCCCAGGGATGGGGGAGCCTGGTGGGCTGCTGTCTCTGGGGTCGCACAGAGTCGGACATGACTGAAGCGACTTAGCAGCAGCAGTGTTATAGCATGAACACATACTGACTGCAAAAGGATCCTCACCTCCAAACATCCAAAATAAGAGTACCAACACTACAAAACAAACTAATATTGAGCATGTGCCTTAGTCTATTTGTGCTGCTATCACAAAACACTACAGACTGAGAGACTTTAAAATACCATATGTTTATTGCCCACAGTTCTGGGGGGTGAGAAGTGTGATATCAGGGTACCAGCATGATTGGAGAAGGGCCCTCTTCTAGGTCACAGAGTTCATGTGATGGAAGGGGCGAGGAAGCTCTGTGGTATCTCTTTTAAAAGCGTACTAATCCCATTCATGAGGGATCAACCCTCATGACCTAATTACCCCTAAAGACTCCACCTACTATTACCACCACTTTGATGGTTAGGATTTCAACACAAGAATTTTGGTGGGGGAGTCACAAACATTCAGACCACAACAGTATGATATTTGGTGTCTATTCCAACCAAGGTGTGACATGTGTTCTCAAGTTTTCAAGAGTATATTTAACTGTAATCTGCACTGTGTTTTCATATTCTTTCCAATTACAGAAGTACTTATTTATCAATTTATCTATCAGTAGCCCTAACATCGGAGAAGGCAATACTTCTTTCAAGGCAGTACTCTTGCCTTGAAAATCCCATGGATGGAGGAGCCTGATAGGCTGCAGTCCATGGGGTCGCTACGAGTTGGACGCGACTGAGTGACTTCACTTTCACTTTTCACTTTCACACAATGGAGAAGGCAATGGCAACCCACTCCAGTGTTCTTGCCTGGAGAATCCCAGGGACGGCAGAGCCTGGTGGGCTGCCGTCTATGGGGTCGCACAGAGTCGGACACGACTGAAGCAACTTAGCAGCAGCAGCAGCAGCCCTAACATGTAAAAGTGTTTTAAAAGTCTCTATTAACAAACTGTAAGTCATCTGTAAATAAACACATGACGATAAAAAATGAGATATTCACCAGACCAAACAAATAAAAATCCTACCAAAGAAACACCTGCTCCCCACCCATTCTGGTTTGATTTGCATTTTCATATGGCTGGAACATTGCAATCATCTTTCTCAGTGCTCACGAAATGTCAATAATTAACCAGAGATATTAAAGCCACTTGGTAAAGAATAACTTATCTACTACCCACTACCCACTTTTGACTTTTCATTCATGTAAAAATTTGAGCATCTAATCAAATGTGTACATAGCTTTTGGCTAACTGCAGTCACTGCTTTTGTTATTGTTTTGTTATTATTGCTAACTCTGCATTAAGAACTATATGAAAAAAAAGGTAGGAGAATCTACCTCTTTTTTTTTTTCTTCTGAGCATCAAGTTTAAGAACCATTAGCACTGGAAAAGTCTAAAACCCCAGCTGCATAAATGTCAACCTAATTTCTATAAATCCTCCAATATTCATGGTATCCCTTTTTAAACTGAAGCAAGTGAAAAGAAATGAAGACTAAACCAGAAAAGGCTAAAGAACCCTATAAGTTACACTCCTTTTCGAGGATATGATGTTACTTAAGATTTAAGAAGGAATTGCTCATTACTATAGAAAAGATTGCTCCATAGTTCTTCCCTGTCAGTTAAGACCCTAAACTTTGAATAAGGGTATCCTTTACATTTTTTCCTATACTTACAACTCGTTCTCTTCCTAGAACATATAATAGAATTCAAGTTAAAGAGAAACTGTTTTATTCTGCTGTTACAGAGCTTGGCTATGGTTAATCCCCTGAAACAGGTTTTTGTTTTTTGAATATAGATTGTTTAATGAAAACAAAGGATGAAATATGTAAGGCTACATGTCCATACATTTCTAACTGACCTTTATTACCCCCAAGATTATATGTAATAATTACAATCACAGAGTGTTAGGGCCAGAAGAAGGCTAAATTGTTCCCCAAAACTGGCTATAAGAGCCACCCACTGCCAGGCAAAACATTCAGGGTAATCTATGTCATGACAACTTTTCTGTTGTTCTTATTCAAACATTTTTATTTCATTTTACATTGACTCCTGGCTTGGGATTTGTTTTTATAATGCCTAACAAGAAGTGAGGCTGTAATACAAAAAAGGCCTTCTTTTCCAGCTCCCAACCCACTGAAGAATACTTTCCTTGGGCAATTCAAGAGTATATTTTCCAGGGTCTTAAGGCTCAGTGCATAGATGGCACAATTATTTGATAAATGTTGCTTCCTAGCATCTTACTCCACTCAAAAACTTTCATAAAGAAGTCTGCCTTTTAAACTTATAAGTTCCAACCACAGCCACTAGGTTTTGGATAAACCAGAATGCCTTAAGCCAGAAGACATAAACAATTAGAAGATCACACTAATATAGTATCTGACGCAAGCAAAAAGTAAGGGGTTGGAATTTGAGGACCCATCTTTAAGGAACTCAACATTTCAAACACAATGCACTCCCTGAGCCTTAGATGGGGTCTGTGTGAATGAGAGGCTCTGTAGGTGAAGCAGGGACCAGGTGGGCCCACATAACCTGGGGGACTCTGGGAGAAGAGGCGGTTCTGCATCCCATCTCTCCCGGCTTCTGATGTGCTCATTTTCAGATTTCCACTCTTTCTTTCCTGGAGGGATCACAGCAGGAGCCTCTTGGCTTGGGACAACTACTGGCTTCCTGCCAACACTAGGAAATCCAGGAAAAGCTGGACAGAGCAAGTTTTCCAACTGTGTTTTGTTCTTTTAAAAAAAAAGAAGAAAGAAAGAAAGAAATCACTGGGACACCTGCCAAGCAACCTAGAACTTCAGAATCTAAGGAGACAGGGAGGGCCTTCTCACCTCCAAATTATCCACCTGATTACCCCCGAGGAAGGGCTCAAGATGCAAGAAAGGGACTGTGGCAGGGCTTTGCCTGCCTACCTGTTTGTCTTCTATTTTTCTCTTGCCTGCTCTCCACAGGAAAAAAGGAGATTGTATTAAATGGGTTTGAGATGTTGAAGAACAACTGGGCAAATTTCTCCCACCTGTTGAGTTCTCGAGCCAAATTAAAGAGATGGGAATACCGGATCACCCCACCTGCCTCCTAATAAATCTGTATACAGGTTAAGAAGCAACAGCGAGAACTGGACATGCAACAACACACTGGTTCCAAATTGGGAAAGAAGTACATCAAGGCTATATATTGTCACCCTGCTTATTTAACTTCTGTGCAGATTACATCATGCAAAATGCTGGGTTGGATGAAGTACAAGACTGCTGGAAGAAATATCAATAACCTCAGATATGCAGATGATGCCACCCTTCTGGCAGACAGTGAAGAGGAACTGAAGAGCCTCTTGATGAAAGTGAAAGAGGAGACTGAAAAAGTTGGCTTAAAACTCAACATTCAGAAAACTAAGATCATGGCATCCAGTCCCATCACTTGAAGGCAAATAGATAGGGAGACAACGGAAACAGTGAGACTTTATTTTCTTGGGCTCCAAAATCACTGCAGATGTTGACTGAAGCCACAAAATTAAAAGATGCTTGCTCCTTGGAAGGAAAGCTATGAGGAACCTAGACAGCATATTAAAAAGCAGAGACATTACTTTGCCAACAAAGGTCCATCTAGTCAAAGGTATGGTTTTTCCAGTAGTCGTGTATGGATGTGAGATTTGGACCACAGTGAAGGCTGAGCACCAAAGAATTGATGCTTTTGAACTGTGGTGTTGGAGAAGACTCTTGATAGTCCCCTGGACAGCAAGGAGATCCAACCAGTCAATCCTAAAGGAAATCAGTCCTGAATATTCATTGGAAGAACTGATGCTGAAGCTGAAACTCCAATACTTTGGCCACCTGATGCAAAGAGCTGACTCATTTGAAAAGATCCTGATGCTGGGAAAGATTGAAGGCAGGAATAGAAGGGGATGACAGAAGATGAGATGGTTGGATGGCATAACTGACTCGATGGATATGAGTTTGGGCAAGCTCCTGGATTTGGTGATGGACAAGGAAGCCCGGCATGCTGCAGTCCATGGGGTCACAAAGAGTCAGACACGACTGAGTGACTGAACTGAACTGAGAGAGAGCTAGAATCAAATCCTAATCCTGATATTCATCAAGTGGTCTTGGGCAAGAAGACTATGACCTGCAAGATCTATAAAATGGAGATAAGAGTGCCAAAGGTGCAAGACAGTTATGTGGCATAAATGAAATGAGTTAAACATGCCTCCCACAGTGCTTGGCACATGCAGCCACTTGCAGCAAGTCATTTAGTGATCATAAATTCCTTTGTAATGTGGCATTACCATCCCATCATTCACAGATATATTGTCCTTGTCTCTGTCCCCTGTGAATGTGAGTTGGCCTTGGCACCTGATGACAGATACAGTAGAGGAGAGGGTTCCAGAGTCTAGGGAAGCCGCCAAAGACCTTGTAGCATCTGCCTTTCACTGTCCTGGAGAGTTGCCCAGAGACTGCCGTGTAAAGAAACCTGTCTGGCCTACTGGAGGATTAGAGGTCATGTGGAGAACTGAGGCTGCCCAGCTGACAGCCAATATGCAATACCAACTACCAGCCATGCTGGTAGGTCCACTCTGGACCTTCCAGCCCAACTGACCCTTCAGCTGAATGCAGACACACTAATGAACCTATAACCAACAGAGTAACTGCTCAACCACCAACCAGAATCAGAAGAAAGAAACTGTCTTAGGTTTGGGAGTGGCTAGCTATTTAGCAATAGATCAAAACACCTCTCAATAAAGGATATCATTTATTACTACCACTCTTTCCTAACTGGAAATGTTTACAACTATCTCTCTGACAGCACCAAGTCACACAGGGACAGGATATTCTGTATCTTAAGCAACGTGATCATTTCCCCCTTCCCTTAACCTAGGGACCCTGAGGTTTGTCTACACCTATGACCTGATTAGGGAATTTGGTGGCTTCAATGAGAAGACAGCCAAGGAATTATTAAATTCTCTAAGTGGACCTTTGTCCTGTTACCTAAAAGCCACTTAATCCCTACCCACAGTACTTTGAGAGTGGTTTCTCTTCTTACTTCCTGCCATAACACTGCTGTTGCCTCAAATTGCTCCCAATTGCACTTTTTTCCAATAAACATGGTACTTATCTGACTCAGTATCTGATCTGACACTCTCAGGTAGTCAAAAAATCTAAATGCATTGATGTGTTTCTTTGAACCATTTCACAGATCAGAGAGTTGATGATGTGCAAAACAAATCTGATGTGGCTTCAGGTGAATTCAAGTTTAACATTTATTACAAACCTCATGTTTAAATACAGAAGTAAGTCCTATAAAATACCTAAGCTTGGCCCATAGACTTGGTAACAAAGAACTGTTCTGGGTCACTGTTCATGAGACCAGGCTTAAGTGAATGAGGTTATGGAAGCTCAGATCCAGGTGGTTCAGGAAAGTTGAACTTTCCCCAGCTTTACAAAATAGGATCAAGCGACCCCAGCTTGTAGTTCTCTACTGCCACAAACATTCATTCTGCAACCTATTAACAATGCTAAGCTTGGTGATGCTCTCAAGGATTCTTGGAACTGTAGCTCTGCCCTTTCTAATTTGTGGAGCTGATCAGTGAGCAAATTACCATCCTTCCTGCATGGACCAAGTGCAGAGTTTTGCTCTTCTTTGTTTTAAAGAAAAACTTTTTCTTCCATCTTTGTCATGGTTCAAATACATCCGTGTCATCGAAAACATCTCACTTCTTGCTTTGTAACTTGCAAGCCTAGTATTCTTGGGTAAGTGAGTTCTACTAAAATTCCACTACATTTAGAACTTCCACTAAGATTATATATCCTCTACTACTTTGCAGGAAAAAAAAAAAAACTGTCCAAGAACAATATCGGATGGCTGTTTTCATTGGACATGTATCCTCTTAAAGCTATTTCTGGATTAAACCCATGAACTTACACCTCACCCTAATGACTTTTCACTGGCAGTGCTAAAGCATAACAGCCCTGGCCAGAACGGAGGAACATGATATGAAAGACATCATAAAGCAAGGGCGCTAGGTTTTATTGTAAGATACCAGGAATGCGGTTGAGTAGGCTGGCCGCTGCAAGTGCAGCATTTTCTTTATGCAAATCCAAAGGAGAAATTTCTTTCACCTCCTCGAATTAGGAATAGATGGGCTTCTCCAATCTGGTTTCTCTTCTGGACACCTTAGAGCTTATTCTGGATTGTTGGCCTCTTCTCTTTGGTTGCTGGAAATCTGATGGCCAGAACTTTCAGGAAGAATAGAACAGCACTTCAAAGTACATTTGCCAGCCTCATTCATACCTCCATCTTATTTTCCTTTCACTTATTTTTCTTACTTATCCTAAGTTCACTTTATCTTGTCGTATTGTGTGCATCTTTGTAAGCCTTCCCTAGTCATTTTTGGAACAGGGTGGGATATAATTAAAGACATAATAATCAGTGTGTATGCCTAATCCCCCCACTCTAGAGAGAGCGAGCTCTTGTAAGTAAGTGCTGAGCGTTGCCCCACTTTAAAATCCCTATGGTGTCTAGTGTTGTGCTTTTACTGTTCAATAAATATTTGGGGAATTAAATAGCAGAATATGTACATTTTGATAGCATTATGTTACCTGAATTATGAAACAAGCAATATACTTATGATTTTATCCTTTATCCTCAGAACAAATTCACATGAGTGTGAAGGGATGCACATTTAACAGTTTACTTTAGCATTAGTTATCAGAAGCAACCTCAAGGTCCAATGATAGGGACATGGTTAAATACACACGCACAAGACACTATTCCAAGTTATACAGACCCTGAAATGAACAGGAGGGTAAAAAAGAAGGTCCGTCGCATACTACAAAGTGTAAAGGAATGGTAAGCTGTTGCGAAATGATACATTTTCATAAAATACATAGCTGGGCACATTCTGGTATTTGTACAGAAAGAAGGCCTGAAGAGCTACACCCTGCAAACTGATAACTGGCTGAGGCTGGAGGCAAAATGCGGGTGGGATAAGAGCTGGGGGAGGGGGGAAGAAATGAACTTTCATTCTCTGGAACGCTGATTGTAATTTTTTAATAATGTGCAAGTATCACTCTTGTGATTTAAAAATTAAAAACACTGAATAAAACATTTAGAGACTTGAGGCTACAATGCACTCTCAAATTCTCAAAATGCCTAATGTCTTAAGAGTTTGTTGCGAGATACCAAACTGGGATACTCCCAAAACGCTCCCTTTGCTGCAAGCAGCCAGGCCTCCCCTTCCTGCAACGGGGGCCTTCCTCCCTGTAGACTTTATCTTGCCCTGGATTTCTGCACAAAGTATATAAGAAATTGATCTGTTCAGTAACACCCATACAGGTTGTCAAAATACAAAAAGGCAAGAAATCTTTCTCCATCAGAACATAGCTGTAGAATTTATAAGTCCTTTAAACAGCATGTGGGGTTTCCTGGTGGCTCAGTGGTAAAGAATCCAACTGCCAATGCAGGAGACTGGGTTCGATCCCTGTGTCGGGAAGATCCCCTAGAGAAGGAAGTGACAATCCACTCCAGTCTTCTTCCCTGGGAAATCCCATGGACAGAGGAACCTGGTGGGCTACAGTCCATGGGGTCGAAAAAGTCAGACATGACTTGGCCACTAAACAACAACAACAAAATAGCATGTAACAAATTATAGAGCACTTAAATTCATAATTGGTTCAATATTTTCACATGTATTAGGGAAAACCATGTTAACTGAGTAACATGAGTATGGGGAAATATGTCCCTAAAAATGAAACACTTTGTAAAGAGGGGTTTTTAATCTGTTCTAAATTTTTTATCAAATGAAAATTCCTTCTTCCTCCTCTTCCACTAAATAAATACCTGCCAAACAAGAGGTCTTCTATACCTTCAAACTGTACTTTTTAAAGGTTTTTTAAAAGCCTCTTTGGAGAAAGGCTTTTAAATAAATTAACTTGACGAAGATAGTTTCTCTATGTCCCCCAAATTTTAAAGTTAAATCAAAGTCCCACAAGCATAAATCTACCGATGTACCAGTTACTTCTAAAGTGACCATGGCAGGTCACAGTGAACACTAACATAGCCCAGGCCTGGATCCAATGTGAACTCCAAGCCTGGGCTCCATGGGAACAGTCAGGTAGAGACTATATGTCTGTACCTCACAGATGATGTCAGAGAAACCAAGGTTGAAAGCATTAGACAGAAAGCAGAAAGCTGAGAAGAGCTGAAGTCAGACACTGAAAACATCAACTAAGGGAGGAAAGGGTCGTCCCTGGTGGTTCAGTGGTAGAGAATCCGCTGGCCAATGCAGGAGATCAATGGGTTTGATCCTTGGGTCAGGAAGAATCCCCTGGAGAAGGAAATGGCAACCCACTCCACACCAGTATTCTTGCCTGGGAAATCCCAGAGACAGAGGAGCCTGGTGGGCTACAGTCCATGGGGTCGCAAAAAAATCAAACATGACTTAGCAACTAAACAACAAGGTAAGAAAATCAAACAAGGCAGAGACGGGTGAAAGCAAGGATTCAACTAGGCCAGAGTGTAGATGATAAAAGCAAGCAGTAAGCAAGCGACTCGGCTGATCTCTGATACCTATGTACGTCTTCCTCCTGGCTTTGTATTTGTCCACTGGTGAGGGTGTCAGGTGTTGGAGTCAAATGTTAATTATTATAAAAAGGAAATCCAAGGCATGCAGATCACCTCTGCCCTTGATTAAACACCAGGGCAGAGCTAGTGGAAATAGCTCCAAGGTGCTGGCTCACCTATTTCGCCAAAAGCTTTTTTGGCAATCCCAAAGACTGTGAAAATGATCCCAGTTTGATTGTAGATCTTGAAATAGATGTCAAAGGAAGTCTTATAATCTAACCCTTTTATAAAATGCAATGAGAATACTTCTCCAACTTGCTGTGAGGCAAGCAGCCACTTCCTAAGGAGTTTGATCAGCAAATGGGGTTTTGAAACAACACATCTATCCACTGCTTCTGTAAGAACTTCCCAAAGCTGCCTAACCACCCACCCACTACACACTGCGAGGCCCTTTGCTCCCTATCCAGCTGATGAAAGTGACCTAGTCCATCAGCCAACTTGTTCTGAGTCCATTTGCCTTCTTATTTAACCTAAGGAGAGAAACATACTGATCTAAAGACACTACTTTCAAATCTAAGTTTACTCCTTCCACACTTCCTTTTCCCTTAGAACCAGTTGTTTTGCTTTGAAGCAGACAGAACTCGTATGAAGTTCTACTTTTGCACCTTCCCATCCAGCTGCCCTCCATTAACATGAGTCTGGTGTCTATCAGATAGAGATGAGCTCCCATACTCCCCCTGTATCCTCCTGGTCCAGAGATCTCCCAACCACGTCTGTACATCCCTACCCTCTCTAGTATCTCCAAGCCCAATGCCCTGCCCACTCCACTGCAACCTGCTTTTCCATCCATTAGACAAATGGTTTCCAAATAGTGGACTGTGATCCATTAATAGTTAATGAGTTTTTCAGAACACAGAATAGAAACAGAAACGTGTGCTCAGTTGCTCAGTTGTGCCTGACTGACTCCATGGAATTTTCCAGGCAAGAATACTGAGAGGGTTGCCATTTCCTATTCCATGGGATCTTCCCAGCCCAAGGATCAAACCTGTGTCTCTTGCATCTCCTGCACTGGCAGGCAGATTCTTTACCACTAGTGGCACCTGGGAAATCCTGTTCTTCCATCCATTAGACAAATGGTTTCCAAATAGTGGACTGTGATCCAATAATAGTTGATGAGTTTTTCAGGACACAGAATAGAAACAGAAATAGAGTAGAAATAGAAACGAAAATAGAAGCAATACTCAGTAAGGGTACATATTGCTTCATGAAACCTGTTTCACATACACATATACTTACTCATGTCCTAAGTCAATGTGAAAATTGTACTGCTCATTTTGTACTGTGTTGTAATCCAAAAATGCCTGAAACAAGCCTTTGTCCATCTAGTCAGACCCCACCCCCCTTGCTGCTGGGCCCGCTGCGACTGCTTTCTCCATGCCGGCCCCAAGCTCTGAACAGACTGCCAGCTGTCTTCTTCATCGGCTGTTTGCACAAACCTTGGCCTTTTACAGTGACTCACAAGCTCCTTCTCATCCAGCCAGGGACTGCCTTCTCCTTGATCAGACCAATGTTCACACACACCTTTGGTATTCTAGGCCCTCTTTTCAGGTCTGGGATCTGCTAGCAATATCTCCAACTGTTTCACTATGAATAACAAACCCAGAGCAGCAGGACTCCATTTCTTTGTATGCTACCTTTCATCTCCAATGAGGAAAAAAACATCACCAAAGTCACTCTTGAAATAACCTTAGATTTTCTTACAAAAGTAACCTCACTTTCCTGATGTAATATGTTCCCTGGTGTAACACATACAGCGCCTGATACCAATGCCAGGTGACTACAGCTCACTCCTCCTGTTGAATTAAAGTCTGTCTCCCATCCTTGAGAACAGATGGCTAGCCCACCTCCATGTTGCTATCTTCTTCCTCTCACAAAGCAAATGGAAGGAGAGAAAGCATCACCAGGTGACCGTGGGAGCGTGGGCCTCCTTTCCTCTCTCAAGGGCGAGGGCACAAGCTGTCCAGCACAACGCCACCCTGGGCCTGCCCTCTCTTGTCCAAGTGCCCACAGTTCTCACAGAGACAATTCACGCATTATCTTCCTCGACAGAAAAACTCATTCTCTGTAATCCTCCTGTAGATCATCCAGTTTACTTTTCTCAATCAAACTAGGTATCCCACTTTATAGCCTTCCAAGAGATAACAAAGCCAGATGAGTCCTTCATCTGTAGGATGTGGGACATTCGTTTGAGAAGAAGGGTGCACAGAGACACTGAGGTCTGAAGGTTTCTTGTGAAGCAAACTGCTCGGTTTCCTTTCCCACATGCAAGGCCAGCTTTGAGGGAGGATCATACACGTGGGACGTCAGTTTGAGCACCAAGGGAGGGGGTGAACAGGTCTGAGAACTGCAGGACAGCTGTGCTAGGCTTGGAAGGGCAAGAAACACTCGCAAAGTGAAAGGGAGAAAGGGTAAGTCACATCTAGGGCACATTCCAGAATTCTCCTTGCTGCCCCACAACCCCCTCTCCGTGACCCGGCCCTTTTCCCATTTCTCAGTCAGGAATCCAGAGCTCCCTTACCATCTCTCTGGTCACCTGGTTTTGGGGAGGGGGGGCCCTCCAGCCCCTCCCAAATCGTCCCTTCCTCCTCCCCTACTCCTAGCTGAAGAAGCTCTGAATCAATCTAGTCCTGAATTAGATTTCTGATGGCTCCCTGCCCGAGGCCTCTGTTTATCTTGCTCATCGAATCTCTCTCAGATGGAGATTTTAGAAAATCAAAGAAAAGACAGGCCAAACTCTTGAATCCACATTCTAGGGTCTACGTGGAAGACTTGCTTTTTAGGAACTTCCTATAAAGTTTCAGCCCCTTGATCCCTGCCATTCCTAGGGACTGCTAAGCATACAGCTTGAGTTGCGAAGAGTCATTTTTCTTTCCAGCAAGATAAAGAAGGCTAAGGGTGAAAGGAACAAGAACAGAAAGTTAAACAGTGTAAAAAATCACTACTGACTGAGCAGCTTGGTTTGCGGCATCTGCCCTTAGGTGTGCAAGATCACACAATAAGGATTCAAACTCTGGAGGGAGGTAATATGGCAAAAAGGAGTTGCAGGGGTAAGGAGAAATAAAGCAGGCTCAAAATATACTAACCTCAGGATCACCTTACAGCACAGGAGGGAGGATGCAAGTAAACTAAAATCCATGCTTCCTCAAAGGAATCTTGCAAATTTTCTAGTGTTGCAAGAGTCTGCTTTTCTAATACAGTTTCACCAATTTAAGGACAGATAAACAAGGAGAAAATTCTCTACTTCACACAGCTCAGTTAAAAAGGGACTGGGATTCTGTAATATATTATCTTAACTGGCTACATAAAGATGAGGCTGCATTCCAAACTATACCCTGCTGGGCTCACACAGCAGTATCTCACTTAAAACACACAATCTAAGATCCATTTTTCTCAGCTCCATTTATGACTGGGTGAAGATTTTATTAAAGTAACGGGTTTTTTTATTCCCCCTACTTCACACACCGACTCATAACATCCTCACAGACTCTTCCAACTTGTCCCCAAACTGGAATCAGATTCATTTAAACATTATCAAAGATCACTCTTTAAGGATAATTTTATAATTTCGTATAAAAATGTGTACTACATTCACACTTAGAATGTGTACAACTAAGAAAACACTGGCCATCAACAGCGACCCTTTCATGAACATAGACAACTTAAAGTGCCTTCACGAAGGGCCATAGGAAAATGCTAGCATTACGGGTCCCATTTCATAGCTGGGTAAACGGAGGCACTTAGTTTAATAAACTTGCTCCGGGATATAATGGTAGAGCTGGAAATATAAACCAATTTCTCCCTCTGACTTTGACCCCAGTCCCTCTCCCACTAGACTCTTCAGCACTTGCTGACTAAAAATGGGACCCACTTGAGAACTGCAAGGGTAAATGAAAGCTTCTTGTTTTATTTAGTAGCGGGGAGGTGAGAGACCGGGGAGACTTACCTACTTGATGCACCTGATCTCGTGTACTGGCCTCTAACAAGAAAGCTTTCCATGGATGCCCAAACACCTGCCCCTTTGAGCTGAGACCCCAAGGCACCGCCAGGCAGCCCCAAGCAGCCCAAATCACACCGCCCGGGAAACGCGACTGGAACGCGGGGCGTCCGGGCGAGGCGGGGGCCGCGGGCCCGGGGACACCATCTGTGCCCAGAGCGGCCCGCCGGCCGGGATGATGCTGCGCCGGTCGCACACACCTGCTGGAGCCCTCCCTGGAACCCCCGGCCGCCTCCCGCGCGGGGGACTCCCACCCAGCCTCCGGGCGCCTGAGCCCTCGGCCTCACTAGGCCGGGGGCGGGAAGCCGCGGAGCCCCTCCCGCGGGCTGCGCTCCGCGACGCGGAGAGCCGCTGGGCAAAGCGAGCCCGCCCTCCTTCCGAACCCTCTCCAAACCGCGTCACCTGTGCCGGGTCCCGGGGCGACTCGCGCGCGGGCGGCAGTGAGCCGGGCCGGGAGTGGGCGGCGGGTGGTTACAGGAGCCTGGTCATCCGGCCCGGCCCGAGGGCTGGCGCCGGCCAGAGCCGTCCCGCGAGATGCTCGGCGGGAGCCAGGGGAGCCTTGGGCTCCGGGCCGCTGGAACAGCAGCGGAGGCTACTGCTGCCGCCGCGGCCGCCCGGACTGCGGGCTCGAGTTACCGCAGAGCGTCTCCTTAAAGGGGCCGCGGCGCTCGGGCTACGGCTACGGCTCCCCGCGGCTCCGACCCCCGGCCAAAGTGGGCGGGGCCCCGAGGCGGGCGGTGGGGCCGACCTTTGGGTGATGGAACTTGGGTCCCGGAAAGAGCTCAAAAACGGGAGCACGCGAGGCGGGCTGCGATGGGATTCTGCAAGAGCACACCTCGCTTGGAACAGTGTTCGGTTCCGCGTCTTTCCGAAGCAAGTAACAGAACTAGCAAGTGGGGCTACGGTCTGAGTCCGTTCTCGCAGCGGTCAGTACCTGGGCTCGCCACTTAACCAACATTGTTTTCAGATTATAAATTTATGTTCTGCTTTAGTTGTCCAGATTCTGCGTCAATGAAGCCCATGGTTTGACAATCAGAAAGGAGGTGAAAGGGCAATTGCTGATTTTCCTGCCACGTCGCGTTCCTCGCCGTTTCCGTTTGGGGCTGCAGGTGCGTTCCAAACTGGGTAGAGGGGTTTGTGGAAAAGGCCAGTGCTTTGGAAGCCGCCTCCTCTGGAATCCAAGAAAAACACCACCTCCATGCGGAGTCCCTCTGCTGTCAGGGCAGGGAAGTAGGATTTGGAATTCTAGGGGGAGCTAGCTGAAAAGTTTGCCAATAAACAGTAGCTCTTCTGATTTGCTAAATATGGCCTCAGAAACTTCCAAGTGTCCTGGATCAACACGATAAAATTGTTTTGAATAAAACAATAATAAATACATTCTGGTTGTTATAATTTGCACATCAAAAAAATCACAAATACATTTTTTTAGAAAGAGCCTCACTGAGGTGCAATTTCTTCATCTTTTAGTATAATCGGGATAATAATTCATAGACACCTCTGAAGTGTCTTGCTACATGGACTGCAGACTGACATAGAAAAGACAGCAACCTGCCCTGCAGTCAAACAGGGAAGATCTTGCAGGCCCCCAGTACACATTTCACCTTTTCTCTCTAAGGCTCTAGGGACACACCCGCGCACCAATGCCCTTTGACTACAATGTGTCCCGTCACAGTTGTTTCACAATGTGCACAGCCCTTGACGACTTTTTTTTGCCCCATACGCACACGGGTATTTCATAACTATCCACAGGCAGGATGGTTGTGCACACCTGTGCGATCAGCCCTGCCAGTACAGAGGACACCTATCATCTCAGGAATCTGCATTAACACTACTCCTCCAGACTCTGTCCTGTGCTTGTCCTCAGTGACATGACAGTTGCTCTGCCCTTTCCTGATAAACACACCATGATTATCTTTGATATGCATATTCTCTAACACCATAGCAGGAGCCAACGCCATCTAAACCTGCAGAAATCCAGTATCCTCTAGTCCCCCCATACTCCTTCATGTTAAGCCTCTACTGATGCATCATCAAATCTGCAGGATTGTTTATAGAGAGCATGTAAGTGAATACATCAACGACAAGGCCCGAGATATGAGAGGAATTCAGTAAATACTAGTTGAATTTTTAAGCTTTTAAACTAATTAAAACTCAATGACCTTCAGGAGGTAGAAGAATACATTAACTAGTTTTCCTCAAAGTTTTAATGCAGCTTAATTTCTTCAAAAATATCCATTTCACTATTTACATTTAGATCTTTAATTGCTATTCTTAACTTTTTTTTTAACCAATAATATTTTTTCAAGGACAGTTCCCCCAAATTCTGTCTTTACCATCCTGAAGTTTTTCTGCATTTTGAATATGAGGTTGCAAAGCTGGATTGCACATTTTATATTTTTGTTCACTGAAACAGTTCCAAGAAACAGTTCCAAGAAATGAAATTATCCATCCACACTGAAAAAAAAAAGAAAAATAAATAATACTGAAATTCTTTTCAGATAAATTTTCCTGATAAATTTGTTTCCAAAAATTCCTAAACTTCTAATTAGAGCCAATTGTTTGGAAAACTGAGACCAAAGGCTGTTTCTTCCTGAAATAACAAGATAATTAAAGCAAAAGTACTTTGGGGGAGACTTCCTCAATCTCCATTCTCCTCTGTTAGTGAAGATAAAACCAAAATGGCACCAAACATTTTGATCAGAAAAGTTGAGTTAGTCAGTAATGACTATTCCCACCTACAGGTTTTCTCTTAATTGGTAGTTTTAGTGTATTAAGACTTTTGTGTAAGGTTTTTTGTACTTTCATTTCTTTTTCAGAATTTTTCAAGAAGAAACTATTTCAGGATATTAAGAGTAGTTATCTCTGGGTGGATGAGATTCTGTCTTGTATTCTTTTTGTTTCTCTTATTTTATGAAAATTTCTTCCCATTATATATATATATGTCTTACTTTGTTTGAATTTTTGTTTTTAATGAAAGTAATACATTTAAGTGAAAATTCAAGTGGTTCTTAAAGGCTTTAAACAAAAAATACCCAAGAGTTCTATCAGTCCCCTAACCAGCTTCTCCACCACCTAGCTTCACCCCCTTAGAACACCTCGCTTCACCCCATTTCCACACAACCTGCTAGGTGTTCTACATTTCCTAAATGATAAACCTATACCCAGGTTTCTTGATTTTCAGTTTTAGACTTTAGTTATTGACTTCTTGTCATATATTTGAGGATTTTTAGCTCCTATCCACACCATCACTCACTTTGTCCCCAACTTTCCTTCTAACATAGACACATCACAACTCTCATTCGAGTCAGTAATTAAGGTTTATATCATCTTGAAAATATACTGGTCAATACAGGGTGTTGCTGAATCAAGTAAGGTACCAGGATAATGCTTTCTTGAAAACCTCTTGCTTTTTCTGGAGTTAAATGCTTTGTTTTTTCACATTTAAAAAATGTATCTAATCTAACCTGAATTTTACCCATGTGCTTCTACACATCTATCAAATGCCATCAACATTATCTTCTAATGCCGAAATACATGACTTGTTGTTTATTCTCTTACATTGCTAAAGCACAGACTCCAGTCACTTACTCAGAAGGGGTGCATGGAAGGTAAATTTTTAGAGGGCTTGACTGTTTGAAAATGTCTCTTTTCTATTCTCATCCTTGACTGATCATTTGGATAAGTTGCAGATCATTTTCCCTTTGCTTTTTAAGAGAATCGTTCCATTGTCTTTTAACTCCAGCATTGCCGTTGAAATATCTAATACCTTTCAAGTTCCCATTTCTCTGTATCTGACCTATTTTTCCTTCTAGAATCTTCCCATTGTCTCTAGCAGTCTGAAAGTTCACAGTGGTGTGCCTTAGAATGTTTCTATTTTCATTGATTGTGCTAGATACTCAAGGGTTCTTTTGACTTTATCTGTATTTTTTTCCTTTCATTATTTCTTTGCTAATTTCCTCCCTCCCATTTTCTCTGTTCTCCCTTTGTGAATTATTGTTAGTAGGATATTGGGACTTCAACTTGTTATTCAGTCACTCAGTCGTGTCTGACTCTTTGTGACACCATGGACTGCAGCACACCAGGCTTCCCTGTCCTTCACCAACTCCTGGAGCTTCCTCAAACTCAGGTCCATCGAGTTGGTGATGCCATCCAACCATCTCATCCTCTGTCATCCCCTTCTCCTCCTGCCTTCAATCTTTCCCAGCATCACAGTCTTTTCTAATGAGTCGGCTCTTTATATCAGATAGCCAAAGTACTGGAGCTTCAGCTTCAGCATCAGTCCTTCTAATTAATATTCAGGATTGATTTCCTTTAGGACTGACTGGTTTGATCTCCTTGCAGTCCAAGGGACTCTCGAGAGTCTTCTCCAACACCACAGTTCAAAAGCATCAGTTCTTCGGCACTCAGCTTTCTTTATTAAAGTCTGTCACTGTTTCCCCATCTATTTGCCATTAAGTGATGGGACCAGATTCGTTTTTTGAATGTTGAGTTTTAAGCCAACTTTTTCACTCTCCTCTTTCACTTTCATTAAGAGGCTCTTTAGTTCCTCTTTGCTTTCTGCCATAATGATGGTATCATCTGCATATCTGAGGTTACTGATATTTCTCCCAGCAATCTTGATTCCAGCTTGTGCTTCATCCAGCCTGGCATCTCGTATGATGTACTCTTCATGTAAGCTAAATAAGCAGGGTGACAATATACAGCCTTGACGTACCCCTTTCCCAATTTGGAACAAGTCCATTGTTCCATGTCTGGTTCTAACTGTTGCTTTTTGACCTGCATACAGGTTTGTCAAGAGGCAGGTTCAGTGGTCTGATATTCCCATCTCTTGAAGAATTTTCCACAGTTTGTTGTGATCCACACAGTCAAAGGTGTTAGTGTAGTCAATGAAGCAGATATTTTTTCTGGAATTCCCTTGCTTTTTCTATGATCCAACAGATGTTGGCAATTTGATCTCTGGTTCCTCTGCCTTTTCTAAATCCAGATTGAACATCTAGAAGTTCTCAGTTCACATACTGTTGGGAGCCTGGCTTGGAGAATTTTGAGCATTACTTTGCTTCCATGGGAAATGAGTGCAATTGTGCAGTAGTTTGACCATATTTTGCCATTGCCCTTCTTTGGGATTGGAATGAAAACTGACCTTGTCCAGTCCTGTGGCCACTGCTGAGTTTTCCATATAATGGGACTTTAATATTATTCTCTAAATTTTTGTCCTTTTATTTTATTGATCATCTGTTCATCTTTCTTTTCTACTGTCTAAGACAGGGGTTCTAAATTGGGAAGAGGGAGAGTTGGTTCTCCCCACCTCACCCCAGCCATTTGGCAATGTCTGGTGATATTTTTGTTGGTCACCACAGGGTAAGGGGCATGCACTGGCATCTAGTAAGTATAGGCCAGGGAGGCTGCTAACCATGTTAGAATGCACAGGAGAGCCTCCCACAACAAAGAATTTCCAGCCCACATGTTAGTCATGCCAAGATTGAGAAATTCTGGATGAGGAGAATTACTTAACTTTATCTTCCAACCTTCTAAAGTTTCTAGTTCAAACATATTTTTCTTTCCCATTCTCTGATTAGCTCTTTCATTATGGGAACTCTCCATCCAAAAAAACAAAAAACTCTCTCTCTCTCTCTCTACATATATATATATATATATTCCCATTTCACAGAAGGATTGTGTTGGTAGTGGTACAGTGGTAGAATGCAGGCTAGCTGTGTGAAGTATGGACTTACTGGTCCAAGAGCTTTGTTAACAACTTTCAGCAACCTCCCTTTTTCAGGTTTTTACCTCACCCTTGCCCTCTGTGTTACACTGTACCTCCAAATGCTAAGCACTTAGGTTAACCCCTCTTCCATTTTTCCAAGTCAATTACAGTTGGTCTGCCATTTCTGTGGATGTACAACCCAGGTGTAGGGAGGGCAGACTGTTGACTGTTTTTGTTGTTGTTCAGTCACTCAGTCGTGTCCGACTCTTTGAACCCCATGGACTGTGTATGACAAACTCCCCTGTCCTCCACTATCTCCAGGAGTTTGCTCAAATTCATATCCATTGAGTTGGTGACACTATTTAACAATCTCATCCTCTGTTGCCTTCTTCTCCTTTTACCCTCAGTCTTTTCCAGCACCAGGGTCTTTTCCAGTGAGTTAGCTCTTTGCATCAGGTGGCCAAAGTACTGGAGCTACAGCATCAGTCCTTCTAATGAATATTCAGGGTTCATTTCCTTTAGGTTGATTGGTTTGATCTCCTTGCAATCCAAGGGACTTTTAAGAGTTTTCTCCCAACACCACAATTTGAAAGCATCAATTCTTTAGTGTTCAGCCCTCTTTATGGTCCAACTCTCACATCCATAAGTGACTACTAGAAAAACCATAGCTTTGACTATATGGACCTTTGTCGGCAAAGTGATGTCTCGGCTTCTTAATATGCTGTATAGGTTTGTCACAGCTCTCCTTGAAAGGAGCAAGTGTCTTTTAATTTCAAGGGTGCAGTCACTGTCTGCAGTGATTTTAGAGCCCAAGAAAATAATATCTGTCACTGCTTCCACTTTTCCCCTTCTATTTGCCATGAAGTGAGGGACTGGATGCCATGACCTTGTTTTTGAATGTTGAGTTTTAAGCCAGCTTTTTCACTCTCCTTTCCCACCCTTATCAAGAGGTTCTTTAGTTCTTTTTCACTTTCTACCATTAGCATGGTATCATCTGTATATCTGAGGTTGTTGATATTTCTCCCAGCAAACTGGATTCCAGCTTATGACTCATCCAACCAAGCCTTTCAGATGATGTACTCCACATAGAAGTTAAATAGGCAAATCAGCCTTGTCGTACTCTTTTCCCAATTTTGAACCAATCGGTTTTTCCATCTGGTTATAACTGTTGCTTCCTGATCCGCATACAGGCTTCTCAGAGTAATATGGTCTGGTATTTCTATCTCTTTAAGATTTTTCCACAGTTTGTTCTGATCCACGCAGTCAAAAGCTTTAGCATAGTCAATGAAGCAGATGTTTTTCTGGAATTCCCTCACTTTATGATCCAATGGATGTTAGCAATTTGATCTTTGGTTCCTCTGTCCTCCTAAACCTAGCTTGTACATCTGGAAGTCTTCAGTTCACATACTGCTGAAGCCTAGCCCAAAGGATTTTGAGCATAACTTTACCAGCATATGAAATGAGTACAACTCTACAACATTTTTAACATTCTTTTGCATTGCCCTTATTTGGGATTGGAATGAAAACTGACCTTGTCCAGTCCTGTGGCCACTGCTGAGTTTCCCAAATTTGCTGGTATATTGAGTGCAGCACTTTAACAGCATCATCTTTTAGGATCTGAAATAGCTCAGCTGAAATTACATCACCCCACTAGCTTTGTTTGTAGCAATGCTTCCTAAGGCCCACTTGATTTCACATTCCAGGATGTCTGGCTCTAGATGAGTAACCATCCCTTGTGGTTATCCAGGTCATTAAGACCTTTTTGGTATAGTTCTTCTCTGTATTCTTGCCATCTCAATCTCTTCTGCTTCTATTAGGTCCTTGCTCTTTCTGTCATTTATCATGCCCATCCTTGTATGAAATGTTCCCTTGATATCTCCAATTTTCTTCAAGAGATGGCTAGTCTTTCCCATCTTATTATTTTCCTCTATTTCTTTGCATTGTTCATTTAAGAAGGCCTTCTTATCTCACCTTGCTATTCTTTGGAACTCTGCATTCAGATGGGTACATCTTTCCCTTGCTCCCTTGTGTTTTGCTTCTCTTCTTTCCTCAGCTATTTTAAAGCCTTCTCAGACAACCACTTTGCTTTCTTGCATTTTTTTTTCCCTTGGAGATAATTTTGGTCACTACTTCCTATACAGTGTTACAAACCTCCGTCCATAGTTCTTCAGGCACTCTGTCTATCAGATCTAATCCCTTGAATCTATTTGTCATTTCCACTATAAAATCGTAAGGGATGATTTAGGTCATACCTGAATGGCCTAGTACTTTTTCCTACTTTCTTCAATTTAAGCCTGAATTTTGCAATAAGGAGCTCATGATCTGAAATACAGTCAGTTCCAGGTCTTGTTTTTGCTGATTGTATAGCACGTCTCTATCTTTGGCTACAAAGAATATAATCAATTTGATTTTGGTATTTACTATGTGGTGATGTTGATGCATAGAGTCATCTCTAGTGTTGTTGGAAGAGGGTGTTTGCTATGACCAGTGTGTACTTTTGCCCTGCTTCATTTTCTACTTCAGGGCCAAATTTGCCTATTACACCAGGTATCTGTTGACTTCCTTCTTTTGCATTTCAGTCCCCTAGGATGAAAAAGGTATCTTTTTTGGTGTTCATTCTAGAAGGTCTCATAGGTCTACATAGAACCAGTCAACTTCAGTTTCTTTGGCATTAGTGTTTGGGGCATAGGCCTGGATTACTGTGATACTGAATGGTTTGATCTGAAAACAAACTGAGATCATTCTGTCATTTTTGAGACTGCACCCAAGTACTTCATTTCAGACTTTTGGTGACTATGAGGGCTATTCCATTTCTTCTAAGGGATTCTTGCCCACAGTAGTAGATATAATAGTCATCTGATTTAAATTCATCCATTCCTGTCCAATTTAGTTCACTCGTTCCTTAGATGTCAATGTTCAATTTTGCCATCTCCTGCTCGACCAGGCCCAATTTATCTTGATTCATGTATCGAACATTCCAGGTTCCTAGGTAATATTGTTCTTTACAGCACTGGACTTCACTTTCACCACCAGACACATCCACAACTGAGCATCGATTCAGCTTTGGCCCAGCCATTTTATTCTTACTGGAGCTATTAACAACTGCCCTCCGTTCTTCCCCAGTAGCATATTGGACACCTTCCAACCCGGGAGGTCCACCTTCCAGTGTCGTATCTTTTTGTCTCTTCATACTGTTCATGGGGTTCTTGAGGCAGCAGTACGGGAGTGGTTTGCCTTTTCCTCCTCCAGTTCTGTCATAATTCTTCACTATAATCCTCTTTGGGTGGCCCTGCACGGCATGGCTCATGGGTTCGTTGAGTTATGCAAGCCCCTTCACCACAACAAGGCTGTGATCCATGAAGGGGCTCTCTCCCAATTTGCCAAGTCAGATATAGTTGGCCTGTAATTTCTGTGGATATAGAACCCAGACCCAGGAAAGGCAGACTGTACATCAGCATTTTATGTAAGGAACTCGAGCATTTGACGATTTTGATATCCAAGGGAGGTCCTGGAAAGATATCAAGGGATGACTGCATCTCTATTCCATCCAACTTGTGCTTTCCACATTTTACTGAGATCTCTCATCTTCTGTGTACTTTTCTCTTGTGCCCTTTTCTTCTGTGACTTATATCTTGCAAACCTCTTTGTACACTATTGTTTTAGTGCTACTTTGCAAAGAATAAGTGATTAAAAAAAATTAACAGAAACAGATCCAAAACAGAGGAAGGGGAAAAACATGGATCTATTCTTCTTAAATTTGTAATTTTTTGTTTTATTGTGCCAAAATATTATATTTTCATAAATTTGTAAAAAAATGTTAAAAATTCAATAGACATTACCAATCACTGGTTCACGCATATGTTTATAACTTTTAGATCAGTTTGTTGACTATCCTTCCAGATACTTTTCCATGCATGCTTACATATACTTTAGGATTTTTTAAACAGCAAGAAGAATTAAAATAGTACATATTATTTTGTAATTGCTCAGACTATCCCATTCAATGGATATATCATAATATATTTAACTGATCTCTTACTGTTGGACATTTATAGACCTTACTCAGTCAGTCAGTTCAGTCGCTCAGTCATGGCCGACTCTTTGCGACTCCATGAATTGCAGCACACCAGGCCTCCCTGTCCATCACCAACTCCTGGAGCCCACCCAAACTCATGTGCATCAAGTCCGTGATGCCATCCAACCATCTCATCCTCTGTCATCCCCTTCTCCTCCTGCCCCCAATCCCTCCTAGCATCCAGGTCTTTTCCAATGAGTCAACTCTTCACATGAGATGGCCAAAGTATTGGAGTTTCAGCTTCAACATCAGTCCTTCCAATGAACACTCAGGACTGATCTTCTTTAGAATGGACTGGTTGGATCTCCTTGCAGTCTCTGGAGACCAGAGTCTTCTGGAGACCAGAAGTCTCAAGAGTCTTCTCCAACACCACAGTTCAAAAGCATCAATTCTTCGGCACTCAGCTTTCTTCACAGTCCAACTCTCACATCCATACATGACCACTGGAAAAACCATAGCCTTGACTAGACAGACCTTTGTTGGCAAAGTAATGTCTCTACTTTTGAATATGCTACCTAGGTTGGTCATAACTTTCCTTCCAAGGAGTAAGTGTCTTTTAATTGCATGGCTGCAATCACCATCTGCAGTGATTTTGGAGCCCCAAAAAATAAAGTCTGACACTGTTTCCACTGTTTCCCCATCTATTTCCCATGAAGTGATGGGACCAGGTGCCATGATCTTCGTTTTCTGAATGTTGAGCTTTAAGCCAACTTTTCCACTCTCCTCTTTCACTTTCATCAAGAGGCTTTTGAGTTCCTCTTCACTTTCTGCCATAAGAGTGGTGTCATCTGCATATCTGAGGTTATTGAGATTTCTCCCGGCAATCTTGATTCCAGCTTGTGCTTCTTCCAGCCCAGCGTTTCTCATGATGTACTCTGCATATAAGTTAAATAAGCATGGTGACAATATACAGCCTTGACGTACTCCTTTTCCTATTTGGAACCAGTCTGTTGTTCCATGTCCAGTTCTAACTGTTGCTTCCTGACCTGCATATAGGTTTCTCAAGAGGCAGGTCAGGTGGTCTGGTATTCACATCTCCTTCAGAATTTTCCACAGTTTATTGTGATCCATATAGTCAAAGGCTTTGGCATAGACCTTACTAATGGACCAAATTTTCAGTTTTCCAAATAGAGTAAAGTGGTAACATCTGACTAGAAATTTATAAAGATTCAAAGCCAGTTTCAACTTTAATGGGGAAACACTGGAGAATTCCTGCTCAGGTCAAGAGGAAGATAAGAGGGGTGGCGACTCTTCCTCTGCTAATACAGTGGTACTAGAGGTATCAGTCAAAGGTACTAGAGAAAGAGAGAAAGTAAAGACAGTAACTACTGGGAGAAAAAGGCTAATAAGTTGTAATTATTTGTATATTATGATTAAGTAATTATAAAACTCCAAGAAGATCAACTGAAAAATATAAACAATAGAAAATTAAGTATGGGAGGAGGATATAAAATTAATTTGTGAAAATCTGTGATATATATAGATATGTGTATACACACACAATACCCACTTATAAAATAAAAGAAAAGCCTCCACTTGTAACTGCAGCAAAAAATATCAAGTGCCTTGGAATAAATTTAATGAGGAACATGAAAAACTTATATGAGAAAACCTTTAAAACATTCCTATAGGACCCAAATGTAGATTCAAACAATGAAATGACAGACCATGTTCTTAAATAGGAAAAGTCAATGTATGTCAATTCTCCAAAAATTTTAATTTTTAAATTTATTGCAGTGTCAATGAAAATCAAAAGAAACTATTTTCTGGAATAGGACAAGCTGATTCTAAAGTTCATATGGAAAAATAAGTAAGCAAGTAAACTCTTTTGAAAAGGAAAAAAATAAGTAAGCAAGTAAACTCTTTTGAAAAGGAAAAAAATAAGTAAGCAAGTAAACTCTTTTGAAAAGGAAAAAAATAAGTAAGCAAGTAAACTCTTTTGAAAAGGAAAAAAATCTTCCAATATATATTAAAAAATACTAGCAGACCTCAATAATGAAATATTTTGGCATAAGCCATAGGAATAGAGATACTAATGGAATGAAATAGAAAGTCCAGAAACAGACCCAAATACATGGGTCATCTCAAATCAGTAGTATAAAATGGACTTTTTAATAAATAGATAACATGTGGAAAAAATAAATTTAAATCTGTATCTCATATTGTATACTAGGATAAATTCAAATGGGTCAAATATATAAACTGTGAACACAAATGAATCTACTCTAAGAAAATATAAGTGAATTTTTTTCTTACTTTGGAATGGGAAGGCCTCTCTGACTCAAAATCTAGAAATCATAAAATATTAATAAATCTAACTAAAAATAAAAAACTACTAGAAGGCAAAAACTAATAACAATAACATGAGCAAAGTTGAAATACAAATTACAAATCAGGGAAAAAATATCTAGTACTCAAATCACAGATAAAGAGCTAATCTCCTTAATAATATGAAGCTTCTAGAAATTAAGAAGAAAAAAAGACCTGCAACCATCCCCCCTGAAAAGAGGATGTTGACAAGAGATATAAAAAGAAATATAAAAATGACCCTTAAACATTATAAATGGCCCTCATTCATTAAGGATAAGCAAACTACAACTGACCAATCTCATCCCATCCATACACAGATTGTTATGTTACCTTCTCAGTATTCTCTCACTACACTCTCTTTAGAGTGGCTCTATCTAGCATCATTTTGAGGGAAAAATGGGACATTTATGAAGTTGTGTCTTTCTTTAAGTTCTATATCCCATACATTTTGTTAACAAGGCATACAGATCTTAAGAAGATAACATTAGAGTATTACTGCTTATCAACATACTAAAATTCATGCTTGCTGTTTTGAAATACGAATAACCCATATATTGGTATGATAAAAATCAGTATGTTCCTTATCCTTATGCTATGAACAATCATGTTTTTTTAAAAAATAAGTTGATAAATTATTCATAAGTAGTTTTCATAGTTTTCAAATATAATTTTAGAATTTAGAAATATTCCTTAGTATAAACATCTCCTACCCTAGCTCCATCCTCTGTCAAATATATTCAGTTCCAAAAGAATCAAATTTTGTAGTGATATAATTCAACTACTTCATTGGTCATATGCTCATATGCACTGGTCATATAAACTATCCTAAAAGTAACTAAAGTTAAAAAATAAGCAATTTTCATGACAGTACTTTTTTAATATACAAACATAATATCTCCCTTGTATGTCCCAATCAAATTGATCTCCTAATGTCATTATGATTTTTGTTCAGTGTGATTGTTGTTGTTGTTTAGTCACTAAGTCATGTCCAATTCTTTGAGACTCTATAGACTGTAACCTGTGAGGCTCCTCTGTCCATGGAATTTCCCAAGCAAGAATACTGGGGTAGTTTCTCATTTCCTTCTCCAAGTGATCTTCCTGACCCAGGGATCAAACCTGCATCTCCTGTGTTGGCAGCAATTCTTTACCACTGAGCCACCAGGGAAGCCCATTCATGTGATAGTATTACTATAATCAACCCACAATTTAAACTGTGTTCATCACTAACTGAAGTGACTGTTTTAGGCACTCTATATAAGAAGTTAGAAGCATTACGAATGACAGTTATAATTATTATTTTTATAGAAAATAATATTCTGAAAACATTACATTCTACAAAAAACAGAAAACATTCTGATCTGCCACTTAATCTTGAGGCCTGTGTTCTTTGCCTTTTAGAAAAATAAAACATTTTTGCCCTCCAGTAAGTAACAGTTTCAAAATATCATCTCTTTTCAAAATACTTCTGTTATACTTTGTAATATACTAAGAAGCCAATCTAGCTTTAATAAAAAAAGAAATCATCCATTGGAAATTTTTTTTCCACCAGAAAATGTGTGGTTCTAGTCACAAATTTTTAAATTCTCCTTGCCAGAAAATATGAGGTAAGAAATAATTTTTGAAAGACTGTTATATTAAGTGTCTTCAAACTTTTTCAAATATATCCCATAATAAAATGTGGAGTGTCTCAAAATGCTAACATAATGTTGAATAGCCAAAAAGTAGGTAGAAATGAATTGTGGGGTAAGGAATATTTTAACTATTAATACTATTTATTCAAAGCATGTTAGAAACTATAATATCGATGATGAAAAAGATCATCAGGATAAGGAATTTTAATTTAATCTATGAATTCTTCCTCCAGTCAAATACAAATCAAGGGTTTCATAAAAATCATATATATACCAAGTTGAAATGTTAAAAATTTTTAGCATAGAAACTATTTCTTTTGATGTCAACATGAAATTCACTTTTCCTCTAAACATTTATAGATAGAAGGTGAGGTCACAGGAATTTGGATATTTAGCAATAACCAGTTGGCAGAGGGAATATTATCTGCAGTAGTTCTCTATCTCTCTGCATGGCCAACATGATCCACCAGCAACTGAAAGACACCTTGGACTCCTTTCCAGCCCCACAGAAGATTCAGGATCTGCATTACAGCAACTGTCTCCTCTGCTCCAGTCTTGTTCCCACATCTTCTAATCGACCTCAATTGCCACCTAGGTTAGAATGAGGTAGGAGATAGATGGGCCCCTGGGCTGGACAGCTGATGTTTGTCAAGTGGAATAAAACTGAAGCTTTGTTCTCACTCAGACACTCTGAGCACAAAGCTAGTGGCAAAAGGTGAACTCTGCTAAAGTAAAGAGATAAGGTGCCAACTTCTGAGATCAAGGAAGACTTTCCTGTCTGCACATGCACAGGAAGGCTTCTTGGGCATCAGAAAGGGAAGGAGCCCAACCCCATAACAAGTGTGAACATGCACCCATAGACCTTTACAGGAGGATCCATCTTAACAAAAAGTTGCATGTGCATGTTGGGGTGGGCCCCAGGACCATGCAGGTGTGAAGAAAGAAATAAGGTAAGAGCCAACGGTAAATAAAGACCCAGAAAGACTGTCCTATAAAAGTGACTTAAATCACCTTTTACTACACTCCTCATTCTGGACACCCACACTCCTGTCTGAGTGTGTATCTCTGTTTAGCTTTGGACTTACTGAGCTTCTCCTCATTAGAAAGGACACTCACACTCCTTCTCTCCAGGTGTGTATTTCTGCCCTACATCTGTCTTAAATAAACAAACAAACCATTTCTCTGTGTGCATAAATTTGGGACTTCCATGGTTATCCAGTAGCTAACACTCCACACTTCCAATGCAGGGAGCCTGGGTTTGATCCCTAGTCAGGGAACTGGATCCCACATGCCACACAACTAAAGACCCTGCATGCTGCAACTTAAAAAAAATCCTACATGTCACATTTAACCAAATTTAAAATATTCCTGAATACCAAAACTTAAAAAAAAAAGATCCCACATGTCGCAACTAAGACCTGGTGCAGTTAAATAAATGAATAAATATTTTTAATTGCATAAATTCTGAGTGCAAGCCATACAAGAAATTCATAGAAAAAACTAACTACAACCAACAGCTAAAAACAACTGTCTAGATTCAACATATTGATCTGGAAGGGAGAGAGGACAAACAAATAGAGTTAAAGTTTAAAACCACATGTCTCCTCAATAATTTAGATGTGCTTTATGGTAGATCCACCCTTCTTTGGTTTGTAATAACCATTACAACAGTAAAAACCAATCATTCTTTGAATTTGGGTATCAACATAAAAACACAAAGAATTAATTCACTGACACTCCTGCTGCCCTGCAACACCCTGGACCCAGAGTTCAGCCCTCCCTCTAGCTTTCATAGAAAATTACCTCTAAGAATTGCATGGTTTTCCCCAACTCAACTTACAATTGAAGAGATTCCTGAGGAGTCAAATGATCTGTGAAACAGCTCTGTGTTCCTCTTTTTCCTCACATGAGAATTGAGTGGGCATCTTAAGTCTCTTAAAATCCCTGGCGTTTCACTGCTTACCTAAAGTAGTTCTTCCAAACAAATACAGCATTAATCCTAAAATAAGTCCTAGGGAAAACAGTCTTTAACTTAATTCATCTACCTTGCTTTTATTTCTCAGTAAACTCCTGTACTCTCTTGACCCCTTGACCTTTTCATCTCCAAGTTTAGACAACTTTCTGCATAGCCTGACAACATATGGGCTTTCCTGCTTTAATTCTGAGCTCTGATTTTTGCAATCAACCTTTTGCTTAGTTCATTTCCACCCACTCCAGGTGACAGCCTCATTCAATTTGGACCTGATCTCATCTCCCTATTTCCCCAATTCACCAAGGTACACCTGTTATCAACTCTGTTTCCATAATAGTTATCTAAAGTTCTCTTTCTTGAGCTCCAGACCTACATTCCCAATGTCCTACTATGTGTTCTCAGGTTCTTCAAATGCAATAAAACATAACTCATTATCCCCTCTTCTTCCCCATGCTCTTTTTTCTCAGTTTATGGAGTCATTATGTTATGACCAACCTAGATAGCATATTCAAAAGCAGAGACATTACTTTGCCAACAAAGGTCCATCTAGTCAAGACTATGGTTTTTCCTGTGGTCATGTATGGATGTGAGAGTTGGACTGTGAAGAAGGCTGAGCGCGGAAGAATGGATGCTTTTGAACTGTGGTGTTGGAGAAGACTCTTGAGAGTCCCTTGGACTGCAAGGAGATCCAACCAGTCCATTCTGAAGGAGATCAGCCCTGGGATTTCTTTGGAGGGAATGATGCTAAAGCTGGAACTCCAGTACTTTGGCCACCTCATGCAAAGAGTTGACTCATTGGAAAAGACTCTGATGCTGGGAGGGATTGGGGGCAGGAGGAGAAGGGGACGACAGAGGATGAGATGGCTGGATGGCATCACTGACTTGATGGACATGAGTTTGAGTGAACTCCGGGAGCTGGTGATGGACAGGGAGGCCTGGTGTGCTGCGATTCATGGGGTCGTGAAGAGTCGGACATGACTGAGCGACTGAACTTAACTATGCACCTAATCACCCAACCCAGAAACTTCAATTTTCCTATACTCTCCCCTCTTACTTAGCCCTCTGTATCCAAGTAGACACCAAATTCTAACAATTCTACTCTCTAATCGTTCATATGTTTATGTCCTGCACCCTTCCTCTTTCACTCACCAAAGTTTAGGCCCATATACCTTCTTTAACCTCTGATGTCTCTCTGACATCTTCCCTCTTTGAGCCTTTACACACAAAGTACCAGGATAACAGCTTCCTTCCCACTGCTTAATAACACATATTTCACATGTGGCAGACCATCAGTAAATATTCATTAATTACAGAAGAGACTTCATATCCTTGTGATCTCTCATCTTTCTTTTCCTGGCCATTCATTAGATTGCCTCTCTCTTCATCTAACCTCATGCTTCTTCAGGATTCCTTTAACTTGCTGTTGATTATGTTATCCTTTTATGTCCAGTCAAAGCTTTTTATTACTCTTTATTGCCTTTCAAGTAAATGCACGGCATCAAAATCCTCCATTCTAGCTCAAACTTACCTTTCTAGTCTTATTGTTCATACCATCCCCCTAAATTTTCACTCAGTTTAGTCAAATCTAACCACTAGTCATTCTCCCAAAAGTGCTGTGCATTTTCCTCCCTCCTTATTTTTGCTCATACTGCTTTCAAAACAAGACATCTTGTCTTCATATCTTTCTGTCAAAAGCTTCCCTAGTTTAAGGTCCAGATCAAATGCTACTGTCTTCATAAAACTTAGTGTTTCTTTCAGACAAAGTTTCTCTCTTCTTCTCTCTTTTTTTGAAACTTAGTTTGTAGCTTGCTTTGTATTTTTACTCATCCTGCTAAAAAAACAAAAAAAAACAAAAAAAAAACCTGCAGGTGGCTCAGATGGTAGAGTCTGCCTGCAATGTGGGAGACCTGGGTTCAATCCCTGGGTTGGGAAGATCCTCTGGAGAAGGGAAAGGCTACCCACTCTAGTATTTTTGCCTAGAGAATCCCATGGACAGAGGAGCCGAGTGGGCTACAGTCTATGGGGTCTCAAAGAGTCGAACAAGACTGAATGATTAATACTTTCACTTAAAAAAAAAAAAACAGTATTATATAGTTTTTCAAAGCAGTGCTTTTCAGACCACCTGCAATAGCATAATAGGAGTCTTCGTTAAAAACAAAATGCTACAGAATCAGACTCTCTTAAGGTGGAACTCAGAATTCTGCAACTTGAAAACAAGCACAGAGAAGTTGGAGGCTTGTGAGGTACAGAAATGGGCTTTGAAGTCATTGTGAGTGGGAGTTGCATTCCAGTTGTATCTCTGTTAAAAGATGATTTTCAGAAAAAAACTAAAATCATGACTGATTCAGACAGAAAAGCAAAAAAGTTAAAGATGTTATTTAACTCGTTCAGTGAAGGAACCAGGCAGATGTTACAACCTATTCAAAAGAGAATCTTAAAAAAAAAAAAAAAAAGACATATTTATTCAAAGTTGTAAAATGAAGCAAAGATGATAAGTGGCTACAATCAGATAATTCAGAAGGATGTGCAATAGTTCCAAGACAATGAAAAGCAAGAGCAAGGTGACCTGGAAGTTTTCTTGTAGGCAATACCAAGTTTTCTACTGAAACATGACATTTTTTTCTATACCTCTTACTAGCTGTTTGATTTTGAGTATATTACTTACTGGTGATGGCGGTGGTTTAGTCATTAAGTTGTGTCTGACTCTGCGACCTCATGGACTAAGCCAGCCAGGCTCCCTTGTCTGTGGGATTTCCCAGGCAAGAATAATGGAGTGGGTTGCCATTTCCTTCTCCAGGGGATCTTCCCAGCCCAAGGATCAAACCCACATCTTCTACATTACAGGCAATCTACGGCATTGCAGGTGGACTTTCTTTACCACCAAGCCACCAGGGAAGCCCCATGTTACTTACTAGCTGTCTAATTTTGACTATGTTCTCTAATCCTCAGTTACTTTATCTATAAAATGGCAATTAGGTTTCATTGTTTTTGAAAAGTTTTAATGGGGACAATAATTACCTAACAGAGCTATTGTTGAGTTAAATGAGCTAATGAGTTCCGAGAGCTTAGGACAGTATTGAGCAAGTGATACTTGATAAACATTATACAGTGGTAGTAGTACTATTGGTAATATTACTACCAACTACAAGTTCTTTGAGACTCATTTTTGTTTATTAATGTATGTACTAATTCATTCAATCAACCGATGTATATAAAACACCTATTTGTGCTATGTTTGGCTGGATTATAAAATGGTCTTTGTCTTCAAGGAGTCCAGACTGGCAGAGATAAGAAGTTAAACAAATAATTACAAGGGATATAATAAGTAAAACTAGAGATTTGTGAGTTCAACTAAGAAAATGGCTAACCGTGTGAGGAATGTACAGAATGATTCCAGAAAAGCATTATAAAGGTGAATTTGAGCTGAATTTTGAAGGGTGACAAGGAAGTCACTAAAGGAAGCACAGTATGCTAACAATTATTGTGTTAGAATGTTATGTGTGTTAATTTTATTTAATTCACACGAGAGTGATAAAATAATAATACTTACTTTGTGTCAGGCCCTGTTTCTGATAACCTTCATTATCCTATTTTATGAAGAAAAGAACCTGAGGCTTAGAGAAGTCAAGTAACTTTCCCAAGATGATACAGCGAGTGTCAAAGCCACAATTCATCCCAGATAACCTCTTTCCAAAATGTAGGAAATATAGTCTCAATTTACTAATAGAAGACTTAAAACTTAGAGTGATTATGAAGTCTTCCAGGAAAGACTGATTAGCAATTGTGTTCCTGATTTTAAAGCCCAGGCAAGTTGAGGAAGAAAAGCACTCTAGAAAGAAGGAAAACGTGCAAAATCTGGGAAGCATGGAGGAGCTTGGGATGTCCCTAGGAATCTGAAATGCTTGGAACTCAATGTACATATATGGAAACAGCAATAAATGTCACTTCAGGAATTGTGAAAAATAAACTATGCCACACTAAATATTGCAGACTCTGCTCAGGAGCAAATGAGGAAACAATGAATGTTTTAAGCAAGGGATGTAAAGAACTCAAAGATTTAGACTGGTGCCAGCGCAATGAGTTAGGAAAAAACAGAGGCCAGTATTACCGAAGTCAGGAGTTTTGAAGCCAGACACCATGCCACTTATCATGACCTAAGGAAAGAGAACTTCTCTGAGCAACAGGCTCCTCATCTTTACAATGCATATACTAGGCAATACCAAGTTTTCTGTATGAGGTGTACAGGAAAGAACATAGGTAAATACCTGACTGTACTTTAGATCTAGTAGGCATTTGATAAATGATGGTGGTTGCATTAACAGTTGCTTATTGCCATTTTTGTCATGATACAAACTAGCAATAGTGTAGGTCTTTTTGAAGACAGAACATGTGAAATACACTTCAGTTCAGTCACTCAGTCGTGTCTGAGTCTTTGCAACCCCATGGACTGTAGCACACCAGGCTTCCCCATCCATTGCCAGCTCCTGGAGCTTGCTCAAACTCATGTCCATCGAGTCAGTGATGCCATCCAACCATCTCATCCTCTGTCATCCCCTTCTCCTCCTGCCTTCAGTCTTTCCCAGAATCAGGGTCTTTTCCAATGAGTCAGTTCTTCACATCAGGTGGCCAAAGTATTGGGGTTTCAGCTTTAGCATCAGTCCTTCCAAGGAATATTCAGGACTGATCTGATCTCCTTTAGGATTGACTGGTTTGATCTCCTTGCAGTCCAAGGGATTCTCAAGTCTTTTCCAACACCACAGTTCAAAAGCATCAATTCTTCAGTGCTCAGCTTTCTTTATGGTCCAACTCTCATATCCATACATGACTACTGGAAAACCATAGCTTTGACTAGTGGACCTTTGTCAGCAAAGTGATATCTCTGCTTTTTAATATGCTGTCTAGGTTGGTCATAGCTTTTCTTCCAAGGAGCAAGAGTCTTTTTTTTTTTTAACTTTACAATATTTTATTGGTTTTGCCATATATCAAAATGAATCTGCCACAGGTATACATGTGTTCCCCATCCTGAACCCTCCTCCCCCTCCCTCCCCATACCATCCCTCTGGGTCGTCCCAGTGCACCAGCCCCAAGCATCGAGTATCGTGCATTGAACCTGGACGGGTGACTCGTTTCATATATGATATTATACATATTTCAATGTCATTCTCCCAAATCACCCCACCTGCTCCTTCTCCCACAGAGTCCAAAAGACTGTTCTATACATCAGTGTCTCTTTTGCTGTCTTTTAATTTCACAGCTGCAGTCACCATCTGAGTGATTTTGGAGCCCAAAAAATTAAAGTCTCTCACTGTTTCCATTGTTTCCCCCATCTATTTGCCATGAAGTGATGGGACCAGATGCCATGATCTTAGTTTTCTGAATGTTGAGCTTTAAGCCAATTTTTTCACTCTCCTCTCATTTTCATCAAGAGGCTCTTTAGTTCTTCACTTTCTGCCATAAGGGTGGTGTCATCTGCATATCTGAGGTTATTGACATTTCTCCCAGTTATCTTGGTTCCAGTTTGTGCTAGCATTTCACATGATGTACTCTGCACAGAAGTTAAATAAGCAGGGTGACAATATACAGCCTTGATGTACTCCCTTCCCTATTTGGGACCAGTCTGTTGTTCCATGTCCGGTTCTAACTGTTGCTTCCTGACCTGCATACAGATTTCTCAAGAGGCCAGTTAGGTGGTCTGGTATTCCCATCTCTTGAAGAATTTTCCACAATATGTTGTGACCCACATAGTCAAAGACTTTGGCATAGTCAATAAAGAAGTAGATGTTTTTCTGGAATCCTCTTGCTTTTTCGATGATCCAGCGGATGATGGCAATTTGATCTCTGGTTCCTCTGCCTTTTCTAAATCCAGCTTGAATGTCTGGAAGTTCACGGTTCACATATTGTTGAAGCCTAGCTTGGAGAATTTTGAGCATTGCTTTGCTAGCGTGTGAGATGAGTGCAATTGTGCCATAATTTGAACATTCTTTGGCATTGCCTTTCTTTGGGATTGGAATGAAAACTAACCTTTTCCAGTCCTGTGGCCACTGCTGAGTTTTCCCAATTTTCTGGCATATTGAGTGCAGCACTTTAACAGCACCATCTTTTAGGATGTGAAATAGCTCAACTGGAATTCTATCACCTCCACTATCTTTGTTTGCAGTGATGCTTCCTAAGGCCCACTTGACTTTGCATTCCAGGATGTGTGGCTCTAGATGGGTGATCACACCATCATGGTTATCTGTGTCATGAAAGTCTTTTTTGTATAATTCTTCTATGTATCCTTGTGACCTCTTCTTAATATCTTCTGCTTCTGTTAGGTCCATACCATTTCTGTCCTTTATCAAGCCCATCTTTGCATGAAATATTCCCTTGGTATCTCTAACTTTCTTGAGGAGATCTCTAGTCTTTTACCTGGGTTGCTTAGAAATAAATCCAATACTGCTTGATTTGTTCAGACATAGTAGATTGATCTATATCAGAACAGCAAAGTCCCAGGAACACAAAGAAAATCATATTTCATAAATGGCATGAGGTTTAGGGTCCAGTTTGTCAAACATCTCTTGTGTTCAACACTGTATTAACTGATGCATACATAAAAACAGTTAAGACATAATCTCTCCTCACAATAAGTCAAGAGTCTACAATACAGCTCTTTGGGTTGATTTTCTTTATTCTAGATCCCTGACCTCCTCTTTTATTTACAACCTCCCACTCACCACTTATGTCTGATATTTATACTACTCTTTGGAAGTGATCTTGGTTTCTCTATTTCATTTCCCTCCTCCCTCAGCTTTGGACTTCTTCCTTTCCTGGGTAAGTCAGATTACATCTCATCTGATCGAAGCCTATCCTCAGAACCCTACCCTGGTTCCAAGATGCCTTGCTACCGTAGTAAAGTTAAACCAATTTCTCAACAGCTGGCACTAGAATTTTTCTCAGACGGAAATACTTTGATGAGTTGTTATGAATAGACACGTTGTTATGAACAGTGCTTGAGAACTTGGATTAGCAAGAGGCAGTATAAACAAAGATTGTTCTACATTAGAAATTCACTTAGGGATATGGAAAAAGTTGGGGGGAAAAAGAGAAGACAGAAGAGAAAGAAAAGAGACAGAAGGCAGAGTAACTTCATAATGGCTAAAATACTTTTTTCATGTGCAAGATTCTGTTATTTGCATTTCTTCAACTCCCCTCATGTCTCCCAAATCTTCAGTAAGTCTTCCACTACCCCTACACCACCCACCTCCCCATAGCATACACACTGTAAGTGGAGATGATGGTTGGATAAGTCAAGAAATCATGGGGCCAAGTTCCACTGCTGGATCAAACAGGAGCAGAACAAAGAAAGCACACCCAGAACAGCAAGACAGTCCATAAACTGAACTCATTGGTAGACCAGGCTCCATGATAATGCTAAAACCACAAGCGTCTACAAAACTGCAGAACACTTCAGGAGATATTGTATTTTGTTTAAGAGTTGTATAACAGGGGCTTGAACCTGTCTCAACATGATAGAAAATCCTAAAGATGCCACAGGAGAACAGTTTAGAGCTCATCAATGAATTCAGTCAAGTTGGAAGATACAAAATTAACACAGTAAGTCTCCTACATATGAACCATCAAATTGTAAACTTTCAAAGATGCGAACATGTGTTCCATCAATGTCAGGCATGAGTGACTGCAGCTTGCTCTCCATCCTAACAGTCCTTCTACTCTTATCATCTCCCTCATCCTCTCCTTCCTCCAGTCAGTAACTCTTCCTGCCTGTTCACTTGATGCTAGCCCCTGTATGCCAACTGTCATACTGTACTACTGTACTTTTCAAGGTACTGTACTATAAGATTAAAAACATTTTATTTTTTGTATTTATTTTTATGTATTATATGTGTGAAAAGTATTATAACCTATTACAACACAGTACTATATAGTCAAATTGTTAGAGGAAGCACACTGACTGAAACCGCCCACCAAGGCCAGGCACCATAGTAACCATTTGCGTGAATTGTTTTATGACAGGAGGTCCTGGTAAGGAACATGGAACTAATAAGCCACCAGCAACCAGAATTTGGGAAAAGTCAAAAGGAGACACCACATACCTAACCACCTCCCAGAATCCTTCTCGCTGGCATCCATCTTGACTGAACATGGTGTGCACCACCAGGATGGACTCTGAGTCAGAATGATTGGCTAAAGACAACCCAGAAACTAATCCCATCACCATAAAACCTGAGACCGCAAGCCACTTGGAAGAGCAGTTCTCCTGGGTTCCCTTACCCTACGGCTCTCCGCCCAGGCACCCTTTCCTACTAAAATCTCTTGCTTTGTCAGCATGTGTGTCTCCTCAGACAACTCATTTCTAAATGTTAGACAAGAGCCCACTTTTTGACCCTGGAAGGGGTCCCCCTTCCTGCAACAAAATGTGTTAGTTGGGTACCTAGGTTAACTTCATTGTACTTATAAACAAATTTGACTTACAAATGTGCTAAATGAGTTCTAAGAGCACATTTGTAAGCAAATTTGTTTATGAGTACAACAAAGTTAACCTAGGTACCCAACTAACACATTTTGTTGCAGGAAGGGGGACCCCTTCCAGGGCCCAAAAGTGGACTCTTGTTTAACTAACACTCAGACTTACTACTATACACCTGGAGAAGGAAATGGCAACCCACTCCAGTATTCTTGCCTGGAGAATCCCATGGACAGAGGAGCCTGGCAGGCTACAGTCCACGGGGTCGCAAAGAGCTGGACACGACTGAGCGACTTCACTTTCACACTTTCTACTATACACAAAAATCTCTTGCATTTCTATACACTAACAATGAAAAATCGGAAAGAGAAGTTAAGGAAATAGTCCCATTTACCATCTCATGAAAAGAATAAAACACCTGGGAAAAAACCTATCTAAAGAGACAAAAGTCCTGCACTCAAAAAACTTTAAAACACTGATGAAAGAAATCAAAGATAACACAAATGGAAAGATATACCATGTTCATAGATTCAAAGAAGCAATACTGTCAAAATGATTGTACTCTCCAAGGCAATCTACAGATTCAGTGCAACCCCTATCAAATTATCAATGGCATTTCTCACAAAAATAGAACAGAAAATTTCTAAATTTATATGGAAACACAAAAGAGCCCAAGTAGTCAAAGGAATCCTGAGAAAGAAAAACAGACCTAAAGGAATCAGCTTTTGATACTGGCATAAAAACAGAAATATAAACCAATGGAACAGAAATCCAGAAATAAACCCACATACCTATATCAATTAATCTCTGACAAAGGAGGGAAGAATATATACTGAAGACAAGACATTCTCTTCAATAAGTGCTGCTGGAAAAACAGAACAGCTACATATAAAGGAATGAAGTTGGCACATTCTCTAACACCATACACAAAAATAAACTCCAAATGAACTAAAGACCTAAATGAAAGGCTGGGTACTATAAAACTCTTAGAGGAAAACAGGCAGAACAATTTGGTTAAAAAACAAAACAGATTATGACAGTTTATATCTAGGTCCTGATTTCTTCAGCTATTGACAATGACTGCCTTTCTAAGATTCCTTTCTTCCCCAGTGTTGGGAAGACAGGAATATTGTCTTATCCAGGTTACTACAATAATCTCCCTGGGTTTCTTAAGGAGCTAGATTATAAATATTTCAGGCTTTGCGAGCCAGATAGTCAGTCAGTCAGCTCTACACTTATGGCCTGGAAGCAGCAATAGACAATATGTAAATGAATGTATATGGTTGTGTTCCAATAAAATTTTATTTACAAACTCAGGTAGTAGGCTTTCTATCCTGCTCCTTCTGTTCTCCACATTATAATAAGGGTAGTCTTTCTAGATGTCACTTCTCTGCTTAAAAACTAGAATCGATTCCCACTGCCCTTAGGATAAAGCCCAGATTCCTTAACAGAATAGATTTCATCTCATTCGCCTTCTGTCTAGCACTTTCTAGCTTCTAGCTCAATTTTTCAGCCCAACTGAACTACTTTAAATTCCCCCAAGTTCCTGATTGTCTTCTTTCCATGCATCTGCATATGCTGTTATTTTGACCGTGAATACTCCCTTCTCCCCTCAGCCAACAACCACACTCTTCCCCCATTCACCAGCTTAGTTGATGCTTTGTTGTTTTTTGGTCACTAAGTCATGCCCAGCTCTTTTCGACCCCATGGACTGTAGCCTGCCAGGCTCCTCTGTCCATGAAATTTCTCAGGCAAGAATACTGGAGTGAGTTGCCATTTCCTCCTCTGGGGATCCTCCAAACCCAGGTATCGAACCCATGTCTTTTGCATTGGCAGGTGGATTCTTTACCACTGAGCCACCTGGGAAGCCCTAGTTGATGCCTACTCATCTATATTTTAAGTTTCACATTAAATGTAACTTCTTCTAGGAAGCTTTCTCTGATTCCTAAGTTCTCACAAGTGTTGAGATTGCTGGTTTAATTATCTGACTCTCCTGTTAGTCTGAGGCTCTGGGAGTACAGTACAATTGGAAATTGTTGTATTCCAAGGTACTCAATAAATAATTTGTGAATAAATGGGTTCTTGGCTGTCCAGGAAGGAAAAGACAAGAACCACCCTAAAAATGGGCTTTCCCGGTGGCTCAGACTGTAAAGAATCTGCCTGTAATGCAGGAGGCCCAGGTTCGATCCCTGGGTCAAGAAGATCCCCTGGAGAAAAGAATGGCAACCCACTCCAGTATTGTTGCCTGGAGAATTCCATGGACAGAGAAGCCTAGCAGGCTACAGTCCATGGCGTCGCAAAGAGTGGGTCACGACTGAGAGACTAACACTTTCACTTTTTCACCTTAAAAATAGAGAGAGCCCTCAAAGGCTAATTGATGGAGAATGAGCTAAAGATTTGTTTGAGCTGTTCCCTCTAATCCAAAATCTGCTTCTGAAGCATTTTCTGCTATGCCATTATACTTTACAGTGAGTATAAGGAAACATGCAATGGATCTTCCAGAGTTACTGATGCAGCAACCAAAGTCTTGAATGGTTTCATTTCTGCCTTGATCTCCAAACTTAATCTGTTTGCCTTCTCTTTGGCTCCTTATCTCTTACCTCATATCCTGCTTATAGGCTTATATATAGTGTGCTTCATATTTGGTAAATCTCCTCTCAACGTGATCTTGGCTTGCCTTTCCAACCATTACTCACATTTCAAGTATCATGTGGTGCATATATTCTACATGCCAGGCACACAGGACTTCTCTAACTCAGGCCTATAGGACTTAACCATTTAGTCCTCATTCAAGCCTCACAATAATGTTATAAGAGATTTCCTTTCCTTGGTCCCACTTCACAGTTGATAAAATGAAGACTTAAAGAGGTTAAGTAACTTGACAAAGAAACAGAACAAATGGCAAAGCTGAGATGTGAGAGAAGAAAGTCTGATATCAGAAATCAAGTTTCTAATTGCATACCACTTTATAGTTTCTCCAGACTACGTCTGTTATTTTTGCTGGGTTTTTTTAACCTCTCTGAATACTGTTTCCATACAACCCTAGAAGTCTTCTGAAGTCCTCCTGCAAGTTTCATACTGAATCTCACAGATACTGTGTTGAATCGAAGGTCATCATACTAACATTTACTGAGCATGGTCTTCTTAGCTAAGTGCCATTTGTGTTACTCAACCAACCTTCACAGATCCTAATAAAAAAAAGATAAGGTCAGTTCTGTTTTACAGATAAGGAAATAGAAGCACAAGGGGTAAAAATAATGTGTCCAAGGTCACACAATTAGAAATGGTAGGATCTAGATTTTAAGCCTCGGTAGTCAGCAGCAGCAGTCGAAGTCTACATATATTTCTGGGTAAGAAGGAACATATCCAGAAGCAGGGAGCATAAAGATTCCTCAGGCCTCACAAAATGAGATGGAAAGTGTGGGTGAGCTGGATTGATTCAGGCTGTAATCACCCAGGATAAGAGAGTACAAGGATGACTTAATTACTTATTGCTGCCCAAACAAACTATCATCAAAGTTCATGCCTTAAAATAATTGTTCATTAACTAACAGTTCTATTGGTCAACAATTGGGCTGAACTTGGCTGGGAAGTTCTTCAGCTGGTTTTGTCTGAGCTCACTCAGAGGGTGACAGTCAGCTGTGACAGTTTGGCAAGGGCTTGATGCTCTGAAGTGTTGTCTCCATCTGTCAAGGCCAGCGGCATGCACATGTGACTTGTGCTTCGCTCATCGTTCTGCTATTTCTACCTTGAAATTCTTAATAATTATGAAATAAGAGGCCTTCCTGGGCCTTGCACATTATGTTGCCAGTCATGTTGGTGGTTGGTGGTTGGTGCTGGATGTCAGCTGGGCATCTTTCTCCACGTAGCCTCTCATCCTTAAAGAGACTAGCCCAAGTTTCTTCACATAATGGTAGAAGCTTTCCAAGAGACTGATAGCAAAGCCTGCAAGGCTCTTGAGGTCTAGGCTCATAATTGCCACATCATTACTTCTGCTGCATTTTTTATTTATTGGCTGCACGGGTTTCTCTAGCTGCTGTGAGCAGGCTTCTCATTGTGATGGCTTCTCCTGCTGTGGAACACAGTCTCTAGGGCACCAGCTCAGTAGTTGCAAAGAGGTGTGTGTAGAGGGACAGGATGAGTTTGTGACCATTTATTGCAATCTATCACCAATGGGGTACATGTTTAAGGAGAAATGAAATCATTTCAGTCTTGGACATCTGGTGACTAAGGTTTTACCAGTGATAAATCCATGCAAAGCTGTCTACTATTCATATAATATAGGTTTAGAATATAAAAGAGAATCCTGGTTGGGCATACAAATTTGAAAGCTGTCGGTATGCAGGAGATAGGTTTCTGAATAAAGAAATCAGAACCTCAAGCAAGACTGTATTAGTTCAGGTAAAGGTAAACAAAGAGATTCGGCCAATCCCTCATACCACCGGGATGTCTCAGTGCACCCTTCTTCCCATACAGCTCAACCTCTCTCCAACAGGAGCCATCTGTGGGCCTATTCATTTCCATAGCCAGTTCAAAGTCTACTCTCTCTGGGGAAAGTAGAGCCTTCTCTTTCTTGTCCAGATGTGACTACATACAGTCCAATGACTTATAAACCAAAAAATATTCACTTGATCCCCACTTTCAACCCAATCTGTAATGGTGGATCAGGAATAGAATACAAACTTCCATGTGAAAAATGAAAGAATGGGAAACACGTAGCAACCTGTAATCCTTAATAGTTTCCTCTCCAGACAGAAACTTTTGCCCTGACCATGGAAGACATTCCCTGATGAACCCATCTGGATGCCTTTGGTTATGCCTGCAGACCCCTGGGTTCACTCTTTGGGAGGTTCTTCCATGTCCACCATTCACCAGGATCAAGACTGAAGAGGACCTTGGAGACTAGCATTCCCAGAAACTCCTTGAGAACACAGTAAATGGCTTTTGCAAGGCAGATTTATGGTTTCTTTAGTAATGCAATTTCCTAAAAAAAAAAACAACTTTTAGGCTTTTGTACTATTCATATCCAGTTATGTGTCAAAAATGATGCCAAAGTTCTTTTATGGACCTAGCTCTTAAATTACCTTATTCTATGGTCTACCCATTCCTCTTTTCATTGTTTTAACGGTGGCTACTTTGAGGTAATCTTAAAAAATAAGTAAGTGTTAGCACCGTTAATCTGATCTTTGCTGAAAGGCTAGGTTTGTTTCTTTGTCAGAGGATCTTAATTCGTTGTTGTTGTTCACTTGCTAAGTCATGCCTGACTCTTTGTGAGCCCATGGACTGCAGCATGCCAGGCTCCCCTATCATTCACTATCTCTCAGAGTTTGCTCAAATTCATGTCCATTGAATCAGTGATGTCATCTAACCATCTCATCCTTTGCCACCCTTTTCTCCTTTTGCCTTAAATCTTTCCCAGCAGCAGGGTCTTTTCCAATAAGTTGGCTCTTAACAGCAGGTGCCCAAACTATTTGAGCTTCAGCTTCAGCATCTGTCCTTCCAATGAATATTCAGGGTTGATTTCTTTTAGGACTGACTGGTTTGATCCAGTCAGTCTTTTCCAAGACCACACTTTGAAAGCATCAATACTTCAGCACTCAGCCTTCTTTATAGACCAGCTCTCACATCTGTACAAGACTACTGAAAAGCTTTAGACTATACAGAACCTTTGTCAGCAAAGTGATATCTCTGCTTTTTAATACACTGTCTAGGTGCATCATGGCTTTCCTTCCAAGGAGCAAATATCTTTTAATTTCATGGCTGCAGTCACTGTCCACAGTGATTTTGAAGCCCAATTTTCCCCTTCTATTTGCCATGAACTGATGGGACTGGATGCCATATTAGTTTTTTGAATATTGAGTTTTAAGCCAGCTTTTTCACTCTCCTCTACTCCCTCATCAAGAGGCTCTTTAGTTTCTCTTCACTTTCTACCATTAGAGTGGTGTTATCTGCATATCTGAGGTTGTTGATATTTCTCCCTGCAATCCAGATTCCAGCTTGTGACTCATCCAGCTCAGAATTTCACATGAGGTACTCTGCATATAAGTTAAATAAGCAAGGTGACAAAAGACAGCCTTGTACTCCTTTCCCAATTTGGAGCCAGTCTGGTGTTCCAGGTCCAGTTCTAACTGTTGCTTCTTGACCTGCATACAGGTTTCTCAGGAGATAGATAAGGTGGTCTGGTATTCCCATCACTTAGAATTTTCCACAGTTTCTTGTGATCCACACAGTCAAAGGCTTTAGCATAGCCAATGAAGCAGTAGATGTTTTTCTGGAATTCCTTTGCTTTCTCTATGACCCAACGAATGCTGGCAATTTAATCTCTGGTTGCTCTGCCTTTTCTAAACCCAGCTTATACATCTGAAAGTTATTGCTTCACATACTGCTGAGGCCTAGCTTGAAGGATTTTGAGCATAACCTTACTAGCATGTGAAAATGAGCACAGTTGTACAGTAGTAAATTGAAGTAGTCTCCAGTATCACTGTCTGTACAATCCCATGGTCAAAGATGTCTGTCGGGCTATTGTCCATGTGGTTGCAAAGAGTCACACACAACTGAGCATGAGAAATCTTAATGGAAGGGCTTTAAAAATATATATATATATCTGAAAAACAACCTTTATTCTCCTGTTTGCACTACAAAAATAGTTGGATTTTCTAATCCTGTGAGGCCCAAATTTTCTATACACTCTATTTCCTTCCATTTCTGTTTACAAAACCCTCATTTCTTATATGAGCTCATCTCTTTCTCAAAAAATCTTGCTAAAGTCAGCAAGGACCAACCATCACACATTTATTTTCTGGTTCTTCCCAAATGCTTCCACTAAACTTCTGCCATAGAAAGATGGTCAGGCTTCCAAGTTGACTAGGTAAAATTTCTACCAAACACTTTGCAATGGTATTAAAAGGATCACCAGTTTTCCAACCTGAAAGATCTATTCCTTCACTGTCAATTGTCTGATTGTTTATGTAATGCCATATGTTTTAAGATTCTGTTAGAAGTTCCCCATTTCCAGGTATCAATTTTTATATTAAATGCTAAATTGCTGTGATAAAGAGGCCCTAGAAGTCACAGACATAAAGAAAGTGAAAGTTTCTTTCTTTCTCAGATACTAGTTGGGCCTAGACTGACACAGCATCCAGTGTTATGAGGTCATTTAGGACCTGGATTCCTTCTACCTCGTTTTGCATCCCCTCCTACCATGTCTTCCCCACTTTTGTGCTGCAGTGGGTCACAGACATGTCCATGAAGGACACAGAAAGGCGTCTAAGGCAAGCCATGTTCTTTTAAAAAGAGTAAGGCAAAAGATTTTCTCATCACTTCTAGTTATATTCCACTGGCAAGAACTTAACCACAAAATCATACCTAGCTGCAGAAGAGGATAAGAAATATAACTGCCAACTGAGTGAGCATGTAACCATAGAGAAGATAATGGATTTTATGGTGAAAATCATTTACCTTAGGAAAAAAGATACACAAGGTTAAGAAACCTCAGAAATAAAAATTAAAAAGCTCAAGTGTAGGGGGAATGGTGGTATAAATAAAGCTTTTCTTTCTTAGAGAGGAAAAAAAATGACAGTCTGAACAAGGAAGAAAGGAAGGAATGGAAGGAAGAATGGAGAGAAGGAAGGAAGGAAGGAAGAAGAAAGAAGGAAGGCAAAATTATCTAGCTGGTGGGTACCCAAGTTCCCATTTTATTTTTTCCAATGTTTTCCTGAATATATTTTTAAATATGTGTGTGTGTGTGTTTTATGAGAATTAATAGAGAAATAAAGGCCCAGGAAGACTATGAAGGTAAAGTTAATAGTGATATGAGGAGACCCAGTTCAGTTCAGTTCACTCCCTCAGTCACGTCCGACTTTTTGCAACCCATGGAATGCAGCATGCCAGGCGTCCGTGTCCATCACCAACTTCCAGAGTCTACCAAAACTCATGTCCAATGAGTCGGAGATGCCATCCAACCATCTCATCCTCTGTCGTCCCCTTCTCCACCTGACTTCAATCTTTCCCAGCATCAGGGTCTTTACAAATGAGTCAGCTCTTCACATCAGGTGGCCAAAGTATTGGAGTTTCAGCTTCAACATCAGTCCTTCCAGTGAACACTCAGGACTGATCTCCTTTAGGATGGACTGGTTGAATATCCTTGCAGTCCAAGGGACTCTCAATAGTCTTCTCCAACACCACAGTTCAAAAGCATCAATTCTTTGGCGCTCAGCTTTCTTTATGGTCCAACTCTCACATCCATACATGACTACCGGAAAAACCATAGCCTTGACTAGACCTTTGTTGGCAAAGTAATGTCTCTGCTTTTTAATATGCTACCTAGGTTGGTCATAACTTTCCTTCAAGGAGTAAGCGTCTTTTCATTTCATGGCTGCAGTCACCATCTGCAGTGATTTTGGAGCCCAAAAAATTAAAGTCAGCCACCGTTTCTACTGTTTCCCCATCTATTTGCCATGATGTGATGGGACCAGCTGAGTACATCAAGTCTCTACACTGTCACCCTGCTTATTTAACTTATACGCAGAGTACATCATGAGAAATGGTGGGCTGGAGGAAGCATAAGCTGGAATCAAGATTGCCGGGAGAAATATCAATAACCTCAGATATGCAGGTGATACCACCCTTATGGCAGAAAGTGAAGAGGAACTAAAAAGCCTCTTGATGAAGGTGAAAGTGGAGAGTGAAAAAGTTGGCTTAAAGCTCAAAATTCAGAAAACGAAGATCATGGCATCCAGTCCCATCACTTCATGGGAAATAGATGGGGAAACAGTGGAAACAGTGGCTGACTTTATTTCTGGGGGCTCCAAAATCACTGCAGATGGTGATTGCAGCCATGAAATTAAAAGACGCTTACTCTTTTGAAGAAAAGTTATGACCAACCTAGATAGCATATTCAAAAGCATAGACATTACTTTGCCAACAAAAGTCCATCTAGTCAAGGCTATGGCTTTTCCAGTAGTCATGTATGGATGTGAGAGTTGGACTATAAAGAAAGCTGAGTGCCGAAGAATTGATGCTTTTGAACTGTGGTGTTGGAGAAGACTCTTGAGAGCCCCTTGGACTGCAAGGAGATCCAACCAGTCCATCCTAAAGGAGATCAGTCCTGGTTGTTCACTGGAAGGACTGATGTTGAAGCTGAAACTCCAACACTTTGGCCACCTGATGTGAAGAGCTGATTCATTTCAAAAGACCCTGATGCTGGGAAAGATTGAGGGCAGGAGGAGAAGGGGACAACAGATGATGAGATGGCTGGATGGCATCACTGACTCAAAGGATGAGTTTGGGTAAACACCAGGAATTGGTGATGGACAGGGAGGCTTGGCGTGCTGAAGTTCATGGGGTCGCAAAGAGTTGGACATGTCTGAGTGACTGAACTGAACTGAACTGACGGGACCAGATGCCATGATCTTAGTTTTCTGAATGTTGAGCTTTAAGCCAACTTTTTCACTCTCCTCTTTCACTTTCATCAAGAGGCTCTTTAGTTCTTCTTCACTTTCTGCCATAAGGATGGTGTCATCTGCATACCTGATGTTATTGATATTTTTCCTGGCAATCTGGATCCCAGCTTGTGCTTCATCCAGCGCAGCATTTCTCATGATGTACCCTGCATATAAGTTAAATAAGCAGGGTGACAATATACAGCCTTGATGAACTCTCTTCCCTATTTGGAACCAGTCTGTTGTTCCATGTCCAGTTCTAACTGTTGCTTCCTGACCTGCATATGATTTCTCAAGAGGCAGATCAGGTGGTCTGGTATTCCCATCTCTTTCAGAATTTTCCACAGTTGATTGTGATGGACATAGTCAAAGGCTTTGGCATAGTCAATAAAGCAGAAATAGACATTTTTCTGGAACTCTCTTGCTTTTTTGATGATCCAGTGGATGTTGGCAATTTGATCTCTGGTTCCTCTGCCTTTTCTAAAACCAGCTTAAACTTCTGGAAGTTCACAGTTCACATACTGTTGAAGCCTAGCTTGGAGAATTTTGAGCATTACTTTACTAGCGTGTGAGACAAGTGCAATTGTATGGTAGTTTGAGCATTCTTTGGCATTGCCTTTCTTTGGGATTGGAATGAAAACTGACCTTTTCCAGTCCTATGGCCACTGCTGAAATTTTTCAAATTTGCTGGCATATTGAGTGCAGCACTTTCACAGCATCATCTTTCAGGATGTGAAATAGCTCAACTGGAATCCCATCACCTCCACTAGCTTTGTTGGTAGTGATGCTTCCTAAGGCCCACTTGACTTCACATTCCAGGATCTCTGGCTCTAAGTGAGTGATCACACCATCGTGATTATCTGGGTCATGAAGATCTTTTTTGTACAGTTATGTGTATTCTTGCCACCTCTTCTTAATATCTTCTGCTTCTGTTAGGTCCATACCATTTCTGTCCTTTATCGAGCCCATCTTTGTATGAAATGTTTCCTTGGTATCTCTAATTTTCTTGAAGAGATCTCTAGTCTTTCCCATTCTATTGTTTTCCTCTATTTCTTTGCACTGATCACTGAGGAAGGCTTTTCTATCTCTCCTTGCTATTCTTTGGAACTCTGCACTCAAATGGATATATCTTTCCTTTTCTCCTTTGCTTTTTGCTTCTCTTCTTTTCACAGCTATCTGTAAGGCCTCCTCAAACTATCATTTTGTTTTTTTTGCATTTCTTTTTCTTGGGGATTGTCTTGATCCCTGTCTCCTGTACAATGTCATGAACCTCCATCCATAGTTCATCAGGCACTCTGTCTATCAGACCTAGTCCCTTAAATCTGTTTCTCACTTCCACTGTATAATCGTAAGGGATTTTATTTAGGTCATACCTGAATTTTCTAGTGGTTTTCCCTACTTTCTTCAAGTTAAGTCTGAATTTGGCAATAAGGAGTTCATGATCTGAGCCACAGTCACCTCTCGGTCTTGTTTTTGCTGACTGTATAGAGCTTCTCCATCTTTGGCTGCAAAGAATATCAGATTTTGGTGTTGGCCATCTGGTGATGTCCATGTGGAGTCTTCTCTTGTGTTGTTGGAAGAGGGTGTTTGCTATGACCAGTGCGTTTTCTTGGCAAAACTCTATTAGCCTTCGCCCTGCTTCATTCCGTATTCCAAGACCAAATTTGCCAGTTACTCCAGGTGTTTCTTGACTTTCTACTTTCGCATTCCAGTCCCCTATAATGAAAAGGACATCTTTTTTAGGTGTTAGTTCTAGAAGGTCTTATAGATCTTCATAGAACCATTCAACTTCAGCGTTTTCAGCATTACTGGTTGGGGCATAGACTTGGATTACTGTGATATTGAATGGTTTGCCTTGGAAACAAACAGAGATCATTCTGTTGTTTTTAAGATTGCATCCAAGTACTGCATTTCGGACTCTCGTTGACCATGATGGCTACTCCATTTCTTCTAAGGGATTCTTGCCCACTGTATAGATATAATGGTCATCTGAGTTAAATTCATTCTAGTCCATTTTAGTTCGTTGATTACTAAAATGCCCACATTTACTCTTGCCATCTCCTCTTTGACTACTTGCAGTTTGCCTTGATTCATGGACCTAACATTCCAGCTTCCTATGTAATATTGCTCTTAATAGCATCGGACTTTGCTTCTATCACCAGTCACATCCACAACTGGGTGTTGTTTTTGCTTTGGCTCCATCTCTGTATTCTTTCTAGAGTTATTCTTCCAGAGATCTCCAGCAGCATATTGGGCACCTACCGACCTGGGGAGTTCATCTTTCAGTGTCCTATCTTTTTGCCTTTTCGTACCGTTCATGGGGTTCTCAAGGCAAGAATACTGAAGTGGTATGCCATTGCTTTCTCCAATGGACCATGTTTTGTCAGAACTCTCCACCATGACCCATCCGTCTTGGGTGGCCTTCCACGGCATGGTTTAGTTTCTTTGAGTTAGATAAGGCTGCAGTAGGAGAGTAGAAAAAGAGTAATATGAGGAGCAGTATGATTAGTATGAGGAGAGTTGGAAGAAAAAAATGGAGTCGTGGAAGTCAGTCAGAGAAAAAAATTCAGTGGCCTGAATGAAGACAAAAAAAAAAAAATTAGAAAAGGAGATTTTCTTTGGGTTTAATAATCCAGCAGTTACTAGAGAATAATTATGGCAGAAGCTAGATTTCAGTGAATTAAGGAAAAAAAAAAAAAAAAACTAGACAGCAAGTATGGAGTAGTCTTTAACAACACTGACTTTATAGGAAAGAAAAGACATGATGGTAACTAGTTATGACTGGTTGCACTAGCATGTGGACTAACATAAGAACCAGTCTTCAAGGCTGAGTTGGGGTATTGGGTCCTAGAGACCAGGGTGGTTCACAGTTCTAGCTGTCCAGCATATACATAATGTACATCTTAAACAGTAGTAACCCAACAGAGCTCTCTGATCCTCGGAATAGATTATGGATGTAACTAGTATGCACAGGGCACTGTCATTCTAGGACAAGCCCTGTGTCAATCAATACCTGACTTCTGTAGTGCTGGGAGGACCAAGTTTCTTCCATATGCTGAGAGGAGCCTCCATATACTTGAAGTCCACCAAAAACAGGCTGCCTAGCTACATGTCCAGGATGACCACCTTTCAACAACTGAAAAATAATTGTTCTATGCACACCAGAAGGCTTCAGTTCTATGAAATAGCCCAGTTGCTTAAAAATAGACTGGGAGTGGAAAAACACTCTGGCAAAAGGATAGAAGGTGTGGTTGGGCTGTGCAGGACTGGTAGTTTAAAGGAGTTCTGCCGAGCCAGGCCCAGCGAGGGAGGGTTTTATTGATTGTGCTTTTATTTTTTAATGGGAAAGACTTCAGCTTTAGAGGCTAAAGGGCAAAAATACAATGAGAGTGCACAGTTAAAGATTCAGGACAAAAGGCATAATTGATGGAGGAAATTGACCATAAAAGGTTTTGTTTCATTTATAGTACCTTTTTAGAAAGGGAAATTGAGAGTTGTTTTTTTTTTCCTAAGTTAAGACACAGACATTCCACAGTTCCCAGGAAAACATAAATGAAGTATCACAGAGTGTTAAGAATTTCTCAGGTTCATTTATTTTTTAACTTGTGTGTGTGATTATTCATGTCTGACTCTTTGTGACCCCATGGACTGAAGCCCGCCAGGCTCCTCTGTCCATGGAATATTCCAGGCAAGAACAGTGAAGTGGGTTGCTACTTCCTACACCAGGGGATCTTCCCAAACCAGGGATCAAACCCAACTCTCTTGACTCTTCTGCACTGGTAGGCAGATTCTTTTACCAATGTGCCACTTTACTCCAAAACAAATATAACCAGCAAAGATCCCACTGGAGCACTGGTGTAGAGAAAGGAATCTTAAGTTTGGCAAATAGCCAAGCCATCTGAGATTTCTATCTTAAAAAAGGTTTTCAGTAAATTGTCAAGCCTGTTTGTAACAAATTGAGAAGTAATTCACAGTGAATAGAGTACCTAATATAGATGAAAAATGATTAGGATATTAAATAAATTGTGGAGACGCTGAGAAGAAACCAGGTTACACGTCACAGCAAGAGCTATATATCCCCTGTTGTAAAGTATACTCAATATTATTCACACAGAATTTTAGGGAGAAAAATAAGACTAACCTTTAAGAGGCACATCTGTAAGTTTCATTCTTCTTATCTCCTTCTTAATGTAACATGTTCTCTGTATTTTCTGCATGAATTACTTTCCCTAAGTAACATCACTATACTCCCGAAGCCACTAGATGGCCACAGTACATCCACAGGAAGTCAAATCAAAACATCAGTGGTGTTGACTTAGCACAGTAGAGCCTTAAGTTCCTCACCTACAAAATGGGGATAATAATAGTACTTAAGTTCATAAGATGGTTGCGAGAGGTAGTTGAGAAGCTATACAAATGCCTACTAAATGGCAGACTGCTTGTATGACTGTGTATATGAATTTTGTTTTTTCATATAAAGTTAAGCAATAATGTATAGTCAGATAAAGGAATGAAAACATAATTTGTGTGTTTCTATCAAGGACAATCAATCTGATTTTGATACTGACCATTTGGTGATGTTCATGTGTAGATTCATCTCTTGGGTTGTTGAAAAAGATGTTTTGCTATGACCAGCAGGTTCTCTTAACAAAACTGTTAGCCTTTACCCTGCTTCATTTCATACTCCAAGGCCAAACTTGCCTTTATTCCAGGTATCTCTTTACTTCCTACGTTTGCTTTCCAATTCCACATGATGAAAAGGACTTTTCTCGGTGTTAGTTCTAGAAGGTGTTGCAGGTCTTCATAGAACTGGTCAAATTCAGCTTCTTCAGCATCACTGGTTGGGGCATACACTCAGATTACTGTGATGTTGAATGGTTTACCTTGGAAATGAACTGAGATCATTTTTGAGATTATATCAAAGTACTGCATTTCAGACTCTTCCGTTGACTATGAGAGCTACTTCATTTCTTCTAAGAGATTCTTGCCCACAGTAGTAGGTATAATGGTCACCTGAATTAAATTCACCCATTCCCATCCAATTTACTTCACTGATTCCTAAGATGTCAATGTTCAATCTTGCCATCTCCTATTTGACCATGTCCAATTTACCTTGATTCATAGACCTAAGGTTCCTATGCAACATTGTTTACAGTATCGGACTTTACTTTCACCACCAGACACATCCACAACTGAGCGTTGATTCCGCTTTGGCCCAGCCACTTCATTCTTTCTGGAGCTGTTACCAATTGCCTCCTGCCCTTCCCCAGTAGCATACTGGACACCTTCCAACCTGGGGGGCTCATCTTCTAGAGTCATATCTTTTTGCCTTTCATACTGTCCATGGGGTTATCCAGGCAAGAATACTGGAGTGGGTTGCCATTTTCTTCTCCAGTGGACCACGTCTTGTCATAACTCTTCACTGTGACCCATCTGTCTCAGGCAGTCCTGCAGAGACAGCATGGTTCATAGCTTCATTGATTTACACAAGCCCCTTTGCCATGACAAAGCTGTGAGAGTTGGTCCACAAAGAAGGCTGAGTGCTAAAGAATTGTTGCTTTCAAACTGTGGTGCTGGGTAAGACTCTTGAAAGTCCACTGGACGTCAAGAAAATCAAACCAGTCAATCCTAAAGGAAATCAACCATAAATATTCATTGGAAGGACTGCTGCTGAAGCTCCAATATTTTGGCCACCTGATGCAAAGAGCCAACTCACTAGAAAAGACCCTGATGCTGGGAAAGATGGAAGGCAAAAGGAGAAGGGGCTGGTAGAGGATGAAATGGTTAGATAGCATCACCAATTCAATGGACATGAATCTGAGCAAACTCCAGGAGGTAGTAGAGGACAGAGGAGCCTGGCATGCTACAGTCCATGGGGTCACAGAGTCAGACACAACTCAGTGACTGAAAAACAATAATAACAAGTTAAGGACAAAAAGTTCTATGGAAGCGGAAAACAACTTGAGAAAGACAGAATAAAGGGCAGATATACAATGAAGAAGAAAAGATGGATTTGATGGAGGTGCTGGTCAGAGGCTCTGGGAGGAGGAGGAAGGGTTGGGATGAGGAGAAAATTAATTCAGCAGATTTCAAAGACAAGCAGTGTTACGTGAAAAAATGGAATTGTTTCTTTATAAGTCTAAAACAGAAAATATGGTAACTTTGAAAATTAAGAGCTACTTCTATTGTGGTTGTCATTAGTCAATAGTATAATGTGGTATGGTACTTACCATGATAGTTTTGGAATACATTTATAAATAAGATTTTAATGTCTTGTTAAATTTGGAACTGATAAGGCATTCTGGGTGCACAGGCTAGGGCAGGGATTTATAAACATACCTGGAAAGGCATAGCTGAGATAAACGGACATAAAGTGAGAGAAAAAAAATAGCATATCTAGTCATTTCACTGCAAGTATATTGAATCAAGTGTTAAGATGAATTTACAGTAAAATGACTAGACACACTAATTTTGTTCTCTCACTTTATGTCCAGAGAGAGAGAGCAGCATATATTTGTCTGTCAACCTATCTAATCTAGTATTGTATTTTAATGTATCAATACTTGGAGAAAAAGCTAACAGTAAACCAATTCTTGACTAGCATGTGAAACAGCTACTTTTCAAAATCCTTTTCCTCCTATTGAGCTCTAATTTTACAACTGAAAAGTCAGGCATAGTAAACAATACTGTATTTCTATCTTGCTTTCTATAATGTATAGCACAGCACCTGGTGTAAATACACAATAAACACATTTAATGATACTGTAGAAGTTAAGAGTGTGAGATATTTTGAATTCTGACTTTCAGTTCCTGGCTTTGTGACCTAGAGTAAATGATGTGATCTCTCTGTACCTTATTGTCTTCATTTGCAAAATGGGGGTCATTATAATGCCTACCTCATGGAGTTGTTGTGAGCATTAAATTAGTTAATTCATGATCTGAGTGCTTGGCATATATTAAGCACACAGTAAAACGCCAGTTAAGGATTAAACAATGACCTTAAAGAGGTAGCATTCAAGGAACAGTAGGAAGTGGCTTCATCAGGAAAAGGTTGTGACTCAAATATATAATAAGTGTGTGTATGTGCGTGTGTGTGTGCAGTCACTCAGTTATGTCCAATTCTTTGCCCCGACAGCTCCTCTGTCCATGGAGTTTCCCAGGCAAGAATACTAGAGTGGGTTGCCATTTTCTTCTCCAGAGGATCTTCCCTACCTAGGAATAGAACCCATGTCTCCTGTGTCTCCTGCTTGGCAGGTGGATTCTTTACCACTGAGCCACCTGGGAAGTCCTATATGTTAAGTACATTTGGCCAAAAAAAAAGTCTTGGCTATAACTCAGATATTTGGTTGTACTGGCACAATTTCTGTCGCCTATCTGACCCAACTTTCCAGAAGATCTTTATGGTAAAGCATACAACCATCCATCCTGGTGGCCATAGTTTTATCTCTGGCCCAGGCTAAGAACTCCCTTCCAGCTTTATCCTACCTTGTCAAGGACAAACATAATGCTGACCAAAGTGGATCTCCCAGGCTCTTGCAGAAAAGCTTCATTCTTCTTTACCATCCTCATTAGGATTGAAGATTGCTGAACTCTGGTGGGAAGAGCTTCGCTGCTAGGCTTCCTGGCAGCCCACACTTCAAGGCAGCCCATGAGAGCATGGGAAGGTGACTTTTCTCTAGGAGGCTCTGGTAAGACATACACAGTTCATTTAGCCAGGATCATTGTAAAGTCACTGCTGGGGTGTTAACTGTCACTGCCCACAGAGTGCAGCATGTAACAGGTACTAATAGACCTGGATGGATATGAATTGAGAGCCTGTCCTCAACCCTCTTTACTTCAATCCAGAAGCCTCCCAGATGAGCTAGAAGCCTCATCGCTGTAGTTACTGACCCAAATGACCCAAATGGCATTCCTCACCACCTTACAAACCCTTTCGCTGCACCTGTAGACTTCTTGATCTTAACTGAAGATTTCCCCTGAATCTTCAACTTCTTTCTGAATGTCTTCTTCCCTTTGCTGCATAAGCTGAAAACTTGCTCTCTCACATTTCTTCAATATGTCTCTCAAAGACAGGCTGTCTGACTCTCACATCCTTACAGGAGGTGGGGAAAGTACTCCTCTGGACCCCTGTCACTGCTTCCAAACCATTTCTCCTTCTTCTTTCAAAAACTCCAGCTCCTTTGAAGTTCTAGTCATGCCACTGTACCACCCTGTATCAGCATCCCTAAAAGACAGCATACAGATGGCACAGTTGTATGCGGTTAATTTGAAGATGATTTAATAAAGGGACTGCAGTGTTGACTCTCACCCTAACCCTAGGGTGGGGTTAGAGTTTTCACTCTGTACAGTGGAAAATTCTAGTATAATTTATAGTCAGCCCTCCATATCCATGATTCCTTCATGTCTGTGTTTCCTGCATCCACAATTTCAACCACCTTCAGATCACGAGTATGGAAGTGCTTATTATTGAAAAAGCTCCACATATGGAGAAGGAAATGGCAACCCACTCCAGTATTCTTGCCTGGGAAGTCCCACAGACAAAGAAGCCTGGAGGGCTACAGTCCATAGGGTCGCAAAAGACTAGGACATGACTTAGCAACTAAAAACACACACAAAAAACCAACTTGTCACTCCTGAGGTATCTTTGCATCCACTTTGTTTTCTCTTTTTTAAATCATTTGTTAACCTACTCAATGCGGAAAAGATACTTGATCATGTGATTGTACAAAGTCCAGAATTAAAAAAGATATAAAACCAGAAAAAAAAAGAAAAAGCTCCACATATAAGCGGATTGCCACAATTCAAACCTGTGCTGCTTAAAGTTCAACATATTTACAAAGATGTGAATGAGGTAAGGAAGGCACAAGAGGTCATGCAGTGACTCAGGTTAGTATCAGTGGAACTATCATCATTCCTAGGCCTGATGGAACAAGGAAAGGGAACGCAGGCACCCAGAAGGAGAGAGATGTGTAGACAAAGCCACGTTGAAGAGCAGAGATCTTGAGTTCCGGGACACAGCCTCCCTCCATCCATTCTGAGGATCCCCAATGGCCAAACCCAACCAGAACCAGAGAGCAAAAAAAACCAATTGGTTTAATCTAGGTTTGAGCTCCCATGGCACTAAGTGCAATGGAGAAATGTGGATCTGGAGGGACAGATGGAACATATCTAGCTTAAAACCAATGCTTTTGGGGGGGGACTTCTCTGGTAGCTCAATGGCTAAGACTCTGTGCTCCCAATGCAGAGGTCCCAGGTTCTAACCCTGGTCAGGGAACTATATCCCACATGTGGCAACAAAGATAGAAGATACTTCTTGAGTGCTGCAACTAAGATCCAGTGCAGCCAAATAAATAAATATCCTTTTTTAAAAATGCTGTTTTTGGTTGCTATCATCTTTCAACCTCTTACTCTTTGACGATGTGAAATCCTAGCTCATTTTCTTGCTCTCCGCCCCTTAGTGACCTCAGCATCCATTTGGGTGTGCACACCCACCCTGTGATCTTTTTCATCCATTCATACTGTCACACCCTAACTACTACCACCAATAATAACAGTATTGGCTTCAAGCATCTCACTTGCTGACCACCACCTCTTATCTCTAAAGTTCGCTGACTCTTTTCATTGCAATTTTTAAACATTTTTTAGGCCTCCAATCTACTGACTTTATACTCTTCCATGATTCATCCACAGTCCCACCTCCATTCCCCTGTCTTCACTTTCCACTGTGTCCAGAGAAAACTCCATGGACCTCACTCCCTTGAAAAGAACCTCTCTAACGTATTCACCTGTCAAAAATTTAAGTCTGGTTAAAGCCAACTGTTTGCATTTTCCAGTGGCGGGGTGGGGTGGGGGGAAACATAAAATCATGCCAACTGGTTTTTCTCTATATTTGCTATCTCAAGCTACAAATGGGCATCCCAATCCACTCAGAAATCCTAGGCTGATCCTGGTAAGTATGCCAATTACTCTTCAAGATGCTTAATTCATGCATTCTTTCTTCTTGAGCTCCTCATACTCTTCTGCACCCAAGTTTCCACACCCTTCTCTATTCACCACCAATTCTACAAACCTCCCAGTACTGCATCCATATCCCTGCCCTCCATCCTGTAACCATGGAATAAGAGTCCCTCCTATCAAAGCCCAACCACTCCCTTTGTCCTCAAGATTTCAACCCTTTTCATTTTTAAAATAAATGCATTACAGGACTTCCCTGGTAGTCCAGTGGTTGGGAATCTGCCTGACAATGCAGGGGACATAGGTTCAATCCCTGATCCGGGAAAATTCCACATACCACAAGGCAGCTAGGCCCGTGAGCCACAGCAGCTGAGAACACACTCTAGAACCCGAGAGCCACAACTACTGAAGACCGCATGCCCTAAAGCGTGTGCTCTGCAATGAGAGAAGCCACTGCAATGAGAAGTCTGCCTACCGTAACTAAAGAGTAGCCCCCACTTCCCACCACCAGAGAAAACCCATGTACAGCAATGAAGACCCAGTGGAACCAAAAATAAAAATAAATAAATAAGTAATTAATTAAAAATAAATAAATGTGTTCCTATTCTCATTCTCTTTCTCTCCTGCATCAATTTGCCTCTACTGGATCATTTTTAACATCAAATGGAGTTGGTGATGGACAGGGAAGCCTGGCGTGCTACAGTCCATGGGGTCACAGAGTCAGACACAACTGAGTGACTAAACTGAACTGAATATGACAATTACCTCCCATCTTAAAAAATATTTCCCTTATATAAGGAATTTAGAAAGACGGTAATGACGATCCTATACATGAGACAGCAAAAGAGATACAGATATAAAAAACAAACTTTTGGACTCTGTGGGAGAAGGCGAGGGTGGGATGATCTGAGAGAATAGCATTGAAACATGCATATTACCATATGCAAAATAGATGACCAGTCCAAGTTCAATGCATGAAACAGGGCACTCAAAGCCAGGGCAATGGGACAACCCAGAGGTATGGGATGGGGAGTTCAGGATGGGGGACACATTATACCCATAGCTGATTCATGTCAATGTGTGGCAAAAACCACCACAATACACCTCCAATTAGCCTCCAATTAAAATCAATAAATTAATTTTAAAAATGTTTCCTTGACTACAAATTCTCCTCCATTTCCCATCCAATTCATCCGTTCCTCTTCAAAGGCAAACCTGAAATAACTATGTACAGATGCTGCTTCTCTGCAACTCCCCGTCTCTCCTCTGCCCATTTCTATCTGCCTTCCACTACCACCATTCCATGGAAATGCTGCTCCTGTTTAGACTGCCAGTGACTAGACTGCCAGTGACTTATTTGTTCCCAAGTCACTTGATGTGATCTATCTGCAGCCTGTGACGTAGCTAACTGGACTCCTATTCTTAAATCATTTTCCTCCTGTGGTTTTTGTGGACACCATTTTTCCTGATTTTCCTCCCTGGCTCCCTGGCTTTTCCTTCTCCATCTTCTTCTTTGCTGGCGCAATCTCCTTAACTGGATTTCTAAATATTAATGACTCCAGACTCTTCTCTACTCTGAGCTGTCTAATACATTAGCCATTGGCTAATGTCAATGTATCTATTTAAGTTTAAAATAACCGAAATGAAATAAAAGTTCAGTTCCTCCATCACACTAGCCACATCTCAAGGGCTCAGGAGGCAAGTGTGTCTAGTGGACAACGTGGTCACAAAACATTTCCGTCATTGCAGAGACTTCTGTTGGACCTGACTGACCCAAATTCCTTCCCTAAGTGATCTCACCCAGCTAGTCCCACGGCTTTAAACACCATCTATACGTTGAATTCGAAATTTACACCTCTAGCTCTAACCGAGACTTCAGATTTATACGTAAAGTGCCTAACTGACACAACCACTAGAATGTTTAACAGGCTATTCAAACTAACACCCAAAACAGAACACTTCCTTGTCACCCCCTCCTCCCCTTTCTTTACCCACAAAAGCTTGTTTCTCTTCCTGTCTAGTCCTGGCACGACACCATCCAACCAGTTTTCAAGCCAAATATCAGCAGTCACCTTGATTCCCAATATCTAATCCATCAATGAGTCTTACTGACTCTATCCATAAAATATATGTCAAATCTACCCTCTTCTGCCTCCCACTGTCATCTTCTTGTCTAAGGTTTTTGTCTGGATTAGTGTCCTTCTCATACACGATCCCCTGCAATGAAACCCAGCACACAGCATGTGTGCATTAAATATGTTGAAAAAAATTAATAAGTACAATGCTATTTAATAGTGCAAAATAATCTTACTTTTAAAAATATTCATGAATAATACTTGTTAAAGAAATTTTAGAAAACAGATTTAAGAAGATAATAAAAATCACTTCCAGGCAGACTTTACTTAGGATTGATTACGGCTCAATATTATTATTCAGTTTATCAATTACTAATACATTTTCACACCTTCATACACTTTACCTCTGTGCATTTATCTGCATTGTCAGTGCAGCTTACCTCCCCAAAAGAAATTTTCGTTGCTCATTCCTGATCAGTCCAGCCTTTTCTGATTAATCCAGTATAGTTTCTTGACCTCTTTTAATTATAGTCCACGCCTGTCAACCTCACAGGAGTTGGCTCATGCAGCAGACATTTATTGCGTTCTGGAGTTCCCAACTTGGTTTCTGTCCCTGCCTGCCACTCAGCTCCTCCCTGCGTCCACAACTTCCTTGTCAGCCTTAATTCAAAATAACTCATCCAATAACTCCAAACAATGTCTGCTACTCCATCTTCTTTGATTCTCGTTATTTACTGGTAGTCGCTAAAACGCTTGATCACCCCCTATTCATTCCACCTGCAACTAAGTGTGGTCAAGCTGATTTTTCGTACAGGCAATTCCAGTAGTGAGGGGATGGGTAGTAGGGAATGCAGGGGTATCTCTTGGGGCTTGGATTCTAGACATTATCAATATGTCCAACATCTGCATTGCCTGTGTCAGTTTACAGCACCACTTCAAACATACTATCTCCGCAGCAATCCAAACACTATTATTTGCCTACCCAACAATTCTCTCTCCTCCACCCTCCTCCAACTTCCTCCTCTCCAAGAGAATGTCCATTTTGTTCAGCACCCACCCTACACCAAACAGCCAGATACAACAGGTGAGTTGTATATCATCCTCCATCCTACTCCAGCCAGCTTTGTGGTCTCATTCCTTTGATGAGTGGGCAGGTGACATAACATGGCCAGAGAGTGAAAGTCTTCTGTGAGAGGTTCTGGAAAAGGTTTCCTCACTCTTACACAAACAAACAAAAAAGGGCCCGATGACAAGATAACCTCTTGAAATCTGGAGACTGCCTATCCAGATGTAATTTCTGAGACCACTAAATATCTGCTTTTAAGTAGGAGGGGAAACGGCATTAAGCTGAAGCCATTGCTGGGAATGGCAGAGCGGGCAGACGAAAGAAAACTATATCCTTTGTAATGTTCTTAAGCTGTTGTTCACACTGAGCCAGAGGCTCTACTTCTGGACTTTCATCTATGTATTGTAAGCCCAGGGGATTCTGATGCCATCAAAATTTGAGAGGCACTGACTTCTAAACCCACAATTATAAAACTTCTCCACCACTACCAGCTAAGTAATCTTAAGCAATTTAACTTTTATAGAATCCTTTTCTTTATCTGTAAAGTGCAAAAGTAATATTCACCTTATGACCTTATTGTGAGGATACAGAGTTAAGAGGATTTGATAGAATACAGAAAGTGCTGCAAGGTCCATTAGCCAGAAAATGATGCTACATAGTTCCTAAATATTTCCCAAACTTGCCTGCTGATACAAATAGATGGATTGGTTAGATGAGTTGGTCTTAGGCCTCTCCCCTGGAGATTCTGTTTCAGTAGCTCCCTACTGTACCCTAGAAATCACATTTTTAACAACACTGTTCTAGGATCTAAGCAAGTTTGAATTTAGCAAAGGAATGTGTGAAAATGTTGCTCAGTTGTGTCCTACTCTTTGTGATCCTGTGGACTGTAGCCCACCAGGCTCCTCTGTCCATAGAGTTCTCCAGGCAAGAATACTGGAGTGGGTTGCCATTTCCTTCTCCAGAGGATCTTCCTGATCCAGGATCCAGGGATGGAACCCAGGTCTAATGCATTGCAGGCAGATTCTTTACCATCTGAGCAATCACAGAAGACCTAGCAAAGGAATATACAATGTAAACTCCTATGCAGCAGGAGTTGGGATTTCCACTGTCTAAATCGAGATCTGCCACTGTCTCACTTGAGCAAGCTGTTTAACCTTTCTGGACTTGTTTACTCCTCTGTACACTTGTCCTATCTAACCTACAAGTCCACGGGGGACTGAAGGCAAATTACACGTGGGGTGAAGGGGTTTCTCTCAGTATTTTTATATTGCTGTAATGGGAATTAAGTAAACACAAAATTAAGCAAAACTGAGATAGGATAGGTGTTGCCTTTATGGTAAAATTAACTGAATAGGACGATGTGATCTCTGGCCCGCCACCTTGAACCCCTGAGCGTCCACTCCTCTCAGGATCACGGTGTAACCTGAGGTGATCACCTACTCAGGTCACACTGTTCGAGATCTGTGAAAACGTCTAGAAAAGTGAAAAGCCTGAGTGTTGGGAAAGAGGAGAAATACGAAGACCCTAAATTCAACTTTCTGTACCAAGGTACCTTTAACTGGCAAACACTTTCAGTAGCTGCGCATGTGCAACAGAAACATTTCTCTCGGCGTTTCATAAAGAAAAACGGCGATGTATGCCATTGGCCTCAGGTGGAAGTCACAAAGTTGGTAAAGCTGGAACACCTGCTAACTTGGGCGCTCCGGGGTTCTTTAGGGCGCACAGGTGTTCTGACATTCTCATGAGCTGCAACCAAACTTCTCCAGGGCGTTAATCCGTGAATTTCAGTTTATGCACTGGCTTGTAGGTTAGCAGAAACCCGCCCCCCACCCCCCGCCGGAAGCCAGCGGAGCGGTCTGAGCCCGGGCTTCCGCCTCTGGCCTTGAACTCCTCCCACCTCAAGCAAGCCACGCCCACCAAGACGCCCACTCTTCGAGTTTGAGTCTCCGGAGAGCCCGTAGTTTTGAACTCTGACCGCTCCTGCGGCCGGCACCGGGATAGCACGCATGCGTATTTTCTTTGAATGGGTGGTGCCCTTATCCTCGCTGCGGCTGCAGGAGCCCTGGCCTTGCTGCTGCTGGCAGTACGGCTGTGGGTCGTCCTGAGTCCTCGCGCTCCTGTGCCTCGGCGGTCTCTCAGCCTCTTGGTGGTGGCTGGATCTGGTGAGCATACGGGCCTTGACTGGCGGGCTAGGGTCGGGAACTACAAAACCCAGAGTCCATCGCGGCGCTCTTCGGCAGCGCCAGTAGGACTTTCTGCAGCTTTGAATGCTGAGATTTGTAGTTTGTGTGCATGATTGGCTCGTCTGCCCAACCTGGGCAAAACGCTGGTTTGTTGCCAATGTGCCTCAGGCCGCGCGTTTATTGACAAATGGGTAATTTACACTTGTCTGTAATAAACTTTTCTGTAGCGTATATTTTTCTAACAAAGTAAGTATCAGTTACCAAAGATGACACAGAAGCCTGTTGATGCAACATGAAATTTCCCTGAATAAATATTGTTATTTTGCATTATTAATCTAGACATTTGGGATTTAATTTAGGAATCACAGTTACTGCATGAAAAACAAGACAAACCGAATCGTCGCATTTTTAAGTATACATATACAAAATCTGCGAGTGTAGGAGCAATTACCTACTAACAGGAGAACAATACACACCTTAGGATGTTGTGTCAGGGAATGAACAACAATCTGTACAGTCAGATAATGCCATCTAAAGGGAATCGGCCAGCTCTGTACGCGCTTACAACTTTAAATGGACAGCTCTGACAGCCATACACACCCACACTGTGTACATATAGAAATGCCAGAAAATTGCATCCAGAAAGATTAATGTTTATAGTATTAGCAAGTGTTCTAAACCTATGTTCACCTGTAATTCATTACTTTATTCACTTAATGTGTTTTGAGCCATGGGAGAGAGGGCAGGCAGTAAACTAAGCCCTGAAAATAACAAAACTGATTAACACTACTTGTCATGAAGTGCTATGTCCCACGCACTGAAAGGTGTGAGGGAACAGCTGTGAGCGAAATGGAGAATATAGAAAAACTAACAAAACAAAAAACAGAATGGATCCTTGGCGCAATGAGAAAAGTGCTGTAACCTGGAAAGTAGAACCTGCTATGTAAGTTCACACTGGGCATCACTTTATCTGAACCTGAGGCAGGAGGCTTCCTGGAAGAAGTGATGTCTAAACAGATACTTGAAAGAAGACTAAGAATTAGCCAGACAAGGGGGAGCTGGGTCTTTGAGGTCTGGAAAGCTGTGTAAAGAAAGCCATGGCACTTCGGATGGCCAGACGTGAGAGAGCACTCCTGCAGTGAGTTGGATGTGGGGAGGTAACAATTGGAGAGGGTATTTTAACACCCCCCAAACACACACACATAGAGAAAGCGACACTACTCCACTGCATCCTACCATGTAGTCATTAGGATCACTTACCTCTAAGTTAACATAATACCAGAGTTAAATGACATCTCTGCAACTTACTAATTTGGTGATCTTGGGCAAATTAGTTAACCTCATTGAACCTTCTGTTTCCACTTTGAAAAACGTGAGTTAGGAAGAGCTGAGAGAGTAAATGTGGTGGTAAAGTGCTTAGCAAAGTGCTTGGCACATAGTAATGCATTTAATAAGTGATGACTTTTGATAGTCCTAGTAGCAATGGGATCTTTTAAAGAATTTTTAAATGAAGAGTGACCCAGTTGCATCTGAGCTTTCACAAAGACCATTCAGCCTGCATTGTCAAGAGAATGTCTTGCAAAGACTGAGGTAGGGAGACAAGTAGGACTTTTGAACATTTCAGGTGACAAATGACAGCCTGACTGGGGGGGTTGAAGAGTGAGGGGATGGAGAAAAGTATATGCATTTAAGTGAGATTTACGAGATAAAAATCACTAGAATTGTGGATTGGAAGTGGAGGGTGATGGGAAGGTGGGCTCAAGAGTCATGTCTGGGTTTCTGGCTTGAGCAGATGGATGGAAGAATGGATGTTCAAGCCATTCACTTAACATCATTAGATTTGGCAGACTGGGAACCAAAACTAAAATTGAGAATTTGTCAGGCAGGTGGTGCCCTCTGTCATTCAAACCATTGAGGGTATGAAGAGTCAAGGACCTCCAAAAGTCATCCAAACCAAAGAAAGATTTGTAGTTAGATAAATAATTTAATAGTTCATGTCCAAAATTTAGGATGGGAAGGCATTTTCCTTGTTTACCCTGAGTACCAAAAAATGCTTAATCTTACCATAAAGTATCACTTGTTTAAAGAATACCAATCAAAATTATTATTTGTCTTTGAAATAACATATGTTTCAAAGACATGTGACCTGCTTAGATAATTTTAGATGTAATATTAAATTGTCTGTCATTGGAGGTACAGCAGTAACAAAATAAAAGCCCTTGCTATCATGGTGTTTACCGTCTATTGGGGCTAGGGTGGGGGAGACCAAAATGGAAAAAATGAATAGACTGAATAGTTAGTTAGAGGCAATAAATACTATGAAGTAGAGATAGGAAGTTATATTTTAGATAGAACTGTCAGGGAAAGCCTCCTTGGGGAGATGACAGATACCCAACAGCAAGGAGGCCAGAGTGGCTGGAGTAGACTGTGTAAGGTGGGGAAGAAGTAGATGAGGCCCAAGAGCTTACAAAAAGTCTTTTATTCCATATGAGAAGGGGAGCCCTTGGAGGGTTTTGAATAGAGATAAATAATTTGATCAACTCTTTTTAGTAGGATCACTATAGAGGCTGTGTTGAGAATAGACTGTAGTGGATACTTAAATAGACAAGGGCAGTGAGGGCAATAGACCAGGAAGCTACAGTCATAATCCATGCAAGAGAGGTGTGGTTTGGAGCAGGATGCTTGCAAAGGAAGTTAGAAGTGATTGCATTCTGGGTTCATCTTAAGATAGAACAGAGAGGATTTCATTCCCAAAGAATAAATCTTATTGAAAGAGTAAAATGGAAGACAAAGCCCATCATTTTAATGACTTGATTCAGTAACAAGCTTAAATTTTCAAAGAATGTATTCAGTGAAGCTTTCCTTTAAAGAAAAAGGAAAAAAGACCATGAAAGTAGGTAAAATAAAGTCTTAACTGCAGTGGAAGATGTTATGTATATTAGGTTTTATCCTTAATTGTTCTAGCTGTGAAAATAAGTACCTACTTTGCAAACTACCACACTTTTTCAAAGTTAAAAACAAAAATTCTAAGATGAGTATGAGATGTGTGAATTACTTGCATAAGAAGATGGATGACAACTTATTGACAGAGGCGCCTGTTGGGCTACAGTCCATGGGGTCACAGAGTCAAACAGGACTGAGCAGCTAACACTTTCATTCACTTTCACAGAAGAAAATGGGTGACAAGTTATTAAGTTCCAGTATGATTCTAATTCCCTTTATATTTACTCTGTGCTGACTATTTCTATATCTAATTCCTTCTGGGATCTAGAGAGTAATCTTTCCCTTTCTACTATAAGAATATATATGTGCTTCGAGAAAACACATACTTAATTTGTTTGATTATCCTACTTGTTTGTTTGTATCACTATTGAAAGCTTTCTTACAACAGGGAGGTGGGGCAGGGGGAGCTTTGTAGCATAGTGAGTCACTAGTGAAGCCGCTCGGTCGTGTCTGACTCTTTTTGACCCCATGGACTGTAGCCTACCAAGCTCCTCTGTCCATGGGATTTTCCAGGCAATAGTCCTGGAGTGGATTGCCATTTCCTTCTCCAGGGGATCTTCCCGACCCAGGGATCAAACCCGGTCTCCCGCATTGTAGACAGACGCTTTACCGTCTGAACCACCAGGGAAGTCTATGCTTTGTAGCATGACCAGAAGCAAAGAAGAGGTAACAAATAAGATGAACACCGAGAATGTTAAAGACACCAACCTGGCTGAGGCCAAGGGATTGTGCAATTAAATAGATAAGATAGGGCTCATTCTTAAGAAGTTCAATTGCCTTGCTTAATTGGCATATAGTTAATGAGATAAATAAATGTTCTTTTGATTTTTTTTCCCCCTGAAAGAAACCTTAATGAACACAGTTGATTTTTAAATCATGGTTTTAAAATTAAAGTGTTAAAATTTTGGAGATTGTACGATTTCAGAAATTGAACACACAGTGGTTGGATGAAGTTTGGTAAATATTTGAGGACCTGCAGAGAGCTGAGACCTCTGTTAGGAGGTGTTGAACAAAAGTCTTCCTTAGAAAGATCTGAGCCCTAGCAATCAGTGCTCATCAATTCAGTTCAGTTGAGTTCAGTCACTCAGTCGTGTCTGACTCTTTTCAACCCCATGAATCGCAGCACGCCAGGCCTCCCTGTCCATCAGTGCTCATGCCTGCCTAATATTACTTCACAACATGGAAGCCTTCAGCAGCTGCTTCCCATTTTCCAACCTACTTTGCTGACCTTACTTCACCCTCATCTTTCTTCCCAGTGTTCCCACCAAGCCTTGAACACCCATCCCGGATCTTGTCTTCTCGTGTCCTAATGATCCCACCCCACCCACTGGCATCCCTATACCTGTCTGCCCATTAGCTTCACTTTTAAGTCATCTCAGCCTTTACCAGGGATCTTCTCTATGCTGAGGGCATTGCTTTTCATTACAGTTTGCTTGCCCGTCCCCCTCATTTTAATGTTTTTTGCTGTCTTGCGTCACTCTTTATATACCTGTGCGTGTCTTGCCCCTCTCCCATCAGACTTCTTGATAACAGGACCTGTGTCTTATACCAAGCTTCCCAAGTGACACAGTGGCCAAGAATCTGCCTGCAATGCAGGAGACTTGAGACACAGTTTTGATCCCTGCGTCAGGAAGGTCCCCTAGAGAAGGAAATGCTAACTCTCTCCAGTATTCTTTCCTGAGACAATCCCACGGACAGAGGAGCCTGATGGACTGTAGTCCATGGGGTCGCAAAGAGTTGGACACCACTGAGCCACTGAGCACACACAGTACAGTGTCTTATACTTCTGTGTACCTTCTTCAGCTAGAACAGTAGCATGACTTACTGCTGGTACTGATGTTATTTTTATATTATCCTCTTCCCCCATATAGAAATAATATTTCTTCAGGGGCACAGATTATTGTTTCCATATATTCCTTCTGTATTTTGAGAAATGCACAAAACTTAGCAGTAGGATAACATCATCAGATGGATATGTCCATTACAAGTTTCTTCATCTTAGGCCTTCCAATATTTTTTCCAGGTGGGCATACCACTGAGATGCTAAGGCTGCTGGAGAACCTGTCCAATGCTTATTCTCCTAGACATTATATCGTTGCTGACACTGATGAAATGAGTACCCATAAAATAAATTCTTTTGAACAAATTCGAGCTGATAGAAACCCCAGTGCTACGGTAAGTAATAATTTCTGTGTCTAAGAAAGTTACAGGTTATATATTGAATTTAATTCTCTCATGAAGCAATCTCATGGCACTTCAGTGCCCTGCTCACACAATACAGTCACACGTTTATTGCCGATGAAATATAGTGCCTTTACTACCCAAAGATAAAAGCTTCTTTAAATCTTCAGATAAAAATGGTTGCTAATTTCTTATATTCTTTTGTTTCAAATAGATAATTTTTTTTGGTAATTCCAACTGCAAAAATTGTTTTATTTATAATTACATACATTAAAGCATCCAGTTCATGTGCTTATTGGCTCTTCGTTAAATTTTTTTTTTTTATTAAGAACACACCAAAGTGTAATTCTTTGTAATATTTATCTGTTTATTTGGCTGTGCTGGGTTTTAGTTGCAATGTGCAAACTCTTGGTCGTGGCATGTGGGATGTAATTCCTTGACCAGGGATTGAACCTGAGCCCCCTGCATTGGGAGCATGGAGTCTTAGCCACTGGACCATCAAGGAAGTCTCTCATTAAAGTTCTTTATCAATGTATTACGTGTATTGATCATTTATCTGTTACTATTGTTTATCCTTCCAATTATATCTGTATCTGCCTTTAAAAATTACTTCTCAGCTCCTCGTTGCTCACTTCATTTTAGCATTTTAATCAGAATTTGGAGTAAACTGAAAAAAAGTAAAACTATTTTATCAAGGAAAGAAACCAGAGCTATTCTTCATTAGCTTGTCTCCGTCGTTCCCTCTCTCTGGTACCTGCCTGGCCATGGAGCTCCAACAGGTAGTTCAGGAATGGACAGACAACCCGGCTCAGGCCACTCAGATGGTTCCCTCTGGGCTCTTTGGACTTGAGGACCCAGAGAATGGAAATAGTCTTTCTTCAGGTGCTTCAGCTCTATAAAAGAGAGAACTTGGAGAAAAGCAGTCATGTTTTCACCTGCTAGCTAAAGACAGCTAGAGCAAACTATGAAGTTAATATACAGGAAGAGCAAGATGGAAAAGCAGATGCTGAGTCCTGCCTTCAGTTACTCCAGAGCTGCCCTCATATGAGCCCTATCGTTCTTATCGATAGTGCATCTAATCAGGATGCACTAATGGGTAACTCACCCTCTGCTGACCTTTGTAGCTAGTTAAACCTTGTTTTAGTTACAATTTGGTCACTTGTAAGCGTCATCCCTTACTGTGTGCATGCGTGCTAACTCACTTCAGTCGTGTCTGATTGTTTGCAACTCTGTGGACTGCAGCCTGCCAGGCTTCTCTGTCCATGGGATTCTCCAGACAAGAATACTGGAGTGGGTAGCTATTCCCTCCTCCAGGGGATCTTTCTGACCCAGGGATCAAACCCATGTCTCTTAAATCTCCTGCATTGGCAGGTGGGTTCTTTACTATTAGTGTGACCTGGGAAGGCCCCTCATCCCTCACTTCAGTTCAGTCGCTCAGTCATGTCCGACTCCTTGCGACCCCATGAACTGCAGCACACCAGCCCTCCCTGTCCCTCACCAACTCCCAGAGCCTACCCAAATTCACGTCCATTGAGTCGGTGATGCCATCCAACCATCTCATCCTCTGTCGTCCCCTTCTCCTCCTGCCCTCAAATCTTTCCCAGCATCAGGGTCTTTTCAAATGAGTCAGCTCTTTGCATCAGGTGGCCATCCCTCACTTATGCACTACTAAAATGTGTTCTTGGAAGATCCCTGTTAAACAAGATTGAAATCCACCCGCTATTATTCAGCCATAGTGAAATATGTGGTATGGGATGAGCCAAAATGCTTCATTTCTGTTTCAGGACTCAATACTGTGTTAGTTTCCTAGTGCTGTTATAACAAAGTGCTATACACAGGGTGGCTTGAAGCAAGGGAAATTTATTCTCTCACTTCATTTGTAGTTATTATAAAATAATGGCTGTATTCTGTATAATATATCCTTATAATTTATTTATTTTATGTGTAGTTTAATCCCTTCTCCGACTTGCCCCTCCTTCCCTTGCCCCATTGGGAACCACTAATTTGTTCTCTGTATCTGTGATTTTATTTCTTTTTTATTATATTCACTAGTTTATTTTTTCGATTCCACATGTGATATTATACAGTATTTGTCTTTCTCTAACTTACTTCGCTTAGTATAATATGCTCCAAGTCAATGCATATCATTGCATTTGGCAAAATTTCATTCTTTTTATGGCTGAGTAGTATTTCATTGTGTATGTGTGTGTATACACTACATCTTCTTTATCCATTCTTCTGTTAATGGACACTTAGGTTCCTTCCGTATCTTGGCAGTTGTATATAATGCTGCTATAAACCTTGGGGTGCATGTATCTTTTTGATTGAGTGTTTTTGTTTCTTTTTTCAAATATATACCCAGGAGTGGAATTGCTGGGTCATGTGGTAGTTCTCTATTTTTAGTTTTTTGGGAAACCTCCATACTGTTTTCCACAATAGCTGCACCAATGTACATTCTTACCAACAGTGTATGAGGGTTCTTTTTTTTCCACATCCTCACCAACATTTGTTATCTGTGTTCTTTTTGATGACAGCCAGACAAGTGTGAGGTAATATCTCATTGTGGTTTTAACCGACATTTCCCTGATCATTGGCCATCTGATCTTTTCTTTGGAAAATTGTCTGTTCAGATATTCTTCCCCTTTTTTAATCAGGTTGCTGGGCTTTTTTTTTTTCTTTGTTTTTTGATATTTGAGCTGTTTATATATTTTTGGATATTAGCCCCTTATTGATCATGTATTTGCAGATGTCTTCTCCCACTCAGTAGGCTGTCTTTTTATTGTGTCAGTGTTTTCCTTTCATGTGCAGGAGCTTTTAACTTTCATTAGGTTCCATTTGTTTATTTTTGCTTTTGTTGCCTTTTTTTAGGAGACAGATCCAAAAAACACTGCTACAATTTCTGTTGGGAGTCTTCTGCCTGTGTGTTCTTCCAGGAGTTTTATGGTTTCTGGTCTTACATTTAGGCCTTTAATCCATTTTGAGTTTATTTTTTCTACCTGATGTTAGAGAATGTTCTAATTTTATTCTTTTATATGTAGCTATCCAGCTTTCTCATTGCCACTTATTTAAGAGACTGTCTTTTCTTCACTGTGTGTTCTTGCCTCCTAAAATTTATCCTAAGTAATCGACCATCAGTGTATGGGTTTATTTCTGGGATCTCTGTTCTGTGCCAGAGAACAGAGATCTGTGTGATCTGTGTGTCTGTTTTTTTTTTTTTGCCAGTACCATCTTCTTGATTACTGTAGCTTAATGGTATAGTCTGAGGTCAGGGAGCACAATTTCTCCAGCTCTGTTCTTTCTCGAGATTGTTTGGCTGCTTTGTTGTCTTTTGTACTTCCATACAAATTTAAAAAATTTTTTAAGTTCTATGAAAAATGCCATTGGTCATTTGATAGAAATTACATTGAACCTGTGGATTGCCTTGGGTAGCATGGTCATTTTAAGATTATTAGTTCTTCCAATCTATGAACATGGTATACCTTTACATCTGTTTATGTGGTCTTCAATTTCCTTCATCAGTGTCTCATAATTTTCCAAACACAGGACTTTTTCTTCCTTAGGTAGGTTTATTCCTTGGTATTTTATTCTTTTTTGTGCAATTGTAAATGGGATTGTTTCCTTAGTTTCTCTTTCTGATAGTTTGTGATTAGTGTGTGGAAATGCAGCAGATTTTTGTGTATTAATTTTGTATCCTGAAATTTTGTTGTATTCATTGATGAACTCTTAACAGATTTTGGGTGGTGTCTGTCTTCAGGATTTTTTATATATAGTATCATATCATCTGCAAACAGTGACAGTTTTACTTCTTTCCAGTTTGGATTTTTTAATATCTGTTTCCCTGCTGATTTCTGTGGGTAGGACTTCTAGCACTGTGTTGAATAAACATGGTAAGAGTGGACATTCTTATCTTATTCCTAATTTAAAAAAAAATGTTTTCAGCTTTTCACTTTTGAGTATGATCTTAGCTGTGGACTTGACATATATGGCCTTTATTATGTTGAAGTGTGTTATCTCTATGCCCATTTTCAATATCATTAATAGATGTTGAAGTTTATGAAAAAGTTTTTCTGCATCTATTTAGATGATTATATGGCTAGTCAAGGCTATGGTTTTTCCAGTGGTCATGTATGGATGTCAGAGTTGGACAGTGAAGAAGGCTGAGCACCGAAGAATTGATGCTTTTGAACTGTGGTGTTGGAGAAGACTCTTGAGAGTCCCTTGGACTGCAAGGAGATCCACCCAGTCCATTCTGAAGGAGATCAGCCCTGGGATTTCTTTGGAAGGAATGACGCTAAAGCTGAAACTCCAGTACTTTGGCCACCTCATGCAAAGAGTTGACTCACTGGAAAAGACTCTGATGCTGGGAGGGACTGGGGGCAAGAGGAAAAGGAGACGACAGAGGATGAGATGGCTGGATGGCATCACTGACTTGAAGGATGTGAGTCTGAGTGAACTCCGGGAGTTGGTGATGGACAGGGAGGCCTGGCGTGCTGCGATTCATGGGGTCGCAAAGAGTCGGACACGACTGAGCGACTGTACTAAACTGATGGCTTTTATGCTTCAGTTGGTTAATGTGGTGTATCATATTTATTGATTTGCAGATATTGAAAAATCCTAACATCCTGGGATAAACTTCACTTAATGTATATCATCCTTTTAATGTATTGTTATGTAGTCAGTTATGTAGTTATGTTATGTAGTATATCATCCTTTTATATGTATTGTTATGTTATGTAGTATATCATCCTTTTAATGTATTGTTAGAGTCAGTTAGAGCTAGTGTTTTGTTGAGGATTTTGCATCTATGTTCATCAGTGATCTTGGCCTGTAATTTATTTTTTGTGGTATCTCTGTCTGGTTTGGGTGGCAAGGTGATGCTGACCTCACAGAATGAGTTTGATAGTGTTCCTTCCTCTGCACATTTTTAGAATAGTTTGAGAAGGATAGGTGTTGACTCTTCTCTAAATGTTTGGTGGAAATCACCTGTGAAGCCTTCTGATCCTGAACTTTTGCTTGTTTGGAATTTTTTTTAAATTATTGATTCATTTTCATTTCTGGTAATTGATCTGTCCATATTTGTATTTCTTCCTGATTGAGTCTTGAGAAGTCATGTAAGAGTTTTAGGAATTTGTCCGCTTCTTCTAAGTTGCCCATTTTGTATTGCCCATAGTTGTAGTAGTATCATGACTCTTTGTAGTTCTGTGGTGCAGGTTGTAACTTCTTTTTTATTTCTGATTTTATCGATTTGGGCCCACTTTCTTTTTCTCCTTAATGAATCTGGCTAGAGGTTTATCAATTTTGTTTATCTTTTCAAAGAACCAACTCTTAGTTTCATTGATCTTTTCTATTGTTTTTTAGTCTCTATTTCATTTATTTCCACTCTGACCTTTATAAGTTCTTTTTTTCTGTTAGCTTTAGGTTTTATTTGTTTTTCTTTTTCTAGCTCCTTTAGATTTGAGACTAGATTTCTTATTTGAGATTTTTCTTGTTTCCTGAGGTAAGCTTGTATTGCTGTAAGTGTCCATTTTAGAACTGCTTTTGCTGCATCCCATAGGTTTTGGATCATTGTGTTTTCATTTTCATTTGTCTTCACATATTTTTTTAATTTCCTTTTCAATTTCTTCAGCAATCCATTCATTGTTCAATAGCATAGTGTTTAGCTTTCACAGGTCTATATGTGTTTTGAAGCTTTTCTCTAAAAGTTGACTTTTAGTCTTATAGCAGTGTGGTCAGAAAACATGCTTGATAGGATTCTAGTTTTCTTAAATTTATCAAGGCTTCTTTTGTGTGAAGCCTGTAATGTATCCTGAAAAATGTTCCATGTGCACTTGAAAAGAATGTGTACTCTGCTGCTTTTGGATGGAATGTTCTATAAATACTCCTAAGTCCATCAGGACTATTGTGTCATTTAAGGCTAGTACTTTTTTTGTTAATCTTCTGTCTGGTCTGGATGATCTGTTCATTGATGTGAGTAGGGTGTTAAAGTCCCTTACTATTATTGTCGATTTTTCCCTTTGTGTCTGTATTTCTTTTATGTATTTAGATGCTCCTATGTTGGGTGCATATGTTTATATCTTCTTAGAGCAATGTCTTGATCATTATGTAATGTCCTTCTTTGTCTCTTGTAACAGTGTTTATTTTAAAATCTATTTCTTCTGCTGTAAGTATTGCTACCCCAGCTTTCTTTTGATTTCCACTTGCGTGGAATATGTTTTTCTATCACCTCATTTTTAGTCTGTGTGTATGCTCAAACTACCGCACAATTGCACTCATCTCACACGCTAGTAAAGTAATGCTCAAAATTCTCCAAGCCAGGCTTCAGCAATATGTGAACCGTGAACTTCCTGATGTTCAAGCTGGTTTTAGAAAAGTCAGAGGAACCAGAGATCAAATTGCCAACATCTGCTGGATCATGGAAAAAGCAAGAGAGTTCCAGAAAAACATCTATTTCTGCTTTATTGACTATGCCAAAGCCTTTGACTGTGTGGATCACAATCAACTGTGGAAAATTCTGAAAGAGATGGGAATACCAGACCACCTGATCTGCCTCTTGAGAAATTTGTATGCAGGTCAGGAAGCAACAGTTAGTACTGGACATGGAACAACAGACTGGTTCCAAATAGGAAAAGGAGTTCGTCAAGACTGTATATTGTTACCCTGTTTATTTAACTTATATGCAGAGTACATCATGAGAAACGCTGGACTGGGAGAAACACAAGCTGGAATCAAGATTGCCAGGAGAAATATCAATAACCTCAGATATGCAGATGACACCACCCTTATGGCAGAAAGTGAAGAGGAACTCAAAAGCCTCTTGATGAAAGTGAAAGTGGAGAGTGAAAAAGTTGGCTTAAAGCTCAACATTCAGAAAACGAAGATCATGGCATCCGGTCCCACCACTTCATGGGAAATAGATGGGGAAACAGTGGAAACAATGTCAGACTTTATTTTTCTGGGCTCCAAAATCACTGCAGATGGTGACTGCAGCCATGAAATGAAAAGACGCTTACTCCTTGGAAGGAAAGTTATGACCCACCTAGATAGCATATTCAAAAGCAGAGACATTGCTTTGCCAACAAAGGTCTGTCTAGTCAAGGCTATGGTTTTTCCTGTGGTCATGTATGGATGTGAGAGTTGGACTGTGAAGAAGGCTGAGCACCGAAGTATTGATGCTTTTGGTGTTGGAGAAGACTCTTGCGAGTCCCTTGGACTGCAAGGAGATCCAACCAGTCCATTCTGAAGGAGATCAGCCCTGGGATTTCTTTGGAAGGAATGATGCTAAAGCTGAAACTCCAGTACTTTGGCCACCTCATGCAAAGAGGTGACTCATTGGAAAAGACTCTGATGCTGGGAGGGATTGGGGGCAGGAGGAGAAGGGGACGACAGAGGATGAGATGGCTGGATGGCATCACTGACTTGATGGACGTGAGTCTGAGTGAACTCCGGGAGTTGGTGATGGACGGGGAGGCCTGGCATTCTGTGATTCATGGGGTTGCAAAGAGTCGGACACGACTGAGCGACTGATCTGATCTGATCTTTAGATCTGAAGTGCATCTCTTGTAGGCAGCTGTTTTTTTTTTTTAGCCACTCATTGTCTTTGATTAGATCATTTAGTCCAGTTAAATTTAAAGTAATTATTAATATGCATGTTCTTATTGCCATTTTGTTCATTGTTTTTTAGGTCTTTCTTGTTCTTCTTTTGTTCTCTCATGATTTGATGACTGTCTTTAGGATTAGGTTTGGATTCTTTTTTCTTTTTGCATGAGATATATGTATGATTATGATTATATATATGATTAAATTCATGATTTCTTAATTTCAACTGCATTTTAACAACTTTGCATTTGTATTCTCCTCCCCTCATGATAACTGTTTTAGATATCATGTTTTACCAGGAGTTGTTTTGTGTATCCCTTGTCTGATTATTGTGCATATAGATGGTTTTACTAACTTTCCTGCTAGCTCTGTGCATGGAAAATTTCCTACCTTTCCTGTATTTTTGCCTTTGAAAGTGAAAGTCACTCAGTCCTATCCAACTCTTTTCGACCCCATGGACTATATAGTCCGTGGAGTTCTCCAGGCTAGAATACTGGAGTGGGTAGCTGTTCCCTTTTCCAAGGGATCTTCCCAACATAGGGGTCAAACCCAGGTCTCCCACATTGCAAGCAGATTCTTTACCAGCTGAGCCACCAGGAAAGCCCGAGAATACTGGAGTGGGTAGCCTATCCCTTCTCCAATAGATCTCCCCAACCCAGAAATCGAACTGGGGTCTCCTGCATTGCAGGCAGATTCTTTACCAGCTGAGCTACAGCCTTTACTGATTAATTTTTTCCATTCATATTTTCATGTTTCCAGTTTCTAATTGTGACCTTTTCTTTTTCACCTTAGAGAAGTTCCTTTAACATTTCTTGTAAAGCTGGTTTGGTGGTGCATTTTAACAAGATTAGTTTTTCCAATCCATGAGCACAGAATATCTTTCTATTTATTGGTGTCTTCTTTAATTTCTTTCATCACTGTCCAATAATTTTCAGTAAACAAGTCTTTCACCTCCTTGGCTAAATTTATTCCTAGGTGTTTTATTCTTTTTGATGCAGTCGTAAATGGTATTGTTTTCTTAATTTCTCTTTCTGATAGTTTGTTAATAGTTGTAGAAATACAAAAGAGTTTTGCCTATTGATTTTGTATCCGGAACTTTGCTGAATGTGTCTCTTAATTCCAATAGTTTTTTGGTGGAATCTTTAGTGTTTTCTATATATAAAATATCATAGCACCAACAAATAGTCACTATTTTGTTCTTCTTTTCCAGTTTAAGTTTTGTATAACTTGTCTGTTATACAATGGCCCCAATGTCTGGCCCCACTGTGTTATTTTTGTTATGGAAATAAAACTTTGCAGCCTTTCTGTTTCTTTAAAAATCAGTGTAACAAAGATATTTTTCTAAGAACATGTTTAATTTTGGTAACTTTGCAAATATATTGGCATTGCTGCTGCTGCTGCTAAGTCACTTCAGTCGTGTCCGACTCTTAGCGACCCCATGGACTGCAGCCTACCAGGCTCCCCTGTCCATGGATTTTCCAGGCAAGAGTACTGGAGTGGGGTGCCATTGCCTTCTCCATATTGGCATTAATATTTTCATAATATTCTCTCGCTGTTTTTGTAATCTGTGCTATAGTGTTTGTGTATTTTCCATCTCTTTTGAGTTTCGTGTGTCATGATGTTTTAAATGTGTCTTTTATAAATGACAAAGTATAATTTTAAAATTCAAAACCGAGAATCATTGTCTCTTAACAAACATGTTTGGTACATGTACGTTTATTTTGGTTACTAATATATTAGATTTATTTCTACTATTTTATTTGGTTCTTTCTACTTACCATTTTCTTTGAATCTTTTTTTTGTTCCGTTTCTGCCTTCTGTTTGGATTGAGTTTTCATTGTTCTCCTCTTCTCCTGGAATGGAAATTACCCTCTTCCCTTGGGTATTTTCTTTAAACTGTTAATACAGATATCCAACTTAAAATCAAAATCTTGTTATTTCCAGTCTTCTGGAAAAAAAGAAAAAGCTTTTAGAATATTTTAACTGTATAGCACCACCTCCCATCCTATATGGTATTGTTCAGGGTTTTGGTTCTACCTTGTTTTTATTCCACTTATATTACTTATTACTATTATTTTATGCAGTTAGTATTTATTTAGATGTATGTAGTATTTGCTTTTCTTACCCTCACTACTCCTTTCTTTTGGATCCACTCTTTTTCTTCTAGAAATATATATATTTTTTTAGTTCTTGCATGGAAGGTCAGTAAGTGATTTATTCTTTCCATTTTGTTTGTTTGAATATGTTTGGGTTTTGCCCTCCTTTGATTGCATTCTGTATTTAGAATTCTAGTTTGAATTTTTTCCTTAATAACTGTGAATTTGGCATTCACTTATTTATTTAACAAGTATTTATTGCATTCCCATTGGGTGCTAGGGATACATTAGTGAATAAATTACAAATGTCTCTTCCTTTATGGTGCTATATCTCAGTAAGGGGATAATAAACAAGATATTTAAGTAAAATGTATAATTTGCTAGTGATAAATGCTAAAGAGAGAAATAGAGCAGGGAAATAGAGCAGTAAAAGGGAACAGAGAATATTGGGGAGTTGAAAGGAGATTGCAGTTTTTGGTAGAGTGGTTGGGAAAGGTGATACTTGAACCGAGACTTGATGGAGGTATGGTGCAAAGCAGCCTGAGGAAAGCCAGTTCTTGAAGAGGTAACAATAACTGCAGTGAAGTCCCCTGAGACAGAATTGTACCTGGCATATTTATGAAACAGCAAAGGAGATCAGTGTGGCCAAAGCAGAGTAAGCAAGAGAAAGCTCAGTAGGTTATGAAGCCATAGATGTTAAAGTGGGGATAACAGGGTCAGATCTTTTAAGACCTTTTGGTCCATTTTTAATCTTAGGTTTTTTTCCCCCCATGAGTGATATGGGGAACCATTGGGAAGTTTTAAAGGGGAATGATGTGATCCAGCTTATATTTTAATAGGATCATTTTGGTTGCTGAATACACTAAAAGAGGCAAGGGCAGAAGCAAGGAAAGCAGTTTGGAGGCTATTGGAGTAATTCAGGTGAGAGACCAGCATGGCTTGGACAAGGACGGCAGTGGTGGGTGTGATGGGGAACAGTCAGATTCTGGACATACTGTGAAGGAAGAGCTAATAGGATTTCCTGGCAGACAAGGTGCAAGATGTGGAGAAAAAACAGAGTGGGAGATGACATCCAGATTTTTGGCCTGAGCTACTAGGAAAATGGAACTGCCATTCATTTACATGAGGAAGACTACATGAGAGAACAGCAGGGCTGAGTGTAAGATATCTGAATATATAAGCAAGGATGTTGGCTGTGCAGTTAGATGTATGAGTCTGAAGTTGAAGAAAGCTGGTCTTCAACATGAATTTTGGAGTCACCTGTGTTTACATGGTAATACTCAAAACGAGAAACTGTGATATCACCCAGGAACTGAATGTAGTTAGGAAATAGAAGGCGGCTAAGAACTAAGCCCAGAGCACTCTAGGTTTCAGATATAGGGGAGCTGTTACTGTTGTGAAATTATCAGCCTTCAGTTTTTTGTTCCTCAGTAGGCCTCTGCTCTGGAACCTGGGGAGGGCAACCCAAAACCCAGCTCTAGCTTTCTTGCATCATTATATCCTCCTCCCAAACTTCAGGGTCACAGACTGCTCCTATTTCATTTTCTTCTTGTTTCTAGCAAGCAGAGATTTCCCTTCTTTCCAGTTCAGATAAAACTATATTTTGTTGTGTATCTTGCAGCATTTTAATCCATTTAGAGAAGGGTTTGGATCTTCGTTTAAGTCAGAGTTTTAATGTATCCTCTGTATAGATGCCTATTCTACACTGTCTGTATTAATGTCTTTAGTACATCTAATAAATAGCACCCCCTACCTATCCAATTTTCCCCACTCTTTAAAATCTGGTATAACTGTACCAACTGCAGTTTCCTAGCAGTTGATAATACTCCTGCAGTTAAAGTCCTTGACTGTCTCTTTTTAGTCTAATTTTTTTCTTAAGTAAACCAGAAACTCTGTACCACTTTAAAGCATTAATAATTGCACCCTGTGCCTGGGTGGGGTGTCTCATCCATATCCCTCAGAGCACTTTAGGAATAAAAGTGCATCAAGTCCCACTTGGTTCTGGTAAGAAGCCAAAACCTGCATTTTCAACACAAGCCCGCTCTTCTAAAAACATAAAGAAGACCTTCCCAGTAACTAGAAGATACAAGTGACCTATTATTAACCACATATTGTTGCCCAAGTAGCATAGGAAGTTTCTACTGTTTGGTTAATAACTTAGTCTAATATGGAATTTCTAAATACTTTTGTTAGTTTTTAGAAAAATATTTAAATGTTAATATTTGTCTATTTATGATAGATATAAATATCTAGCAGATTTTAAAGCTAAATTTTATGTTAATAATATAGTCTTATTATTGAAAGGTAGAAATGACCTACTTTTGTTGCAGAAACCTCATTCAAATTCCTCCTAATTCCTCTGATTCAGTACATTTTTACTTGTATTTAACATCTTTAGGTACATAATTTATCTTATTTATAGTTACACAAGAGTGAAGAGAAATAGTTATTTCTGGTGCACTTTTAACTCATCTCAGTCTATGTTTCTTTAAGTAGTTTAACTAGCTTTTGAAGAGAAACAGGCTTCTCTGGGGAGAAACATCTCGATGCCACTCAAAGAAAGCAACTGAGATTAGAAAGGTGAGGGGCAGAACGCTAAGCGAAATAAAAAACAAAACCATGTTTAGCTGTGAAATTACCTGTATGAAAAAAAATCTGGAAAAGCCTTCTAAAGAAAATGTAATTTCCACTGGGATTATCTCTAAAGTAAAGAGTGGCTAAAGTAATATCTTTTCGAAAAATTGGATGGTAACCTTTCCAAATAGAACCAATTACCAGAGCTGTATTATATAAAGGTAAGTGAAAAATCACAGCAGAGCTTCTTCCCGGGAAGCAGTCATCCACCTGTTGGCCTGTGTTTCAGCAGGGACATCCACCCCTTTGGGACACTGAGGGAAGTGAGAGTCAGGGCACTGCACTGTAGATTCTGGTTCATTTTTTTATTTGCTTCTCAGTCTGCGCCTTATTTGTTAACCACCCGGCTTGACAACCATTACTCCTTGTAACTTCTGTTAGAGCCTGAGTTGGCACCTTAACATCATATCAGTAAAGACAGAAGTTCAGTGACACGTGAATAAAACATTTTTTGAATACACATAAAAATTAAAAGAGTGAGCTTTTTTCTTATGTAAAACAATAATAGAAGTTTCTGAAAACTGAGTTGAAGGGTTGAAAATTAGGGTCAACCTTCTTTACTTTTGGGTCACTGACTAGATTTCTCACTACTCTATAGTTAAACGTATAATGCTTTGCCAAGAAAGATTATTTGTTTATTTTGTAGGGGGAAAAAAGGAATATTCAGTGCATGCCAATTCTATACAAGACATTATGCTTATGTGGATATTTCAGCATATCTTTATAATCAGTATGCCCCATAATTACCTGCTGCAGGACTGTAAACAGTTATTTTTCTGTTTCTTTTCTTTTCCAAAAGTTGTGTTTCTAAATTGAAAATCTGTAGACTGCAAAGAAGTATGGGAGTAAAAAATGGGAGTTTCCAGTAACCACTCCAGTCTCACTGTCTAGAGGGAAACACTGCACCAGCTTGAGTCATATCCTGCTGGGATTACTTTTTTTTCCTCCTGTTATACATGTACTTATAACAGGATATTATGAATTATGTGTACATATATATACGTAACTGTATAAACAGGGGTGGGAGAGCATAGCATGGCTAGTCTATAAATCACACCCTGTACATTGCTTTCAGCTTTTCTGTTCTTTTAACTCTGTACCTACTTTTCCATGTTGGTACTTGTAGGTCTACCTTATAATGCTTAGATATGTAGTATTGTTGTGCCTTTTCCCTATTGTTGTTTTCAGTTTTTCATAGAATACTGTAGTAAACAATTTTGAATTTGTTATATATAGTCTGCAAGTATTCTTATAACTTTCTAGATTTTCTGCAAATGTGAGTGTGACTTTGATTAGAAAAAAATGAAAAACCAAAAGCGCAAATTAAGTACCTTGCTGACATGGAAGGGCGTGTCACCCCTTTGGCACTGTAGCATTCTGCTAGAATGTTGATTGAATTCTTGATTTGATGTAAATGCAGTAAATATATGAGAGTATCCTGTGGGGTAAATAAGTGAAATAGCTATCCCAAACTCTTACTGTTTTGGTCACTAAATAAAACCCTCCTGGGCCTCTCTTCATATTTTTCAATAGTTTACTGGGCCAGGTGGTACTGAATGCATGCTATGTTCAAACCCCACATATACTGCAGTTACTTTGAATTCTAGTCTTCTTATCTGCATCATATTCATATTCTTGGCTGCCTACATTTATTGTCCTTAAACAGTGCATTGAACAAATAACCTATTATTCTAACATTTTTAATGATTTCCTTAATGTGAAAAAGTGTATTTGGAGCCAAAAGCCAATCTCCGTAAGAGGCATTCTTCTCCCTAGAATCAGACCCCAAACAAGAATACCTGCCAATTCAGTTCAGTTCAGTTCAGTCGCTCAGTCGTGTGCAACTCTTTGTGACCCCGTAGACTGCAGCACGCCAGGCTTCCTTGTCCATTACCAGCTCCCAGAGCCTGCTCAGACTCACGTCCATCGAGTCAGTGATGTCATCCAACCATCTCATGCTCTGTCATGCCCTTCTTCTCCTGCCTTCAATCTTTCCCAGCATCAGGGTCTTTTCCAATGAGTCAGTTCTTCGCATCAGGTGGCCAGTGTATTTCAGTTTCAACTTTAGCGTCAGTCCTTCCAATGAATATTCAGGACTGATTTCCTTTAGGATTCTGGTTGGATCTCCTTGCAGTCCAAGGGACTCTCAGGAGTCTTCTCCAACACCACAGTTCAAAAGCATCAATCAAAAGCTCAGCTTTCTTTATAGTCCAACTCTCACATCCATACATGACTACTGGAAAAACCATAGCCTTGACTAGACGAACCTTTGACAAAGTAATGTCTCTGCTTTTTAATATTCTGTCTAGATCGGTCATAACTTTCCTTCCAGGGAGTAAGCATCTTTTAATTTCATGGCTGCAATCACCATCTGCAGTGAGTTTGGAGCCCCCAAAAATAAAATCAACCACTGTTTCCCCATCCATTCCCCATGAAGTGATGGGACTGGATGCCATGATCTTAGTTTTCTGAATGTTGAGCCTTAAGCCAACTTTTTACTCTCCTCTTTCGGTTTCATCAAGAGGCTCTTTAGTTCTTCACTTTCTGCCATAAGGGTGGTGTCATCTGTGTATCTGAGGTTATTGATATTTCTCCCGGCAATCTTGATTCCAGCTTGTGCTTCATCCAGCCCAGCATTTCTTTCCCCAATTTATGATGCAGTATCAGTCAGAATTCTAGAGTTTTTCAAGTTTTTTTTAATTCAATATTAAATATTTGTTTTCTACTTGCCAGGCATTGTAATAGGCAGTTGGGATACATCAGTGAAAAAACAGGCCAGAAATATTCCTGCAATCTACTCGAGCTGGATCAGAAAGGCAGTAATACTAGACAGAGTGAATAAGAAAACCATACAGCTTATTAGTAGGCAATCAGTGCTGGGGGGTGATTGCCCAAGAGCCAGGGGTTGGGGTGGGGGATTGAGAATTCTGACAAGGAGGAAAAATTTGCAATTCTGATCAGGATCTTCAAGAAAATGGGAGCACCTGGGAGAAGGCATTTCAGGCAGAGGGTGTGGTCTGGAAAAACTGCCTAATGGATGTTGGGGGAATGGCTGAGGGTCAGAGTGAATGGAGGGAGGGATACCAGAGAAGAGACGGAAGGGTAGGTTGGGGCCAAATGGTGTGGGGCCTTGTAGGCCCGTGTGAGGACTTCCTGTCTTGCTCTGAGGAAAATAGGGAGCTGTTGGAAGGTTTTGCCCCAGAGAGTGACGTGGCCTGACTGCTATTTTAAACAAATCACTCTGGTTGCTGTGTTGCCCGTAGACTGTAAGGGACAGGGTGAAACCAAGGAGGGTAGTTAGGTAGTTGAAGCAATCCAAGCAAGAGAGAGTGTGGCTTGTATTACTAGGGATAGGAACAGGGGGAAATGGTTAGAATTTGGATTTTTTTTTTTTCCTGAAAGTAGAGTAATAGAATTTTCCTGACAGATTGGATATGAGTTGAGGAGAAAAGAGAAATCAAGCAGAAGTTCGGAGATTCTATCAGTGGCCCTGGGAAGTCTATCAGTGGAGCATCCTCATCTCCAAGTGTCTTTATAAATAATATTTTGTACCACCCAAATGAGTCAACATCCTCTATCTACACTGGCTGGAGGAACCAGGATGCAACCTGGAATTCAAAGGGGCTGCCCAGGCCCTCCCAGCACTGCTTTAAAACTATCTCCTAAGTCCTGTGCATTTGCACTCTCTCTTTCTCTTTTTTCTCTCCCCTCCCCCGCTTCCTCTCTCACCCCTCCTCTTCCAACCCAAAAAGGCCTTTCAAGCTCCAGAAATGATTCTTCGAAGTCCTTCCACGTGTTGAAGAACTTTGTAAAATATTAAGACTCTCCCTCGGCTGCTTCCTCACCCCATGTTGCTGTCATTCCCTCATGCTGCCACCAGGTGGCAGCGCACTGCGGAACATTATGCTTTTGGGCCCTGCTCGACTTCTCAGTAGGGGCAAGGAACCGCTGGACTTTAGATGGATTTCTAATATATATCGCATACTAATCTGGCTTGGGGAAGATGAGGAGAGATTGTCCCCAATTCTTTTTTTAGTAGCATCATATAACCTTGCTAGGGATAATATCCTTTCTTGAGTTTGAAAAGGCTCTAACTGGCTTTCTAGCAGTCTTTCCATGTAGAGTGTGAATTTAAAGACTTTCTTCACCAAACACCTTCTTGAGGTTGCAGTACTGTTTACTTGTTTTATACGCTCTTTATTTGTGACAGGTAGAACAGCTCCCTAGAAGGCTTCCCAAAAGTAAAATCCTTGAAAATTATAAGTGGATATTAAGTAGTTTCTGTATGCAGAATGTGGACTGTGTTTTTATAAAGTAAGGAAAGGAAGTACCCTTAGTCTGAGGTTTTGGTGTAGTTGGACAGGCAGAGCATGAATACTGGAAACCTTAGAAATTAATTAATGATAGTGTTATTGGGCAGGGCTGCTGACTAAAAAATAATATAGCACCAGGTACCTCTGGAGTATGGAGTATAGGGTAGGGTGGGAAAGAAGCCTCTTGGTTGAAGTCTGCCTAACTGCCTTGTCAGTTAGGCTCCCAGCCTCTCTGCCGTTACCTGGTAGAAAACCCAAGGTTTATCCACCGGAAAGGTTAAATAAAGAAATTTTGGCTTTGGAAACAACAAACCAAATTGCAGATGGGTTAAGACATTGCCCTAAAAACTGAGAGCTTAAGCAATGTGTATAACTACCCCTGTTCCCCCCATGCATACCACTTAGGTCTCCTTTGCCATCAGTTCATATGTTTCCCCAGGCAGGAGATTAAACATTAACTTTGAAGAAACTGATTTGCTTTGGAGATTAGAGCTATGTATTCCAACACTTGGGATTTTCCCCCAGTGAAGTGGTCAAGTCCTGTTTTTGTCCTCTACGTGACAAGTTCCACCCAGCACACAGAGCTTCTGTCTTCCTTTTAATGCCTCATTCTTCAGTAGGAACTGGGATTTCTCAGCCTTGGTACTGTTGATATTTTAGATGGGGAGGCTGTCTTCTCCCTGGGGGATGTTTAGCAGCATCCTCAGCCTTCACCACTAGAGGCCAGTAGCACCCATTCCTTCTCCACCCCTCACCCCCAGGCTTCCGGCCAAACATGTCTCTTATCCTTGTTGCCTGAAGGTCTCTGAGGGAGAAATCTCCCCCTCTCTCTTGAGAACTACTGCTTTGAACCAGCATCCACAGACTACCAAATATTGGAAGAAAGTCCCTAACATAAGAGAAGGCAAAACTAACCAGGAAAGGGATTTTGAGAAAAGGAATGGGAAGGGCGGAGGAGGGGGTTTCGAAGGAAAACAATAACGTTAGAGAAATGAGAGGACATTGTATCTTTAAAAAAAGAATGAGATCTACCTTCTAAAAGCCCTCATAGAATAAGAAAGACCTTTGGCTATTAAAATTTTAATTATAGGAATTAAAAAATCAGAACATTGGAAGATCATATTCAAGAACTCTTCTGTAAATAAGAACAAAAAACAAAAACAGTAGAGAAAAGGTAAAAAAATTAAATAATTAAATTAGATGTTGGCAGTCTACTATCCAAAAAGACCAAGGACATAGGGAAGTTGTTTTTTTTTTTTTTTAAGTGAAGAGCCAAGAAAAATTCCCAGCACCCGAAGGACATGACCTTCAAACTAAAGGACTACCCCCGAGCCAGTTAAAACTGTAGTCACAGCAAGATATATCATCATACTATTTCAGAACTCGTGGTTAAAGAGAAAAATTCCAAAAACATCCAGAAAGGAAAAGGAAAGGAGTCACATTGGGGGTTCTACTGGCATTCAGAATGACAGTGGAGAAATGTTCTCAAACTGATTCCCCATAAATCCTTTCACAGAGGACGCGCTCCACCAAAACAAGGGGAATCCAAGGAAGAGGAAGCCTTTAGTCCAGGAGTCTGAGAGCAGCAAGCGGAATTTTCTGGATGGCAGGGAAGGAGTTCCGTGCGAAGACAGCCGTGTTCAGCAGGCCCAGAGAGAGAAAAGACCATGCTGATTTGCGTGTGAAGGAGGGACAGCTCTGGAGCTAGAGTGTTGGGGGCGGGGGCGGGAACGGTAGCTTCTCGGGAAGGGTAGGGGGACGCGAAGAGTGAACCTGGGGAAAAGTAAGGAAGGCGGGAAGTTCAGCACTCGAAGGAGCAAATGGAGGAATCACGACAGCTGCTGAAAGCAGTCGGTTAAATTTACAAGGCAAGAAATTATTTCAGATTTAGAAACCCAAGACCGTCTTAGCATGTTTCCAGTTGCAGAAAAGATTTAAGTTAGCTGGTATTAAGATTGTACAAAGTGGGTAGAGGAATCATCTTAGCGTTACCAATAATGGTTGATTTTCAGTTTTGTTTGAACATTTTCTGTGTTTTCTAAAGTTATAATTAGAAAACAAAGTGTTTTGGAGGGGTTTTTGGTTTTTTGTTTGTTTGTTTGTTTAGAAATAAAGCTGAGAAGAGAGAAAAGCCCCAGTGGAAGTAGTAATTTTCTGAATACCCACATTTCATCAGCACTAATATTTAGGGACTAGTAAAATTTTTTGGAAGCACATTACTTTTTCTGTTACTTTAATAAATAGGGATCTCTTGGTATCATCTTTTAGCCTGTCTGTATGATTCAGTGACAGTTTCCTGATTGTAGGACTCATCTACCAGAACGTCTGAAATTAGCATGATGTGCTTGCATTTAACAACACCTGCTGTTTTCCACAAGGTGGGGTGCTGACTTCACACAGTGAACTGAGGCTGTGTTTAACTGCTGAGACTTCTAAATCTAATGCTAATGCACTTGGTATCTCTCTTACATAATTCCCAGGCAATCCTAGAAGAAGTAAGTTTGTGAACTGTGTAAAAGCAGTTACGGGGTTTTGTTACAGTTCATGGTTTAACGTATTTACCTTTTTAGAGTGTGACCAGTGTATACATGCACTTTTCCTCTTTATAGTGGACCTTAACTACATTCAATTATAGGTGAAGGTAAAAAATATCTCTAATTTGGAAGAGGATCATTCTAGATGCCTGAAATACCTTAAATAGAAAGTATCTAAAGTGTATTGCACTTAGAGATCCTGCCGTGGCTCTTTCAGTGAATAAATGATTATTTCTAAAACAGTACATCAGATAGATGTATAATATATGGTTCTCAAGTATTTTAAGTAGCTTAAACTCCTTCCCAAATCTTAATTGTCACATCCTCCATCTCTTCAACAAAGGCAAATTAAACTTTCTTTGAATCAGATTCTGAATTGATGTTATTAAAGTAACTGTAAATAGTATATTGCAGTTATTTCAACCTTCAGGTAATTTAACTTCTTCCCCGTGCCAGTGAAATTTGTATGGGCTTCTGACAACATGCAGAGCTGGTAACATTTTACAGTATGATGCTGTTGTTTCTCCATTTTAAAGCAAATTAAAGACATTATAATAACCAGTGTTTGAATTTAAATATTTACATAAATAGCATACTTTAAAAATTCATGGGCCCAAGTATACAGTAATTTTTGTTGTTGTTGACACAAAATCAGGATGTGGCCTGTTTCCTTTTATCCTTCCTTTTGCATAGATGGAGATCCTTTGGTCCCTTTTAGCCTTTAAGCTCCAGGAAATAATTCTGGAGCCAGTAGTCACAATCCTGCCAGGGACAACATAGTTCTAAGCCCTGCAAGTAGTGAGGCTGACCAGTGGTGGTTTCAATCACCAATTGACCAAAGAGCTGAGCGCTAGAAGAAGGCAGAAGTGGAAGAGGGGGTACAGGGGTGTTCACTCATCCTTCAAGGATGTGAGAGGCGCCTGAGTCATGGCAGAAAGTGACGACCCACGAAGTGACCTATGACAAAGGAGCTCTGGGTTCCAAGCTGGGTCCTGCTGATGACCAACCACCTTATCACCTCGGGTAACTTAGTCTCTCTGGACGTCAGCCTCTCACTGTGAATGAAGCCAGGAGGCCTGGATGAGACCAGGGATCCTCAACAAGCATCTGTGATCCCACCATTGGCTGTCAGGTCTGACTTGTCTGAGACAAATGAGGCCTCTGCTCCAAGCCAGGTTACCCTGAGACCTGTCAGCGCCTGCCTAGAATCTAGATTTCCCAACACTGCCTTTTCCTAGATTCCCAGTTGTCGTACTCTGTCTACCACCCTGCCAAGTCAGTCCATTGCCCATGTTCCTGTACAAATCCTTTCTGTCCCATTTCAACCTGAAAATTACCTGTATGTATTCTCTAACAAGTGGTGCTAGTGGTAAAGAACCCGCCTGCTAATGCAGGAAACATAAGAGATGTGAGTTCGATCCCAGGGTTGGGACAATCCCCTGGAGGGGGGCGTGGCTGCACACTCCAGTATTCTTGCCTGGAGAATCCCATGGACAGAGAAGCCTGGCGGACTACACTCTGTAGGGTCGCAAAGAGTCGGACACAACTGAAGTGTCTTAGCACACACATTCTCTAACACTGATATATTTTGTACTTAGAGTGTTTTTCTGACTCAAAATTATGCTCAAAATCAAACCACAATGATATGCTCTCAGTGTGTTTCCCCTTTTACCATCACTCCCCTAGAAACCTGAGAGTCACCCTAAGCTCCCCATCCTCCTTAAATCCCTGATCCCCGCCTCTTGCCCTCTCCAGTCCTTCGCCTTAGTGTTATGAGCATCCGTTAGGCCTTCAGCATCATTCTCCTGGTATATTTGTTTCTCCCAAATGCTTTCCCTTCTCTGGTTGAGACCCCTCAGCAGGGCCCCTCTATCCACTCTCTTCATACGCTCCTTTTTAGCATCTTCAGTATCTCCTCTTTGCCTTTAGATTTGAGCCCATACTCTTTAGCATGGCTTTGGGGGCCCTACTTCTCAAGCTCCATTTGCTGCTGCTCTCTGCTCTTTACATGCCAAAATCTAGTTCCCCAGGTATTCCATGCCACTCCATGCCTCCCTGCTGTGAACATGCCAGAAGAACCTCTTTCCCCCTCTGCTAGACCTGGTAAATCTCATATTCTTCCAAGTTAGATAAAACAGCTCTTCCATAAAGCTTAACTTAGTTTATCAAAGTATTAATTCATCATTTCTTACTTGGTGCTAACATTATTTTTAATAATTATGTCTCTTATTGTATCAGTCTCTCTGATTGCAATTATTAGTTGTCCTGTGTCACTCTACCAAATGGCAGTGAGTTCCTTATAAATATTTTACTTACCCTTGTGCTCCCAGCCTGGTTCTGTCACCTAGTAGGTGCTCTTGGGAGTTTACCTGAGCTTACAATGAAGAGTCCAGCTCTGATAGCCAGTGTTGTAAATGACTGCTTCATCTATGATTTGAATATATTTTCCTTTTTAAGCAGAGGCAAACAGTCTTTAAATTCATACCATTTTAAAGCTAAAAGGAAGTGTTTCAGCTGCAAGTGCCCTAAAACCAAACTCAAAACTGGCTCAAACAATAAAGAGAATGTGTTGACTTACGACATGGGAAAAATTCAGTCTTGTTTCTGGCAAGACTTGGTCCAGCTGCCCAGGGAGATCACCAAGGATAGCAGCATGTCTCTGCTCCATCTTCCACAGAGTCATCGCCATTGGGCCCCCCAGTGCTGCCTCCAGCAGCCCCCAGCTCTCCCCACAGGGGAGCAAAGAGCATTAGCACCTCCTGGCTTCATGTCTTTGCCCTAACTGTCTAAGGAAGAAGAAGGTCTCTTATAGCATGTAGGAGAGGGAGAGATAAAGCATCTTTTCCCCAAAAATCCAAGCTAACATCTGCTGCCTAATGATCTCCAACTGGATCATGTTCCCATCTTTCAGCTAATCATCACAGCCAGAGGTGAGTGTTGTTCCCTGGTGCTGAAGCTGTTCCAGGTCTACTCTTGGAGCTACAGGTTGGGAGCTAAGGAGACGGGCTAAAATCCTACCAAAAGCATCTGACTGCGAATGTGAGCAAGAGTGAGTTACCCAAAGGAAAAATCAGATTATTGCTGGAAAAGGACAACTAATGTTCATTATGAAGGACTTTAGAAATCTTTTGGGCCAGACTCCCATAATTGTTTCAAGAACAAACTTCTTTTTATTTCCCTGAAGCCTGAGACCTCCACATAAGAAAAGAACTTCTCAAGGTAAAGTGAGGAATGCCTGCAAGTCGTGAGGCAGGGCTATAACAGCAACCTTGTCTTCTTTGATGAGTCAAGCTTGAGAACGAGTTGTGGGATCCTGATGGCTGGTTAAGGATTCCCTGATCTCAGCCAGGCCTCCTTGCTTTCCAGTGAGAGATCTGAGGTCCAGAGAGGCTAAGTCATCCGGGTTTCAGAGCTGATTATCTGAGCGGAACCTGGCTTGGAACCCACAGCTCATTCATCCTAAGTCACTTCACGGTGCATTGTCATCATCTACCGTGAAGTGAGCAGCTACCAAGTTCTGGAAGGACATGCCTATAAAACCTTTTGTGTTTTTTAGTAAATTATGGTCATCTTGATTTCAGAATCGTTGGGTGAGTCATCCAACATACTTTTACTGTATATTATACTTTTCATTATTAAAAAGAGCAGTTATGAAAGAAAGCTGAAACCATTTTTGGTTGAATAGAATTTTACCATTTTCATTTTGTCTTGTTTCCAAGATTCTGCACTAGCATGGCATTCACTAAATAATAAATGTATTGTACATTTCAGTGTGTGGTAGCAGCGAAGAATGACTTCATAGACCACTTGACCTGCTCTGTTGTGGTTTATGATGCCATCTGGATTCCTTGGTGGAATTATTTCCATCTAAATCACTATAAACTCCTATTTAGCTTGTCACAAATCTAAAGCCAGATATGTCTGTGGTTTTTAGTAGTGATGTAATTCTGAAAGACACTTTGAAAGTTACAAGTTGTCGTATGCCCTTAGCGTTTCACTTAGTGTTCCATATAATTCCAGACAAACTAGAAGCTTGAAAAAAAATCTATTACTCTTTTTTTTTTTTTTTTTTAACTCTTAAACATTCCGCCTTTGCTGTGGATTTGGTTATACATCAATCGAGTATGTGTGGGGAACACTGGGAGGCTCTGTGGGCTACACAGTAATGTAAGCCTGGTCCCTGCTACTTCTTAATGAGAAAGCTTACATAGATAGATGAAAAGGATGTCTCTATATGGTGAAGAGAGAATTATGGAGAGTGTCTCTTTGTCTTTGATATCACTGCCAATTGTGTGAAAAAAACTGGATCACATTGCAGGATAGACACATACTGCAGGGTGGCCATGTTGACCTACACAGAAAGAAAGGACTCAACTACAACATAGTTTCTCAGAGAAGGCAATGGCACCCCACTCCAATACTCTTGCCTGGAAAATCCCATGGACGGAGGAGCCTGGTGGGCTGCAATCCATGGGGTCGCTAAGAGTCGGGCACGACTGAATGACTTCATTTTCACTTTTCACTTTCATGCATTGGAGAAGGAAATGGCAACCCACTCCAGTGTTCTTGCCTGGAGAATCCCAGGGACTGGGGAGCCTGGTGGGCTGCCGTCTATGGGATCCCACAGAGTCGGACATGACTGAAGCGACTTAGCAGCAGCAGCAGCAGCACAACATAGTTTCTAGGAGTGTGTGACCTAGTTGGCTGCCAGGTAGGAGCAACAGCAAAACAGCAGAACCTGCCAACAGGGCCTCGGGGTCTAATATTCAACAGAAAAGTCTGAAGATTTCTAAGGCCCTGCGTTTTTGTTCTGAATTTTCCCCGGAAAGGCTTGGGGGCAGAGGAGGGAGTCATTGGTAACAGCGGTAGGTGGGGGAGGGGAGCCAAACCTACAGTGCAGAGCGGAGCACAAAGTGCAGAGAGGAGAGAGGAGGCCAGGAGAGCAGCTGCCATAGAGATGCAGCACACTCTGGGGGTGGCAGGCTGGCGACACATGGGGCAGGCGGGTTGCCGAACAGAGAAAGAAGAGAAAATGGGTCAGGATGGTAGCTGGCTGTCTTAGAAACGACAGGAGGCCAGGAAGCACAGCTCCAGGGGCAGCTGATTCAACTAGCTGTGTCAGGGAGTCAGGCTTCTCAGCAGGAAGGCTTAGGGACTCAAGGCCAGGGTTCCAGTCCTGGCTCTACCACTTGCTGGCTCTGTCCCCCTGGGAAATTTGACTCCTCATCTGTGAAATGAGGAGATGGGATTAATTGGTGCTTTATGTTCCTGAGATGGTATGAGATAAAGAATCATTATCCTCCCCAGCAGAGACCACAGGTTGGGACTTCTAGAAATGGTAATGACACTCATTTATCTATTCAGTGGTGAAGAGCACGTGTGACTCATGAAACACCATGCTGCGTGCCAGCCTCACGAAATCCTGTCCTTCACTAGAGCTCTTGCTCTGGAGAGAGAGGCAGGGAGCAGTCAAGCAACCACAAACAAGTTAATTTGCATTACCAAGAACTGCTGTGAAGATAGTAAAAGAAGACAGTGTGGTCAGGGAGGGGCTGATGGAGGAGAAGTGAATCCTCTGAGGAGAGAACATTCAAGAGAGACCTGATTTGCAGGAAGGAGCTTACTAGGAGAAAGTCCCGGGGCAAGGCAGACTGCTCAGAAGAAGCAGAAAAGGCCCTCAGGAAGGAATGAGTCCGGCACATTCAAACAGCAGAAAGGAGACCAGTGTGGTTAGGGTGAGCAGGGGGCGGTTGGGGAGGTAAGCCAGCCCCAGACTACATGGGACCTTGGAGGCAGTGGTAAGAAAGTTGGATCTCATCCAAAGAGTAGCCGTAAGCCTTTGGAGGGTTTTAAGCAGGAGAATGAAAGGAAAGATCTGCTGTACATTATGAAAAGATCGCTCTGGAGATTCTGTGAAGGATGAAATGAAGGCAAGCAAGAGGAGAAGCGGAGATGAATTAAGAGGGAATTGTAATAGTGAGAGGTGGTGATGGCTTGGACCATGAAAGTGGCAAGAATGTAGGGAAGAAGTGGGTAGATAGGAATGTGTGTAGAGGTTTGGGAAGAAGGAAGCAGGGGGACAGTCCCCCCCACCAGCCCTCGTCTCTGCTAGTGCCAACATAGATCTTCATGTCTATTCAGGAAATCTGTTTATGATAGAGTCTTCTCTTCATTTGTCAATTTTTGGTTTGGTAGTGCAGGGGTATCCTGTTTTGGTAGCAAATATAATAGTTGAGTTTCAAGTTGTTATAGAAAAGCCTAGTAAATAGAGGAACACCAAAACAAGTATATATTTCTTGCCCTAGTAGAATGGATTGAGGGTCGCCGGTTTAGCAGTCCACAGTGTTTCTCAAAGGAAGAACTGTGCCTGGGTCTCTGTAAGAATCCAGGAAAAAGCTGACCCTGCTTGGGTCATGTGGCCACTCCCAAATCAAATGTTAGATTTGGGGATGTGGCTCAGTGGGTAAAATGATGGGTGAAGCATGCTTTGTGTCCTGCATCCCATTAATAAGACATAAAAAAAGGGTCGGGACAGTTTCTTCAAGGCAAAGGTACAGACTAACAAAAACAGTATGTCTATAAAGATGCCTTCACTTGAATTGCTCCAGATGCCACAACTCCTCAGAATGCCTGGTCATAGCCAAGCCTAAATTGTAGCTCTCTGAAATTGTTCCATTCCTTTGTCTTCAAAGGAACTTTTGTGAAGACCAAAATATAAGCATTCTGTCAATCAGTTTTCCTCATTTACTTCTTTATATGTTTGATTATCTTCTGAAACTCTATAAAGTAATAAAAACTCTCAAGATTTTGTCCTGGCCTGGTTCTCAGTATTTCTTCTAGGCGACATGGGACATCAGACACCCCAGCACCAACTTCTGTGTATCAGGCATGGATAACTTGAGGGCTCCGTCCATATCAGGATGGCCTTAGGCTTCTATCCACTTGACTGTCTGCCTGCACATAGGTTAATACAGACCCAGTGGGCATAGAATTTTTCAAACACTTTTAGATACACAGTGGGAGGCTCTCTAACCTCACTCCCTTTCCCTTTGTGCTCATACCTCAGGCATCAGATCATTCCTCTCTCATGGACCTGTTTTCTGGGGAGAGGATCCACAAGGGCTAAGAAGTTCCTTGAGGCCCTTGTGAATGGTCGGTTTCACAGAGAGAAGTCTAGGCTGTGTACCCAGGTCTCGTTAATTTGTCGTTGGTTCCTTCTCATCTCCCTTAGGGTTTCATGCCTCTTGACACTGGCTGTTTGTGAACTCTCAACCCAGAGCTGTGCTTGGGCATTTTCCCTCTAGCCCCAGGAATTCCCATTTATTGAGTAGATTGTACAAATAAGGCCCATGGAAGCACTCTGAAATTACCTGCTTTGTGTCATTTCTTCATTCCTAGTCTAAATACATCTCAGCTAAGTGACAGGAAGCTTGAATTATTTTCTATTAATATCCAATAATGTACGAATCATTTATTCAGTAAATATGCATTGCTCAAATACTCAAAAGCACTGAGATTGCAGTGATTCAGGTTCCTGGCCTCTTCAGGTAAGTTATATTCTAGTGGACCAAACAGACAGACATGTGGAGGAAACATATAATATGCCAGGAGAGTAAGTAGGGTAACTTTAAAACAAAAAGCAAGCCTGGTGTTTGGAGGAGAAAGGAGTGTGTGTACAGGCAAGAGGAGCAGGGTTATGTAGAAAGATGAGTCGGAAAAGGTGCCTCTGAGAACTGATCTGATGGAGTTGGGTGGGAAGAGACTTGGATTTGGAGAGAAATCTCTATTTTGGTAGGATTGCCAGTTACCTGACAATTTAGATGGCATTTGGAGGTACCGGCCTCTCTGGTGTGAAGCCATAAGCCAGAAAGTGGCACCATATGTAACCACCACCACTCACCCTGGCCCCATCCCCTGCTAGTAACCGTCATGGTTCTGACCCCTTGCCTAGCTCAGTCCTTACTACCCACCTTTCTCCACACTGGTCACCACCTCTCTGTTGCCCTGTTTATCACACTGGTAGAACTTCCAGGCTGGCTTTCTTCACAGCTACCACTTAAGCTCTCGTCCTTGATGGTAATGTAGATGCTTGCATCACATTGCCTTGGACTATTCTGAATAAATTTTCTTTCCTATCTCTAGGATGAACCTACCTACTCATTGCCCACCCTATGGGTAACAATAGACTCTATCATTGAAACTGAGACACTTCTGAGAGCAGAAGGAAGTATTATTAATAATTATGCTGGGACTACACGTATAAACTGGGACCACCTGTGCAAACTGGATGATTGGTCACTGTGTGCATGTGGTGATGGGCCCAGGTATCTCCAGCCCACGAGTGGAACCAGGACCCCCCTCCCCAGCCTGGCATCTCATCCGAAGAATGAGGTTGGGCTCCTTATATGGCTCATCCAGAAGTCAAATATAGGTCACCCCTCTTCAGGCACTACCTTGTTTTTTCACCCTCAGGCCTGTCTTTCTAGTTCCCGTCAAGGAGGCTCCAGAACACGCTTCCACTAGTTTCCCTTCTGCTGGGAATGGACTGAAGATTTCCAGAACCTGTTTTCTCAGCTTCTTCAAGCTGCCACCCGGGATGAGATGTAGGCTCTTCTCCCTTGTCCAGGTCTCAGAGAGCTGTCTCCAGACCCTTGCATAGGCCCTAGAAGGCCTGTGTTTTTGCCTCTCTGGGGTCTGGAAGGAGTCAGAGGAGTGGACTTTCAAGCCAGAGTCAAACCAATCTCCCTTCCAACCCCTCAGGATGCTAAAAATACCCCCCAAAATATTGTTCATTGTTCTTTACATAGCTATAAGCAAAGAAGATGCAGTTGTGCATGTGTGTATATATATATTAATAATAGAGTGAAATAATGCTATTTGCAGCAACATGGACGGACCTAGAGACTGTCATACTAAGTGAAGTAAGAAAGAGAAACACAAATACCATGAATATCACATATTTGGAATCTAAAATATAACAAATAGAGCTTATCTACGAAACATTCACAGATATAGAAAACAAACTTGTGGCTGCCGAGGTGGGAATGGCAGAGGGATGAAGTGAGAGTTTGGGACTAGCAAATGCAAACTGTTGCATATAGAATGGATAAATGGTAAGATCCTACTATATAGCACAGGGAACTACGCACTCAATATCCTGTGATAAACCATAATGGAAAAGAATATGAAAAAGAATATATATATATGTATAACACAGTCTCTTTGCTATACAGCAGAAATTAATACAACATTGTAAATCATCTAAACTTCAATAAAATAAAAAAAATTAAGTTATATTGTTCACAGCTTTAAAAGATTCAAGGGGCATAGTAAATACCCACGCTTTTTGAATAAAATATTGTAGATACTAAAGTCAGGCCTCAAATTTTGGAAGTAACACAAAAAAAAAACCTTTATAATAAGACTCAACTGAGTTATTTTTACTGTAATAATAATGACATCTTACTGGGTTCAGATGTATTGTCTAGTACAGGTCCACAGTCCCTATTCTGAAATCTTAGAAAGCTTGGAAAAACAAGGAAGAAAAAAAGTTCCAAGTTTGTCACAAGTTTATCTAATAGCAAAACCTGGGTTGAATTGGCGTGAAGCATATTGTCTCATCTCACTTAGTGTGAATATTCCTATTTTGCTGCAGAAATATTAATATTTGAAGAAGCTTGGAGAAGTTTCGGTTACTTCTCCAAACTTTAAAGGTGGGTATTGTGTAATATGTGGTATATGTACTATAATACCTGTTCACAACACTTCTGACCCAAAGGTTTCTGATGGGGGATTTTGTCTCTGCAGTGCTGAAATCTAGGCCCATGTGCCCACAATGCAGAGAGCCAAATTCCGGCAGCCAGAGTCTGCAGCAAAGTAAGGGTTTACTGCCAGGCACCAAGTAAGGGAGTGGGAGACAAGCCTCAGATCCATTCCCACTTTTTCTTCAAGTTAGGGATTTCTTTTTTTTTTTAAGGGTAAGAACAAAGACTGATATTAATTGGCTTGTGACATTTCTTAATCATAGTTTTGGGACTCAGGATGTTCTGTTTTGTGAGTCTCAGACCAGGGGGTCCATGGCTCGGGGGTCTGTTAGCTCATCTTGTCCTGGAGAAACAAGCTGGGTTTGTATGTTAACGATGAAAACACATACTAGTGATTTTAGTACATTAGCAATGAGTATTGGCAATATATATTTTAGTCATCGGACACTGGTAGGATTAGTGCTCAGTTAGCATAGAATTGAGGTCAGAGGGGACAATAAAGGGAATAAAGATTTGCATAGAGAGATAGTCATAAACTCAGTAAGGGAACTCAGTTTTAGGGGAATTCAGTTTCAGCTAACAGGACTATTTTACCCATTACATGTTTTCAATGAATAATCTCCACAAATTAGGCAAACACAACCTCCAACAAGATTCCTTACAAGTTTGCCCCCTTTTGGATTCTGCTCCTTGTATGGTCTATAGTTTGGGAACTCTTTGTATTATTTTCTCATTGAACATTTACTACCTTAATCCTTTGGAAGAAAACAAACACACTGAAATAGTAAATGATTAATAAGTAAATAATAATAGTGAATAACATATTGAGCCCAGAGCTTTTGTTCTTCTCTGGTGTAGCATGGAAGGAAAAGGGAATATCCTTTATCATCATATGTAAAAGAGAGTGGTCACATGTGTCCCCCATTTTCACTTTATGCTGAATTCTAGGAACTACATAGATGCCCTCCTGGAGGATAGCATAAACCTTCACACATGAGTTCATGCTTTATGAGTCTCAGACCAGGTGGTCCGTGGCTCAGGGACCAATTTCTTCATGCAAATACTAATATTTGTATGTCTTCATGCAAATACTAATGTGTGTACCAGTGTGTATACCAACACACATAACTGTGTGATTTGTTAATACATACTGGATCATATTAAACATACTGTCCTGCAACGTGCATATTCACTTTGACAACTTATCTGGGCACATCTTCCATCTCTGTTCATATAAATCTATATCATTTGTTCTTATATATTTCATTGCATGGACTTTTCCTATCCCTTTGGAGGATATTGGACGGTTTCCAATTTCCACAAATACAGTGATAAAGTGGATAGCATATGGATAAATCTGTAGGATGTATTTCTGGAAACAGAAAGGCTGGATCAAAAATAGACAAACTTAAAATTCTTATAGATATTCCCAAACGGCCTTCCCCAAAAGTTACATCAATGTGTTTGCCAAGGGAATGTAAATGTCTGTTTCCCTATATCCTCAGTAACATTAAATATCCACAATCTCTGCCAACTCGATAGGTGAAAAATAACTCATTGCTTCCTTTTATGTTTAATTGTTAACCATCTTTTCAAATGTTTGACTATGTTTCCTGTTTAGAATTATCTGTTCCATCTCCTTTGCCCATCTTGATACTAGGTTTCTTGTCTTATATTATTGATTTGTAATGACTCTGCATATCAGTATGTTAAGGTCTTTACATAAAACATATTTTATAGAAAATTTCCCTTAACTATTGTCAGTAGGCTTCCTTGGTGGCTCAACCATAAAGAATCCACCTGCAATGAACAAAACCCAGGTTCGATCCCTGGGTTGGAAAGATCCCCTGAAGAAGGGACTGGCTACCCACTCCAGTATTCTTGCCTGAAGAATTCCATGGACAGAGCAGCCTGACAGGCTGCAGTCCATGCGGTAGCAAAGAGCTGGACATGACTTAGCAACTAACAGTTATTGTCAATATTGACTTTAACAAGGCTGTCATATTTAGGAACTTTTTGTGATAACCCAGTGATGTGTGTTGTATAAAACACGAAAAAGGCTTAGCTTAAAAGTAATTCCAAAGAAAGTTAAAAGTAATCAAGACAGCATTTCCTGTTTGTACAAATGTTAACTGTTACTATGTTTAACTCCCGTATCGGTGGCCCAGTTGATTTGGGTTTTCCCTATTTCCTTCCAGTTTCCTGAATACTATGTTCACCGCATTCCCAGAAGCCGGGAGGTCCAGCAATCCTGGCTGTCTTCAGTGCTCACCACCTTGTACTCCATGTGGCTGTCTTTCCCCCTGACTTACCGAGTGAAGCCAGATTTGGTACGTATCTGGTGCCAAATACCAGATTTGGTATTTGGAGGGGAGCGAGGGTCACTCTCCTATGGATGCTTTGTTGGTAATAGGACAAGCTGTTTTCATAAACAGCTACCATTTATCATTGCGCTAGATACTGTACCAGGCCTTTTATTGGCGTGTGCTAAGATTTATCATTTCAATGCACTTTGCTGAAAGAGGTGAGGAATTTGTCTTCCCTCTCTGGCTATAACTTGAGCCCTGAATTTGCCTTCTTCCTCCCTCTCTGTCTCATGGCAGTAAGAACTAACAGAGCACTTCTTTAACCAGTTTGTTCTCCTGTCCACCTGTGGTTCCTGAGCCAACATCATGTGCTTACTTGTCAGCTGGAAAAGAGCCAGTTTTTTATTCCTTTTCAATACTTTTCTTGTTTTGTCAAAACTCTGTTACCGATACTCTGTAATGGCCTATTTAGAAAAGAATCAAAAAAAGTGTGGATATATGTATCTTATTTACTTTGCTGAACACTTGCAGCAAACCCAGCATTGTAAATCAATTATACCCCAGTAAAAATTTTAAAAATTGGCAATCTAGTAGGCAAATAAAACTTTGTTACCAGAAATGATATACAATGGGCAGAATGTCATACACTCCCAAGTTTTTATAGGAAAGTAATACAGAATATAGAAATGCGAAAACTTTATTAGTACACCGTATTAAACCTTACCTTCCTTATCTATAACGGTCTTAAATTCTCTGTGGATGAAGTTCTGTTACTAAATTCTAAATGCACTTCAGTGTAAGGCAGATCAGCAGATATGTTATCACAATAGTGTAGACAGCTCTTAAATAATATTCTCATTCCTGTTTAAGGCAGAATCCATTAATCTGTGTAGCCTTAAAGAAACTCTTGATTAACTTACCTTATACATGATTTCTGGCACAGTGGATATTATTTTCATGAATAGTTGGACAAAAATGCACTTAGCTCTGATGATTTTGAAAGATCTCTATCACTTTGGTCTTTGCCTTTCACCAACTGAACTGCCATTCAAGTGCCTCCTTTAGATTAGAATTTTAAAACTGGAATTTTCCATATGAATAATTTAGATTGTTTTTAAAAGCTATAATTTATAAGCAGTGAAATGCAAAGATCTTAAGTATATAATTAGACTATATCTCTTATCAAGATATAGAACATTTCTATCACCCCACTGGCCCCTGCCCAAGCAACCAATTTCTGGTGATTCCTATCACCATAGATTAATTTTGCTTATATTTATTTTAAAATTTTTGACAAAGTAAATTTATCTCACAGTCTCCAACCACATTTTTAGTGTGTAAAATTCAGATGTTTTCTGAAAGATCATTAGTGCTCTTAAGGGGCTTCTCTGGTGACTCAGTGATAAAGAACACACCTGCCAACACAGAAGACTCAAGTTTGATCCTTGGGTTGAGAAAATCCCCTGGAGGAGGAAATGGGAACCCACTCTGGTATTTTTGCCTGGAGAATTCCATGGACAGAGGAGCCTGGTGGGCTATAGTACATGGGGCCACAAAAGAGTTGGACATGACTGAGCAACTGAGCACACATGTGTGTACTGCTCTTAAAGATTTAATTATTCCTGAAACTTAAGAGATAAAATGGAAGAAAAATGGTCTTCACATTTTAAGCTGGAAGTTTTGAGTTTACATTACTAAGTCACTGAGGGTATGGCCACTGTCACAGACAGCAGCCAGGTTCGGGTGTGATGACTTGAGGACGCTAAGGTGTGAAAGTGAGAAGGAGGCAATGATGTGATGGCTGATGTCTGCTGTGGACATGGAGGGCTCTGCTGTCTGCCTGGCCGAAGTGTTTAATACCCTTGTGGTGGGAAGAGTAGCCGATGGGGCATGAAGACACTGGGTCCCAGGCTCATTTTGGCTTTTATTTGATTTTAGATCCCTTCTGGGCCTCATTCTCTACCTTAAAACAAAAGGACTGAACTAGATGTCCTCTCAGTTTCCTTCAAACTTAGTCTAAAATTTTATGAGTGCCATAAATTTGCCTATAAAGAGTGGAAGGAAAAAAAAACTATTATGTTTCTAAAGGAATAAGAGGGGGGAAAGGAGGGAATGTGAGGTACTTATTTCCATTTTAAACTGAGTTTTCAAAATTATTTCAAACCTGAGCATTGTCCAGTCTGCTGTTCTGATATGGTTGGCGTCACAAAATGAACTCCCACTTAGTGCAAGTCCCTTTTACACACACACCAAGTTAACGGGTAAAAGGCCTTTTTTCCTACTTCAAAAGCAGAACTACAACATACAGCTCTCTCCTGTATTTGTCCTTGACTTTTTCTTTTTTAAAAAAATTATAAAAGGCACTAATTCTTTTGAGTATTTTTGCCCTTTTAAACTGAAATATAGTAAATTTATAGTGTTGTGTTCGTTTCAGGTATACAGAAGAGTGATTCAGTTGTGTGTGTGTGTATGTATATATATTCTTTTTCAGATTCTTTTCCATTATAGGTTATTGCAAGATATTGATTATAGTTCCCTGTGCTGTACAGTAGACCTTGTTCTTTATGTCTTTTATGTATAGTAGTTTGTATCTGTTAACCTCAAACTAATTTGTCCCTCCACCTTCGTCCCCTTTGGTAACCAAAAGATTGTTTTCTATGTCTGTTAGTCTGTTTCTGTTTTGTAAATAAGTTCATTTGTATCGGTTTTGTTTGTTTTTGGATTCCACGAATAAGTGATAACATATGGTATTGTCTTTCTCTGACTTATTTCACTTAGTATGATAATCTCTAGTTCCATTCATGATGCTGCAAATGGCATTGTTTCATTCTCTTTTATGTTGAGCAATATTTCGTTGTATATGTATGCTACATTCTTATCCCTTCATCTGTTGGGCATGCTTACATTGCTTCCATGTCTTGGGTATTATACATAGTGCTGCTGTGAACATGTATCTTTTCAAATTAACATTTTTATCTTTTCTGGATCTGTGCTCAGGAGTGGGATTGCTAGGTCATATGGCAACTCTGTTTTTAATTTTTTAAGGAATGTCCATACTGTTTTCCTCAGTGACTGCATCAATTTACATTCCCACCAACCGTGCAAGAAGGTTCCCTTTTCTCCATGCCCTCAGCACTTACTATTTGTAGACTTTTTGGTGATGGCCATTCTGACTCGTGTGAGTTTTGATTTTCATTTCCCTAACAGTTAATGATGATGAGCATCTTTTCATGTACTGTTGACCATCTATATGTCTTCCTTGGAAAATTGTCTCCAGATCGTCTGCCCATTTGGTTTTTCGTTATTAAGTTGTATGAGCTGTTTGTATATTTTTGAAATTAAGCCCTTGACGTTTGCTTCATTTTCAAATATTTTCTCCATGTCTGTAGATTGTCTTTTTGTTCTGTCGAGGGTTTCCTTTGCTGTGTGAAAGCTTCTAAGTTTGATTAGGTCCTATTTGTTTATTTTTGCTTATAGAAAGAATATTGTCTTGGAAATATAGAGTGACAATTTATGTCAGAGAATGTTTTGCCTATGATGTTTTGTAGTTTTATGGTATCATGTCTGACATTTAGGTCTTTTAAGCCATTTTTAGTTTCTTTTTGTGTATAGTATAAGGATGTATTCTAACTTCATTGATTTACACATGACTGTCCAGCTTTCCCAGTACCACTTGCTGAAGAAACTGCCTTTTCTCCTTTGTATATTCTTGCCTCCTTTGTCAAAAATTAATTGACCACAGTGCCTGGGTTTATTTCTGGGCACTCTGTTCTGTTCCATTGATCCATATGTCTGGTTTTGTGCATTCTTATGACTTTGATCAAAGTTTCTTTTTTACTTCTGTTAAAAAAGAAAACCCCACTTTTAGAAACAATAGTAATATCAGACCTTAAATTACCTGAGTTGTCTAAACAGCAAGGTGATTTTCTGCTTCACCTCAGTTGTGTGCACCTGAGCCAGTAAGTTGACTCTCCATTCAACTGTCTCTGTTCCTCACTTTGTCATCTGTAAAACAGAAATAAAGTCACTTTCCTTGTTTCAGAGTGAATGGTGAATAATAGAACATTTCAGTGTTTTTTAAATGGAAATTCCATCTGGTATATAATAGCTAACATTTATTGACCACAGTTACATGTACCAGGCTTGGTCCTTAGTACTTGCGTTCATGCTGTGTGAGGTGGGTAGTACTGTTACGCACATTTAATAGAGGAGGACTCTCAGGCTCTGTGAGACAGGAAGTTACTTGTCCAGAGTATGCAAAACCAGGAAATAACAAAGCTAGGTCTAGAATCCAGGTCTTTCTGATTCCACAGCCCAAAGCCTTAACTACTGGACTGTATGCCCCATTCTGGCTCACCATGGAAGGTGTATTCATTCATGTAGGCCAATTAGAAGTCAATTAATAAATTAATTTTAAAATAAATTACATTAAATATCAGTCCTCTAATTGAGTATGTAAATTTAAATATACCCCAACAGCTCAAGTTAAGTACTTGCTTTCATAATAGATTTAACAAAGACTGATCTAATTGAATAATAGTAATAATAGTGTATATTTCAAAATTAAGTATCATGTATATTTGTCAAAATATAATATTTTTAGAATACAAAATGGATAATTCAAATAAGTATTAATAAAGAAGTATTACAGAATTTTACAAATGAGACTGATGTGGAAAATTGAATTCATATTTATCAGTTTTCTATTATAGAAAATCATATGTAAAACCATTGTAAGAATATGTAATATTATATCTTAATTTAACTTTTTGAATGAGATAGTAATCCAAAAACTCAGGTTGTTTTGAGGGAAAAGTGTAGAATTGTGCTTATTGAGCATGTATTAAAAGGCATACTTGTTTGGGGGACTTCCCTGGAAGTCCAGTGGTTAAGACTCCAAGCCTCCAATGTAGGGAGCTTAGGTGTGATCCCTGGTCAACAAACTAAGCTCCCACATGCCACGCAGTGGAAAAAAAGTCATGCTTGCTTCTTCTAAGCCAATTATTAGATGAAAAGTATCTTAGAGGATAGGTTATAAACTCTCATTTGGAGGCCTGAATCTAGTCTTTACTAATTGGAATGGATGGTTTCTTCTTTTACAAGGTCATGAAATAACTTTTTAGGTGGTTCTGATATTTCACGTATCATATTTTTCCAAGAAATATGGCTTTGCCAGGCATCCTGTGAATAAGAGTTGTAAGTTCCAAAGGGTATCGTTGAGTCTAAAAAGACAATTGGACAGAAAATAGATCGCTGGTTGCCAGCATCTGAGGTGGGGGAGGGACTGACTACAAAAAAAACTTGAAGGAACATTTTTGGGTGAAAAGCTGTTCTAAATCTTGATTGTGGTGGTGATGGTGGTGGTTGTTAATTGCATGCGTTTGTCATAACTAAGACTTGTGTGCTAAAAGGGATAAATTTCACTCTGTAAATTATATCTTAATAAATATCAGTTTTAAAATCTGAATCGTGGCTGAAAGCCTCAAATCTTTGCCTCCCAGTAGCTTCATATATAGCATGTAATTTATCTTTGAGTAAAAGTGATTTGGTGAATCGTTGCTTACTCCTCTCTACACCTCACCACGCTAGTGTTTTTAAGACCCTCTCTTAAGTGGCACAAATACCAGAGTCGAGTTACAGCATTTATCTAAAATTTCTAACACAAAATTCAACTCCTTCGCCGAATTACGAATCTGGGTCAGGGAACATCACTAGCAGCCAAAAATGACATAGTTCATCAAATGAGCTGAGTTTTCTAGTCATTCCAATCACATTATTTTATGTTTGTCTCTGTAACCTTGGAAACAGCAAGTAGAGTTGGTGAAGTTTGCGATGCTGTATTATATGTTTGATTCTAGGTGAGTCTGTCATCATCAAAGAGTTAGTTATTGAAAGTATATGTTAAATGCCTACTGCTTTTCCCCTTGTACTGCTTATCCACTTGTACATCCAATAGGCATCTGAAACTTTCTTGGTTCAAAATCGTAGGTATTTCCTATTTTTTCCCAGGTGGCACAGTGGTAAAGATTCCACCTGCCAACTCAGGAGACACAAGAGATGTGGGTTTGATCCCTGGGTTGGGAAGGTCCCCTGGAGAAGGAAAGGACAGCGCACTCCAGTATTCTTCCCTGAGCTCTTGCGTGCGCGCGCACACACACACACACACGTACGTGCATGCTAAGTCACTTCAGTCATATCCGACTGTTTGCGACGCTATGAACTGTAGCCTGCCAGGCTTCTCTGTCCCTGGGGCTTCTCAGAGTACTGGAGTGGGTTACCATGCCCTTCTCCAGAGGAACTTCCTGACCCAGGGATCAAACACACACTCTTCCCCATCTTGGTAAACTTACTTAAGTCAAGTTTTCAGGAGACATCTTTGATTTATCACTGCCACACCCTACTCCTGTTCAACAGCAAGCCCTGCCAGCCATGTCCTCACAATTTATCATGATTTCTGTCTGTTTCCGTCCATGTTCACTGTCCGCCTGCCATCCAGCACCACCCCATCCCCATTGCATGGTCTCTTGCCTGCCTGTGGACATTCATAACCCCCTGCAATTTTACCACTCAGCAGCCAATGTGATTTATAATGTAAATCAGAGTCTGTTACTCCTCACAGAATGCTGTTACATCCAGCAGTCTTCTATGTTCTTAGAATAACATCCAAATTTCTCACTGTAGCCTGCATGCTCCAGCCTGACCAGCTTCTCTGACCTCTTCTCCTCCTCCTCTCTTTCCCTAGTTTTCTATGTGCCAGACAGACCTGCCTTTTTTTCTCCTCCAACAAACCCATCTGATTCATATCTCAGAGCCTTTGTACATGCTGTTTCCTGTGGGTGGGGCTCTTCACACCTGGTCTAAATGTGACTGGTGCCTTTCTGTTCTCTGAGCTCAAATGTTCCCTCCTCACAAAGGCCTCCCCTTATACAAGCCCTTCCTCCAGCCCATGTCCTCACCTCTCTGAGAGACTGCCCTGCTTTAGTTTCTTCAGAGTCCTAATCCCAATTTAAAAAAAAGAAAAAGAAAAGCTATTTTATATATGTGTTTGTCATTCCATAAGAAACTGCAGCTGCCGTGTTACTGTACTGATGCAGCAGTGCCTGGCACTTGGTAACCTCTCAGTACGTATTTTTGATGAATGGTTCAGTCACTGTGCTAAGTTACTGGTGCCTTATGGTGGCGAATGAACACTGCTATGGGAGTATCACAGAAGAACTCAGTGGTTCCCTCACTCACAAATGGTGGTCAGGGACCCTGCTCTATGACAGGATTTATCCTGAGTGTGAGAAGTATGAAAGTAAGCACAGTAGACAGCAGTCTTGCCCACAGCTGGGTTATTATAGTGCAATAGGTCCTCTGGGGTGGAGAAGGCAATGGCACCCCACTCAGTATTCTTGCCTGGAGAATCCCAGGGATGGGGGAGCCTGGAAGGCTGCAGTCCATGGGGTCGCTGGGGGTCGGACACGACTGAGCGACTTCACTTTCACTTTTCACTTTCATGCATTGGAGAGGGAAATGGCAGCCCACTCCAGTATTCTTGCCTGGAGAATCCCAGGGATAGCGGAGCCTGGTGGGTTGCCGTCTATGGGGTCGCACAGTCGGACACGACTAAAGTGACTTAGCAGCAGGTCCTCTGGGGAGCTGGATATGGCTTGAGAGTGGAGATGACATTTAACCAAAGATGGGTAAGAGTTAATCGGTCAGAGAATAGAAAAAAGGTCATTTTAAGAAGAGTAAAAGATTAATAAGTCAGTTGAGTGAATCACATAATGTATATAAGATTGAAGTCTTTAGACTGTACCTTTATTAATTAGCATTTCACATATAATATTTTATTGTTATGAGAAATTAATGAGATCCAAAACTTAAGACCTGAATGCAGTAGCAAGGTAGTCATTTTTATAATGTTAATTATGGGTACTTGTTAAGATGACATATGGGACTTTTTTCTCTATAAACCCCATAGATTTTTCTGAATGAAATGAATTTTTCTGAATGAAAAAAAACAGATTTTTTTTCATTGAAGTGCAATAGTATTTAAAGGAAATGACCACTTAAACATTTTATTGATTTATCATTTTGATTCATGTGAATGGAACACCTTAAAGTCGTATTTTTAAAAAATTTTAGAAAAATAAAATTTTTTCAACTCTCCCTGTGTCAGTTACTATTCTATGTGCTTTACATATGTTAACTCATTTAATTCCCTTAGCAGTCCTGTGACATAGTACTCTTTATCTCTGTTCTATGGATAAATAGCTCAAAATCCAGAGATGTCTGAGCAACATGGTCACAAACCTAGTCAGAGTAGCATAGTTCCAATTCTCTTAGAAATGTGTCAGGTTCTGCCAAAATTAGATAACTTATTCAATAGAAACTTAACTAGTATTTTTTAATGTCTGTATTGCAGCAGCACTGAAAGCAGCACTGGCTAAATAAAATATAACCAGTGTCCTCAAGAAGCTTATATTTAGTTAGCTTCAAGGAAAATGGAATAAAGAAATAACAGGTAGACATGAAATAGTAATTCTGTTGCGGGGGGAAGCCATTTAAATCAGAAATAGTTCTTCCATCTCTTCAGCCTGAGCCTTGTTTGGTAGCTGAGATTCTTTTAAAAAGCATTTGAGTAGATTTTTTAGCATTTTTTTTGTTTTGAAATGATTACAGATTCAAAGAAGTTGCAGAAATAGTACATAGCACTCCAGGTACTCTTCACCGAGCTTCCCCTAGTGGTGGTCTTATATAATTGTAGTGCAAAATTGATATTAGTATAATACTATTAGGGTCTTCCCTAGTGGCTCAGCGGTAAAGAACCCTCCTGCAACGCACGAGACGCGGCAGGAGCCACGTGTTTGATTCCTTGGTTGGGAAGATCCCCTGGAAAAGGAAATGGCAACCCACTCTAATATTCTTGCCTGGGAAATTCCATGGACAGAGGCTACAACCCATGGGGATCACAAAAGAGTCAGACTCAACAGAACACAACACACACTAGTACACACACTACAGTAATTTTCTAAAACCACACTTTGTGTGTGTGTGTGTCCCCATAATACTATTAACCAGACTAAAAACCTTATTCAGTTTTCACTGTTTTTCATATGTGTTCATGTGTGGTTATGTGTGCATGTGTGTGTGTGTGTGTGTAGTTCTATGCTGTTTTAATCCATGTGTCAAAGTCGAGGTACATAACTGTTTCACATCACTGCCAGAGAACTGTGCTAGCCCTGTCCTAGCCCCAGTCCATGTTCCATGGTAGCCATTAATTCGTTTTCCATCACTATAGTTTGTCATTTCAAGAATATTCTATAAGTGGAATCACCCAGTATGAAACTTTTTGAAATTTACTTTATACACTGAGCTTAATGCCCTTGATATCCATTCAGTTTTTTAATATGTATCAATAATTCCTTTTTATTGTTAAATAGGAATTCATCCTATGTATGTACTACAGTTTGTTTAACCATTTATCAGTTCAGTTCAGTTCAGTCCAGTCGCTCAGTCGTGTCCGACGGTGCGACCCCATGAATCGCTGCACGCTAGGCCTCCCCGTCCATCACCAACTCCTGGAGTTCACTCAGACTCACGTCCATTGAGTCAGTGATGCCATCCAGCCATCTCATCCTCTGTCGTCCCCTTCTCCTCCTGCCCCCAATCCCTCCCAGCATCAGAGTCTTTTCCAATGAGTCACCTCTTCGCATGAGGTGGCCAAAGTACTGGAGTTTCAGCTTTAGCATCATTCCCTCCAAAGAAATCCCAGGGCTGATCTCCTTCAGAATGGACTGGTTGGATCTACTGGCAGTCCAAGGGACTCGCAAGAGTCTTCTCCAACCCCACAGTTCAAAAGCATCAATTCTTCGGTGCTCAGCTTTCTTCACAGTCCAACTCTCACCTCCATACATGACCACAGGAAAAACCATAGCCTTGACTAGACGAACCTTTGTTGGCAAAGTAATGTCTCTGCTTTTCTAGGTTGTCTATGTTATCTAGGCTGGTCATAACTTTCCTTTCAAGGAGTAAGCATCTTTTAAAATCATGGCTGCAGTCACCATCTGCAGTGATTTTGGAGCCCCAAAAAAGAAAGTCTGACACTGTTTCCACTGTTTCCCCATCTATTTCCCATGAAGTGATGGGACCAGATACCATGATCTTCGTTTTCTGAATGTTGAGCTTTAAGCCAACTTTTTCACTCTCCACTTTCACTTTCATCAAGAGGCTTTTGAGTTCCTCTTCACTTTCTGCCATAAGGGTGGTGTCATCTGCATATCTGAGGTTATTGATATTTCTCCCGGCAATCTTGATTCCAGCTTGAGCTTCTTCCAGCCCAGCCCAGTATAACCATTTATACTGAGGGCTATCTGTATTATTTTTCAGTTTTTTGCTGCTATGAATAAAGCTACTGTGATTATTCATATATAGGTTTTTGTGTAGACACAGGTTTCCACTTTTCTGAATAAAGGCCCAAGAATAAGATTGCTGGGTCTGATAGAAAGTACAAATTTAGCTTTATAAGAAACTGCCAAGAATTCCCTGACGATTCAGTGGTTAGGATTCTGCACTTTCACTGCCAAGGGCAAGGGTTTGATCCATAGTCAGGGAACTAATATCCCACAACCCTCACAGCCAAAAAAAAAAAAAGCCAAACCATGTTCCATAGTGGCAATACCATTTTACATCTCACTAGCAATGTATGAGAGATCCAGTTTCTCTGTCTTCTCTCTAGCATTTGGTATTATCAGTATTTCTTAGGTGTGTAGTGATATGTCATTGTTTTTAATTTGTATTTCCGTAATGGCAAATGATGTTGAACATCTTTTCATGTGCTTATTTGTCATTAATAGCTCTTCTTCACTGAAATGCTTGTTCATGTCTTTTGCCCATTTTCTAATTGAATTTTTCATTTTACTTTTGAGTTTTGTATATTCTAGATATTGGACTGTTGTCCAACATGTAGTTTACAAATAATTTCCCTCACTTCATAGTCTTTTCATCTTCCTAACAAGGTCTTTCACAAAGCAAAACTTTTTACTTTTGATGAGGTCTAATTTATCAAATTTTTCTTTCATAGATTATTCTCTTATTGTCATATCTATAACTCTTCATCCAGCCCTCAATCACAAAGATTTCCTCATATTTTCTTCTAAAAGTCTTATAGTTTTATGTTTTACATTTAAATGTATAAATCAATTTTTGTATCAGGTGTGAGGTTTAGATGAAGGCTTACTTTGCCTGGATGCCCAGTGCAAGTTTGTTTTTTTAAAAAAAGAAAAGGAAAAGAAAACTTCCCTCCTCCATTGAATTGCTTCTCCCCTTTGTTAAAAATTAGTTGGAGGGACTTCTCTGGTGGTCCAGTGGTTAAGACTCTGCTTGCTTTCACTGCAGAGGACTCAGATTGAATCCTCCCTGGTCAGGGAACTAAGACCCCACATGCAGCATGGTGCCACCAAATAATTTTTTTTAAGAGAATGATTACTAACTATAAAAAAAAAAATCAACAAAAAAATCAGTTAGAAGTTTGAAAAATAAGGTGGTTGGGTGTCGCGTTGATCTGTGTCTCTGCTTTCTCAGTACCACTCCCTTGTGGTTGCTATAGCATACAAACCTTAACTTCAGGTAGAGCGATTTCTCCTACTTCATTCTTCTTTTTCAAAATTGTCTTAGCTGTTCTGATCCCTTCCCCTTTCAATATAAACTTTAGAATAAGTTTTTCTATACATAAAACAGAGTTTTGCTGGGATTTTGATAGGAATTGCATTATGTGTATAGATCAATTGGGGAGAAATTGACATCTTTACTATATTGAGTCTTCCAAAATGTGAACATGGCATGTCTCTTCATTTATTTAGATCTTCTTATATTTTATTCATCAATGTTTTGTCATTTTTCAGCATCTAAATTATATGCATGTGTTTTAAATTAGTATCTTGGTATTTCACTTTTTTGGAAAATTGTAAGTTATAAATGGAATTGTGTTTTTAATTTTGGTTTCTACATGTTTGTTGCTAACATACCAAAATACTGTTGATCTTTGTTTATCTCACTCAGATTCTGTGATCTTGCTTTCCTAAATAGATTTTCTTGGATTTTCTAGAAAAAAATCATATTTTTTACAAATAAGAAAGTTTTATTTCTTCTCTTCCAATCAGTATATAATTTATTTCCTTTTCTTACTTTATTGCACTGAATAGGGCTTCTAGTATTATGTTTAATAAGAGTGATGAGAGCAGCTTTGTCTCTTTTCCAATTTTAGAGGAAAAGCATTCATTCTTTCACCACTGATTATGATGTCAACTTTAGGCTTTTTATAGATGCTCCTTGTCAAGTTGAAGAAGTTTCTCTTTTGTATTAGTCAGGGTTCTCCAGAAAAACTGAACCAGAAACAATAGGATAGAATTTTACTCAGCCTTTTTGTACTATTTAGGTGTTCAGCTTAACACATTAGGGAGAACAATGCACTTTACTCAGTCTACTGATTGAAATGTTAATCGTACCCCAAAACCCCTCACTGACATTGTTGTTGTTCAGTTGCTAAGTTGTGTCCAACTCTTTGCGACCCCATGGACTGCAGCATGCCAGGCTTCCCTCTCCTCTTCTATCTCCCGGAGTTTGCTCAGACTCGTGTCCATTGTGTCTATGATGCCATCCAACTATCTCATCCTGTCATCTAAATAGATTTTCTGGGATTTTATTTTCTTAATTTATTGTTTTGTTTTCTTAATTTTAATTTATTTTCTTAATTCTTAATTTATTGCACTGGCTAAGACTTCTAGTATGTTTAATACTTTCCCAGCATCAGGTTCTTTTCCTATGAGTTGGCTCTTCACATCAGGTAGCCAAAATATTGGAGCTTAGCTTCAGCATCAGTCTTTCCAATGACTACTGAAGGTTGATTTCCTTTAAGATTGACTGGTTTGATCTCCTTTGACCAAATTCTGGGTACCTCATGACCCAGTCAAATTGACATGTAAAATTAACCATCACAACCTCTATTCCTGGTATTTTGATCATGCTTTTATTAATCACATTAGTGAAAAATTAATGTATTAATGACGAAATGAATTTTGTCCAAACTTTTTTTGTTGATTGATACAACCATGATTTTTTGTTTAGCTGTTGATACAATACAGTGAGAGATTTTCAAATATTGAAACAGACTTGCATTTCTGGAATGAATTCTACCCGATCATGGTGTATAATCATTTTTGGGTATAGATGGATTTGATTTGCTAGTAATTTGTGAGAATTTTAATGATGATATTCATGAGGGGTATTTGTCATTAGCTTTCTGCTTTAGACTTTCAGCTTGGTATTGAAATTAAGCTGACCTTATAAAATGATTGGTAGGTGTTTCACCCTCTTTATTTTCTGAAAATAATTATTTAGAATCTACGTTAGTGCTTCTTTAAATGTCTGGTAAAATTCTGCAGTAAAAACATTTGGTCCTGATGATTCCTTTTTCCAAAGCTTTAGCTACAGATTACATTTCTTTAATAGACATAAGATTATTCAGGTTCTCTGTCTTATATTGAGTGAGATTTTGTAGTTTGTGGTTTTTAAGGAATTGTTCCATTTAATCTAAATTTTCAAATTTATGTGCATAGAGCTGTAATATTCTCTAATTTTTCCTTTTTGGTTTAGGGTCTGTGGTTATAGCTTTGGTCTCATTCTTGATATTGGGAGGTTCTGTTTTCTCTCTTTTTATATTTGTCAGTCTTACTAGAGACTTATCAATTTTATTGATCTTTTCTAATAGTTAGGTTTTTGTTTCATCTATTTTCTCTTTTGTTTATTTTTTCCTTTTTGTGGCTGTCTTGGGTTCATTTTGCTCTTCTTTTTCTAGTTTCTTAAGGTAGGGACTTAGATCATTGATTAGACCTTTCTTCTTTTCTAATGTAAGCATTTAGTATTTTAAATTTATCTTTAAGCACTGCTTTAGCATCATCCTGTAGATATATTTTCATTTTGTGCTAAGTATTTTTTATGTCCTTAGATACTTTTTCTTTGACCCATGGATTATTTAGCATGCTTTAATTTCTTTTTGGAGATTTTTTTTTTTTTCCCTATTACTGATTTCTAGTTTGATTGATTTTGGTCAGGGAACACACTTTGGTTTTAAATATGTTGACTTAATGTTTTATGATCTAGGATATAGTCAATCTTGGCGAATATCCCATGGGTGCTTGAGAAGAATGTGTGTTCTGCTGTGTTGTACAGGATGTTCTATAACTGTCCATTAGATCCTTTTGATGGATGATGCTATTGAGCTCTTCTATATTTTTGCTGATTTTCCATCTAAAGGTCTACATATAACTGTGAAAGACATGGACCATTTCATGAGTCATTCTAAAGCTATGTCTAAATGGTCTCATTGGTCTTAGCTCTTCGTAATCCATTCAGTGCCCTGTTCCCCCTACTGTAATGTACACATGGATCCTGCAGTAATATAAATTTTAAGTAGACCTTATAGTTCACTGTTTTGTCTCTCAAAACCCATGTATTTCTTCACTATTGTGTTTTTCTAGTTTCTCCTAAAAGTGGGGGGTCTTTGAATCATTTTTTCAGTAAGTTGGCTGATCTCATATTCTTGGAAACATACTTCTACAGAAAAATTTGTTTGTTTCAAGGTGAAAAAGAGAACATTGAATTTGTGAGTTACTGATCATTGAACTAAAGAGGACTGCTTACGTTCAGGGAGAGAGATCTGTAAAGTTCTTGAGGATAAAGGCCATGTATTTTTCTGTTTCCCATGGTCCCTGCTTAGAAAAGTGTCTTCCACATATTTGTGGAATGACTTAAAAATAAATGAATGAATACTGGATGATGTGAGTCATCACAAAAACAAAGACGCCTGGTCCCTAAACTGGTGTTCTTCTCAGGCTTTATTAAAGAGTCTGAAAAACCAGAAGGGTTTCCCAGGTCTGCAAGTGTTTGATTACTGGCTTCCTTCCAACCTGGCTGTTGTTAAATGAAATACTCAGAGAAAGAGCTCTGCATGTTAAAATGAAACCTATTTTAATTTTTAATCAAGTAAAAAATAAATATCAGATTCTACATGTATAACAAATTGGAAAGAAATGGACCATTTCAACCTAATACACTGCCTCTTTGCCTGAAGCTGAAGCTGATTTAATTCACCATGACAAATGTAGATGTATTTATTACATGTACACTCATGCTTTGTATGAAAGAAATCCATTCTTTTACTTAGTCTTTTTTTTCCATGTTCTATATCCAGTTTGAGCTGTGAAATGTCTAAGTTCATAGCAGTAGCAAGTTGATGATGTGCATAATGGGTTATTGTCCATAAATGGAATACTATGATTTTTTTTTAATGAAGTATTTTGGGTGGTAAACCACAAACTGGGTGGTATTGAGATTACCACTTGTTTGCATAGTATATAAAAATTTTATTGGCCTATTGATTGACATGTGTTTCAGACATTAGGAAGAGTCAGTTAATTTCTTGTTGATATGCCAGAACCTTTACAGGAACTTTGTTTTTCCCCTTAATTTGTGTTGGTTTGATTCTTTGTATAATGACCTTCATCTGGTATTATGTTTTTCGGTGATGAGAACCTTTATAGCATGTTCAAAGGAAACTAAGCTAGACAAAGAAAAGGTCAGCTGGCCCAAGATGCCTATCTGTAATTGGAGTTAAGTGAGAATATGATTTTTCAAGCCAAGTCAAATAAGAAGCAATTAGCTCACAGTCGTCTGTTGCTTCTTGTTTTCCAAGATTAATGAAATCATACTTGGAGCCATTTGTTTAAGTGTGTTCAGTTCCTGTTCCTCTGTCGACCAATCCTCTGTAGCACATTAAAATAATACCAGTGTTACTTTTTTCCAATGTCTATTTCCCCTCCATACATGTACTATAAATTTAGCAACTTTCATAGAGATACAGTTGGTATTGTGTGTGCATTTAGCAGCTCTGATAAAGCTCAGAGCCCACAGTGAGGAGTGACTGTACGTGAACATTCTCCCACGTATCTGGTTTCTTAGACCTGAGGAACTGCTTTCCCAGCTGCGAGTGAAACTACCAGCTGTGCCACTGACACACTGGATAGGCGACAGGCTATAGCTGCTTCCATCCCCAAATGAGGTATTTGATTTAAATGTTATGGTTTCTGATTCACATTTTGAGTGCCCTTAAAATCTATGTCAAAATTATGCTGTGTATTATCAGAATTTTTGTATTTATTTTTGAATTATCAGCTTTGTATTTTTTTTCCTCCACTTTGGGGGATTCTCCAAAGCTTGAAAACAGTTTTTCTTTTCTTTTCTGAATTGATCCTTTTTCTACTTGGTAAACATGATGTTTTTCCTCTCTGCAGAAGCCAGTATGGCTTTGCCTACCATTTTTCTCTCGTTTCACTTTGCCTACATCACTCTTTTGAGTTGTCGCTGTTTCAGATCATCACAGGCACAGATGAGATCTGGGTCTGGTGGGCCCTCTTCCTCTTGAGATGAAAGCTAGCCTCTTTTCATAAGGATAACAACGTGGCTACAGTGAAAACTGAAACAAAAGTTGAAGGAAGAGAAATTCAGTTGTGAAAGGGTCAGGGAAGCGTGATGGGAACAAAGCTGTTTTCCAAGAAAGGACTGATATGTAATCAGAGGCAGTGACCTCAGAGAGACCTGGCCTTGTGCAGAAAGGTGGTGGAAGGCACCAGTAGCTAAGTGAAAACAGTGAGATCAGGAGAAAGGAAATCTTTGAAATGATCTTCAGTTTTCATAATGATTCCTAAGAACCAGCCAGTTTCAGAACCTTACAGTGCCTATTTTAAAGTTTTACATGAATCAGTATAGCTCTATATTTATAGTATCTGAAAATCACTAAGGTGCCATTTTTGTCTAGGATTTTAAAAATTTCCCTTTGGTCTGTAAAAAGAAAAAAAAGGAGCACAATCAGAACACAAATATCTGAGTGTGAAATAGGTGAGCTTAGGAAGGGCTGCTATAGTCCAAGTCGAGTGCAGTCATTAACGACTTGGAGATGTCTGGAACTCAGGTTGGTATGGAAGTAGCTTGGGGAGTATTAAATTTGAATGCAGACTGTGAACTCCTTGAGGAAAGGTAAGATGTATTACTCATCTTGGCAATCCTAGCACCTCTTAAAGTGCTCTGGGGCATGTAGGAGTTCAATAAATATTGAAGGAAAGAAGTTGGGTAGGAGGAATATAGGAAGGAAAGAGTCAGAGAAGCTATTAAAACTTAGTGATGACTGCTTAGAGCTTTTAAGGAGGTGGAAGAAATAGAATAGGGGAAAAAACATTGCGTAACTGCTCCTTGGCTAACCTTTGCACCCACTGAACTAATCCCTGGAATACATCTAAGGATTTTCTTGGTGGCACGTTTCTGAAGCATTAAATATTGTCTTTGTCGGAGCAATCAAAAGGAAATGGCAAACATTTCTCATTCACCTTAAGCAGAATGCAGTTGCTTTACTCTACTTTTCTTTTTATTGAGATAAAATTTACATAAAATAAAATGAACTATTTTAAAATGTACAATTCAGTAGCGTTTAGTACATAGACAGAATTAAGTAGCACCTGTATTAGGTTCCAAAACATTTTCATAAAGAGTTGCTTTATTTTAATGCCTGAGTATCATGAAACCACTTAGAGTGTTTTACTTTTTTTTTTTTTTTTTTTTAATTGAAACGTAGTGTTTTCCAGCAGCCTCTGGAGACTAAATGCTATCTTTGTCATAGTCTGCCTTTTAAATTTCTCATTTCCCTCCCCCCGAATCATTGGGTAAAACTTACATTTTTAGGCTGGCTTTTCCTCTTTGGTAGCTTGCTTTTCAGTGGTTTCTTTTTCTCCTGGCCTCCTGGTGTAATTCTTATATTTTGTAGCATGAATACAGCAAAGCCTCCTGGTCGTGGATTTCTTTTTCTAGTGTTAGAAAAATCAACTGTGGAAAGCTTATCACTTCTCTATATATGGAGCATGACATTTGAGATTCCACTTATACCAGGAGATGTAAGCCCAGGGTCCTTGCTACAGGATGAAAAGGGCAAACTCTGATTTTCTCTAAGACACATGGACAAATAATTATAAAAATATTCTTCCAAAGGACCTTATAATCAGGGATGAGGAAACTTAGGACTACCCTAGATTTACTGAGAAAAATAAATAAAACCCTAAAAATTTCAAACACTGCTGTGGCTTACAGAATAAGATATTTTAGCATTATTGCTTAGAGCAGTGAAAAGGGCCCATTTAGGTTAGAGAGCTTGAGAGCTCTGTTAAAAACAGCAAGACATTCCCTACTGATAAGACCTCTAAATTATAGAAAGAACATATCGTGACTGATCATTCCTTTTAAGAAATGTGAATAGCAGATTTATAAGTTTCATATGGTTATGATGTCAAAATTTCCATATTCTGCCGTAAAGAATGAAATCTGCAGAGGGATCACCTATAAAATTGCAAAGGGCAGCAAATTCCATTTGTGAGCAGAATACCGTTTTGCATTCTTGGTTTTCCTGAAGTCACACTTAAGCCATTTATGCAAATCTTTGACAAAGCAACTTTTAAAAAATATTTATAGTTGACAGTTCGTGAAAACACATTTGTGCTTATGGGCTAAATAATTACTTTTCTCTAAAGACAGGTGTCTCGTGCTCAAATCAGTTGTGTCCACATCTTAAAAGCTCCAGATGCTATATTTCAAAAGATTTGCTTATACAATACAGTATTTTGTAGATAAGTCTTGTTAGTGAAGTCAGTGCCCAGGGCTCAGGGGACTTTGTTGCTGTTTTATTATTCCCAAGCCAGCTTTCCTGTTTCAGCGTTTCAAGGAGCCATGATTCATCTCTGTGAAGTCACACAAGGAGAAAAAAAAAAAAAAAAAACCCTCACTGCTCAGTAGGCACAGAGAACAGAATTGGGGTGGGCGTGGGTGGAGGTGTGTATTTCCCTCCTCCCTAGGAGAACTGGGTGAGACTTGTGCATGGCAGACTTCCAGTCTTCAGGTCACAGAAGAGTTCATTTTTGTTCTATAGCTTTCATCAAGAATTTGTTCTGAATATTTGCTTTACATTTTTTCTTCCACATTGTTGTTTTCCGCATTATTGTTTTCTCTGGCTTGCACCCATTATACCTTGGTTTTGGTACAGGAGGAAGTATGCCACACTGGGGATCAGGAGGCTCTGGGTTTACTCTCAGCCTTGTGAATAATTAGGCATGTGACTCGAAGCTAATCAGTTAGCCTGTCTGAGCTTAGCCTCTCTTCCCGATCAAATGGGAATAAGAAGTAGACAGAGCACAGGTGTCAGATCCACTTGCTTTTGAACAGGCCGCTGCCTCTGCCAGGAAGGTGATAGATTCCCTGCCACTTAAAACCACTAACTCCTGCTCTGTTCACCTCCTGTCTGAATGACTGATGGCTCCTTGAAGCTCCTGCACCTTGCAGTATCTTAGATATAGTGGATGCCCAAAACGTGTTTTTTTAAATTGTGATGACTTACTTCTGAGAACATTTCTGTGGTTCCTCATAGTTTATTTGCAGAACACCTATCACCTATACACACACATTCAAATGCTTGGCTACCCTTCTACTGCCCTGCCCTATAGAGCGGCACTCTCTCTTCTGTCTCTTTTTATACAGTGGCTGTTCTTTCTCTGTCTTCTGCTTTCTCACTCATACCTCTGACCTCCCATTGGGATTCATGTTGAAAGCCCTGTAGTTTTGCCCATTAACCTTTACTTTTCTATAGCTGTCTTGATCACCTTCTACTGCAGGAATTCTTCTTCCCTTAGCTCTCTTGGGAGATAGAATTTAATTTTAATTTTCCACAGTTCTCCCAGTTTTTTGTGCTAGGTGAGTGTCCCTAGCACACTCACCTTTGTTTTAAAGGCTCTCTTCCCCTTGACTATAGGAAGCAGATAGGTACTGACAAAAATTGTAAGCATTATTAGAGTTAGACATGTAAGAGCTTATCCTTTACTGATAGACTTTATCCAAATAAAATGGGAAAGGTCTTTCTCAATGCCTTTTCTTTGTCCACTTCAATGAGGGCCCTCCCCCCCTTTTTTTTAATATTTAAGACTAGGTCTCCTGCATTTCTTTTTTATCAGCTAATTCTGAAGCAAACTGATAAGCATTGGATCACATGCAGATACAAACATGTTTTGTCTGATTCACCTAGCTAGTTGGCATTTTGTACCACATGGTGGTTTCAGGTGTTTCATGGTGCACAAAAACCCATATTTCTGAGTCTGTTTGAGGAATTGGAAGAGCAGGTGACTGCAGGGAGGTATCAGCCAGAGCTGAGTAGTGACCGTCCTGTCTGGGGCACATACTCTCTTACCTCTGGTTGTCTCGTTTATGTAGGCTCCCTGAGCAGGTTGTGTTTGTGTTCAGCCTTCATACCTCTCTTGGCGACCAGAGTGAGTGGTGGTAGCTCAACGCAGTGGTTTGTAGGCCTCATACACTCAGGGGACTAAATGCAGGCCATGCAAGTGAGAGCAGTGGGCTCAGTGTACTCGGTAGCAAGACAGACCTACTATCCCTGAACCCTTTCTCCTTAAAATCCCGGAGCTGCCACTGCTTTTGTGACACAACTGTTTATAGCCTGGTGGATTTCTGTATACAGAGATCAATATGTGTCCTCATATTCCCCCCTGCTCTTTTAATTAGAACAGTCATATTAAGTCATTCCCTGGTGGGGAATCTACTTGTACACTTAGACTCATAAATGTTCACAGATGATACCTTAGCAATTGTTTAATCCTACATCTTCCTTTTAAAGTTTAGATTATAAAGCCAAGAGGGGGCTTGCCTTGTATTGTCTTAGAACTAATAGCAAAGCATGGTTGACAAACCCCATTCTTCTCACTCCCACCCTCCAGGCTCAACTCTAGACCACACTAGACATGAAACATGGATTTCCCTCCTCTCTAAGGGCATCCCTGGTGGCTCAGATGGTAAGGAACCTGGCTGCAGTGCAGGAGATCTAGGTTCAACCCCTGAGTTGGAAAGATCCCCTGGAGAAGGGAATGGCTACCCACTCCAGTATTCTTGCCTGGAGAATCCATGGACAGAGGAGCCTAGTGGGCTATAGTCCACAGGGTCACAAAGAGTCAGACATGACTGAGCAACTAATACTTAGAGCATCCAAGTGTATATTCTCTACATGAAAGAGAGAAAATGGGCTTTGGGTAGCAGGTATACTAAGGTTGAGGATCTAGGTCTGCCATTCTAATATATGGGCAAGCTTAAGTGAGCTGTTTGATATGCATAAGTTTCCTTTGCCTCTGTAGAACAGAGACCATGATACGTACTTCTTAGTCTTATGTGAATATAACTAGTGTATACATAAGGAGCCTCCATGGTATATTCCTAGGTCCTCTTCACCTTTTTTTTTTTTAATTTTAAGTTTGGTTTTTTATAAATGATTGAAAATTTCTGATGACTCACAAAACCAATTTTTAGGGAGAAAGCAATAACAGGAGAACAATAAAAACCTTATGCACATAATTTAAGAATAATGTCTTTTGTATGCATTAATGTTGAGAAGAAACTTTACAAATTACTGATTTTGGTAAAAAGCTATTAGGTAAATAAATATAATAAAATATATTTATCAAGCAGCATACTTTGTTAATTTATTTTACAAGTATAATTGAGTTTTAATTACTTATGAGTTTTCCACATGAGGTAAGTGAACTGTGATATAACTTTTAAAGACCATGAAATATGTATTCTTATCAATTCATGTCAGTATCCTATTACTGAGATTATTCCTTCAAAAGGGAACCAAAATACCAGATGTGTTTGTTAAATATATTGTGTTTGGAGCTTAATCAATTTGGCAGGAATTCAATATAGAATTATCATATGACTTAACGAGAAACATAATGCTATTTGTTAAAATATTCCTCTTTAGTTATCTCATAGTAGAGGGAAAGATAAATAATTCATTGTATGACACTATTATACACAATCACTTAACAAAAATCACTTTGTTAAATTTATTTAAAAATCATATTTCAAAAAATAGTTATATAATCTTATCTTTAAAACTACATCTAAAAGCATAGTGATCAATCACTAACTCATGATCTGGGACAAAAGATTTGATCAGACTGATATGCGTAATTCAGTGCTTCTCACCCCTTTATCATCAGGTTAAATATTCTCTTCCAAAAATTGAGAGGCTAACAAGGAGTTAATAAGTATTTTTAAACTTAGGCCAAGGAATGCCTGGATGATGTGATGTGTCTGTTTTCATGTTGATTTTCATGCCACAGTGAGCCCCTTCAGGCGTGAGAACAACTGAGGATTATTTGCTTCTCATTCTTTCTTTTTTGGCCCTCTTGTGTTTTCATCACTGACTCCAGCCCTTCCAAAAGCAGTCTGTCAGGGTTCTCTCTCCTGCCGGGCCACCAGCAACATCCTTCTGAATCTGCCCCTCTCAAGGAGGAGTTCATCTGCATGGGCCTGATTCTCAGTTGCACTGTTCATTTACCCAATTTCTGGAAGCTTCTTCTTAGCTGTGTCTTGCACTATCACTCCATCCAGACCTTTACCATCCATGAACTCTTAGGGCTTTATAGGCTAGCGTTTTACCATTCTCTGGTCATCTCACTTCCATTCGTTTTCCCCTTCCCCAGATTACATTATGAGTACTTTAAGGGCCAGAAACAAAATCTTCTGACTGTATTGGGTGCTTATAGAGGTCTGTGATTAACAACTGGATCATAAGGAAATGGAAGACAGCATGACAAAAATTAGCTCCTGATCCCATCTCTTCCCAGTGCACCACACTGTCTTCCTTCTCTGCCAGTTATTAATGATTTCTCCTCCCCGGCTACCTCCTTTTCCTTCTTAGGTGCCACTGAATGGTAGGGAGTGACATTCAGAGGACCCTTCAGCTGTCCCATGGGTCACCTTTATCCTTGAGACTCTCCCTCCCTGCTAGCCAGGTGTGCCCTGTACTCCTAGTTATCAGAGGTCATGGGAACGTGGACCTCCTCTTTCTCTAAGAGCAAACCACAGTAAGTCTAAAACTATGCAGAGCTCCCTTCAAATTGAAAAAGATTAGGAAACATAACCAAACCTGAGAAACTCAATTCTTCCTCTGCTGCCATTCCCCTGAAATACCCACTTGATTCTTAAGGAAGATGTTACTAATTTAATTATTCTTTATTTTTTTAAGAGGACCTGAAACTATCAATGTAAAAATTGCCTTCTGATGCCATTTTTTAGGATTGTAAAACCTGGGTATCAAAGCAAGCTTTTACTGGTTATAATCTGAATCTCTATCCTTTGAAGTCATTTATTCCTGAATTTGTTATTTTATAAACTTATTATTTACAAATAAAAATTATCTGTAAATAAGTTTATGAAAAATTATAATTTATTTGTAAATTAATTATAGATAAGTAAATTATTTACAATGGTGTTATTATTTTACATTAAATAACTGCTGTGAGCTGAGACCTGAGCTGGCCACCATAAAAGATGGAGGTGAGCATGAGATGTGGGTGGCATTCATACTCAGAAGAGTCTATAATCTTGGAGGCAGGCCCTGCCCCAAGTCCTGGGTTAGTAAGATCATGTGGACTGGGAACTGAACTGACCTGCCTCAGGGTTTAAAACAGAAACACCAGGGTGATTATTTGGAGGTATTTTAAATCCCAGACCCTCTTTTGGAGGTGAGAGCTGATTAATGAGCCATTATCCCATCATTCACAAACTACATAGTGAAGAATAGGCATAAGGCTTCAGGATGTCTGACAGAACAGTTCCAGAAGGCAGGAGCAGCAAATGTACTTCAAAGAACCCAGAACAAATAGCTCTTTGGGTCAGTTTTTAAATCAATAACAGATCGGGCGCTACAAGAGGAAGCCTGTTTCCCAGCCAGTGAACAATGCTAAAAGCTCCGGCTCCCACAGTCTCTGGGGAGTAATTAGAACTTGTTCAGTAATCAGCCAATTTGGATTTCTGAGAATGATTCTAAATATAAAATGATAAAAGTTGAATAAACTAAGCTATTGCTTCACCATTTAATTTCATAATTCAATTAGAGAATCATAAAGTTAGAAATGCTGAAGGGTTTTTTGGATTGTTTTTTTTTTGTTTTGTTTTGTTTAAGGAAAAGTTATTTAAAGGCAATGCTATTAAAAAAAAAAAAAAAAACTCGAGGCTAAAAATATATGCTGAAGCATTTTATCTCATTGGGGACCTGAAAACAGTAAAATATCCAAGTTGGAGTCTAGTCTTCATTAGACCAATAAGTTAGTTTGGGAACTTTGAAATCAGTGTTTGATTTCTTTTGTCTATAAAGTCAGTGCAGATTAGGTAGATTGTTTGTTTTAATTGTTGGCAAAACACTGTAAACATCCAGGTTCTGGTTGCTGTATTTTTATTATAAAGCACAGGAAACTTCCATCAGAAGTAGTAGAGTGTTAGGATAAATTGTAAATAAACAATAGCTTTTGGTCAAGTTCAAATACAGCCTGTTACTTATCCTGCACTGGAAAAATGAGGCAATTCTTCAATTTCTATGATTACATATATAAATGGCAACTCTAATATTTTTGATGAGAGGGAAAGATTCTTCTGGATTGTTTTTTTGTTGTATAATCAATGGCACAAACCCATAAAAGAGTTGAACAACATCTTACCAAGTTATACTTTTCCCTGTGATATCACTTTTGATCTTTGAGGTTCCTTCCAGCTTTAAGAGTCTTTAATTCACTGATTCTAATGGGATATTCTAGGGAATTCCACCAAAGCAGGACTGGCTGGAACAGGCCCTGTTGGCCCTGGCGTATAGATGTTCTCCAGGGGAAACCCAGTGTATGATGATGTAAGTGTGACTGACCTGCAGAGGACTGCCTGATTAGAGGTACCTCAGAACTTCACTTAATGCTGCCAGCATAGCCTTGGTGACCAGCAAATGCAGCATTTGTATTTCTTAGTAACAGATATGGAGAATTCATTATTACTTAATGAGCAGCAAAATCTTACTGAGCTGTACTATAATAACTTCATAGCTTTCTCTAATAAGACAAAACAACTGGAAAATAGTTCTCTAAGTTTAGTTCCAACTCCACTTCTCATTGAGTTGGATAGTATTTCCCTAAACTAGAGATTGTGGATTACCGTGACATTCACCAAAAGATCCAAACCATGTTTACATGGAAGTACATATGATGAAGTAATTGAAATTCACTTTTTATCACTTTTACTCATTCAAAGTAAAGACTAAAATAATTATCAGATTTACTTTTTGAATTTCAATAACAAGGAATAATAGAATGCTAATCCTGCTTTCTCAAGAGGCAGGTCAAGTGGTCTGGTATTCCCATCTTTTGAAGAATTTTCCACAGTTTATTGTGATCCACATAGTCAAAGGCTTTGGCATAGTCAATAAAGCAGAAGTAGATGTTTTTCTGGAACTCTCTTGCTTTTTCAATGATCCATCGAATGTTGGCAATTTGATCTCTGGTTCCTCTGCCTTTTCTAAAACCAGCTTGAACATCTGGAAGTTCACTGTTCACGTATTGCTGAAGCCTGGCTTGGAAAATTTTAAGCATTACTTTGCTAGCGTGTGAGATGAGTGCAATTGACTCATTGCAAAAGACCCTGATGCTGGGAGGGATTGGGGGCAGGAGGAGAAGTGGATGACAGAGGATGAGATGGCTGGATGGCATCACCGACTCAATGCAGATGAGTTTGGGTGAACTCGGAGTTCGTGATGGACAGGGAGGCCTGGCGTGCTGCGATTCATGGGGTGGCAAAGAGTCAGACAAGACTGAGCGACTGAACTGAACTGAATCCTGCTTTACATGAAAGGATTGGATTGGCCAAAAAGTTTGTTCAAGTTTTTCTGCAACATCTTATAGAAAAACCCAAACATACTTTCTGGCCAACCCAGTAATTGGATCTTTGGGTTTCTAGGCTAATTTAGATTCCGGGCCCGCTCATTCTTTTCTGAGATGGCTTTATGATCATAGTGTAGCAGGAAAGGCACACAGTATTCTAAGTATACAATAAGAACAATTCCCCTGATGTTATTTTTTGTTAGTTTCTTTGTTTACATAAAGAAGAATGTGCTTGTTTATATTTCTGCTAGGTCCTGTTGGAATTTTCTCTTCCAATTTCATAGAACTTTTCACTAAGTATGGGATGATATGCTGATATCATTTTCACTTCCAGTCAGTAAAAACTTTATTTTCTTTGCAGATCTTAGGAATGGTGAAAAGAACTAACTCATTTCTTGTGGTATTTTCTAAATCCATACTAAACAAATGAGTAGTCACGTGGCTGATAGAAATAACAGTATACAGTAACTTGTTTCTTTCTCTCTTTTTTTAAAGTAGATTTTATTCTTTAGAGCCATTTTAGATTTACAGCAAAATTTAGCAGAAGGTATGGAGAGTTCCCATGTACCCTCTGCCCTACACAGGCATCATATCCCCCATTATCAATATCCCTCATCAGAATGGTACACTGATTATATTTGATGAACCTGCATTGACACATCAGTATCATCCAAAGCCCACATATTTACATTATTATTCACTCTTGGTGTTAACACATTCAATAGATTTTGAGAAATATATAATGACATGTATCAGTGGTAAAGAATCTGCCTGCAAATGCAGGAAACACAAGTTCCAGATCTTCTCTGGGTCAGGAAGATCCCCTGGAGAAAGAAATGGCAACCCACTCCAGTATTCTTGCCCAGAGAATCCAATGGCCAGAGAGCATGGTGAGCTACAGTTGATGAGGTCACAGAAAGTTGGAAATGACTTAGCAACTGAATAACAACAACAGTGGATATGTACTGGTATCTTGTTTTAATTTGCATTTTTCTAATAATGTATGATGTGGGGCATCTTTTCACATGCTCTTTTGCTATTGGTGAAGTGTTGGTAAAGATCTGGCCCATTTCTTAGTCGATTTGTTCATTTTCTCAGTTTTGAGTTTTAAAAGTTCTTTGTATATTTTGGATAATAATTCTTTGTCTGATATGTCTTTTGCAAATATTTTCTCCCAGTCTGTGATTTGTCTTCATTTTATTGATAAAGTCTTTTAAAGAATTGATTTTTTATTTTAACTAAGTCCAAATTATCAATTATTTCTTCTGTGGATTGTGCCTTTGGTATTAAATCTAAAAAGTCATCACCAAACCCACAGTCATCTATTAATAGATTTTCTGTGTTATCATCTAGGAATTCCATAGGTTTGCATGTTATGTTTAGGTCTGTGATCTACTTTGAGTTACTTTTTGTGAAGGGTATAGATCTGTATAAGAAGGCATCTGTATCTTTTTTCTTTGGGGCATATGGACGTCCAGTTGTTCTAGCACCATTTGTTGAAAAGACTATCTCTGTTCCATTGTGTTGGCTTCACTCTATATAGTCAACTGTCAGTTGACTATGTGGTTCTACTTCTGGCTTTCTGTTATGCTCTTTTGTTATACTTGTCTGTTCTTTCACCAGTATCTCACTGTCTTGATATTGTAGCTCTACAGTAATTACAAAGTCAGTACTTACTTACTGAAGTCAGGTAGTGTCAGTTGTCCAACTTTGTTCTTCAATATTATGTTGTCTGTTCTGTCTTCTGCCTCTCCATATAAATATTAAAGGTGCCAGAGCAGGAGACATCAGAGACATGGGTTCGGTCCCTGGGTGGGGAAGATCCCCTGGAGGAGGGCATGGCAACCCACTCCAGTATTCTTGCCTTAAGAATCCCATGGACCAAAGAGCCTGGCAGGCTGCGGGCCTTAGGGTCACAAAGAGTCAGACATGACTGAAGTGATTTAGGACACATAAATATTAAAATCAATTTGTTAATATCCACAAAATAATTTGCTGAGATTTTGAGTGGGATTGTATTGAATCTATAAGTCAAGTTGGGAAGAACTGAAATCTTGTTAGTACAGAGTCTTCCTATCCATGAACATGGAATATATATTTTATTCTTCCTTGATTTTGTTTTTCAGAGTTTTGTAGTTTTCCTCATATAGAGCTTATACATATTTTGTTAGATTTATATCTAAGTGTTTCATGGTTTGGGGTGCTAATATAAATGGTTATGTGTTTTTAATTGAAAATTTCAATTGTTCAATAGAAAAGTGATTGACTTTTGTATATTAACCTTATATCCTATAATCTTGCTCTAATCTCTTACTACTTCCAGGAATGTTTTGTTCATTTCTTTCAGATCATGCCATCTACAAACAAAGACAGTTTTATTTCTTCCTTCCCAATTAGTACACCTTTTATTTCCTTTTCTTATCTCACATTAGGAGTGATGAAAGTGGACGTCCCTTCCTTGTTCCTGATATTAGTGGAAAAACTCCTGGTTTCTCACCAATAACTATGATGTTAGCTATAGGCTTTTCATAATTTTTTTTTATCAAATTGAGGAAATTTCCCTCTATCCCTAGTTTATAAGAGTTTTCTTTAAATCATGAATTGATTTGGATTTTATCAAATACTTTTTTCTCCATCTATTAATATGATAATGTGATTTTTCTTCTCTATCCTGTTGCTGTGATAGATTACATGAATTGATTTTCAAATGTTGAACCTGGCTTGCATACATGGAATAAATCACACTTGATTGTAGTGTATAGTTATTTTCAAACATTCTTGGATTTGATTTGCCAGTATTTTGTTGAGAATTTTTGCATCTATGTTTGTGAAAGATATTAGCGTATGAAAGTGAAAGTTGCTCAGCCGTGTCCAACTCTTTGTGACACCATGGACTATACAGTCCATGGAATTCTCCAGGCCGGAATACTGGAGTGGTACCCTTTCCCTTCTCCAGGGGATCTTCCCAGCCCAGGGATCAAACCCAGGTCTCCCACATCACAGGCGGATTCTTTACCAGCTGAGCCACAAGAGAACCCCAAGAATACTGGAGTGGGTAGCCTATCCCTTCTCCAGCGGATCTTTCTGACCCAGGAATCGAACCAGGGTCTCCTGCATTGCAGGAGGATTCTTTACCAACTGAGCTATAATTCATCTATAGTTTTCTTCTCATGTCTTTGTCAATTTTTGGAATTAGGGTAATTCTGGACTCATGGAATGAGTTAGGAAGTTTTCCCTCCACTTCTATCCTCTGAAAAAGATAGTGTAGAGAATTGGTATAATTTCTTTAAAATATGGACTGCTTTTTATTTTGCAGTCATTTTGCTGCTACTGCTAAGTCGCTTCAGTCCTGTCCGACTCTGTGCGACCCCATAGACAGCAGCTCACCAGACTCCCCCGTCCCTGGGATTCTCCAGGCAAGAATACTGGAGTGGGTTGCCATTTCCTTCTCCGTGCAGTCATTTTAGGCTTACACAAAAGTTGAAAAAATAGTAGAGAATTCACGTGTATCATTCATCCAGCTTTCACTGGTTTTAATATCTTTTAAAACTGTGCTACCGTTACCTAAAGCAAGATATTAACACTGGTATAATAACCATTAACAATTAAATTGCAGCCTTCATTTGGATGTTGTCAGTTTTTCCGTCACTGTACTTTTTCTGTTCGAGATCCAATCCGAGGTTCCTATCCTAGTTATTTACCAGGTCTCAGTAGTTTCTTCTAATCTGTGACATTTCTCCAGTCTTTCCTTGTCTTTCATAACCTTTACATTTTAGAAGCAAACTGGTCAATTATTTTGCATACAGAGATTACAGTTGTATGATACATAGTGGGATTCACTGTGTCTTTATTTCTAAATGAAAGTCTGAGTTTTCTAAAGGTTTTGTTTCATGTTTGTGAAAATCCTGGTGTTTACATTCTGTTGTTAGTTTAGTTGCTAAGTCATGTCCAACTCTTTTGTAACCCCATGGACTGTAGCCTACCCAACTCCTTTGTTCATGGAATTTTCTAGGAAATACTGGAGAGTGGGTTGCCATTTCCTGCTCCAGGGGATCTTTCTGACCCAGGGATTGAACATTTGTCTACTGCATTGGCAAGCAGATTCTTTGCCAATGAGCCACCAGAGAAGCCCCGTTTACATTTTGTTGTTGTTCAGTTGCTCAGTCGTGTCCGACTCTTTGCAACCTCATGGACTGCAGCACGCCAGGCTTCCCTGTCCTTCCACCATCTCCCAGAGCTTGCTGAAACTCATGTCCATTGGATCGCTGATGCCATCCAACTATCTCATCCTCTGTTGTCCCCTTCTCCTCCTGCCTTCAGTCTTTCCCAGCATCAGAGTCTTTTCTAATGAGTCGTCTCTTCACATCAGGTGGCCAAAGTACTGGAGCGTCAGCTTCAGCATCAGTCCTTTCAGTGAATATTCAGGATTGATATCCCTTAGGTTGACTGGTTTGATCTCCTTGCAGTCCAAGGGACTCTTAGAGTCTTCTCCAACACCACAGTTCAAAAGCATCAGTTCTTCAGCACTCAGCCTTCTTTACGGTCCAACTCTCACATTCATTCATGACTACTGAAAAAACCATAGACTTGACTAGACGGACCTTTACCAGGTTGCAGTTATTTGTCATATCTTACCTTCTTGGGGATCTATAGTTATTTGAAACTTCCTCCTTCAGTACAAGGAAATGATGTATCCTCAGTTCTTTTTACTGAAGCAGTCTCTCTGTCTCCAGTAATGATATGTGAAGTATCATGTGAGGAATAGCTTTATTAATGCAGAATATAGTTACTAAATTAATAAATTTTATTTTATAAGTTATCTTTAAGAGCCTTATATTGGTTCCTCAAAAACTTAAGCATAGAATTACCATATGATCCACCAGTTTCACTCCTGGTTTTAACCCCAAATGACTCAAATAATTGAGTCACTGATTTATTTGTACACTGATGCCCATAGCACACTAGCCACAGTCAAAAGAGGAAAACAACACAAGTGTCCTTCAAGAGATGAATGCATAACACCATGTGGTATATGGAATATCATTACTGAGCCACAAAAAGGAATGAAATTCTGATATATGCTATAACATCTATTTGAAAACATTATGCTAAATGAAATAAACCAGACCCCAAAAAAGACATATTTTTTCATTCTAATTATATGAGGTACCTAGAATAGGGAAATTGATAGAGAGTAGAATAGAGATTACCAGGGGTTGGGAGGAGGTGATATGGGGAGTTATTATTTATTGGGTACAGAGTTTCTGTTTGGTATGATATAAAAGTTGTAGAGACAGTGGGTGGTGAGGTTGCACAACAATACTTAAAAGTGGTTTAAGGGTAAATTTTATGTTATGTGTAGTTTTTAATTTTTTAAAATTAATTTAATTTTGGCTACACTGGGTCTTGTTGATGCACACAGGCTTTCTCTAGTTGCAGCGAGTGGAGGCTCCTTCTGTCGTGGTGCACGGGCTTCTCGTTGCAGCGGCTCCTCTTGCTGTGGAGCACAGGCTCAAGGGTGCGAGGGCTTCGGTAGTTGCGGTGTGTTGCCTCAGTAGTTGTGGTGCTTGGGCTTAGTTTCCCTGCAGCATGTAGAGTCTTCCCAGACCAGTGATTGAACCCACCTCCCCTGCACTGGCAGGCAGATTCTTATGTATATTTTACCACAGTTTTTAAAACGTCTTATTCAACTATCCCTTTCCTTCCCACCCCCACACCCCCTCTTACTGGGTCGTTTTAATCCAGTAAGTAATTTTTTTCCATATTTCACAGGTTAATAACACTCTTTCCCACTCCCCACTTATTGGGTCATTTTAATCCAGTATGCATTTTTGCCATGTTTCACAGATTATTTTTTTCTGAGAAACCTTAAATAGCATTATCATGGTATAGCTGACCTTATAAAAGTTGTATTTCTTCCATCATTATAAGTTTGAAAAAGTTTCACCCCAAATTTATTTCATTGTGAGTAAGATATATCCTGAGACTAGTATTTGATTAGTTACAAAGATGAACAATATTAGAAACATAAGCATATTCTCACTAGAGATAGATTTTATCTTGTTGCCTTGGGTTTTGTGATGGAGATTCACATAAAGTTTAGCCTCTGAATGATCTACCTGCAAAATGTACCACTCACATTCATCAAACCTCCTGACACTATGCCTTGATTCTCCAGACATAGGAAGGAGTACAAATACCTGCTTAAACTGTAGGGAATCTAGGGGCTAGGGACATGCAGATTAATAAGCTCCATACTTATAACCCCATTTACTAGCTTGTTCAGTCTCATTATTGGCAGCACCATCAAGCAGCAGTTCACAAAAGAAGGGAATACTGGGCAAAACAAAGATAGATGTCTGCTGCTGCTACTGCTGCTAAGTCGCTTCAGTCGTGTCCGACTCTGTGCGACCCCATATATGGCGGCCCACCAGGCTCCCCCGTCCCTGGGATTCTCCAGGCAAGAACACTGGAGTGGGTTGCCATTTCCTTCTCCAATGCATGAAAGTGGAAAGTGGAAGTGAAGTCGCGCAGTCGTGTACGACTCTTCGCAACCCCATGGACTACAGCCTACCAGGCTCCTCCGTCCATGGGATTTTCCAAGCAAGAGTACTGGAGTGGGGTGCCATTGCCTTCTCCGAGATGTCTGCTACATCAGGTCATTTCGTTAATTCATTCGGCAAATATTTGTTAAGCAGTATGAACAGCGTTCTGAGGGCTTGGGGTACATCAACTAACAAAATAGGCAAATAACCCGGCCCTCATCTAGCTTACCTTTGAGCTGGTCTGTTCCACTGCAAAAGCATATTGAGACATGGGCAGCCAGTTGATGTGACATCAAGGGCTTAAATTTCTGAGGCTAACCAGTCCCCTATTTGTTGATCAATCCACTGAAGTCTTTGCATTCAGGGTGGATAGGAAGCTAGTGTTTCTATCAGAGTGATGTTCTTCTACAGAGTTCTGCATAGCTTCCAAAGACTCAGACCAGTGGATGGTGTACTGGGGTTCAAGAGTCCTTATACCTACAATGAGGAGATGAACTGGTGCTGTTTCAGTCCCAAGGGACAGCATGGTAAGAGCCAGTCAAGTTATTGCAGGGCTTCATTCTCAGACCAAAATGGGGTGAAAAATCAGAAGCCTGGATAGAATTATGCATGGTGGGGCTCAAGCTGACATTCACTAGACATACAGGAATGCAGGGGCTTTCTGCACACACCAGATCCATGCTTAATACAGAAATACTGATTCCAACTTACAGGCCAAGCCCCTAGAATGGGTGGCATACTTGCCAATCTTCGATAGACTTGGGACATGGGCAGACAAGAAATGACTACAGGAGGGTGGTAAACAGATGCTATTGGCAAATAAAAATAAATGTTAGTATTTATTAGCCAAATCCACATTTTCATTTAATCCTCAAGACAAAAACAAACTAGGAAGAAAAAAATAGCTCTGAGATCTGCACTCTCTTTGTGACTATTAAAAACTGAGATTTAACATGTTTAAACAAAAGAAAGGAAAATTTTTTTCAATACTGGTGATATATTGAGGATTAAGATAGATCTCCCCTGTTCCCTCCCCCATCCTGATCTCACTGTGTGGAGCAACAACACTTTCCCCTTTTGGCGGGGGATATTAGGAAATATAGTTATATATTTCAGTGCTGGAAACCACATTCAGTTCTAGGCACCACACTTCTAAAGGGCCACTGACAAATTGGAGCATGTTCTGAGGAAAATGGCCCAGATGGTAAGGGAACATGAAACCAAGTTATATGAGAAACACTTGGAGGAAGTACGGAGATTTAGCCGAGAGAAGAGAAGATTAACCAGAAAGTATTACAGAGACCACAGTTTTCAGTTTCTGGAAGAGACGCTAAGGATGGGCTAAGGATTCACCGTGCTTTGCCTACTGGAGCCTCCAAGAACAAGGGTCATTGAGGGGAGATACAGGAAGAACATCATCAAAAAGAACTTGATAAAAATCAAAGGCATGTCAAAAGGAGTGGATATCACTGGAGACAGATACCAAGCCCCACATCTCTGAAATTATTCTCACAGAGGCTGTCAGTCAGTGCCTGCTCACATCAGACCTACACCGTGGGCCTTCCCAGGCCCACCATGGCCAGTAGCATCTCTTCCCCTTGTTCTCCCTTTGTACTCTTACCTCTCTGAAGTACTGCCATGCTTTCGCTTGTGCTTTAATTCTGTTCATACCTGTCTGTCTCTCACTAGTGATTCTCAACTTTCAACCTGATTATATTCTTTTAATGGTTTCCCTTGTGGCTCAGCTGGTAAAGAATCCGCCCGCAGTGCGGGAGACCTGGGTTCGATCCCTGGGTTGGGAAGATCCCCTAGAGAAGGGAAAGGCTACCCACTCTGGTATTCTGTCCTGGAGAATTCCATGGACTGTACAGTCCATGGGATTGCAAAGAGTCGGACCTAATTGTATTCTTTCAACCTAATTGTATTCTCTTTATAACAAGTATAATATATATAAATTGTAACACATGTTATATATTATAACAAATATATGTTATAATATATATAGTGGTGATTTAGTCGCTGAGTTGTGTCTGACTCTTGGAACCCCATGGACTGTAGCCTGCCAGGCTCCTCTGTCTATGGGATTCTCCAGGCAAGAATACTGGAGTGTGTTGCCATTTCCTTCTCCAGGGGATCTTCCCAACCCAGGAATTGAACCTGGGTCTCCTACATTACAGGCAGATTCTTTACCAACTCAGCTACAAGGGAAGCACTTTAATATTTTATATATATATATATATATATATATATATATATATATATATATATACACACACACATAAAATATAATGCATATAGTTTCACATTTAACTATGTGAAATTCATAATTAATATAACCCACCTGTGCAGCACACAATTCCAAAAATATACTATAATGCCCTCATATTGCACTTAGTCACTCAGTCATGTCCAACTCTTTGCGACCCCATGGACTGTATAGCCCACCAGGCTCCTCTATCCATGGGATGCTCCAGGCAAGAATACTGGAGTGGGTTGCCATGCCATTCTCCAGCCCTCATATTAAGGCAATTAAAAGGAAAAACAAATTGTATTCAAGTTACATATTTCACACAATCTCCAGGAATGACCACACCAGGAAACACAGTAAAGTAGATGGATTTGGAATGTGGGAGCAGCACTATTAGGGCAGCTGTGCTGCAGGCTGGTGTAGGCACATTGCATCAGTAACTCAAAAAAAACAAACAAACAAACTAGGAATGTGTTTGCTTCCCATGATACAGTATTCTTTTTCTTTCCTTTTTAATTCTTTTCAATTTATAACTTGTTTATTTTAAAATGTGTAACATAAAATGCATCATTTTAAGCATTTTTAAGTGTACAGTTCTGTGGCATTAAGTACATTCACTTTGTCATGTAACCATCACCACCTTCCATCTTCCAAACTTTTTCATCTCCCTCAACTCATGATGTAGTTTTCTTAAGTAATGAGTCATCCTGGCAAAGGTCCAGACAACACAATGTATAACAGTCTTCCTTCAGTTTCCTTGGTAATTCTACTTATAAGATTTCAGTGTATATATTAAAATATGTAAAAAAGTTTTGTTTTTGTATATAAAACAGAGTTAGGTTTTAAGTTGTGCTGCTGCTGCTGCTAAGTCGCTTCAGTCGTGTCCGACTCTGTGCGACCCCATAGATGGCAGCCCACCAGGCTGCCCCATCCCTGGGCTCCTCCAGGCAAGAACACTGGAGTGGGTTGCCATTTCCTTCTCCAGTGCATGAAAGTGAAAAGTGAAAATGAAGTCAGTCAGTCGTGTCCTACTCTTCGCAACCCCATGGACTGCAGCCTACCAGGCTCCTCCATCCATGGGATTTTCCAGGCAAGAGTACTGGAGTGGGTCACCATTGCCTTCTCCTTCAGGTGATTGTAAATGGGTTGTCACCCATCCAGATGACCAATGGGATGGAGGACAGGGGCTTGTTGACTGAAACCCAAATATTGCAGAATATCTGTATCATTGGCACCTGTCCACTAAATGCAAGTACCACCCCTTGGTCACTGTAACAAGCAGAAACAACCCTATTTGTTCCCTTATCATTACCACCATTGAGAGTCAGACTGTACAGTACATGAACTCTAAGGCAAGACTCAGTTTTGTCCTTTTTTTAACTTCCTTAGTACCTGGTGGGGCTTCCCAGGTGGCCTAGTGGTAAAGAACCTACCTGCCTGCCAATGCAGGAAACATAATGAGACATGGGTTTGATCCCTGGGTCGTGAAGATCCCCAGGAGGAGGGCATCACGACCCACTCCCTGTATTCTTGCCTGGAGAATCCAATGGACAGCGGAGCCTGGCGGGCTACAGTCCATGGGTCTCAAGGAGTTGGACACAACTGAAGCGACTTAGCATGCACAGTACCTGGTACAAGAGGCTCTCAGTGTTTATTAAAGTAGAGAATGTAGTAGAAAGGATGCCCACATGTCCCTCAGGTAGCTGTAGCTCAGCTTTTCTGAAATTGAACAAGAAATCATCTTCATCTTCTCTAGCCTCGCTCCTCAATCTTTCCTAACCTTCTTCATTCTCAGTCTTTACAGTTATCCAAAAAGCTAGCCACTGCAGATTCGTCTCCCTCACTGTGCACATCTGGTGGGTCATAGACCATCACTTCCGCCTGTCCTAACTCAGGGACCCTCTGTTTCCCCTGCTCCAACCTCCCTTATATCTTCTTCTATTATAATACCCTTGTTTTCTGGCCTCCACGATCACCATCCTTCAAATGCTCAGGAACTCTAAGCATTCCATTGGCATGCCAAGCCTTCCATTTTGGAGTAGTGTAGCCCCATTGTTGTTCAGTCTCTCAGTCGTGTCCGACTCTTTGCGACCCCATGGACTGTAGCATGCCAGGCTTCCCTGTCTTTCACCATCTCCCAGAGCTTGCTCAAACTCACATCCATTGAGGCATCAGTGATGCCATCCAACCATCTCATCCTCTGTCGTCCCCTTCTCCTCCTGCCTTCAATGTTTCCCAGCATCAGGATCTTTTCCAGTGAGTCAGCTCTTCTCATCAGATGACTAGAGTATTGGAGCTTCAGCTTCAGCATCGGTCCTTCCAATGAATATTCAGGACTGATTTTCTTTAGGATTGACTGGTTTGATCTTCTAACAGTCCAAGAAACTATCAAGAGTCTTCTCCAGCACCACAGTTTGAAAGCATCAATTCTTCGGCACTCAGCCTCTTTTATTGTCCAGCTCTCACATCCATACATGACTACTGGAAAAAGCATAGCTTTGGCTATATAGACTTTTTTCAGCAAAGTAATATTTCTGATTTTTAATACTGCTATCTAGGTTTGTCATAGCTTTTCTTCCAAGGAGCAAGTGTCTTTTAATTTCATGGCTGCAGTCACCATCCACAGTGATTTTGGAGCCCAAGAAAATAGTCTGTCACCGTTTCCATTGTTTCCCCATCTATTTGTCATGAAGTGATGGGACCAGATGCCATGATCTTAGTGTAGCTCCTTATGCCTAGAGTAACTGTTACCTTTTTCAACTTGAAAAATTCCTACTCATGCATGGAGACTCAGCTGAAATGTCTCCTCCTCTGGTCCCAGATCTCAGATAGAATTACCCACTCTGTGTCTCTGTTGATATCTTTGTTGTATCATTTCTTGTGTTAAACTTTGTTCATGTGCCTGTCAGACTAAGAGTTCCTTGAGTAGAAGGTAGTTGCTCAGGCTTTAGAGTCAAGGGCTAGAGTTTGAATCCTGCATGACTTAGCAGTCCTGTGGTCTTGAACAAAGCCCTTCACCTCTGGAAGCCCCAGTTTTTCTTATCTGTAAAATGGGGATAATATACTGCTTACAAAGTGTTTAGAGCAAAGCTTGAAATGTTAACCATTTTCATTGGCTTTGTATCTGTCCAGCACCTCATAAGAAGCAAAATAGAGGAGGTACTTACCAGCTGTTTTGAATGAAGGAAGCACAGACTGCTGATATTGTCAGATTTGGAGATTTTATTATTTAGTCATGTTCAAACGGATGTTATATTTGGCACTTATAGACAATTTTATCATGCATAAATTTATCCATGGAAAATATTCTTGAAAGAAAAAAGCAATCTGTTTTCAGCTCTGACTTTTTTTAGGTGTATTAAAAAGCATTCATCCTGAAACAGTAATGTAAAAACCCTTGGGCTTGTAAAGTCTATGCCCACTGTGGAAAATTATGTGCCTAGAAACTCCTGTGTTTTGGATTTTGACTTGTAGTTTCCATAACGTGAAATGTGGGGAATGTCACTTTTTTCTTACTTATCTGAATGGTGAAGACCGGCGACCACCTCGAGCATCATTGAGCCAAACCCCATGACTGTCCTGCACTTGTCCCACCTTCAGTGCAAAATGTATATTCTTATTCAGCTTATGACTCAACTATTTGCTTTAAAAAACCCTTTAAGTGCTGCTTGCAGTGTAAGACCAAATCCTAAATTTTAAAAACTTCCATAGCTAATACTCTGCTAAATGTTTAAAGCCTGACATTTAATCTCCATGAACTGGAGCGCTCTGATTTCACTGTTTGCAGCTAGTAAATGTCACTCTGAACATTGTTGCTTTCACTCACACTTAAGCACTTTCATCTGCCGTGGATGCAGTGTGTCAGAGAAGTCTTTGTGTGCTATTCTAGTGAGGGGAAAAAAAGACGAAACCCGGCCTTTAAACAGACTGAAAAAAACTGCTTGAAAGGCAGCGATGACCCTGTTTTTTTAATATGGTGTTTGTGAACACACAATCCTGAGTTCCACCAGATTCTCTTAAAAACTAACTCTATTAGCTCAGTCAGAACAGGGTCCCCGCTGAGCTCATCCGTGGTTGCCAGCCAAGCAGCTCCCCCTCCTTTGTGACCGGAGTGGGGATTGGTGGGGAGAAGGGGGAGAAGATGCTGGCATTCCTTTCATTTCACTTCTGCCTGCAGGAGGAATCTTGTCATCCTCTGGCTCCCCAAACTATTTTCAACCTGGGTGTTTTATTTCTTAGTTCCTGAAGGCTGCTGGCACACAGGACAGCCCTCACTTCTCATCATCTTGACATGGAATGGAAAATCAGTTTGTGGCTATTTTCATAGCAAGTGATTTACTCCTGTTCTTTTATCTGTCTCCGCTTTATACTCTTTGTTTGAACATGTTTTTATTTCCCGTCTCTGCGGCCTTTTGTTCTTTTTCTGGGATTTTTCTGTTCACTTTTCCTTCCCCTGCTCTCTCCCCATCCCCCACCCGCCATCCCCTGCTAAGTCCCTGGGGCCTTCCTTGTCTCGGTCCCCAGGCCCTTGTCCCACCCCTTTTGTGCACATCCTGCTTCCTGCCTGGCTGCCCTCCTCTCTCCTGCCCAGTCTGTTACAGGCACTGCTGGTGCTGCCTCCACTGCTGTTCTCATCCTTGGGGTCCCTCTTCATGTACCCGTGGGCTCAGTCTGTAATAGCCCATGGTACAGCAGGCAGACAGACTGAACTTGTCCATGGTCACATTATAGACAGATTGTCAGCCAAATTCTTAGGCAGATTTGTTTTTAAGGCCGTTAATGCCTACACTAGCCTTTGTTTCCAGTTTCCTGGCAGCCATGCTAAAGCATGAGCTGAAGCCTAGAAACAGAACACTCTACAAGAAGCACTGAAGGGGAAATTTTAGAAAACTGTGGGCTTTTCTGACAGACATGGATTCAAGTCTCTACTCTGCGGTTTATTAGCCTTGTGGCCTTGGACAAATTCATTCATTTGACAAATGTTTATCAAGTGCCTATTATGTGCCTTCTGCTGCTAAGTCACTTCATTCGTGTCTGACTCTGTGCGACCCCATAGATGGCAGCACACCAGGCTCCCCCGTCCCTGGGATTCTCCAGGCAAGAACACTGGAGTGGGTTGCCATTTCCTTCTCCAGTGCATGAAAGTGAAAAGTGAAAGTGAAGTCGCTCAGTCATGCCCGACTCTTTGCAACCCCATGGACTGCAGCCTACCAGGCTCCTCCGTCCATGGGATTTTCCAGGCAAGAGTACTGGAGTGGGGTACCATTGCCTTCTCCGATATGCCTTCTAGGCAACCAAATAATTACCTTCTGTCTTCTTCTCTTATGTTCCCAGCCAATTGGGAAATAAGACAGTAGAAATCAAAATATCAGCTTTATCAACTGATGGAAGCCAGATTAGAGGATGTGGCTAACATATGCAGCCACCATGGGTTTACTTCTCTGCTGAATTAGGCATTAGGCCCGCCTCTCTTCTCTACTCAGCACACAAGCCAGGTATAGAGGATAGATGCTGAAGACAGACAGGCTGAGAAGAGAGTGAAGAAATCCAGGGGCATGGTGCATCCTCATCTCCTGACCTCACCCATAGGCAGGCCACTCCTCCCACGGGGAAGGACCTAGTGGGGAGCCTGAGAGGAGATTTCACCCCTCCCTCCTGGGACCTGGAAACTCCCTTCCCTCCAGGGAAACAGGAGGGTTGAGAGCGCGCCCTTAACTCTAAGCTCTGTACCTAACCAGTGATTACCATAACAGGCAAAATAAATATTGCCAGTCTGTTTTGTCACCTATAAAATATGAATCATCATACCCATCTCTTACTGTGGCTGTGGGGACTAAGGTGAAATGAGATGCTGTTTATGAAGAATATGAATACCTGTTAGCAGTCACCCTTTGATCAGGACCAGCTGAAAGCAGAATTAGTCACTCAGTGGCTTGATATATCTTTGCTGTCCTCTTTATCTTCTCTTTTTGAGCCCGTTTGGTCATTTTTCCCCTCCTCACTACTGTTTAAAAAACAAAAAAAGTGGAAATAAAAAGCAGGAATACTGGTCCTAAAGCACAGTAAGCACAAATCATTTCTAATCCTGGTGTACGTGTTACACAACTCATTAATCTGGAAAAAGGAAGCATTAGAGACAATTAAATCTACTTTAGAACTACAAAAACTGGTTGTTCTTGAAGGGTCACCAAAGTACAATTTATGGCTACAAGCAGATATATTACATGGGAAATGTTTGTTTTGATTCCTCACACTTATTGTTATATTAACTTAAATAATATTCATGAGGTTCTTTATTACTGTAGAAAAGAATTCAGCTGAGCCTGGAAACCACAGTGATGAAGGAAAACAGTAAAGATAGTTTTAGGGAATAACTTTTAATTCAGGGTACTTGGACTTTTTTTGAGGGCAGCAGGAAGCCACTGATGACAAAAGCTGAGACGGTCAGGTTTGTACTGTAGGTGAATGCCACGTAGCAGCGCTATGGGAATGAAACAGGGGAGAAGGCAGGCCTGGGAGAACAGGGAGGAGGTGAACCAGGTGAGAGGAAATCGATTTACGCCAAGTAGCAGCACCCAGATTTAAGGGCCTTCAGGAGTAGAATTGGCAGGGTCAGGATGCCGGGGCGGAGGGCCGAGGAGTAAAATGTATCTGGTAAGAGGGCTCTTTTCTGAAGTTAAAACAGGAATTTCCCTGGTGGTCCAGCGGCTAAGACTCCAAGGTTCCAGTGGAGGAAGGGCAGGTTTGATTCCTGGTCCGGAAGCTAGATCCCACGTGCCACGACTCAGACCTCAGTACAACGAGGGTGGCAACTAAGACCTGGCACCGCCAAAGAAATAAATACTAAAGAAACTATCAAATAAAGTTAGAATTATAAGAATTCAAATGGCAGTGCTTCCCTTCCCAAGCAGGATTAGAGAGTTAACATGGGAAACTCAGCCTGAGAGAGACCAAGCCAAAGGACAGATGAACTTGGCCAGCAAGAGGGGCTGGACCAGTTTCCCAAGAGGGAGCCCTCTGGCAAGATAAAGCAGCAGGGTATGGCGTGACACCGAGATATGCCTTCCACTGATGGGAAAGAGAGAGGAAGAAAAAGAAAGCCAGAGAATTTAAGTCAGTTGGGGGCTTTGGTTGGGGGGGGGGGGGTGGGGGCCACTATCAAGAATGCTGTGGAGTTGTAGATTGTCCTGCCTCTCGCATAATTATGTCAGCCATTCTCATAGTAGACACATAAAGCCTTATTTCAGTTTTTCCCTCAAAAAAACAGATTTAACAAAAGTTCTTAGGTGGATACTAAGCTAGATATTTTTTTGTTTTGTGAACAGTTTTCTTCTTTGGGCTTTTTTAATTGCATTCTTTTATTGACTGGGATGGAGGGAATTCAGTCCTTGGGACAGGCTCTCTCCTTTTAGTCAGTTTTTATAGGATGTTACAGAACTTTTCAGTTTTGAAACAGATCTAAAAACAGTAAACAAGAAAAGATCAGTGAATACTTTTGCAAGGTGGAAGGGGAAGGAAAGAGGAATGACTCAATGGCTTTGGAACAGTCCCTTTTTATATCCCTGTGTGTGTGTATGCTAAGTCGCTTCATTTGTGTCCAACTCTGTGTGACCCTGTGCACTGTAGCCCGCCAGGCTCCTCTATGGGATTCTTCAAGAAAGAGTATATACTGGAGTGGGTTGCCATGCCCTCCTCCAGGGGATCTTCCTGACCCAAGGATTGAACCCGAGACTCCTGTGTCTCTGCATTGGCAGTCTGGTTCTTTACCACTTGCGCCTCCTGAGAAGCCTCTTTATGTCCATGCTACTGCTAAATCACTTCAGTCGTGTCCGACTCTGTGCGATCCCATAGACAGCAGCCCACCAGGCTCCCCCATCTGGGATTCTCCAGGCAAGAACACTGGAGTGGGTTGCCATTTCCTTCTCCAGTGCATGAAAGTGAAAAGTGAAAGTGAAGTCGCTCAGTCATGTCTGACCCTTAGCAACCCCATGGACTGCAGCCCACCAGGCTCCTCCGTCCATGGGATTTTCCAGGCAAGAGTACTGGAGTAGGGTACTAATTGAACAGAGCACTCTATTCCCATCACAACAGAGCAGTATTAGGCATATCTGTGGTGAACATACATTTTAGTTTTCTAACTGGTTACACAAAACAATGGAAAACTATTTTCTCTGTTTCAAGATGAAAGGTTTTCCTTCCATTTCATAGTTTTTAAAGACCCAATATTGGAGCAAGGAGTTTTTAACTAATGACATACTATTAAAGGGTTTTGTTCATATTTGTAGAGTCAGTGTATAAAGCCATTATTTTTTCTGAAGTATTTTGATATATTAAACTGAGGAAAACTAGAGACCCAGCAGTGAATCAGTATTTCTGCCAGCTCCCCTAAGACTTTTTTTGGGCACCTGTTTTGTGCAAAGTGCTTGTTGATAAGGGCTGAATACAGTGCCATGTGTCTAGATTGTAGGCTCCCCAATGGCTTACTTGTCTTCCCAAACCCAAGTGCCAAGAAAAACGCCAAGCATCATTATATTTGTTGACAGGGAAGAATAAATTGAGAAAGTATCATTGATATATGTACACTAACATGTATAGAATAGATAGCTAGTGGGAAGCTGCTGTATAGCACAGGGAGCCCAGCCTGGTACTCTGTGATGACCTAGAGGGGAGGGATGGGGGAGGGGTGGGAGGGAAGCTCAAGAGGGAGGGGATATATATATGTATAATTATAACTGATTCATGTCATTGTACAGCAGAAACCAACACAACATTGAAAGCAATTATCCTCCAATTAAAAAATAAGTTAAAAAACAAAATAAAAACAATACTTGTTGACTGTAAACAAATAGACTGCCAGGTACTTCTCCAAAAGTGTGTTTACTTGGGATCAGCAAAGAATTGCCATTTGAGGATCTGCGACCGTAGTTTTTTGTTTTTTGTGGTTTTTTTGCGACCATAGTTTTAAAAGATGCTTGCTCCTTGGAAGAAAAGCTATGACCAACCTTGATAGCATATTAAAAAGCAGAGACATTACTTTGCTAACAAAGGTCTGTCTAGTCAAAGCTGTGGTTTTTCTAGTAGTCACATATGGATGTGGGAGTTGAATCATAAAGAGAGCTGAGCGCCAAAGAATTGATGCTTCGAAACTGTGGTGTTAGAGAAGACTCTTGAGAGTCCCTTGGACTACAAGGAGATCAAACCAGTCCATCCTAAAGGAAATCAATCCTGAATATTCATTGGAAGGACTCATGCTAAAACTGAAGCTCTAATACTTTGGCCACCTGATGTGAAGAACTGACTCATTGGAAAAGACCCTAATGCTGGGCAAGATTGAAGGCAGGAGGAGAAGGGGATGATAGAGGATAAGATGGTTGGATGGTATCACTGACTTGATGGACATGAGTTTGAGCAGGCTCCGGGAGTTGGTGGTGGACAGGGAAGCCTGGCATGCTGCAGTCCATGGGGTCACAAAGAGTCAGACATGACTGAGCGACTTAACTGAACTGAAGTAACCATGGGTGAGCCATGTGCAAATCCCTGCTGCCAGGCCACAAGAAGAGGGAACCTCTCTTAAAGAGGGGGAGAGGAAGCTGGGAGGGTGATAGTGAACAAAGAGTCTGTTGGAGGAATTGAGAGTTCGAAGAATAGTGGCTTTTCATTGGCTGGTTGTGAGCTCTTGCCAGACAAGAAGAGGAGTCTGTCTTCTCCCTGTTGCTCTGTCTTCATAGGGCGTGAGAACCTTCTGGCCTCCCAACTCAATTTTAACTGAGGTTTCCGTTTATTAACTTTTATAGACTTTACATGTGTTAACTCATTCAATCATTACAATAACCATATCCTATTTTTATCCCCATTTTGCAGATAAGAAAACTGAGGCATAAGGGGAGGAAAAATTGGTTTGCCCAAAGTATGAGGGACACTAAGTGGCAGAAATAGGATCCAAACCCGGATAGCTTGAGGCTGCAGCGTCTATGCTCTAGTCACTGTACTCTGCTACCCTTCTGCTCAGGACAAAACTATTGAATTCATGAGTAAATATCCTAATGGAGTCATACGGATGAGACCATCCATTGTGACAGGCTGGTGATAGTTAATTAGAATTACAGCATGGACTTTAAACATGCTTGATTATAATTAACATCAAATTTGAAGTTAGCATCTATCACATGTGTGAGTGCCTGACTTCAGTTCCCCTCCAGCATTCTCATTGCCAACATTTCCCGGACCAAAGGGAGCCTGCTTTTGTTTCCACACCCAGCTCTCTTTCAAAGACTGAAACCGTGGTGGGCCGGGCCGGGGGAGGCTGAATGGGGTGAGGGAGGCTGAATGGGGTGAGACAGCCTGTGGGGGTGGGGAGTCTGAGCAACAATGAACCAGCAGCGTTAAGAGCTGCATGGCGCGTACTCTCCCTGGAAACGCTCTGCCACAGGCAGGAAGTATGATTTAATCCTGGTGAAGATAATTCCATTTTATACCCTAGAATAGACTGTCCCTGTAACCGAATTTTATTTGCAATCTTGCCCTGGGAAACCCTACCAGTGTACGTTATTTGTCCTATTAGCTAAACTGAACAAAATAGGGCCCACCACCTTTTCCGTTAAAAGGCTCTTAAAAGAGACTGCGAGAACCTGCTGCCCCAACAGAAGATGCCTGGACCATGGCCCAGCGGTGCCCTGGGCAGGGTTTGCAGGAGGGGGAAGACTGCAATTCTGTCAAAAGAGCCACTGTTGATCTTGAAAGAGCATCAGCTACAGATGACACAAGGATTCTGTCCCCACTCCAGCTCTGAGACCCCTCTTTTGGTCACTGTTGTGAAGCAGCCTTAGGCAGAGAGATTAAAAAAATATATAATGGCAGCAAATATACACAAGGAACTTGCTGAGTTCTCAGTGCTTGGCAGACTCTGCCTCACTTAGTCATCGCTGTAACACTATGTGGAAAGCCCGACTTCAGTCCCCATTTTTACAAATGAGGAAACTGAGGTTCAGAGAGCTGAGATAACTAGCCCAGCGTCACAGGGTAGAAAGCGGTAGAGCCAGGATTCACTCTCAGGTGGTCTGGCTTCAGGGTCCACGCTCTCATCACTGCCCTTTTCCTGGACTGTCAATGCCTCAGATACCCCATCTTGTTGACCATAAGACAGAAACTTGTTTCAAAAACTGAGGAGAGAGCACATGTGAATGAGAAAACCTGAAGGTTTGGTCTTCTCTCCATAGTAGCTAAGAATTTCTTCTTAACAAAATTTGACTTTTGGTCAACCAAGATGTTTCAGAGATTATCTACTGAATCAAAACCTGTTGCCCTGCCCTTAAGATGACTGTGGCAAAGGACCGCCCCCCCGCCCCAAGTGCTACTGACAGACTGAGCCCCACCACTGAGGCTTTGCTTGTCCAGCCCACCCCCCACCCCCAAAAGACCCGGCTGTGATGCCAAGAAGCATGAGCAACCTTCCCCACATCTGCAGAGACACTGGTTGTTGGGATGGGGCCTCTTGGCAGCAAAGGAGACAGAGTGGCAGAGCTTATGTCGCCTTGCCTTCTTCCTCATCAGTGTCCCTTTCCGCCCACCCTCAGGTGCCTTCCTTCTCTTTAGCCTGTCCTTATCCTCACAGTGTTGTCCACTTACCATTTTTAAAGAGTTAGATAATTAAAGAGTTAACTTGTTAACTTCTGGTCTCTAAGATAGGATCCAACCAGGGGTGCTCCCTGTGTAAGGAGCTGATCTCTAACCAGTGGAGGGAAAGAGGGGCGTCCTGGCAGAGCTCCTCAATTTCTGGCAGTTCTCACTGCTATTAGGAGCCTCAGGCTCACTGAAAAGCTCTTCCAGATGAGTTCAACTGAGCTCCTTGTCCCCAGAGTGGTTTCTGAGCAGGATGAGAGAGAGAGAGTGGCCTTTGATGGCTCACCAGTCCCCGCGTTTCCTCCCCCCGCCACCCCTCCACGCTGTCTTCTCCTTTAGCACACTCAGACCCCTTCGCAGGAAGGCAGATGAGGCAACGCTTATGTAGATTGCCAGCCCCCTTCCTGTAGTGCAGAGCAGAGGTTTCCAAGCACTAATCTGTACCAGAAACACCTGGGAGCATGTTTAAAATGCGTATTCCTGGGCCCCAGACCCAGAGATTCTGATTTGGAAAGAATATGAATTTTTTATTCATTTTAATTCAAATATATCAGGCTTCCATAGTGGCTCAGTTGGTAAAGAATCTGCCTGCAATGCAGGAGATCCAGATTCAGTCCCTGGGTCAGGAAGATTCCCTGGAGAAGGAAATGGCAGCCCACTCCAGTATTTTGCCTGGAGAATCCCATGGACAGAGGAGCCAGGCAGGCTACACTGTCCGTGGGATCCCAGAGTCAGACACAACTGTGCAACTAACTTTCACTTTCACTTTAATTGAAATGTAGTTGATTTACAATATTGTATCTATCTCTGCAGTAGAAAGTCACTCAGTTTCACACACATATACATTCTTTTTTTAAATAGTCTTCTCCATTATGGTTTATTCCAGGAGATCTGGCTGAGAAGTTCATTTGGGTTTTCTGTAAGATACCAAACCTAAATAAATGCCAAACCTAAATGAACTTTTTGGTCAACCCAATAGTTCCCTGCGCCCTACAGTAGGACCTTGTTGTTTATCCATTCTAAATGTAATAGTTTGCATCTACTAACCCCACATTCCCAGTCCATCCCTCTCCCTCCCCTAAGGATCTGCATTTTTGACAAGTACCCCTGGGTGAATGTGATGCGGAGGGCTGTGAAATACTAACATGGAGTCGCTTCTCTCCTTGCTGGTTTAAAGGGTCCCTCTCTGAACAGAACTGGGGCAAACCCAGTGCTTCTCTCAGTTTCTACCAATATTCCTGTCTTCTCAGTCTATAATAAGAGAGAGTTGTTAGTACAGCTGAACATTCCTAAACAAGTTTAGCAAAACTCAGCTAAGCTTGAAGGCAAGAAAAACCTCCAAAAGATACTGATTTTGACAAGCAGTGTCATTCTGCTCCTGCAAGTTACCAATGGAGTCAGGGGCACCAATGCTAGGATCTAGATAGATGCGTGGTGGACAAATAGAAATGCCTTTTGAATCTCTGACTGCACGGAATGAAGCACATATTCTCTGGAGAACTCTGAACCTCTGATTCTAGGTGTGGAATCCAAGCTCAGCTCTAGAATACCATGTTCTTTAAGCTGCAATAAGGTACAGCTTCCTAATGCGTCTCACTTTGTTGAATTCTGTCTTCTCGCCTCTGTTTCATTGTCTTTGAGTATTATGTCTGTCTGTCTCTCATACACACAACCAGAAACTCGCAAACAAGTGTTTCTATCTATCCTTTCAGCTTGGAATTAAGGAATTAGATAATCCTCTATTAAAAAAAAACTTGTAAACCTTTTATTACTGTACATACAATCTGTACATAAAGGAAATTATCCAAGGAAAACTGCTGAGTAGTTTTCAGTTCAGCAAGACAGAAATTTTATACATAGGTTCATGTAAAAGAAATTAGGGAAGGATCATGAATAAAATATCACTTATCTGCCTGAGAGAGGCCTTGACAGAAGTCAGGAATTATATAATTGCTTTGAATTCAAGCCAGTCCTTCCTGTTTAAAAAGGATACTCCCTTTTCTTTTGAAAATGTTAACCATTTCCACCACTACCCCCCAATTTTATCTGCTGAAAAGCTTTTGCAATCCATCGTAGCCCAATGGTATGTTATAGTCTGTCACTAATTTCTCAATTAAAGCTATAAAATATGAACATCTATTGGCAGAATTTTGCCTCAGTCCAGCTCCCTGTGTTGTTTGTGCCCTGGTGTCTGCCTTGCTTTCAGCCCACTTCCAACTAATGCTGGACCTGATGAGGGACAAGAGAGTCCCAGGCTTGTCTTCTAAAGCTGGTTTGAGTCTCAGCTGTCTGATCTTTCATAGGTCACTTAATTGCTCTGCATTTCAGCCAGGTTAAAGTGGGATAATTATGCAGAATGCCACACTTAGGCTCTGCACCTGGCAAGTAGTAGCATCCCTGTGAGTATCGAGATCTTTCCCTTCCCTTCTCAAGCTAGAGGGCAAGGACTGAACCTAAGTGACTCCCGAGACTGCACCCAGCACTAGCAATCGGTGCTTCTGAGTATATGGTGTGAGGAAAACAAGAGGAAAAACTACTGGATTACTAGGACTTAAAGGCCTCCATGTAAACATTTCAGAGTGTTGAAAATACAATGAAAACAAAAAAAGACCAAGAAGTCAGGAAATCGTCACCTTGACCATTTGGCCCAGAGAACAGGAAAACTAAAAGATTCAGTTTCCTCAACTGAAAGTAGAATCAGCCAGGAAGCTTTGGAAAACAATGTTTGGCTAGCCTGACAGTGATCTTTAACGATGATGCAAAGAAGGCACAGCTTAACCATTCAGATTAAAAAAAATAATAATAAGTACTGATTTTATCTATGTATTTATTTATTTAAAAGAATTATTTGCTTTTGTCTGTGCTGGGTCTTTGCTGCAGCGTGCAGGCTTGCCCTAGTTGTGGCGAGCAGGGGCTACTCTCTCGTTGTGGAGCCTGCACTCTTTTTTTTTTTTTTTTTAGGTTTTTGTTTTTTTTATTTTTGTTTTTTTTTTTAATTTAATTTAATTTTTAAACTTTACATAATTGTATTAGTTTTGCCAAATATCAAAATGAATCCGCCACAGGTATACATGTGTTCCCCATCCTGAACCCTCCTCCCTCCTCCCTCCCCGTACCATCCCTCTGGGTCATCCCAGTGCACTAGCCCCAAGCATCCAGTATCGTGCATCGAACCTGGACTGGCAACTCGTTTCTTACATGATATTTTACATGTTTCAACTCTTAAGTGCTGGGCTTTAGTCATTGAAGCCGGTGGGCTCAGTAGTTGTGGCTTAGTTACCACATGCCACAATGAAGGCATGGGGGACCTTCACAGACCAGGGATTGAACCCGTGTCCCCTGCACTAGCAGACGGATTCTTAACCACTGGACCACCAGGGAAGCCCCTTTGTATTTATTTTTATAAATACATCAGGGCAAGGCAATGAAATGCCTCTCCAGTGTGGGCACTGACAACCTCCGGACTCTTTTTTGGCCATGCTGCACAGCATGCGGGATCTTAGTTCCCCCGATCAGGGATGGAACTTGTGCCCTCTGCAGTGTAAGCTTAGAGTCTTAACCTCTAGACCACCAGGGAAGTCCCCCTTGAGCTCTTTTGCCTACTCTGTACTTACAGTCAGAGGAGCCATAAACATTTATGGAGTGGCCAAATTATGTGGAGCCTTGGGTGGGTAAGATCTTACCGACATGCATTGAAACTGCTGGTGAACATCCTGGAGTTGTGAGGGGACACTGGTGTCTACTGTCTGTGCATCTCTCACATGCTTAACTTCCACCTCTGTATCTCAACCCAAACCCAACAAATCAGGATGGTTGCAGAATGTTGGGAAGTCTGGTTTCCCACACAAGGACAAAACAGCTTAACCTGGGGACTTCCCTGGCGGTCCAGTGATTGGGACAATGTGCTGCTAATGCACCCCAACATTCTCTACCTTACCATCTCTAACTCCCAAGAAGGAGAATACATTAGCAAGGACCCTCAGGACAGTCTCATCATGCCCTGTATATGTCTCCATTTACTTTATTCACCACAAGAGGTGGAAGCCCCTGAAAGAGTCACCTGGACCTGTCATCTCTGTTAAATTATAATCAGCCTCAAGCCCACAACCCTCCCCAACCTCCCAAACTGTTTTTATTGGCCCCGATTTATGGTCCGTCCATGAAGTCTACATCCTCTCTCCTCCATCTTGCTCTAGATGGTTTACCTAAAATACTGTGCCACTTCATTACTTACTAGCCCCCAAGTCACCTCCTCTCAGGTCTCCTTTGACCTCCACGTGTCTCTGTCCCCTTCTGCTTTATATTATATAAATGTGTACCTCGTGTTTTCTGTCTTCCCATTGGAATGTAAACTTTATGAGAGAAGGGGCTTTTGTTTACTAGTAAACAACAATATCCGTAATACCCAGAACAGTACCTGGCATATTATCCTTACTCAATAACTATTTCTTGAACAAATGAATCTGTGAGTGAAGGAACTGAGATATAGAATGAATAAGCATTCTGTCCCTATTCACATTGCTGCTAAGCAGACAACTCAAACCTGTGTGATTGCAAAGCCTTGGTCCATAAGCACCTTGAGGCTTCTTGATGGATTATGTGAATGCAGCATGAGCAAGAATACTCTGGTTGACTGGGAGTAATCAACATTGGGGTGTCAGTATTAGGAACTTATCAGTTGAGCAAGATACTACAGGACCAACATTTACATTATATGATTATGTGATTTTCAGATCACCAAAATATTTTTGGTATATATTTGGTCTTCGTGCACTGTTCCTGACTCACAGCTCCTAAAACCCTTGGAATTTCCTAAGTGATGACAGTGATAAAGGTGCCTTGTTAAGTTAATGAGATGACTTTTGGAAGGCACTCAAGAATGGGGGCTGCTTGCCAGTGGAGCCAGCTGTGTGATTAAAGGGTCAGAACTTCAATCCCACTCCCACCCTACCCCCAGCCTCTACCTCTGGCAGGGGAGAGAGGATGGGGGATGGATCAGTCACCAATGGCCAGTAGTTTAATCAATTGTGACTATGTAATGAAGCCAGCGTAAAAACTCAAGAGATCAGAGTTGGGAGAGTTTCCAGGTTGATTAACACGTACAGACTTAGGGAGAATGGCATGGAAAGTCCACACCTTTGCCCCATACCTTACCCTGTGTGTCTCTTTTTCTGGCTATTGGTTTGTGACCTTTAATATCCTTCATAATAAATCAATAAACTAGTGAGTAAACTGGTTTTTCTGATTTCTGGAACCATTCTAGCATGTGACTCGACCTCAAGGAGTGGGTCATGGGAACCTCTGATTTATAGCCAGTTGGTCAGTAATGTGAGTAACAATCTGAGTTTGTGACAGGCATCTGAAGGGGAGGGTGGTCTTGGGGACTGAGCCATTAACCTGTGGAATGTGATTCTATATCAGAGTAGATAGTGTTAGAATTAAGTTAAACAGTAGGACAACCCGTTGGTGTCCATAGCATTGTTTGTTGTGGGGAAGCCTATACATACACACACACACATTGGAATTGGGTCCAGGAACCTAATTTACACTGGGAACAGTTTTCTTGAGCTGTTATCAAACAAAATGGAAGTAACTGATATTTGAGGAACTAACAAATTCATTGTCTTTATACCATAAGCCATTAGCCTAGATAAAAATGATTTATAACTTAACCTTTTTGGAAATGATTTAAAAGATGAAAGCGATGCCTGGGTAAAGAGGAGTAGGGCAGGGCCTGAGTGGACTGTGACATGTTCAAGCAGGGAAGCAGCTGATGCCCGTGTACAAACATCAAATGGAAGAAGTGATATATTTGGAAAAATAGACCTCAAAATGCCATGTACACAATGATGACAACTCTGAAAATGCTGTGTGTTAGCAATAGAATTGTAAGAGGCCTTGAAGTTCATGAATAGTGATTCTTTTGGGTTTTTGCATGTGGCTTTCTTTGGTTATTTCATGTGGGTCTTGATGTTTAGATGTTCCTATTGAACTGTTACTACTCAGATGATTAAATATACATAAAAAAGAAGAAATGCAGTGTACCACAGTGTGAGCCAAGCAGACACGTCATCCCATCTGCTCTGCGTCCAGTTCCTCTTGGCTGTCCACCTCCAGTGAGCACCAACACTCAGCACTGCCTTTGCTCAGGCTGTACTCCCGCCCCCGGCCTTCCGGTCCTCTGACGATATCCTCTACGTGTTACAGACCACCTGCCCTCTGACTGCATTTTCTCCCTTACCCTCTTGATTACTCTCAGATGCTTCTCTCTCCAGTTTTCTGAGGCTTTTATTCCACTGCTCCTGCCCTCCTCTGCTCCTGAGATGAGGACTTGAGAGTGTCCTTTCCCTATGCCAGAGCACTCACCCTGACCTTTTCCACCTCTGCATCCTCACCCATGTCTCACTCTGCCTCTTCCTGTGCACGCGAGCCAGCGCTCGGAGCCCTGCCCGCGGAAATCCTGCGACTGTTCTGACGTGAACTGTTCCTTCTCTCACTCTGAGTTTGCTGCTCTCAAAACCTTTGTCTTTTTCCAGACCGATCAGGTTCTTTGTTAACGAACCATAAAAATCCTCTCTGGCTGGCTGAAACAGAAAAAGAATTCAGTGAAAGACTGTTGAGAGCGCTGAGAGTTACTGGGAAAGCTAATGAAGGAGGATTAGTAAGCATGGAGGGACAAGCGGGGGAGCCGAGCAGCTAGAACCTCAGGGCTGCTTTGGAGGGGCAGTGCCACCACCACCGCTGGACAGTGAACGGTGTAGCTGGCCCCCAGTCCTGGATGCCAGATTCTGCCAGTGGTTCCTCTGCCACCAGAACAGATTCTCCTTGGCCTTGCCTCTCTGCACCACTAGATCCTGGTTGGACCTAGGCAGAAACATCGGGTCAAGTCACAGCCCATCCACTGGCTGCAGAGGGGACGCAGACAGGGTATCTCACTGTGCCGTGAGAGCTGGGCTTGGCCTGCTGCCCCAACTCTTACAGTGGGAAATCACTGTTTCCAGACAAGAACAAAAAAGCGAAATAAAAGGCCACATGGCCCATCCCCAATTCAGGACAGTTGTTTTATTAAACTTTCTACAACTTCCTTATTAAGTCCTTGAAGCTGTTTCTTCTAACCTCTCACTCAGCAAGAACTCTGGAACATAGTTTAATGCAAAATGAAAGCCTTAGGGGTCACAGATTTATATACAAAATGTTCATAACAGCATGATTTAGAATAGCAAAAAGAAAAAAAATGAGTCAGCCTGAATTTTCAACAATAAAGGAATAGTTGGATGAATTATGATATATCCATAGGATTAAATATATGCAGTAATTAAAAATCATGAATTTTAAAAACTTTTTACAACACACAAAAATATAACTGAAAAGAACTTTATAATATGTATATGTAAGCTCTCAGAATTATATATGTGCATACATGAACATATTTTATAGTGAAATATAAATGTATATATAATACACCAAAATGTTGACAGATTGATGAGATTAGAAGGATTATTTTTTACTTTATGCTTTTCTGCACTTTTCACATTGAGCTGGGAAGTTATAAATATTGAAAAGAAAATCTGGTGATGGTAGACTTCCTGCGCCACCATTTTTAACCTTTGCCATGTTCTCAGTACAATTTTTCCCAAACCAATCTTACACTAAATAGTCTAAATTCTTACTCTTTTCTCCCGATCTTCATGTTCATGTACAGCTCCTTCATTCTGTTCTGTAAGCCACTCCCCAGCCCCACTTCACATGTGAGCTCCCCCTCTCTCCTGCTCACTTTCCCTTCCCTGCCTTTTAGCTCAGTGATTCACTGACATAACCATCTCTAGGGTTTCCATTACTCTTCTTTTAGCCAAATCTGAAGATCTTGTCTCTGTCGGTTTAGCCAGGTCGCCTTGTGGTTTTCTTATTCAGGTTAATTCTTAAGCACCCTACCTATAAGGCTTCATAGGAAGCCTCACGTCTGAGCTCTTCCTGTGTCTCCTGACTCGTCCCAGGCCTCAGCGTTTACTCCCTCCCTCATCTGCACAGTGGAACCAATATCCTATACATGTAAGTGTTGGTTTTGACAGGACCTGTGACCTCCAAAGACTACCTGCTGAGCCAGCTCAGCTTTGACAATAGGTTTGAATTCCCCCCAGCTTTATCCGTGGCCCTGGAAGCTCAGTAAAACCTTGCCTGCAGCTGTGTTCCTGCAGTTCTTTAGCTCTCTCCAGCTTCCACCTCCACCAGGAAGACGTTGTGCAAGAGGGTAGTTTTCAGGCCATGGTCTCAGAGATGGAATCTGCTTTTCTGTCCAGTCTTTTCAGATTACAGCCATAATTGGGCTCTCTGTGGGGCATCTCCAGTGGCTCAGATGGTGAAGAGTCTGCTTGCAATGCGAGAGACCCAGGTTCGATCCCTTGGTCAGGAAGATCCTCTGGAGAAGGATATGGCAACCCAATCCAGTGTTCTTGCCTGGAAAATCCTATGGACAGAGAAGCCTAACCAGCTACAGTCCACTGGGTCACAAAGAGTCAGACACGACTAACTTTTACACACATCTAGCTTTCAGGTGACTCAGATGATAAAGAATCCACCTGCCAATGAAGGAGACCCGGGTTCCATCCCTGGATCGATAAGATCCCCTGGAGAAGGGAATGGCTCCCCACTCCAGTATTCTTGCCTGGAAAACCCCATGGGCAGAGGAGCCTGGTGGGCTACAGTCCATGGGGTCACAAAGAGTCAGACGTGACTGAGTGATTAACACTTTAACTTTCAATTCATTTGGCTTTCAAGCTCACCTTCATATCCTTGGATCACCCTCATTGACCTTCAAACCAACCTAGGACCCCAAAGGTCTTGGCCCATATTCTGTGTATGGGGTTCGTACTAGGCTAGGAGTAAAATTCAGACTACCCTAGTTAAATATATGTTGGCACGCCTGTGCCGGTGTCATATCTCAACCAACAGGCCTTGACCTGTGGTGACCCAAATCTATGGAACAACAGTCCTTTTGTAACTGCTCTTAATCCTTGATCTGGATCATCTACCCTCACGACTTCATGTTTATATTAGCCCTCACCTCTTTCTGTTTTATGGACCCATAACTTACATTATCCTTAGTATATCTATATCTTGGGTTTCCTGCTTTCAGAGACATTTATTTATTGATTTGTTAATTCATCCAGCAGGCCCATATGAGCACCTACCAGTTGGCGCTGTAAGCAATCAGAGGCTAGGCAATAAGTTAGACAAAATAAAGGACTGTGTCAGTTGGGATGCTTTTTATTGCTAGTGACAGACATCCTGATCCAAACTGGCTTAAGCAAAAATGGAATGTATTCCCTCGCACGCCTGACAAACCTAGGACTAGATATGATTTCCTTCAGGCACAGCTGGCTTCATGGACCTTAAATGCTGCCTTTGGGACCTGGCCTGTCTTCATCCCTCAGCTCTGCTCCATTGTGCTGTGTGATGGCTTCATTCTCAGCTCTCCAGGTGGTGGCAAGAGTGATGTTAACAGTGCCAGGCCCACATTCTCCTAGGCGCCAGTACAGCAGAGAAGGTACTGCTCTCTTAGTAGCCCCAACACATGTCCTGCTGTGTCTTGTGGTTCTCACTGGATTGGATGCTCTTCCCTGAACAAATGATTTTTGCCAGGGAAAGTTAGGGCTCTCACTAGTGGCTCAGATGGTAAAGCATCTGCCCACAGTGCGGGAGACCTGGGTTGGAAAGATCCCCTGGAGAAGGAAATGGCTACCCACTCCAGCACTCTTGCCTGGAAAATCCCATGGACGGAGGAGCCTGATAGGCTACAGTCCATGGGGTCGCAAAGAGTCGGACACAACTGAGCGACTTCACTTTCACTTTTCACTTTGGTCAGACTAAAGTCATATGGCCTCTCCTTGTAGTTGAGTGTGAACTCAACTCTGTTTAAGCACTTAAGTTGAGAGCAAGGGGTACAGTGGTTCCCCTGAGGAAAAGGCAATGGATGTGAGATGGTTAAAAAAAAAAAGAATTTTTAAGCTGTCAGTCACAGCCTTTATGCTCATGATGAATGTGTGTGATAGAGCTACAAACAAGGTCGAGTCTGGCAACAGGAGCCTTTGACTTCATATATGACAGGCAAATGATTTCCAGCTTCCTTGTCCCTCAATATGTCTTTTTATTCCTTCCTTCAGCAGAATTTAATGAGTGCCTGTTTTGTCATACATGCACAGCATAGATTATACTAGAGGTTGACCCTGCTCATAAGCAGTGTACAAGATAGTGAGGTAGAAAGATAGTAATGACCCTGCACCCATGTTTACTGAGAATTTGTATTTTAGGAAAGAGAAAAATAAGAAAGAGTATTTCTGTGTTTTTTTTTAATTAAAAAGACAGCTTCAACCATTATATTGTTTAAAATCTTCTTTCCCCAGGCTGTCTCAGTAAATTCTGTTTTGTTTAGTGCTTGAAATAAGTCTTTCTGATATGCTTTGTTGAATAACAGAAACTCCATAATCCACAATTTTTCAATATTTACCTAGGCTTCTGTAAGGGCTTCCCTGGTAGCTCAGTAGTGAAGAATCCACCTGCAATGCAGGAGACACAGGTTCGATCCCTGGGTCCAGAAGATCCCCTGGAGAAGAAAATGGCAATCCACTCCCATATTCTTGCCTAGAAAATCCCATGAACTCCCAGAGGAGCCTGGCAGGCTACAGTCCATGGGGTCCCAAAAGAGTCAGGCACGATTTCACAACTAAACAACAACAGTAATAAGGCTTCTGTAGAACTCAGATTTAAAACCTGTATGTAATTAAAAGCTTTCCTTCATTTAAGTTTTAAGGGTTTTTTTTTTTTAGGATTTGGTTTAGGGTTTTGTGATTTTATTGTTCCTAGGCTTTTTGCAGTAAGGTACCTCAAAATCAAGATGCAACAGAGGCAAACAAACAAAATACCTTTAATTTCCACTTTTACCTTAGCAGTCTCTGCTTCTGGTCCATGGCAGGTTATTAAAGCATCTCCCACCAGTGCCCCTATCTCCAGACATTTCTATCAATGTATTCACAGCTTGTGTATATATATAATATATATATACATGTGTGTGTGTGTGTGTGTGTGTGTGTGTGTGTGTATTCGCAGCCAACCAGATACTGAATGGAACACGTGTGGATATGTACTTTAAACATCTGTTAATTTTTGGCTGTGCTGGGTCTGCTTTGCTTGCAGGCTTGTCTCCAGCTGCAGTGAGTGGGGCTGCTCTCCGGTTGTGCACTGGCCTTGCACTGCGGTGGCTTCTCACGTTGGGGAGCCTGGGCTCCAGGCGCACAGGCTTCAGTAGTTGCAGCAGGTGGGCTCAGTAGTTGCGGCTCTCAGGCTCCAGACCACAGACTCAGTAGTTGTGGCACACAGGCTTAGTTGCTCTGTGGCATGTGGGATCTTCTCAGATCAGGGATCACTTCCATGTCTCCTGCACTGGCAGGCGAATTCTTCACCACTGAGTCACAAGGGAAGCCCTGTACTCTTTTTTTTTTTTTTTTTTTAAGGCAGCAAACATGAAAATACTTTGGTGACATTCAAGATCCAACATGCAACCCTTTTTATTATTTTTTTAGCTGCAGGTTTTACTTTGTTCTGTGTTATGGGAGACAAAAATGAGAAAAAGCAACACAAATAATCCAAGGATTAGGGAATACATTAACAGCGGTTCTCAACTGGAGAGTTGGCAATGCCCAGAGACATTCTTGACCGTCTTGGCTACTGGAATCTTGTGGGTAGAGGCCAGGGATGCTGCTCCACATCCTACAATGCACAGGACTGGCCCCCGCAAGCAAAAATAATCCAGTCCAAAATGTCAATAGTGCCACTATTGAGAAACCTTGCATTAATAGGATTTTTAGAATTCTAAACCCTGAAAGGATTCAGAACAGTCTTGTAACTTAGGCTTCAGACAAAACCAGAAACAAATGAGACTCAGAGAATTCTAGAATCCTGGAACTAATGGGAAAGGTCATCTAGTCCAGTCTTTCTACTTCCACATACAGTTAGGAGTCACATAGAGGAAAGGAGGCTGGAAACAAAGGTGGAGACTGAAAACAAAGGTGGAAACTCCACCTTTGCAATGCATGGTCTGGCAACTGGTCCATCTCAGTTTTCATATTCTGTGAAAAGGGAACGAAAAACTCAAATGATTGCTGTGAGGATTAACTTAACACAGGAGGGAGGGGACATAGGCACACTTATGACTGCTTCACATTGTTGTATGGCAGAGACCAACACACATTGTCCTCTAGTTAAAAATTTTTAAAAATACATCTGAGATATAAAGAAAAGAATACATGTGAGGTGTTTAGCACAGTACCTGACCACAGTGGGTTGTTAATAAATAGTGGTAGTGAGAGCCGAGGTGGTAATTAAGATTACCGTTGTTACCAGAAAAACAAACAACACAATCAAAAAGTGGGCAGAAGACCTAAACAGACATTTCTCCAAAGAAGACATACAGATGGCTAATAAACACATGAAAAAATGTTCAGCGTTGCTCATTATTAGAGAAATGCACATCAAAACTATAATGAGGTATGACCTCACACTGGTCAGAATGGCTATCATCAAAAAATCTATGAACAATAAATGGTGGAGAGGTTGTGGGGAAAAGGGAACCCTCTTGCCCTGTTGGTAGGAATGTAAATTGATGCAACCACTATGATGAACAGTCTGGAGATTCCTTAAAAAACTAGGTGTAAAAATATTGTATGACCCAACAATCCCACTATTGGGCATATTCCCTGAGAAAACTATAACTGAAAAAGACACATGTACCCCAGTGTTTATTGCAGCACTATTTACAATAGCTCGGACATGGAAGCAACCTAGATGTCCATTGACAGATGAATGGATAAAGCATTGTGGGATGTATATACAATGAAATATCACTCAGTCATGAAAAGGAATGAATGTGAGTGAGTTCTAATGATGTGAATGAACCTAGAGCCTATTATACAGAGTGAAGTATGTTAGAGAATAACAAATATCATATATTAATGCGTGTGTATGGAACTCCCTGTCCCATTTTCTTTTGTTCATGCTCCCTTGAGGGTCCATGAAGAAAGGTTATAGGGGCAACTCATTGAGGATTAAAGAGCACTAGCCTGGAGGGCAGCTTAGTAGCTGGGACTTCAGGAGAAAGTCTCAACAAAAATTCTTCATAGGAGACAGGCAGGGGGTTTAACTTGTAGGTAAGAGCTAAGGAAAACTAAAGAGGATTGGTTCCCACCTGAAAATAGGTTACTCTGTCTGACCCCAGAGCTCTGTAAATGGTGTTCTAGGTGGTCCTACCTCAGCGAAAGGTGGGACTTAGGTCACATGCCCTTTACCAAACCCTTACATTCTCCCGTGTGTCTCACAGCTGTGACACATATCTGTCAGAGAGGGTCCCCGCAATGCTCAGATGATTATTTCAGCTCTAAAGTTCTCTGAGGCTTCCCAGGTGGCTCGGTGGTAAAGATCCACCTGCCAATCCCTGGCTCAGGAAGATCCCCTGAAGGAAGAAATGGCAACCCACTCCAGTATTCTTGCCTGAAAAATCCCAAGAACAGAGGAGTCTTGCCTGAAAAATCCCAAGAACAGAGGAGTCTAGCAGGCTACAGTCCATGGGGTTGCAAATGTCTAATAATAAGTTTTGCGGACCTTGTGCTGAAGTGCTTGTGTGACATCATAGGCTATGCCTAGTAAGTGTGTGTTGACACACAGATCTTCTGTTTTATGATTTTTGGAGTAAAAAATGTTTAATTAGGTTTTACTAGTTCAGTCAACATGAACATATGATTAACATGTGCAAAATGTTTTAAAAATAATAATAAATGATCTTGGTGGCTCAGTGGTAAAGAATCTGCCTGCCGATGCAGGAAACACAGGAGGTTTGATTCCCCGGGTTGGGAAGATCACCTGGCGAAGGAAATGGCAGACCACTGCAGTATTCTTGCCTGGAAAATCCTATGAATAGAGGAGCCTGGTGGGCTACAGTCCTTGGGGTCACAAAGAGTCGGACACAACTTAGCATCTAAGCAACAAACAATGAACTTACCAACAGTTCTGTGTAATAGGTTTCCTCTCATTTTCTTAAAAAACCTATAAAAATTCTTTGCAGTTACTCTATGAGTTAAATTCAGCAACTAAATTATTTTTAACCAGTGGCTTTCTATAAAAAAAAAAAAAAAAGATTAGCAGAATTCAAAGCATTAAAAGGCTCTGGATTACAAGTGTGGATTGAATTCTCTTGAGGGAAAACCTCATTCATTTGGTAGCCTTCTCTCAAATATCCCCCTTTTTTGGGGTGTTTTTTTTTTTTTTTGGATTGAAATACAGTGATTCCACCTCCAACAAAAATGTTCTACATAATTTGGTCATTTAAAGATGTTTTCTCCTATATCTTTCATGTCAGTCCTCCAACTATCATAAAGATTGCTTTAAAAAAAATCAACACAAACAAGTCAGCACATTAGAAAACAGTGAATCACAGCTGGTTTCCATATATTTAATGTTCAAGATCCACAAAGCAGTCAGAAGAGCAACACACACGCATCCCGTGGGTGCTGGCCGAACACCGGGCACTGTGTACATGCATCCCTTAGCACAAAGCCGGCCACCCAGGTGCAGAGAAGTGCAGTCATTTTCCCCAGGGCACGCAGATGATAAGCAGGGGAGCCAACAGCACCGCCCCACTTGGCTCCCAAGCACATGAGTTTGCTGCAGACTGGATCTTAACAGGGAATCACTCAAAACTTGGAATTAAAAAAAAAGTCTCTAAGATTAGAATGTTTTTATTTTAAATGCCTCACTTAGAGTAGTATCCTGTGTTTTTATTTGACCTTCAACTTTTTTTTTTTCCAAGGTGTTGTGTAACGGACCAGGAACATGTGTTCCTATCTGTATATCTGCCCTTCTCCTTGGAATACTGGGAATAAAGAAAGTGATCATTGTCTACGTTGAGAGCATCTGCCGAGTGGAACATTTATCCCTGTCCGGAAAGATTCTGTTTCACCTCTCCGATTACTTCATTGTTCAGTGGCCAACTCTTAAGGAGAAGTATCCCAAATCTGTGTACCTCGGGCGAATTGTTTGACCTACGACAACTTACTTCTTTAGAATTTTGCTAGCCACAGTGTTTACTGTAAATGGGGAACAAAAAAACTACATGTTTTTTATTAAAAAGCTTTTGAAAATCCTGAGAATTATTGGTGGTCAAGAGTAAAGAAATGTGTCAGTAACCCAGTGAGGAAACTGAGGTTCCTCTTATAAAACAAACATTAATAAAACTATTAAGTATGTATGTCTCTGTGCTCCAAATTTCCTTTCTATGTAAAAGTATTTATCGCTGCCTGCAAATTATCTCCTGACTTGTTTTACTTAATATTTTTTCTAGGGCTAAATATAGAATTTGTATGATTAGCCACATTTCCTGTTCTATAGGTTTTTTGTTTATTTTTTTGTTTTTTTTTTTTTACAGTATTCTGCATTATATAAAGAAAAATATTTCTTAGTTTTTGTTCAGACACAACAGGCTTTATTTCCTGTATGGAAACAGAGAGGTCCCTGGTGAATCCTTTCAGCATAAAGGAAGCAGTTATATTAAATTGGCTTCATGACAATTTGCACTCCACAGGCTTCCAGAACTGAGCGCATAAACCAGTATCTTTTTTTATTCTTCAGTTTTGCTTTGTGAGTAGTTGGCCTCAATCCAGAATATCTTTTAAAAATCTTTTGTTTGTTAAAATAAATGGAAAAGTGACTACTGTCATAGGAGTAAGAACATGTTTCTGTTTATCATGGCCGAACTCTCAAAACACTTTTTTTTAGCATTTTAGTAAATTCACCATTTCATGGCTATATTTGTCTCTGGCATTTTAAGATGTGTAGGCTCAGTAAAGTGTGTATTTACTTAACATTTAGGTGAGTGGTTGTTGAATGCCAGGTATTCTTCTAAGCACTTTTCAAATAGTAACTGATTTAACTCTAATAACAACTCTTTGAGGTAGGGCCTGTTTTTATCCCCATTTTACAGATGACTTTCCAGAATCACATGACTGGTAAGTGCCAATGTAGGAATTCAAGCTCAGGCTTAATAACAGAGCCAGTTGAGGGCCCCATAGTTAGGAGGGCCCCTCACTTGGTTTAATACTCTGCTGTCTTCCTCTTGAATTCTTCACATATTATGAACAAGAGGCTCTAATTGTATTTTGCATTGGACCTCGCAGGTTGTTTAGCTGGCCCAGCTTGAGAATCTCTTCTCCTAAACAGCCATGTCAACTTTAACAGAAGTACAACACCCAGTGCAGGGCCTGGCCTGGCGGGTCTGCAATAAACAGGAATTCCATTCCCCTCCTTGCTACTTTAACAAGGCAACAGACAATGAGAAGACCTTTTGTGATGTTTGTTAATTTTTTTTTCCTCTTAAATCTTTTTTATAAGTATGATATAAAGCTAATAAAAATATATAAATTAAAAAAGAAATTGAGTTTTGGAGAAAAGAGTGATCACCCAAGATGACCTACAGTTAAAACACTGAGGCTACTCTAGTCTTTCTTGTACTTTTAGAAAATCTCCTTCTCTGAAGTCCAGTAGGCTCATCTGTCACCAGTACCTTTTCCTGGGTTTTGGGCTGGAGAAGCACATGGCAGAAGACACTCAGAACAGAAAAAGTACCTTGCTGTCTGGATTTGGTGGCTATGGGATAGCCAAGCGCTAGTTCATTGCGCTTTGACTTTAATTCTCAAACCTCAGGCACTGGCTCCGTGTCACCTGACGTAAAGGTCTGAAATACCAGACAATGTATTTGTGTGGTTCAACCAGGAGTGGAAATGAAGTGAGCCTCTATTTTTCTAGGGAGAAAGTGATTTTTTTAGGGACAGTAGCACATACATTTTATGTGTCTTTGAGTTTGTTCATAAGTGCCACTGGGTGAATAGTTGCTCAGTGAAATTGGATTGTGTTCAGTGCATTTAATGCCTGTCTGTGCTCCAGAGCAACTGCCCCGGGGGCCCCACAGCTAGGCCTGATGACTTGGCTCCTGCACAGGCTTAGGCCATGGAGAATTGTAGTAAAGAGACCATGATTTTTTCCAGAAACATATGTCCCAGATGTTTTGCAGAGCCTTAACTTAGACAGTGGTTAGTCTGGAATGTCAGAGAAAGAATCTTATGTATATCACTAAAAGTTTAGAAATATCTGCAGGGCCTGGGGCTGCTGTGCACACATTCAGACCCTGGCTGAGCCACACAGGATCACGCCTTCCTGTTCAGTTCCAGATTATTTGGTAAACAAATTCATGTTCCCCTGTGCCTTATTGTTATGACTAATTCAAATCCTCAAGATCACACTTTAGCAAAAGAGGCTGATTTGAGGTTGCAGTAGAGGCCATTCTGCTGTGCATTTCTGTGGTGTAAAGAAAGCTAGTGCTCTACTCTCGATTCAAACTGAAGAAATCAGTAGCTAGCTTGTCTTTTCCAATTTCTCTTGAAACACTTGGGAATGCAGCTCTTACTGGTAGAGACTGCTCATGAGAAATTAGTTGTATCAGTCTTTAAATGAGGCAGGCAAACCACACATCCTGCCCACACCTACTTCCCTGGAAGATTTTATCTACAGTTCAGCTGTCCTGAAGGGTCTCAGCAGCTTGCCAGGTCAAAACCAAACTGTTTCAGAGAGGGCTTCCAAGAGTCATCACAGGAAGCTTGTGCTGGAACGAAGAGTGCTATGATACCATGTCAACAAGAGGAATGTTGTACAGTTTTAAACTGAAAAGCAAGAGTTCCTTGCTAGAAGGGAGCTGGCCTAAGCGTCCCCTTACAAAAACAACTTCAAACATACTCTGATTGCCTTTACCAGAAGAGATTAACATTGGAAAATGTACCACCCCGTACTGTGCAGCTCCCTGCCTGGAATCATGCTTCATATCTTCTAAAAATCCCCAGCTCACCGAAAAGAGTTTGGTAGCAAGTTCTTTTACATGAAGCGTCTTTTATCCACTTTAATGTCATTTGCGCATGTGTGCTAAGTTGATTTAGTCATGTCCGACTCTTTTCGACCCTATGAACTGTAGCTCGCCAGGCTCCTCTGTCCAAGGGATTTTCCAGGCAAGAATACTGGAGTGGGTTGTGATGAGCCTGCTTCTGTAAGTCTCAACAGCCCAGCACTCTAAAGCAAAGTTGTGTTCTTGTTGCCACTCACTTTAAACACGGATTTGACATGTCTCCTTTTCCCTCCAGAGTGATCACCAATGCCAGGCTCTGCTATCTCACTCAAACAGCAAACTGAAGTAATTTTTGTTTTGTTACTCTTTAAGCCACATATAATAGATTGCCTTAAAAAAAAAAAAATAGCCTCAGAATTTTCTCTTGTCTTTTCATTCTCCTGTCCTTGTCGTCTGATTTTACCCATCAATTCTGCCTTTGAACTAGTTCTTATCTAGCTTCCTTTTTAGTCCCATGGTCACAACTCAGCTAACTCTTTAACATAAATTTCTTGTTATGTTAGCACATTTGTTGAGGAACTGAGGCATAAAGAGATTAAGTAACTTATCTAAGATTGTGTAACTAGAAAGGAGCAGAGCTGGCATTTGAACCAAGGTTCACTAGCTCCAGCCAGACTTACTTGAACAGCTGTGTTAGGTTTGAAATATGAAAAGTGCTAAAAAGTAGACCAACAGGATGCTGTGATGGGAATACAGTGCTGGGTGCTGTAAAGAGGAAAATCAGGAAAGGATTCTCTAAGGGTCACTTTAGATGAGATTTGAGGCCGAGTGCCTGATGTATTTGTCCTCTTCCCACTTCCCATATTATCTCCCCTGTTACCCATAGCCTGGTTTCAGCAACTTCTCTACACACTTCTTTTTTATATATACATACAATTTTATTTGTTTATTGGCTGCACTGGGTCATTGTTGCTGCTCAGGCTTTACTCTAGTTGAGATACACAGGCTTCTCATTGCAGTGGCTTCTCATTGCGAAACATGGGCTCTAGGCTTGCGGGCTTCAGTAGTTGCGGCTCCCGGGCTCTAGAGCACAAGCTCGGTGATTGTGGCCCATGCGCTTAGTTGCTCCACGGCTTGTGGGATCTTGCCGCATCAGGGATAGAACTCATGTCCCCTGGATTGGCAGGCAGATTCTTAACCACTGAGCCACCAGGGAAGCCCCTCTGCACACTCTGTGTCCTAGCCGCACACACACAGTTAAAGCTGATTACACACCACCAGATTGCAATACCTTGTGCTTGTAAACACGTGTGAAGGGAAGACACCAGTGCTTTTGCTAATTATTTCTTTATGTTTGTCTTACTTGAGGGACTATACCTCATATTATTGTGTCCTTGCTTCATTCTTGGTCATACCTACCACAGCTCAGGACAGAATGTAGCCATGAGGTAAGTACATAAATTTTAGACTTTGTCTAGACCTACTTCTAGTTCCATTTCATCTGGATCAGTACTTCTCAAGCTTTTTGGTCTCAAGACCTCATTAAAAACTGTTGAAAGATCCCAATGAACTTCTGTTTACATGGGCTATATTTGTCAATATTTACCACATTAGAAATTAAACCAGAATTTTTTTAAACATAAGAATAGACAAGTATATATACTTTGCATTATCCGTCAGAGCGATGATATCAACACACATCATTGTAGCATTTACAAAACTATAAAATAATGAAAGAATGTGCAGGGAAAAGGCAAATAACATTTCGATACGTCTTATGACAATGTTTTGACCTCGTGTTCTCATTTGAGAGCTGATCTTTATAACAGCACGCCAGTGAATTCACCTCCTCTAGCAGCCTTTCATCAGTCTGTGCTCTGCCTACTAGTTTTCTATTGCTGTGTAACAAAACTGCTGCAAAGTTACAGGCTTCGAATAATACTATCTCGCAGCTCTGGCTTAGAAATCCATGCAGGACTTAACTGATTCTCTACACAGGGTCTCACAAGGCTGTAATCCAGGTGACAGCCAGGACTGGGCTCTGATCTAAACCTCTGGATCTTCCAAAGTTATTCAGGGTATTGCTGGCTGAATTCATTTCCTTGCAGTTGTAGGACTCATGGTGACCTGTTTCTTTTTCTTTGGTGGGTAGGTGGGCGGTTTGCTGTGTGGCATATGGGATCTTAGTTCCTCAACCAGGGATTGGAATCTTAACCACCGGGCTGCCGGGAAGTCCCGGATGGTGATCTGTTTCGTACAGGCTAGCAGGAGAGTCTCTATTGCTGCTTGTCTCTTTTAAGGACTCACATGGCTGTGTCAGACACACCTAGGGTAATCTCCCTTTTAATTAACTCAGGGTCAGCTGATTAGGGACCATAATAATATCCAAAAAATCCCTTTTGCCATATTAATAATGTCATCAGGAGATTAATAGCCCGTGATATTCACAGGTCCCACTCCTATGTGGGGGCTTCCCTGATGACTCAGTGGAAAAGAATGTGCCTGCCAATGCAGGAGATGTGGGTTCAGTCTCTAGACTGGGAAGATCCTCTGGAGAAGGAAATGGCAACCCACTTCAGGATTCTTGCCTGGAAAATCCCATGGACAAGGGAATCTGGCGGGCTATAGTCCATAGGGTCTCAAAAGAGTCAGACACAACTTAGTGACTAAACAACAACAACTCCTACTTCAAGATAGGGGATCATAGAGGGTGTGGGCATCATGGGGTAGAATTCTATGCCAGCTTAGAATTCTGCCAGTTATAATCTGCCTGGTGATTTTGTTTTGTTTTGGGAAAAAAAAAATTTTTTTTAAACTTTTACTTAGGTCACCAAACTCCTGCATTAGCATCCAAGTTCTCTAGCCTTTTTTTTTTTAATATGAGAAATTCGTGTCTTCCAAACCTCATCCCTTTTCTAGCAAGTTGTTCTGTGCCTCACTTTGTTTACTTGTCAAATAGGCATAATAATGGCACCTACTTTTAGAGCTGTGAGCATTAAACTAGAAGATACATGTAATGCCTTTAGCACAGAGCCTAACACACAGAAAGCCCTATGCAACCTGATGTCTCCAGGCGACCAAGGTAGCTCCCTTGGTATGTCATGTCCTGGAGGTAGGTTGTCCTTAAACTAAGCACAGCAACCACTTCCTGCCCTCTAGGATGGCCTTTATCAAACAAAGCAGAAAATAACAAGTGTTGCCAAGAATGTGGAGGAACTAAACCCTCACATTGCTGGTGGGAATGGAGAATGGTTCAGCAGCTGTGGAAAGCAGTTTGGCAGTTTCTCAAAGAATTAAAGTTACTGTATGATCCAGCAATTCCACTCTGAGGTATATACCCCCAGAGAATTGAAAACACATGTTCGCACAAAAACCTGTACACAAACATTCATACCAGCATTATTCACAATAGTCAAAAGGTGAAAACAACTCAGACATCCACCAACAAATGGATGGATTAGCAAAAGTGGTATATCTGTACCATGAAATATCATTCAGTCACAAAAGGGATGAAGTACTAATTCATAACATGCTAAGCATGGATGAATGAACCTGGAGGACATGCTAAGGGAAACAAGCCAATCCTAAAAACCCACATATTGTATGATTCTGTGTATATGAACTGTGCAGAATAGGCAAATCCATTGAGAATAAGTAGATTCATTGTTTCCAAGGGGCTGTGCTGTGCTAAGTCGCTTCAGTCGTGTCCAACTCTTTGCAACCCTCGTAGACTGTATCTGCCAGGCTCCTCTGTCCATGGGATTCTCCAGGCAAGAATACTGGAGTGGGTTGCCATACCCTCCTTCAGAGGATCTTCCCCACCCAGGGATGGAACCCATGTCTCTTACATCTCTCCTGCATTGGCAGTGGGTTCCACTAGTGCCACCTGGGAAGTCCAAGGGGCTGTGGAAGGAGGCAATGAGGGTAACTTTAAGCAGATATGGGATTTCTTTTGTTTTGAGTGGTGATTAGATGGTGGTAATGGTTTGTACAACTCTGAACATACAAACCCACTGAGTTGTATGCTTTAAATGGATGTACCTTATGGCATATGAATTATTTCTCAATGAAAAACACTGTCAATAGTCACAGAATCTGTCTGTGGATATTTGTGGGTGTGTATACATATTGAAAAGCAGAGACATTACTTTGCCAACAAAGGTCCGTCTAGTCAAGGCCATGGTTTTTCCAGTGGTCATGTATGGATGTGAGAGTTGGACTGTGAAGAAGGCTGAGCACCGAAGAATTGATGCTTTTGAACTGTGGTGTTGGAGAAGACTCTTGAGAGTCCCTTGGACTGCAAGGAGATCCAACCAGTCCATTCTGAAGGAGATCAGCCCTGGGATTTCTTTGGAAGGAATGCTGCTAAAGCTGAAACTCCAGTACTTTGGCCACCTCATGCGAAGGGTTGATTCACTGGAAAAGACTCTGATGCTGGGAGGGATTGGGGGCAGGAGGAGAAGGGGACAACAGAGGATGAGATGGCTGGATGGCATCACTGACTCGATGGATGTGAGTCTGAGTGAACTCCGGGAGTTGGTGATGGACAGGGAGGCCTGGCGTGCTGTGATTCATGGGGTCGCAAAGAGTTGGACACGACTGAGCAACTGAACTGAACTGAACTGAACTGATACAGATGAAGAAAGACAAAACAGAAAACTAAGCACAGCAGCCAGGAAGCAGCTACAGGGAGCGTTTTTGTTTACTGTGATTCCATCTCTGCCCACAGGCAGAGACTGAACAAAGACTGAAGGTGCTGGGGACAAAGCACGGCTATTGGGGAAGAGCTGAGTAAGAACAGGATGAAAAGAGCCAGTGAGGGGTTAGGGGGCCTGGCAGGAGAAGATGGCCTCGGTGCACACTAAGTCCCTCCCCCACCTCCTCCCTAAAGGGCCTCACCCCAGACGACTGAGGTGAATTGTATTTTCCAAAGTTGGCCAGCCACGTGCTCTGCAGTATGCCTTGGCCGCTTCCCGACGCGGGAATGGAGTCTGGCTGCTCTTCCCCAGATCTAAACATGGCCATCAGAATGCAGTGAGAGTGGGAAGTGACATACATTTTAACTCAGACTCTCCCCGGGGGCATCCCCAGACCATGAGAAGCCAAAGGCTCCCGGAGAGGCCAGGTTGTAGGTGTTGCGGTTCAGTCAGCTGAGCACAGGCTTGGGGTCATCTCCATACAGATGCTGGACATGTGACGGGAGAAGCCTCCAGATGACTCCAGCCCCACCATCTGAGTCACTCCCAGCCTTTTTAGTCCTCCCAGTCCTCCCACCTCGGAGCAGAGAAAAGGTCTCCCTCCGCTCCCATTGAGTTTCTGACCCAGAGTGTCCATGCGCAGAATTAAATGGGTGCTGTTTTCTGCCACTAAGTTTTGGAGGAGTTCATTTCAAAGTGATGGGTAATTAGAACAATAACTTTTCAGAAGGAGCCAATCCCTCCGAAGTTTGGTTACTTTGGCTTAATATTAGGAGAGGAAACGATTTCTCCCTCCAAGGCAAAAGGAATAAAATGTATTTCTACACCATGAATAGGAAAAGGCTTTTTTTTCTCTCTTCTCCTTGCTCCTTGGCCTGCATGTAGCAGTGAAACAGAAACCAGTGAATTCTTTTAAATCTTTTAACCATATGCAGATGAATAAGCAAATGCTTGGACTTGGTTCCTAATCTCTTTTCCTTTCCTGTGTAACTGATGGGGTTTTTTTTTTTTCCACTCTAATAAACTTTAGTATTTAAACAGAAGTCATGTGTCACATGTATGACGATTAGTGGCAAGAATGTAGAAAAAGAGATAGCTGCAGAGCACGAAGCCTTAATTAATAGCCAAGCCATTCAACTGAAAATAAGAACAATGTTTCTGGCAGGGAAATGTGAACTTGGCCTCCTTTTTCTTCCCTCAGTCTTCTTGGGATAATTATTTAAAATTCAATGATTATAAAGAAAACTTTTCAAAGTTTTCATTCAAGTGCCAGTGCTTGAATTTCAGTAATCTTTCAGTGACATCAAATAGACCCACCCTTCCCATTTCTGGATCTTCCTGTGAATTGCCAAACCCCAGAATTTGCACACTGAGACTTGTGCAGAAATCAAACAGAAGGGAAGGCAACAGTGGCAGGAGGCATGGAGTCTGGAATGATAGTCTTCTCCTCTCTCAGAAAAAGGGAAAAGAAGTTTCATTCTTCAAAGAAAACAGAAAGAAAACAAGACTTTTATGGAAATACCATATACAGAGTTGGCAGAAATTCAGCAGGGAATAAAAAGTATCCAAAATGTTTCCTTGTTCAGTTCCAGCCCAGCAGCCAAATTATAGGGGCTCCATTTTCAAGCTGATTTCCTCCGAGTTATCTGGACCTGTGACCAAGCAAGCCCTCTAGAATGGCCCAAGCTTTGGTCCATTGATTCCCCAGCTGAACAAGCTAAGTCTAAAGATGGAGAGAGAGCTTAAAATTCATCAAAATCTTATAGAAAAGCTGAAAAGTTTTAGAAAAAGTTACAGAAAAGTTTATGACTGATATGGTAAAAGTCTGATATTTGACAGCCATTCCAAAGAACAAAATAATGCCGTTTGCTGTAACATGGGTGGACCCATCCCCAAGACCATCCCCAAGAAAAAGGCAGAAAGGCAAAAAGGCCAAGTGTTGTCTGAGGAGGCTTTACAAATAGCTGTGTAAAGAGAGGCGAAAGGCAAAGGATAAACGGAAGATACACCTATTTCAATGCAGAGTTCCAAAGAATAGCAAGGAGAGATAAGAAACCTTCCTCAGTGATCAGTGCAAAGAAATAGAGGAAAACAATAGAATGGGAAAGACTAGAGATCTCTTTAAGAAAATTAGAGATACCAAGGGAACATTTCATACAAAGATGGACTCAATAAAGGACAGAAATGGTAGGGACCTAACAGAAGCAGAAGATACTAAGAAGAGGTGGCAAGAATGCACAGAAGAACCATACGAAAAAGATCATGACCCAGATAGTCACGATGGTGTGATCACTGACCTAGAGCCAGACATCCTGGAATGTGAAGTCAAGCGGGCCTTAGGACGCATCACTATGAACAAAGCTAGTGGAGGTGATGGAATTCCATTGGAGCTATTTCAAATCCTGAAAGATGATGCTGTGAAAGTGCTACACTCAATATGCCAGCAAATTTGGAAAACTCAGCAGTGGCCACAGGACTGGAAAAGGTCAGTTTTCATTCCAATCCCAAAGAAAGACAATGCCAAAGGATGCTCAAACTACCGCACAATTGCACTCATCTCACACGCTAGTAAAGAATTGCTCAAAATTCTGCAAGCCAGGCTTCAACAGTTCATGAACCATGAACTTCCAGATGTTCAAGCTGGATCTAGAAAAGGCAGAGCAACCAGAGATCAAATTGCCAACGTACATTGGATCATCGAAAAAGTGAGAGTTCCAAAAAAACATCTATTTCTACTTTATTGACTATGCCAAAGCCTTTGACTGTGTGGATCACAATAAACTGTGGAAAATTATGAAAGAGATGGGAATACCAGACCACATGACCTGCCTCCTGAGAAATCTGTATGCAGGTCAGGAAGCAACAGTTAGAACTGGACATGGAACAACAGACTGGTTCCAAATAGGAAAAGGAGTACATCAAGGCTGTATATTGTCTTATTAAACTTATATGCAGAGTGCATCATGAGAAATGCTGGACTGGAGGAAGCACAAGCTGGAATCAAGATTGCCGGGAGAAATATCAATAACCTCAGATATGCAGATGACACCACCCTGATGGCAGAAAGCAAAGAAGAACTAAAGAGCCTCTTGATGAAAGTGAAAGAGGAGAGTGGAAAAGTTGGCTTAAAGTTCAACATTCAGGAAACTAAGATCATGGTATCTGGTCCCATCACTTCATGGCAAGTAGATGGGGAAACAATGGAAACAGTGACAGACTTTATTTTGGAGGGCTCCAAAATCACTGCAAATGGTGACTGCAGCCATGAAATTAAAAGACACTTAGCCCTTGGAAGGAAAGTTATGACCAACCTAGATAGCATATTAAAAAGCAGAGACATTACTTTGCCAACAAAGGTCCATCTAGTCAAAGCTGTGATTTTTTCAGTGGTCATGTATGGATGTGAGAGTTGGACTGTGAAGAAAGCTGAGCAGCAAAGAATTGATTCTTTTAAACTGTGGTGTTGGAGAAGACTCTTGAGAGTCCCTTGGACTACAAGGAGATCCAACCAGTCCATCCTAAAGGAAATCAGTCCTGAATATTCATTGGAAGGAGTGATGCTGAAGCTGAAACTCCAATACTTTGGCCACCTGACGTGAAGAACTGACACATTTGAAAAGAACATGAGTGAGTGAGTGAAGTGAGTGAAGTTACTCAGTCATGTCCGACTCTTTGCGACCCCATAGACTGTAGCCTACCAGATTCTTCCATCCATGGGATTTTCCAAGCAAGAATACTGGAGTGGGTTGCCATTTCCTTCTCCAGGAGATCCTCCCGACCCAGGGATTGAACCCTGGTCTCCCGCATTGTAAGCAGACGCTTTACCATCTGAGCCCCCAGGAAAAGACCATGATGCTGGGAAAATTGAAGGCAGGAGGAGAAGAGGACAACAGAGGATGAGATGGTTGGATGGCATCACCGACTCAATGGACATGAGTTTGAGTGAACTCCGGGAGTTGGTGATGGACAAGGAGGCCTAGCCTGCTGCACTCCATGGGGTCGCAAAGAGTCAGACATGACTGAGCAAGTGAACTGAACTGAACTGGATGGACCCAGAGATTACCATACTGAGTGAAGTAAGTCAGACAGAGAAAGACAAATACCATATGACGTTGTTTACAAATGAACTTATTTACAAAACAGAAACAGACTCAAAGACTTAGGAAACAAATTTATAGTTATCAATGGGAAAGATGGAGGGCCGGGGTTGGGGGTGGGGGAGGGCAGCAGGGAGAGATAGATAGGGAGTCTAGGGTTGACATCACACAGTGCCCTTTTGAAAATAGGTAAACAGCAAGGACCTACTGTAGAGCACAGGGAACTCTGCTCAATATTCTCTGATAAGCTACCTGGGAAAAGAATTTGAAAAAGAATAGATACATATATCACTGAATCACTTTGCTGTATACCCAAAACTAATACAGCATTGTTAGTCAATTATGCTCCATTATAAAATAAAATTTGTTTAAGTAAAAGGTCTAAGATTTGATTCAAGATTTGTTGCCAGGGTGGGGAAAGAACTCAGGTTTACAGATGAAACAGGCTTAGCCATACATGATCACTGAATATGGGAACGGGACAGTGGGTGGACGGGGCTTTATACCCAACCCTCATCATTTTATTCCCTTTACTTTCATATATCTTTGGGCATTTACATAATTAAAAGTTTTAAAAATACAAACCTTGTAGGAAATCTTCAACTGCTAAAAAAGATAAATGTATTGATTATAGGTAAAATGAAACAAGCTAGGTTTTAAAATGAGAACAAGGAAGGAAATTTACAGGTTACCTTTATTTCATATTTCACTCATGAAAAGAAATTCAGCCTGCAAATCTGTTTCCTGAACCAGAATCAGTTTTTCTGACTTAATGTCCTGGGCCTTTCACTATACTGCTATCGAGGACGGAATGTCACCTTCTTCTTTATCCGTGTAAGGGCTGTGCCCTCTCGTTGTTGAGTAAATATTTGAGGTGTTCCCACATCAACCTGACAAGACCTTCACAGGAGGCTCCCGGCGCTGACTGCCACTAAAGATGTCCCCTTTCTCCAAGGCCACAATCCCTGCCCCCATCCAGAAGACAGCGATAGCACAAGTCACCTCTGTGGACTGGGCATATGACAATTGGTGCAGACCCTCAGGCCTTTGTGAAGGATTGCATCATGGAGCCGAGGAGAGGCAGCTGTGTGGTGAGAGCCTGAGTCAGGCTCTGGCTCCACCACTGTACGTGTGTTTAATCACAGTTAACTGTAGTATGTCTGTTGTTTCCTCACATAACACAAAGGATTTGGGCAAGATCATCCTTGAGATCCCTTCTAACTACAGCACTGCCACCACAAGAGTAATAACAGCAGCTTCCATGATTTATTACATGCTAGCAACATGCTAGCTCCTGCACTAAGCACAGCACACGCAGTGACTCATTTCCTCCTCAGACCCAGGCAACGGAGGCCTCACACTTTGGAGACCCCTCCACTTGCCACCTCCCTCTGTGTGTGAGGCCAGAAGGGTGTGATCACCTGAGCTCACTCTCCCTTCTGAACCAACTCTGGCAGCAAAGGACCCCAGAATTCCTTGCCCCAGTGGCCCAGGGCTACTCCTAGGAGTTGCAGGGTTCTGTTCCTGAGATATGCCCTCCCAGGGTGGCTTCCAGTGGGGAAGAGTGTGGAAGGTTAGGCCCTGCAGGCTGGGGGCAGGACACAGTGCACAAAACTCTTCAGTGGAACCAGGTAGAAAGAGGACAGGGACTACTGTAGCCAGGGGTTAAGACGCACTTCCAATGCAGAAAGTACAGGTTCCATCCTTGGTCAAGAAACTAAGATCCCACATTCCACACCCTGTGGCAAAAAAAAAAGCTTTAAAAAGGAGAGAGTGAAGGACAATGGCAAGGGTGGGTGTTTAAGCTCTTGGCTAGGCTTCTGGCAATGTTAGGGGTGGGAATAAAGAGATTAGTATTATTGTTACCATCTTGATTTTACAGAGGATGAAACTGAGACACAAAAAGCTTGAGTCACTTGCCTGAGGTCACGCAGCTGGTTAGCAGTGGAGCCAGGGTTTCAACTGTTGTCCTCCTGATGCCATGCTCTTCCCTTTCGTGCTGCCATCCAGCAAAACCCGCAGACCCTGCAGATCCCTAGGGCCCTCTTGAGACACAGGAAAGAGACCAAAAAGCTGTGTTCCACCAGATGAGTTGCTTTTCTACCCCCAACTACATTACTGGTGCCAAGTGAGAATGTGGCAGACAGCGGTGGTAAGCCAAGCCTCATCCAAAAAAAAAATTACCATGGGAAGCTGATTCAACAGAAAAATATTTGATACAAGAGTATGACAGTTAATCCTAGGATTTCACTTTTTGTTCTGAACTCCTGACCCACAGCTGCTAGACCAACCACGGAACATCAAGAAGGTACCTTAACTAGATTTTAACCCTGTTAAACAAGTGTTTGGCCAATCAAATAAGCAGGTCTTTGTTGATTTCCTTTCAACTCTAAAACCAGGAAATTACTTCTAATATGTTAAGACCCCCACCTTCCCTCCAAGGACATCCTAAGGCACAGAAATAAAATCTAACCAAACATACTTTCAATGACTATTCAGCATGGAACATCCAGAGAATTATAGGTAATTTGAAAAAAAGCAAATTTCCGAACAAAGCTATAAATATATTCCTATGGTATTTTTAGAAGGCATAATTTGATGTATTTAATGCCAAATGCTCTAATTAGTAATTTCTTGGATATTAAGCACAAATATATAAGGTTGGTATTAATAATAGTAACTAACAGTATTGAGTGTTTATAATGTGCCAAGCATAATCCTTCATTTTTTATACGTTCACTCACTTGATCTTTATTATATCTTCACAGATGAGGAAACTGAAATATAGAGAGAAAGGCAAGCTTAGATTGAGATTATACATAAATGGATTTATTAATGTAGCATTTATAATAGAAGAAAGTTGGAGACACTATTTTTTTTAACTTTTAATTTTTTAGCCATACCATATGGCATGTGGAATCTTAGTTCCCCAAGCAAGGATTGAAACCATGATTCCTGGAGTGGAAGCATGGAGTCTTAACCACCAGACCACCATGGAAGTTCCCAGAAACAATCTAATTGGAAAAATGTAAAAATTAGTAAATTATGATATGTCCAGATAATGAACTATTTGTGCAGTCATTAAACATCTCTTCCTTGAAGAATATTTAATGGCATAGAAAAATGCTTGAAATTCTTTATTAAGTAATTTTTTAAATGATGCAAATAAATATATATTGTGAGCACAATTTGAAAATCTATGTAAATAAATGTAAAGTTTAAGAAGGGATAGAAACATATAAGAGTTTTAAAATGGCTATCTCTGAGTTAAGGAATTATGTATGAAGTCATTCTATAATTTTTAAAACTCTATATTGACTATGTATTACATAATAAAAGAAAATAAGATTTTTTAAAAATGACTGAACTCCTGTGAATCATTAATTCAGCTAGTAGAAAAAAGGGAAACATAATTTCTTCTAAGAAATATCATACCAGTACTGTAACAAATTATAATAGAAATAATTACTTAATAAACATGTGTCTAGGGAATCCCCTGGCAGTCCAGTGGTTCGGACTCCCAAGATTTCACTGCCAAGGGCTCGGGTTCAATCCCTGGTTGGGGAACTAATATCCTGCAAGCTGAGCAGCATGGCCAAAGAAAAACCTGCAATAAACATGTGTCTAATACTTACTGTTTTATGTACAACTTTCACAGCATCTCACTTGATCCCTGCAAAGACACTGAGAGGTAAATAGTCTTGTCTCTGATTTAATAAAGCTCAGAGAGGCTAGGCTGTGCCTTTTCCAAGCCTCCACAAGATAGTACATGGTCATGCCAGGTCTGAAATCTTTGGACGCTCAATCACAGTGCAGCATCTGTGAACACAGGCCCAGTGTGTGGGCAGAGCCAGAAATAGGTTGTACTAACCACGTTCTAATTTCTTTACCATGAAATTGAATAAGTATGGCAGCAGAATGGTAGCAGACGAAGAGAGCCTCACACCACTTCCTGGGAGGGCCTGTTCACGGCCTTTTATGGTCAGTTCATGGAAGGCAGGAATCAATAGATCTGAGTTCAGATCTTATCATTAGTTACGTCTGTGGCCAAATCTTTTGACCTCTCTGGGTCCCTTTTTATTCATCTAGATACGTCACAAATGTAATGAGATTTCCTGGGCCCAGGGACTGTCTTGGCGATCAGGGGCTACATTGTCACCTGCCAAACACCCAAAATATGATTCCAAAGGCTTTGAATGGCAGTGGTGATTTCCACGGGCGATGAGGGGGAGGCGGGTTGCATCACACATCACTAGCAAAACATCTTTACAGTTTCCTTTGAACACTGTTTTCCGCCAATTCCCTCTTCCTCTACCAGCTGCAAAAATTCTCTTTTTATGTTTCCTTTTTACTTTAAAATACATACACAACTCTTTGCCCATTCCTTTCTCAGGCCACGCTCTTCAGGATTTCTCCCTATCCCAGTCTATTCTCATTCATTCAACAAATATTTGTTACATACCTACTACTTCCTAGGACTGTTCTTGTTGCTGGAGGAGACAGCAGCAGACTTTACATTCTATCCCTTTATTAGATGGAGTAATCTAACCTGGTCATAGCTTCTTAAATTTGCATCCAGCCAAAGGCAGCTAGTAGGGGAATAAGAGTATTTAATTATTCAGTACTAATGCTTTTTTGGAAAACTCAGCAGTGGCCACAGGACTGGAAAAGGTCAGTTTTCATTGCAATCCCAAAGAAAGGCAATACCAAAGAATGCTCAAACTACCGCACAATTGCACTCATCTCACATGCTAATAAAGTAATGCTCAAAATTCTCCAAGCCAGGCCTCAACAATATGTGAACCGTGAACTTCCTGATGTTCAAGCTGGTTTTAGAAAAGGCAGAGGAACCAGAGATCAAATTGCCAACATCCGCTGGATCATGGAAAAAGCAAGAGAGTTCCAGAAAAACATCTATCTCTGCTTTATTGACTATGCCAAAGCCTTTGACTGTGTGGATCACAATAAACTGTGGAAAATTCTTCAAGAGCTGGGAATACCAGACCACCTGACCTGCCTCTTGAGAAATTTGTATGCAGGTCAGCAAGCAACAGTTAGAACTGGACACGGAACAACAGACTGGTTCCAAATAGGAAAAGGAGGACGTCAAGGCTGTATATTGTCACCCTGCTTATTTAACTTCTATGCAGAGTACATCATGAGAAATGCTGGACTGGAAGAAGCACAAGCTGGAATCAAGATTCCTGGGAGAAATATCAATAACCTCAGATATGCAGATGACACCACCCTTATGGCAGAAAATGAAGAGGAACTAAAAAGCCTCTTAATGAAGGTGAAAGAGGAAAGTGAAAAAGTTGGCTTAAAGCTCAACATTCAGAAAACTAAGATCATGGCATCCAGTCCCATCACTTCATGGGAAATAGATGGGGAAACAGTGGAAACAGTGTCAGACTTTATTTTGGGGGGCTCCAAAATCACTGCAGATGGTGACTGCAGCCATGAAATTAAAAGACACTTACTCCTTGGAAGGAAAGTTATGACCAACCTAGATAGCACATTCAAAAGCAGAGACATTACTATGCCAACAAAGGTTCATCTAGTTAAGGCTGTGGTTTTTCCAGTGGTCATGTATGGATGTGAGAGTTGGACTGTGAAGAAGGCTGAGCACCGAAGAATTGATGCTTTTGAACTGTGGTGTTGGAGAAGACTCTTGAGAGTCCCTTGGACTGCAAGGAGATCCAACCAGTCCATTCTGAAGGAGATCAGCCCTGGGATTTCTTTGGAAGGAATGATGCTAAAGCTGAAACTCCAGTACTTTGGCCACCTCATGCAAAGAATTGACTCATTGGAAAATACTCTGATGCTGGGAGGGATTGGGGGCAGGAGGAGAAGGGGAAGACAGAGGATGAGATGGCTGGACTGCATCACTGACTCGATGGACATGAGTCTGAGTGAACTCTGGGAGTTGGTGATGGACAGGGAGGCCTGGCATGCTGTGATTCATGGGGTCACAAAGAGTCAGACATGACTGAGTGACTGATCTGATCTGATCTGAATGCTTTTTTGAGCAGTACTTTACTAGCATGTGAGATGAGTGCAATTGTGCGGTAGTTTGAGCATTCTTTGGCATTGCCTTTCTTTGGGATTGGAATGAAATCTGACCTTTTCCAGTCCTGTGGCCACTGCTGAGTTTTCCAAATTTGCTGGCATATTGAGTGCAGCACTTTCACAGCATCATCTTTCAGGATTTGGAATAGCTCAACTGGAATTCCATCACCTCCACTAGCTTTGTTTGTAGTGATGCTTTCTAAGGCCCACTTGACTTCACATTCCAGGATGTCTGGCTCTAGGTCAGTGATCACACCATTGTGACTATCTGGGTCATGAAGATCTTTTTTGTACAGTTCTTCTGTGTATTCTTTCCACCTCTCCTTAATATCTTCTGCTTCTGTTAGGTCCATAACATTTCTGTCCTTTATCGAGCCCACCTTTGCATGAAATGTCCCCTTGGTATCTCTAATTTTCTTGAAGAGATCTCTAGTCTTTCCCATTCTGTTGTTTTCCTCTATTTGTTTGCGTTGATCACTGAGGAAGGCTTTCTTATCTCTTCTTGCTATTCTTTGGAATTCTGCATTCAGATGCTTATATCTTTTCTTTTCTCCTTTTCTTTTTGCTTCTCTTCTTTTCACAGCTATTTGTAAGGCCTCCTCAGACAGCCATTTTGCTTTTTTGCATTTCTTTTCCATGGGGATGGTCTTGATCCCTGTCTCCTGTACAATGTCACGAACCTCATTCCATAGTTCATCAGGCACTCTATCAGATCTAGGCCCTTAAATCTATTTCTCACTTCCACTGTATAATCATAAGGGATTTGATTTAGGTCATAGCTGAATGGTCTAGTGATCTTCCCTACTTTCTTCAATTTAAGTCTGAATTTGGCAATAAGGAGTTCATGATCTGAGCCACAGTCAGCTCCTGGTCTTGTTTTTGTTGACTGTATAGAGCTTCTCCATCTTTGGCTGCAAAGAATATAATCAATCTGATTTCGGTGTTGACCATCTGGTGATGTCCATGTGTAGAGTCTTCTCTTATGTTGTTGGAAGAGGGTGTTTGCAATGACCAGTGCATTTTCTTGGCAAAACTCTATTAGTCTCTGCCTTGCTTCATTCTGTATTCCAAGGCCAAATTTGCCTGTTACTCCAGGTGTTTCTTGATTCCTACTTTTGCATTCCAGTCCCCTATAATGAAAAGGACATCTTTTTTGGGTGTTAGTTCTAAAAGGTCTTGTAGGTCTTCATAGAACCGTTCAACTTCAGCTTCTTCAGTGTTACTGGTTGGGGCATAGACTTGGATTACTGTGATATTGAATGGTTTGCCTTGGAAATGAACAGAGATCATTCTGTCGTTTTTGAGATTGCATCCAAGTACTGCATTTCAGACTCTTTTGTTGACCATGATAGCTACTCCATTTCTTCTGAGGGATTCCTGCCCACAGTAGTAGATATAATGGTCATCTGAGTTAAATTCACCCATTCCAGTCCATTTTAGCTCGCTGATTCCTAACATGTCGATGTTCACTCTTGCCATCTCCTGTTTGACCACTTCCAATTTGCCTTGATTCATGGACCTGACATTCCAGGTTCCTATGCAATATTGCTCTTTACAGCATCGGACCTTGCTTCCATCATCAGTCGCATCCACAGCTGGGTGTTGTTTTTGCTTTGGCTCTGTCTCTTTATTCTTTCTGGAGTTATTTCTCCACTGATCTCCAGTAGCATATTGGGCACCTACTGACCTGGGGAGTTCCTCTGTCAGTATCCTATCTTTTTGCCTTTTCATACTGTTCATGGGGTTCTCAAGGCAAGAATACTGAGGTAGTTTGCCATTCCCTTCTCCAGTGGACCACATTCTGTCAGATCTCTCCATTATGACCCACCCGTCTTGGGTTGCCCACACGGGCATGGCTTAGTTTCATTGAACTTCCTGATATTCAAACTGATTTTAGAAAAGGCAGAGGAACCAGAGATCAAATTGCCAATATCTGCTGGATCATGGAGAAAGCAAGAGAGTTCTGGAAAGACATCTATCTCTGCTTTATTGACTATGCCAAAGCCTTTGACTGTGTGGATCACAATAAACTGTGGAAAATTCTGAAAGAGATGGGAATACCAGACCACCTGACCTGTCTCTTGAGAAATCTGTATTCAGGTCAGGAAGCAACAGTTAGAACTTGACATGGAGCAACAGACTGGTTTCAAATAGGAAAAGGAGTTCGTCAAGGCTGTATATTATCACCCTGCTTATTTAACTTATATGCAGAGTATATCATGAGAAATGCTGGACTGGAAGAAACACAAGCTGTAATCAAGATTGCCGGGAGAAATATCAATAACCTCAGATATGCAGATGACACCACCCTTATGGCAGAAAATGAAGAGGAACTAAAAAGCCTCTTGATGAAGGTGAAAGTGGAGAGTGAAAAAGTTGGCTTAAAGCTCAACATTCAGAAAACAAAGATCATGGCATCCGGTCCCGTCACTTCATGGGAAATAGATGGAGAAACAGTGTCAGACTTTATTTTTTTGGGCTCCAAAATCACTGCAGATGGTGACTGCAGCCATGAAATTAAAAGACGCTTACTCCTTGAAAGTAAAGTTATGACCAACCTAGATAGCATATTGAAAAGCAGAGACATTACTTTGCCAACAAAGGTCTGTCTAGTCAATGCTATGGTTTTCCCTGTGGTCATGTATGGAAGAGTTGGACTGTGAAGAAGGCTGAATGCCAAAGAATTGATGCTTTTGAACTGTGGTGTTAGAAAAGACTCTTGAGAGTCCCTTGGACTGCAAGGAGATCCAACCAGTCCATTCTGAAGGAGATCAGCCCTGGGTGTTCTTTGGAAGGAATGATGCTAAAGCTGAAACTCCAGTACTTTGGCCACGTCATGCGAAGAGTTGACTCATTGGAAAAGACTCTGATGCTGGGAGGGGTTGGGGGCAAGAGGAGAAGGGGACGACAGAGGATGAGATGGCTGGATGGCATCACTGACTCGATGGACGTGAGTCTGAGTGAACTCCGGGAGTTGGTGATGGACAGGGAGGCCTGGCGTGCTGTGATACATGGGGTCGCAAAGAGTCGGACATGATTGAGCGACTGAACTGAACTGAATGCTTTTTTTAAACTGTTAACATATAAAATGAGAAATGAGTACTTCTTGCTCTCAAAGGACTTCCAACTCAAGTTTTAAAAAGAACTCTATGATTCAGTGAAATTAATTTCATAGCAGTGTCTCCTGCAGAGACACTGGTAATTGTAACAAGAATGTATTAGGTACTCACAGTGCCCCAACACTAATTACCTGACCATTGAACCCTCACAACCATGAGCTATAGGTACTATTATTCCACTCTCCTTGATAGAGAAACCAAGGGACGTTTGGTGACTCACCTGAAGCCAAACAGCCACTGGGCAGCAGCTTGAGGATTCAGACCCAGACGAGCCTGACTCGAGATGCTGTGCTTTTTGCCTCTGTGCTCACTGCACCATCTCATCCCATCTCATCTTCTCTTACCCAAAGTGTGGTTTTGTTGGGAATATTAATGTGCATTAAAATCTATTTTTCTTTTCCATTTTTGCCGTGTTTTCTGTCCTCGTCCATTTGAGCAACTATGAAAAAAATAAACACTGTAGACTGGGTGGCTTATAAACAACATACACTTATTTCTCACGTTTCAGGAGGTTGGGAAGTTCAGGATTAAGATGCTTTGGAGATATGGCACCTGATGTGAGCTATTTCCTGGTTTACAGGCAGCCGTGTTCTGGATATAACCTCAGGTAACAGAAAGGGTAAAAGAGGTCTCTGGGGTGTCCTTTATAAGGGCACTCATCCTATTCACAGAGGCTCCAGCCTCATGACTTAGTCACCTCTCTAAGGCCCTTTTTAGCTGGAAAAAGTTTATTCAGGATGCTGGCTGTGGAAGTAAGTTTTCTGCTTCTCAACATGCTTCCAAGTGATGGGCTTAATAAAGCCATTTCAGGCCCCTATAGTGGAGTCTCTTATCTTTCTCTTTGGTTTTCTCTTTCAGTTCAGTTCAGTTGCTTAGTTGCGTCTGACTCTTTGCAATCCCATGAACCACAGCACACCAGGCCTCCCTGTCCATCACCAACTGCTGGAGTACACCCAAACCTATGTCCATTGAGTCAATGATGCCATCCAACCATCTCATCCTCTGTCGTCCCCTTCCCCTCCTGCCTTCAATCTTTACCAGCATCAGGGTCTTTTCAAATGAGTCATCTCTTCACATCAGGTGCCCAAAGTATTGGAGTTTCAGCTTCAACATCAGTCCTTCCAGTGAACACCCAGGACTGATCTCCTTTAGGATGGACTAGTTGGATCTCCTTGCAGTCCAAGGGACTCTCAAGAGTCTTCTCCAACACCACAGTTCAAAAGCATCAATTCTTCGGCACTCAGCTTTCTTTATAGTCCAACTCTCACATCCATACATGACTACTGGAAAAACCATAGCCTTGACTAGACAGATTTTGATGACAAAGTAATGTCTCTGCTTTTTAATATGCTATATAGGTTGGTCATAACTTCCTTCCAAGGAGTAAGCGTCTTTTAATTTCATGGCTGCAGTCACCATCCGCAGGGATTTTGGAGCCCCCAAAAATAAAGTCTGACACTGTTTCCACTGTTTCCCCATCTATTTGCCATAAAGTGATGGGACCAGATGCTATGATCTTAGTTTTCTGAATGTTGAGCTTTAAGCCAACTTTTTCACTCTCCTCTTTCACTTTCATCAAGAGGCTCTTTAGTCCTTCTTTGCTTTCTGCCATAAGGGTGGTGTCATCTGCATATCTGAGGTTATTGGTATTTCTCCCAGCAATCTTTATTCCAGCTTGGGCTTCCTCCAGGCCTCCAGGGTTTCTCATGATGTACTCTGCATATAAGTTAAATAATCAGGGTGACAGTATACAGCCTTGACGTACTCCTTTCCCTATTCAGAACCAGTCTGTTGTTCCATGTCCAGTTCTAACTGTTGCTTCCTGACCTGCATACAGATTGCTCAAGAGGCAGATCAGGTGGTCTGGTATTCCCATCTCTTGAAGAATTTTTCACAGTTTATTGTGATCCACACAGTTAAAGGCTTTGGTATAGTCAATGTTTCAAATTATTACTACAATTTCCCATATGTTGCAATTTTTTTAAACAGAGTCATCTTAGAAGACTGCCTTTCTCTGAAGATCAGTGAGAACCCCTGGAGGAATTCACAAAGAAACAAGACAGATTTTTATTTCCATCCTAAAAACAATGGGGTAAGTGGCAACATGTGCGTTGGTGGGCTGCTGCTGCTGCTTCTTATTCACAAGGACTAGAGTGATCTGGTAGGAGCAACAGAAGTCACTGAATTCTTACAAGCATCAGGGATTTTTGTGAAGTTTCTAATGTGACAGTAATCAAGGCAATTTCCATTCAGTGTCAAAGTTTTTATGGATTTTTTGCTGCTTCTATTGTCTGACAACACCTTAGAGGTGAATGTCCACACAATTAAAGTATCTAAGTGTCACCACATGACTCTTGGCTTCCATAGGATACTGAATGTATAGATTTAAGGCAACATGTGTTAAAAGGTGTCTTCAAGTTATGAGAAAAAAACAAGTTAGTTACACAATGGAAGGATTTCCTTACTTTTTCCTTGCCTGTTCCAGAGAGGGATACAATGGTTTAAACCCCAGCTTTGTGTAACCAAACATGTAAACGTTATTTTCTTAAGTTTTTACTTGGTAATAAATGGGAATTGATCTACACCATACACAAATTATACGTTGAATCTTTTGGAAAACTAAGGATTTGGTAACCCTCTATTATCTATTATCTGCTAATATTTTTCAATATTGTTTCTTCAGTAACTAAGCCAGGGATCCTTAAAACAGGGTCCATGGAAATATTTGCACATTTTTGAAATTTAGCTATGCATTCTTTGGAAAGAGAGGACATAACTTTCTTTAGATTTTCTGTAACTCTTCCCTTCCTCCCCAAAGAAGGCAACAAAACTTATACGTAAGATTTTGAGGCTTTCAAGGACATATTTATTTATTTTTAACTCTTTTCTTCAACTTGAGCCTCGAAATTTAATGGTAAAACAAACAACCTATCTCCTTTCCTTCTTTATCTATTCAATCATCCCACTCCTCCAAAAATGAATGGTGTGTATGAGTGTGTGTGTCTATGTGTGTGTGTAAAGCCTTCTCTGAAGGCAGCAGGATGCAAAAAAAGAAGATTGGGGGGAGAAAAAGTAATGGAAATTTTTTTAAAGAAAATAATTTTTTCCCAGAAATCTGCCTTTGATTTTTAAATTTCTACCCCAGTCTCTTGGCTATTGTTATTGTTATTTAGTAGTCACTGTGAATTCTTTTGTGGATGACTGTAAATTACCGGATTCTATTTTAACTAAAGGAGCCGACACAGCAAATTTATGTTCTGTTATAAATTAAGTGATGTGATGACATATGCTTAGTGGTTAGGCTGACATGCAAAATAAATCAGATATAATCATTTGAATATAAGTTTGAGATATAAAATAAACCATTTGGGGGTTTAAACAAAAGACCATAAGAGTAATAGTTTGCCAAAGCACAAATATACTAATTCTGCTTGCAATCAGCAAAAGAAAAAAATCATTTCAATTGGATATTTTATTTGTCTTCTTCTGTGAGTACCATACAAAGAAGTTAATAGCTCAGATGTGAAAACATGAAATTTAGAAACTGAAGATTTATAAGTGGATATCTTCACTTTTTTTTTAAACAGATGAGGCGTAAGACCAAAGGCACTGCAAAACACAGAGCTTTTGCACAAGCTCTGAAACTCCTGTGTTCTAACTCCTCGGCTACTTTCCACTGTATTTCATCCAGTGAACTAAAGTGAGAAAAAGTAACTTGACACAGCACACTGTGCCATTGGAGAATGTGCAATAAAAGCATAATTGCATACCTGAAACTCAGATAAGGTACTAGGTGAAAGCTAAAATAATCCTACCTATCACCGAATAGCTGATAACAAGAACACAACAAACGGCTAAGTGTGAACTTTGTCGTTCTGGTTCTTCGGCCAGAAACCGATTTCTAAAATTGACTTCATTAAGATCTGTTTCTTTATTTAAAGTTATACTGTGGAGGAGTTAATATTAAGGAAGTAAAGGACATTCACTTTTTAGGAGTAGAGTTTTCTGTGCATTTGACTTTTCTCTCTGACTGGGTAATTATCTGTTACTTTCATAATTTATGTACACACAAAAAAAATTCTGTACCCTAAGGATTTTGTTTGATGTGCTACAGCTCCAGCATTCTTGTATATCATCTGACTCTGGCCTGTGATTGCCAGTTTTAATGCTTAGCCTGTCAATGGAACTCAAAATAAAAGATAAAAGACCTTACCCTATTTGTGGAGCAATTCAATTATGGTTCCTTTCTTTTGTGGCTTCCAGGAAGAATAGACTAAAAGGTTGATTAAAAGAGAATTGATAACTGAAAGAAACTTTGGCATCATTTAGGCCAACCTGAAACTTACTAGCGGGGCTTTCCCCATGGCTCAGTGGTAAAGAATCCAACTGCAATGCAGGAGCTGCAGGAGACCTGGGTTCAATCCCCGGTTGCATGGCAACCCACTCCAGTATTCTTGCCTGGAGAATCCCATGGACAGAGGAGCCTAGTGGGCTACAGTGCATAGGGTCGCAAAGAGTCAGACACGACTGAAGTAACTTAGCACGCATGCACTCAACTTAACTAGATTAGAAGAAGCAGACATTCAGAGGCTGTGTGGAGTTAACCCAGCTAGTAAATAAGATGTCAGAGGCCTTCATCCTCCCATTGATCTACCCAATACCCACAGTGATTGCATTTCTGCAGTGGAGCGCTCCTGGTCATAAATTATCCAGTGGTTCTCTGTGGCTCACACTGGGGGATCCCACAGGGAAAGCATCATCTGTTTTGTCTAATGTGTCTCACCTCCCTCACAAGGTATAAGGGTCCGAGCCTGAAGCCTCACTGGTAGTTGCCATGTGTGCAATGTGTCAGGCGCTTGGCTGGCACCCTGCACACCTTAGCACATTCATTCTTCAGGGCAACCCTGGAGGAGAGCTGCTACTATTCCTCTTTTCTATGGGAGGAACCAAACTCCGAGAGGTTAGGAAACTTGCCCAAAGTCCCACAGTTGATAGACAGCAGAAGTGAGATTCAGACCTGGATGTGTGTGCGTGCGTGTGTGCAAAGTCGCTTCAGTCATGTCAGACTCTGTGTGACTCTATGGACAGTAGCCTGCCAGGCAGGGGATCTTCCCCACCCAAGGATCGCACCCAGTCTCTTACCGTCTGCTTCACGAGCCGGCAGGTTCTTTACCACTAGCGCCATCTGGGAAGCCCCGCCTCACCCCTGCATAGGCTGATTCCAAAACTCACCACAGACACTCTTACGTGGAATTATGCTTTATTCACCTTCTTTTTCCTGACAGGAGCTAGCACATAGTAGGGACTCGATAAATGCTGTCCAGAAAGAATCAACAGGGGCTTCCCTGGCAGTTCAGTGGTTAGGACTCCACGCTTCCAGTGCAGGAGGCATGGGTTCAGTCCCTGGTTGGGGAACTAAGATCTCACAGCCAAAAAAAACAGAAAAAAATGAATAGAGTGAACAAATTATAGAAGAACTTTTTAAAGTGTTATTGTCTATGTTTCAGATATGTTTTGTTCACATTGTGGGGGCGGTGGAGGGGGGCGGTAAAAACAACCTAAGCGTTAGTGGCCCAGTAATCCATCAGTTTTCTCTGCCATCTGATGGGCACTCTAGCTGGATGGGGTTGGTTTTTTCCCCCCGCTTTGGTCCTTATTTAGTTATTTATTTTTGGCTTGATGGTGTTTTATTTTTATCAAAGTATAGTTGATTTACAATTTTGTATTCATTTCAGGTGTTCTGAAAGTGATTCTCTTACGGTGGTAATGGTGATGGTTTAGTCGCTAAGTTGTGCCCGATTCTTGTGACCCTATAGACTATAGCCCACCAGACCTCTCTGTACATGGGATTTCCCAGGCAGGAATACTGGAGTGGATTGTCATTTTCCTTCTCCAGGGGTTCTTCCCAACCCAGGGATCGAACCCACATCTCCTGCACTGGCAGGCAGGTTCTTGACCACCAAGCCACCCGGGAAGCTTACATGTATAGGTATATATTCTTTTTCAGATTCTTTTCAATCATAGCTTATTACAACGTATTGGATCAAGTTCCTGTAGCAGAGTGGTTTTGTGTGGGGGCCTGGGCCAGGCCGCCAGTGTTTCCTCCTGTCTCTGCCATTCCCCCTCACCCCGGACAAGTCACAGAGCCCCTCTGTGCCTCAGTTGTTTCATTTGTGAGGTGGGATTATAGTCGTGATTTCTTTGGAGAGTTGTTTTGAAAATGAAGTGAGGTAATAGATGTAAGGCACAGTGCGGCACAGTAAACACTCAATAAAGAACTTTATTAACTCAAATGCGTTTCTTCACGGCCCTAGTAAAACCTGTGCCGCTCTCGCAGTGAGGCATTTTCACAGGGTGCTCCGTACCACAAACCCAGGGTTGTCTCCGGGTTCTTTTCCCAGAGGTTCCTGAGTGTGGACTGTGTTGACATCCCATTATTAATATCTCCTGCTGCCGGGGCTGCAGTCAAAGTTTTTCTAGCGGCCTTGCATACCCCAGGGGTTTGCTACACTTCAGTGCACCTCAGAGCATGATAACAGGAACTGAAATGGCAGAAACTGAAAGCACAATTTTACAATTCAGCCAAGAAACTCTTGGCTGTTTTTCCCTTTGCTGCATATAAGGGGGGAAGAAGGCGGTTAAATGGAAAACCTATAAAACCTGATGAGTCTTGTATGTTGTATTCCAGAGTTGTTTTGGTTTAATTTTCTAAATATCCAGACAGAGTTTTCGTTCCTTCGTTTGGCAGACATCTCTTGAGTGTTTCTTGTGGTGTGATCCCCCATATATGTCTGGTAGCCATCTACCCTGGGTTATCTAGAACAATCCCAATTTTAAATGTCTTTGGCGTCTTTTCATGGAAATAAATTAACAAGGAAGAGGGGAAGAAAAGCCTTTGGAAGACCCTCTGGCCAGAATTTTGATTTGTATTTACTTTTAGCTGAGTTTCTGCTTGCCCCAAGCTTAGGAGCCATCTAGAAACAAAGTGCCAGGAGCCCTGCAGGGCACTGTGCCAGAGAAGGGGTGCCAGCTTGTATCTTCTGTTTCGCCTTTGGAGGAAGAGACTTAAATATTCATTACATATTTTCATCTATAATTCCGATTGCTTCTTTGAGGCTGCCAATACTGGAAACTAACTTTGTATAGTATATATTCTATATATATAATATTACATATTATATAGTCTTTGCTTTTTTCATTTTGACAGTAAAATGCATTACTGTGATACATAGGGGGAAAAAAACGTTTTTTAAGCTATTGACCATTGCCACACAAAAATGGACATCCTCTTTCTAAACTGGAATTCTCCAGGCCAGAATACTGGAGTTGGTAGCCTTTCCCTTCTCCAAGGGATCTTCCCAACCCAGGGATCGAACCCAGGTCTGCCACATTGCAGGCAGATTCTTTACCAGCTGAGCCACAGGGGAAGCCCTCTTTCTAAACAGCCCAATACAAAAGGCAAGATGCTCCAGGAAGACAAAAGCTATATACTTCATGGGGATAGAGACCCTCTGCTGTTCCCACCTTTTTATTCTCACAGACCAGCACTCAATATATATCTGCAAAGGAGTAACAAAGGCCCCTTTAGTGTTTTTGAAACATCTTTACTTTCTCAAATAGAAGGACCAAATATTGTTCAGTTCACTTCAGTTCAGTCGCACAGTCATGTCCAACTCTTTGCAACCCCATGGACTGCAGCACCCCAGGCCTCCCTGTCCATCACCAACTGCCGGAGTTTACACAAACTCATGTCCATTGAGTCGCTGATGCCATCAGCCATCTCATCCTCTGTCCTCCCCTTCTCCTCCTGCCCTCAATCTTTCCCAGCATCAGGGTCTTTTCAAATGAGTCAGCTCTTCACATCAGGTGGCCAAAGTTTTGGAGTTTCAGCTTCAACATCAGTCCTTCCAATGAACACCCAGGACTGATTTCCTTTATGATGGACTGGTTGGATTTCCTTGCAGTCCAAGGGACTCTCAAGAGTCTTCTCCAACACCACAGTTCAAAAGCATCAATTCTTTGGTGCTCAGCTTTCTTCACATTCCAACTCTTACATCCATACATGACCACTGGAAAAACCATAGCCTTGACTAGATGGACCTTTGTTGGCAAAGTAATGCCTCTGCTTTTTAAGCTGTCTAGGTTAGTCATAACTTTCCTTCCAAGGACTAAGAGTCTTTTAATTCCATGGCTGCAATCACCATCTGCAGGGATTTTGGAGCCCCTAGAAATAAAGTCAGCCACTGTTTCCACTGTTTCCCCATCTATTTGCCATGAAGTGATGGGACCAGATGCCATAATCTTAGTTTCCTGAATGTTGAGCTTTAAGCCAACTTTTTCACTCTCCTCTTTCACTTTCATCAAGAGGCTCTTTAGTTCTTCTTTGCTTTCTGCCATAAGGGTGGTGTCATCTGCATATCTGAGGTTATTGATATTTCTCCCGGCAATCTTGATTTCAGTCTATGCTTCATCCAGCCCAGCATTGCTCATGATGTACTCTGCATAGAAGTTAAATAAGCATGGTGACAATATACAGCCTTGACGTACTCCTTTTCCTATTTGGAACCAGTCTGTTGTTCCCTGTCCAGTTCTAAATGTTGCTCCCTAACCTGCATACAGATTTCTCAGGAGGCAGGTCAGGTGGTCTGGTATTCCCATCTCTTTCAGAATTTTCCACAGTTCATTGTGATCCAAATATTATAGCTTACCTTAAACATGCTAAAAATTATTTATTATATAAACATGTATATATAATGTCTGGATTTATACACAGGCTATTATTTACTTGATGGAAGGCTTCATCAGACCTGTATGAGTAGCAAATCTCAGTAGGTTTAAAGTGTAAGTTGATCTATGTCATTTCTCCTGTGAAGATCAGTTCAGTTCAGTTCAGTCGCTCAGTCGTGTCCAACTCTTCGCGACCCCATGAATTGCAGCATGCCAGGCCTCCCTGTCCATCACCAACTCCAAGAGATTAAAAGAACTTTGGCAAACAAAAGCCCCACATTTGAATTCAACTTCTACCTCTGCCCTATTGTGTGTCATTGGGCAAGTTTTTATTTGTTGGCTTTACCTCTCTGTGCCTGTTATCTCTCTGTAAAAATTGAGAATAACTGCAAATGTTAAAGATACCCACTGAAGCACATGGTGCCCTGCCAGGGGCATAGATTTAAATGGTAGCTGCTGTTATTGTTGTTATTTAATTAAAACTTTTCAGAACATCCAGTACAAGCACTGAAGTATAATTAAAATGATAACCACATGTCCTGAAATGCATCATGGAAGCTCAAGCTTAACTGATTTGAAGAAGTAAAGCTTTTCATGCTTAATCCCAGCCGAGTAATATAAACGCTTCGATGCACAGCATTCCATGCTTGGCATTCTAGGCATACAGAAGCTTCCTTCACTTCCTTGTTTATGTGATGAAGGGAGGCAGGAACCCCACCCTCCTCCAGCCCCTCCCTGGCTTCCCTGCTCTTTGGAGACTCAGCAGGGACAAGAGTTGGGGTGAGCAGGGTAGCAGCAAGTAAACTCGAGAACAAGGCCTGGTAAACTGGGATGTTGGGGTTGTAGCCTAGCCAGAGGAATCATGAAAGGTTCAATTCAACAAAAATACCTAAACTTCAGTGTAAACTTCTCAGTCTGATAAATAAACCAAGAGCTGCACCAGATGGTGAAGGAGGAAGTCTTCTCCTGCTGCTGCTCCCCTCCCCCCACCCCAAGGCATGAATGACGCCTGAGGGACTGAAGGGACTGCAGACTGAAGGCTTGGGTATCCGGGTATCCGTCTCACGCTGCTAGACAGGGAAGATTTGCTCCAGATTCATGGATCCAAGACCTGCTGAGCTTCAAGAAACCTACGACAGGAAAAGAAAAGGAGGAAGAGAGGAGGGAGGCTACAGACAGGTGACTTTCTGCTCTAGAATCTGGTCTCCAGCAGTTGGGTTGTACATGCACCAAGCAAAATATGTCTGTGAGGTGGGCTTCCCCGCTGTCTGGGGGTGCAAGAGTATGTGGGGTACTGGTTCTTTGCTCACACCCTTTGCAAGTTAGCAAGTGAACAGACTTTCTCCTCATGCTACACCTGCCATAATGTCCTTCTAGAATCGAGGAGGAGCCACTGGGAAGTAGATAAGGAACCACAGACTTCTGGGCCCCTCTTGTCCACGCTGTGAGTGTAATTTCATTACAATTCAAAGATCAGAGACAGAAATGCCTTCAAGGGAGGAGACCCAGAAAACTAGCTCCCTCCAAGTGGTCACAGGCAAACAGAGTATTCAGATACTCCAGACAAGGGAGAAAAGTAGGAACATAGAGTTAAAGAAGGATAGCTTTATCCTTCACTTGTAAACACACACACACACACACACACACACACACACACACACACAGAGTTAGCGTACACGGAGATTATGTAGTAAGAGCTTATTGAACTGTGTGAGGCTACAGTTTCTACTCCTTTGAATCATTTACAGTTCCTGATACAGCACTATATCCATAGTAGATGCTCAATTAATATTTGTTAACTAAGTACATGCCTGTTGAAATAAAAAGCTCTAGGATGATGAGAGCAGGTTTCAGGAAGAGGGTAGTAAGTTACCTAGATCATTATGCAGTATTGACCAGAATGCTGGGTAAATAGTAAACATTTCAATGTATTGTCAAAGATATACAGCCTGTAGTGTTGTATACATATTAAGAGAAATACCAATTCCTTTCCACCATTTTCTTATAAGATGTGATGAGCGTCAGGGAGATACTTAGCTTTTGAGTGATCTTTTTGCTGTTGAAGGTACAGAAGTTATTTTCTGAGATATTGATGTACAGCAATCCTCTTTTCAGCCCTGTTTTTCTCCTTTGCTCACCAGCTTCATTATAAGAGCCAAGAACCAAGTCATGGAAGCCTCAGTGATGAATAACAGGGGTCAGGTGATCTTGCTTGAAAAACCACTCATCACAAGAATAACACATCACTCTTTTCTGTTGACGATGGACATGAAGGGAAGGCTCCTTGGTGATAATATTCACTGTGCCTAATTCTAGGAAGTGAAAGTGAAGTCGCTCAGTCGTGTCCGACTCTTTGTGACCCCATGGACTGTAGCCTACCAAGCTTCTCCATCCATGGGATTCTCTAGGCAAGAATACTGGAGTGGGTTGCCATTTCCCTCTCCAGGGGATCTTCCCCACCCAGGGATTGAACCCAGGTCTCCTGCACTGCAGGCAGATGCTTATAAACTGAGTTTAATTATTAAAACTCAGTTGATTATATCTTTTCTGATGCAGTCATGATGGATTATGGTATATTGATCATAGTGTATTCTCCAATGCTTTTTCAAATAATTTATTATACCTTTGTAGAAAGTTTGATGTTTCCATCCTATTTTGAAAATAATGTGTCTTCCTTTACCAGAATAGGAACAGCCTCTAAGGGAAGGCAAGTGAAAGAGAAATATGCCATTTCTGCCTGAGTAGGTTGCTATTCTCAGCACATTTGGTGTAAATTAAGGAAATAGTGGCTGCTTATGATGGTTAATTTTATGTGTCAACTTGGCTGAGCCATGGTGTCCAGATATGGAGTCAAATATTATTCTGGGTGTTTCCACGAGAGCATTTTTGGATGAGATTAACATTTAAATTGGTTGATTCTGTGTAAAGCAGACTTCCCTCTGTGATATTGATGAGCCTAATCTAATCAGTTGAAGACTTAAAGAGAACAAAATCTGACCTTCCCCAAGCAAGAGTAAATGCCTGAGCTGATGGCCTTTGGTCTTGAACTGTAGCATTAGCTCTTTCTAGATTTCAGCCTGCTGGCCTAACCAGCAGATTTTGACCTTGCCGTCTACCATGATGATGTGAGCCAGTTCCTTAACATAAATCTCGGTGAAATAGATAGATACACACATCATATTGATTCTGTTTTTCTGGAGAACCCTAATGAATACACTGCTATAACAAATGCTCCTACAAATTTCAATGGCTGAACACGGTAGAATGTCTTGCTCAGGGAGCAGCTGAATGCCAGGGTTCCTTGTCAGGGGCCAATTTTCCACTATGTAGTGATTCAGAAACCCAGGATTCTTTAATCTTATGCTCCATTTTCCTCTGGGCCTCTGAGCCTCTGAGTCCTCTGTGTGCAGCCACCAGAAAGGAAAGTGAGAGCAGAAAAGGCACATCTTCTTAACCACCTTGGCCAGATGAGACATACATTTTTCCACTAATTTTCCACTGCTGGGTATTAATCATATGACTCCATCAGGAAGGGTGGTGGGGCTGGGAAATGTGGCCCTTGACTGGGAAGCCACTTCCCGACAACCATTCTCCACTATCGAAAGGGAAGAAAGAATTTGGGAGCTACCACAGTCTTCTTTGTGAACACTCACTTTCTATTGTATGTATTTTTAAGAAGACTTACTCCAGCTCAACTCTAAACCCTTTTGTGTTTTCTTTGGTGAATGTGTTTCCTTTTGCAATAATACAGAGCACCCTGTGTCAGTTTCCTGTGTATTTGACCTCGCACCATTAGACCTTTCACAGATTTAAAATCTAATGAGGAAAACAAGGTTAAATAAAAGCAGAAAGCAGAGCATACTATTACATGTGCAATAAGCAGGTGAGAAGAGACATACAATGGGTGTTCAGGGGAAGGAAAGACTCTTGGGCTGTTATGTTCAGCAAGAGCATTTATGCAAGATGTGTGTGCTTGCACTGAAACATTAAACCTGAGTGGGATTTCAATGAGCAGAGGGAATGGTGAGGACATTTCAAGGAGGGTGGATGAGAGGCTTGAGCAAGAAAACAGAGGCAGAAATGAGAGAGTAATTTTTGAAGAATAGTCAAAAAAACAATCTGACAAAAGAGCGTTCAGGGAGAACATTGGTTTTTTTGTTAATAAAAAGGTAAATTAAATCTGGATTGTGCTTGAATTGAAGTAATATATAACTCACGGAGATCCTTAGAAGATTTTTGCATGAAAAAAAAAAAAAAAAAACATTTCAGAAGAACAATGTAGTGGAAGTATGCAGGATGGTTTGGAGAGGAACACAGAGAAGCAAGAGACAAGAATCCTCGCAACCCCTGATTGTACAGTCTGTGGTTGTCTCTGTACCAGTCAGAATGTTTTTAGTTGCATGCGAAAGAAGTTCAACTTAAACTAGCTTAAGCAAAAAGAGGGTTTCTTGGTTTGTGTAAACGAGAAATCTTGGCTGTATCTGTTAAGCATGGCTGGAATCCAGGAGCAAAAAGTGTATCATTAAAGTTCAGTCTTCCCATCCCTCACCGCTGCCTGACCCTGCTCTCACCCATTTCTACACAATGAGCAACATGGCATTGACTGCTCCGGCCTCACATCTTTGACCCTCGGCAAGCCTAGCAGAAAGAGAGCGTCTTCCTAGACAGTGCCTGTGGGGCTGACCTGGGGCAGATGCTTCTCATTCAGTCTTGGGTCCTATGTGCATCCCTGAACCAGTACTATGGTCAGAGCGGGAAACCACTCTGGCCAGTGCTGGACCACGTGCCCCAGTGTAGAAAGATATGTATATTTGGGTGAGGGTCTGGACAGGCTCACCAGTCCCATCTGAAACATGCAAAAGGAACTATCGGGAGAAAGGTTCTGTTATCAAAAGGAGAAAAGAGGGGTGCACTTCACTACCACTTCTAATGTCTTAAGTTTTCCCTTTTTCTTACATGTATTTTCTTTCTTAAACATTTGAATGCCTCTTAATTGGCTGGATTCTGTTTCACTAGTTAGTATCTTCCATCTCATCTCCCTGTATCACATATGCTAGTACTGCTGCTGCTGCTGCTGCTAAGTCGCTTCAGTCGTGTCCGACTCTGTGCGACCCCACAGACGGCAGCCCACCAGGCTCCCCCTGGGATTCTCCAGGCAAGAACACTGGAATGGGTTGCCATTTCCTTCTCCAATGCATGAAACTGAAAAGTGAAAGTGAAGTCGCTCAGTCGTGTCCAACTCTTAGTGACCCCATGGACTGCAGCCCACCAGGCTCCTCCATCCATGGGATTTTCCAAGGAAGAGTACTGGAGTGGGGTGCCATTGCCTTCTCCGATGCTAGTACTGAGCATATAGTAAATACTCAACTCTGAAATCTACTCCAGAAATATCTCACACTCATCCTTCTATTCTGCAATAGGAAATGGCAACCCACTCCAGTATTCTTGCCTGGAAAATCCCATGAACAGAAGAGCCTGAAAGGCTACAGTCCTTGGAGTTGCAAAGAGTCAGACATGACTTAGCAACTGAGTATGCACACACACATCCTTCCTATTCATGCTCCCCATCCTTATCCTGTGAGCGAGACCCTCTTGCTTCTTGCCTGGCACATTGCAACAAGCTCCCTACTGGGCTTTCTGCCTCTAATCTCTGGCCTTTTTAACTCCATATGTACAATCTACCAGACTTATCATCCTAAAACACAGATCAGATTGTGATAGATGTTGACATGGGACAAATTCTATAGTCCTTAATATGGCAGCGTGGTTGTTTGTTCAATGCCCACAAAGTCCTCCCATCCTAGTATGTATTTGCCATGTGACTTTGCTGCTTCTCCTGCTGAGAAGTGTAGCCCATTTTTTTGCCTCCTTGAATCTGGGTAGGCCTTGGGATTTTGGTTGACACACAAAATGCAGCAGATGTGACATGAGAGTTCTGAAGTTTAGGTCTAACATGCATGGCAGCTGCTGCTTGTTTGGAGCATTGCCCTGAGATTCTGATGTGAGCGGGCCAGTCTAGCCTAATGGAAAATGAGAACCCACATGGGAAAGAGCCGAGGCCCTCTAGCCAACAACCAGCACCGACATCAACGGCCAGACTTATGAGTGAGGCCACTTGGATCTCCCAGCTGGTTCATTCTCTAGCTCTCTGCAGCCAGTGTCATGAGCCCAGGAGAAACAATAGAGGATTACCCAGCAAGCCATAGAATTATGAGAAATAGTGAATCGTTGTTGTTTTAGGCCAGTAAGTTTGTAGGCATTGTGCTATGCACAATGGGTAACTGAAGCAGGTAGAAACCTAAGGACTTGTTTGAAGGTGAGGAATACAGTGACTAGAATGGCTCTCGTTAACTGAGGTTTAAAGAAATAGATAATGGTGCTAGCGAGGAGCACAACGGGCTAATAGGAAGGCAAATGATTATAAATAGGACTTGCATCCTTCATTCAAGCAGCTGCTAAAATCTCACCTCCTTTATTAAACTTTTCTGGAATAAATAAAATAGCATAAATTCTCAAGGGAAAAAAAAAAGAAATAGATAATGAGTGCAGATGAGGGTGTAATGAGCATTGGCCTGTTATACAGAGAGAAGGCAGAAAGAGAAAAACAAATATATATTAATACATGTATGTGGAATCTAGAAAAATTGTTCATACACACCTATTTGCAGGGCAGGAATAGAGATGCAGACGTTGAGAAAGGACCTGTGGACGCAGTGGGGGAAGGAGAGGGTGGAATGAATTGAGTGACTAGCATTAACATATATATACTACCATGTGTGAAATGAACAGCTAGTGGGAAGCTTCTGTATAGCACAGGGAGCTCAACTAGGTGCTCTGTGATGACCTAGAGGAGTGGGATGAGAGGGAGGCTCAAGAGGGAGGGTATACATGTATGTATATACATACATATACATATAGCTGATTCACGTTGTACAGCAGGAACTAATACAACATTGTAAAGTAATTATCCCCCAATTAAAAAAAAAAAAAGCCTTGGGAGTCATTGGGATATTTCAGCATGTCCAGATGTCCAGTTGGTAGGTGAATGCATGGGTCTGGGGCTGCCTGGATTGAGTCATCTTTTTCAGTAGTTGGGAGTGGATTAAGTCACCCAGGACCACCCAATGAGTGAGAGGAGACAGAAGCCAAAGGTCAGAAGAGAAAACCTTGGGGAACACTCACTTTTAAGGCTGGGCAGAGTAAAGGAAGCCAAAAGAGGAGATAGTTTTTTTTAACAGAGTTAAAAAGGGATAGACTATATTTATGTACTTTACTTTTTTATTCTTCCTCTTTTTCTGGCTGATAAATAAGGAAAAAAAGAAAAATAATAGGAGTTAAGAGTCTACCTGGGATGGTAGTGGAAGGATGTCCCAAGGACCTAATCAGTCATTCTCAGGATGTGAAGGACGCCTGGAAACACAACAGGTCAGTGGCCAGATGTTCCCTATCTCATTCCAGGGCACAGGGGAAATGCTCTGTGAAGTGGCATGGCAAACTGTGAGAAATGCTATTAAACCATCTTGCTGCCCATGCTCCTCTTTCACCCAGACAGAGATCTAAGGAAAACCCAAACAGATGCGAAGAAATATAGACAAACTTGCCACTTAGTCAACACCAAAGGAGGCAGAGATGTGTGCAGAGGCAGCCAAAGACAGACAGAAATCAAAATCTACAGAGCACAGACAACACAGTGAAGAAGAGACAAAGATATGTGGATATAGCAGAGGCTTGTTTCTTGAACTGTCCGACCTCTACTTCAACTCCGTATCCCTCTTAGATACAACCTCAGTGTAGCTTTATGGAGACTGTCCTGTGGGAAACTCAATTATTCCACTTACGTTTCAGCTTATATAAGTATTCAATTACATATTTATGTCAAAGTCAAACACTCTCCATCCAAAACCCACCATAACAGTTTAAATTAACAGAGTTGCTGATACTCTTTACAATACATAGGGTATGTATGTGGGTGTTTAGTAATCACACATATCCCTCAAATTTAGCTATCTTGATTTAGTCCCCACATTTTACAGAGTTTGTTTGTTTGTTTACATTTTTGATGAGACTGCAGCATGCTGTCTTAACCAACTCTCTGCCTCTTAACCAAAGACTCAATGAACAAACACATACCAAGCACCCACTCTGTGAGGTTCTGTAGGACCCACACAGATGTAGGCAGTTGTGCCCTGGTAGACCAACACTCATGAAAAGAAGACCTAACAGCATTTGCCAATTTTTAATTTTTGTAGTGGAAACACTCCCATTGTGGCTGATTTCAAGCTGCCAGAGGCATAACAACTGGCTGGCAAAAATCCTGAATATTTAGTTGCCTTGGAACAAACATTTAAGAATGAGTTGCAGGACTTCTTTGGAGATCCAGTGGTTAATACTATGAGATTGCTTCCATTGCAGAGGGCACAGGTTCAATCCCTGGTCAGGGAACTAAGATCTCACATGCCGCAGCCAAAGGGAAAAAAAAAAGAATGAGTTACCACATGGAGGAAGTCTGAGACGCCTCAGATTTCAGCCAGTACCACTGTCAGCTATGCGTGTGAAACCATGTTGGTCCTTCCAGCCCAGCTGACTCTCCAGCCAAGGTGCCCAGGTAAGACAAGAACCTTTCGGCCAACCCAAAGAAGCATGAGAAAGTACAAGTTGTTTCAAACCACTAAGTTTTGAGATGCTATGTTATACAGCTGTAGCTACCAGCTATGCATAAAGCACAGATTGCATGGAAAGGGTTGGTCTATAGAGAAGTAAGTGCCTTTGTTTGCCTTCCAGTCTTTATCCTCAGCCCTATTCACAAGCTATCTGGGAAGTTTCAGCCTCTCTCTTTGCTATACCAAGACTCTCCAGACCACCTGGTGCTGAACATAAGGTGGGCAGCTCCAATGTTATAGCCCCTTTGGATATGCCACCAGTCCAGTGTTTAATCAGACAGGGCATTGGGCAAAGCAAAGATTCATATTTACAAGCAGCCATGTTAGGAAGATGTGTTTCTGAAAATCAGGAGTGACAATTCCATGAAGCGAAAGACAGGCATGAGCAAGACCACTCCCAGGCAGACTGAACATTTAAAACCTCTTCCTTGGTTTCAGTCTCCTCTGGATATTGACATTCTTATCTGTCCCGCCATCAGTAACAAACTTTGACCAACTGTAACCCATGTGTTAAATATTGACTTGGTGCAGTAGTGAGGATCCACGGTCCATTTCTTCCAGGACACCACTTCCCATGGTGAGTATTTTAGAGGGCAGGGGCCTCTGTTTCTGCACACTTGCAGACTGGGGTCCTCTGAGGGACTTTGTCCTACTAAAGATTTCCAAAGACATGGCCTGTCACTTTGGCCTATGCACCATCATCATACATGAACCACTTGGTGACTCTAAAGAATCAGGAACCAGGACAATGAAAAAGCATCACCTCAAAGATTCGGTTTTCCAGAAAAAGGCAAGAAAATGATGATCACAAAAGTCAAGATAGGATTTCCTCCCAGGAGGAGGGAGAGAGTTAAAGATCAAGGAGGGACACAGAGAGAAGGCTTCAGGTAATACCCGGTTTCTTTCTGGGTGCTTGAGTCACATGGCATTTTCTTCATAGCAGTTTTTAAAGTATGTATGTAATTTTTTTATTGAAGTAGAGATTATTTACAATATTGTGTTTATTTCAGATGTACAGCAAAGTCATTCAGGTTCTTTTCCATTATAGGTTATTACAAGATCTTGAATATAATTCCCTGTGCTATATAGTAGGTCCTTGTTTATCTACTTTGTACATAGTAGTGTGTATCTGTTAATCTACAAATCCTAATTTATCCACCTCTCCCTTTCTTCTTTGGTATCCATAAGTATTTTTTGAGTCTGTTTCTATTTTGTAAAAAGTTCATTTATATCCTTTTTTTTTAGATTCTATATATAATTATATCATATATTTGTCTTTCTCTGTCTGACTTACTTCACTTAATATGATAATCTCTAGGTCCATCCATGTTGCCTCAAATGACAAGATTTCATTCTTTTTAATGGCTGGGTAATATTCCATTGTATACGTATACACATTTTCTTTATCCATTCATTCATCAGAAAACACTTAGGTTGCTTCCATGTCTTTGCTGTTACAAATAATGCTGCTGTGAATATTGGGGTGTATGTGTCTTTTCTAATTAGAGTTTTCATCTTTTCTGGATGTATGCCCAGGGGTGGATTGCTGAATCATGTGGTAATTCTAGTTTTTTAAGGAACCTCCATACTGTTCTCCATAGTGGCTGCACCAATTCACACTCCCACCAATTGTGTAGAAGGGTCCCCTTTTCTCCACACCCTCCCCAGCATTTATTATTTGTAGATTTTTTTGATGATAGCTGTTTTGACTGGTATGAGATGATACCTCACTATAGTTTTGATTTGCACTTCTTTAATAATTAGTGACACTGAGCATCTTTTAATGAGCCTTTTTGGCTATCTGTATCTCTTCTCTGGAGAAATTTCTATTTAGGTCTGCCCATTTTTTGACTGGGTTGTTGACTGTTGTGATATTGAACTGTATGAACTGTTTGTATATTTTCAAAATTAATCCCTTGTCAGTTGCATCATTTGCAAATGTTTTCTTCCATTCTGCATGTAATTTGTATACTCTTGTGAAAGTAAGTTTTATTTCACAGTAAGAAAAAAATCAATTGAAAATTAATACATTCTGCATTCTGACTTTTCTCATGTTGCCTGGGAATGTGTCAGAAATGAAGAATCTGGACCCCATTTCAGAGCTACCAGACCTACTGGTCCCCAGTGGTTTGTCTGCTCATTAAAGATTGAGAAACAGTGTCCAGGCTTAATCACTAATCCTGATGCACTGGGAAAGTCACTTTATCCTCGAGTCTTAGTTTCTTGTCAGCAAAATGGGTATAATAATATAGATGTGGCCTCCCTTCCAAGCTGCTGTGAGGAGGATGGGAGATGATGTAAGTGAAAGTACTTTGAAAAAACAGTTAAGCACCATATAAACGGGGCTTCCCAGGTGGTGCTAGTGCTAAAGAATCTGTCTACCAATGCAGGAGATGCAAGAGATGCGGGTTTTAACTCTGGGTCAGGAAGACCCCCGGAGAAGGAAATGGCAATCCACTCCGTGGACAGAGAATTCCATGGACAGAGGAACCAGGCGGGCTACACAGTTCACGGGATCGCAAAGAGTCAGACATGACTGAGCACACACCCTATAAACTAGGGATTGTCATCACCTTGGGGCAGTGCCCTGAATGAATCAATTACAAAGAAGTGAACAGTTATCATTCCCTCAGTTTCATACTTTCTGAAATCTTTTCAGCTCTAACTTCCTAGCAGCATCATGCTTCTTGATTCAGCTGCTATGAACTTGTTTTCATCCCTGCCCTAGGACCCAGATGCAGGGTCCTCCTAGTCCTTTGCAACCTATCTAGGGCAAATGGCTTCTTTCAAAAGGCACTGGCATCACCAGTGTGACTTTCTGACAAATCAAATTGTACTGTGTAATGGCAGTGTTCTGGCCTCCCCTGGGTAGAAGCTGGGCTCCAGAGGAATCTGTGAGCAGCAGGTAGACAGGCCTCTGACACATCTTCCATTGTTCATGGCTCTTATTATTTATTTATTTTTTAAGAATAAAAGCAGTAATCCTGTGCCCTGCATATTGGAAAAACTTAAGAAGTTATGATAAATATGTGCATTGTTTCATAAGATATAAGTTTTGAAGTTTCTTCTAAGCTTTGAAAAATATAAAAACAGTTCTAAAAGGTCTAAATAGGTAAAGAAAGTACCTATAGGTGTGACTGGCCCAGGTTTCTTGCACTGAGCTCCTTCTACTGAGTTTCAAGAATCAGCATGATATTATTTTTAAGGATGAGGTTCATAAACGCTAGACTTTCAGTTGTTCTGGTTAATCATTTGTTCATTTCAACGTGTCTTTAAAGGCTAATCACACCAGGTTCTTGATTGTCTTTGTGATCTACCAGTACAACATGGGGAAATATAGATGTGTGTGTGTGTGTAGGTTTTTCGATGACCACATTAAAAGAAAGAAAGAGAAGATATGAAAGGGGTGTGGTAAAATTTTTAAGAACTCCCCCCAGAGCCCATGTTCCACTGTCAGACCCTCCTGGCCAATCCTAGCACTACCTGTTATTAGTTGTGAGACTAGGTAAGTTATTTAACTCCACTTGGTCTAAATGTTCTCTTCTATACAGTAGGTTAGGTTTATTGTAAAATTTTTTAAATGACTTAAACCATGTGCCCAGTGTGTGATAAGGGCTCCATAAACGTCAATTACATAATGATCAAAGAAAGGAACTAGAAGTTCAATTCAGGGGGAAAATACATCAAACTTATTCATGTCATTATCATGATTATCAATATTCTACTGATGATATTTGGGCAGAGAAGAGTTAAATTTAGCAGGCTATTTTATTTTCAGATAAATTATGTTCAGAGACTGAGAAAGTCTTTACTAATTATTCATTTAACATAGGTTCATTGTGGGAATTACAATAATTTCACAAGCCAAGAGCATACAGGATAATGTCTCTTAGAAGCCAATAAAGCAATAACATGTTCCAAACCACTGATAGATTAATTACATTATTGTTCCAGGCAAGGGGGAGATGAAAGGAATAAAATCCAAATTTAGTTGAGTTGTGCCTTTGTGTAAGCTGGTTTGGAAGAGTTGGCTTAACCAACCAGAAGCTAACTTCCAGCTGCTGGAGAAGCAGAAGGCCCATGTTTCTAGGAATGAAGGTGCTGGGGTTGGCAGGCAAGATACTCTCCTTCAAGAGGCTGCTGCAAGGTTTTCACCACTTCTGGCAAAGAGTTGCCTTGCCCAGGCAGGGGCTAATACCCCAGGATCTTCAGAGGGCTATTTAGATCAGCAAAGGGTAGCCTTGCCCAGACAGAGTGCTCTTGGTAAGTCCTCACCAACTCAGTGTTTAAGGCTGAAATGTGCCCTAGCCCAAGTGACTGCTCATGCATTCTTATCCACAGGCCCCCAGCAGTGCCCGCCAACAGTTGACCTACAGAATGCTCATTGACACCAACAGATGTTGATGACATCAAGATACAGCTTCCTCTATGTAAACAACTTTGCTCTTAGATCAAAACAAGCTCATTCTTAGATCAAAAAACCAAGTAAGAGGACTGGCAACAAGATGGAGGAGTAAGACTAGGAGATTGCCTGCTGCTGCTAAGTCACTTCAGTCGTGTCCGACTCTGTGTGACCCCAGAGACGGCAGCCCACCAGGCTCCCCCGTCCCTGGGATTCTCCAGGCAAGAACACTGGAGTGGGTTGCCACTGGAGGAGATTGCCTGCCTCCCCACAAATACATCAGAAACTCATCAAAATATGGAACAACTCCAACACAGTAACTTCTAAAGGATAGCAGAAAACTCCAGAAAGGCAAGCTGACCTTTCTGGAATGAGAAATGAAACCAATATTGTAAAGCAAATATCCTTCAATTAAAAAAAAAGAATTCCCAAGGTGGGGAAGAAAAGTGAGTTTGAAATCATGTGAAACCAATACACAAGACTAAACTGCTATCCAAGAAGAGATCGGCTTGCAAGATTGGCCCTTGGCTGGTGTCTGGGAAAGTAGATTTTAAGAAAGTTCCCACCCTTAACTGATAAGATCAACTCTCTGTGCCCAAACTGTTTATAAAAACAATGTGGTTTATGCTCAACACCCGCTTTCCTTCTGACAGTCTGGAATTTGGGCATGTGCCACGCAGAGGCCGCCTGTCTGCCCAGTTAAAACCTCGGGCACTGAGTCTCCAAGGAGCTCTGGATGGCATCTCTCTCACATGCAAAATTCTTTGCTTAATCAAAGAACCAAGTGTGTCCTTTGGGACTACACTGGGAACAGACCACTGGATGCTTGCACCTGGCTTTCCCCAGTCATCACCAACCTGCTCTTCCTTTGCGGATTGTGCCTGGTATCCTCTCACTGTAAAAGATCAGAGCCCAGTGGAATCCTGCTGCCAGTGCAGGAAACACAGGTTCAATCCCTGATCCAGGAAGATCCCACATGCCATGGAGCAACTAAGACTATGCAGCACAACTGCTGAAGCCCGCGTGGCCTAGAGCCTGTGCACCATAAAGGAAGCCACCGCAAAGAGAGGCCCGGACGCCTCAGCTCGAGAGTAGCCTCCGCTGGCTGCAACTAGAGAAAAGGCCATGCAACAACAAAAGCCCAGCACAACCAAACTAAATAAATAAATAAAATTTTAAAAATAAACAAATTAGAACCAGAAGTGGGACAGGATGCTGAGTGCTGTGAGTCCTGCTCATGAATCATCGAACTTGGGAGTGGTCTTGGAGGCCTCCAGACACAGTGCTAAACTATGAAAGAAAAATTTTTTTTTTGGAAAATACTGGTACCACAGCAAATTCAATATCAATCAGTGAACATATCACTTTCATAAAGACTCAGAAATATAGGACTTGAGAAAATGTTCTTGAAAGAGTAAAGAAAAAACAATGCTGCCAGACAGCTTCTATCCTCAATGACCTCTCTATAAAATTGTGAAGATATTAGGAATCTTTCAGCACTGTAAAGGTTAACTGCAATGTGTAGAGGATGGCAAAAATTGGCAGTGCTATAACTTATAATTTTTAGATCATCATACTTTAAAAGTCTTCCTGCTCCCTTCATATAGTTTATCCCCTGAAAAGGTGAAAGTGTTAGCCATTCAGTCGACTGACTCTTTTCGACCCCATGGACTGTAGACCGCCAGGCTCCTCTGGCCATGGGATTCTCCAGGCAAGAATACTGTAGTGGGTAGCCATTCCCTTCTCTAGGGGATCTTCCCCAACCTAGGGATCAAACCCAGGTCTCCTGAATTGCAGGCAGATTCTTTACTGTCTAAGTCACTAGGGAAAGTGGACTTGGTTTCATTGGCCAGTGTAAATTAATTTTGATATTCACTCACAAATCCTGTGTTCTAAGAGTTAAAAGCAAATGTATTGTGTTATAAATATTTCTTGACTAATTGCTTCAGCATCAGTTTTGAAATGTATTCATTCACCGAGAATTGATTGAATACTTTCTGCGTGCCAGGCAGACATGTACCATTCTTTGGTTTAACTTCAGTCCTGCTGTTTTCATTATGTTACCACAGAATCCACTTACTGGCCCTGGTTAGGCAAGCCTCTCAAAACCCCTTGCTTTATTTTCTCTTGAAGATGATCATCAGACCATGTATTTGGGTATGTTGTTCTGCTGGGCTTTGTATCAAATGAATTAGTCAGGAGTATTGTTTTCCATCCTTTTGATGAAAGGCAGCTTTCCCATTAAAAAAGCAAACCCTTTATATTTAAAAAAAATGTTTAATAGAATGTTACTCTTTCCAGCTGGTTAAATTTAGAACATTGAAAAAAAAAAGTTTCACATGAGACTCTTCTCCATGTCTGGGCTAGAGCATTTACAACGTGAGTGTCCGCTGGATGTGTTGGTATTTAACTCACACATCCACAAGCCTTTGTCCATTCACAGAAAAGGACCAAACCCTCCTGGTCCTCCTGGTTTGCATAACAGTGGGTGAAGATCGTGATGACAGATTTCAGGGAAGGGCCTGTGCCAAAACTGTTAGTATTTTCCACTTCAAGTTTCAAATTGAAACATTCCCTGATCCTGTTGCAGGCCCACCCTTTCTGTTCTTTGAAGTAATTTGAAAGCCTGTAGTCTGTAACCAGTAAAAATGATACAAATAGTAAATGTATCCAGTTGCAAAAGGCAGCAATACATTCAGTTGAATCAATGTTTGTCTACTAAGCACAGGGCACTATGGAAACCCACAGTCAGGAATAAGACAGTAAAATGTTGATTTTGAGGAACGTATAACCAGGTTGCCTGTCTTGGACAAAGGTTTTTGGTGTCGGAACAGAAGGGCCCTTGGGCTGGCTTATGCAAAACCAAGGCTTTATTATAAGCAAGAGAAAGAAAGTTGCTAGGTCTCAGTAAGAACAAAACTAAAACCTCAGTGCCAACAGGAACCAGAATGGCTCTCCTTGTAGGTCCCAAGCCTCCGGCTGCCTCTTTTTCTATTTCATGCTGACTCTGTGCTGGCCAACTGTGTGAGCTTGAGACCAGGTAAGACTGTTTGTTGTACCTGTGAGATCACTCCTCCCCTTCCATGGGTATAGAGGTTTAGCTGGACCCAAGGCTGCCAGCCAAAGGCTATGCTTCTTTGCCTCCCATGCTGCTAATTGAAGCTGCTGACTAGGCTTTGGTCAAATGCAATACAAACAGGAGTGACGTACATTTACAACTTCCAGGGTATGCTTTTACATAGAAAAGAACTCCTTCTTTACATAGAAGAGTTCCTCTTTGAATGGACAAAGAGCTCCTCTTTTCCTTTACTGGCTAGGTGTGGCTCAAAGTGGCAAAACTGAAGCCATTTCTTCAACCTGAAGATGGAAGCTGCCAGTAGAGGCAGAGACACAAGGTAAGAGCCTGGTGGCCAACTCCATGGAGCCATTAGTTTGGTTTGGGATGACTTGTGGGGGGAGGGGGGTGTGCGCACGGAGGTTGGGGGGTGTGTGAGTCACTCAGTCGTGTCCAACTCTTTCCTGACTTCCGCCAGGCTTCTCTGTCCATGGAATTCTCCAGCCAAGAATACAGGAGTGGATTGCCATTTCCTCCTCCAGGAGATCTTCCCAACCAAGGGATCAAACACGGGCAAATTATTTACCATCTGAGCCAGGTTCAGACTGTTTAGGAAGGAGAAACCTGCTTCAGTCTTGTTTAAGCTGGTGTTGTTTTGGTCTTTATGAAAGAAGCTGGAGCCTGGAACCTAACTAGTAAACCTGCTTTTCTATGTATAAAATGGGAAATGACCACCTCATAGCTTCTAAATTTATAAGACCTAAATTGAGATGACCAACCAAGGATCAAACACCCAAGCAAGAGGGAATGTGCTGGTGGTCCAGTGGTTAGGACTTGGCACTTTCCGTGCCAGAGCCCTGGTTCAATCCCTGTTGAGGAACTAACATCCTGCAAGCCTTGTGGCAAAAAAACAAACAAACAAACCCAAGCAAGAGAATTGATAGTCCCATCTTGGTCTTCTAGCCAGCTAGACTGAAAGGGGAGAGTTGACCGATATAAGCCTAGCGCTGGGCTCACCCCATGGGTGGAGTGAATTTCAGGGGTCCTCAGAGAGGCCCATCTACTTTATTGACCAGTGCTTCTGTACTAAGAGTTCCTAGAGGTATGCTGCTGCTAAGTCGCTTCAGTCGTGTCTGACTCTGTGCGACCCCATAGGCGGCAGCCCACCAGGCTCCCCCATCCCTGGGATTCTCCAGACAAGAACACTGGAGTGGGTTGCCATTTCCTTCTCCAACGCACGAAAGTGAAAAGTGAAAGTGAAGTCGCTCAGTCGTGTCCGACTCTTAGCGACCCCATGGACTGCAGCCCACCAGGCTCCTCCATCCATGGGATTTTCCAGGCAAGAGTACTGGAGTGGGGTGCCATTGCCTTCTCCATCCTAGAGGTATATATGTATTCTTTTAGGAATGACTTATAACATGTAAACATAAAGCATATGAATTAAGTGAGAAGGAAAGCTCAGAAACTGAAAAGGAAGCCAAGATCTCTCTCCCAATTAATAAGGTCTCTTGTAGGCATGAGGGTGGACCCGTGCTCCCACAAAAATCTTCCAAGGCTGCTGGTTCTGCCGAGGAAGACGATGGTCCCAAGTAAAGAAGAGAGACTCTTTGGGCAAGGGTATTCAGTGTACTGTTAGACTCTCAAATCAGAGAGAGAGGTGTTTTTGTAGGTAGGGGAGAGTTTGGAATGAAAGGAAGGGATGCCAGAATGAAGAAAAGTACTTGGGAGATATGGGTGGGTCATCCCCAGGGAATGAGAAAACAGTAAGGAAGAATGAAGCAGGGGATTCTTTATGTTCATCATCTTCTCTCATCCTCTGTTCTCTCTCTCAGCCAGTATCCAATAGCCAGCAGCAGGGAGTAAGAGTTACAAGAATAGACTCTAGAGCCCCCCTGAGCAATCTAGCAGATCACCCTCTCTGAGCCACAGTTTCTTCACTTTTATCTGTAGAAGGAAAACAATAGCATCATTTCACAGGATTATGTGAAAATTAACAGAGGTAATAATATATGGAAAGTGCTCAAAACAGTGTCTGGCACAGGGTAAGTGCTATGTATCTTAGCTATCATAATCAGACCTCTAATAATCATTATTATTCTTTCATTAAGCAGATGCTTATTAAGCTTCTGCTTAGCATTGACAGCAAGAGACCCAAATGAGTTAAGTAACTTGCCCAGAGTTTCACAATTAAGAATCACTGATGCTGAGTTTGGACCAAGTATGCCTGACTCCAAAATAGGGGAATTCTTATCAATTTCACCACACATGTTCCCTTTCTTCTTCTTTTTCTTTCTTTTAATATGGTCATCATAGATATAAAAGAATTAATTTCTAAATTAAAGGGGCACATAATCTAGTGAAACAAGAGGCTAGTCAATTATAGTATATGACCATTTCTATGACAGAGGTTAAAAACTAAAAGTCATGAAGCCCCCAAGAGGTATTTAACCATATAAGGAGGATCCAGGAAGGTTTCCTGGAGAAAAGAGAGAGAAAGAAAGAGCAAAAGAAAAGGTAAAGCAGAAAAGGACATATGGAAAAAAAAGCTTTATGGACACAGCTGTTTTGCTAAATTACAAAAAGCAAGTCGTTGCCTAGAACCTAGAATGTGAAGGTGAAATATATAAGGCTCAGAGTGTACCCCCTCCCACCCCACCCATGGTTATCAGTGAGACGTTTCATGTGAGAAAGGCATTATAAACTCAGAGATGGGTATCTTCATCCTGGAAGAACAGGTGAGTCTCACAAGAGTAGGGCAAGACTGAGTGGGCTGCTATTTTGGGGTACATGTGCTTTTGGTTAAATCAAATATAAAAAAACAAACATCTTGACTTTTCATGAATCAGTTCAGATAGTGAAACCTAAACAGGGGAAGCCATGATATTGAAGGCATGTACTGTGTCTTGCTCAGTGCTATCTCTCTAGAGTCTAAAACAGACCCTGGCACACAGTAAGCACCCAACAGATATTTGTCGAGTGAATAAATGCATTGGATAAGAAGATGTGTGCATTTTAAGAGCACTGTTTGCCAACCTTCCCTTATCCTTTGTGGATTAACATTGATTAGAATGGTACTTTTGGCTTACATCTGGAGGAGCTGACTATGCTATGCTATGCTAAGTCACTTCAGTCGTGTCCGACTCTGTGTGACCCCATAGATGGCAGCCACCAGGCTCCCCTGTCCCTGGGATTCTCCAGGCAAGAACACTGGAGTGGGTTGCCATTTCCTTCTCCAACGCACGAAAGTGAAAAGTGAAAGTGAAGTTGCTCAGTCGTGTCCGACTCCTAGCGACCCCATGGACTGCAGCCTACCAGGCTCCTCCATCCATGGGATTTTCCAGGCAAGAGTACTGGAGTGGGGTGCCATTGCCTTCTCCAGGAGGAGCTGACTAGTTATATATTAATCACTCTTTTGGATGGTTATAAAAGTAATTCAGTAGTTCTAAGGAGGCAACTCTGCAGTTTCTTTTAATTGAGGTCTATGCAGTATAATTGACCATGTTGTTGTTTAGTCACTAAGTCAAGACCAGCTCTTTTGGGACCCCATGGACTATAGCCAGCCAGGCTCCTCTGTCCATGAGATTTCCCAGGACATATTGGAGGAGGTTGCCATTTCCTTCTCCAGGGGATCTTCCTGACCCAAGAATTGAACCTGGATCTCCTGCATGGCAGGCAGATTCTTGGCCACTGAGCCACCTAGGAAGCCCTATAATCAACTATACCTCAATTTAAACTCATAAGTAAAAAGTGCGCATCACTTTGTACTTGGGATTCATCTAGGAACCATTAAGGGATAGACATAAAGCATGACCCCATCCTGTGGATGTAAATTGTAATAATGGGGATAACGTGAAGAGGCTCAGACTATTCACCCCAAAATATGTTGTTTTGGCATGTGTTTTCTTTTGAAATGAAGGCAATTAAGAAACAGCAGACACGGGAGGAAACTACTGCCTTACTCTTTTCTGCCTAAAATCAGGAAATAAATATCCCTTTGTAAAGGTGTCACCCCCTTCCCTCTCCTGTACTAAGAAGAGATGCTTATTCACAAGAGACTCTTATCACTGGAGTTTGCATAGCAAACCTTACTAAAATAACCCTTATCTCCATTCATATCCCTCATATATTTCCCTTCCCCCAATTTTATGCCACCAGAAGCTTTATTTTATCTTGTTACTCTTCCACATTCATGGCCCTATGCTAAAATGGGATAAGCTCTCAAGCCTAGACACTTCTTTGGGATTTCACTTCTTTTCTGTGAAGCTCCCATGTGCAGTTCAGTTCAGTTCAGTTCAGTCGCTCAGTCATGTCCGACTCTTTGCGACCCCATGAATCGCAGCACGCCAGGCCTCTCTGTCCATCACCAGCTCCCGGAGTTCACTCAAACTCACATCCATCGAGTCGGTGATGCCATCCAGCCATCTCATCCTCTGTCGTCCCCTTCTCCTTCTGCCCCCAATCTCTCCCAGCATCAGACTCTTTTCCAATGAGTCAACTCTTCGCATGAGGTGGCCAAAGTACTGGAGTTTCAGTTTTAGCATCATTCCTTTCAAAGAAATCCCAGGGCTGATCTCCTTCAGAATGGACTGGTTGGATCTCCTTGCAGTCCAAGGGACTCTCAAGAGTCTTCTCCAACACCACAGTTCAAAAGCATCAATTCTTCGGTGCTCAGCTTTCTCCACAGTCCAACTCTCGCATCCATTCCCATGTGCATGCATAGTCAATTTTTTCTTCTGTTAATGTCTTTTGTCAGTTTCACTTGCAATCATCAGTGACCAAACCCAAGAGAGTAAAATCTTTTCCTCTCCTACACTTGCATTAAAGAAGGATGATCATTATTAAGGCTAATTGCGTGATAAAGACCAGTAGCGGTTTAACTCATGTATGCAAAGATAAGAGCATGTTAATAAATGTAAGATGAACAATTGAGAGTTTTTAATAAAATAGTACAATTTCACCTTGGAAACATAAGCTTAAAAATAATAATATATGATTATTAATCTATTTTTAACTTGTTTTTTATAGAAGCTTTTTTTTTTTTTTTTCTTATAATGATGCCTTGAGATTTGCAGGATTTTAGTTCCCTGACTGTGGATGAACCTGGGGCCCAGTCAGTGAATGTGCCAAGTCCTAACCACTGGACCACTAGGGAATTCTCTGTGATTATTTAAACCTCACATAACCATAGGAAGAAAACATGCTTTTTTTCCTGTATAACTTCTGGTAAGACAGTAGTGAAACCAAACAATTCAAAAGCAAATTGCAATAGCTGAAATTGATTTTTATTTTTCGGATTTGAAATACAAGAATGCATTGTTACATTGCACTTCACTTTATTGTGCTTTGAAGATATTACACTTCATAGAAATTGATGGTTTGTGGGAACCGTACATTGAGTGTCTATGGGCATCATTTTTCCAACAGCATTTGCTCACTTCATATATCACATTTGGGTAGTACTCACAATATTTCAAACTGTTTCATTGTTATTATATTTGTTATGATGATCCTTGATGTTACTTTTGTAATTGTATAACATGATGCCCATATAATACAGTGAACTTAATTGATAAATGTTGTGTATTCTGACTGCTCCACTGACCAGCCACTTCCTCTCACTCTGCCTTTCCTTGGACAACTCCCTGTTCCCTGAGACACAACTATATTGAAACTAGGCCAATTAATAACTGTAATGGCCTTTAAGCTTTCAAGTGAAAGGAAGAGTCTCACATGTCTCTCTTTAAATCAAAAACTGAACATAATTAAGCTTAGTGAGGAATGCATGTCAAAAGCAGAGAAAGACTGAAAACTAGGCCTCTTGTGCCAGTTAACCAAAGAAGTTCTTGAAGGAAATTAAAAGTACTACTCCAGTGAACTCACAAATGATAAGAAAGTGAAACAGCCTTCTTGCTGATACGGAGAAAGTGTTAGTGGTCTGGATAGAGCAAAATACGCATGGCATGCCCTTAAGTCAAAGACTAATTCAGAGCAAGGCCTTAAATCTCTTCAGTGCTAAGATGGCTGAGAAAGGCGAAGAAGCTGGAGAAGAAAAGCTTAAAACTGGCAGAGGTATAAGGGAATAAGCCATCTCCAATAATGTAAAAGTATAAGATGAAGCAGCAAGTGCTGATTCAGAACCTGCTGCAAGTTATCCAGAAGATACAGCTAAGATCATTAATGAAGGTGCTATACTAAAAAACAGATTTTCACTGCCTGGCTTCAAAGCTTCAAAGGACAGGTTGACTCTCTTGTTAGGGGCTAATGCAGTGGGTGATTTTAAGTTGAAACCAGTGCTCATTTACTAATCTCTAAGTCCTAGGGCCCTTAAGAATTAGGCTAAATTCACTCTGCCTGTGCTCTATAAATGGAACAACAAAGCCTGGATGACAGCACATATGTTTGGTTTATTGAATATTTTAAACCCACTGTTGAGAGCTACTGCCCAGAAATAAAAGATTACTTTCAAAATATTACTGCTCATTGACAATGCACCTGGTCACCTAGAGCTCTGATTGAGATGTAAAATGAGATTAATGGTGTTTTCAAGCCTGCTGACGCAGCATCCATTCTGCAGCCCACAGATCAAGGAGTAATTTCAACTTGCAAGTTTTATTATTTAAGAAATACATTTCATAACTCCTTAGCTACCATCAATTGGGGATTCCTCTGATGGATGGGAAAAGTAAGTTGAAAACCTTCTGGAAAGGATTCACCATTCTAGATGCCATCAAGAACATTGTGATTCATGGGAAGAGATTAAAAAAATCAACAACTACCAGGGTTTGGAAGAGGTTGATTTTCAACCCTCATTGATTTCAACCCTCAAATGTCAATCAAGGAAGTAATTGCAATTGTGGTGGAAATAGCAAGAGAACTAGGAGCAGATCCTGAAGATGTGACTGAAGTGACCTAATCTCAAGATAAAACCTGAATGGATAAGGAGTTGCTTCTTAAGGAGGAGCAAAGAAATTAATTTCTTGAGATGGAATCTACTTCTGGTTAAGATGCTGTGAAGAATGTTGAAATGAAAGCAAAAGATTTCAAAAATCACATAAACTGAGTTGAAAAAACAGCAGCAGGGTTTGAGAGAATTGACCTCAATTTGAAAACTTCTGTGGGCAAAATGCTGTCAGACAGCATTGCATGCTACAGAGAGACTGTTCATGAAAGGAAGAGTCAATCTGTGTGGCAGATTTCATTGTTTTATTTTACGAAATTGCCAAAGCCACCCCAGCTTTCAGCAGTCACCACCTTGATCAGTATGCAGCCATCAATGTCAAAGCAAGACCCTCCACCAGCAAAAAGATTATGATTCACTAAAGGCTCAGATGTTGGCCAGCATTTCTCAGCAATAAAGTATTTTTTTAAGTAATGTATGTGCACTGTGGTTTTAGACATACTGCTAGTGCACACTTCAGAGACTACAGTGTAGTATAAACATAACCTTTATATGCACTGGGAAACCAAAAAAGTTGTGTGACTTGCTTTATTGCAACATTTGCGTTATGGCAGTGATCTGGAACTGAACTCATAGTATCTTCGAGGTATGACTGTAATGCCTATAATTCATACCTATACCTGCTTCAAGCTGAAAGTAAAGAGTGCTTGCATCACTTTACAATGCAGTTGCTTTGAAAACTTTTTGAGAAAAAAGACTGGGTGAGGTCAAAATATTTTTAAAATCTGTGATCAGGATCCAAGCATTTTAAAATGCAAAATTGGAGAAAGAAATGGAAACTAATAGAGTGGCCAATTCTAAACACACAAAAAGGAGTGGAAAAATGTTTTCCTGTTATGGTGACCACATTCCTCCCCTAAGTAATAAGAATTTTACTTGAACAAGCATTATAATATAATAGGGGCTTATTTATCCAGAATGACTGGAAAATGGGTCCACCTACTTAATGTCATTTTTGGGGATAAGGTATCAGATAACTCACTCAAGAATTTCTATTTTTAAGTCATCTCAATACTTCACTTATTTTTCAGAAAATAAGTATGAAAGAATTTTTCAGGACCTCAGATCACCATTGTTACTCTTTTGAGGCCAAACTCCTCGCAGCCTTCAATACCTTCCTGATCTGTCCTCTGCCTACTTCTCCCACGCCCATCCTTCTCCATCTTGCTCAAGACCTCCAGCCAGTTCTCTCTGTATCTTGAATCTTCTGGCCTTTGTCTCCACTTAAACATCACTGCTCCCTGGCTACCCTCTCTGAAGCTACACACAGACTCTCCAGCAGAATACTGATACGCTGTCTTCATGACTACAGGAAATTATCTCCCCTGTTGTATTTGCTTAAGTAAGCTCCTAAAAAGAATTTTTTTTTCCCTTGCTGCAAGGCATGTGGGATCTTAGTTCCCTGACTAGGAATCAAACCCATGCCCCGTGCAGTGGAATCACAGAGTCTAAATCATTCGATTGGCAGGGAAGTCCCCAAGAAGGATTTTTTTTTTTTAAGCAGGTTTCAGGTTTCAGGATGGTTTTTACTTTATAAATTTAAAAAATTTTTATTTTTATTCTATTATTTTTCAAATTCTTTTCCCATTGGGAACTTCCCTGAAGGTCCAGTGGTTAAGACTTGTGCTTCCAATGTAGGGGGCATGGGTTCCATCCCTGACTGGGGAACTAAGATCCCACATGTGCATGGCATGGCCAAATAAAGAAATAAAAAGAAGAATCTTAACTATCTCATTTACCATTTTGTTTCCTGAGGCTAGAAGAGCCCTCAGTGCAGAGTGGGTACGCAACAAATAATTAATGAATGGAATGAGGGAAAGGTTGATCCAATGACATGCCTTCAAAAACGATTTCTAAATTCAAAAACAAATAAATTTAAAATTTAAAAAGTGATTTCTATAAAATACATTCTGTTATCAGCTTGCTGTTTTTCATTTTTTCATTAGATATTTATTGAATGGCTACTGTGTATAAAGTGTGGGAGATAACAATGTTGAACAGATTGGTTCCTGCCCTCCTGGAGTTTTTAATCTACTGAGAAGTAAAAGAGAAATCCAGTTAATCTAGAAAAATAATACAGATGAACTTATTTGCAAAGCAGAAATAGAGCACAGACCTAGAGAAATGTATGGATATCAAAGGGGATGAGAGGGCAGGATGAATTGGGAGATTGGGATTGATGTATATACAGTGTGTGTGTGTGTGTGTGTGTGTGTGCGCGCGCGCTCAGTTGAACAGTCATATCTGACTCTCTGTGACCCCATATACTATATATAAAGTAGATAAGTAATGAGAACCTAGGGTATAGCAGAGGGAACTATCTTCAGTGCTCTGCAGTGACCTAAATGGGAAGGAAATCCAAAAAGAGGGGATATATTTATACACATTGCTGATTCACTTTGGTGTACAGCAGAAACTAACACAACATTGTAAAGCAACTATATTCTGATAAAAATTAATAAAGAAAAACCCAGTTAGTTTAGCTGACTATATTAATGTTTTTAATACTGTTGAACAAAGTGCCTCTTTTCCAACAGTAAACATATTTATTTTAAGAAACAGGTGCTAGGCAACTTTCTGTGAAAATATTCTCCTTTATTAGAATAGTGCTATGTGCCGAGATTTAGACCATTGAGAAAACGATTCCTGCTGTCTCAAAGAGGGAAAGGGATTTGCATTTCAATAAGGAACTCTGGCCTTTGCATTCCTGAGTAAACAAGTTTACAAAGGAATTAAACAGCATTAGTATTTTGATACCATCTTAAGTTATCTAAACTTTCTGACAAGCAACAAAGCTTGGAATGCGAGTCATTTTGCGTTTCAAAATGGTTTGCTTAACTGAGATTCTTGATTTCTCGATGTTAACACTACTTCTACAACAGAAGTTTTAAAACACATCCTTTTCAAAATCAAGAACACAACTACTATAAAGCTAAAATGAGGCAACTGTATGATGCAATGAGAACCTTTATGATCCTCTTTCCCTTTGACAATTAAGGAAAGCAGTAGGATTCTCTTCAAGAAAAATGTCATACACACACACACACACACACACACAGACACACCCTTGCATAACAGTTTTTCGAAGGTTGTGAATCTCTGATTGGGATCTCACCCCTCTTCCTAAACTCTTTCCCCAGACTGCCAAGTTCTGGCAGCTGATGGGGGATTGGTTTGATTTTGAACACCAAGCTTCAACAGTCAACAATTTCTTTCATCTTAAATGACAATATATAAAATGACTAGATATTACCAGTGGCTTCAGGCAGGAATAAGGCAAGAATAAAAGTAGAAGGAGAAAGAAGAGCAGAGAAGACACAGGAAGAGAATGAATGAGGAGTGAATCAATATGGGAATGAAGGAAGGAGAGAGAGAAAGAGAAAGGGAAACCGAGGCAGGAGGTGGGGCAGCCCTCCCTCCTAGAAGTCCAGAAGAAGCACTTTACTGTCTCAGCTCCTGCTGGGTCTTCTGGCTCCACGAACAGCCAGCCATCTGTGCAGCTCTCTCAGCCCCTTCCATTGTACACCTGCTTCTCTCAGCCCACCTGCTTTATTAAGAACCACTGCACTTCTCTGCTTCTTCCCACTAGAGATGGGTTTTCCCATTTCTGCTGCCTCCATTTCTTCACTGACCCTTCCTTTTCTTACCAGTAATTTGATTTCTTTTTTTAAACTTTTTAAAAATAGTTTTTGTTGTTGTTTTCTTCTGGTTGCGCTGGGTCTTCGTTGCTGTGCGAGGGCTTTCTCTAGTTGTGGTGAGCGGGTTGCAGTGTACATGCTTCTAACCGCAGTGGCTTCTCTTGCTCTGGAGCACAGGCTGTAGGGCACGCAGGCTCCAGTAGCCGTGGCACAGGGGCTCAGTAGTTGCAGTTTGTGGGCTTCATAGCTCAGGCTCAGTAGCTGTGGAGCACGGGCTTAGTTGTCCCACGGCATGTGGGATCTCACCGGACCAGGGATCGAACTGGTGTCTTCTGCATTGCAAGGCAGATTCTTAACCACTGGGCCACTAGGGAAGCCCCAGTAATTTGATTTCTACTGTGCTCTTGGGGCTTTTCATCAAGAAGGAACACAGTGAAAAATAAAAGGGTTTTTTTTTTTTTTTTTTGGTCTTATAGTTACTCACGTTTGCTCTTAAAACACTCTTTTACCTTTTTTTCTGGGTTCCTTTTATGATTTTTTTTTTCAGTTTGTTGTTTCACTTGTTCCGTCTCTCTCTCTCTCTCTGCTTTTTTTTTCTTTCACCAAATCTGAGCAATCTCAGAATTTAGCTCTCACTTTCCTGCTTTCATTGCATTTTCTCCCTGAGGAGACTGTGAATTATAATGATGCAGTATAGTGCAGTAATAAAACCATGCGATTCAGAAGCAGAAACAACCCTAAATTCTGGTAATATCACTGTTGTCCCACCTTGAACAAGTCATTAACCTCTCTGAGCCTCTGCTTCTTCCATCAAAAAAAAAAAAAAAAAATTGAAGACAGTAGTATATTCCTAAAATTCTTGGTGTAAGGGTTAAATGGGGTAAGATTTGTAAGAAAGTGTTTGTCACAGTCTTCCACTGAGTAAGCATCTTGACCATCAACTATATGCCACCCTCAATATAAGATGCTGAGGAATGAGGCAATCAACAATACAGTCTTCTGTCCTAAATCTACTCAGAATCTAGGAAGATGATTGGCATGTAAATTAAATACACTGTGTCAGGAGCAATAATAGGAGTATTTACAAAATATTTGGAAAGGACACACAGCGAAGGGAATAAACAAATCTACTGGAGGTGTGTGATACAAGGAAGGCTTCTGGGGGAAAGGCAATATTCGAGTTGGATTTTGAAGGATAAATGTGAAAGAACAGAAGCAGAAAAAAACAGGTTATGTAGAGGCACCTAATTGTGAAACAGCATGGACTACTCAGGCCAGAAAAGTATGGAGAGGCCAGATAATAGTGTGGTAGTGATGATAATGGTAATAACACCCAATTATTGAGTGAACACTCTGTGCCAGGCATTGCCACATCCCTAAGCACTTTGCATACATGATTTCTTGATATCCTCATTATGAAAAAACCTTGTGAGTGGGAGAGCCTGGGCTTGGCCCTGTAGCCAAATGAAGAGCCACGAGACTTGTAAGTAGGGTGGATGTCATGATCATAGTATATTTAGAACAGTGATTAAGGCATCGTATTTTCTTAATTGTGGTGAACGACAACATACATTTTATCCATTTTTAAGTGTACCATTTAGTAGCCTTAAGTATTTCACATTGTTGTGCCACAATCACACCATTCGTCCACAGAATCCTTCATCTTGTAAACCTGAAACTCCGTACCCATTATATAAGAACTCATTCCTCGCTCCCCAGCCCCTGGCAACCACCAGCCTGCTTTCTGTCTCTATGGTTCTGTGATATAGGTGGAATCCTACAGGATTTTTCCTTTGGGGACTGGCTTATTTCATTTAGCATAATGTTCGCAGGGGTTGTCCATGTTGTAGCATGTGTCAGAATTTCCTTTTTTTTCCTTAAAGCTGAGTGATATTCTATTGTATGTATATACCATATTTTGCTTTTCCATTCATCCTTTGATAGCCCCTTGGATTGTTTTCACCTTTGACTATTGCAAATAATGCTACTGTGGACATGTGTGTACAAATATCTCTTCAAGATCCTGCTTTCATGCCTTTTGTGTGTACACACGGAAGTGAAATTTGGATCATATAGTGAGTGTGTGTATGTGTGTGTGTGTGTGTGTGTGTTAGCCACTCAGTCACGTCCAACTCTTTGCAACATTGTGAACTGTAGCCTGTCAGGCTTCTCTCTCCGTGGAATTTTCCAGGCAAGAAAACTGGAGTGGGTTGCCATTCCCTTCTCCAGGATCATATAGTAATAGTCTATTATTATTATTTTCTACCATGATGCATCACCTAGTTCCCCAATCAGGACTGAACCAGAGCCCTTGGCAGTGAGAGCAAGGAGTCCTAACCACGGGACCACCGGGGAATTCCCAGTAATACTCTTTATAGAAAGTAAAATACTTTTTTTTTTAAGTAATACTTTTTTTTTTTTTTTGAGGCAATCCATGCTGAAAGGCATCAGTTTTGGAGATAAATCTGGGAGAGGAAGCCTGCGGTCAGGATGTCATTCCCAGACAAGACATGATAAGAACCTCAACTCTAGGCTATTGGAAATGAAGAGAAGGGAATGCAGGTAAGCCATTGACAAGATCTTGGTGCCTAACGATAAGAGAAGGAGGAGCTGGGTATTCTGGATGACTTCCTTACAGGTTATCTCCAGACTTTTTGCCTGAGGCAAATAAAGTTTAGGGACCCTCTTTGGGAAAAAGAATCCTGTGGTGATTGGGGAGCTGCCTACTCACCTCCCATACCATCTCAGGCCCAGACCTGCCAGTCAGAGCTTTTCTCCTGTGGCTAAAGAGATTGCTGTTCAGAGGGATAGTTAACCCAACGCAGGTTATTGAGACTCAGTTCTGGGGCTTTTGTTGGGACTGGTGAGAAATGGTTCATTTTTCTATTATGTCTTGTGTGTGTGTGTGTGGCTGCTGAGAGGTTAGGATGTAAGCCTGGACCTTCTGGTGGTAAGCCTGGCACCAAAAGGGAAGGGACAACAGAAGAGAGGAGGTATATAGGGATATACTGGCTTATGATACCCTTTGATTGAGTCCCTGAGTCAGTCACGCATAAAGCTAGACCTACTTCAACATTTCTGTCACACGAATCCATTTTCCGGTCTGTATCACTTTGAGTTAGTGTTCTATCTGCTGTAACCAAATATTCAGATTCTATGTCTGTTGACCAAAAAGAACAATGGTGGGCCCTGCTTGAATCATATGCCTCCTTAGACCCAATAATTTCCTTGGGGCGTAGGGTAAACCCTTTGACATGTCAGCCAAGTGAATGCGTCTGTGATTGAGAGACTAACGTATCACATGAAGTGAGTGGTGGGTACTCCACAGATGGACGAGATGAAGCCAAAATTATAAAAAAGAAGAGCAGATGCACCTTGCCAAAGAGATTTTAGATTCTTGTGGGATCTGGGAAATTGGTTTTTGAGAAATCATCCTAAAGCAAGCCTGGTTTCAAATCCTAATTTTGCTCTCCATTAACTACCTGGCTTTGGCCAAGTTGTGTATCCTTTCTAAATCTTAGTTTCTGATTGCAAAATGGGAATAGATAATATTTACCATCTCAGGGTTGTTGTGAGTGATGCCATTAAATGAAGTGATCATTTTAATTATAAAAATCTGTATGCAGGTCAGGAAGCAACAGTCAGAACTGGACATGGAACAAAAGACTGATTCCAAATAGGAAAAGGAGTACGTCAAGGCTGTATATTGTCACCCTGCTTATTTAACTTATATGCAGAGTATCTCATGCAAAATGCTGGGCTGAATGAAGCACAAGCTGAAATCAAGATTCCCTGGAGAAATATTAATAACCTTAGATATGTAGATGACACCACCCTTATGGCAGAAAGTGAAGAACTAAAGAGCCTCTTGATGAAAGTGAAGAGAAGAGTGAAAAAGTTGGCTTAAGACTCAACATTCAGAAAACTAAGCTCATGGCATCCAGTCCCATCACTTCACGGCAAATAGATGGAGAAACAGTGGAAACAGTGTCAGACTTTATTTTTGGGGGCTCCAGAATCACGGCAGATGGTGACTGCAGCCATGAAATAAAAAGATGCTTACTCCTTGGAAGAAAAGCTATGATCAACCTAGACAGCATATTAAAAAGCAGAGACATTACTTTGCTAACAAAGGTCCATCTAGTCAAAGCTTTGGTTTTTCCAGTGGTCATGTGTGGATGTGAGAGTTGGACTGTAAAGAAAGCTGAACACCAAAGAATTGATGCTTTTGAACTGTGGTGTTGGAGAAGACTCTTAAGAGTCCCTTGGACTGCAAGGAGATCCAACCAGTCCATCCTAAAGGAAATTAGTCCTGAATATTCATTGGAAGGACTGGTGCTGAAGCTGAAACTCCAATACTTTGGCCACCTGATGTGAAGAGCTGACTCATTTGAAAAGACCCTGATGCTGGGAAAGGCAGGAGGAGGAGGGGCCGACAGAGGATGAGATGGTTGGATGGCATCACTGACTCGATGGACGTGAGTTTGAGTAAACTCTGGGAGTTGGTGATGAACAGGGAGGCCTGGCGTGCTGCCGTCAATGAGGTCACAAAGAGTCAGACACGACTGAGCAACTGAATTGAACTGAACTGACTAAAACAGGCATACTTATTATTTATCAGTGTTATTATTGGGCTTCCTTTCTGGCTCAGCTGATTAAAGAATCCACCTGGATTTGATCCCTCGGTTGGGAAGGTCCCCTGGAGAAGGGAAAGGCTACCCACTCCAGTATTCTATCCTGGAGAATTCCATGGACTGTATAGTCTGTGGGGTCACAAAGAGTTGCACAGGACTAAGCGACTTTCACACACACACATGGTTATTATTGACTGTGCTGGGTCTTTGTTGCTGCATGGGCTTTCCTCTAGTTGTGGCAAGCAGGGGCTACTCTCCAGTTACAGTGCACGGGCTTCTCATTGAGGTGGCTTCTCTTGTTGTGGAGCAAGGGCTCAAGGCTGCACAAGTTTCAGTAATTGTGGCTCCTGGGCTCTAGAGCTCAGGCTCAGTAGTTGTGCTGCATAGGCTTCATTGCTCCAAGGCATGTGGGATCTTCCTGGACCAGGGATCAAACCTGTGTCTCCTGCATTGACAGGTAGATTCTTTACCACTGAGCCACCAGGGAAGCCTAACGGATATTTTGGATCATAAAAAAGAACATTATTAAGGAGACATACCAGGACTGCCTGAGACAAACAATATTAGCAGTACCCCTTTTCACTCTCAGAAGTATTCCTATTTGGGTAATAAATTATATGATCTTGCTGCCCATGATGCACCTCTAATATTGCTTAGCACATAGTAGGTGCTTAAAAGTTGCTTAGTCTCCTCTGAATCTTCTAATAGGATTAACTGATGTCTTCTTGCTTCTTTGTAATTCTCCAGCATTGTGTATTTACAGGGTGTATTCTCCCAAACATTTTTTTGCTATTGTCCAAGTGGGAAGTTATGTGACAAATGTGACCCACAGATTTGTATCTGTGAAAGAACACTTTCTTACAGCTCCCCACCAACTTCTTTTAATTAATGGGAATTTGGAAAGGTAGTATTGACCTCTTTAAGAACATTTATTTCAATTCTGCATATTAAGGCAGCTCCAGTTAAAATAATTAAGATTGTTGGGCCATACCTGGTAGTTATTTTGTAACGTGAAATTTTACTTTCTAGCATTTGCTGACACATTCTATTGTTAGATTTTGGTCAGGATTTTCTAAATCTACTCTGGTAATGATAAGTTAAAGATGTCTACTATAATAGGAAAACACATAAAATGGGGGAAAGATTGAAAAAATTCTTCATGAAAAAGATATACTCATGACAAAAATAAGCACATGAAAAGATGCCTAGTATCATTACTTATTTGGGAAAATTAAAGTTTAAACCACAATGAGATATCACCTTACATCTACTAGAATTGCTAAACTTAAAAATATTGACTATAACAAGTGTTGGTGAGGATGCAGAGAAGCTGGAACTCTTGTACACTGCTGGTGGGAATATAAAGTGGTACAATTATTTTGGAAAAGATTGGCAATTTCTTGAAAAGTGAAACCTATACCTTTCTTATGATCCAGTCATTCCACTCATAGGTATTTATCCAAGAAAAATGATAGCATATGTCCATAAAAAGACTTGTACATGACTTTTCATATAGCTTTATTTGCAATAGCTAAAAACTGGAAACAACATAAATGTCCATCAACAAGAGGATGGAGAGAGAGAGAGAGATAGATATACACACACAATAGGGGAGACCTGGGTTCGATCTCAGGGTTGGGAAGATCCCCTGGAGGAAGGCATGGCAACTCACTCCAGTATTCTTGTCTGGAGAATCCCCATGGACAGAGGAGCCTGGTGGACTGCAGTCCATGCGGTCACAGGAGTCGGACACGACTGAGTGACCTAGCACAGCACAGCATGGTGTGGTATAACCTTACAATGGAATGCTGCTGCTGCTGCTGCTAAGTCACTTCAGTCGTGTCTGACTCTATGTGACCCCACAGACGGCAGCCCACCAGGCTCCCCTGTCCCTGGGATTCTCTAGGCAAGAACACTGGAGTGGGTTGCCATTTCCTTCTCCAATGCATGAAAGTGAAAAGTGAAAGTGAAGTTGCTCAGTGGTAGCCACCCCATGGACTGCAGCCTACCAGGCTCCTCCATCCATGGGATTTTCCAGGCAAGAGTACTGGAGTGGGGTGCCATTGCCTGCTACTCAGTAATAAAACTAGGATGAACTACTGATATATGCTACAATGTTAACAAATCTCAAAATGATTTTGCTGAGTGAAAGAAGCCATTTGAAATGGAAACATTGTATGGTCTCATTTATATAAAATTCTAGGAAACACAAACTGACATGCAGAGACAGAAAATGTATCCATGGTTGTTTGATCAGGTTGGGTAGCAAGGAAGAGAAAGGGAGGGATTTAAAAAGACCCATTTTAAAGTATATAGTGGCATTAAGTACATTTTCATTGTTTTATGACTATTGCCACTATCCATTTCCAGAATTCTGTTCATTCCAAGCTAACCTTTGTACCCATTAAACAATAACCCCCATTACAAAAAAGTCACATTTTTGTCTTTGTTTCCATGATGAAATTGAATATGATTCTTGTATATTCTATGATACAAGGAATGACCTTGAAGTAGATGAAAGTGATTTTGACTCTATGTTCTCCATCTTACTGTAGTCAGACAAGCTTACATCACAGCAGGAACAGCATGTGATAGAACTGTGACTTGTACCTCAAATTTGGCCACCACCTCTCACTCTTTAGTCTGAAAGAAAAGTAGGTGAAGTCTTGTTCATGACACTCAGCCGCTATCACACTACTGGAAAAGCAGCCTAAACTGCTTGCCTCACCAATCCTGGGTCAACTGTGTCATTTCTGTGTGGGACGACTGACCTAATTATCATTCCTACCTCCTGACTAAATTAGCAAATCACATATAAATCACTCACTTTCCTCCCTTCCTCCCTACTAGTCTCCTGCACCTTCTACCCTCCCTCCACCAAATCAGTCAGAAGCCCTTGAAAAGCTAATAGCACTTTGTGTGCATTTTCTTTCAAAGTTGCCCTGTTCATTTCTGTTCCAAGCGGGCTCAACTACGGGAAAAAGTTTGACTCCTCCTCTCAAGCAGTTTGCCACACCTGGTTCCATGATCTGTTCTGGCACGGTAACTGGTGTTTGCTAAACAGAACTCTTACACTAGACTCTCAGGGATAGAAACATATCCTAAGCGTGCACGAGAAAGTTCCGGCAAGAGGCAAAGCTTAAGAGGCTGGCAGACCTGGGTCAGTACACTTCGGTCTCTGAGTTTTGGCTTTCTCACCCCTAAAATGGATGTAATGTCTACCTACGGGGTTGTTTGAGAGGAGAAAATGAGAACGTGTTTGGGAGGTGTCTAGAACGGTGCCAGGCACTGATGAATGAGGAGAGTTCTGTTCCCTTCCTCCTCTCTATGAAGTTATTTGAGATCTGAGGGAAAGAAAGTGATGCGTTGGAAGCGGGACCATGAAAGGATGGAGGCCCTTCTGGCCTAAAGGATACAAGTTTACTTAGCTCTACACAAAAGATCTGGCTCAAAGAAGCCTACGGATGAGAGAGAGAGAGAGAGAGAGAGAGAGAGAGAGAGAGAGAGACAACAGTCACCTGGGTTTTTGGATTAGCTGAACCCCGTATAAAAGATGCTTGTAAAAAGGAGTTGGTGCGAATCCAGAAAATTATTTAAAATGCCCAGGCTCTGCCATGGCACATTCCCCACTTTTTTCCGTACAGCACACCCAGAGTGAGCTCGAATTTGGCCGGAAGCCTTGACTGTTCCCAGGACGGCAGCAGTGGAGAGGTCAGACCAACAGGTGTGGGAAGCTGCAGGGTAAGGGAGGAAGAAGCAGGTGTCGGAGGAGGGGGCCCCCCTTTCTCGGGCACAGGGGCTCCAAGGCTGCCCCCCGCATCGAATGGAGGGGTCCTGCCCGCCACCTGCGCGCGTGGGGTCTGCAGCCAGGGAGGAGGCAGAAGGAGGCGGTGGATCAGCCACGGGTCAACCCTGGTGGGCTTCCCTCCCCTTTGCTGGCCGCAAGCGGATGCCTGGAAGTTGACGCGAACTCCGAGCCTCTGCGAAGCCCCCGGGAGCCAGGGCGACTCCCATTGCGGGGCAGGCCTCCGCCGGCGCTGCCGGCTCCGCCGGGCCTGGAGGAGGGGCCGCTTCGACCCTGCAAGGCGTGAGGGCGGGGACCGGGGCCAGAGATCCGCGCCGGGAGGGAGCGCTGCGCCCGCCGCCCTTCAATTGGCCGCGCCGCCCCCTCTCCAGAGACGCGGGAGGCGGCGGCCCTCCATTGGTCGGGCTAGTCGGCCAATCCCTGGAAGTCCGGGGGAGGCGGTGGGGGGCAGTTCGTGCGGGACTCCGGAGCCGAGCGGGAGCGTCTGGGGGACCTCGTCCGATCGAGTAGCCGAGGCACCGCCCGCGTCCCGCCGCCGCGTCCCGGCGACTCCTGCGCCGCCCAGGAGAGCGAGCTCCGAGCATCTTGTAGTGCGGCCACTCTTCGGGGCCAGGAGCGGGGAAACCGAGTGCAAGAAACCCCCGGACCCGAACTCAGCCTCTTCCCGCCGCGCGAATCATCATGACCCACTTCAACAAGGGCCCTTCCTATGGGCTCTCGGCCGAGGTCAAGAACAAGGTACGCCTGGGCTCGGATGGGGCGGGACCCTGGGGCCAGAGGTGGGATGCAGGGCGCCGCCCCGGCACCCTGAGACCCGGGTGGCTGGGGCCGCGCTTCTCCCCGCGCGCCTTTGCTGGCGGGCTTCGCGGATAGTAGATGTCGGGGCGGGGAAGGGGGTGCGCGACAGTTTCTGCGCGTCCCCGTCCTGTCCCCGGCTGCAAGCGCAGGCTCCCGGGCGCTCAGCTGGCTTTGTTCCAGCGCCGCGGGCCGAGGCTAGCGACGGGCGGTGGGTTCCCAGGCTCTTGGAATCCCTCAGCGCCGTCCCTTGGTTCCAGGAGCGGGTCCGCGGCTGCAGGACGCACCCCTCCGGCAAGGGGGCGCTCCTGCCTGGTCATTCGCCCTTAGGTGGGGCCCGTCGGCACGGCTGGGGACCCAGCGAGTAGCCTCCGCTATCCACCCCGGCCCGGGCCCCTGGCAGACCCTGGACCTTCACCCACTCTAGCCCCCGGGCGGAATTCAAAGCCGCGAATAAAGTTAGGCGGTTAGTGGGCAAACTGGGTCCCCATTGTTCCTCGCCTCTTGCGGGGTGGGAGACCGCTAAGCGGCCTGAGGCAAGGGCCCTAGGACCACCGGAAGGACGGGAGCCGGCCAGAACCCTTCCTGGTTTTCGAATCCCGGTGCCAGTTGCTGCTGCTTTTGCGGCAAGAGGAAACAAAGCCTGAGCGCGCCGCTTCGGGAATATCTGCTGTAGACTTGAGCTTTTTTTTTTTTTTTTTTTTCCTTAAAAGAAAACAAAACCAAAACACTAAAGTTTGTAGTACGTTAGACTTTAACGGTATCAAGGAAATCTTCGTGCGTTGCTTTTGTTCAGGGTTTATTTGCCGAGGTGGACTGTAGTTTGGAGTGATTGGGCTTTGGTAACCCTCGGTTTTGCCACTTTGCCCAGCATAAGAATGCGTTGAGTTTATCTTTGGGACTTTCGGTCTGGGAAAGAGATGAGAGGCGTCCCCCTCCCCAAACCCTCTCCTTCCTTCCTCCCTCCCTGCATTCCAAGCCCATGACATCAGGGGTTTCTGGGGGGAGAGAACAGCCAATCCGCGCGGAACTGCGCACAGAACGCTCATTGTCTCCTTTCTGCTGTTCTGGCCAAAGCGCCACAAAGGAGGGCTGCTGTGGTTTAATTCCCATTAACCTCCCGGGAGCCGAAGCATGTCAGGATTGCCCCCGAACCGTCCTACCTCTGGTAGAATTCACCGGCATTGTCAGAACTGTAACATCCCAGCGTTGGGGGTGTAGGAAGTGTGGAGGGAATTACCCAGGGACTATGAAGCGCACCATTGTCACACCCCAAGGGAGAATTGTGGCTCTGCCCAATCCCTGATATAGTCTCCACATCATATTATTAATTCAGTTGTTACTAAATTCTAAACAATCTCTGAAGCAAGTAGTTGATTTTAGTTTGTGTATCTAAAATTGAAATCTAGATCTTTTACCTTGTCAAGTGTGTTGCCTGTATTAGAAAGCGGTTTCCTGAACACTGAAGAACAGAAAAGTGAGTGGTTTGTGAGTACAAACCCCACCAACTGAAAACCCCTAGACTATTGTGCTGTTCTTTCCAAGGTTTGCAAGTGGACCTTTAGGAATCCTTTCAGTGGAATCAGCGTGTCCAATTTACTGGATGTAATAGCCTGGCCTGGCTTTGTGCACGTTAATTTTAATTTGCCCTTGAGATACTTGTATGGCAAACCTTAAGTCTCTACCTTTTCCGTTGTAAATGAGGTACTGACCTTGGCAGTCCTTCAAGTGACTGACTTTTCTTGGCTGTTAATATCATCTTTTTGCTGATTAATGAAGCAACTTCTGCCCCTTTCCTACTTATTATTGAGTAGACTGAAGGAAGTGCATAGACTGAGGCTAGATCATTAATAACTGTAATTATTATACATTTTTAAAAATAGTAAAACCTCAGCTTTCAGGATCTTTGGAAAGTTGGTTTTCACTTTTGGTTTGTATAACTGTGGGTTTATCCCTTTAAGCATCAAACCAACCTTTAATAACCCCTTTCATTTATATGGTTCTTTCAGACTGTATCCTTTCATAGGAAGTCTTTTGATCTCCATAGCAGAGCAGCCCTCTGAGATGGGGAGGATTCCTGGGATTATCCAACATCATTTACAGATCAGGATGCTGAAGCTCAGAGAGGTGTGATTTGCTCAAGATCACAGGAGAAAGTTGGAATATTCTAAGAATTTAAATTCGAAGAGTGATGTCTTAGTTCAGTGCAGTACTTAAGGCTGTTCTGTTACCAGTCACTATTGTCTATCCCCCTCCCTGCTATTTTTGCTGTCCACCTGTCACTTCCTGGCATCATGATTATTCATTTAATGCTGTTTTAATTGGGCTTGGAAATCAAATATCCCTGTTTGCTAATTCTTGGTATGAGATAATGCATTTCAGCTGAGGGCTCATAACCACCTGATGAGTGGGTCTGTGGAACTTGAACCTTGACACTGCTTCATTTGGATAGCTTTTGATTTCTTCTTGCTTTTTTCTCAATGTATTGCATAACGTAACTTGCTTTTTCTCTATGATAGGTTGCTTAAATGTCAGTTTTTTTTTTTTTTCCTTAAAACCTCATTTAACCATGTGGGGAGTGGGAGTGTGGTATGGACCTTGGAGTGAGGCAGATGTGGGTTCTAATCCCCCCCTGCCACTTACCTGCCTTGAATGATGTTGGGCAAGTTATTTGACATTTCTGTCTTAGTTTCCTAATCGGTAAATGGGGGAGTAATAGTTACCACCTCTAAACTCTGTGTTACTGAGATGTGTCTGGCTTGTAGTAAGTACTCAATGAGTATGTTGTGGATATTAATTCTTAATAATAGAAAATTAGCATTGGTATTATATGTCTTAGACTTGTATGTCACTGCCTCTTTAAATATTCCATTTTATTTTAAAAAGCCTTTAGTCTATTTATATTTGAGCTGCGAAAGCAGTTCATCAATGAATTGAGGAAGCCTTTGATCTTAGATAGGATGGGGAAGCCTGGTGGGCTGCTGTCTTTGGGGTCGCACAGAGTCGGACACGACTGAAGCGACTTAGCAGCAGCAGCAGCTTTAATTAATAAAATTTCAAGGGAAAATTTAAATTTTAATTTTAAATAATAAAATTTCAGTCAATTTAAGATACTTGTTTGAGAAGATAATACATGGCAGAATATACAATTTTTTTTTTTTGTTTTTAATTGGCTAAAAGATGTTTGAAAACAGCCTAAAAAAAGTAGAATCCTTTAGCCTGCAGTATAACAGTCTCTCTCTAATAACAAGAAAAGGATTATAACTTGCAATCTACAAAGACTATATGTAGTAGAAGGTCCAGGAAAACATAGAAGCTGCTGTAGATAGTTCAGTGAGAGACGGAAACATAAAGTAGAAAGGTCTTACATGGATCATACAAGTTGAGCCAGGCCCTTGGCTGCATCTAAGGGACCAGAGGTAAATACCCCTGTGCCTTATGAACCATGGAAACATGACAGGCCCCAAAGGGAAGCACAGCATTTCCGACACTTGGTTCTGATGTTGGAGTCAGGGTGCATGCATGCATGCTCAGTCGTGTCCAACTCTGACCCCCATAGACTGTAGCCTGCCAGGCTTCTCTGTCCATGGGATTTCCCAGGCAAGAATACTGGAGTGCGTTGCCATTTCCTCCTCCAGGGGATCTTCCCGACCCAGGGATTGAACCTTGCTTGGTCTCCAGCAGCCCCTTCACCGGCAGGCGGATTCTTTACCACCACGCCACCTGGGAATCCAGGGTACTTTCTTGTAAAGCTGAGGATTTAGTGAAGTATGCCCTCACCAGTCTTAGAGCAAGTGCTGCAGGGGGCACTTACAGTTCTCAGGGAAGGGGAGGAGTTAGCTGTGGGGGAGGAGTTAGCTGTGGGGCAGGAGTGAGTGGAGATGCAGTGATCTTACCTGGGTATGTTTTTGGGGAGGGGTCTAATTGAGATATTAAGAAGAATGGAATTGGAATGTACATTCTCACAGTTTCTGCTCCCAAGGAATGTCTGATTTGAGCAAAGTAGCTTCTCACACAGTCTTTTTGGTTTCAAGATGGTATCCCTCAACAGACAAAAACCACTTTGGATGATTTACTACTAAAATTGTAAGTCTTTAAAAAGTAAATTAACCAATCATAGAGTAATAATTAAATATCAGTTCAGTTCAGTCGCTCAGTCGTGTCCGACTCTTTGCAACCCAATCGCAGCACACCAGGCCTCCCTGTCCATCACCAACTCCCGGAGTCCACCCAAACTCATGTCCATCAAGTCGGTGATGGCATCCAGCCATCTATCCTCTGTCGTCCCCTTCTCCTCTTGCCCCCAATCCCTCCCAGCATCAGGGTCTTTTCCAATGAGTCAGCTTTTCGCATCAGGTGGCCAAAGTATTGGCGTTGCAGCTTCAGCATCAGTCCTTCCAATGAACACCCGGGACTGATCTCCTTTAGGATGGACCGGTTGGATCTCCTTGCAGTCCAAGGGACTCTCAAGAGTCTTCTCCAACACCACAGTTCAAAAGCATCAATTCTTCAGCGCTCAGCTTTCTTCACAGTCCAACTCTCACATTCATACATGACCACTGGAAAAACCATGGCCTTGACTAGATGGACCTTTGTTGGCAAAGTAATGTCTCTGCTTTTGAATATGCTGTCTAGGTTGATCATAACTTTCCTTCCCAGGAGTAAGCGTCTTTTAATTTCATGGCTGCAATCACCATCTGCAGTGATTTTGGAGCCCCCAAAAATAAAGTCTGACACTGTTTCCACTGTTTCCCCATCTATTTCCCATGAAGTGATGGGACTGGATGCCATGATCTTAGTTTTCTGAATGTTGAGCTTTAAGCCAACTTTTTCACGCTCCTCTTTCACTTTCATCAAGAGGCTTTTTAGTTCCTCTTCACTTTCTGCCATAAGGGTGGTGTCATCTGCATATCTGAGGTTATTGATATTTCTCCCGGCAATCTTGATTCCAGCTTGTGCTTCTTCCAGCCCAGCATTTCTCATGATGTACTCTGCATAGAAGTTAAATAAGCAGGGTGACAATATACAGCCTTGACGTACTCCTTTTCCTATTTGGAACCAGTCTGCTGTTCCATGTCCAGTTAAATATTATTACCAAATGTCCCATTGAGACCCTGCCGGCCTGCCAGCCCAGTGCCATTTGGACAAGCAGGTTGCTCCACCGATCAGAGTAACCCCAGGGTGATAGTGGACTCCTGCTGTAAATTGTGCTGTAACGTAGTCTGCCTCGTTTTGCTGCTAGAGAATCCTGATAAAAATGTATGGATAGGTTTAGCTTTAGCTTTTTTTTGACTTTACAGTTCAGTAATAGCTTTTTAATTTAGAACTTTTTGTTTATTATCTCTTTATACCAGCAGTAGGATCTCTGTCTTATTCATTGGTGAGATATCTCAAAAATCTATCTTTTAGAATACAACTTGGCACATAAATGGATGCCCAATAAGTATTTATTGATTTAATGAATTTATTCGTCAGGAATAGATTTTACTGTCTCTAGAAACTGGAAAGTAGCAGTGTTTGAGAAATCTATGTAAAGAAATTCTGTGGTACAAGTGTGAAGTTTTTGAAGGACGTGGAGATTTTTATAGTTCATTTTTCTTCAGTTTGTTTTCATTGTTAATACTACACTGAAAATTTATCACTGAGATAATTCCTTCTTGTTGAAGTTCTTTCTTAGGCTCCAAGGTTAGGGAGGAACAGTAGAGATCCCCTCTGCAAGACTCTGTCGGTCATCTCCCAAAAGGCCTCCTGTGAAGTGGCCCTTAAGCCCACTGGATATGTGCCAGTCCTGGTAGGGGTGTACCATTGCAATTTGCCTGCTTTGGGGGTTTGTTTTCCTGTCTTGACCAAAACAATTAAAGGAAAAACCGTTTGCTGAATTGAGAAGAGGTACCTACTACCCATTTAAAATGGTGGTTGGTGGTTTAGTTGCTAAGTCGTGTCTGACTCTTGCAACCCCATGGACTGTAGCCTGCTAGGTGCCTCTGTCCATGGGATTCTTCAGACAAGAATACTGGAGTGGGTTGCCATTTCCTTCTCCAGGGGATCTTCCCAACCCAAGGATCAAACCCAGGTCTCCTGCATTGCAGGCAGATTCTTTACTGATTGAGCTATGAGGGAAACCCAAAGAAAACACAGTTTGCTGAACTGAGAAGAGGTACCTGTTACCCATTTAAAGTACTCAGACTTGTTTACTCTGGAATATTAATGAGGATCATTATCAAACTCACTATCCTATGATCTATAGCTATTTACATTCTTTTCTTTGTGGAAATAGTGCTATTTGTCTACCTCTGTCCTTTAAAATTCCCAAAGTGAGCTTGACAGTGAAGACCTTGCTGCAACCATCATCAAGAGTCAGATCCTCTATTTCTGTAGGTGTTTTCCCTTTCCAGGTGGGATTATGAGATCAGTAATTGTTTTCTTTTCACTGAACAATGTATCAGGGACCCCAGTTAATATTATATATTACATTAAAAAAAAAAAAGGACAGTTGGGTGGTTTTGGTTTTTCAGCCAGTCATGACCATTATATCCAAGAGAGAGGGGAAATGCTTATTTTTCATCTCAATATGACTAGGTCATGGGAAGGAACTTGTTAAAATTTTTTCACAGGTTTGATTTTCTTCTAGGCATCCTTCTATGGTGTATACTATGTGCCTTGGCTTTCCTGAACTCTGAGCTCTAGCCATGTGGGCTCTTAACTGTTACTCATATGTACCTGTGCTCAGGTTTTTGTTAAGGGTTTTTTGAGCCTGCAGTTGATTCACGCTGTTTGTGGGGCCTGAAGCTTATACAATTTAGAGTTCATCAGTACAAAAAAAAAGTATTTTGCACATTTTATGAAAACATGACCATGGGAATCTTTGTGAACTTGAAGTTGTCAAGTTGTCCTCTAAGTTCTTCTCCATGAGAAAGTAGAACCTGGTGGCCCTGGAGGCTCTGACTGGCTCCTAATCTTGGTTCTGCCTCTTACCCTGCGACTTTGGGCAAATAACCTCTCAGTGTCTCATCTGTAAAGTGTGGGTATGCTAGTACCTATCTGTAGTGTTTGGGGTAAAATAAGCAAGATAATCTATGTAATATGTTTCAAATAATACCTAGAACCCAAAGTACACATTATGTACATGTTAGCAATTATTCCATTTTGCTCTGCTGGTTAGATTCAGTCCTGTGTTCTCCCCAGCTTCTTTTACCTTCTGGATTTTGAGATTATCTCGAGAACTCGAACATTCATGCACCAGTCTGTGTCTGAATGAGGCTTCTGGCAGATAGGGGGCTACAGAGCCAAGCAGTACCTCCCTATTTCTAACTCAGGACTGTGCTCTGCTCCCTGAGTCCTGAATCACACCTTCTCCCCCGGCAGCCTGTAATGGAGTCCTGCAGTGAACCCTGGGCTGTCTCTGTTCACACTGCCCTCAGGGCCGTAGACTTATGTGTAGAGCTAAAGGCCTCACTTTCTGGCTGTACCAGTACTTTGTTTTTTCTTCCTAAGAAATCGATTTCTGTTAGACAAGATACACCTTTCATTTCTGGATTTCAGACAGGGTGGGTATTCCTCTGCATGGACTGCTAAACATATTTATCTTGTAGCATTGTCGCTGGAGGCCTTGAGTCCTAAATGGTTTTAGGAAGGCTCTCCCTAGACCTGTGTGAAGCAAGTCCGTGAGGAGAAAAGACTTAATTACTAGCTTCCCCCAGGTCTGTAGGGAGGGAAGCTCTTCCCTCCCAGGACCAGGAAGCTTCAGGGTGTGAGTGTGAGGCAGGCATATCCGCCCTGGGAAGGTCAGGAATTAGGGATGCTAGTATAGAGAGGAGGCCTTCTGGGCAAGTCATAGTCAAGCATTTATGGCCCTTTCCTCTCTTCGCCCACACGTCTTCCAGGGGATCCCGGCTGCTAAGTGGCTAGGCACACTGCTATGATATCATTGTTGTTTCTTCTTTCCTCTTCTCAGATGTTTGCACACTAATCTTTCATCATTATCTTAAGCCTCTCTGCCTACCTAGTGCTGCAGAAGGCGCCTCAATTGGATGGGGAGAGTGCTTTATGATTGCAGTTTTCCCTCCCTCCTTTTGTTTCACGTGGGAGGAAATAGAGAAAATAATCAATACCATGTGTAGTGAGTCTCTCATAACTCCAACATGTGATTCTACTTTGGAAGCAAAAATAGCAACAGCAATCATACTTCTAATTGAGTATAGAAACTCTACTTATATGAAATAGCACATTTTGAGCTTGTTGGAGTCCTTGGCCCTTAGGAGCTGAGCTGGAACCTTAGGGCTGCTCTTCAGAGTGTTCCCACAGCCAGATCTCTTCCCCTGAATGGACATGCATTCGTCTCTGTCTTTCTCTTTCTTCAGAGGCCTAGATGTGGATAAAACCCCCTCCCCCAACCTCACCTCGGACACACGCACGCACGCGCGCACACACACACACACACACTTTGCCTGCCAGGTTTTGTTCCTAAATTTCTTCCTCTCTGGGCTTTGTTTTTTTCATTTTCTGTTTCTCCTTTCAGTGACAACTCTGCTGTTGACACCCTTTCCAGCATTTTCTAAAACATGCATGTCCACATGCTTGTGGAAGCTACTTTTTATAGGGGCCAGTGGAAGAACTGAAATGTTTTTAGTCTGAGGCATCTCTGCCAAATCTCTCATTATGAACTTTTGAACCACGCTGGCAACACCCTTCGAGACTGCAGATTCCGGGGCTGTTTTGAATCGAAGCCGCAGCAAGTTCACGGCGCACCAATCTGCTGCAGTGATGGTGCTGGTTGTTGTTGCATGCCTTCTCACATCTCCCTGAGTTGGAAGGACTTTTAAGCCACCGAGTCTAAGCCACCACCCTGTTCTCGGTTCTTAATCCTTTGTCTGCAGGCCGCAGAGTTGCCTGTGCTAGCTTAGAGAGTTCCTGTCTCAGCTTAGTTAGAAGGGTGGGAGTGGGAGAACATTCAGGGGTGGAAAAGACTCAGACTTTGGAGCCACACGTGGTCCAGATGAATCCCTGCCAAGCCGGTGACCTTGGCCAAGTCATCACTGCGTGAATACGATGCACCTACCTTGGGATGCCATCCTCTTTGCCTATGAGAAACTCTTTTCTTTTTTGATCCTTATTTTATGAATGAAATATTTGTCAGGAAGAATGCAAACTACCAAAATATGAAAGTAAAGAAGCAAAAGTATTCTGTATCCCTTACCCCCACCCAACTGCTTGTACAACTTTAAATATCATTTGGACATTTTAGAAATTGAATTATAGTCTATCGTGTGGACTTCAATTATGTATTTATTCATTACTTCCCTACTGGTGGATATTTCCTTAAAAAGGCACTTGTGTGGAAAAGTGTGTAACTTCTGATCCAACATTTAAATGTGCTTATGGATATTGCCAACTTGCTGCCTTAAAAAACAGTTGACTAGTTCTCACTAATGGTTCAAAAAAGAAGGGAGATCTCCTCTTGATGTTAAAAACAAACAAAACTATCAGAGAAACCTTGTCGAAATTCAAGTCTCTTGCTTTAGTTCTTTATTTTCAAGTCTTAAGTCAGTGACATTTGTGGCCCCTACTCCATCTGTCACTTCCACCAGACTCAAGTAGGAGTTGGCAATGAGATGAGGCTAAAGAATGGAGTGAGGGCATCTCTTTTTATAAATTATTTGACTGTAATTTTTTTTTTAAATAGCTCAGTTGGCATCAAAATGATAACCTTATCAAAATACCTACCAAAGAGTACCTGGACAGGAATGGCCAGCAAAATGTAGATAGAAAGTGAAGGGTTAACATTTATTGGGTTCTTAAGATTTATGTAAATGAAGTCATTGATTCTTCTCAGCACCTTCTGATGTGAGTGTTATTAATGATCTCTGATTTACAGGTGAGGAAATGGGCATGGCGGAGATGGGATTCTAAATAGAGCATTCAGTTTCCGGGGCGCATGCTCCTAACCATTTTAATTTGAGGTCAGAACTCAGGGCAAATTGGCATCTCTCAGGGGAGGAGGAGAAGGCAGACCAGAGGGGGAAGCTCCAGATCTTTTAACAAGAAGTCAGAAGGAAGAGAGGTGGGAGGGGGCCCCAGGAGTGCTGCAGAGAGGCCCGGAAAAGGAAACAGGCCACCGGACTTGGCCACGGAGAGACCACTGGTGAGCTTTTAAGAGATCATTTTCAGTAGAGCAAATTTCTGATGGGAGTGGAGTGGAGTTTAGGAATAAGTGAGGAAATGGGGAGGGTTGTCTTGATAAGAAGAGAAACAAGACAGTGTTCGAGGCTGGCAGCAGGTTCAACTGAAGATGCACTTGTTTCATTGCGCTTCCCCATTGATGGACTAGATAAAGGCCAGGGCTCAATACACATGGCGGGTGGGAGCAAAGCAGCACAGAGAAGAAGCTTTGCCATGAAAAACGGGGAAGGTATTGGGTTGGCCAAAAAGTTTTTTCAGATTTTCCCGAATGAACTTTTCGGCCAACCCAATATAAAGGATGAGGACCAGAGAAACAGAACCGAGGTGGATAAGACATCCCTTTTTCTGTTGCGAGTGCTGTGTTGCTCTTCTCACAGACCCCCTGATATCTGATGGCATACACAGCAGTAGCAGGAGAAGAGGGTCCAGGCCAAGGCCTACATGTGGAAAACACTGTTGATTCAGCCGCTTCTCTGCTCAGTCCTCCTGGAGCCCCCTTTGCAGCCTGGGCACTGCTGTCTCTTCATTCCCTTCCTTGGCCCTTGATTGGAAAGGATGCGAAGTTGGGCTGATTTTGTTATTTGTGCCTGGGTGACCTGCAAGCTTCATGACACAGCATCCAGGATACCTTGGTGTTTGGGTGCAGCCATCTGATGGAGGCTTCCGTGCTTCCAGAGAAACTCTCTTTCTCCCTCCCTTTCTGTGCTCTCAGATTGCATTACAATCAGGTACAATGTGAAGTTAGTTTTTACTGTTGAGATGCAAGAGTGCCCTCATGGAAAATTCCTTCCCTCTAGTTTTCATGGGGGAAAAAAAGGCAGTGATAGCTTGCACAGACAATACATCTTAAGACTCTCAAGACATATCTCTAGCCAGCATCTATACTACATGTAAAATAAGATGTGTCAATCCTATTCTGTGCTGATTGTATAAAGCCATTTCTCCAATGGGCAGACTCTATCATAGTAAGCAGAAAGGGACCCCCAGGAGGAGCTCTCCTGAGAGCTAATGAGATGGTGGGGTCTGTTTCTCCTTGGTCTACTTTCCACTGTTGTCCATCAGAAGCTCAGAGTAGGGGCAGTGTGTGTGTTCTGACTCTGTGCCAGGGTAGGCAGCTGGGAACACTTGGGTGTGCGTGGTCAGTGGTCTGGAAGTGGAGAGGGCTTCCAAGCTGGGGAGGGACGAGTTTACAGTTGACACTTGGGATGTGAGGGTGGATTTCATGCTTTCTGCCTCAGGTCATAATGGACTCCGAAACTTATCCTATGAAGCAAACTTGCCAATGAATAGACATTCTCAAGCTACAAAAAGACTACTGCCAATGATACTCCTTGTAATTACAGAAAAAGAAAGGAATCATCTTCAGTACTGTTCACATGCCCGACTCAGATTATTTAAGAGGCTTCTTGGGTAGCACAGTGGTAGAGAATCTGCCTGCCAATGCAGGAGATGTAGGTTCAATCTCTGGGTCCGTGAGATCCCCTGGAGTAGGAAATGGCAACCCGATCCAGTATTCTTGCCTGGAAAATTCCATAGACAGAGGAGCCTGGAGGGCTACAGTCCATGGGGTTGCAAAGAGTCGGACACAACTGAGTGGCTGAATACGTGTGTATGCACACACACACACACACAGAGTCCTATGAGGAGACAAGTGCCTGAAAATCTTGTTTGGTCTCTGAGTTGTGTCCTTGCCACCTGTGCTGCATTGGTGCCCGTCTCCTCCCCTCCTGTGGGCCTCTAGTCGGCTCCCCAGGATTTCTGTGCTTAATCCAGGGTCTGTGTGGCGTTCAGAGTAAATCACTCCCTCTTCTATACGACGTCCATCTACATAGTTAGACGGTACTAGTCTGTTCGTGGGCCCCCAGAGACCCTTCTAGGTCAAACGTAGCCGCTCCCAGCTGACGGGTCTCATGATAGGCTATATGCGGTTTTCCTAATCTTTTCCCCACCTAGTTTGCTCCTTCTAGAAACTGATCCTGGTTTGTCAATGTCTTCTTTTAGAGTGTGGCACACAGAACTGACTACCAGGGCACAGTGGGATTATTAACTAACTCTTTTGTTTGCCTACAGAGCACTAACTCATTCTGTTTTGATCAATGTCATCACCTGATGAGGTGGTTTGAAGGAAGATTCCAATCCGTGCTTTGGCAGGTTGATTTTTTTCAGTCTCTAAAGTAGGGGTGATGATAATTGCCTGAGGCTTTATAGTTCACATACTCCTCTCACATTTGTTTCATTTAAATAATCCTTTCCTTGATTTACCTCATGAGGCTGCTTTCATCAAACAAATAAGATGAGCAATAGTGTGTATTTTATAAATAATTGTAGACCTCTGCAGACCAAAATAGCATTCACTTTTCTTAGGATCACTGAGTAAGCATTACTAGTTAGTTCTAGAATTTGGGGGCAGGATTTTACATATATCTTAAAGAATTTGTTTATTAAGTTAGGATCTTTCAGAATTCAAAAGAATTTTAACTATTCCTGATTTATGTTTTGTAAGTTTAATAAGTGTGTCTAATAGTTTCAAATCATTAATTACCAAAACAGAAGAGCAGAGATCTCACTCTTAGCCTCTGGTTGCCTATCCCTGGGAGCCCCTCCCGCCTTGACGTAGATCAGCACAGTGGGCACGTTTGTTGCTTCTGACCTGGCCCTACTTCTAGGGTTACAAAACTGGGTTTCAGGAGTGCCATAGACATAAGGGACTTTTTATCAGAAAGTAAAACAGATACGTCCCTAGCGATCCATCTAAGATGACTAGATTGGTAGATCAAGGAGATGTGATGCCCATAAGAGCCAGCCATTCAAATGCTGATACCTTTTGGTAACAAGAGAGATTTTTTAATCTGTGGCATTTCCCTAGTCCGGTAATACTCTTGGTGAATAAAAAACCAATTTGCTGAGTATCCACTATGGGCAGGCACGGGCTGCAGATGAGTGAAGCCTGTTCTGCCATCAAGAAGACACAGGCAGGTGTTCTTAGATGTGCCTTGCATGCTGACACTGGCTCCTGGTGGCGACTGTCCTGCCCCCTAAGTGCCAACACACCTTTTCTGGAGTCCACTCAAGCATGACAGCCAGGCTCTTCAGCCTGTAAAGGAGAGGCCCTTGTCTCTGGGTGAGAGTGGGGAGGAGTGGGCTCCTCTCTAGGTTCCTATTAACTGTTTGCCAAGATTCCTTACATGGGAAGCTATTCAGTATGCACATCTTTACTCATCATTATTTTTGACTCTGGATTTTTCTGGGAATCCAGCCTCTATGATTACTTCCTCCTTGTTTTAAGTTTTAACTTTCTAAATCTACTTTTTAACTGTGTATATTCTAAATTCTGTAGTCTGATGGTCATTTTCTAGATAGAGAAGACAAAGTTGACATTCTGTTGTTTCTGCATTTTCCTGCCATTCCCTAGTTATACTGTTTGCTTTAGGCCCTGGATCAGGTCCTCTTATTTTAAAATCTCTAATTTTTTGTTAATTTCACAGTATTCATATGTTGAGTCATAGTATTTTTGTATTTGTTTGACTGTACATATTTGGAGGGGAAATTTTGTGCTGGTGCCATATGTTGCTACCCTGATCTGAAGGTTCAGCTGTACCTCTCAGAGATGGGCCCACATTTAAAACGCCCTTAGATGTTGCTCTGGTTTACCCCAGGCAGATGTGGATTTCCATAGCTGGGGAATATATAGTCATTTCCTGTAAATATTTAGTAACTTCAGGCCATAGGATGAGTCTCAGATTCTATAGTGAACTTGAGGAAGTTGCAGTCTACCTTGATATCAGTGTAAAGTGATTTTCTCTAGAATTCCTACCCCCTACTCTCCATAAGATATAAACTTGCCTTTAATTTAAGTAAAAAAAAAACTTCTTTTCCCGTTTAAAAAAAGTATGTTAAAAGTACAGTTGAGCCCCTGATCCCATGCTTCTCTCTTCGCTGGAGAAGCTGTTGTCTTGCACTTGGTATTTATCATTCCCACAGGAGCCAATTTTAATCCAGTGTTTAAAGCTGAGGATAGTAGACTGAACATTTGTACTAGCTACTTCTTTTTTTTTTCCTTCAATTTTATACTTTTTACTATTTATTCAAGAAATTTAAAAAAAATTTTATATAACTTTAAAGGTTATGTTCCATTTATAATTGTTACAGAATCTTGGCTATAATCCCCATGTTGTACAATACATGCTTGAACCTACTATACAACCAACAGTTTGTACCTGCCACTGCCCCATCCCTAAACTCTTAAATTGCTCCCCCCAAGGTGTTAACTACTAGTTTTGTTCTCTGTGTTTATGAGTCTGCTTCTTTTCTGACAAACCCACATAAAAAAATACTTTATCCCTTTTCACCAGCAGTAATCTGAAAAGAATGAGAATTTGGAATGCAAAGACAGGCAGGAAGAAGAGTGGAGATGTGTGGTGATGGGAATGGACAGGAGCCATGGGCAGTGTGTGGGATGAGCCTGTCTGCAGTGGCATGTTGTTTTTGAATTGTGAACGGTAAAGAGAACAGGTTAGTGTGGGATTTGGTTCATACAGGTCTGTACTCAAGCTTGAAACCGGAAGGAAGGGGGCAGGGCACACCTTTAAAAGAATGACGTGGCCCGAGGACACTACCTAAACTGACTAGAACCAAATGGGGTTGACTTCCGCTAGATCTTGAGCCTTAGGGTGTGTTCATTGTAACACATCAGCAAGCTAGATGATACACCCACAGGTGCCATGACTTACAGGCCTGCAGTCCCGCAATAAAGGTCAAAAGTGGCAGTGGCCCGATTCCTGGAAATCCCCACCCCTTCCCCAAAAGAGCTAGAATACTCTTTCCACTAGTTCAGTTCAGTTCAGTTCAGTTCAGTTGCTCCGACTCAGTCATGTCCGACTCTTTGCGACCCCATGAATCGCAGCACGCCAGGCCTCCCTGTCCATCACCAAATCCCAGAGTTCACCCAAACTCATGTCCATCGAGTCGGTGATGCCATCCAGCCATCTCATCCTCTGTCGTCCCCTTCTCCTCCTGCCCCCAATTCCTCCCAGCATCAGAGTCTTTTCCAGTGAGTCAGCTCTTCACACGAGGTGGCCAAAATATTAGAGTTTCAGCTTTAGCATCAGTCCTTCCAAAGAACACCCAGGACTGATCTCTTTAGAATGGACTGGTTGGATCTCCTTGCAGTCCAAGGGACTCTCAAGAGTCTTCTCCAACACCACAGTTCAAAAGCATCAATTCTTCGTCGCTCAGCTTTCTTCACAGTCCAACTCTACATCCACTCATTACCCTATGTAATTGTTGTTTAGTTACAGAGCTGTATCTGACTCTTTTGCTTCCCCATGGCCTGTAACCTGCCTGGCTCCTCTGTCCATGGGGTTTCCCAGGCAAGAATACTAGAGTAGGTTATGCCATTTCCTTCTCCAGGCGATCTTCCAAACCCAGGGATCAAACCTGCATCTCCTGCATGGGCAGGTGGATTCTTTACCACTGAGCTGCCTGGGAAGCCCGCCTTATGAAATTACCCACCTCTATAAAAACTGACAACCCCATATCCTGGGGCCACTCTTCACCTTCTGAGATAGCTCACACTCTGTCGAGTGAGTTTCTAAATCACTTCTTACCTATCATTTTGTCTCTCGCTGAATTTTTTCTGTGATGGGACATCAAGAACCTGAGCTTCATTAACTCCTGAGACCAGATGTGATCTCAGTTAAAAGATCAATTTGAGTCGCCATCTGAGTTGCACAGTTTCAAGCTGATATAAATGGCTAGTGTTAATTAGGAGATGTGTGTGTGTGAGGCATTGAGATGGGCTTCCTTCTCACAGTGATCTTGGAAGGAAGAAGACTACTTGTAAGAAATGAGGTCTCCAGAGTTAAGTTACTTAGGTCACTCTGGAATTGGAAACACAGTTTTTGGAAGTTGGACTTTTAAAGCATGTGATCTTTGGTCTGTTGTATCCCCGACGTGAATAAAAAATTTACCAAGGTGTTTTACATGCTTGGAGGATCTGTTGGGGGAGGGGTTTAAGGTAGGTAAACCCTGTTAAAGCCTGTTCATTGTGTTGCATGAGGTATCGATCAGAACAAGTGAAAAGCAAAGGAAGGGAAGCGGCATCTTGATACTTCAGGTGGAAGTTGGAAGGTGGAAATCGACTATTTGTTTCTTGTTTTGAGGCTGGTGGTCCCCGTCTTTCTATTCTCCCTTTAGTTTAAATACTCTATTCTTTTAAAATACCCTTCTTTATTCTCCATGGGGGCGCAGTGAGTCAGACACAACTTAGCGACTGAATAACAATAATTCTTTTTTTGGTGAATGTCTCAATACACCTTGTTTAGTCGCACAGAGTCAGATACGACTGAAGCGACTTAGCAGCAGTAGCAGCAACTAGAACTTAAGCTTTTAGGGCAGAGTCTCTGCCTTTGAATCATGCCTGTTACACAGTCACCATTTGAGTGAAAGGAAAAAGGAATACAGAAGGAAATTGAAGGAAGAATCCGACACACACTTGGATCACTTTAAAGAGGGAAGCTGACATTGAATGTGATTTTACATAGAGAGTTTGGGGTAATGCTGGATTGTCCTGGTGGCTTGAAACAGTCTAGTGAGAGTTCAGGAATAGCTGAAATTTGGGGGATGCTATTGTAACTACCAGAGATAGAAACCTGTCTGTCTACTTCAGGTTTTAACAACAGGGAAAGAATAGAGATGCAGACATAGAGAAACTGACATGTGGGCACGGACGAGGGGGTTGTGATTTGGGGAATTCAGTTCAGTTCAGTTCAGTTGCTCAGTCGTGTCCAACTCTTTGCGACCCCATGAATCGCAGCACGCCAGGCCTCCCTGTCCATCACCAACTCCCGGAGTTCACTCAGACTCACGGCCATCGAGTCAGTGATGCCATCCAGCCATCTCATCCTCTCTCGTCCCCTTCTCCTCCTGCCCCCAATCCCTCCCAGCATCAGAGTCTTTTTGATATATTTACACTACCATGTGTAAAATACATAGCTAGTGGGAAGCAGCTGTGGAGCGCAGGGAGCTCAGCTCAGTGCTCTGTGATGACCTAGAGGGGGTAGGATGTGGGGTGGTGGGAGTGAAGCTCAAGAGGAAGGAAAGTGTTGGTCGCTTAGTCTAGTCTAACTCTTTGCACCCCCGTGGACTGTAGTGTGCCAGGCTCCTCTGCCATGGAATTCTCCAGGCAAGAATACTGGAGTGGGTTGCCATTCCCTCCTCCAGGGGATCTTCCTGACCCAGGGATTGAACCCAGCTCTCCCGCATTGCGGGCAGATTCTTTGCCATCTGTGCCACCAGGGAAGCCCCAAGAGGGAGGGGATATATGTATACATATCGCTGATTCATTTCATTGTACAGCAGAAACTAACACAATATTGTAAAGCAAATATACTCCAATTTAAAAATAAAGAAGAAACTGTACAGAAAAATAGGAGTTTCCAAAAATATATATATATATTGTGAGAAGGAATATATGGGAAAGACACGCCCTTATTCTTTAGTCGATTCTAGGATATCCTGGGTGTAAGTGGGCCCTCAGACACTTCTTGCACGTATATAATCATCACTCTTCCTCATGCCAGCTACTGCTCCATCTTTCTACTAAATCGCCTCTTGGCTGAATGCTCCATAGTGCAGTGTGGGAACAGCACTTGCAGGTCAGTTGTTGAGATGCTTTTGAGGCTTGGTTTCCCTTGTTACTCATTGTCCCCTTGTAGGGATTCCGAGGGAAACTTCTCAGACTTCAGTGCCAGGAAGGGCTGGGCAATTCGTGACAGCCGGCAGGAGCAGGCGTTTATCTGATCTTCTGTCTCCCTTTACTATTAGGAAGTGTAGGCCCTCAGGGCCTGTGTTTTTGAAGGGGCTCTTTTTCTAGTGCTGTTTTGCACACTATTTATTGTAAGATAAATGCGATCTGGAAGAAGACTTGCAGACAGGACAGGCGCTTACCCCTGGGGAGGTGGGAAGGATGTGGGATTTGGGGGAGGAGTGAAGAGAGACCTGTACTTTTAATTCTGTGTGTGTGTGTGTTTGCGCTTAGTTGTTCAGTCAAGTTCAACTCTTTGCAACCCTTCAGGCTGTAACCCACCAGGCTCCTCTGTCCATGGCATTTCCCAGATAAGGATACTAGAGTTGGTTGCCATTTCCTTCTCCGGGGGATCTTCCCAACCCAGGGATCGAACCTGAATATCCTGTGTCTCCTGCACTGCAGGCAGATTCTTTATCCACTGAGCCAACAATTTGTTTTCCTCACCTCTTTCCCAAGGAGTCTTTTTAGATGTTTTTCCTAATTGCCTCCTAACCTCCCCCAAATTTAATACAAAGGAACAGAGTTTGTTGAGGGAGGGTCACAAATTATTGTAATATCTAAGAGAATGCATTGCTCTACATACTTAATTTTTTTAAACAAGTTATTTTAGAAATCCAAAAGAAAGCTCACACAGCTGGAGGGCTGTGCTGCCTTTGAACTGTAGGGTGACTCCACACTGGAGCTCTTGGCTGCTCTGTGGAGAGCGTGGGAAGGAGCAGGGGCTGGAGCCACTGTGGGCCTGGCCTGGCTCAGAAGCACTGTAACAGGAGGATGGTCTACACCATCAGATGCCCCGGAGGCTTTTTTCCAGTCTTCATTTCTGCTTTTTGATTGTATTTGGCAAGGTGGGGGTGTTTGGTGAGCTCCTGAGAGAAGCCTCCAACAGGTGTTCTCTGCAGTTGTAGGAAAGTCATTTGCAAGAGTGTCTTGGTGTGAGAAGAGTTTGTAGGCCCTGCTATAGAGAATCGGAGAAGGCAATGGCACCCCACTCCAGTACTGTTGCCTGGAAAATCCCATGGACGGAGGAGCCTGGTGTGCTGCGGTCCATGGGGTCGCTAAGAGTTGGACACGACTGAGCGACTTCACTTTCACTTTTCACTTTCATGCATTGGGGAAGGAAATGGCAGCCCACTCCAGTGTTCTTGCCTGGAGAATCCCATAGACGGGAGCCTGGTGGACTGCCGTCTATGGGGTCACACAGAGTCAGACACGACTGAAGCGACTTAGCAGCAGCAGCTATAGGGAATTCCTGGGTGTTTAGGGAAGGATAGGTGTTTAGGGAAGGAGGCAGGGCCATATGAGGAACCAGGGACTGCTGTGGACTTGAAAGGACCAGGCAGAAATTCTGAAAGCTGCCTAGGAAGGTCAAATAAAATAAATCTTAAAGACTAGTACAGAAGTCAATGTTTATAACCAACTTAGAGGAGTGATTTTTAAACAGACTAAAATAAAATTTCCATAAGGTATTAATGAGATAAGATTAAGTAATTTTTCAAGGTAACTTTTTTGGTGCAAGGGAAAAGAATGTCAGCATTTGCTTACTCCCTGACATTTAGAAATGAAAGATTTTTAGACAAAAATAGTAAGTAAATTTTATTGGCCAAAGCTTACTTTTTATTTTTAATTACTCTCAGTCCCTTGATTTTAAAAGATGTATATAATAGTTTAAAAATAACCTGTGTAGTTAAACAACATAAACATTAGTTTGAGGCGTATTCTAGTATACTTTTAAAGGAAATGTATGATTTCTGCATCCAGAGGAACAGAGCTGCAAGCTGCAAGCTAAGAGACAAATTGAAATAGATTTTTCTCCCTGGATGATTTCATAAATTTGTTATTTTAAACTTAAAAAAAAAGTGCACATTCCTAAGTTTTGAACTCTATTAAGCTGACATGACTGCAGAAAGCAGTCACTTATTAGCAGTATTTGGGCAGAAAAATCCTTGCTACTCCTTCACTTAAAGGAAAACTCTTAAGTGAAAACCAATCATTACATGATGCGGAAGCATACCTAGTTTTCTTTTTTAGTTTATCACTTGGGGTGTTGAGCTTTGCACATATGAGCTTATGATTTTTTTCTTTGCATGTGCTATTATTACATTAAGTCTGTGTCTCAGAGACAGTCAGCAAGTGGTCTAGAGCCCCACCTGTAACTAGTCAGAGTAAGGGTTTGAACCCAGGTCCCTCTAAGTCCAGTCCTTGATTTTTCTCTCATCACTCTCTTGATAAGAACACTGACTGCTGCTGCTAAGTCACTTCAGTCGTGTCGGACTCTGTGTGACCCCATAGACGTCAGCCCACCAGGCTCTCCTGCCCCTGGGATTCTCCAGGCAAGAAAACTGGAGTGGGTTGCCATTTCCTTCTCCAATGCATGAAAGTGAAAAAGTGAAAGTGAAGTCGCTCAGTCGTGTCCAACTCTTAGCGACCCCATGGACTGCAGCCCACCAGGCTCCTCCATCCATGGGATTTTCCAGGCAAGAGTACTGGAGTGAACAGAGGAGATAAAAATTTCTCTCTGGTGTTCCTTCTGGGATATTTCATGTTACATCTGTAACCACTCTGTGGTTTGGGACATGGCACCAAACCTGTCAGAAACATTTTGAAGGCAGGAAATGTAAATATGCTTTTATGTTTTTTTGGTTGAATAATAATTGGTCTGATTTGGTTAAGAATTACCACCACCACCCCACAAGAAAAACAAAACCCCTCCAACATAATTCCATCTCTACAATTGAAAATATGAAGAGAAAGAATTTCTTTTTAAATTTTATTTTGGAGTACATATAGTTAACAATATTGTTAGTTTCACTTGTATGGCAAAGTGATTCAGTTATATCAGTACGTGTATCTATTCATTTTCACATAAGAGAAAGAATTTCTTTACAAATTTTGCTGATTAATCAAATTATTTAACAGAAAGCTTAGCATGGGAGCAGACCTGGTTCACTTATTCAGCCTTCCTGTTGTATGGACAGGAAATGGTTTGGAAGTGAGATGAATTAACCAGTGGTCCCTAGCAAAATGGGTAGAGCCAGGCTTTAGCCAAGGTAGAGCCCCTCATAGCCGAGGATATTGTGTTTCTTTGATTCATTGAAATGCCTCTCCCAGTTGAGAGCGCTTTGCTTTTGAAAAAAATTCAACTCACTCTTAGATATTGTTTGTCATAGCTGTGCTTAAGGAGTACTACTGTCTAGCTTTCTTCTTTGCTTGTCCTTTTCTGTCCATTTTCCCCTTACTCCCAAATTTATATAGAGAGGACTTCTTTTCTAGCCACCTAGAACAGGATTTCAGTGTGAAAATAGAGCCAAGTCTTAAAATTTTCCCAATTTGTTATTTATTCCATTTTCTAAAGGTGCCATGCATAAATAGGTATGTTTGGTATGTTGGAGGAGATGCATTATCCAGGAATATTTGTCTGAGGTATATATAATAGGAGATGGCTCCTTCCTTCACACCAGAGGCTGTGTGTTCCCATGGCAGAATCTTTGAGCATCACTACCTCCTTCTCCCTGTTCACACCTCTAGATGCCCATGTAACTCAGACTGGCAGGAAGTCAGAATAGATAGATGTGTGATTTGGGGGGATTGGGGGTCCTCGTGCAGGAAGTTAACACACAGTGCTGTGCCTGAACTATCTCATATAAACTAATCTCCAAGCCAAACCTTAATCCAGGAAACACTGCACAGTGTTAACTTACCTTAACATGAAAATATAAACTCATTGAATTTCCATTTTCAATAGCTGGTCAAGTAAATCTGCAGCTTAAATAAGTTACTATTTTGTCAAAGGCTGTTGAGCTCTTTCTCTAGTTTGGGGAGCAATGCAGATGATAAGGACTGCTGTCTCAACATGTGTGCATGCTAAGTAGCTTCAGTCGTGTCTAACTGTTTTGTGACCCTATGGACTGTAGCCCATCAGGCTCCTCTGTCCATGGGATTCTGCGGTCAAGGATGCTGGCATGGGCTGCCACGCCCTTCTCCGGGGGATCTTCCTGACCCAGGGATCGAGCCTGCATCTCTTGTTGTCTCCTGCATTGACACTGGCACCACCTGGGAAGCTCCTGTCTTCCTAAAGGCACAGTAATTACTGGGGCAGAAGCCCAACTTGGTGGGGAGAGGGGAAAGGTTTCCTCTGTGTCTGGGATAGACTGGAACTTGAAGGGCCTCTCCATGACAAAAATGTCATCATGCCATCTCATTTCTTTCAGTCATATGTTATAGAAGCAAACATTTCTACCAATTCTTTCCATTTCCATCAATGCTGCAGCTCACTCCCAAGCTTACTGTGATGGCCATCCCCCTGGGCATTGTCTGTGTGCTGGGGGCACTTTTCACCTGTGCTAATGAGCAGAAAAATGACCTAATCTTTCCTTCTTCCCAGCTGTGTTCTCCTTAATAACTCTGATCAGCCTGTTTAAGGACTGACCCTGGGATAAGGAACAGCTTAAGTACTTGAGCATGTGATCTTTAACAATATTTACATTTAATTATTATTTTTTGTAATTGAGGTTTATGGTTTTATTATGAAGGGATCTTTTAAAACCTGTTCGTAGCAGGTATTTTTAGCATGTATGATAGTAAAGCAGATATCTGTGTTGGTAATGTTGCATTTATTGTTGAATTCTGTAAGTAGAGAGTAAACTTTTCTTTTACTTATTAAATGGTTGGGTGTTGGAGGCAGTGCTGGGTACTAAGAGTCCAAAAGTGAATTAAATGCTTTTCCTTCCTGTGAGGAGTCTAATATGATACAGACTATGCTTAAGCAGAATTTCAATATTCTAGTGTAAGTACAATAATTATTGTGAGGAAGGTGTGTGTATATGCGTAGGGTGCTGTGTATTTGGCCAGATAGACACAGAAACACCCAAACTTTCTAGGCAACAAAACTGTTAGACTGTTGGGCATTGGCCAGTTGCAGTACTGTGTAAAACAGTTGCACGTATCAGAATGCTGCCACCCGTACTCTCACTTCATGTGGTAGCTGATGACTTAATCTTCGACGTTTAAAGTTGCCAGTGCCATATCGAAATACACTGTTAGCCTTTCACTTCCTGTGTGTCATGAATGGGAATCTGTTTTAGCTTGATCCATATTTTCTTCCTCTCAGTCCCAGCTTCCCTCCATGTGTTGTTCATCGTTTTGTATGACACCTCCTTAATCACAACAGTTTTATTAGTTACTGAAGCTCAAATGGTTAGGTTTGTCAGTGAGCTCCAGTGAAGGTAATTTACTGCAGGTCACAGATATGGTCTGAATGAATAATTAATAAGAAGGAACCAGCAGCTTTGGGTGCTTTAGTGTGAAACTTCTAAAGTTAGGTAACTTGTATTTCAGATTGCTTCCAAGTATGATCATCAGGCAGAAGAAGATCTCCGCAATTGGATAGAAGAGGTGACAGGCATGAGCATTGGCGCCAACTTCCAGCTGGGCTTGAAAGATGGCATTATCCTCTGCGAGTAAGTCTTGGCCCTGACGTGGCTGCTCTTCCAGTCCTCCCAGGGTCACCTCCCAGGGTCACCTCTGTCATGCCCTCTTTCCCAGTCCAGGGTGGCAAACCTTGATATTCTGCAAATGTTTTTAATGCTTTCCTTTACTGATGTTGAAAGGACCAACTTTACATTCCAGTCCTGGTTTGTTCCAATAAGTATGCTGTCACTTAATGCTTTTCTTTTCAGACTCATCAACAAGCTACAGCCAGGCTCAGTGAAGAAGGTCAACGAGTCCTCATTAAACTGGCCTCAGGTAACAGCCAAACCAGCAACCCCTGATTCTAGTTGGTTACTCTTTATGCAGCAAGAACTTGATTACAGTTTTTAGACATTTTAGTGGAAATCTGTGTACATGACTATATTTAGTTCTCTGATAGTGTTACTTTTCAAATGTTTCCATAATTACTTAGAATTAGTTCTGTGACTCTTAGATGTTTAGCTTAGAAGTTTTCCTATTCTGTATTTAGTCTGTGTACTCTCAGGAGTCGACACAGCTTACACAGAGAAAGACAACCTAGACCACAAGATGAATAAGGGGAAAATCAAGGAATTTAACATAACCAAGGGTTGACTGTAGAACATGGTATTAACCTTAGTCTTAGTTTATGAATGTGTATGATTAAGTAAAATTGAATCTTTTGTCTTGAGCATGTTTTGAGACAGAATAATCATTTAGTAACCACACATTTTTTAAAAATTAAAATTTAAACACAATAAATTGTGCATTAATGTAATTTTGTACCATTTGAGAAAGAAAATTCCAGTCTTGGATAGCTCAGACACTGAATTCTTTAAAACATGTAAGGACGGTCTTGACTTTAAAGAAAAAACCTGACTGCTTAAAAAGACCATTATGTAATCCACTATGAAATACTCTTTCCCTTTTTCTAAGAGAGCTACACTTACTATGTATCTGGTTAAGAATCCTTGCCAAGTAGCTTTCTGCCTTGCATCTTGTATTTAGTCATAAAGACTTAGAATTCCTAGATAATATGAATGTCAGTGTTTAGCTCCAAAAGTTATATGCTTTTTTTTTTCAATAGTTGGAGAATATCGGCAACTTTATTAAAGCTATTCAGGCTTATGGCATGAAGCCACATGACATATTTGAAGCAAATGATCTTTTTGAGAATGGAAACATGACCCAGGTTCAGACTACGTTGGTGGCCCTAGCAGGTCTGGTACGTATATGTCTTTAATGGCTGGTTAAAGAAATCCCTACTACATTGGTGATTAATTGCGTCTTTGCCCTCATGGGAATTCAGGCTAGGCAGGGAGAAGCCTGTCTCTGTGGTAATTATTAGCTTTGGAGAAAGGCTGCTGACATCAGCTGCCTCATACTGGATAGCTTAATTAGAGTACTCACGTTTCAGAGGTCTCTAGTGTAGTTTGAATGGCCTTAGATATTTTTTTCACCACGAGCTTGGTCTTACCGAATGAAACCTTTATCTGTGGACCCTATAATTTCTTTGCTGTTCCTTCTGTAAAACTCTGTTGGCAGAATCTGTGTAAGTGTTCCTTTTCAGTTAGTGTGCATATTTCTGTGTAGGCCAAAACAAAAGGATTCCATACAACCATTGACATTGGAGTTAAGTATGCAGAAAAACAAACAAGACGCTTTGATGAAGGAAAATTAAAAGCTGGCCAGAGTGTAATTGGTTTGCAGGTAAGTAATGTGGTATTGGGGCTTCCCTGGTGGCTTCAATGGTAAAGAATCCGCCTGCCAATGCAGGAGATTTGGGTTCAATCCCTGGATCAAGAAGATCCCCTGGAGAAGGAAATGGCAACCCACTCCAGTATTCTTGCCTGGAGAATTCCACGGACAGAGGAGCCTGGAGGGCTACAGTCCATGGGGTCGCAAAGAGCTGGACACAACTGAGTGACTAATACTTTCACTTTTTCATTCTTGCCTGGAGAATCCTATGGACAGTAGAGCCTGGCGGGCTAAAGACCGTGGTGTTGCAAAAGAGTCAGAGCTGACTTAGTGACTAGACAACAATGATGTGGTATTGCTTATTATTTTTCACCATCCAAAGTGTCTAAGGAATATATATATATATATACATTTTGCAATGGATATGTGGCTTATACAATTTATCTCCATTTAAAGCCCATTAGACAATGATGGTTTTAGAAGAAACCTCAGACATGCCCTCTGACTTAGTAATTGTTTCTCCAGGAAATGTTTTTTTAGTCCTAATTACGTTGTCCTAGTTTCCAAGAAAACATATTTTATAAATTCCTAAATGTTATTGACCAAATGAAGCAATTTTATAAAACCTCAAAGCCAGTCATTTATTTACCCTAAAGCATGGTTTGTCAGTACTGGGGAGTTGTTCATTCAGGTATTTTTTTCCTTTATGTTGTTCTCTTAGAGAATGTCACAAAAACACCACTGCTAAATGCCTAGTATGCTAAGGGCTTTACTATCTGATCCTTTTGGATACAATGCGCCTCTGTTGATTGAGTCAAATGAGGTGGATCTGTTCATTAATTTCAGCTTTATTGGAGTATAACTGACAGATGAATTTGTTTTTTACACAGTACAAAATTGTACTGATGGCGAGAGATTACAAATATGAATTTCCAGTAATCAGTTATTTAAATTATGATAACTGATTACTCAAAAAAAATACGGTAACTCCATAAATGGAACTAGTAATGAAAAGATGATAATACAAGAGTTCAAAGATTAAAGAAAACAAATCAGGATTATAAAATACTGTTGTCAGCGTGATCCCAGTTTTATGTTTAAAATGCGCGTGCATATTTTTGTGTGTGTGTGTGTGTATTTGTAGGTACATGTGTCTGTGTATATACACAGAAACAAGGTAAAACTGAACGGTAATACACGAGTGAGTGTCTAAATGTTAGAACTATAGTGATTCCCCCCCTTGCTTTTTGCTTACTATATTTTTTATCTTCTCCAATACACAGGTTTAACTTGTAATGATACAGTTTTCCTTTAATAGATCTTTGTTTTTAAGGACAAAAGACCAACAGTAGAAATGTGTCCCCAACTGGAACAGGGTATGCTGGTTACCCCTGAAGCCATGTTATTCACAGTGGAGAAGAAAAGTTAAAATTTTCTCTCAATGTGGTTGAATTTAAATTCTTCATTCTGCCTCTCTGTGTCTAATGATACGTGAATTAGAGATATAAAATGTAGCTTTTTTCCCCTAAAAATGTTGATTTTAATGAAACTTAAGCCCTTGCTAAGCTGCCAGACAAGACACCTGACATTTACTATCACATTTTATACAAAACACATCTGGAGTAGAAAAGCATGTTGTTGAGCCAGAGATTGCTCTGTCCCTTTAAGTGGCTGAAGCAGGTACCCCTTAATTTGGTTGCCTGTGCTACAGAGTGTGGGAGAAAGAGTAGCATAGGAAATTAGTCACAATTCTGCCAGTGTCGTAATTTTGTGTGTGTCTGTCCTTCTCTTCCTGTGTGCACATTTTTATCTGATTATGTTGTGAGGTTTTATATCCAATGAAGTCTTTGAAATTTTTCTTTTGCAAATGAGCACCTTAAAATTTTATTTGTAAAAGCATAAAAGTTTTGTATTTAGTTAATGGCAACCTCAGCTCTGGAGGGGACTTGTCAATGGCGTCCCTTCTAAGAAATCTTTTTTTAGTTCAGTTGCTTAGTCGTGTCCGACTTTTTGCTAAATCTTTTTTAGCAGAACAGAAAGTTTGGTTGTGTCCTATAGATTGTTGACTTCTGATAATTAGTGATTTTATTTTTAACTTAAAAGATGGGAACCAACAAATGCGCCAGCCAAGCAGGTATGACAGCCTATGGGACGAGGAGGCACCTTTATGATCCCAAAATGCAAACTGACAAACCTTTTGATCAGACCACAATTAGCCTGCAAATGGGCACCAACAAAGGAGCCAGCCAGGTAAGTGATACCTTGATTATACTTGTTTCAGAGAGTACAAAAGGGCCATTTAAATTCACACTTAACCTTATTCTTATTAACCAAGTTCAAAGTGGTTATTTTTGTGCCATATATATATAGAGTATACTCCTTGAGGAAAGTAAGATTTGCTGAGAAAGCAAAAGGATCAAAGGACCTTTTCTGCAGCCACACAAGTACCGTGTGGCCACGGCTGTTATTGGCAGTAAGAACAGCTGGCGTTTCTACCGAACCGGAAGAAAAAGATACGTTTATTACAGTGTTCTTGCTCCGAATCCAAGTGAATTGCTCTGACTTTTTACTTATTTCTAATGCTTCTTAGTTTTAAAGGAGCCCTCAACAAACTTGGTAGGTAAAATTATCTGGTGTTTTACAAAGAACTCTAGCTAGCAGCCTGGTAAATGTGTGCATAAGTGGATGGAAATCAGCACAAGGAGAATGCTATGAATAGTATTCTAACACTATGCACGATGGAGGTATTTCCTGTGAAAAACAGATCACCAGTGCCTCGCAAGGAGGTGCACCCATGACTACATCAGAGCAGAATACGTCTTATATCCAGCAGGAGTGGGGATACGTTTTGAGAAAGCGTTTCGTCATGACCTCATGAGGCGTGGTGTTGCCCTTTATGGAGCTTGTCCTGTCACATGGGCTCTGTCTCAGGGCTGCCACTCAGGTATTTTTTACCGATTAAATCTGAAGCATGTGCTTGGCATCAAGGAAGAGATGAGGTGAGTTACCGGCCTGTGAAAAGGAGGGGAGTAGATGTTCTGAGATGGCTGGCTCTTTGGCACCTCAGAGCCTCAAGTCCTTAAGGACTGCTCAGAGTGAAATTTTTTTTTTTTTTAAGTTATAATATTTTGAGAAAGATCTTTATTTGCTTTACACAGCAGTAAAAATTTTATATTATACATTGCATATGTGCGTGCTCAGTTGTGTCTTGACTCTTTGCGACCCCAAGGACTATAGCCCATTGAACTTCTATCCATGGAATTCTCCAGGCAAGAATACTGGAGTGGGTTGCCATTTCCTGTTCCATCAGTGTGGTTTTTGTTAAATGTATTACAGACTTTTGAAGTTGGCAACCTGGAGAGCGTGTATGGTCATAGTAGGCATTCAGCTATAACTTTCAGCTATGCCAGCACTCGGCCTTGTTTCTCTAGTCTTTGTGTCCAGTCTCCTCCCTAATCCAAAGGAGGTGGTATTGTCTCCACCTTGTACATGAGAAACCTAAAACTGAAAGTAAATTAAGTTGTCTGAGGCCACAGAGCAACGTTATAGCAGAGCAAGGACTTGAAGGGAAGGACTGACCTAGCTTGAAAGCCAATGAATAGTACTTTGTAAGAGAGATTCAGCATTAAGATATTTTGGTAAGCTAGCTTTACCCCTGAACCGAATGAAAGTTACTAGTGTTCATGTTCAATGTGCATTTCATCATTTAGAGACAATTCACAGGAAAAGATTTTAGCTGCTGTTTTAACTTTGCTATGTTTTAATACTAGGCGGGAATGTTAGCACCGGGTACCCGAAGAGACATCTACGATCAGAAGCTAACATTACAACCCGTGGACAACTCGACGATTTCCCTACAGATGGGTACCAACAAAGTCGCTTCCCAGAAAGGAATGAGTGTGTATGGGCTTGGGCGGCAAGTGTATGATCCCAAATACTGTGCTGCTCCCACAGAACCTGTCATTCACAACGGAAGCCAAGGAACAGGAACCAATGGGTCAGAAATCAGTGATAGTGATTATCAGGCAGAATACCCCGATGAATATCATGGCGAGTACCAAGATGACTACCCCAGAGATTACCAGTATGGTGACCAAGGCATTGATTATTAGATTCACAGAGGAGCTCAGTATTTAGCCCATTGTTTTTATTCAGTGAGAACCAAGCTAGCCTTGAGTAATTTTTATCTTGTCTTCCTAAAACACTATTATGCTTATTGTACCTAAAGGAACTATTGCCTTACATACATTCCTTTTACCTTTTTCTGCCTCTTCCCTAAATAGTTGCCTTTTAGTGCTGTGACAGTTAAATCCTACAGCATAACCAATAACTCACATATGAAGTAAAAAGGAATACTGTGAAAGGGGAGTACTCTTGTACAGTCAATTCTTTCATTAAAAATCTATGCATTTTTACAGTCCTCTACTTAAACTGGTATTTTCAAACAATAGGAAGCTTTTTTTTTTTTTTTACAGTTTAGTATCTTGTTTCTACATGGAAGACTAAACATGCTTATAGCTAAATGTGGTCTTTGCCAACTAAATTTAAGATGCAGCGTTTTAGAAATTTACATATCAATGTTTCTACAGTATTGTTTGCTAATTTTTAAATAAAGTCCTGATCAGTGTGCATTTGTGATTATATGTGTACTTATTTTTTACCTAAGGCGACGAGATCTTTTCCGAGTGGTGTTTCAAAAGGAGCATGTACAAAACTGGCCTGCAGACATCAAAGTCTGGGGGTGCCTTTGCTCTTCCTGTTTGTGCCAATGTATCGATGTAGAATTGCTCTGTTTTCTTCCACTGTATTTATTGCTGCATTTCTCAGCATAAACCTATCCCATTGTATTTTTTATAAATAAATATTTTTTTTGAACATTGATACGAGCCACAGGCTGATTATTTTTCTGGCTAACTTCAGATGGGTAGAGTCAGACTTTTTTTTTTTTAAGTATTCTTTCCCAGCTATTGTTACAAGGTACTTTAACATTTCTTTACTGAATCTACACACCATTACACTGGGACTGAATGCTCTAGACGAAGCTTAGAAAAATGAAGGGACCTGCCCACTGCACACAGGAAATGCCAGCCAGGATTCAAACTATCACTTGACCCTTTGCTTATCCCATTGTGCTTCAGCTGCCTCTACCTCATTCTAAAATCCAATTTGGAATAATCTTAAAATCATCTTGGGAAACATTAGGGATGGGGTAGGGTGATTTTATGTCATATTCTAGGATGAATAGATACTAAGAAACATCTGGATCAGGGATAGGACATGCTGTTTGATAACAGATGAGGATTTATAGTGTTAGCAAAACCTAACCTTTGGGTATGACATGGAGGTCAAACATCTAAGTGTTATAATGATAAAAAAAAATCCAATCATGAAGAAGAGACAAGTGGTTAACATACTTGCGGATGTGTTCTCAGCCAAGTGATTTCATCCGATAGCACTGGCTCTCTCAGGCCTTGGGGGTGAACCGTGCCTGCTTGTTTTTCGCTGAGGCAGATAATGAGGACATAGGGGTGTCTGCACCCACAAAACCAGCCCAGTTGACTTGCTCATCACACAACAATGACCAAGTTTTATGCTTTAGAGAAACTGCTTTGTAAATCCTTTTCTTAAAAGGAGATGAGTTCAGCTAATTCAATGGTGCTGTTTAAGAGAAAAGTCGTAATCTGCATCTGTTACAGGAGACCTGAGCCTGCACGGAGTTTTCTGCCCTGCGTGAAGAGGGGTTTAGGGAAACATATTCACTGTTTGTCCTGCCAAATAAGCCAGACTGGCTGTCCTTTTAGGAGAGTGGGTAATTCTGTTCACCTGTTCATCTAGTTGAAGCACGGCTGACAATTAACATGTTAGATGTTTCTATTTGTTTAAAGCTTTAAAAAGGAAAAACATGGCACCCCACTCCAGTACTCTTGCCTAGAAAATCCCATGGACGGAGGAGCCTGGTAGGCTGCAGTCCATGGGGTCGAGAAGAGTCGGACAGGACTGAGCGACTTCACTTTGACTTTTATGCACTGGAGAAGGAAATGGCAACCCACTCCAGTGTTCTTGCCTGGAGAATCCCAGGGACAGGGGAGCCTGGTGGGCTGCCGTCCATGGGGTTGCAGAGTTGGACACGACTGAAGCGACTTAGCAGCAGCAGCCCAAGGACTCCCCTCCCCCCATTTCTCTGACCCACCACTGAATCTAAACCTGGGAATGGGGTCCAGGCAGAAGAACTTGAAATCTTCCTCCAGGCAGTTCTCAGGTGGGGCCGTGCTTGAAAACCACTTATGCAGAACGTTTGCTCATTTCTACGAGGTAGCCTTGTACTTTGAACAAAATTTAACTTCACATCTGATTAAGCTTGTGCCTATTCTATGCCATGCCCATCAGGTGGTATTTCCAGTTATACTTTTGGTTTTAATTGTCCCTAAATTGAAGAATTGTACTTTGAAAAGCTGTAACATAAATAGCTCATTTCCAGGAGTGGAGGATTAGGAAAAAGTTCTCTGTAGTAGGGCAATATTCCAGAGATTTCTGCTAAGGTTTATTGATTGTGAGTGAGGAAGTCCTTTTCAGGGTGCCCTGAAATGAGTTTTTACATAATGTGCTTTTTTTTTTAATTGACCGCATAAACAAAGTCTTAAAAGATTTTTCAGTCTCATTTGGTACAAAAAGGTTGCATACTTTTTCTCTGGTTCTAGTATTGTAATGTGGTCAAACAATGGGGACAAAAACAGCGGCGAAGAACTGGGACCACAATGGGACCGCACTGGGCCTTATCGTTTATTCTGCGCACGGCTCGTAGGAGAAGGAAACTTTTTCAGGTACAAATACCTGACGGGCACTTGTCTCACAATGGCCGGAGTTCTGTTCCCTCTTCGCTTGTTAATGAGTTCTTGTTTCTCTGTGCCCTTGTGTTTAATTTGTTGATCCTTTTTACAAAATTCTGAAAAATAAAAGAATGAGTTAGACCAGTGTTCTGTGTCCACACTGATTGGCAGTCATTTACTTGGCCATATCATTTTGGGAATTTAATCCTTAAAGTTTTCCCTGTTGAACTAAGATATCTTGGGGGGTAGATTTCAAAGTGGGTTTTTAATCAAAAAAGTGTAAATTGTAGAGACCTAGTTAACTTCCTAATACCATAAGAACCATAAGAAACATGTTCTTTGGAATACATACCAAATATGTTAAAGTGTTATTGTATTTTTATGTTCTTTTGGGAGAAGGATACACTTATTTATAAAACTATAGAAGTGTTTTTAAACTTCAGTGCCTGGTTGGACTAAGGAGTGCTTTGCATTCTCTATTTCAAAGCAGAAGGGCCTTAATGCCTAGATTTTATGGTAATCAAGTGAAAGAAAATTGTTAAAATGTTACTTGACAGAGACAAGGGAAAAAGATGAGAAGATTCATTCAGCTGTTAAAATATCCCTGTCTACACAGGATAAGGCAAATATGCAACAACTGTGTTGCAAAAGCTGTTGGGAACAGCTGCCTGCTATTTCCAGATAGGGTGGGGGCTCTACTGAGGGTGTGGCTTTTCTCAGCCTTGTTGTGCCCTGGTTAACAAAGGGCCTCACAATCAGAGATCTGTCAATAGTGGCCTTGAAGGTGACTGGTCTCCATGGGAGTGGGCGTTCCCTAAAATACAACTGGTATGACATGATATTTGGGGATGCAAAAATGCCTTAGAAAAAAGATCAACTGTGAAAGCTCCGGACCACACAACAGGCCAAAATAAGCCATTAAGACCATTAGGGACTTGGATGGCTACTGCATCCAAAATACCTCCTACCCTGGGTCATTTACTAAGTGTTAATCGTTCAGCTTCACTTTTCTCCAAGAAGAAGGTTTCAATAAGGGAGGTGGGATCAGCCTCAGAAAATACAAGGCAAATCTCACTCTCAGGACACTTGGGTCTTGTGGTAGAAGTTCACAGAGCCTGCCTACCCGGGAGAGAAAATAAGCTGGGTGCCAGCCTCCTTTATGTGTGAGTCTTCAACACTTTTGAGATTATGAGGATGGAGGTTGAAAAAGGAAATGAGATGTTTACTTACCAAAAACTCTTGGTCCATAAAGTAGGGCTTTTCTGAGGATCCATCATTTGTTTCTAGGTCAACAGCAAAACACAGGAAAAGTGCATCCAGCACAGTTTCAAACACAGATAAAAAACTGTGGGCTACTAAGTAGGCAAAAAAAGCGACCAAGAGCAGTGGGACTGCCCACACCTGAAGCACACGGTGGTAGTTAAATGCCATCAGTCCTCCAAAAACTGTGAAACACACCACCAACACCTGTCCAAAACAAGAGTTTGTTGAAAATGTCTATAAATTAGTTAGGATATTGTAGAAAAGATTTTTGTCAGGTATAATAGTTTCATATATGTGCATATGTGGGGGTGTATATGCCTTACTATAATGAGTACTTGTCAGAAAACTGGATACAGTAATATATGAAGAAAAAATGAAAAGCTATGATGATACCAAAAGAAAACCCAGTTAATCTGGAGAATGGGAAGAGTATATATACTTTCATTTTATTTATGCCTAATTTTTTTATTTATGTAGATGTAATGGTACCTCAGGGCTTCCCTGGTGGCTCAGTGGTAAAGAATCCATCTGCCATTGCAGGAGATGCACGTTTGATTCCTGGGTCGGGAAGATCCCCTGGAGAAGGAAATGGCCACCCACTCCAGTATTCTGGCCTGCAGAATTCCCATGGACAGAGGAGCCTGGCAGGCCACAGTCCATGGGGTCACAAAAAAGTCGGACTCAACTGAGCAACTAAGCAATGGTACCTCACAAAATTTTTTGTCTGTTTTTTCTTTTACTAAAAACTACAACAAGCATCTTCATTAGAACAGTTTTTTTTATACATCCTTATTTTTAAAAACAATGATGCATCAATCCATTGAGTGGATGTACTGCATTTAAACATGTGATTGCTTTTATCCTGGGGATTAAAGTGGATGGGCTTTCCAGTGCTGCTGTAGGGATAATAGGATAATAGGCTTTTGCTATATGTAATTACTATATTTCCAGGAAATGATTATAGGCCGTGAGGAACCTAATTCTTTACCAGACAAAATGGAACCCCCCAGAGCCCTCATCGTGCTTGGATATCCATAAAGATGGATGTGAATCTGCATGCCACTTCATTCAAAAAAAAAAAACCATCAGTAATTATGTGTTCCTTTTGAGAAATACAAGAAAATGAATTACTGCCTAAAATAAAACACAAGTCTGTTATAAAAATGAAACCTCTTAATAAAAATTTTTGGAAGTAGTTACTACAAAATGTATCACCCACAACCCTACCAAGCTAATGTAAACAATATTATCCATTTAGATATAACTACAACTTGGATTATTAGGCTGTTTTAAAAGGCATAATCAGTTTGTGCTTCTAGAGCTACTGTCACACGAAAAGTCTCTGGGACCCAGCTGTGCCCTAAAATATATGTGCAATTAGCACACATCTGTGCAATCCAAGCGTGTTCTAACTTGTTCCTGACAGCATCATGACAGTGACGCCCTGGAGACATACACCAAATGCCGCCGGAGCACACAGTGCTAAACAAGGAGTCATGAGTCCCTGTATTTGACACTGGCACAAGTGGAGACTAGAGCTTGTTCACTCTGGGGCTCCGTGAAAGCCACCAGCATTCGTGTCCTGTGAGGAGGCATGGCTGGAGGAAGCAAGGACGTCTAGCTTAGAAAAGTGAAGATGTGGAAGGAGGGTCAGGATGTCTGTGAAACTGTCTGTGAAATTTCAAGAATTTGAAAGGCAGTCCGGTGGAAGTAGGATGAAGCAAACTGAGGTGTGCAGAATGAAGCCCAGTGAGTGACAACTCCACGGAGAGAGACACCAGCCAGTATAAAGAACCTTCAACCTGAGGCACAGTTAAGAAGGGGCTGGAGTACTGCTACTTCAGGGACTCTAACCTACAACCCGGAAAGGGGATGTTATTTTTAGTTCGTAGGTAGGAAAAATGAGGTTTTCACAAGATGACATACAACTCCTTAGAAAAAGATGACAGCAGGAATGCAACTGGCTCCATCTGAGATATCAGTAATTCTGTATATTTAGGAAATTAATGCTCTTAATAATGTAGACATTTCATCAGGTTTTAACACTATGCCCATACATTTTTAAAAAAATATTTATTCATTTATATTTATTTGGCTCTTCTGGGTCTTAGTTGTAGCATGTGGGATTTAGTTTCCTAACCAGGGATTGAACTCAGGCCTCCTTCATTGGGAGCATGGAGTCTTAGCCACTGGACCACCAGGGAAGTTCCAATTTTCATATTTTTATGACAACCCCTATAAAACATTTATTCTCTGAAGTCATGGAGTCTTCATTCTAGATATGAAAAAGTGGGATCACAATGGTAGAATAGATCATTGCTAAGAATAAAACCAAGATTTGAATCCTGACTCAACCTACTGTGGAATCCTAGCCAAATTATTAAGCCCTAGTTTCTTCACCTGTGAAACAGAGATGCTTCACAGGATTGGTGATTAAATGAGAGGATGAGGCCCAGCACGGAGTAAATTTTTTGCTTAGGAAACAGTTCTCTGTCAAAGTCTTGTATGGTTTACTTTTTGGATTCCAAGTTACTTTATTATTTTAGTTAAGACATCCTACCTTTCCTAGAAAAATTATGAAGTCTCCAAAGCAGTTAACAGATGTAAAATGACTTGAATTCTTGGATAAGAGTTTGAGTGCATCTTTTGCTGATGTACAAAAATCTGTCCCATTAATGGCAGTTGTAGTGTATGCATTCTGAAATAAAAGACAATGGTTAAAAACATGATGAGTTTTACTGTTTTAAAGATAATACAATGCCAGTACAGAATATTTGCAAAATAGTTACTATAAACCCACTATCTCTACCCATAAAAGTCATTTCAAAGTCCCTTTCAGTCTCTGGAATATATGCACATACATTTTCACATAATTGTAGTAAATGGAAAAGAAATATTTCTGGTCAATACAATGGGTTAAATGACCAGTACTGCATAACTATCTTAATACACAGCAGAGTTTGAGGCCAAAGAAGTTTAGGTACTAGAAACAAAGCAGACCCTACCTAATGGTGACCACTGAACCACAAAGACTCAAGGGGCAGGGAATCAGTAAGGGCTTTAGGAGTGAGGGGCTGGGGGTTGGACCCCTTGTGGGTAAGAAACTGCTCAGGCCCATGCCAGGAAACTGAACTGTACAATCACAGAATTTATACTCAGTCATTCAAGGAAATTGGTCAAGAACTGCAACTTCCGCCTGGGAGCCCTGAAATGACTAGGGTCTGGGCAGAGGCAGAGGAAACCATATCCCCCAGGGCAGGGAGTGGTGGAGCCCCACAGATAACCCTACTTGAAGAAGTTGAAGTGTTCGTAGGAAAAATTTACAGGAGACTCAAGGAAATGAACAGCGCATCAACCAAGAGAATCTGCACCTTGAGAACAATCTGAAATAAAGCATTTGAAGAAGTATGTTTAAGATGTTAAGACGATGAGAGAAGGAAGAGTGACCATAAAGAATGAACAGCATGATATGAAAAATGAAGAGGAAATGGAACAGAAATTCTAGAAGTGAAAAGATATACAATTTAAATGGTACAGTGTCATTGTTATATATCTGACTTACTTTACATAGGAAATAAGCATCTTCATGTTGCTCCCTGACTTTTATTATTCAATTTTTAATAAATACATATTGTATCAGGAGTGTGTATATGCATGCACATATGTAGCTAGGACATATTTAAACTATTTCAAATATTTGCTATTATAAATAACTATGTAATAAACATCTTAATTTCATGATTTTGGATCATTTTTTAAGGATAAATTTCCAGAAATGGGATTACTAAATCGAAGAGGACAAGTGGGTGTATGTGTTCATATGAGATTTCTTGGGCCATTTTTCCAAAATACCTTTTCCTTATAACTATATGATAATTTCAAAGCCATCTATTTACATTTCCCCTGAAATCTTTAAAATGCTACTTGCACTGTCAGTTTACAATAATTTATAATCTCTCTTGGAAAATACACTGGAATGCTACCTGCTTCGGTTTTGCCTTTCCTTTTGGCTTAAAGGATGAAAGTTTTATTTCATGACATAAAGCTAATCCTTTCATACACCCATTCAAAAACACTGTAAAGAAACCAACTTGGAGTCTACTGCAGTAATCCAGCTCCCAGTGGTGCACGTCTTAATCAGAGCGAGTTACAGAGGAGAAGGGGAGTAAGGCCGTAGAATTATCTTTTATTTTTTGGCTATGTACACATTGCTATATTTAAAATGGACAAGCAACAAAGACTCACTGTATAGCATATGGAACTCCATTCAATATTATGTAACAACCCAATGGGAAAAGATTTGAAAAAGAGTAAGTCCATGTACATGCACAACAGAATCACCTTGCTGCACACCTGAAACCTAACTCACCCTCTCTTGGTAATTCCCTCTTCCCCACGGTCAACTAGAAAGGAATATTTGGTTCTCAAAGATGAAAGATTGGGTATTCACCTCCCCGGGGAGGGCACCCTGCCTGCCTCAGCAGGATATTCTCCGTCAGATGTCAGATGAGGTCCCTGCAGAAGTGCCTTAATGGTATTCCACAAGAACTTTGGATTTCCGACTTACAACGAATGCATGTAAAATTCACTTTTAAAATCTCAAACTGGCTGTTGGCAGACTTAAGTCCACTAGTTTGAGGACTTAAGTCTTGAGAAGTGATGTGAAAACTCATTGCTTATTATCTGATTAAGCATCTTTGATCATCTAAGGTTCTCAGAGCCCTCACCACCAACTCAACGTCCTGAAGACATATGTGCAGGGCAGGTAGGTAAATGACGGAATCAGTCTTTTACAGACTGAAAACCAAGGTCAAGGGCATTGTCCCAAGTGCTCTGGAACATCAGGGAGCTTTTTTTTTTTCATTCTAACTTTCTGGGTATGACACTATCAAAAGGCTATTTAAAAGCATGGTGCTTAAGGTAAGCACAGGCCCCGTCGGCAGGTAATCTCTGGGTTCAAGTCCCAGAGTCTTCACCACTGACTGGCTGTCAGTTTTGGTTGATTTACCCCCTTGTCAGACTTCAGTGTCCTGATCTATAAAATGAATTATAGCACCTACTGCAAAGGGACATTGGGAGGATTAAAGAACATTTTCCCTATAAAGCATTTAGCAAAGCACAGGCACATAGAAAACATGTAATAGAGGGTGGTTATTTCCCTCCAGACCTCACCAATGATGATCTCATTTACAACTGGGAAACACAGAGGCCATTCTTTAAGCACTGAGGAGGTGCGGAAAGGACTGGCGGTTTTTTCCTCTGCAGGCTTTAATCCCTCACGTTCGCAGGGACCCAGGAGAGGCAGGACCTGCTTCCCAGGTGACACCCCAGGTCCCCGCGTGATCTTGCTCAGCAGCAGGGCCACATGCCACTCGGCCTCTTTCTTTGGGTTCTGTCCCCAGCCCCCACCCCTCCACGTCTCCTCTTAAACTGCGGTCCTTGGTGGTCTCCCTGTTTCAGGCTGGGTATACAATTTCTGTGAAGATTTCCTTTTCCTACAGATCACAACCTCATAGTCAGTTTAGCACCACTGCTCATAAGCAATAAAAATAGATTTTATTCCTTGGCTAAAATAATTAAGTGTTAAAATGGTACTTTCTCACACATGTGTTGACTCCACAGATCTTGGGGGCCCGTAACCATTTATCTTTTCTTTAATGTTTCATGCTCCATGAAAGAGAGCATTAAAACCACTCTGACAGGGAAATTATATATATGCCTTCCTGCCACTACTGCACCGCTAGCATTTTACCACAAGGTTCAACCCTGCGTGCTGCAGAGAGACCTAGAATTAATGTCTGAATGAGGAGCTGGGGGAGGGAAGAATCACTCACGACACAGGATATGGATCGAACATTTCTGCAGTTTCAGCATTAGCTAACTTATACTTATTCTGAGGAGAAGTGCTTCCTTGTCAGGCAGCTGGAAGATGGACGGCAGTAAGTGTCCAGTGCTGTAAGTCTGGGCGTGGAGCACTGGCATCTTCCTGGGATGACAGAACGCTAAAGTGATCTGCAGACCCTAACACCACATTAGGAAAGAACTGATATGATAAGGAACTGAGAATAGATTGTGTTGGTGGTCAAGATTAATCATGGGATCCTGAAACAAGAAAAAAGGAGGTAGCCGCACCGGGCTTTTATTACCAGACAAAATTCAGTGTGCATGTTTCTTTAGCATGACTAAACAAGTGGACATGTCTATGCCTTGAGATGGAACCCACGAAAACCCAAAATCGATACAAGGCAGGTTTACCCACTTGACACCTCAACACTAGGTCCTATTGTCACTCTCTTGCCTGGGACTGAGGACTCCCTGCAGGTACAGGTGGATCAGCTTTCAGACTCTTGGACGGTCCACCAGGGTCTGTCACAAGCTGCAGGGGAGGGTGTGTGTGGGGGCTTGTATGGCTGGGAGGACTCGTGAATTATGAGCTACAACTCAAGCTCCAGTGAGAGAGCAGCATAGTAGAGTGGAAACCCAGCCGGGGGTCAGGGGAGGAGGGCTCATGTGGGAGGGGAAGGGATGGAAGATGTCATAGAACTGGCATTGGGCTGGCTTCCTGCAGGGAACGGGGGTAGATGGGGCCAGGCGGCAGCAGGAGACAGTGAAGTAAGACTCAGGGGTCAAGCAGAGAAGTGTGGTGGGACTCCCCCAGACCCGGACTTCAGCAGGGCTGAAACATCATGCTGTGTAGCAAGGGGGATGACAGGAAGGCACAGTCTGTGCTTCTGGAAGCTCCCCCAGGCTGCCCCGTGAAGGCTCAGGGCAGATCTCTTCTCACCGTCTTCTGTTGAGCCAGAAAGTCCTGCACCTCCCAAAGCTCATTCTCACCAAAGCCTTTGGGGGCCCCCCAGACACCTCCACTGTGCCTCCTGGGCTCTGCTTGAGTTGTACCTAATGCCCAGTTGTTAGGGGAAGCACACTGATTGAAACCGCCCACCCTGGCCAGGCACCATAGTAACCATTTGCACGAGTTGTTTTATGACAGGAGGTCCTGTCCTTTTGAACAAAAGGATACACCAACATGTCCAACCACCTCCCAGAATCCTCTCTGGTATCCATCTGGGCTGAACAAGGCGTGTACCTTGTTCACACGTGCAAGACACATGTCCAACCACCTCCCAGAATCCTCTCTGGTATCCATCTTGGCTGAACAAGGCGTGTACCTTGTTCACGTGTGCAAGACACCACATGTCTGACCACCTCCCAGAATCCTTCTCTCTGGCATCCAACTTGGCTGAACAAGGCATGTACCACCAGGAAGGACTCTGAGTCAGAATGGTTGGCTAAAGACAACCCAGAAACTAAGCCCATCACCGTAAAACCCGAGACTGCAAGCCATGTGACAGAGCTGCTCTCCTGGGTTCCCTTACCCTCCTGCTCTCCGCCCGGGCACCCTTTCCCAATAAAATCCCTTGCTTTGTCAGCACATGTGTCTCCTTGGACAATTCATTTCCGAGTGTTAGACAAGAGCCCAGTTTCAGGCCCTGGAACTGAGCACATTGGTATCATTAGCTATCAGAAGCCAGGGGCCAGATTCCCCCAAAAAGAACTCTTCTGTGGGAAGAAAATAAGAGTATGAGGGATTAAACTCATGCCAGGTACTCTACTCCCCTATACCCCACTTCAAGAGATGTCTTAGGGATATGTCTGCTTGCCAGAAACCTGGAAGCAGCTTCCTAATTTGTTCCTGTGGCCTTTTTTTTTTTGTTTTGCTATCAGTAGGCAGGTGTGCAACTTCTGTGTGTAAATAAATAATTGAAAATGGCAAGCACTCACGGAATACATACTATGTGCTAGACCTTGTTCTATATTCCCCTGAAAACATTTAATCCTCTTAACAACCACAAGTGGATGATGCGAACTAGAGCGCAGAGATGTTGGGTAGCATACCCCCGACACAGGCATGCAACCAACATTGCGTCACTTACAAGAAATGGACCTCTGACTCATTCAGGCCCATCAGGAAAACATTTACTTTGAGCTATACTTTGTGCTTCCTTCCAAAAGATTCAAAATAATAAAGTGGTGCTCTCAGGAGACATATCATTAAAAAGACCCAAGGATGTGGCAGGATGGGTTAGTAGAAAGAGGCTGGGTTCCTGTTAACGCTGCCCCCACAGACTGGCTCAACAGCCCCACTGAGTAATGTCACTTCACACTAACACCCGCTCTCAGGTTCTCGCTAGAGATGCTTCATGTTTGTGCAGTACTTCAGAGTGAACCAGGCACCCTCCTGCTATCATCTTACTTGATGTGCTTCTCACCTCAACTCAGTGAAATAATCACCATGGGTACATTATTCCCATTTCACAGAGAATTCTTATTTTTTGAAGAGAAAGGAAAGAGATTAAAGTGTAATTTTAGGCAACAGAAAAGTTGGATTATTTCTTTGATTTACTCTGAGAGTTGTCCAAGAATGTTAATTGCAGCTTTTACACAGAAAGCATATTTTCCCTCCTTAACTCAAGCCGGAAGCCAGCCCAGTCCACTCCACGTCCTTCATCAGCGAAGGGCAGCTATTAGTCCACCTATGAAACTGAAGCGGGCCCTTCTTCTGGTGGCGGAACTGTGAACCCGAGCTTCTGTTGACTCTTCAGAAAGGTAAACAGTTTCCCTCTGCACAGGAGGAAAGGCGTTTGCCAAAAGCCCTGCCGTGAATAGTCAGCTTTATTTCTGGAGTGCCTTCCTCACAAAATCCTGATATTTATTAACTCAAAATAAAACAAGAACTATGAAAACAAACCTGAGACACTGGATGATGAATAAATAACACTGGTGTTCATACTTTCCTAGGGACTGAAAGAAATACAGTGAAATCTGTGCCCAGAGCCATCCTGGTACATCCAGGGGTCTTTTCTGGTAAGACTTGCAGGAACCATCACCAGCGACTTTCATCTCAGCTCCATTTTTACCACAAACACATGCTGAGGAAGAAGGGGCACAGCCTCCAGGCCTGGCATCTGCCGCTCGGATCCAAGAGTTCACCGCTCACCAGTTACCCAAGTCCAGGGAGAAGGGGAGTGGGGAAACCTGCCAGACCCTTCGGGGTTGGGATCGGGAGGCGGGAGAGGAAGAAACTTGCCTTGGCTGGGGCCTGATACTGCCAGTAAAGCCGGGTGCTAGTATTCTTGCCTGGAGAATTCCGTGGACAGAGGAGCCTGGCGGGCTATAGTCTGTGGGGTTGCAAAGAGTCGGACACGACTGAGCAACTAACACACACACACACACACACACAGGCAGTGTGGTCCTGTTTGCTCCTTTAAAATGCATTTTCCTTTTGCTTATTTAGAAGAATGGCTCTATCATTTCCATGCTCGTCTTTAAAAAAAGATCAATCAACATAGAGACAAACAAGAAAGCAAGAAAAAGTTACTCTGACGCCTCCCCTCAGAAATAACCCTTGCTAATATCACGTGGACTTCACCCCAGTGTTTCCCCACAAAGCTACACAGCAGGGAGACAGACAGAAAAGAGGATGGATGGGCAGGGAAGCATGGGTCCTAAAACTGGAAACAAAAAGTACTGTAAAATGAAAGCACGAATGTGAATTCGACTTCAACAAAACGAAACTGAAACTGGACTAGTTGAATGTCAGACAAACGTATCTTCACACACAAGACTTCGGTTTCTAACAAAAAACAATCTTTCTAAAATTATTGTGAAAAACGTTAAGAGGTTAGAGTGCTTATTTTTTAACACCATGGCTTAAGTTTCAGCAGCACAGATGGTGAAAGATGAATCCTCCCCCGTTTTTTCCCTGCCTCCCGAGTTTAGTGTGTTTCGTTATTGCCGTGACTTTATCAGAAGTTTGAACACATACAGCTTCTTCCATAGTGACGGTCTTAGTTACTGAGTGGCATGTACGCAGCGCAGCCACTGTCTCTGCTGCGTGACACTCAGCTCTGGGCCAGCTGCTCTGACTCTGTCGGGCAGGGCACGGAGTAGGGGGGTGGGGGGAGGCCCGCAGCTGAAACGCCCTCTCTGTGAGGCTTTATGCACACTGAATGCATAAAGGAAGATGCTTTCTGCAAACCAAGAATGGCCTCCAAATAATACTTCATCCAAAGTCAAATTCAATTCATTGGTACATTTGTTCCTTCAGTAGAATGTTAGGATTAAAAGGTTATCCCAGACGCCACCCTGGAAAACCCTCTCATTTAACTAATGAGGAAGCAGAAGTCTCAAGAGGCTAAATGACCAGGCAGAGGTGATAAAAAATGGACACGAATCGGATATTCACAGTCATGCCCTCTCCTCTCCTCAAATCCAGAAAAAGCCTAGTCAGGCCCTGCCTCTTGCCGAACTTGGCCATCACTGATATGCTAGCAGAGTTCTGCGCCCCTCCAGGGAACCCGCCAGGACAAGGATGCAGTGCTCAGTGGTGAGCAGGCCCTGGATACAGGGCTGCACAGGAGCGCCACCTGCCTCCCCCAGGCCCTTTCGGAGGGCTCTCCCCGCGTCAACCTCATCTGACCTGGAAATCATTGGTGGTAGAAAAGAGGGAGGCAAAGGCAGGCCTGGGTGTCCATATGGCAAAATTAAAGTTGTGGATCTGTGCAAAGGGAAATACAAGGGATGGGAAATGCTCTTACTATTTTTTGACTTTAGGCTTTATTAGAAAGAAGACTAAATGGATTGGCTGTCTCTGGTGAGTGAAGACCATTGATCTCCTCCTCCTTACTCTTACCCTTGACAGGCAGCTCGGTGAAGCCAGTAGGGCTACAGACTTGAAGTCATAGGATCCCCACATAGCAGCTAGCACCCTGGGTAAGCTCTTCAGCCTCTGGCCTCAGCTTCCTCATTTGTACAGTGGCAGTAACGCCTGCACGGTGTCCTTGAGAGGACAAACTTAGACCATGTATGTAAATGTTTACCAGGGTGCCTGACAGACCATAAAAACTCAATAAATGGCTTCTTAGGTGGCACAGTGGTAACGAATCTGCCTGCCAATGCAGGAGACACAAAAGACACAGGTTCGATCCCTGGGTTGGGAAGATCCCCTGGAGGAGGAAATGGCAACCCACTCCAGCATTCTTGCCTGGAGAATCCCATGGATAGAGGAGCCTGGCGGACTATACCATGGGGCTGCAAAGAGTTAGACATGACTGAGCAACTGTCTGAGCTGAAATGGCTATGTTTTTCACAGACCCAAGAAGATTGGTTCTTAAGAGAATATCAAACATCTCTGATTTGAAGCTCAGGCCTGAGGAAATGGCAAGAGGGAGATGGGGAAAATAAATGGGAATGTTTACATGTTTTCATAGATTGCACATATGGGGGGAATAATTTCTAAGTCAGGTGCTTGTCCTTTCATGAACATGCTATTGATGGGAGTGGGGCGGGCAAAGCAACAGTTGACCTATGAGGCCTGCTGACAGAGAGCCTGGTAATCGATTGAGAGGTTGCTGGGGGTAATCACTGCTCTGTGCATGGCGTGGCCCAGCATGCAATGGAAACTCTCTTATAAGAAAAATGTATCTGTTTAAAGACACTGGCTGTTATAACAGATCTCTTCTTCCTGAAGCTCCAAAGACTACTTGCTCTTCCATTCTGGCCTCCTCTAACCACCAGCACTTCTGCTCAGAAAGCAGATTGCCTTGCAGTCAGTCCTAGGTGCTGTCAGGGCAGCTCCAACAAGCGAGGGCACCTCTTATGAGCTTGCATTTTTCTTTATTGTCTCCCTGATATCCCTAGCAGATGCTCTAGGCTGTGTGACGGCAGCACAAACCAGGGCTGGTGCTGAGAAAGCACGGGCTCATCCTTCCATCCAAAGACAAGTATGGAGGGTGTGCCTCTGCTGGCTCAGGGCTGGGCACCGGGCACTGAGCCAGGCTGACAGGTTTGTGTTCTTGGACCTCACGAAGTTTATTTATTGCTGTCTTGATGGAGGCAAGATGTTGGCAGGGCCAACAGTCCCTGAGGGCCCTTCTTGCCCCCACCAAGATGCTTCCTGATGAAGTCATCCAGCCTCAGCTGTCTCACTCCTTGGATGAATGCAAGTCTAGCAAATGCTTCTCCCTGTCCCACCCCTGTGCCAGCTGAGGTCTTCTGGAAAAGACAAAAGGAGGGAGAAGACAAAACTTGAAGAACTTCAAAGACTGGATCCACTTGACAAAACTTTAAGGAATTTTCTAGCCCTGCCTAGATAAAAATGCTAACTGTGCCAAAATGCTCTTAGTCACTTCCTCTCCTATTTTTCTGAAATGTTGGTAGAGATGAAACCTTAAATGGAAGGAGGACTGTCTAGTGGTCCCCAATGTGTGTGATGGTTCACTCTGTTCTCGACTTGTGTTTCTCTTCCTGCATCTGTTTTCTTGTTTTTGGTCTCTCTGTCTGCTTCATTCCCACAGGACTCAATCTGTGGCTCATTCCTGCAGGTGAGGGGAGGGAGCTGAGGGTAGGATACTAAGAAGACACTCAGCGTAAAATTCTTACTGGCTTTTGATTTCCAAAATTTTAGCTCTCTAAACCTTTCCTACCAGTGAAGAAGGTGAAGGAAGGGGGTTCCCAACATGACCCCAGTGTCTGGGAACAAAAGGTGGTCGTGGTCTTCCTCTATCCCCCAGTTAGAAAATGAGACCCCTCCTTGAACTGGGAAAGGAGAGGGAGAGATCTGTGGGTTCCAAACACATGTCCAGGTCTGCTTTTTTTCTTTTTAACAGAGCATGGAGAAGTGGCAGGACTCTAAATGGAAGTGTCCATTCCTAGGTCTGGGTTTGCTGGGCGGGAGGGGGTTTCAGAGACCTGCGGCTTTCAGAACTAAAATCAGAACAATCTCAGGCAAAGCAAGAGGGTTGGTTACCCTACCCACAGGCACATCTAGGCAGACAGGGCCATAAATGGCCTTCCAGAAGACTCCTGCTTCCCCAGCAGGGCCTGAAGGAGCCATGAGTATAGGAGGATGGACGAATCAAGGGCAAACTGTGTGTACTAATGCCCGGGGCTACCTGATACTTTGTATAACCCCATGGAGGGATAGCCCAAGAATAACGGATTAACTTTCTGCCAGTTCAGTGGAATGGGAGTTCACAGCCAGAAATTAGGTTGAGAGTCATGATATAATATTTCTTGCACATCTGAGATTGTGGTTGTGGTTCATCTTTGACTGTGTGGAAGTCAGTCAAAGCTGAGACTCACATGGTGGCAGCGGCAGCCCAGAACACCGTCAGGCTCTAGCTTGTAGCAGAATGTGAAATCAGTACCTGCCACATCAAAGTGGCTGTTACTCCCTCCACCACTGTGACTCACACCACCTTCCTTTTAAAAAAAAAAAAAAAATTTATGAATGCATTCTCTAGTCTCTGGCCAACAATCAACACCTTCTCCCAACAGGCCTAATGCCTAAGACAAAAACAGTTGGGGAGCGACAGCTGAAGACCATATTCAGTCCCTTAGAAGGGTCTGGCAGTGAGGAGGAGAGGGCGTGGTTTCAGAGGTGAGCAGTCTGAGCCTTGGACAACAACTCTGTTCCAGAAGCAGATGCAGATAAAGAGAAATGACATGAAGACACCTGCTCTCCATCATAAGGAAGATTAGATTTGAGGTAGGAGCTAGTTGATGGTTTAATTTCATTTCCCACACTAAATGAATTTGGGAAATGTCAAAGCTAATCTATAATCTTTCCGTTTAAGCACTTGGATAATGTTGCAAACTTGGATTGTGGAAGTTCTATCTTCCATCTGAACCATCCCCCTGCCCGGCCCCCACCCGGGCCACCACCACAGATGATGACCCAGCCTCAGTTGTAAGTGTGGTGCCCACCACAGGCACTACACTGCGGGCGTGAGGAACACAGGAGGAGTCAACGGGCGACTGCCTCCACCTCAGGTCACACACTGTTCCCTGGAGCTCAGTGTTTTCATGGGTCACCTGCCTCCTTATTTATAGGAAAACTGGATTTTGCTGACTCAAAAGTCAGTTTCCATAGATCAAAGTTAAAACCACAGGCCATCTCCCTCAGCATATTTGCAGCATACCTAGAACATGCCATGACGGGAAGGGACAAAGAACAGTAAGGCAACATGTCCTGAGAGTTTGGAGGGAGGGGCAGCGCACAGGCTGGCTCAGCACTTTGGGATCCACCTAACCCTGGGAACACACCTTCTCAGCTCACCCACTGAGTTTACAGGGGAGACTTCAGGAGCTGGGGTACGCTGTTGGCTGGACCTGGGAGAGAATGGTTTGGTCTCTTCGTCTCAAGGGTGAAACATTAATAACCTGCTTTTACAGCGCACTTTCCACCCCCAGCCATTAGATATTCAAGGTGGTATTTTTAATCTTCATCTGCTGTCTCTTGGATCTCTCTGTTCAGAACTTTATTAGGATGAGGGGGTGACTGATTAGGTCCCCAAAACCTTAACACTCAACTCTCGTACTTTCCTTCTGTGTAACCTGGAGCCTCTTGATCAAAGTGAAAAAGCAGAGAGTGAAAAAGTTGGCTTAAAACTCAACATTCAGAAAACTAAGATCATGGCATCTTGTCCCATCACTTCATGGCAAATAGATGGGGAAACAGTGGAAACAGTGACAGACTTTATTTTCTTGGGCTCTAAAATCTCTGCAGATGGTGACTGCAGCCATGAAATTTAAAAACGCTTGCTCCTTGGAAGAAAAGTTATGACCAACCTAGACAGCTTATTAAAAAGCAGAGACATTACTTTGCCAACAAAGGTCCGTCTAGTCAAAGCTATGGCTTTTCCAGTAGTCATGTATGGATGCGAGAGTTGGACTGTGAAGAAAGCTGAGTGCCGAAGAACTGATGCTTTTGAACTGCTGTGTTGGAAAAGACTCTTGAGAGTCCCTTGGACAGCTAGGAGATCCAACCAGTCCATCCTAAAGGAAATCAGTCCTGAATATTCATCGGAAGGACTGATGCTGAAGCTAAAACTCCAATACTTTGGCCACCTGATGTGAAGAACTGACTCACTGGAAAAGACCCTGATGCTGGGAAGGATTGAAGGCAGGAGGAGAAGGGGATGACAGAGAATAAGATGGTTGGATGGCATCACCGACTCAATGGACATGGGTTTGAGTAAACTCCAGGAGTTGGTGATGGAGAGGGAAGCATAGCGTGCTGCCATCCTTGGGGTAGGAAAGAGTTGGACACGACTGAGAGACTGAACTGAACTGAACTGAACCTGGAGCAAGTTGCTACTTAACCTCTCTGAATCTAAGTGTCATCTTCTACTAGAAAAAGAAAAAGGGTGATAATTGTACCTTTCTCATAGGATTATTTGTGAGGATGAAGGAAGTTAATACATGTGAAGCAGTTACAGCTTGGTGCTTGGCACACACAGTGCCTGATAAGTGGGAGGTATTCCTGTCTTGAGGAGCGGCACACCTTGTATGTGCACGTGTGTGTGTGCACATGTGTGTGAGTTCAGTTCAGTTCAGTTCAGTCACTCAGTCATGTCCGATTCTTTGCGACCCCATGAATCGCAGCATGCCAGGCCTCCCTGTCCATCACCAACTCCTGGAGTTCACTCAGACTCACGTCCATCGAGTCGGTGATGCCATCCAGCCATCTCATCCTGTCTTCCCCTTCTCCTCCTGCCCCCAATCCCTCCCAGCATCAGAGTCTTTTCCAATGAGTCAACTCTTCGCATGAGGTGGCCAAAGTACTGGAGTTTCAGCTTTAGCATCATTCCTTCCAAAGAAATCCCAGGGCTGATCTCCTTCAGAATGGACTAGTTGGATCTCCTTGCGGACCAAGGGACTCTCAAGAGTCTTCTCCAACACCACAGTTCAAAAGCATCAATTCTTCGGCACTCACCCTTCTTCACAGTCCAACTCTCACATCCATACATGACCACAGGAAAAACCATAGCCTTGACTAGACGGACCTCTGTTGGCAAAGTAATGTCTCTGCTTTTGAATATGCTATCTAGGTTGGTCATAACTTTCCTTCCAAGGAGTAAGTGTCTTTTAATTTCATGGCTGCAATCACCATCTGCAATGATTTTGGAGCCCAAAAAAATAAAGTCTGACACTGTTTCCACTGTTTCCCCATCTATTTCCCATGAAGTGATGGGACCAGATGCCATGATCTTCATTTTCTGAATGTTGAGCTTTAAGCCAACTTTTTCACTCTCCTCTTTCACTTTCATCAAGAGGCTTTTTAGTTCCTCTTCACTTTCTGCCATAAGGGTGATGTCATCTGCATATTTGAGGTTATTGATATTTCAGTCGTGTCTAATTCTTTGTGACTCCATGGATAGTAGCCTGCCAGGCTTGTCTATCCATGGAATTCTTCAGGCAAGAATACTGGAGTGAGTTTCCATCTCCTCCTCCAGGGGATGTTCCTGACACAGGGATAGAACCCGTGTCTTCTGCATTGTCAGGTGGATTCTTTACCACTGAGACACCTGGGAAATTGCTGCATACCTTGGAGGGAGCCCAACAGTTGTCTCCCAGGAGCATTTTCTGATTAGCTGAGGGCCCCCTACATAACTCACCCTTCCTTCCCTATAATAAGGCCATCTTTCATTCAACAAACAGTAACTGCTTCTCTGAGAAGGTAGAAGAATTTCAAGTTAGGAAAGACAGATGGCAACTGTGTACTGGGCCTTTCCCCAGGAGGATAGAGGCTGCTGAGGCCCACTTGGGGCAGAAGGCTTTAGGGCCACACCCTCTTGATGTCTGAGCCTTGCAACATACCCACGGCAGGTGGGAGCCGGGCTCCAGCAAGGCTGCTCCCCAGGAAGCCACATAAAGCCAGGGCCCTCAGCCCAGCAGGTTCTGAGCCACACATCAGGAAACATGAGGACACAGTCAGTTTTCTCCCAGACAGTCTGGGGCCTCTGATAGATAGGTGTCTCAATTCCTTTCTATCTAAAGTCAGAACAGTAGCATTTGGCACAAAACAGCTGGGCTGTGAGGATTACCATCATCTATAAATGGGCCTTAATGTAAATGATCATATTGACACACGTGTGTGTTTCCTTCTACACCATGCTCACACAGAGGAATCTCTCCAGGGCTCTCGCCGTCAGCTGGCCACCCCAGAATAGCTCTAAGCCAGTCGGCGGGGGTGGCAGGATTCGGAACCGCCACTGTCACGGAAAGGACAGCTGTCTGGACGCTCTGTGATGAGGCAATGTCAATTACCCCAAGAACCACGTCCTCTTAAGAACCTTTACATCATTTTCATAATCAACGCAGAGGAATTGCACAATATTCATTACTTTTCTTTTCTGAGCTGCACATGCTGCTCTGGGGAGTAGAGAGGAGTCCCTGGAGGTTTGCCAGCTGGCTAAGGATGAACCAAAACCAGACACAGAAAAGTCACAGAGTGCCTTCGCTCTTGATGGACTGTGAGAAAGAGAAGCATTTGAAATTGAGCTAACTTCAAGGGAGGTGGCGGGGGGAGAGAAGGTTTTTGGGGTATTACAGAGTTAAGTCTGCCACAAAGCCTTAGAAGACAAAGACCAACTTTCTGTGCCCTGAAAGACAAGCAGTGGCAGGCAGTGTGGGCTGGGGTATGAAGCAGGGAGGGGAGAGATGTGTATGTTTGCCAAGTAGCAGCAAGTTTTTCTCCGTATTGGATTCGACAGGATTATCTGGAGTTTTTCTGACCAGTATATTTGTTAGTCAGAAGTCAGGAAGCTATGGGCATTTCCAGTCAAATGCTAAGAGGCAATAATCTCTGCATGCATTTCTTGATATTTCATATCTAGACAGACGTCACAGTAAAGTGGGCTGGCAGCTTGATGGGCTGCATTAAAGCAGATCTGAGTCACTCCATCCTCTCAAGTCACTGACCAGGAGATACGGCAGAAGATTCACCCAGCTACCCTGCATAGTGGCCCACAGTAGAAATGGGGAGTAATAGCTTCTGGACACTACCCTCCACTGTTGAGAATGACTGAAGTGACTGGCACTTTACCGCATCCAGTCACCAGTTGGATGTACTTGTTGCTGTCATTACAGCAGCAGTGTTGGGAGAACTGCCATAAGGGGATGAAGATAGCAGTTCACTCACATCCTCAATCCACCTGACAAGATTCTGGAGGCTTGAGATCCAGGCAACATAAAGCGTCACTCACCTTTGTGATCCCAGGGTAAGTCCTCACTATAGATAAGAATAACAACATGAAAAAAAAAGATTCAGGACTGTCCTGGTGGTCCAGTGGCTAAGACTCCATGCTCCCATGCAGGGGTCCTGGGTTCTAGAACTGGTCAGGGAACTAGATTCCACATGCTGCAACTAAGACCCAGTGCAGCTGAATAAGTAAATAAATAAATATTAAAAAGAAAATGATCCTGCTGTTCTGGACACAATGGGAAGACACACAGTTCAGGTTTTCCAACCTGCCCCACATTCCACACAAAGCGTGTCACAGCTGCAATGTGCTAACATGGTACCTGTGTGCCCCAGCTCTCCGCAAGCCACCAGGACAAGGCTGAGCACTCCCAACGAGGACCTCAGGTCATTCAAACTGACTCTCTTCTTCTGCAGAAGCTCAGTGAGGTGGAGGGATTCACCCAAGTTCCAGCAAGAAGGCAGAAACCAACTGCTGCCATACTTGGCCAGGGGCTGCCTTTACTTAAGAGCTCCTTCCAGGAAACAGGTTGGAAATCGTTTTCTAACCTGTTTGACCTCAGCCCATAGCTCACTTTCTACAGCCATTCCCACTTCTTCTGGAAGAGCAAAGAATTGAAAAGGAAGGCAATGCTCAACATGATAAACATACAATGCATTAAACAACAGCCAATACTCACCAGAAATGAAGTGGGAAACAAGACAAGTAGGACTGTAGTTGAACAACACAGCCACACCAAGGGGACTCTGGTGGTACCCACAGTGAAGGTTCCTTCCCCAGTCTGCAAAATCCCATCTCTGCCTGGGCTCACTCACAAGCCTTGAATGCTCATCAGGCTTCACTTTGGCAGTCAGACATCTCAATAGAATTCTGAATTTGAGACCTCAGGAAATTAAGTAAAACACCACTTCTGATTCCCAAATGACACACTTGAATAAGCTTTAAGGTGGTTCCACAGCAAAGAATCTGCCTGCAATTCAGGAGATGCAGGAGATGTGGGTTTGATCCCTGGGTTGGGAAGATCCCCTGAAGAAGGGTATGGCAACCCACTCCAGCATTATTTTTTTCTTAATCCACTCCAGTATTCTTGCCTGGGAAATCTCACAGACAGAAGAGCCTGGTGGGCTATGGTCCATAGGGTCCCAAACAGCTGGACACAACTGAGTGACCGACCATGCATGTGCAAACATACCAGGCACTTTACTGATTGGTAAAAAGCCTTTAGTTGTAACGTGAAAATGAAAATCCATGAAATTCTACCATTTGCCTATAAGAATTGAAGAGAGAACATTCTGGAACGTTTAACCAGTTTGGAACCCTCAGGAAGATGAGGTCCAAAACCAGTGAGCCCGCCAGTTGGTGTCAAACCTAGAGGAACACTGATCTAAAGCCACCATCAGCACTAGTTCAGATGTCTGTGTCGTCCGTGGACAAGATGTGCACTCAGGAAGGCATTTCCATGGGGAACCATGTGTGGACCATAAGAATAAGGGCAGGCCTCCTGCTGATGGGCTAGCCTGCAAGGTCCCACTTGGGGCCTTCTCAGTTGGGCTCCTGCAAAGTGCTAGAAGGGAGGGGGAGGCTGCAGGATCTCATCTGAAAAACTCTAAGAACAGCCTGGCCAGTCAGCCTCCCAGAAGCTCTGACACAGGCATGCCTGAGGGGAGGAGGTGGGCTTAGACCACCCTGACTGGCCTTTTCTGGGTTTATAATTGCCTGATCCAGCCTTCACCCCCTTCATTGTTCCCATACCTTTCCTGTCCTCCTCCACAAAAATCTGCCTTGAAATCAGCCTTGCTTCACAGCCAGTCTGGACTCTGGCTCAAGCAGGTGCTCAAGAGACCCACCCTAGGCAGTGGCTGTGACTCCCTCTCTGGCTGTTTTAAAATGCACAGTGTTCAGGGCTTGGGTCCCAGAGGCAACATGGATAGGGATTCAACTCCTAGTTCTGCCACTAACTAACTACAGGCCCTCTCTAAGCCTCGGTTTCCTCACCTCTATGTTGGAGATAACTATCTCAGGGGACTTCAGTGAAAACTCACAATTGATCTACTGCAGGAAAGTGCTGAGCACACAACTAGCCATACAGTGAGGGTCAAGTGCATGTGTTATGTGCTTAGTCATGTCTGACTCTTGGTGACCCCATGGACTGTAGCCTGCCATGGAATTTTCCAGGCAAGAATACTGGAGCAGTTGTCCTGTCCTACTTCAGGGTATCTTCCCAAACCAGGGATTGAACCCGTGTCTTTTGCATCTCCTGTATTGGCAGGTGGATTCTTTACCACTGCGCCACCTGGGAAGCCCGTGAGTGCCAAGAAGCCGCGGCTACTGTTGTTGCTATCAGCTGTGACCTCCGGTGATGCTCTATGCTCATGCCTGACAAATCCTACCTCTTCAGTGCAAGCTCTCCTAATCATCAAGTCAAAGCACCTCCCCATACCAAGACTCCCTTTCCTGAACTTCAAAGACCTCATTCCAGCACATGCTGCTGCTGCTAAGTCGCTTCAGTCGTGTCCGCCTCTGTGCGACCCCATAGATGGCAGCCCATCAGGCTCCCCCGTCCCTGGGATTCTCCAGGCAAGAACACTGGAGTGGGTTGCCATTTCCTTCTCCAGTGCATGAAAGTGAAAAGTGAAAGGGAAGTCACTCAGTTGTGCCCGACTCTTAGCAACCCCATGGACTGCAGCCCACCAGGCTCCTCTGTCCACGGGATTTTCCAGGCAAGAGTACTCGAGTGGGGTGCCATTGCCTTCTCCGCATTCCAGCACATACAGTTATATAAATATCTCATGCAAGTGTTTCACAGTGCCCCCATTCCCCACACTAGTTTGTCTGCTCCTTGAAGCCCTGACCTGCTTTATATAGACTCTGTTTCATCACAGTCCCCCCCTTGTTACACCTTAGTGGTTTGAATACAGCATAAATAGATGTTGGATAAATAAATGTGTGGGTGTACACACACTTGGGATTTAATGTAGAGAGGCAAGTAATGAGAAACGATGAGATGTGGAATTTCATTCCCTACCCTGCAGGTGAATTACCTCGTACTCTTAGGCTGGGTATCAACAAAATGCGGCAACTGCCACTAGCCTCCCTCCCAGGGCTGTGGAAGACGGATTAGGCTTTTAAGCACCAAAGCTGAAACACAGCCCGCTCCTTGATGTTAAGTAAAGAAGAGCATCTGGGTTCTGATGGTAACAAATGGATCTCATTCCCCTTTAGCATTTCCCGGCTCTTTCTGCACAAAACTAGCAAAATTAAAAAAAAAAAAAAAAAAAAAAGCCTCAACTCTTTTAAATCGGATTTCCAGAGAAAATCTTTTCCTAGCAACTCATTCCAGTGCCAGGAAATTTTTCAAAGGCTAATCTAAACTCCTTCTCTCACTTTAAGCTCCCTTTCCTTTGTCCACTGCCAAATAAGATCGACAATAGCTCTGGCCACGACTCCACAACAATCATCTTTATTCTTACAAATCTTTTTTTTTTTTTCCTTACCATGCTGCATGGCATATGGGATCTTGGTTCCCCAATCAGGGATCAAACCCGTACCCCCTGCATTGGAAGCACAGAGTCTAAACCATTGGACTGCTAGGTAAGTCCCTACAAATCTTTATTTCACTCTGCTTTCCAGGAGTTGTTTAGACAACAGGTGACCTTTCCCTCCTCATCAGTATTCGCTTTGCTTCTTTCTCTTTTATTCTTCCTCCTCTTCTTTCTCAATCTCCTAAACCTGAGACGTCCCAGCAGTGCCCACATCACCTGGCAGTGCCCAGTCCTATAGGAGTCACCCCACGTTAAAGCTGCTCTAGGGACTTCCCTTGTGGTCCAGGGGCTGAGACTCTGAGTTCCCAATTCAGGGGGCCTAGGTTCCACCCCTGGTTAGGGATACAGATCCCATGTGCTATAACTAAACAGTTCAAGTAACACAACTAAAGATCCCACATGCCACAACAAAGACTGAAGATCCCATAGCCTAATAAGTGAATGGAAAAAATACATATGTATACATGTTTTTTTAAAAAACCTGCTCTGGCAGCTGGTTTAGGCCCAGGCACAATCACTGGCACCAAGATCAAAATTCAAAGACCCATCCCTGTTTGCAACACTGATTCACCATGAGCTGGATCCTCGAGGCTAGCTGAGTCTTTTTGTGATTCAGGGACAATCATTCCCATTGTACATCTGTTAAAAGGATTTCAACAATTTATAATAATTATACTGCGATTAATACTAACACTGCTTATGATTTTGGAAACATTTTGAAATCCCAAAAGTAAAGGTACAGGGTTAATATAAGATGCTGTAACATCAGAATGCAGAAAGTATATCCCTTAGGATAAGAGGGCAGAGAAAACAAGCAAGGACATAGTTTGAGACAGTGGCTTTCAAGTGTGTTCAAGCAGCAGAGCCTGTCTTTAAATGAAACCTTCAGTGGAATCTCACTCCTCAACCAGATAAAAGTGGAGCTGCTCTGGTTGGAAGGCAGGAGCGGGAGGTGGTGATGTTGATATGAGCCCAGAGCCCATCCTTCCTCCTCCTCACCCATTTCTCTCCTCTCCTGAAGTGGTGGTCCCTGCAGTATTCATAGAGCCCCAGGGTGGGGGTCTATGAAGCAGTGAAAGAGGGACATGGAAAGAACCTGAATTTACTGACACTGTGAGGGAACAGCAACTCAGCTTTAGGGCCCTAAAGGACCATGTGGCCAACACATCGGTATATCAAAGGTTCCACTGCTTTCGTCTTTCTAATCCGTCTATGTGTATCTTAGCTTGATTTTCATGTATATGTATTTTATCACAGTAAATATTTGTAATGCATCTCAATAGCATCTTCATAGAATAAGTTGGTGTCTGGATGTGTACACAGAGTTCTAGGGGAGACAGGCTTGTACATTACACTGTGACAAGACATTCACAGGGTCTGGCTTGACTTGCTACGGGACCTACCATTCTGAAAGGTGCAATAGTATTTTACTGTGCTTTATACATGCTTGCTTGATGTGATCCAAGTGAAAGCTAAACACACTCTAAAATGTATGCCGAGTGTCTTAAGAAGAGCTTTAAATATAGGGTTTACTACAAGAAGACTACAATCTCCCCCGAATAATGAAAGGTATTCTTAACACCATTTATAAGACATTAAACATAGATGGTCTAATTAGTCCCTTTACTTCTACTGGTACATTTATTAGGAAGAGGGGCAAAAATAAGAAGTACTTTTCTAAGCGAGTACTGTGAACATTTAAATTATAAAACAGCCTGCTGACTTACAAAAATACTGCTTTGTGTAAATTTGACTAAGGATTATTAAAATTTCCTAAATTATCAACAGAAAAATAAAATACATATCTAGTTTTCCACCGGTTTGAAAGACTCAGGAGGAAAAAAATCTGAAATTCAAACAATCACAGTATATAATTTTTCTGATTTTTAAAGGAATATTTATAGCTTGAAAGTGAAAGGCTGGTGAAATACATAAAAATTAGGGAGGCAGTCCTTTTCCTATTTCAGGAAAATTATAGTTCTTGGAGAAGACATTGAAAATTAGCTCTCAGTTGACACATATGCATTGTATTAGAGTTTCTAAAGCCTCCTTTTTTTTTTTGAAAGAGAGACACATTTCTTCCAGAATTTGAAGACTTGTATTAACGACCTAAGGTTCTAAGGTAAAGGACTGCAGATGACAGCCAAGGAACCAGATCCATCCATCCATCTCTGCTTCCCTCAGGTCAGAGCTAAGAATAATTCTGTTAAAAAAGTTGGAGAAATTAAAAATAAGGAGAATATGTCTTGACACATAAAAAATATAAAATTCAGATTTCAGGCACTTCCCTGGTGATCCAGCAGTTAAGAATCTACCTTCCAATGCAGGGGATGTGGGTTTGATCCCTGGTCAAGGAACTAAGATTCCACATGCTGCAGGGCAACTAAGCCCTCGCACTACAACAAAGACACAGGGGAGCAAAAACAAAAAATAAAATTCAGATTTCAGCGCCCATAAGTTCTGCTAGAACACACTCAGGCCCATCCAGTTACATCCTGTCTGTGGTTGCTTTTCTGCTGCGGCACCAGAGCTGAGTAGCTGTGACCGAGACCCAAATGACCCAAAACCTGAAAACTTTTACACAATTTGGCCTTTACAGAATAACTGGCTAACCCCTGGCCTAAGAGACAGTACCCACTGGCAGGCCCTCACACCATGTCCCCGGCGCAGGAGACGTACCTGGTTGAGATGGCGCAAGCACTTGTCCAGACACCAGAAACAGCAGCAGCAGCACTGGGACACGCACCTGGACAAGGCACCGTCCTGCTGGGTCAGTTCAGAAAGAAAGGAACAGTGTCACCAACAGCACAGGAAAGAGGCAAACAGAAGTGTCTTCCAGCACACCCTGTTCCTACTTGGAGATCTGTGTACCTGGAGAAGCACCACAGCAATTCTCATAGGTACAGAAGTTCTTCTATTCTGTATATGCTACTGCTACTACTAATTACTATCATTACTATACTGATGAGCAAGGGTTCTCTTCTGTGGGCTTACCTGTTAGGAGTGCTGTTGAGTTCAGCAGAAAGGGAAATGGATTAGCCTGTTTTTACTAGCAAAGGTGAACCAGACCTTTTGGTTCTAGTAAAAAACAAACAAACAAACAAACCTCTCTTTCTTCATGTTTTCCTAAGTGTCTTCAATCATAAACTCTGCTTTTTCAAACCATAGTTTATATTCATGAGAAATTCACATCCCACAGACAATAAAACTAATGTATTGTAGATACTAGTTATGTGTCCACACACACACAAAAATCAGGTTTAATTTTTTGGAAAAACATCCCATATTAAGACTTTCAGGGTTAAATTTTGGGGGATAAGTTAGTCCTTTGAAATATAACTTGAACTTGTGTATAACTCAAGAATGGATGAATTAATAAAACTTGTTGGGGAAAGGGGTGATTAAATGTATCTTACTGCCCAGACTGGGGTGGGGGTAGGGGAGAATCCCTGAAAACAGTCCTGAAATAGTTTTCTATTAGGACCCCAGGGACAACTTAGCCTTATATAGACATTTTCTTGTCCCAGTGTTAATTCCACTGGATGAAATCTGACCTGCATCCTTTTTAGCCTGGCTATGGTTGTGAATGAGCCATTTAATGTAAGAAGGATCTCAGAGTGGCTGTATGAAATGCTTATACTGCAGGTACAGTATTGGGCTGTATGGCTGCTGAGGAAGACTATTTTTTTTAACCTAAGAAAGGACACATGTCTCCAACAGTGACATCACTAAAAGGGAGTTTGACCCCTTAGTCCTTATGGGATCTAGGAAGTGATAAATAACCTCTTAGACTTCTGCCAGAGAGGCTGACCCATTGACTGTTAGATTTATGGAAGCTGTTTCCCCAAAGAGTTTAAGGTGCCTAGCTCTGGGGGGTACAGTGAGTTCCCTGATGTTTATTAACTTATGATTATCTAGTACTAATGCATCAGATCAGATCAGATCAGTCACTCAGTCGTGTCCGACTCTTTGCGACCCCATGAATCGCAGCACGCCAGGCCTCCCTGTCCATCACCAACTCCCGGAGTTCACTCAGACTCACGTTCATTGAGTCAGTGATGCCATCCAGCCATCTCATCCTCTGTCGTCCCCTTCTCCTCTTGCCCCCAATCCCTCCCAACATCAGAGTCTTTTCCAATGAGTCAACTCTTTGCATGAGGTGGCCAAAGTACTGGAGTTTCAGCTTTAGCATCATTCCTTCCAAAGAAATCCCAGGGCTGATCTCCTTCAGAATGGACTGGTTGGATCTCCTTGCAGTCCAAGGGACTCTCAAGAGTCTTCTCCAATGCCACAGTTCAAAAGCATCAATTCTTTGGCACTCAGCCTTCTTCCCAGTCCAACTCTCACATCCATACATGACCACAGGAAAAACCATAGCCTTGACTAGACGAACCTTTGTTGGCAAAGTAATGTCTTTGCTTTTGAATATGCTATCTAGGTTGGTCATAACTTTCCTTTCAAGGAGTAAGCGTCTTTTAATTTCATGGCTGCAGTCACCATCTGCAATGATTTTGGAGCCAGAAAAATAAAGTCTGACACTGTTTCCACTGTTTCCCCATCTATTTCCCATGAAGTGATGGGACTGGATGCCATGATCTTTGTTTTCTGAATGTTGAACTTTAAGCCAACTTTTTCACTCTCCACTTTCACTTTCATCAAGAGGCTTTTTAGTTCCTCTTCACTTTATGCCATAACACATGCATATATACATATATGAGGGCTTCCCTGATGGCTCAGAGGTAAAGAATCCACCTGCAATGCAGGAGCCACAGGAGATGCAGGTTTGATCCCTGGGTCAGGAAGATCCCCCGGAGGAGGAAATGGCAACCCACTCTGGTATTCTTGCCTGGGAAATCCCATACACAGAGGAGCCTGTTGGGCTATAGTCCATGAGTGAGTGAGTGAAGTTGCTTAGTTGTGTCCGACTCTGCAACCCTATGGACTATAGCCTACCAGGCTCCTCCATCCATGGGATTTTCCAGGCAAGAATACTGGAGTGGGTTGCCATTTCCTTCTTCAGGAGATCTTCCCGATCCAGGGATTGAACCCAGGTCTCCCACATTGTTGGCAGATGCTGAGCGACTAAGCAGAGCATGATATACATATATGAATATATTTAATATATATAAACTATATGAATCTACTTGAAATAAAAAGTTGCTCTGTTCTTCAAGAAATCTTTCTCCAAGTTTCCTAAAATTGAAGGATTGATTTCAAAATGCAACAGCCAGAGTAGATAGATTTATCCTGGATGGTGAAATGTCTCTTTAAGTCACAAACATGTAGTTAAGCAATATTTAACAGAAAATACTCTCTGATCAGGGGTGATGGCTTAGTGTGCATTTCAAGGTAAGGAAGCTAGATAATTTTATATGAAAGCCAATCAACTGTTCTTAATTAATATACTAATCTTAAATCTTGATTTACAATTAAATCTTGTTTGGGCTTCCCTGGTGGCTCAGATGGTAAAGAATCTGCCTGCAATGCAGGAGACCTGGGTTTGATCCATGGGTTGGGAAGAATCTCTGGAGAAGGAAATGGCAATCCACTCCAATATTCTTGCCTGGAGAACATGGACAGAGGAGCCTGACAGGCTACAGTCCATGGGGTCACAAAGAATCGAATACAGCTGAGCAACTAACACTGACTGACTGAAATCTTCAACAATTCAGATTTCTGCTCAAAAGAGCAACAAAAACAATTCTAAAGTATCATTACGAATCCACATGTAAAACTTTCCCCGTTTACTAAAAGCACATACCTATGCCCAAATGGCTGGACTCTGTCAAACTCTGACCAAGTCACCAACACAGAGGTGGGAATGGGAGGGTGGGGAAACTAACATTGTGTGAGAACAGAAAAGTTGGGAAAAATCCAACCTTTCCTTATTTGGCAGGCCAGAAATACCACGAGAACAGCTGTTTTCCTGGTGTTTTGGTTTCCACTGGCATTCATAACCAAATGTGCATGGAAATAAAAACCAGGGAGAAGAAAAACCCCGAGGCACAAAAGCCCCACAGTTTTCTGTCTTTTGAGCTGAGATTTAGGTCAGTTTGCCCGTTTCTCACTATTAAGCATGAATGCACACACAGGCACATGCAACTAACTTCCCCTGACACCATCCAGGAGACACAGAAGCTGGGGAAATCTCCTCATCTTACGGTATATTTTTCTTTCTTTAAAAAAGCATGATAAATATCCATAAAACCTTGCTTAAATTTCATCTTAAGAATTTCTCCCATTTGTTCAGCATTTAAATAGGAAGAAAACCCAGCAAGCTAAGAACTATGTCCTCCCTACACCACCTGTGCCACCATGTTGGAGAAAATCCAACAAACTTAAACAAAACAGGGAGCTGGACAGGAAGGTTGGTGGGGGTGGGGTGCGGATGGGACCTGAAGCCCATTGGAGCTTTCTGAATGGCCCCTGGCACAGGTCACATTCCTGTCCTGGGACCCAGTGCAATTCTCCAGTGATTCACTTTTCTGTGACCCAAACACAGAGCACACTCTGTTTTAACGTGTTGCCTTACCTTCTCTTTCAGAGTGTTATACACGTACATGAGAACGGCTCTTGGAATCCTCACCACAGTGATTAAAAATGACCCTTTGACAACTGTTCCCTGATGGTAGCAGAAAAGAATGGAGAGAGATGAAAGGATCGGGCGATCAGGAGGGTCACTTTTATTTCTGGGAACAGGAGGAAAAAAGACAGCATTTTAAAAAACACTATTTAGAAAGAAACAAAAAAACTTCTCTCTGGTTCAAATCATCTATGGTACTAACAATTTAGAAAGCAGTGACGCCATCTGCATTTGGCAAAATTTTTATACTCCTTGCTAGCTAAGGCTAAATTTTTTCTTGGACTAAGTTAAGAAATATTTCTGGTGGTATTCAATGTTACAAACAAAGAAGAGAAAATTTTAAAACATACTGATGAGGTGAACAAGTTTTCCTCTTTACAACACCTAACCACTTCCACCAATACATTAAATTGGGTATTGATCCCATTTTCAGTTTCAGAAGTTTAATTATATAATAATCCCCTAGGTTTAAATTACACACTTTCATCTGTAAATATTGCCAGTACTAGCTTGGTCATGAAAATCACTACCACATCACATGACCAGGATTGGCAGCCAGAGAGTATCCGGCTCACAGCAGAGGGAGGAAGAGTTCTGGCTTCTCCAGCTCCTGAAACCCAGCTGATTTCTCCTCCGTTCTGTAAAGGTCACCTCACTGTGAATCATTTACGGGACTTGTCATGACACAGCTCTCAAGAATGCGAAAGTCAGTTTCACAGGCAGGGAAAAAAAGTGAAAAAGAACAGAATGGGCACATCTTTCTTCCCCCTCCCCCACACCTGAAAGATAAAACAAAGGCCTGAGGGCTGATGTCACCCCTCCCCTGGCCCACTGAGGCCAGTTCTAGAAAGTGAGGCCCTTTCCGAGAAGCTCCAAGGGAGGCTTGCTTTCTTCATAATGGATTATTCTACAGCTCGCTCTGGTTGCTAATAAGTCACTATGAATTAAGGTTTTGACCAGAGCCTAGGTTTTCAGGGAGGAAAAGGAATGCAGCCAGAAATGTTTCAAGAGCTGGCAATGGCCACATTTTGCTGTTATTTAAATCATCCAGGAAGGAAGAGAGAACATGAAAGTAATATTGGGAGCAGAGTAGCTGCAATCCAGTCGTCCCACAAAAAGGGCGATGTGTGTTTCAACTCAATATTGTTGAAAATAGGAAATGCCAGGGAAGCTATTGCTGATATGAATTCACTTAGATCTGATAAACTAGAAAAGTAGCACAGCCAGGAAAATCTGACACATTTTTTTTCCCTTTCCTCAGTCCTTTTTTTTTTTTTTTTTAAGAGGAAGACTGTTTACTTTCCCATTGAGGAGATCCATGTGCCTTAGAACTGACTGGTTCTCAAGCAGGGATGCAGGCAGACGAGGGCAGTGCTTGCTCTCCATCTGATACAGAAACAAGTGATTCACAGGCCTCAAGGGCTGGTCCTCCAGGTACTGAAGTTTGGGCTTAGGCATCCGTTTTCTGAGGTTTCACAGGGATGGAATTGACCACTTAAGGCAGGGTGGTGTCTGCACTGTCTGGATGGCGCTCATCCGTGTCACATCCCGGTGATGGCTCCAGACGCTTTTGGGCTTGGCTGGAAGAAGACGTAGATGTTCCAGAAGCTGACTTACCACTTGGGAGAGAAAATCTGAAAAGAGGGCCAGCTCACAAACCAGGCCAGCCTGTGGAGCCAGAACTCACTCAACACCCCACCCTAAGAACTAAATACCACCTTACAGGAAAGGGTCAATCATTGGGGGCTCTCGGAGACACCATCTTCCTGCCCTAGACTCTTATCCACATTCAAAGGTTATATTACCCTGTCACCCCTTCTCTGCTGTGCATGTCCCTGGGGCCTTCATCTCTTCACAAGCAGCAAAACCTGCCTTCAGGAAGAGGCTTTGGTTACACCTAGTGAAGCTTAAACTAATACTTCACCACATTTTGAGAACTGGAGTTTGGGACCACAGTGCCGCGAGGGACATTACTGAGCAGCTCAGTGATGGGCGTATGAGGATGCCACAGTCTCCTGGTGGGCTTCCGCTTCTGTCTACAGGGAGTACTGCATGCTGGGCACCTTTCGCTGGGTTCTGTGGGTGGCGGCACTAGGAAGGCCCCGGGCAGTTGGGGAGAGCAGGAGACTCCAGGATGTCCCCGACACGCCCAGCTCCTCTAGGTTTAAACTTGTGGCTGCTCTGAGTGCTGAAGGTGCCTGGCTCTGTGTGATGGAGCCAGGAGGTCCCAGGACACAGTATCAGCTCAAGTCCCTGGGCAAACCATTTTTTTTTTTAAGCACTACTTTTTAAACATTTTTATTTATTTATGGCTGTGTTGGATCTTCAGAGCAGCACGCAGGCTTTCTCTAGTTGCGACGAGCGACTATGAAGGGACCACTCTTCATTGCGGCGGCTTCTCTTGTTGCAGAGCACAAGCTCTAGGCACCCAGGCTCATTAGCTGTGGCACACAGGGCTCGACTCCTCTGTGGTACGTGGGGATCTTCCTGGACCAGGGATCAAACCCACGTCCCCTGCACTGGCCAGCGGATTCTTAACCCTTGGACCATCAGGGAAGTCCTGTGCAAAGCGTTTAATGCTCTTGTTCACCTATGTCTGTAACGCCTTTGGGTCATGGTATCTAAGTGCTATTTTGCAGCTATGATTTGCTTCAACATAACTTACTCCAGAAACTTAGGAATCTTGGAGGCACGTTTTAGCTCTGGTTAGATCCAGTCGAGTGCTCACTGAGAACTCTTCAACAGCATGGATAATTCACTCTGTGTTGCGGCTCCTGGACAAGGATCAGGCTGCACAGGATGCTTGGCCTCCACTGTCAGTCTGGTCCTGGGCAAAGGAGCGTGGTGTGTCCCTGAAGAGACCTCGTCCTTTCCTGACATTTCTTTCAGCAGAATCACTGCAAGATGGAGTTGGGAGGACTGTGGGGGAAGCTGTGAGGTCCATTTATCCAATCCCAAAGAAAAGGGAAACTCTTTGTTATGAAGAACAGGTCCTCAGCAGCTCTTGTCAGGGTTAGCAAACTCATGTGTCTCCTACCGAAATTCCTTAGGCTCAGCTGTGAATCCACTTCCTCACTTCCTCCTCAGCAAATCCAAAGCAGCTGGAAACCATCTTCTGTATACTTGCAAGCGATGAAGTCATGACTCAAGCGTCCCTTCTCCAAACTGAGCAGTGCTGGCTCCTTCCTATCCACCCCAGCCCCATCTTTATGGCTCTCAGTTGACCTCTCTGAAATTCAAGCAAATGGTGGTAAAAGGGAAATTACACAGGATGCCCATGTCCTGGTACTTGATGCTCCCTGGATGACCTCTTCATCCCTCTTACTGCTTAAATGAATGACAGAGATGAATGCACTCTGGCTATATTTAATTCTCACCCTGCATGCAGACTGGAACATGAGATTAAAGAATTATAAGCCCTGAGATAAGGGAAAACCTTGAGGTTTCAAAATTAGCACACAGTCAAAAAGAATGCAGAACTCTTTAATAAATGAAATAGCAGTGCTAAAAATAAGTCAGTATGCACTTTATTTTAAATTAGTTTATTTTTATCAAATATGTGAAATATCTTAAAAAGTCAAATAGCACTGCTAGGTGTAACAGGAAAAACAGCAGTTTTTTTCCTCCACCACTAATTGTCTCTCCCTAGAGGCAATATTTTAGCTGTTTCTTCTGGAACCCACCTTCACACTCCTAAATTACTTGTTCTTACTGAAATTTCTTCATTTTTTTCATTCTCAGAGAATGTCTACTGACTTCCCACTACAGAAGACACAGGTTTCATTCTCCTTGGCAGCTTAAACTCCCAAGTACACTCATTTTCCCACTCCTCTTTTTCTCAGTATAATTATACTGAAGCTCTAAAAGATTTCTCCCCAGTTTTATTGAGATATAATCGACATGTAACAGCATGTAAGTCCAAGGTGTACAATGTGTTGATTTGATCCACATATATTTCGCAAAATGATTACTATCTTAGCATTAGCTTATGCCTCCATCACCTCATATAATTAACCATTTCTTCTTTTTGTGGTGAGAACATTTAAGGTCTCTTCTTTTAGCAGCTTTCAAGTATATAACACAGTATTGTTAACCACAATTATCATGCTGTAGTTAGATCCCCAGAACTACTCATCCTCTAACTAGAAGTTTGTGTCCGTAATCCCTACCTCCCCTTCTCTCCTACCCCACTCCCGGGCAACCACCATTCTACCTGTTTCCATTAGTTCAGCTTTTTTAGATTCGACATGTAAGTGGTATCATCCCTTTTTGTTTTTCTATGACGTATCCCTTGGCATATTGGACTCAAGGTCCATTCGTGTTATTTTAAATGGCACGATGTCCTTCTTTCTCACGGCTAAATGACATTCCATTATATACACCAAATCTTCTTCATCTATCACCCTTCGATGGACACTGAGGTTGTTCCCGTGTCTTGGCTATTGTGAATACTGCTGCAATGAACACAGGCGTGAAGACATTTCTTCAAGATTCTTTTTTCATTTCCTTTCTATATATACCTAAGAAGTGGGATTGTTGGATCCTATGGTTCTGATTTTAATTTTTTGAGGAGCCTCCATACTGTCAGTTTCCATAATTGCTGTATACCAAATTTGCACACCCCACCCCACAGTGAAGGAGGGTTCCCTCTTCTCTACATCCTTGCCAACTTTAGGCACCTCTTGTCTTTTTGATGACAGCCATTCTAACTGGCATAAGGTGGGATCTAATCGTGGTTTTGATATGTATTCCCTGATGATTAGTGATGTCGAGCACATTTTCATGTGCCTGTTTTTTGTATCTTCTTTGGAAAGGAAGTTCTGCTTCTCTGCCCTTTTTTAACTGAATTTTTTTTTTTTTTTTTTTACTGTGGAGTTATATGAGTTATATATATTTTGGTATTAACTCCTTATCAGACAAATGGTTTGCAAATATTTTCTCCCATTTCATAAGCTGTCTTTTCATTTTGTTGATTGGTTCTTTTATTGTGTAGAACTTTTTAGTTTGATGTAATCTCACTAATTTTTGCTGTTGTGGCTTGTGCTTTTGGTGTCATATGTGAAAAATCATTTCTAAGACTGATGTAAAGGAGCTTTTCCCTTATGTTTTCTCAGAGGAGTTTAGGGACTTCAGTTCTTATGTTTGAGTCTTTAAACCGTTTTGAATTAATTCTTGTGAACCGTGTAATACAGGGGTTTAATTTTATTCTTCATGTTGTTATCCAGTTTTTCCAGAACTGTTTATTGAAGAGATTATCCTTTCCCCTCTCTAGGATCTCGGTTCTCTTCCAATGATCTATGGGTCTATTTTTATGCCAGTCCCATACTGTTTTGTGGTATAGTTTGAAATCAGGACAGACGATGCCTCCAGGTGTGTTCTTCTTTCTTAGAATTGCTTTGGCTATTTGGGCTCTTTTGTGATACAAATTTTAGAATTTTTCTATTTCTGTGGAAAATATAACTGAAAGGTTGACAGGGAATGCACTGAATTTATACATGGCTTTGGGTAATAAGGATATTTTAACAATATTAATTCTTCTGATCCATGAACACAGGATATATTTCCATTTGTTTGTGTCTTTCATCAGTCTTATACTTTTCAGGATACAGAGCTTTCATCTCCTTAAATTCATTCCTAAGTATTTTATTGTTTTCAATGCCAGTGTGAATGAGACTGTCTTCTTTATTTCTTTTTCAGATATTTTGCTGTTAGAGAAATGCAACTGTTTTCTGAATGCTTTGTATCCTGTACCTTTACTGAATTCATTGATTAGTCTAACAGTTTTTTTGATGAAGTTTTTAGAATTTTCTTTATATATTAATAAAGTCATATTACCTGCAAACAAAGGCAATTTTACTTCTTTCTTTGTGATTTGTATGTATTTTTCCCTCGTTTTCTTGCCTGATTGCTCTGGCTAGGTCTTCCAGTGCTATGTTGAATAGGAATGGTAAGGGTGGGCACTCCTGTCTTGTTCCTGATCTTAGAGAAAAAATTTTCAGTCTTTCACCACTGAGTATGTTTTAATTAATGTTTAGGGCTTACATTATCAGTACATAAATAACATTCACAACTGTTTGAAACCGTGTATTCTGATTATATTTTCTTTATAGCTTTTGACTTTTAAGTTAATATTTCACAAAATTAAATTAAAAAAAAAATATATATATATATATATAAAAGAACTACAGTGTTTTCACATCAGAATGTAACCTACTCAGAGCAGGGATTTTGTTTCTCTATCATTTTATTCTTAGCTCCTATAATACAACACTACCTGGAAGGAAGTAATACTGAATAAAAGTACTTTCTATTTAAAAAAAAAAAAAATTCACATTTTTTATTTGCGTGGTTTTCCACATGCTTCACCAAATGCTTCATCAAAGTATAATTCTTTTTCTCCACATATTCAAACAACATATCTGATATTCTCTACGTTTCCTTTTTATTTTTCCTTGGAGACATCCCTCCTGGAGCCCACTGCTCTCTTGCTCCTCCTTGGACTGGACATTTTCTGTACCTGCTAAATACCTACCCTCCCGGAAATTCCCTTCTCTTCCTCACAGTGTTGGAGCCCATTTCCTGAAACTCATGTTTTTTCCCACCTCGTTTACTCACTAGTTTCAGAGGAGAAAGGATATGGGGAGGAAATCTTTTGAGATATTGCATGCCTGAATAGGACTTTATCTTCCTTTATCTTTGACTGATGGTACAAATAGGTATAGAATTCTAGGTTGGAAATAATCTTTTCTCAGGATTTTGGTAGTTTTGTCCTACTATCTCCCTGGTTCAGAGTTGCTGTTGAACATCAGATTCCATTCTAGTTCTTTTTAAATTTTATTTTTTATTGAAGTGTAGTTGATTTATAATACTGGTTTCAGATGTATGACACAGTGTTTCAATATTTGTAAAGATCATACCTCACTTGAGTTATTTTAAAATATTGGCTGTATCCCCTGTATTGTACAATATACAGCTTATTTATAGTATACACAGTATTCAATACACAGCTTATTACAGTATACACGGTAGTCAATATACAGCTTATTACAGTACACACAGTGGTCAATACACAGCTTATTATAGTACACACAGTAGTTGTGCCTCTTGGTTTCCTATCCTCTCCTTGACTCTGTCCACTTCCCTCTCCCAGATGGAAATCACTAGTTTATTCTCTAAATCTGTGATTCTGTTTCCATTTTGTCATATTATTTTTTAGATTCCACATTTAAAGGATAACATATAGTATTTGTATTTCTCTAATTTATTTCACTAAGTCTAATGCCCTCCAGGTCCAACCATATTGTTGCAAAATAGCAAAATTTCATTCTTTTTTATGGTTAATATTCCATTGTATAAATATACCACATCTTCTTTATCTATTCATCTACTGATGGACACTTAGGTAGCTTCCATGACTTGACTATTGTAAATAAAGCTGCCTGAACACTGTGGGGTGGTGAGGAGTATATATCTTTTTGAATTAGTGTTTTCATTTCCTTTGGCTGTATACCCAGCAGTGGCATTCATTCAAACAGCAATTCTATTTTCAATTTTTAAGGAACCTCCACACTATTTTCCACAGGGGCTGCATCAATTTACACTCCCACCAACAGTGTACTCGGGCTCCCTTTTTTTCATGTCCTTGCCAACATTTGTGGTCCTTGTGACAGTAGCCATTCTGACAGGCGTGAGGGGATATCTCATGGTTTCGATATGCATTTCTCTGATGATTAGCAATGTTGAGCATCTTTTCATGTGTTTGTTGGCCATCTGTATGCTTTCTTTGGAAGAATATCTGTTCTTCTCATTGTTAAATTGGGTTCTCTTTTTTTATACTGAGTTGTATGACTTCATTAATAAATAGTTTGGATATTAACCCCTTATTGCTCGTATCAATTACAAGCATTTTCCCCATTCAGTAGGCTGTCTTTTCATTTTGTTGATGGTTTCCTTTGCTGTGCAAAAGATTTTAAGCTTAATTTGTTTATTTCTGCTTTTCTTTCCTTTGCCTGAAGCAATAGATCCAAAAACACACTACTACAACTTATGTCAAAGAGTGTCCTGCTTGTTTCCTTCTGGGAGTTTTATGGTTTCTGGACTAACATTTAGGTCTGTAATCCATTTTGAGTTTATTTTGGTATGAGAAAATGTTCTAATTTCATTCTTTTACACATAGGTGTCCATTTCCTGGCAACACTTATTAAAAAGACTTTCTTTTCCCCACTGTATATTTTGCCTCCTTCACTGTAAGTTAACTGAACATAAGCGCATGAGTTTATTTCTGGGTTTTCTATTCTGTTCCATTGATCTCTGTGTCTGTTTTTATGCCACTGTAGCTTTGCAGTTTTGATTACTTCAGCTTTGTAGTACATTCTGAAGTCAGGGCATGTGAAACCCCCAGACTTGTCCTTTTTTTCAAGATTACTCTGGCTAGTCAGGGTCTTCTGTAATTTTGTATAAATTTTAGGACTTTTTTAGTGCTGTAAAAAATGTCATGGGTGTTTTGCATTAAATATGTAGATTGCTTTGGATAGTATGGATATTTTTACAATATTAGTTCTTCCAATCCATGAACACTGGTTATCTTTCCATTTATTTGTATCATTTTCAATTTCCTTCATTCGTGTTCTATAGTTTTCAGAGTATAGACCTTGTACTGGTTCTAGTTCTTGATATTTTACCTGTGGTCTTTCTCTCTAAAGCTTCTGGGATCTTCTCTTTACTCATGTCCTCCAGCTCTGGGAAATTTTGACAATTTCCTCCCTTTTTTCTTTGTTCTCTATTTCTAGAACTCATATTAGTCAGGTGATGGGTGTCCTAAATTTTATCTTTTTTCTCCTATTTTCCATCTCTTTATCTTTTTGTTCTATCTTCTGGAGGAGTTCAACTTTATATTTTAATCCATCAGTAGAAAACTTTCACTTTTGCAATCATATTTTTAACAACAAAGAGGTCTTTCTGTTCTCTCACTATTCTTTTTTTCTTGGTTCTTATTTTATGAAAGCAACATTTTTTGGTTCTTTCTGAAGATATTATTAGAGTTGCTGTTGCAGTTTTCTTTTGCTGCCTGCATTGCCCCTATTTTTCCTAAATTTTTTTGGTTGCTTGTTTTGTTCATTTTGATCTTTTTCTTTCACAACAGGCTTCTTCAAATTTTTAATAATCACTGGCTATAGGTTTACATTTAAGCATGAGGAACCAAAGAGTGAGTTGGAGGTTCTATACAAGGCTGACTGCTGACTGGTGAGTTTCACCATCTGCTTCAGAGTCAGGGCATCAGGTCATTTCATTGGGGGATCCCCACATGGTACTATCTGCAAGTCTTTGCTTTGGGTTATAGTTTCTCCAAAGAAGAATCCGATAATCTCATGCCTAAGAAATATCAGCCTGGCTGTCAACATCCTGGAGACTGAGCTGTGGAGTGTGGATTGGTAGCAAGTAGAATGAAAGTGAAGCGTCAATCGCTCAGTCGTGTCTGACTCTTTGTGATCCCATGGACTGCAGCCTGCCAGGCTCCTCCATCCATGGAATTCTCCAGGCAAGAATACACTAGAGAGGGTAGTCATTTCCTTCTCCAGGGGATTTTTCCAACCTAGGGATCAAACCCAGGTCTCCTGCATTGCAGGCAGATTCTTAGACTTCCACTTGCTCTTCCTTCTTTCAGGGTAGAGCTTTGTCCCAGCCTTGGCTGTGCCAGATACCCTACATCCAGGCCCTCTCTGATGACTTCTCCAGCGAGCAAAGCTCCCAACTTATATCTGCTGGTATGAAGGATGGGCCGTGGGGCTTAACTGCTCCTTAGTAAGACCTTTAATCTTTGCAAGCATGTTTTACACCTGAATTCCTGAATCTCTCTAGATTTTCATGGCTCAAATTAGCCTCCTCTCCCACCAAATGCACAGAGATAGGTTTTTTGAGGCTTCTCCAATCTGCTCACCGCTCATTCATCCTGTCTTGAGTTTTCAAAATTTGACTGATGCTTCTTCGTTCATTCGTTCGCGCTCAGTCATGTCCTACTCTTTACCACCCCGCGGACTCCTCTGTTCATGGGATTATCCCGGCAGGAATACTGGCCTGGATTGCCATCACATTTCTCAGCTGCTGTCATTGCCTGCTTCCTGCTGCCCTTGTGTGTTTATGCTTTCTTCATTTTTTCATGATTTTGGGGGAGGGGAGTTAGAGTTGGGAAGGCATTAGGAGATACATACATACACTTCACTGGAGGTTAAATCAAAAGTCCTCACTGAAAATGTTTTGATTTTGTGTTACTAAAATAGAACAAAATCACTGCTGTCAGAGAGATGTGACATGCTGCTGGCCAATTTGGTTAAATAATCTCTGCTCATGTACTCAGGAGCAAGCAGCACACGCCACCTCCTCCGAAGGCGCAAAGGCTCTCAGTGCCAAGGGCTACAGCCTTTCATGTGTCTGACGGGGTCTCTAAAGAAGGAGGCTCCCAACAGCACCACTGTAATAAAACCCATAGCACTGCTTATCGTTGGGAGGTAATTGTTCTACAGCATGAATCATCCCTAGATGACTTTCTTGCCCCCAGGAACTCTCATGTTTTTCTGCGCATTTAGTCTGCGACATTAGAGGAGGACCAGCCCCATCAGAAGTAAACTTCCTGTTCTGAGTCCAAGCCTGTCATTGCACTGGCCGTGTCCTTCTTGCCTGTGGTTTTATCTGCCTCACGGAGAACCTCACGGAGAACCTCACGGAGAATCTCACAAACACAAAAGAGGTAGAGAGTCGAGACGTACGTGCATGTGTCCTCAAGTATTTTGATGAGGTAACGGAGGATAAACACTTAAACAAGCATCATAGTGAACAGAAAAGCAAGTAATGAATTCACTAGCATTTAACTATAAGAACATGAATTGTATTTTATAGTCACGTACAATTCCCTTAGGATTTAAAACTGCTTTCAAAGAAAACATTCTCCTCATTTTACATAGGATGAAATGATGCTCATAGGACTTACTGAAGTGTGTTCCAAATAGATCAGTAATTTTTTTAAAGTTTGAAGTCAGTAAGAATGGATATTTACAGGAGAAATCAACCCTTTCTTTTGAATATCTTTCAGTTCTAAGCAGTTTGATTACTTCTGTGTTTGGCTTCTTTTTGGGTTTTCTAGCTTAAAGCAAAAGAGGTTGGAAATGTGACAGATTCAAGATATAGTATTTCTTTTTGCTACTAAATAAACATCCTGCCAAATTTTTTTTGCCTAACTTTTTAAAATTAATTTCTATTGGAGTATAATTCCTTTACAATGCTGTGTTATTTTCTATTGTACAGCAAAGTGAATCAGCTATATGTATACATTTATCCCCTCTTTTGCTGGATTTTCTTCCTATTTAGATCACCACAGAGCACTGAGTAGAGTCCCCTGAGCTATACAGTAGGTTCTCATTATCTATTTTATCATAGTATCAATAGTGTACATATCTCAATTTCAGTCTCTCAATTCATCCCACCATTCTGCCTAACTTTGAGCTTAGTCTTTTTCTCTTGCCAATCTCTTTTGAGAGATCATGTCAAAATTCCAAAATATCTTTTGAGACACACAACATGAAGCACATAGGCAAATCAATAGCAGTAACATGCTAGACCTACCTGTTAAAATAACACGTCACCACCGTCCCAGCTACAGCCATTTGTTGGCATGCAAGGATGAATTCACTAGTCCAGATGAGGCCAATTAAATGGTACCACCACATATACCGAATGCCTGAAAGAGGCTTATATTCCACTTGGCCACCTTCAACGACCTGTGCAGCTCCTAAAGTTTAAAACACAAACATGCTTTATATCTGTGTTTTCCTAAGTATGGAAGAAAGTTCAAGAGGCCATTCTTCCTCAGTTCTAGACTTTGGCATCACACGAAACACAGATGTCAACGTCAAGTTTGAAGTTCCCACCATAACTTAAGATCTTCATAGCAAAACTAAAATTGAGAACCCACATTTAACTTATGAATAATATTAATAGTGATAATTATGATAACTGGTAGGCAACTTGTATAAGATGATACTTGATCTATCTTCTAACGGCCACCCCACTTTGCAGATATGAAAACAGGTTTGGAAGAGTCAAGTAACTTTTGCAAAGTCTCACTGCTCATAATTAGCGGAGGGAGAATATAAACCTGGACACAGTGGACTCTAAAACCCATGGTTTTTCTATCACAACACTCTGTGATGCAAACAAAACTTATGTTGATGAAAGCTGTGTTATAGAACCTTATGTTATAGAACCATGCTTCACCAAAAATTTAGACTCAATAAAGACAAGAATCTTCATTTGTTCAAAAGGATTAATTTCAGATTTCAAGAGCAAACTCTCCTAGTACATTTAAAATGGCTAGTGGGCCTCAGTGTTAATCTCCTAGATTCAGATGTCAGCTTTATCCTTTTTTGGGTAGCCTGGGGCAAGTTATTTGGCCTCTTGGAGTGTTAGTATCCTTATCTGTAATACTCATTTCCTGATGGTCATTCAAGAAAGAGTAGAATGGGATTACCTGGTGAGTACTGGCCCATAGAAATATCAGTCCACAAGTGATGACGATTATTACTTAAATTTCAGGAGCACAATATTATATTAAACTGAGGCCAGTGCGATCACCCCAGCAATGCTCTGCCAGTCACTGACTATGTCCCGCTTTATTTGCTCTCATCTAAAGAAGCCCTTGAACTGGCTCTGCAATTCAACTCAATTCCATACCAAATTTCAGTTCCGCAACTATACTTGATTTCTAGATGTTCTCTGCTCTGTTTCATTTTATTATTATTAGATTTTTTTATATGGACCATTTAAAAAACCTTTATTGAATTTGTTCCAATATTGCTTCTGTTTTACGCTTTGGGTTTTTGGCTGTGAGGCATATGGGATCTTAGCTCCCCAATCAGGGATTGAACCCATACCCCCGGCACTGGAAGGCAGTCTTAAACACTGGACCACCAAGGAAGTTCCCTGCTGTATGTTTTAAACAAACTGCAAGAAAGAAGATGCACTTTAGTCTCTGGCAAAACCTACAACTTGAAGAACATTTAAAGAGAGTTTCATACTAATATTTCCTTTCATAGCTATAAATTGCTCTCAGGTTCATAATTCGTGTCTTTAGACATTCACAATAGGGTCTGGGCAAAGGAGGTGGGAAAGATAATCATGCTGTAGAAGAAACTGATTCCACAGATGAAGGCTGCTCTTAGTAACTCCTGCTCTGTGTTCTGCCGAACAAGAGTCACATTGTGAGAAATACTAGATCAGCTTGGTTCAGACAGAAGTTAATATTTTATTGAACACTGGATTCATTCTGGCTTGGAGGCAATCTCTATTTCAGGTAAGGCGCTAATAAATGCTTACGCATTTCCAAAATGGATGTGTTTTAGAAAAGCATTCCCAGTCCCAAAGGAGGCGGCCCCTCATGACTGACAGGCACACGTATGTAGTAGATCAGGTGAGTGGAGACTTGGAGAGCCGCTTCTGGAACAGCAGAAGTGATGGGGCCAGTCAACAAGCATGGGGTCACCAGTGACGGGGACACACTGGCGTTTGCAAGCACAGGACTACCATATCACACGTGATTTGGGGATGGATGAAGTTTCCAAAGAAGAGGAGAGATGATTTCCTCAACAGACAAAAGGCAAGTAAATACAAAGGCCTTGGGTGCTAAGGAGGGATTGTGTCTCCGTGGGGCTGCCAATGGCACATTCACACACACCCCAGCTTGGCACACTGATGGCAGCAGTCAGCAAGTGGAGGATGGCTAAAAGGGATACATCAGGACCCATACAGGCCACCACACTGCTGGCATTCCTCAAAGAAGCACAATGGGTAAAGATATTATTCACTAACCACTTGACTGTTTTTGACCATCTTTACTGAAACCATCAACTATTTATTCTTCTGGTTCAGTAATAACCAGGCTATTTACAGACTTTCCTTTAGGGCAGGGTTTTTCAACCTCTCAACATAGCAATTGGCATTTTGGATCACATGAGTGTTAGGGGTGCGAAGTGGGGGAGTTGCCCTATGCATTGCAGGACATTAAGCAGCTTTCTTGGCCTCTACCCATTAGATGCCAGAAGCATCTTCCCTCCCCTCCTCCAGTTAAGACAACCCAAATGTCTGTAAACAAACTGCTGCTTGATAACCACAGCTTTAAGCAAACGTTCTGTGAAGAAACTGTGAAGGAGCTCTGGCTTCAGGGAGAAGCTTAGAACACGACTGTGGGTGGGGCAGATGTGTTTATGCACACACGACTGCCCTCTCCTGGATAGCTAGGTTAGTGCAGGCAAGAGCCTCTCATCAAAGTATCAGTTGCTTTGTTATTAATACTAACACATTACAATACTGTTACCACCACGTGTAGCTAACAGATGCTAGGGAACTGGATCCCAAGATGAGATTTGATCTGGAATGGTAGTGAAAAGGGCACTGAACAGGATGAAGGCCTGGTCCAATCTCGGCCTTGACATTTGTGATAAGCCACCTGGGCCTCCGTTCTCTAACTGTAAACATGAAGAGGGAAGACAAGATGAACTCGGAGCAGGGGTTACAGAGTCTGAGTCACACAGACTGAAATTCATATATCTCTTCTGTCTCCTAACAGCTGAACAACCTCAGGCAGGTTATGAGGTTGCAGGGCCTTTTAAAATCTGAAGATACTAATACCTACTTTTCATTTCCTTGTTGATTCCAACCAGTCTCGTGGCTCTAAATGCCATACGTATAGCTGTTATAAGGATTAAACAGGCAGTTGCTTAGCTGTAATTGAGGTATAAGTAGATATGATTTCAGCTGTGAAGTTAAGAAATATTTATTCAGCATTCTAGATTTATGCTGGACGTCAGCTATTACGGGAAAAAAATGAAAAAAGGCAAGCAAAAAAAAATCAGAAAGAAGATACAGTCAGAGTGAATATCAGGAACTCACATGCTGCTACTTTAGTTTATTCGCCTCCCCTTCTTCTGAACTGTTTATAATTGCTCCTCCAATCGTCTAAGAGTTTTTTTCCTATCCTCATGCTCAGTCAGTGACCTCATTTTTGGTTTCTCTGAGAAAACGGAAGCCATGGGAAAGTCTCTGGGAGCATCTACCCCATCTCTACCCCTCAGCTGCGTGTGTCCATAACTGGACACCCCACCTTAATACGATAAAGTGTCCGTGGTTCTAAGGGGAGCCCCTGCACTAGATCCCCTTTCTCATCTGCTTGAAGACACCACTTCAGAAAATTTCCCTCTGTTTCTTGCTTCCTTAAAATACTCTTCTTTACTGAATCATTTTTAATAATTTCCTATCTTAAAACCCCCTACTTTTGAACTCCCTTTACTCCTCCAGCTTCCTTCCTACTTCTCTGTTCCTCTTCACAGCCAAATTTCTCGAGGTTGTCTCTTACTCTTTCCAATTCTTTTTCTCTTTCTCTTAAACCCGCTCTAATTGTGATCCACTCCCCCACACTGCTCTGAAACGGTTCTGTTTCACTTCCGTGCTGCTAACTTCAATGGTCAATCCTTAGCTCTTACCTGATCGGCAGCTTACGACACATTCAACATTTCACCCCAGTTCCGTTCAGCACATTATTCTCCTGCTCATTGGTTGCTCCCTTTCAATTTCCTTTCCTTTTTCTTCCTCATCTCCAAGACCTCTTAACATTTACATGGCCCAAAGCACAGTCCTTGGATTTCTTTTCTATCTGCACTCACTCAAATCTCCTGGCTTTAAATACTATTCATGTATTCCCCAATTCCCAAATGTAGACCTCTAGCTGGGCCTCTCCAGAAACTTCAGCCTCAAACCATTAACTCCCTGCCCGACATGTCCACCTGGATGTCTAAAAGATATTTCAATAAACACAACTAAAAATGAATTTTTGCTCTTCCTGGAAGATGTTCCACTCAAAGTCCTGTCCTGTCTCAGCTGATGGCCATCTCATCTTCCAGTTGCTCAAGCTAAAAAACCTCAGTGTCATCCCCAACTCCTCTTTCACATCCTTAATGTAATATTAGGAAATTCTTCAAAATAGACACAGAACCTGTATGTCACGGCATTTCCACCATTACAACCCTGTTCTAAGTCACTTACACCTCCTCCTTGAATCACTGCCATGAAAATGTGAGTCAGACCACGCCACTCTGCTGCTTAAAATGCTGCAATGACTTCCTGTCTCAGAAACAAAGTTCTGTAATGGCCCAGGAGGCCCAGGATCTGACCCTGTGACCCCAGCCTGAACCATGCTCCCCCTCAACCACCCTACTCTGGGGAGCGGCCCTCCTGTGTCCCCAGAGCCGCTGCCTTTGCTGGCCCCTTTGCCTAGAACACTCCCCTTCCTTCACATAGTCTCAGGGCTCTGCCCTCACCTCCTTCAAATCCTTGCTCACAATTATCTTCTCAATAAGGCCTTCCCCAATCATTAAATCCCCTCCTCAAGCATTTCTTGTTTTAAAAATATACTATGGAAATATAATAAATGCTAGAATACATTTAAGATGTCTGAATTTTACACAGTTTGAGGGTCCCTTGATAAGACGAAGAATACAAAGTTAGGTAGTTAGGTACTGAACCTTGCAAGAGTCCTTGCAAATGAAAGACCCTGAAGTTTAAGCTTTAGGGGCTTGAAGGTAAACTTGTCTCGAATCTGATTTAAAGTGTTATGATAAGTTAATCTGATAAGTGTTATGGCAAAAAGTAGAACAGGTTAATTGGGGCTCCTTAAGCATTTATTCTGGAGTAGGAAATGGCAACCCACGCTCGTATTTTTGCCTGGAAAATTCCATGGACAAAGGAGACTGGCAGGCTACAGTCCATGGGGTTGCAAAAGAGTCAGACATGATTGAGCACACACAGTACAACACAAGCATTTATTATTCTTCTCTGCTCTATTTTTTCCTTACCACCTATCAAATTTGAATATACCATAAAATTCACTTACTCATTTTATTTAATGCTTATCTCCCTGTAGCCTTCAAACTGGAAGAAAAGCTGTATCTCCAGCATCTATAACAGGATCTGATATAGTAAATGTTCAATAAATACTTGTTCAATGAACGACTGCTTGAATGAATGAACCAATCTTCCTCAAATAATACATCCAATCAAAGAGATTTGAGACAACTTTCAGGAAGTCTTCCTAGAGATCATCGTCATAACCTGGAGGAAATGCATCATGCAGCTAGCTGTAAATTTGGGTATTACAAGCAAGTTTTAAAGCAGTTTGAAAGACTGACATGTTACTAATGATTAGTGTGAATGGCAGTTTCTCAAGGAAGGCAGTGCAGCTGATTGGGATAATCTCCCAAATGATGCAGGCCCAACTTAAAACAGTCCGATGTTCTACCACATTCTGTGCACTTGGCCTCTTCCAGCCAACTGGCTTGGTGTCCTGCTGACACCCAGCCTGCCTGTGCCTCCCACTGGCTCAGCTTCTGCTCTGACAGCACGGGGATCAGGGAAAAAGAGAAGAAAATCGCATGGCCATCATGCCTGGAGCTTACCTAGGTCTTTCTGTGTATACATCACACTCAATACAACATGGATGTGAATTCACTCCCTGACTCGGCACACGCTGAACTCACTCGAGGGCTGTGCAGGGACCTTAGAGACAGAAAGAAAAAGACACAGTCCCTGCCCTCCAGATGCTCATTCTCCTGAGGGGGGACAGCACACAAGTCATTATCTTGTGTGATTGTTTAGAGGCTTTGTCATCGACTGACATAACACATTTATGCTCCTTTCCCCATTCCCTGTGTCTGGTTCACTGCTGTATCTCTAGTTCCCAATAGGCATTCAATGAATAGTTCTTAAAAGAATGAAGCATATACAAAATGTAAGGAAAAAAAAAGAAGAAATAGCTCAGTATGCTTAGGCAATTTATAAGAGAGTTTCCAAGAAATATATTGAAAGTGAAAGTATTAATCGCTCAGTTATGTCCAACTCTTTGCAACCCCATGGACTGTAGCCCGCCAGGCTTCTCTGTCCATGGAATTATCCAGGCAAGAATACTGCAGTGGGTTGCCATTTCCTTCTCCAGGGGATCTTTCTGACCCAGGTATTGAACCCAGGTCTCCTGCATTGCAGGCAGATTCTTTACTGTCTGAGCCGCCAGGGATAGTTCCAAGAAATATATTACTCAAAACAAATCTTGAATAATGACTCGTTTTCCAAGCAGTGATGGGCAGAAAGTTGGGGTGAGGCTTAGGAAGGGGAGAGGATTCTAGACTAAGATCACAGCATGTGCAAAGACAACTAGATGTTCATGGAGGCTGTCTCCCTTCACACTTCCCCACGGGTACATAAACTTCGGAAAAGCAGGAGCTGTTTCAAATCTCTGCAGAGCTACCTCTCTTCCCCCTGTTCCTAGGACAGGGCTGGGCTACTAGGAAGCTTTTGTGAAATAACTTCAATTATCTTCTAGATCTCTGATAACCTAAAAAGAGGACAGTTTTCTTTTAGACTGTGTTCTCAAATATGCCAGGCAGAGAACAAACCACAAACCTGAAGTTAGTACTAGACATTCCTTGGTTGACATTAGTTCCTAATATAAGAAACACATACAAGCCCCCTATTTGCAAAGCAAAGCTCAGGTCCCATCTCAGCCTCCTAACTTCTTTATGAGGCAGCCTGGGGAAAGCACAATTTATCTACTGCAAAAATGGGAAAAAGGAAGCCCAGATTAACATTCAAGGAAGGCCAGAGCCAGCCTAGATCCCAGGTCCCTTGACGGGAGTCCCTCTAGCTGACCCTACTTCTTCCTTTCCAAGCAGTCCTTTGCCTTTCAGCACGCTAGGCACATTCCTGTGATGACAGATCTCTTCTGACTGTAGTACCACTGGGAGAGAAAGCCACCCCCAGCCCAAACAGGCCCCTTTCTTCTACTGTTTCAACTCTGAGGCTTCCTGACCACCTAATGATAACTGAGGGCCATCAGGTCATCTGGGCTCTTTCCAACCTGCCAACCGCACCTACTATTACTGTGTTCCTGTAGCTACTTCTTCCACTGGATTCTAGTAATCACTGTCACATTGCTGGTAGCATACAAGTCCCAACTGACTAATTACTGTCATTTCTGGGGGGCCTGTCATTTCTTCTGCTCCACTGAAGGAATTCCCAAACAAGCCCAAGTTTGTCAACTAGTTAAGGGACTTATTAACAGTCACTAGATAAACAGCTCAGCAAAAAATGGCAAAAACTTATCAACCTAAGTTGACTTTTTCTGCATTTTTTCTGTTTTACACAATAAAGTATTAACTATTCAGTCATGTGACACAATAAAAATCTCATAGTAGGTACCACTGAGGACACCCCCACAACACTGGGGACCTTGGGCGGAGACTGGAGAAGGGGCTGAGGGCTCTGTGACTGCCTGAGGGGACATGAGATGAGACAGGTGCTGTGCGGGCGTCCCTCACCCGCCTATCACATGGGCATCTGCTGAGGATCCAAACAGCAGCAGATGACCCACCCAGGCCTGGGGCTTGTCATCCTGGCACTGCATGAAAAGGCCTTTGAAGACAAAGGGACCTCTGTGTACCACGCTGGCCCACAGGTGAGTGGAAAGGAGAGGCAGGTGGCCTGGTTTCTATGCTGCCCAACCCTGGGGAGGAGGGAAGGCAGGAGCTCTGTCAACACCAGGCCTCCTGGAAGCCTGGTATCGACCTGCTCACAGATTCCTGCAGCACGTCCTGGGCACCCAGTTTCCTTTCTTGCCCTTCATATTTATTTTTATTTATTTGGTCTGGTCTTGGTTGCGGGATCTTGTAACTACAGCACGCAAACTCTTGGTTGTGGTCATGTGGGGTCTAGCTCCCCAACTAGGGATTAAACCCTGGCCCCTGCCTTGGGAGCAGAGTCTTAGCCACTAGACCACCAGGGAAGTCCCTCCTGCTCTTCAATTCATCTCACTTTTGCTCATTTATCTCCTTCCAAAATGGCCATGCTTTAATACATAACTTTCCAACACGCTGCCTTCTACCCTACAGAGCAGCCCACTGTCCCCACCCTCTTCTCAGCCCTGGGGCCCAGGCTGTTTAATGCTTCCCAGGCCTTGGACCCAACTGGGGCCTAAGAAGGAGAACTGGAGGGGCACCCTGCTAGCAGATCAAGTCACCCCCTGCCAGAATTGGCCTTGGGGCATGTTCCTTTCCGACTGGGCCCCCAATTCTCAGGACCAGCTCTCGCCTGTCCTCTATGACCAGGTTCTCTCCTATGCTTGGACATGACCCCACTAAACCCCTTTGCTTCTTTCTGTACTTTCTGATCATCTGGTGATTTCCAGCCCATCCTCTGAGAAGCCTTCCCTGTCTCACCAAGTCGGCTGGAGCCTCGCCATGGTACTCTCACAGCTCCCCAAATTTCTCCTCTAGTGATGTCCCTCTACCTTTGCCATCCTCACTGTGGGCAGAGGCCACCTCTCTTCCCCAGTGCCTTGCCAGGACCCTGCCCCACAGCCCTCACCTAACATTTGTGCATTAAAGAAAGAACTGAAGAATGTGTCCTGCTCCAAACCACAGAGACAATTCCCTCCACCCAGACTCACAGCCCATAATGACAGCAGAGTGGGCAACTGTGCCCTGGAGGCTGGAGGAGGAAGGTCCCTCCCTGGTCCCAAGTCATGCTTCCCAAGGCCCCACCTCGTCCCTGTGGTTCTGGAGGACGAGGGCTCAGCACCACAGTCTACCACCCAGGGCGTCAAGTCCTGCCACCCCCTGCCACACCTCACTCCCAGCCCGCTCTGGCTTCAGCCTCTAGCCTGCCATGTTGCCCTCTAGTCACAGGCTGCAAACACCACAGTATGGGCGAAGCCCGCATCTGCCAGCCAGTCTCTGTGGTCACAACACTGCTTTGACTTGAACGAATAAAGCTCAGGAGGCCTAGTTTGATTTCCTAGCCCCGTATCTGAGACACAGGGACATGTGAGGCAGTGGAAAGAGCTCAGGTTCTAGAGCTAGAGCTGTTCTAGAGCGCTGGTGTCAGCTAGCTGGATGGCCTTCAGCAAATTACTTACTAGAACCTCAGTGTTCTTGCCTATAACTCGAACATAACAACACTGGCATAAAAAGGGGGTTGCGAAGCTTAAAGAAGAGAACACAAGGAAGCACCTAGTACAGAGCTCAGAATTCAGGAAATTTTCAACAAGCGTTCACTTTCCTGCAGGCACTGAGGCCACTGCCTTCCTATCCGACCGGGACTAAGACTGCGTCGAGGAAATGAGCTAGAACGTGATTGTTCAATGTTGCCCCAGTTGAGACTTCCAACTGTCTCATGATTTCTGTTCTTTCATCTTTTCTTGGTAACAGAACCTTTTATTTTTAAACTGTGCACGGCTGCCCCCAAATGAAACAGCCTTGTCTTCTCAGGAGCAAGGCAATGCATAGGTCTGTGTGCACTCCTGTTAAACTTAAACTGGTTCTTCTGAGATAGCAACAACATTTCAGAAGGGTCTTTTTTTTTTCACATATTGATACAGTAGAGGGAAAAGAATTTCCTGCATCCCCCCATGACAGAGCCTCAAACACTATCACGGCTGCCACCAGAGGCCTTGAGCTGCATGGGAAGTCTGGTCCCTACAAAAACAGGCCAGTGGTTCCAGAATGCTGGGGCCTCTGTGCCTGACTCCAGCATCGTGGACCCCATCCCCACGGCCCTTACCTGCAGTCCCCAGGCTCAGGAGCACAGCCACCCAGAGGACCCAGAAGAAAATGAGGATGGCAAACGTCCACAGCGGCTGGAACAGCAGGAAGGGAGAGCTGCTGATGGCTTTATTGGTGACTTGGAGAAGTTCAACTGTCAATTTGATCCTCTTTCTGAGGACATAAATCAAGATGAGTAGAACTGCCTGATGAAAAAGGGATTAAATTATTCAAAATAATGAAGAACTGAGACGAACTTAAACCCTAATATTTTACTGACATCTCAGCAAACAGTTCTTCCTACTTTTATTATAATGGAATAGACATGGTCTCAAGTACTAATTGAGCATCTACTATGTGCTGATATTCATGCTAGATTCTGCTGCTACAACAGTGGACACGATAGAGCCTCTGCCCTAAATGAGCTTGCAGTCTGGTCAGAGAGAGAGAGAATAAGGTCCTTTGGCATCAGGGAACTATTTCTTTTTCCCAATAGCACCTCACATGCCAGAGAATGCTGAAGGACTGCAGAAGGGCAAGGGACCACAGAACAACGCTCTTTCCTTTGGGTCTCCTTCTTCTTCAGTTGCTGCTCCTTGGGATCTTTTGGGTAGTCCTTCCCGCTCTTTTGTGGTTATAGCATCCTTCTTAGATGCTTGAAACTTTCAATTAAAAACCTCCAGGGAGTTCCCTGGTTAGAACGCCATGCCCCCACTGCAGAGGGCACAGGTTCAATCCCTGATCAGGGAACTAAGATCCTACAAGCTATGCAATGCTGTCAATTTAAAACAAAAATCTCCAACCTCACCTTTCTCTACATGATGGATGAGTAAGCACATCAGTTACTGACCAGGCAGTGGGCATCCTCCAGTGTGCCAAACTCAACGTGTCCAGAACTGACTCCATCATCTTCACACAAAAATCTATTTCCCCCATATTCCCTACTCCAGCAGTCCTAATTTTTCTGCACTCTCCAAGAAAAAGTTAGGTTCCTCTCTTGCGGGCTTCCATCCTCCCCTACTGTAGCACTCAGCACCCTCTGCTGTGGATGTTTATTGCCTGCGTGGCACATTACTTGACGTCAAGCTTCTTGAGGGCAGGGCCATCCCTTACTGTCAAGGGCTGGCAAAGCGACAGCCATAGCACAATCTCAGTTTGCTGGCAGAGCTCCCAGTCTATTCTCTCCTCCCCACGTTGATGCCACAGCTCAAATCTCATCTTCTCTCTCCTAGACCCCTAATAACCTCCTCATTACCTTCTGCTTTTAATTCCCTTAACCCCCTACTCCTGACCTCATCCCTGCTCCAACACAAGCTAAAGGCATCTTTGTAAAACGTGCAGTCAAGGATGTCATCTCCCAGATCAGAATCCTTCGACCTTTCCCCAGAGCTCCTGGATAAAGACTGAAATCATCACCACCGCAAATCAGGACCTCCCCGGTCTGGTCCCTTCCTAACAAGGGAACATCCTACAGGCTCCTCTCTTGTCCACGTGACCCAGCACACCACTCCTGGAGCCCAAGATGCCATTCCTCTTCCCGCTGGACTCGGGTGTTGCTGCCCATGTGGATCTCATAGTCAAGTGGAGGGAACTCAAGGGACAGAGGGATAAAATGTGCAAAACTGCTCCCGGGGCCTGAAGGGCCCAGCTGTGACCCAGCTGTGGGGACTGGCCTGAGGACCCAGGGAGAGATGCCTGGAGGAGACGTGAGACTTGTGAAAGCTGAGTAGGAATTTCCATTTCTGTGTCCTCAATGCCTAGCACAATCAACAAGGAAGAGGGACTTCGTTTTTTACTAAAAATTTTAATGAAGCAAGATGATAGAATCTTTAGGCAAATAAACTGGGATCTCCTGAGTGGCTGGTAGCTCCTGAATGGAATGCTAAAATGTGTGTATTTAATATGTGTGTGCTTTTCAACTTAAATATGTGTGTGTGTATATAAAAGACTCTCCTCATGTTCAAAGTACACCACGAGGGTACTGACCAGAACTGAAGAGTTAACTATCCCATTATTCCCTAGTCTCAGGGAGATCAGCGTTACCCACTGGGGACAGTGCTGGGGTGTGGGGTGGGCAGCAGAGCTAAGTCACCACAGGGGTCAAGCCTCTACTCCCCTTTCTGGGCTCTAGGCTGCAAACTGCTGCATCTCAGCCTGCGGCCCTAGGCTGACACCCTGAGGTGGGCAGCCAATGCCATTCATCCCCTTTTCTTCTTGCTGCTACTGGGTATATTGAAACCACTGAAATGATATTCCTAGGCAGCTCCCCTCACGGCGGGAATCTTGCCCTGTGCATCACGTCATGGCCTTGCTGGCTTTGTAGTTCATCTTATGGTGGGGTGTGTGCTGGCTGTGTGTTTTTTCTGGCCAGCTCCATTGTCTAGGGCAGGGCCCTGTGCAAAACAGGTGCTCAGAAATGGTGATGGTGACAGAGAGTCCTAGGGATCTTATCAGAACAAGCTCACCAGAAACTGGTACCTGGCAGAAATGAAGTAGCAGTGACACACATGTCAATGAATGGTGTGTGAGCTGTGGTGCGGTTCCTCCCTCTCCTCTCGCAGCCTCCCCTGTCTCTATCCTTACACCCAATGAAGAGAATCCCCTGACCTGGCATCTGACGGCCACTGATGGTTCAGTGTGAGAAGACAAAGGGAGCCCTATGGAGGGCTGGGAAGGATAATGGCCGTGGGGGAAGTGGAAGGAGGTGAGCGCCCCTGGCTCCCAGTCCTGCTTCTCCCTGCCTCTTGTGCCCGACAGCCCAGCACCTGGCCTGGGGTGTGGGAGCCCTTTCTTCTCCAGCCTCCTGTCCAGGCCCCGGCTCAGCCATGGGCCTGGACCCAGGACAAACCAGGAGCTTTGCTGTATCGGATACTTGCTCCCTGAGATGCAGTTCATGTGAGGAACACAAACCTGACACCTCCCTGCTGCTGCTGCTGCTAAGTCGCTTCAGTCGTGTCTGACTCTATGCGACCCCATAGACGGCAGCCCACCAGGCTCCCCTGTCCCTGGGATTCTCCTGGCAAGAACACTGGAGTGGGTTGCCATTTCCTTCCCTAGAGAAGAGAAAATGTGAGGCCTGTGTCATATGTGAGAACTCAAGTATTTCCTTAAAGGAGAGAGCTGAGTCAGTGAGAGAGTTTGAGGCTCTTATGAGAACTGAGTTGCTGAAACATTTAATGGGCATGTGAAACCCCCCCCCCCACCCCCGGCCCCGTCATGCCTCCATGACATAACGCTTAGGAAGCAACACACTAAAGGATGCCCATGGGCCGCCTGAAGCCAACCCCAGGGCCTGTCCAGGCCTGTGATGTCAGCACCACGATCGGCATCCAGGAAGTGGCCTGAATGATTCTCAGTTGCCAACCATCCTCCCCCAACAACCTATATCTCCAGGCTCAATATTCTGTTTGCCCGCTCTCAGCCAGAGAATTCACTGGGGAGGCAGCAGGCTCCCTGCAAACCAGATGAACCTAGTGGCCGGCAGGTTTGGAGACAAAGGGCTCTCTGTGTTCAAGGGCAGTGGGAACTGTGACGCCTTTGGGAGCAAAGCATCCACTGGCTGGAGGAGGTGGTGGGGCTCTTCTCAAACCAGGAAGTAGGAACTGTTACAAGTCTGCCTCCCTCTCCACACGGTAGTGTTCACCCTACAGCTGCCTGGGGGTGAAAGCGGTCCCGCTATAGCAAGGGTGACGGATCAGCAAGGGTAACGAGTCAACTGCTGAGATGGCAGAAATGACTTGGAAAGAGGTAAGATTGTTTTTTCACTTTTTGAGGCTGCATTGCATTCCTACACAGGTATCTCAAATGAAATGTGAAGGCACTAAATGTGTATGTACAGTCACTACATTACTACGTACGCACCTTCTGCAGTGAAAAAAAAAACCAAATGCTCATTGTTTGGGGTTAAAATGCAACTGTTTGGACTTCAGAGTTCTGGCAGGCCACCTGATCTACTGCTGGAAGAGTGCTTCTTACCGTGATTACTGTAGATACAATAGCAAATCCCAGCAGACACTTCATATTTTCCCTTTCTGTGTCCAGTTCTATGCTGAGGTCATTGGTATAGTCATAGTACAGCCACCACAAGACACTGCAGACAACTGGAAAGCAAAACAGCAGTGGAACTCAGCACACATGCCACGAGGTAACCACCCTGCCCCCTGACACTGGGTGGCCCTGCTCAGGCAGTGGGTCCCAAATCCCTTGGGCTTTACAGGCAATGACCAACCCTCTGAAGCAGCTAGGCAGGGCCATGGCGGTCCATCGAGGAGCTGCCAGGCCTAGGGTGGCTGTGGATCTCTGGGAGATGTAGGAAGGTGACTCCAAAACACAGGTGTGTCCTGTGAGCCTAGCCCACAGGTGGGGCTGGGTGTGAGCATTGGAGGAAACCTTACAGACAGGATGGTGAGAGGAACATTAGAGTCCAAAGGCTAAAATTTCCAAACCAGCTCTGCGGGTGACAACTCCAGAGGAGCCTGGATATCGGCCTTGCTCTTGTTCCATTGCCAAGTCATGTCCGACTCTTTGTGACCCCATTAACTTCAGCATGCCAGGTTCCTCTGGCTTCCACTATCTCAAAGGAGTCTGCTCAAATTCATGTCCACTGAGTCTGTGATGCTATCTAAACATCTCATCCTCTGTTGCCCCCTTCTCCTTTTGCCTTCAGTCTTTCCCAGCATTAGGGTCTTTTCCCAATGAGTTGGCTCTTCATATCAGGTGGCAAAAATATTGAGTTTCAATTTTAGCATCAGTCTTTATAAAGAATAGTCAGAGTGAATTTCCTTTAGGACTGACTGGTTTGATCTCCTTGCTGTCCAAGGGACTTTCAAGAGTCTTCTCCAGCATCATAATTCAAAAGCATCCATTCTTTGGCACTCAGCCTTCCTTATGGCTCAACTCTCACATCTGTACTGGAATGACCATACCTTTGACTATATGGATACTGGCTTGACACCTACAAAACTGGCAGATGTCCTAACATCACAAATGCTCTGCATTTAGGGACCTGGTGACACCTGCACCACCTCCACAGTGGCTTCAGGGAGGGCATCTTTACCACTTGTAGGTGGGAAAGGGCATCCCTCACAAGCCGTCCTGCATGTCCTCCAGCACAGGCACGCCGGGCACCTGTGAGCTGCAGGGCTGGGAGGTGCTGAGGACAGAACTGATTGTTCAGAAGATGAAACACTATGGTCATGCCAAGTATTTATTTGGTCATACCAATTAATAAAAATTAAAATATCCTATACCAGGATACTATACTGCTGCCTTGATCTTCCTGCCTGCGCCTGTCCCTCAGATCTTCTTCCCTGACAACTGGATGGACCCAGGGTGCAGCACTGAAAAGGAAAACAGTGGGCATGGGACATGTCTCTGGTACCCTGCCCAGCTCAAGGGCTGTGTCTCTTCAGACTGGCCTGAGCCTTTGCAGGGCAATATGGGCCCCTACGTGCCAATGGGGGATATGAAAATTCAGAAAAAATTCTTTAAAGGGCTTCCAACAGGCACTGGCAACCCACTCCAGTGTTCTTGCCTGGAGAATCCCAGGGACAGGGGAGCCTGGTGGGCTGCCATCTCTGGGGTCACACAGAGTTGGACATGACTGAAGCAACTTAGCAACAGGCACTAGAATTGGCTTATAATGGATAAAACCAGTATCACTCACTGGGCTGGCTCATCTGAGAGTGCAGAAGAGATGGCAGGCCAGGCAGGAACTTTGCTGTTAGCTGTGAGACAGAAGCAGTCCTGCAGTCCTCCCTGTCCTCTTTGGGCCTGTATTTCCTCTTACATAAAATGAGGGGGATGGACAAGAGCTTCTCTAAGATCCCATGTAGCTCAAAAATGCCAGCTTTTAAGTTCTACATGTAACAGAAAGGTTTTTCATTTGATCAAGAAGAAACCAATCAAGTGGAAATACTTACACAACAATCCCAAAACAATCAGTGCAATGAAAATGTGAACCAGAAGGGTGGTGATGAAGCGGAAGGTGAACATCATGGCCAAAGACAAGGCTAGAAAATTAAGCAAAACATACAAATTCTAACGACAATCAAGGCATGAAGGTGATGACGATGGGGCTGGAATGACTAAACCTTCTGAAAGAGTGAAGGCTGAGGACTTTCTTCAATCTCAAAATATCTTGGACCTCTATCAAACAGAAAAACAAGACATACCCAGGCCACCCTCTGAAGCATGTACAAGTTCAGCCTGTGACAGTAAGCCATGTCCTGAAAGCGCTAGCATGCTTCTTGAATTATAAAAATGTTTTCAAAGCAGGTATTATTCCCAAATACCCTAAACTCTTTTTTTCTTTTATGTCCAAATGAAACATCTAAAATTTTTTTATTAAAATTAACTCTTTTGATTTCATAACTTAAGAGTTCTAATTTTGTGTTCTCAGATATCCTCACTAAATATGAAAGATGAATGCCTTTAAAAATGAAAAATTTAAGATAATTATATGATAAGATATATGTATAAAATTTTGCATATCTGTTTCCACTTTGGGGTTTTTTAAGCTTATGAATTTATTGAAAATGAAACTGTTAGCCACTCAGTTCTGTCTGACTCTGTGACCTATGGACTGTAGCCCACCAGGCTCCTCTGTCCATGGGATTTCCTAGGCAAAAATACTTCTCCAGGGTATCCTCCCAACCCAGGGATTAAACCTGGGTCTCCTGTATTGCAGGCAGATTCTTTACCATCAGAGTCACCAGGGAACTTCAGTGAATTTATAGATACTATTTTACTTTTTTTCCGAACCAGAATTCAAGATTACATATAGGTATTTCAGTGTAGTGATTAAGATCACGGGTTTGAAATCAGACAGATCTGGGCCGAGTCCCAGCTCTGCCACCTCCACTAGATGTGTAACCTTGGTCAAGCCTCAGACCTCTCTAGGCCTCAGTTTCCTCTCATACAAATGGTGACAGGATTCTGATGAAGTTTAAAGAGTTAACAATAAGCACAATGCCTGGCGCATGTGGGTCATAAGAAGTCTGGAAGTTACACAATGGTGGCTAGTTAAGCATCCCCAAGCACTCAGGAATTAGTAACCTTTGGGTAATGAAATTATGGAAACCTCAATTTATAGACTGGAAACATGATGTTAATGGATGATCAAAGAGCTTCTTTCAACCTTCCAAGGTTGGGAGGCAGCCATTGTAAACGACAGGGGTAAATAACAGGCCACTAACTACTATTGCCTAGAGCAACAGAGAGTATTAACTCATTCAAAGAGAAGGCTGACTCCTAAAAGGACTCATCAAGCTAAAATAGCAAAAGGGAAGTTAAACCATCAGGAGTGGAGAAGTGGCTGCTTCCAGAAAGACCCGGAAAAGGCAGGATCCGGCGCAAAGCCTTGACTTGCCTGCAACCCAGCAAGCCTGTTCCTAGGAGGAGCTGGGTCCACCGGCTCAGTGTCCTCTGGCGCTAACATAATGGACACACCCTCCTTCTCCTCCTCAGTAGGCTCTGACCTGGCTTGCCTGCAGGAAGAGGCGCTACAGAATGTCCACACTTGCTGGACCTGCATTTCTGGCACTTTCCATGGCCAGTTCACAAAGTGGCAATGTGCTCTGCACATCCATCTTCAGGCAGAGCTGAGGAGCAGACCCTGGAACATCATCAATGTCTAAGGCAACCTCCACCTAGTGAGGCCTCTAGGCAGGATCAGCTGGCCTTTTCCCAGTCTTACTACCCCTCCCCCACTTGAACTTGAAACACTGACAATATCTACAAAGAAAAGACATGAAGTGAAGTTTTTCATTGTACAGCACACATAAGTGCTAGAAATTTTGGTATAAATAGTCACTGAAGAAAAATTAATGAAAAATTACCAAAGGCGAGGATACAGAGGCCGAGGACTGTGTCTCTTCCTGACATTATTCCACTTAGAATTCGATGGAGGGAGTCCACATCATTGATCAGAACAGATGCAAACAGAGAATAACACTCAGGAGTTTGAGGGATGCATCGATTAAACAAGGGAAAAGACTTGCTAAAAAGAAAAGATAGAATAAGTGGCAAAGATGTTGATTTCATTTATCTTAAAAAAGATACTTATTTAAAATTCTCAGCAACCAAAATGTATAAGATCTAAAGTAATAAAAAGAAGGTTAAAGCCCTGTTTGCAATGTACACCTTACAAAGCCAAGCATCTGTGCTGTCAGTGTTTAGCTAATGCCTGGCTGGGAAACTGATTATAGGGACCCACAGACACCCAAAGCCTAAACTCGGGGAGTGACATTGCTGAGTCTCATATCTTGGCCCTTCCTGGATAACAACAACCAACTCCAACACAAGAATCACATTTCTTTAGGGAACTTTTACAGCTAAAGACTGGCTCAGTCAGAAGGTGTACTAATGAAACCACAAGCTTTATTTCTATCCTCTTTATGAAGACATATAAAGCTTGAGAGTTTTGTTATGAACAGAATGAGTGCTTTAGAAATGAGTGATAAATATATGAGTGAAACTGTGGGTGGTACCTGTCTTAGGTAGTTGAGAAAGCTGACCTCTTTTAGAGCCCTTCCTGAAATGGAAAAATGCCCAGGAATGTTCCTCCTAATGAATTTAATGTACCCACAAATATCTTCACAGCATCGCGCTCTTCTTTCCTTCTGTGGGCCCCAAAGAGTGGAAATAATCCCAACCCATGAAGTCCCTAATTATCTGACAAATTGCTAAAGTATTAGGCAGTTACCGAATATTTTGTGAAATGTGTGAAGATGAAGCAAGGGGAACTGTTGGGGGCCAGAGTGAGGTACTCCGCCCGTGACAAAGGTCATGAGGAAGGAGGCTTGACATACGCAAAGGTGGGATCGAGCCTCAGGAGTCCCCCTGGAACTCCTCGAGCATCTACCCCCATTACCAGAGCCTGCCTATTTTACTACTTTGTGCTCTCACCTATATCTCTGACTTTAAGGGGGGCTGTACCCCACGACCTCTTTCGGAGAAGGAGTTAACCTAGAGCTCCAGTTAATAATAATTCCTGGGCGTGATAAGAGTGTTTTAACCTACAAACTCCTCTGAAGGTTCTCTAGCCTGCCTGACAGGCTTGTTCGGCCACATGTGATTGCTCACAGCCTCCCAACCATGAGAGACATGAGATGCTTTAAACCTTCTAAAAACAGGTTCCTTAGAAAAGTTAGAAAACTATTAGTATAAGTATAATGGGCTGATTAGAAATTGTATTGGTGAAGGGTTTTTCATTTGTTGAGCCAATGTTTGTTGCTAAGTCTCCACATCCCCTGCCCTTACACACATTAATGAATATATAGAAGAAATAAGTATTAACCTTTGATATTAATCACGTTATACCTTAGGCTAAGTAAATTCTTTCCTTAACTAAAACCCACTACACCCTCACCCTATAGGAATGTAACTCTATTTGGGTGGTGTCTGTTTTAAAAATAATCACCCCTGGAGAAATAAGTGTCCTGGTTGACTGACCGTTGTCACAAGGAGAGGGTCATAAATTGTCAGCAGGCCCCCCTGGCCAGAAGATGATGTAACACCCCTAAGACCTCTGTATATATTTGTATGAAGCACCTGACTTTGATAAAAGTCAGGACTGCTGACCCCACGTGACTTTTGCATAACATCTCAGTGTATAAAAGTAGACCATGGAAAATAAAGAATTGGGATCAGTTTCTCGAAATACTGGTCTCCCCATGTCTCTCTCTCTTTCACTCTGGCTGAGTCTCCATCTGGAGCACGGAACCCACCATGCTTACTAATTATGCCTGGGCTTCTAAGATCCGACCGGGGAGGCCTCAGTGTCTCCTCTCCTTCGGGAGAACGGAAGGACGCCTGCGGCCTACGTAAGTGGTGCAAACTTCTTGTCTTGAAGTTTTTTTGGTCTCCCGTGTAAACCAAGCTACTCAGCCTCTTTTCTCCACTGAATTTTCCTACTGAGCTATCCTTATTCTATTACTCTTTATATCTTTGATAAAATATTTAAATAAATAGGTCGCCGACGCCGTCCCCGCTTCGAATACCCTGGATCAGCCGGGGCAGGACCCCGGCAGGGAACCTAAATGCAAATGACATTACAGCATTATGAAGGAAAAATGGCTTCAAAACACCCAATGAATCTCAACATAGAACATACAGAAGGATCTTTCTCAGGAGGCACAAGAGTAGAAAAACAGTTCCTGAGTCATCAAATATTGATTCAAGAGTAATACAACCAAGCCATTTTTTTAAATTAAAAATTTTACAGATGTGATACATTGACATGGCTCAGATTCCAGAAGTATATCAGAATAAACCGTAAGAAATTGCTCTTTCTTCTCCTTGAGCCACTGAAGTACATTTGTCCACAGGCCATTAGGTTTTAGTTTCTTGTACATCACCATAGAGATATTTGTTAGCATATATGAACATAACAGGAAATTTAAATAGCAGTCTGCAGCTGAGTGTCAAAAATAGTAAAAATTACATCCCTAAATGAGATACCAGACCCCACCAAGCTGGGATTTTCAAAAAAGAGGTAGGAAATAAAACTGTTACTCTCATAAATCTTTTACCTACACATTATAAGGGGCTTTCCTGGTGGCTCAGTGGTAAAGAATCTGCCTGCTAAGGCAGGGGACTCAGGTTTGATCCCTGGGTCAGGAAAATCTCCTAGAGAAGGAAACTGCAACCAACTCCAGTATTCTTGGCTGAAGAATTCCATGGTCAGTGGAGCCTGGCAAGCTACAGTCCATGGGGTCGCAAAAGAGTTGGACACGACTCAATGACTAAACAATAACAACACATTATAAGAGTATTTGAGGCTGGAGAACAGTAAAGCATTTTAAAATAGAAACTTTCATTCTGGAATATCTTTAGCATTACTGAAAAATCACAAAAAAGGTACAGAGAGCTCCCACATACCTTCCCTCACCTCCACCTTGTGTAACATCCAACATAACCACAGTACATTTGTGAAAATTAAGAAATCAATGCTGGTACTACATTCTATACTAAACCACAGCCTTTATTTGGATCACCATTTTCCACCAATTACTTTTTCTGTTCCAGCATCAGATCAGATCAGTCGCTCAGTCATGTTCGACTCTTTGCGACCCCATGAATCGAAGCACGCCAGGCCTCCCTGTCCATTACCGACTCCCAGAGTTCACCCAGACTCACATCCATCGAGTCAGTGATGCCACCCAGCCATCTCATCCTGTGTCGTCCCCTTCTCCTCTTGCCCCCAATCCCTCCCAGCATCAGAGTCTTTTCCAATGAGTCAACCCTTCGCATGAGGTGGCCAAAGTACTGGAGTTTCAGCTTTAGCAGCATTCCTTCAAAAGAAATCCCAGGGCTGATCTCCTTCAGAATGGACTGGTTGGATCTCCTTGCAGTCCAAGGGACTCTCAAGAGTCTTCTCCAACATCACAGTTCAAAAGCATCAATTCTTCGGTGCTCAGCCTTCTTCCCAGTCCAACTCTCACATCCATACATGACCACAGGAAAAACCATAGCCTTGACTAGACGAACCTTTGTTGGCAAAGTAATGTCTCTGCTTTTGAATATGCTATCTAGGTTGGTCATAACTTTCCTTTCAAGGAGTAAGCATCTGTTAATTTCATGGCTGCAGTCACCATCTGCAGTGATTTTGGAGCCCCCCAAAATAAAGTCTGACACTGTTTCCACTGTTTCCCCATCTATTTCCCATGAAGTGATGGGACTGGATGCCATGATCTTTGTTTTCTGAACGTTGAGCTTTAAGCCAACTTTTTCACTCTCCACTTTCACTTTCATCAAGAGGCTTTTGAGTTCCTCTTCACTTTCTGCCATAAGGGTGGTGTCATCTGCATATCTGAGGTTATTGATATTTCTCCTGGCAATCTTGATTCCAGCTTGTGTTTCTTCCAGTCCAGCGTTTCTCATGATGTACTCTGCATATAAGTTAAATAAGCAGGGTGACAATATACAGCCTTGACGAGCTCCTTTTCCTATTTGGAACCAGTCTGTTGTTCCATGTCCAGTTCTAACTGTTGCTTCCTGACCTGCATACAAATTTCTCAAGAGGCAGGTCAGGTGGTCTGGTATTCCCATCTCTTGAAGAATTTTCCAGTTTATTGTGATCCACACAGTCAAAGGCTTTGGCATACTCAATAAAACAGAAACAGATGTTTTTCTGGAACTCTCTTGCTTTTTCCATGATCCAGTGGATGTTGGCAATTTGATCTCTGGTTCCTCTGCCTTTTCTAAAACCACCTTGAACATCAGGAAGTTCACGGTTCACATATTGCTGAAGCCTGGCTTGGAGAATTTTGAGCATTACTTTACTAGCACGTGAGATGAGTGCAATTGTGCGGTAGTTTGAGCGTTCTTTGGCATTGCCTTTCTTTGGGATTGGAATGAAAACTCACCTTTTCCAGTCCTGTGGCCACTGCTGAGTTTTCCAAATGTGCTGGCATATTGAGTGCAGCACTTTCACAGCATCATCTTTCAGGATTTGGAGTAGCTCAACTGGAATTCTATCACCTCCACTAGCTTTGTAGTGATGCTTCCTAAGGCCCACTTGACTTCACATTCCAGGATGTCTGGCTCTAGGTCAGTGATCACACCATTGTGATTATCTGGGTCGTGAAGATCTTTTTTGTACAGCTCTTCTGTGTATTCTTGCCATCTCTTCTTAATATCTTCTGCTTCTGTTAGGTCCATACCATTTCTGTCCTTTATCGAGCCCATCTTTGCATGAAATGTTCCTTTGGTATCTCTGATTTTCTTGAAGAGATCTCTAGTCTTTCCCATTCTGTTGTTTTCCTCTATTTCTTTGCATTGATCACTGAAAAAGGCTTTCTTATCTCTTCTTGCTATTCTTTGGAACTCTGCATTTAGATGCTTATATCTTTCCTTTTCTCCTTTGCTTTTTGCTTCTCTGCTTTTCAAAGCTATTTGTAAGGCCTCCCCAGACAGCCATTTTGCTTTTTTGCACTTCTTTTCCATGGGGATGGTCTTGATCCCTGTCTCCTGTACAATGTCACTAACCTCATTCCATAGTTCATCAGGCACTCTATCTATCAGATCTAGGCCCTTAAATCTATTTCTCACTTCCACTGTATAATCATAAGGGATTTGATTTAGGTCATACCTGAATGGTCTAGTGGTTTTCCCTACTTTCTTCAATTTCAGTCTGAATTTGGCAATAAGGAGTTCATGGTCTGAGCCATAGTCAGCTCCCGGTCTTGCTTTTGCTGACTGTATAGAGCTTCTCCATCTTTGGCTGCAAAGAATATAATCAATCTGATTTCGGTGTTGACCATCTGGTGATGTCCACGTGTAGAGTCTTCTCTTGTGTTGTTGGAAGAGGGTGTTTGTTATGACCAGTGCATTTTCTTGGCAAAACTTGTCTTTGCCCTGCTTCATTCCGTATTCCAAGGCCAAATTTGCCTGTTACTCCAGGTGTTTCTTGACTTCCTACTTTTGCATTCCAGTCCCCTATAATGAAAAGGACATCTTTTTTGGGTGTTAGTTCTAAAAGGTCTTGTAGGTCTTCATAGAACCGTTCAACTTCAGCTTCTTCAGTGTTACTGGTTGGGGCATAGACTTGGATTACTGTGATATTGAATGGTTTGCTTTGGAAATGAACAGAGATCATTCTGTCGTTTTTGAGATTGCATCCAAGTACTGCATTTCGGACTCTTTTGTTGACCAGATGGCTACTCCATTTCTTCTGAGTGATTCCTGCCCGCAGTAGTAGATATAATGGTCATCTGAGTTAAATTCACCCATTCCAGTCCATTTTAGCTCTCTGATTCCTAGAATGTCGACGTTCACTCTTGCCATCTCCTGTTTGACCACTTCCAATTTGCCTTGATTCATGGACCTGACATTCCAGGTTCCTATGCAATATTGCTCTTTACAGCATTGGACCTTGCTTCTACCACCAGTCACATCCACAGCTGGGTGTTGTTTTTGCTTTGGCTCTGTCTCTTTATTCTTTCTGGAGTTATTTCTCCACTGATCTCCAGTAGCATATTGGGCACCTACTGACCTGGGGAGTTCCTCTGTCAGTATCCTATCATTTTGCCTTTTCATACTGTTCATGGGGTTCTCAAGGCAAGAATACTGAGGTCGTTTGACATTCCCTTCTCCAGTGAACCACATTTTGTCAGATCTCTCCACTATGACCCGCCAATCTTGGGTTGCCCCACAGGCATGGCTTAGTTTCATTGAGTTAGACATGGCTGTGGTCCTAGTGTGATTAGATTGACTAGTTTTTTGTGAGTATGGTTTCAGTGTGTCTGCCCTCTGATGCCCTCTTGCAACACCTACCATCTTACTTGGGTTTCTCTTACCTTGGGTGTAGGGTATCTCTTTACCGCTGCTCCAGCGAAGCACAGCCATTGCTCCTTACCTTGGACGAGGGGTATCTCCTCACCACCACCCTACCACAGTGCATTTATTTGTTGTGTCTCCCTTGGTCCGGGACAATTTCTTAGTTTTTCCCTATTTGTCATTACCTTGACACTTTTGAAAATTCATGGTCAGGTATTTTATAAAATGTCCTGCAAGCTGAAGAATGACCCTCATGTTCTCTCATGATTAGATGCAGTTACAGGTTTAGGGCGGTGGCCTGCTATAGGGTTGGGAGCACTGAGTGTAGCAGTACATGCATGGGATCTTTCGAAGGAGGTCACCATTATCTTCATTATTTCCACCATGGTTGGGCCCCAGGTAAATAGCAGAGAGGAACACAGCTACAGAAAATTGGATTAAAGATTTACTGAGCATGGCCCTGCCCATCAGAATAAGACTCAGTTTCCCCCTCAGTCAGGCTTATGGAAGCTTCCATAAGCCTCTTATCCTTCTCCATCAGAAGGCAGAAACACTGAAAACCACAATCACAGAAAACCAACCAATCTAATCACATGGACCACAGCCTTGTCTAACTCAATGAAACTATGAGCCACGCTATGTAGGGCCACCCAAGACGGATGGGTCGTGGTGGAGAGGTCTGACAGAAAGTGGTCCACTGGAGAAGGGAATGGCAAACTACCTCAGTATTCTTGCCTTGAGAACCCCATGAACAGTATGAAAAGGCAAAAAGATAGGATACTGACAGAGGAACTCCCCAGGTCGGTAGGTGCCCAGTATGCTACTGGAGATCAGTGGAGAAATAACTCCAGAAAGAATAAAGAGACAGAGCCAAAGCAAAAACAACACCCAGCTGTGGATGCGACTGGTGATGGAAGCAAGGTCCGATGCTGTAAAGAGCAATATTGCATAGGAACCTGGAATGTCAGGTCCATGAATCCAGGCAAATTGGAAGTGGTCAAACAAGAGATGGCAAGAGTGAACATCGACATGTTAGGAATCAGCGAGCAAAAATGGACTGGAATGGGTGAATTTAACTCAGATGACCATTATATCTACTATTGTGGGCAAGAATCCCTTAGAAGAAATGGAGTAGCCATCATAGTCAACAAGAGAGTCTGAAATGCAGTACTTGGATGCAATCTCCCAAACGACAGAATGATCTCTGTTCATTTCCAAGGCAAACCATTCAATATCACGGTAATCCAAGTCTATGCTGCAACCAGTAATGCTGAAGAAGCTGAAGTTGAATGGTTCTATGAAGACCACAAGACCTTCTAGAACTAACACCCAAAAAAGATGTCCTTTTCATTATAGGAGTCTGGAATGCAAAAGTAGGAATCAAGAAACACCTGGACTAACAGGCAAATTTGGCCTTGGAATACGGAATGAAGCAGGGCGAAGGCTAATAGTTTTTTCAAGAGAACACACTGGTCATAACAAAGTCCCTCTTCCAACAACACAAGAGAAGACTCTACACAAGGACATCATCAGATGGTCAACGCCAAAATCAGACTGATTATATTCTTTGCAGTCAAAGATGGAGAAGCTCTATACAGTCAGCAAAAACAAGACCAGGAGCTGACTGTGACTCAGATCATGAACTCCTTATTGTCAAATTCAGATTTAAATTGAAGAAAGTAGGGAAAACCACTAGACCATTCAGGTATGACCTAAATCAAATCCTTTATGATTATACAGTGGAAGTGAGAAATAGATTTAAGGGCCTAGATCTGATAGATAGAGTGCCTGATGAACTATGGAATGAGGTTTGTGACATTGTACAGGAGACAGGGATTAAGACCATCCCCAAGAAAAAGAAGTGCAAAAAAGCAAAATGGCTGTCTGGGGAGGCCTTACAAATAGCTTTGAAAAGAAGAGAAGTGAAAAGCAAAGGAGAAAAGGAAAGATATAAGCATCTGAATACAGAGTTCCAAAGAATAGCAAACATCTATTTCTGCTTTATTGACTATGTCAAAGCCTTTGACTGTGTGGATCAAAACAAACTGTGGAAATTCAAGAGATGGGAATACCAGGCCACCTGACCTGCCTCTTGAGAAATCTGTATGCAGGTCAGGAAGCAACAGTCAGAACTGGACATGGAACAACAGACTAGTTTCAAATTGGGACAGGAGTATGTCAGGCTGTATATTGTCACCATGCTTATTTTACTTATATGCAGAGTATATCATGAGAAATGCTGGGGTGGAAGAAGCACAAGCTGGAATCAAGATTGCCAGGAGAAATGTCAATAACCTCAGATATGCAAATGACACCACCCTTATGGCAGAAAGCGAAGAACTAAAAAGCCTCTTGATAAAAATGAAAGAGAGGAGTGAAAAGTTAACTTAAAGCTTAGCATTCAGAAAACTAATATCATGGCAGCCGGTCCCATCATTTCATGGCAAATAGATAGGGAAACAGTGGAAACAGTGGCTGACTTTATTTTTTGGGGCTCCAAAATCACTGCAGATGGTGACTGCAGCCACGAAATTAAAAGACACTTCCTCCTTGGAAGAAAAGTTATGACCAACCTAGACAGCATATTAGAAAGCAGAGACATTACTTTGCAACAAAGGTCCATCTAGTCAAGGCTATGATTTTTCCAGTAGTCATATATGGATTTGAGAGTTGGGAGTATAAAGAAAGCTGAGTGCCAAAGAATTGGTATTTTTCAACTGTGGTGTTGGAGAAGACTCTTGAGAGTCCCCTGGACTGTAAGGAGATCCAACCAGTCTATCCTAAAGGAAATCTGTCTTGAATATTCATTGGAAGGACTGATGTTAAAGCTGTAACTCCAATACTTTGGCCACCTGATGTGAAAAGCTGACTCATTGGAAAAGACCCTGATGCTGGGAAAGATTGAAGACGGGAAGAGAAGGGGATGACAGAGGATGAGATGGTTGGATGGCATCACCAACTCAATGGACATGAGTTTGAGTAAACTCCGAGAGTTGGTGATGGATGGGGAGGCCTGGTGTGCTGCAGTCCATGTGGTCACAGAGAGTCAGACACAACTGAGCTGAACGGGTTTAGGGGAAGAACGTCACCGAGGGGGGGTGCTCTCAGAGGACTACATTGGGGACATGGCAGCAGCCTGACTTCACTGCTGAATTAGACCACAATCACTCAGTTAAGGTGGCTGGGTCCTGCCAGATTTCTCCACTGGAATGTGAGTATTTTTTCTCTTTCTACACTCTGTTCTTAAAAGTGAGTCCAGCCTGCTCTCAAGAGGAAGGAAATTAACTTCCACATCCTGGAGGATGAATATCAACACACATTATCAGAGATCCCTCTGTAAAGATTTATCCCTTTCCTCCCCTTTATTACTTAGTCTCTTATTTACATAAGTATGGACTCATGGATATATATTCTTTGGGTTATAATCCAGTATGATTGTTATTTAGTCAGTTGCTCAAATTGTTCCATCTTTGTCCACTGGGAGGTATTTCAGGTTGGCCCCTGTGTCCTTTTGACATGGCCAATCCCTTTTTTTCCCCTTGAGCACTTCCTTACTTTCTAATTTGACAAGATGATGCCAGGCTTATCTGGTATTTCTCTCATTCAAGGCCTAAAATCAGACCTTCTGGAGAACAGTACTTAGAAACAAAGCTCTGGACATTGGGTATGTTTATTGCTACTGGAGAATCACTGATCCTAGGTCCTCTTATAATCAGCTGTAGTATGTAGCTTCAAAATGGCTAGATAGTCCCCTGTGAGAAGTAGGGAGTGGGATCAAGAGAATGTGGAACACATCCCACCCCCACAAACACATCAAAAATACATCTACATGTGGAACAATTCTCTTAGAAAACTAACTGGAAACCAGCAGAAGAACTCCTATACAACCAAACCTGCAAGAAAAAGTGGTTCCATGTAACTGGCTGGGACAAAAAGGCATCGCATTGGGACCTGTGCCCCTGAAAAGCAAGCTGTCAAGCCACAATCTGGGCATCAACATCCTGGACTCCTGTGTGGAGGAGACTAGCCCCCTTGACTGCTAGAAAATCTGCAGAGACAGACAGAAGGACTAGAGAAGCCTAGATTCCACTTGCACAGAGTGTGTGCATGCTGGCTTGCTGACAATCAGGGTGGAGAGAGCCATGCACTGGTGGCTGCCACCTCGCCACACTCAGAAGGGGCAAACACCCTGGCCCTGCTCACTCCAAACCACAGCCTGGTGCGAGATCAGGGCACAGATTCAGTTCAACTATGCAGAAATAGACCAGGGCACCTGTGGTGTGATCCAGGTGAAGCCACGCAGGATACTGTCTAGTCATGCATGGGGTGAGTGCAACCACATTGGCCATTGGCAGGGTGAGCACAGGGAGGTGCCACAAAAGTACATAGAGGCCAAGGGCTGGGCATACAGGCCCTGGGACTCATCTAGCTACACAGAAAGAGTCCAGAGGGCCTGGAATGTGGTCTGGGTGGGGCAGCGATGGCCATTGTCAGTGCATTCAGAAGTAGCAAGTCCTCTCCCAGTGAGAGCTCCTCAGCTTCGCCCACATCACACCACAGCCTCGCCCTGGATCTGGGGCAGACAGGTCCTGGAGAAGACGGGCACAGAGGCAGCATAGATCCTGGCGGGGGCGCCCAGCCACATAAACTTGTGCAGCCACAACATCCAACCCCTAGCCCCAGCCCCCTCCACGCCACAGCCTTGCATTAGATCTGGGACGAACACAACAGAGAGAGGGATGTGACCTTGGGCTGCTTCCAAGCAGAGCCAGGGGGCCCGTAGGTCCTTTGTGACCACAGAGGCCTCACTTGCTTCAGCAATCACCTCCGTAGGGGCAGGGGCACATTCTCAAGGGCAATGCAGCCTCACTGATCCTGACCTTTAGGGTTTCTAATTCAACAGCTGAGGAGCTGACACTGCTCCTAACAGAGTGACAAGAGCCACGGAGCAAAAGGGAAGCCCCACCTCATATCCTGCACAGGTTCTAGAAACAACCCTCCCCATGAAGGGCAAAATGACCAGCAAACTCTGAGGAAAGACCTGGCTGGCAGCCATATGGAAACCAGCAACTTACACCAAAGACATTGGACATGCAGAGGCTACACAGGGATGCCCCCACATAAAAACTTCTCTTCAAGACCATAGTACATAATTGCTTCTCCTAAATTTATAAAGAAAAAGAAAGTTAAATAGAATAGAAAGGCAGCGGAACTACTCCCAATTAAATGAACAAGAGAAATCCCCCCAAAGAACAAATAATGAATAATTAAACAGGCCTTTCTAATCCACTAGACCCCAAGTTCAAAAAGGTGGCAATAAAAATGCTAACTGAATTAAGAAAGATTATTGACAGAAACAGAGATCATTGTAACAAGGAACTGCTGCTGCTGCTGCTGCTGCTAAGTCGCTTCAGTCGTGTCCAACTCTGTGCGACCCCATGGACAGCAGCCCACTAGGCTCCTCTGTCCCTGGGATTCTCCAGGCAAGAACAATGGAGTGGGTTGCCAGTTCCTTCTCCAATGCATGAAAGTGAAAAGTGAAAGTGAAGTCGCTCAGTCGTGTCCGACTCTTAGCGACCCCATGGACTACAGCCTACCAGGCTCCTCCATCCATGGGATTTTCCAGGCAAGAGTACTGGAGTGGGGTGCCATTGCCTTCTCCGAACAAGGAACTAGAAACTATAAAGATGAACTGATCAAAAAAGGACAATTCAACTGCCAAGATAAAAACCAACCTAGAGGTAATTAATAGCAGAATAAATGTTATAGAAGAATGAATAAGTGATCTGGAAGACAGCATGATGGCAATCATCCAGTTAGAACAGAAGGTGGACATACAAATGAAAACAAATGAAACCAACATACAATACCTATGGGATAATGTGAAATGTGCCAACCTACACAAAATAGACATTCCAGAAGGAGAAGGTGGTGGGTTGTTGAAAATGTATTTGAAGAAATTACAGCTGAAAAATTCCCAAACCTAAAGAAGGGAACATATATTCAGGTATAGGAAGCCCAGAGGGTCCCAAACAATAAGAACCCATGCATATTCACACCAAGACATCTCATAATTAAGATGGCAAATGTTGAAGATAAAGAGGATTCCAAAGGTAGTGAGAGAAAAACAAAGAGTCAGTTACAAGGGAATCTCCTTTAAGCTATCAGTTGATTTCTCTATAGAAACGGCAGGCCAGAAGGGAGTGGCAAGATAAATTCAAAATCCTAAAAGGGAAAAACCTGCAACCTAGGATGCTCTATCCAACATGATTATCACTTAGAAGGAGAGATAAAGAATTTCCCAGACAGGCAAAAGCAAAAAGAATTCAGCAATATTAAACCTACCCTGAAAGAAATATTGAAGAGTCTTCTCTAAACAGAAAGGTAGCAAGAATCTATAGGAAAGGGAAAAATTATAATAGGAAAGGCAAATCATAAAAGGATTGAAGATCACTTAAATACATAGACTTACACATAGCCAGTATATAGACTAAACAACAATTAAAAAATGTAAAAAAAAATATAACTACATTAAATAGTAAAAGAGGGCTTCCCTGATAGCTTAACTGATGAAGAATCTGCCTGCAATACAGGAGACCTTGGTTCGATTCCTGGGTCGGGAAGATCCCCTAGAGGAGGGCATGGCAACCCACTGGAGAATCCCATGGATAGAGGAGACTGGCACACTACAGTTCATGGGGCTGCAAAGAGTCGGATACAACTAAATGACTAAGCAAAGCACAAATAGTAAAACAATAAACATGAAGATACAAAACACAACATCAAGAAAACAAAACGTGAGGGAAAGGAGTATAAAAATGTAAATCTTTTACAATGTGTTTGACCTTAAATGATTGCTAGTTTAAAACGAGTAGATACAGTTGTGAGTTAATATGCTTGAACTTCATGGCAACCATAAATCAAAAATATAGACTATGTTCACAAAAAACAAAAGGAAAGGAACTCAAACATACTACAACAGAGATTCATCAAATCACAAAAGGAAAAATAAAAAGAAGAAATAAGCAAAGAGGAACTACAAAACAACTAGAAAACAAAGATTAAAATGGCAGGAAGGGAACTTCCCTGTTGGTCCAGTGGCTGAGACTGCACTCCCAGTGCAGGCGGCCTGGGTTTGATCACTGGTCAGGGAACTAGATTTCACATGCTGAAACTAAAAGATCCCATACGCTGCAACCAAGTTCAAAGATTCTGCATTCTACAACCAGGACTCAGGACAGCCAAAAAAATAAGTAAATATTTACAAATAATAAACACAAAATTAAAGGAACTTGAAAAAGATTGTTAAAAATGGCAGTAAGTACATACTTATCAGTTATTACTTTAAATGTCAATGGGCCAAAGGCTCCAAACAAAAGACACAGCATGGTAGACTGGATAAAAGAAACAAGAATCTACAATATGCTGCCTACAAGAGGTTCACTTCAGGGCAAAAGGCACACACATACTGAAAGTGAGGGTATGGAAAAATTTAATGCAAATGAAAACAAGAGGAAAGAAGAGGTAAAATAAAGGCCATAAAGGAAGATAAAGAAGAGCATTAAATGATGAAAAGGGGATCAATACAAGAAGAGGATATTATACTCATTGATATATATATATACACCCAATAGGGGAGCACTTATGTTCCTTTTACCCCACTTTGTAAACCATTGGTGGAAATATAAATTGGTGCAGCCTCTAGAGAACACAGTATGGAGATTCCTTTAAAAAACTAGAAACAGTGCTATCATATGATCCAGCAATACCACTCCTGGGTACATGCCATAAAAAAATGAAAACTCTAATTCGAAAAGACAGAGGCACTTCAATGTTCATAACAGCACTATTTATAATAACCAAGTCATGGAAGCAACCCATGTCCATCGATAGATGAATGGATAATGTTGTATATGCATATAATGGAATATTATTCAATCATGAGAAAGAATGAAATATTCCCATTTGCAGCAACATGGAGAGGCTCAGAGAACGTTATATTTAGTAAAGTAAGCCAGGCAGATAAAAACAAATATTATATCATTTATAATGCAGAATCTAAAAAGTAATGCAGGTGAATCTGTATACAAAACAGAAACAGACGCACAGACATAGAAAACAAACTTGTGACTACCAAAGGGAAGAGGGAGGGAGTATGGGGTTAACAGATAAAAACTACTCCACATAAAATAGATAAGCAACAAGAATTTACTATATTATACCAGTCATTATTTTCAATATTTTGTAATAAGCTATAATCAGAAAAAAAAACAACGGAATCACTATGCTGTACACCTGAAACTAACACAATACTGTAAATCAACCATACTTCAATGCAAATTAATGAATGCATGTATTATACATTAATGACTGATGAATACTGATGAATTACCCTCCTTAGAATCCTGCTTCAGGATTGTATAAAAGTGCCTATTTCCCTACCCTTTTGCAAGGGGTGCTTTTTTAAAAACAAAAACAAAAACATGTTGCCAGTCTAAGCCTGGTGTGCAGCAGTCCATGGTGTCACAAAGAGTCAGACATGACTAAGCAACTGAACTGAGTCTATGAGGTGAAAACATCAGAGTCTTAAATGGAATTTTCCCTATCATAATGGAGGTTCAGTCTTTTTTAGTATCTTTAAAAAATACTGCAAGGCAATGGCACCCCACTCTAGTACTCTTGCCTGGAAAATCCCATGAATGGAGGAGCCTGGTGGGCTACAGTCCATGGGGTCGCTGGGAGTCGGACACGACTGAGCGACTTCCCTTTCACTTTTCACTTTCACGCATTGGAGAAGGAAATGGCAGCCCACTCCAGTGTTCTTGCCTGGAGAATCCCAGGGACGGGGAGCCTGGTGGGCTGCCGTCTATGGGGTCGCACAGAGTCGGACACGACTGAAGCGACTTAGCAGCACCAGCACTTTTCTTTGAAGCATCTATTCATATTCTCATTTCAGTTTTATATTGTGATACTGGTGTTTTAAAAGCTGATTAGTAAGACCTTTCATAAATTAGAGATCAATCTTTTTTTATATGAATTGTAACTTATCTGCCTGTTAATTTTGCTTCTACTATTTTGTCATGCAGAAATGTTTCTTTTTAATGTAGCCAAATTTACTGACTTTTTAGTTTTATGTCTCCTGAATTTTAAGTCATAGTGAGAAGCCTTCTTTACTTCCAGCTTATAAGAGAATTCTCCCCTGTCTTCTAGTACTTCCTGATTTCACTTTGTAAGTTATGATCTTTAATCTATTTGGAATTTATCCATATAAGCCATGAGGTATAGATCCAGTTTTTCCCTCTGGATTCCTACCCAGCTGTCCCAATACCACTTGTTGAATAGTCCAAGTTTCTGTCACTGATTTGAGATGCCATTTTTTATCATGTACTAAATTCTTGTAAGAATTCCTATTCTTGGATTATATAATATCTTTCACTGACCTTTCTACGTATAAACTAGTACCACAGTATTTCAATTATTAAACATTATGTTTTAAAAACTGGAAGGACTGGTTTTCCTTCATTGTTTTCTTCAGATTTTTCATGGTCACTTAAGAGAATTTTTTTCCTTACAGACATTCAAATCAGCTTATCTAGCTACTGAAAAAATCCTATTATATTTATTTTAATCAATGATAAACCTGTATTTTTCAACTTAGAAATAACATCTTAAATACTGTAGAGGGAAGTAACATTTTTATCAAGTTGAGCCATACCATCAAGAAGCCATTCTATCTTCCTATTTGTTCAAGATTACTTTGTACCTCAGAAACACATGTAAGCTTTCATCCTGTGGTTCTTACACGGTCCTGTTAATTTCTAGGCATTTTTTTTGTATATACTTTTTCTTGCTGTGATAAAAGCAGTCTTCTCAAAAAACATATGAATGCTACAGATTTCAGTATATTAATCTTGTTCCCTGCTACCTCAGTTCTTATCATTTGTTGTTTTTCTTTTTTCTTTTTTTTTCATGTCTTGTTTTTCGGGGCCGCAGACTTCGCGGCTCCCTCGGGGGGGCGGGGGGAAACGAAAGTTGTCACGGCGTCTCCCCGCGGGGCCCCCTCGCCTCCCGGACCCGCGAGGCGCTGCGGCGGAGCCGGGAGGGCTTGCTGCGCTCCCTCCCGCGTCCGTCCCGTCCTGTTGTTTTTCAATTAATTTTCTTACCACATTGTTCTTCAGTTGCTAAGTCACATCTGACTCTTTGCAACCCTTGGGACCTAGGGCATATATAGCAGTATGTATATCTTACCACATATAAATTTTAACTCCTGCTTTCCAATGTTTAAATTTTGAATTTTTTTCTTTTCTATTACTAACCAGTCTTAACACCAAAGAATCTGAATTGTTTTGAAAGAAAATGCTTTCTGAATTTTTATTTAGTGTTTTCAAAAAATAAGATCAGATAAAGATTTCATGTCATTTTATTTGTTTTTCCCCAAACAGAATTCTCCATAAGACCCTAATTTTGACAACGTGGCTTGTTAACTATTGTGCTTTTTAGGCATTTAATTGCCCTATGCTGATTCCATCTTAGTTCTGAGAATGATGGAGGGAGGCATGTAAAGTGTGGATCATCCCTGGTAGGTTGCGGACCAGCCAGATGCATATTAATGAGTACGTCATTGGCTGGGGCAGGGGGTGTGTCTATTGGTCCACAAACGCTGGTTTTTTCCCTGCTTCTGTTTTTCCTCCCCAACCAGGAAAGCCACTCAAATACACAGGGAACTATCTAGAAAGCTGATTGTGTATTTAGATGACCCTATACATGGAATTTATTCAAGCAAACAATGCAGTGACATGCACAGGCTCCTATGTGAGAGGCTAGAAATAGAATTTACTAGAGGGAAAAACCCAAGCCTTTTAGATTTTAAATCTAAAATCTAATGGGGGGTGGGGACTCAAAATACAATATTACATTGGACACCAAAAGGAAAAAGATATGCTTGCTTGTTATCTGCAGTATTTTTTTACTGCTCTTAGCAGCTTGTTCCTAGGTATACAAACCTTCTCAATACTCAGTCATTGCTCCAAAAGGGTATGTTATACCTCACATGATCAACCCCGAAAGAAGAAACAATTGGTTTAGTCAAAGAGAAGTATTTAGAAAACGTTCTTTGGCTGTATGGTCACACTTCTCATGTTTTCAAGCTTTTCACTCTTGGCACTGCTCTTCCATGATAAAATATGATAATTTCCATCTTAAAACAACTACTTGCTTGTGTAGGAAAAGGAAATGGAGCCCTCAAGGCTACTTTTTATCTCCCTAACTCCATCCAAGAAAAACCAGTCATCAGCAGTTTTGTCTTCACTTGAAAAGCTAAGCGTTGGAAAGGTCTGCACTTAAGGGGTGAAAGGACTAAGACTGGCTTGGGACGTAGAAAAGATGGTGTTCCGGGGACACAGGTACAGGACCAACCCCGCCATCCCCTCCCCAGCTTGCTGTGAGCCCTTTAGGCTATTTGCCAGACAAAATACAACCAACAAAGACCTGTTTGCTTAGAGTTACAGGAACCAATGTGGATGCTGTCTGGGTTTGAATGCCAGCTCTTCCACTTGTATAACTTCAACCTGCCTCTGCAACAGCTTTCTCAGCCATAAAATAGGGATGGAAATATCTACAACACACAAGTTTTATGAAGTCCCAGTACATTAACACAGGTTAAGAGCTTAGAAAAGTATATGGTAATTTTTGGGCAAGCATCAGACTCAATAAATGTTTGTTATTATCACCAATATCAAGATATAAGCTTCCCAGGGAATTACAGTAATCATCCCATTGATAGTAGGAGGAGGCTTTATTCAACTATGGTTAAATTACAGCCTTAAATATTCTATTCGCTTTCAATTCCTTCTTCAGGCCCAGAACACAAATAGTGTTCCTTAAAAAATCCTTCTCAAAAGACAAACATTGCATGACTTCACTTATATGTGGAATTTAAAATAGTTTATCTCAGAAGCAGAGAACAGAATGCAGTACCCACAGGGTGGGGGTGGAAGGGGAGATGTGGGCAAAGGGTATAAAGTTGAAAAAAACCTTCTCTCCATATATTAAATCATTTTTGTTTGAGTTACTGGAATATGTTAGTTTTTTCTGGATTTAGTTATGTTTCATTGAGATATGTTTATGACATCTAATAAGAAATCAGATTTTTAAAAATAAGGTATTACAGGTATTCTCCTCTGGAAATAATTCTCTCCTCTTTCAATTACTTATAACACAAGTATTTTGGAAAAGGACACAAGGACGGTTACCTATATTCTTCCCCCTGTTCTGTTAAAATCTACTCATTTGTCTTAGAACCTGCTATCTCAGCATTTTTCAAGCTGTTAGAAGATTATAAAATATATTACTTTTTAAAAAACTGAAACAGACTAGGAACTATTAGTAAGGAAGAAGTCTTGTTTTGTGAGACTTTATTTGTTTCCATATACATCAGTATGTATGAAGATATGTGTATACTGGAGTTGTGATGTAATACATTTCTTACCGGGAATCCTGACCACAATTGATGAACATTATCCGAGGGAGCTGGCATAATGCCTTGGTTCTACTTAAATTGTGATTATCTTGAAGGGATTTTGCACAAAGGTCTCATTCACTGTAAACATATAATTTTCAAAAGAATGGTAATGCAAAATAAACCCAAGTCCTCCTTCAGTACCTCTCAGCATCCCGATGGTGGTGGTGGTAATTAATTGCATTCCCCCCCTCAGCCTTCTCCATGGCTCACACGTGAGCCATTAATCACAGCAGGGCAACTACTGCTTCACCCTGAGAGCTTTAATTACAGGAGCCCTCCTCTGTGCCAGGGATTGCCCTAGTCGATAGGGATGAATAAGACTGTGAAAGCAGCTTGCTGAGTGATGTTCTCGAGAAGGACCTGTTTTCTATTCTCACTGAGAAAAAAGGTGTGTTGACCATCTGGCCTTGCCCCCCAAGGCCTGCTTCTTATGGAGAAGAGTAAGAGACTCTCACCAAGTACCCAATAAGTTTTGTTAATGGATAAGGAAAACGTTTGAAAGCTCTTACCTTGGGGGAACTGGTAGCCTGGGGCACAGCAAGTCTGCATTTGGAATCTGGGTGTAGTTGAAGGAATTCAAATTATAAACACACAGGAAGGACCCTGGAAGCAGAAAACACACAGCCTATACCATTTTCCTACATTGTACTTATCTCTTTATGGGAGCTAGTAAAGAAACCATAGTCATTTTACCCAACTTTGGAAAAGATAGAATAAACCACTCAGATTTAGAAAACAGGTCTCTGGGTGACAAAAACAATAAGCATCCAGTTAAGATCAAATCAGGTTCTCTCCTTTCCTCTCCCCAAAATGCCAAATTCAAAAGTTATAAAATGATTGGTAACAAAATGATTTGAAGATGATTTATTATATAGGCTTGATATTTTTAACCCAGTCTTGCAAATAATTTTTAAAAATCTGGCACCCCACTTCTCAGGCAGATGAAATTTGCAGTGGGCTGCCTCGAATTTCTTACTTCCCTTTGCTTGTTTAATCCTTAAAATATAAATCTGAAAAGCAGGCTCAGAGCAAGTTACATAAGTGCTTTTGCAACAACGTACAACTGTCCCACTGGTCAGTGAAACTACCCACAGCCCAAATATTTTAATGAAAGAACATACTTGTCGGCAATTCAACCTGAAGCCTGTGGGTGCCTCTCTAGGACTCGACCTGCCAAGCGCACTTCTCTGACCTCCGTCTGACCCTGCCTTCAGGCCCTCAATGTCTGCTGTTTCCTCCCACTTTCAACAGCAGACCAGACCCTGGCAGTGAGCAGAGAACAGCTAGGGTTTCAGATGAATTCCAGATAAACCTGAATGCAATTAAGCTCAGGAGAAAATGTTTATGGCCCTTTCTACACAAGGAGAGGCACCCACAAGGAAGGACAATTTCCCACTTCGCAGAGAAGCAGAGGCAAGGCAGATGATCTCATCTATGTCTATACAGGTTACCCTGCCACGATCCCCAGCCTTAGGGGGAATAGAGGCCCCATCCTTTGGTACCCACCACTGGTGTTTGCAAAGAGCTGGACCTCTTCCAGGGTATCAAGCTGCTCTTCAGGACAACTGGATACACAGAGAACGGTGGAACTGAGCCTCACATCCTTGACTTCCAGGTTGCAGGAATTCATAAAAAACACGTGCCTAGGAGGTAGATGAAACAGAAGGAGAATGTCGTAGAGCATTTCCTGTCGTTGAGTTTAATTGTGGGACTTAAATGATACCCACACGCTATCAAACATGGGAATAATTAAGGCCAACTTTCATCATCAAATACTTCCTGCATAATTTAACAAGTATTATGCCCACCTGGGGTCATCTATGGAGTTGTACAGTTTGGGAGCTGTATTCAAATGTTAACAAAACTTCCCTCTTTCAGATTCAGCATTTTCTGGGATGCTGATAACACTAGGGCATTCTCCGAGGAAGTCGCTGAGAAACAGAAAGGACTGATAACACTACCCCGGCTTTGCTAGGTGAGGCCAGTGCATGAATGACTTGTGACGTCCACAGAAAGCATAGTGTATTCAACTATATCTCAGAGAACAGCTCAACCCAGGGAAGTGAGAAGGGGAGAGGAGGAGGCCGAGGCTGTGAATTAAAGGCTTACCCCTCCCCCGCCTCCCAGTTTGAGCCAGGAAACTCGAGACCCTTCCTGCTGCAGCTGCCCAGCCACTGGGCACAAGAACAAAACTGCTTGTTGCCATTAACGAGGTCACGTGAGGGCAGGCAGCGGCAGCTCCCAGACCCATGCCCTACACTTATCCGGGCTGCTGAGATCAGAGCAATGTCAGGTCAAGAGCCCTGTAGGCAGTCCCCCAGCATAGAGACCTGGAGAAGGGTTCCCAGAAGCTTCTTTCCCCTCAACTGGGGTTGGGGGGGTGGTGTAACAGGAGATGGGGGAACAGATTTCTCAAGTGTATGATAACTATACACTTTATTCTACTTATTTTATTAAGTTTTAAAAATTGCAGTAAAATACACATGAAATTTTACCATCTTAAAGATTTTATGTGTGCAGTGGCATGAACTACATTCACATTGTTGTACAACCATCACTACCACCCACCCCACCCACCGTCCCACAAGAATCTTTTCATCTTGTAAAATAAGCTCTGTACCCACTAATAATAATTCATCATCCCCAAATCTTGGCAACCACCATTATACTTTCAGTCTCTATGAATGTGACTACTCTAGACAGCTCATATAAGTGCAATCAAAATATTTATCTTTTTGCGATTGACTTATGTCACTTATCATAATATCCTCAAGATTTATCTATGTTGTAGCATGTGTCAGAATTTCTTTCCTTAAAAAGGCTAAAAAATATCCCATTATATGTACATACATTTTGTTTACTATTCATCTGCTGGACACTTGGTTGCTTCTACCTTTTGGCTATTAATAAAATATATACTTTTCATTTCAAAGAGGATGACTATTTCCAGCACTGCACTATGAATAGTGTCCAAAGAGAAGCACAGGTGTATCTGGGAAGCCCCATCCTCCCTGTGTTCTTTGTGAATGACACCCACAAATGTGGGGGGAAATGGCCCCGGGGCAATCCATTTCCAGCAATCCAAAGCCCCTTACTCGAAAGCAACATTCAGGGGTAGAAGAGGCCTGCTCTGGGATCTGTATTTGGTGACTCCAAACTTATACCCAGGACCTTACACACTTAAGATGTCTTTCCTAGGAGCTGCTTTTGATTATCAAGTCTTGAAGTTATTATAAGGCCTTACCCATCTTAGAAAATCAAGGCCAGGGATTTCTCTCCCCTTGGGGGATTCCTGTCTCTTCTCTCCCCTTTTGGTTTCCCTTTTGGAGTCTGGGGTATAAGAGTAGGCACCACAGAGCCACACAGCTGAGCGTGTAGGCTGGGGAGGGAGTGGGACACAGGTTCTCAGCATCCCCAGGTGGGACTGAGAGGTATTCCACATAGAAACAATACTGTGTTTGGTGTATAGTTAGTAACATGATTCTGATACATTGTAGATAATAATGCTTCCTAGGTGGTGCTAGTGCTCAAGAATCTGCCTTCCAATGCAGCAGACTTTAAGAGATGCAAGTTCAATCCCTGGGTTGGGAAGATCCCCTGGAAGAGGAAATGGCAACCTGCTCCAGTATTCTTGCCTGGAAAACTCCACGAACAGATGAGCCTTGTGGATTACAGTTCATGGGGCTGCAAAGAGTTAGACACGACTGCATGACTAAGCACACACGCACACACACACACATAATGGATAATAATAGTGACAATTAACACTTATTAAGCCTTAGCTCATACAGTGTCTCAGTGGATCCTGAAAACAGCCTTATGAGATAGGTATAATAACTGGTTTTAAAAGCTAAAAATTCAGCTCAGAGAAGTTAAGTACCCTGCTCAAGGTCACACAGCTGAAAAGCAGCAAGGATTGAATTTGAACTTGGGACTGGCTGGTACTAAAACCTGTGTCCTTACTACCACTTCAAAATTTCCTTTTATGAGTTGGGTTGATAGAGTTTTGAGCAGGAAAACAGTTTCCAGGCTCAAAATGACTAATTTATACGAAGTTGTGAAACCTAGCCCCTCTGTAGGTTGAGGACTTACTTCAACACTTACTTTTTTTGAGTCATATCCTGCCCTGAAAGAGGAGCCCCTTCTACTGGGGAGTTCTTCTTGCCACACACATTCCCAAAGCTGTCGTAGCCGAAGAGGAGTCTTCCTGTGGCTCCAGCCGCCACTGAGTAGCCCATGATGAACACCTGGCAAAACCCAAGTGGCACGTGAAAGCCTGGCCAAAGGGCTGGAAAGCAGCCCCCCACATCCTTGAATGCTGATATAAAATGGAACCTGGTAAAATCAAATCTCCCCAGCACGAATGCACTTCCCTCCTTCAGCAGTGACACCAGCAAGTCAGATCAATTAGGGGTCCCCAGCCTCCATGATCTAATGCCTGACGACCTGTGACGGAGCTGATGTAATAAGAGAAATAAGGTGCACAATAAATATACTATGCTTGCATCATCCCCTAACCATCTCCATCCCCGTCCGTGGAAATACTGTTTTCCATGAAACCAGTTCCTGGTGCCAATAAGGTTGAGGACCGCCGATGAGGGTGCTGCTTCTCTAGTACTTGCTTTAACAGGTTACGGAGGGACACTATTCTAAAACTCTGAAGCAGATTCCTCTCTGCCTTCTCCCCTTCTTCCCCAAGAGTCTGTCATTTTCTCTTTTTGCCTAAGATCACCAGGATAACTCAAACGTTTGCCCCTTGTTTTATCTAAGGCACTGGGGCTCTGCTTCTTTCCCTGAGGTTCTATCCAGCCATGCACCTTTCCTCCCTTCCACCTCTCTCTCCTCCTACTTCCTCTTCCACTTTGATTTTTATCTTGTATTTAGGGGACTCTGATCTTCAGGGGTAGAAGCAACACAGTTGAAAAATACCAAAATACTGTCTGTAACAAGTGAGAGAATGGTGCTTTGGCATAAGTGCTTAAAATACAGAAGGAATCTCAGGAATTTTGCTGGACAAGAACATCATGCAATCTGTAGTCACTTTTGTCCAATTTTGTAATGAATGTGGAATATTTAAAATTTCAGCTTAAGTGACTAGTCCCTTAATATGCATTGATGGGCCCTCTACTCAGATTGAATCTGTATCTTCCCATAATATAAGCTTAGTACCATAAATTTCTCAATCTGTAATACAGAAAATACCATTCAATATTTGGAAAAAATAACTGTGGTACCAGATGTTCCAAAAGTACATATTCCCAAAGTCAATTACGTGTCAGATACTTTACATTCATTACTAATTCAGGAATCAAAATAACAGTCTTAAAGTGCCCACTAAGGGGTATGGAAACAAAATCGAGCCTCCAGGGAACTCAGCCTAGAAGATGGGCAGGGCTCAGGGCTGAGAACCTTCTGATGTCCCAGGGAAGGAGGGCCTCTGCCACACCTGTTCTACCAGCACCTCCTCAACCTTGAGGTCAGACTCCAGGACGAGTGCGTCACCTGTGCACGCGGACAGGTCCCTCAGCCTTTACTCTCAGGCTTCAGGTGGGGGGTGGGTGTGTGCCCCTGTGGCTGGCACTGTCGGCTGACCGAGTCCTCAGTTGGTCCCCTTCCTGCTCTTCCTTTCGGAGTGTGGTCAGATTCTGATTGGTTTTAGACTTAGAGCGAGGACAGGGGTCCTGGTCTTCCACCCAGATCAGCAGAGGTCTAACAATAAAGGGGAGCTCCTGCCCAGGAGGCGAAGGGTTTTTTTGGTGGGAGGGGCTGGTGGCTGGAGGGAGGTTTGGATAATCCTGAGTCCCTGTCACACTACCACATTAAACCATTAAAATTTTCTTTCAACTTCAAACACACAATTGCAATTCCAAACAGTAGGTGGGTATACCAATTACGGTGGAGCTATCAAGGAGGTTTCAGTCAATTGTGGGAAGATATGGAAAAAGGAGTCTTGGTGGAAGAGTAAGAAAAGGCAAGGTGGGAGAGGACACTGGGGAGGGAGCACAGGCAGAGATGGCCCAGAACTGAGCGGGTTCTGTTCTGTCTATGCACATATAAAGAAAGGCTGGCACTCATTCTGTTTGCAATAGACTGTCCCGGTTCATAATTCTGGTCCCTCACCCCAAACCTCCTTTGTTCAGCCCCAGCTCAGGACAGCACCATCAATAATTCCATCCAGCATGGGCTGTGTTCCTGGTCAGGATGTCATAACAAAGACCAGAAAGCCGAACGGCAGAGGCAGAATAACATCCTTGCCCTCTTGGCTGTGGTTTAAAAAAATATTGCAAAAGATATAAAAGCTAGTCACCTAAGGAAGAACTATCATTACTCAAATTTAATATAGCAAAGAGAACATGGGTACATTGAAGTTTTCAGATTTATTTTGCAAATGATATGTAAATTTGAAGCCATTTCCAGCTTTGTGCCACCTCTCGGATGGTTCTTAGTTCTCTGGGCTGTGATGGGCCATCTATAAATCCTTTCCCCAGACAACTGCTGGCTGAAGGTTTGATAGTTAGGCACTGGGTTTGAGCTGTGGAGAGGCTAGGGAAGATCATTAACAGTCCAAGTTCAAAGTAGCCAGGAACTGGCAGAACAGCTGCTCCCTGCATTTATACAACAGCAGACCCAGAAAGAAACACCAGCATCTGTGGAAAGTTTAAGAGGAGGTGTTATAGTTTTTCCCAACTCCTAGAGAAGAGCTCCAAGGGTCATTATAGAGGCAACACAGAACATTTGATTATGCCTTTAAGGTCCAGCCTTCCACTGTGCCTATTATTCACCTATCTGTGTGAAACCAGTCGGTAAGTCAAGTGAGTAAATGCCTTTCTAGCTTGGAAAGAGATTGATATTTTAGGGTTTATTCAAATTTAAGTCTTTTCAACAAAGGTAATTACGTGGTAGCCACCGTCAGGCTTTAAAATCATTTACCATGAAGAAACAGCATGCCTCCATCTGAAATGGATGATTTCATGAACATGATCTTTTAAGAACTCGAGTGAGCCTTTTTCTGCTGTTACATACAACTGTAAAATAAGTTATAAAAGCATCAAGGTTCAGCTTCCAAGAGACTCTTCCAGAACTAAAATGGAAGGTCTATCAGCAATCACACACACCTGGTAACTAGAGTGGGCAAAAACCTTATTACCTATCCAACTAGAGGGTTTATAGCAAAGGCTTGTTTACCTATTAGCTGCTAAACACAACATTCCAAGAGCATGTTACACTCAGCTAAAGTAAGAGGAATTTATTTCTAGGCTTACCTGGATATCCCTTTGTGAGAGGAACATTTTATTCGGGGGACTGAGACCAGATGGTAAAAGAACTTCCCCCTCAGTGGGCTGGTACTAAGAGGCCTATTGAATGGCAATCCCACTGCAGACGGTGGTTCTCATTTCCTAATGGCGTCTTGTGTTAGAAGTGGCCCATAGTAATAAGCCCACCTCTCCAATCTACTGAGCCTAAAAGGTTAAGAGATACCTGACTGGTACTTCTGAGAACTGCTGTTTGCTCTGTGGCAAACGTCTCTAGCCGCGACACAACCTGTTACCTGGTACCACCTGGAACCCTCACCCCCACCTCACTTCACCCCCGCCCAGGGACGCGATTTATATTTGGGGCACAGCTATTTCGGGACACACACACACACACACACACCCCACACTCTGGCCTCTTCCCTGCCAGGCACCCACACTTACCAAACCAGTCCAGAAGAGAAAGAACAGGAACAACCATGCCGTATCTGTGCATTTCCTATAAATCTGAGGTCGCCACTGTCTTTGCGTGGGGATTCTTTCTGCGGAATCCTTCCAGAAAAAGAAGGAAGAGTGTTTAGGAAAAGAGGATAATCATATATTTAGGTCCCGAGCTAGAAAATGAGCCCAAACTTACTCGAAGACTGTTCAAAGTAACTTTTTTTTTTTTTTAAACGTGGCCGCCTGAAGCGTTCGCGAAGCCTTTGCAACACCTGCTGTGTGCGGAGCGGATAAGTTCCCAGCCGCCGAGTCCTTACCTGGAGGCGCACCTAGAGGCAGCCCCAAGTTGGCGCCTGGAGGCCAGCCTCTCCCGAGCCTCCGCCCCAGCAGCCGAGTGGGTCCGAGGTCTACCCCGCTAGGTGCCCCCGGGACGCGGCGGCGCAGGGGCGGGAGGTCGGTCCGCGGGATCCCGGGAGGCGGAAGCGTCCCCGCGGGGCAGGTGCGTGGAGGGGCCCGAGCCTTCCCCGCGCGCGATCCCTCCCCTGGGGCCAGGTGCGGGCCTTACCAGGTGCTCCGCTCCGAGGCACTGCATGTTGCCCTTCGCGCCGGGGGCCGCGCACTGGGAGCCCTCGCTGAGCCCGCGGCGGGCCGGCTCGGGGCCCGGCGGCTGACCGGCGAGAAGGGGCGCAGCGCCGCCCCGCGGCAGCCTCCGGGCGCCACGGACTTCGCCCTGTGCGCCATCCTGAGCGGCCCCCGGCCCCCGCGCGCACCCGGAGCCGCTCGGGTGCACCCGGCGGTCCTCGCGAGTCCCCTCGCACCTCCCCCGAGGCCGGGGCTCTTCGCCGCTCGCCTAAACCACCGCGCGGTGCGACTCCCGACTTGCCCGTGTAGCCCGCTGAAGTGTGAGGGCCCCGCTGGCCCCGCCACGACCCTGCGCGCGCCCCCGCTGGGGCCTGATTAGCTTGCGGCTACGCAGAGAGCAAGAAAAGTCTCAGGAAACCATTGCAGAGGGCGGGCCACGGTGGAATGCCGAATTACATCTACATAGCTAACAGGTGAGTGCCCTTGCCCTGTACCGGGTTCTGTTCTAACCGCTTTCAAAGGCACTGTTAAAGAGTCAACCAGGCAGAAACTACCATTGCCCCAATCTACAGATGAGGCAAAACGAGGCACGGACAGTAGCCATGTAATTTGCTCGGGGACACACAGACAGCAAACTGTAGAGCTAGGAGAGCTGAACCCCGAGACTCGAGGGGTTGTCACGGTGGTTCTCTTAACACCAGGATGCGGCCCAGGGCTGCTCTCCCACGACGCGTGGAGAAACTAAAGCAGCTGGAGGAACCGCAGGTTCTGGGAAGTAAAAAAGAAATTAAAAGGCTGGGGAATCTAAGGATTGCCTTAGTCTGTGAACATGTAGAAGGTGGGTGGCAGGAGGAGACGCCACAAAGTTAGGTGGGATGAACCAGACTTCAGGTTCTGCTTTCGCCGCTCTGTCCCAGTGATCGCTCTTCACAGAAGAAATGGTAACAACTCAGAAGCCACTGGTGGGAGTCCTCCCTGGGAATAGCTGACCAACACAGAAGTGCTGTTGGGGTGGGACATTAAACACTGAAGGTGGGCCTCTGCCCCCCTTTCACTCTCTCCTCCCCCCACGCACACACCCAGGGCTGCCAGGTTAGGGTTTCTTTTCAGCCCTGCTTCTCCCTGAGGGCAGAAACCTGGCTGGGGCGTGATCTGGTGTAGCCAGGGAGTGGGAGGGACACACAGTGGCTCTCCTGTGCCTGAGACTTTGGTTCTGGGCTCATCAGCGGCCTCCCACTCCTAAGTCCTGGGCCTTCTGGATACCTGTTTATCAGAGGAGCTGAAATTCCAAGAGGACATGAATTCACAGGCCAAATAACTAGACTACCATATGGTAGTCTATGGTACACCACCATAAAATGACAACAGTTGGACAATGTATGCCATCTGAAATACATTGAATAATTGAATAATAATTGAATAATTAAAACGGATGGACCAAGATTTTTAAATAAGCATGATAAATATATTTAAGAAAGTGAGAATGACAATAGCAATATAGGTCAGGAAAAAATCATGAAACTAAAATGAATAGAAACATTAAACATGAAGAATATGATAATAGAATGAATATTCTTTATCAATAATATGGATAAACCATAGACTAGATGTAGCTGATGGAGGAGGAAATGGCAACCCACTCCAGTGTTCTTGCTTGGAGAATCCCAGGGACGGGGGAGCCTGGTGGGCTGTCGTCTATGGGGTCCCACAGAGTCGGACACGACTGAAGCGACTTAGCAGCAGCAGCGGCAGCAGATGTAGCTGAAGAGGAATCAGTGATTGGAAAGAGTAGTTTCAGCAGTTTGCCAGCAAATAAGGCAGCTATTTTTAAAATTTCTAATTAATATCAAGAATAGAACTAGAATAGAAAGGGAATGATATAAAAACAGAGGGGAAGAAATATTTGAAGACAATGGGAATAAATTTCAAGGTGTAAAGAAGGAAATAAACCTCAGATTTAAAGGGCAAGTCTCAAGCCAAATATTTTTATTGTTTTAGGAATTTCTTAAAAATCCACTTTTTGGAGCAATAGATTGACTACTCAAGTAATTCTCATCAGAATTACAGCTTCTCCTCAGAACCATACATCAGTCAACTGGTTGCTCACAGGACTGTGCCATTCACAGCTCACTTCAAACCTGCCCCCTGCTGGGTCCACCCATCCTCAACTGTTAAAGGACAAACCTGCCAGTCTAATCAGGCTGCCTGCATTGAAAGGCCCGTCTTATACCAGACCTTAAAGATCTTACAAACATCCTATCCTTAAAATACATCAAATATATTCATGTTCATAAATTCACAGTAATACTCAACAAAAATAAAGCCTCATTGATTGCCTTTAGAAGATTCTAGGGAACTAACTCATTATCAAAAACTGGTAAATGAAAGAATCAAGCACATATCCTGTCTCTTCTACCTGAACCATTCATCAGGGTAATCATGTAACGGATGAAGGAGGTTTCTCTTTATAGAAGTATTCTGGCTTTTAAGTGCCAAAGGAATGATAGAATTTAGGACCTCACAGTTTTCTGAAACAAAAAAAGGTACAACCCGACATCAGCATCCTCTCAGTGAAGAACACACTGCACCTGTGAAAGAGTTGTGTCAGAGGAGTTCGCGTGAATCTATAATTCATAAGAAATATAGGGAACAGAGAAAACAAGTCAGATGACACCACAGGGATACCATCAGCAAAACCAAGAATGGGACCTCCTGCATACACACAACCTAGTGTTTTAACAACAATAGCAGCAGCAGCAAAATAATTTTCAGAAACAAGACAGGGAAGGAAAACCTGTAAATTAAAAGAGACTTGGGGAATATTTTAACTAATGATGTATGGACATTATTTAGACCCAGATTAAACTAACTGGAAAAATAAAAGGAAAGACAACCATTCGGAAGATCATCTGGGAAATGTGAATCCTGATTGGATATTTGGTAACTTGTATTTCTGTTAAGGAATTTGGGGATCTGATGATGTCGATGGTGTCATTGGGGTTAATTCATAAAGGAAAGTCCTGGGCTTCCCTGGTGGTTCAGTGGTAAAGGATCTACCTGCCAAAGCCAGAGACATGGGGTTTGATCCCTGGTCCAGGAAGATCTGATATGTGGCGGAACAACTAAGCCCTTTCGCCACAACTATTGAGCCTGTGCTCTGCAACAAGAGAAGCCGCCCCAATGAGAAGCCTGTGCACTGCAACCAGAGAGTAGCCCCCACCCGCCACAACTAGAGAAAGGCTCGCATGTGGCAACGAAGACCCAGTGCAACCAAGAATAAATAAAATTATATAAAAAAAGGGAAGTCCTTATCTCGTAGATTTACATACTGAAACTTTAACAAAATGATACAATATCTGGGATTTGCTTCTAAAAATTCAGGGCAGAGGGCAGTGGGTGGAGGTGTGGGGGGAAGATGATTGACCAGCAGTTGTGCAGAAGTTGGGGGAAGTCTCCATGGATGGAGGTTCATTATTTTCTCTACTTTTATATGTTATACACTGACACACACACACGTGCACACACACACCACATCCTAGCCTCCAGTTAGGAAGCTTCTAACATGTACTATATGCATGTACCTGTTTTTGAACATACTTGCCTTCTCTCCATTTTAACTCCCTACTGCCTCGCCCCGAGGCTCAGCCTGACCCCTTCCATTCCTCAGGAGCAACATCCCCTGCTGGACCTTTAAGACAGTTATATCTCCAGACACAACCTATTAGTATAGCCAAGGTGCCAGCTCTCATGGCTCCCCTGCCCCTCAGTCTCCTCTTCGACTCCATTTGGACCCCCAGTTTTTCTGTAGCACTTTGGGCATAGCATTTTCTCCTCTTCTGTGTGAATCTATGTATCCCCTCCCTCACGCTGCCTCTTCACCCATCTAATCCTAGGTTTCTCATGATTGTCTTTCCTGATATTCTGCTTCTTATCAAAGGCTTTGGCACCTGCCTGAACTTCTAGCTGCTCTCCACAGATGCTGGGCTCTTGCTCCTTGCCCAGTCAGCCAGAGATGCAACTGGAAGCTCTCAAGTAGCCTGCTTTACTTTCAGGTGTCTGACCTGAAAGGAGACCCTTTAGGTCAGGTCTCCAGGTGCCGACTAAGGCTTGAGCTAAGCTTCAGCTGGTGTGTCTTAGTGATCCTGTGCTTGGGGGCCAGCACCGGGGAAAGGTCTGGTTTCCCACCCTTCATTCCTCTTTCTCAAGCTTCCTCCCTCTCCTCACCAGCTCCTGTGGCCGAGTTCCCAGCGTCCTTTAAACCATAGTCTGACACCCTATTGTTAAAATACTGTGGTGTTAGACTATGATAACGAAATTTCTTTTCTAGGACTTAGGGCTCACCTTAGAGAGGCCTGCAGTGCGGGAGACCTGGATTCGATCCCTGGGTTGGGACGATCCCCTGGAGAAGAGAAAGGCTACCCATTCCAGTATTCTGGCCTAGAGAATTCCATGGACTATATAATGCATGGAGTCGCAAAGAGTCAGACACAACTGAGCGACTTTCACTTCACTTCAATTAAAGAGACAGTTAGTAGAGGCTCCAGAGGGACCGTGACCATCAACTCAGGCTTGAGGGTCCAGATCATTCTTCATCTTGCCTCTCCTATCAGTTGTGAAGACATCCCTCAGATTAGAAGCCAGAAATAAGATGGATACGGGGGGTCTTGGGTTTGAACTTTGGTTTTTTAGTTTGTCTGGGAATCATTCAAGATGCCCTTGTTAGATAAGGGGGTTGCAAAAGGCCATTTGGCCAGGGGGCTGGGAAGGGGATTGGGGAAGGGAGCCAAGAAAGGTATGTGTGTAAAGGAGTCCCAGCCCTTTGGAGCTGGATTGAAGTAGTTTCAGGATAAAAAAGTTGGAGGCTCAGAAAAGTCTTTCTTTTCTCCTTGAGAGCTTTGCACTGACATCTGGTCTCTGGGATCTTGACTAATTTTAGCACATCTCCTTTCAACAAGGATTGACTGAGCATTTGCTTTGTACCAGGACTTGGTCAACTCCAGGTGTGCAGACACCAAGCAGGAAGATTTGCCCCTTCAAGGTCATGCTCACTTGGGGTTGGTGATGAGATATGAGACAAATGATAAGGGTTCTTCACCCAGTTGACGTTACCTGAAGCCTTCCTGAAAAAGGCTGCCTGCATGGAGAGGCGAAGGATGAACGAGATATGGCAAGGCGGGGAAAGGTGAGGAGGGCATTCTAGGCAGAGGACACAGCAGCGACAGAGGCTGGATGCATGGGCCTGCACAGACAACCCCAAACAGTGTAGCAAGACTGAAGGAGGGGTGCCAGCCAGAGAAGGAGGGAAGCAGAGGGGGTGTGGTGACTAAGGGCAGACTGTGTGGGGCTGGGCTTGCTGCAGCACGCTGTTGCTTGTCCTGCTATGCTTCTGTCATTCCCATTCACCCTCACTTAGGACAGCTTTTGGAGAATGCTCCCCTGCCTGCTCTGCTCTGAGGACTGGAAGGAAGAGAGGCTGGTTTTATCCTTGTATCTCTGAAGAGCTGGGAGCAAGAGTGACAAGTTTGCGGCCGGGCTTGGTGGAGACAGCAAGAATCAAGTGAGAAAACTCTTATGGGGAAGTGAGCCATGGAGACCGCCAAGCCGCCAGGTTTCCCCCTAAATGTGGTCTTTGGAACACAGTTGTCCTCAAGCCCTGAGGGGCTTTCAGTTTGATTTTTTTCTTGTAAAAGGCTATATATATTTTGTGTGTGTTAGTCGCTCAGTCATGTCTGACTCTTTTCAACACTATGGACTGTAGCCCACCAGGCTCCTCTGTTCATGGAATTCGCCAGGCAAGAATACTGGAGTGGGTAGCCATTCCCTTCTCTAGGGGATCTTCCCGACCCAGGGATCGAACCCAGGTCTCCCACATTGCAGGCAGATTCTTTACCATCTGAGCCACCAGGAAGCCCTTATATTTTAGGTTAATATATTCTTTCAAATGTATCAAGTATTGCATAATAAAGTTGTATATAACACATATGTTATATATGTCACATATATGAGTTATAATGCACGTTAACATGAACACTCTGAGCCCACCAGCCAATCTCAGAGTTAGAATATTACTGTGCTCTTCCTCCTTGAACACAACCCCTGCCAAACCTTCAATCTCAGAGGTAACTGTTTCTCTGAATTTTATCAGTCTCTTGCTTGAGCATACTCACCTCACATTGTCCTGTTCCTTTGTATAATTTACTTTGCTTTTTAGGGGATGTTACAAAAATGGTGGTATATGATATAGAGTTGTTCGGAACTTTTTTCACTCATAAAAATTTTTTTTCATGCTTGGTTTTAAAATTGAGACTGGTTCTTCATAACAATCAATTTCAGCACAGACTTTCTGACTGTAATATGAAAGAGCAGAAGGATCAGATCCCAGGGTTCTCAAATGTTGTGGAAGATAAAATGCTTGTGCTGCTGGGGGCTGACTGCTCTCATTTGTTGACTTTCACATAGTCCAATTATAATGTTATTTGTATATTAATCAGATCTCTCACCTCCCAGTTTTCTGCTTTTGTGCAAGGCAGAGCCTTCCCATGAATGACTTTGAGACACTTCCTACTTCCTCTTACCAAGCAGTTGTTCCTGTCTCTAGGATACCTCTTGCCAAAGCCTATTATGTCCACGTATGTCTTCAGAAACCATTTTCTTCTTTTTCTGTCTTACAGTGAATAACGAGTTCTAATGGCAATACCGTCAGAAAGCCTTCAGAATGGTTCTTTGATGGGGCTGGAGACTGAGCAGAAGGAAGTCTATGAACTGATTCCTCTTGCATGTTCTGGGGGAATGTTAGGCCTTGTGTTACTTCCCCAGGCTGCTGCAATAAATTACCACACATTTGGTGGCTTAAAACAACAGAAGTTTATTCTCTCACAGTTATGGAGGCTAGAAGCCTGAAGTCGAGGCTTTGGCTAGGCCATACTCACTCCAAAGGCCCTGGCAGGGGAGAGCCCTTCCTTTCAGCTTCTGGACTTCAGCGTCCCTTGGCTTGTGGCTGTATCTTTCCAACCTCTGCCTCCGTGTTCATGTGGCCTTATTTTCTGGGTTGCCATGCGTCTTTTTTTCTGTCTCTTGACAGGACACTCATCATTGGATTCAAGGCCCACCCTAATCAATCCAGGATGATCTTATCTCAAGATTGATGTCATAATTATCTTCATTCCAAGTAAAGTCACATTCTGAGGTTCCAGGTTGAGGCATCTTTATTTTGGGGGGAGCAGTGACATTATTTAACTCATTACAGACCTCCAGATGCTACTTGAAGAAGATGTCTCATGGTTGAATATGTTTTAGAAGTATTATTCTCCATATCCCTCTCAGAGCATCACACTGTGTACCAGTATATTAGAGACTAGACCACACTGTGCGTGTGTGTATGTGTGTTAACAACTCTAATGCTACTTTGGGAAGTGCTTTTGGGGACTACACATTTTTGGAGGACATGGCAAACTTGTGTTGAAATATTCAGGGTCTTGGATGGAATTATTTCTGAGCACCTGGAAACCCCTTGTCCCCCCATACCTACGTCCTTGATCAAAGCTACCTCATATTTCTTAGACAAGAAAACTCACACTGAAGGAGAACTTCAAATACAAACAGTCCTAGAGAGGGCACTTGAGCAATATCGCCTTACTAGATGTAAATGACTAACCTCATAGTCTTTCTTATCCAAGATCTTGGCAGAGGGAGGAAGATACCTGGCCCTCGAGGCCACCAGGGCTTCTGAAGTTCCAGGGGTAGCAGGACGTGAGCCCAGAAGTAAAACCTCAGCTCCCTTTTAACCCTACAGGACCAGTGTTTTTACCCACAATTCAATACGTTTTATGGCTAGAAGTGCTCATCTGTTTAACCTGGAATGTAAGACTACCTTTGCATTTTGACACTGATACCCGATTCATTAAGATACCATCAATTTTTGCTTCTTTCCAAATAATCTAAGTATCAGAATTTTTATAAATACAGCATAAACTTCTAGAAGGCAGATTGAATTTTGTTTTATAAAATTGTGCTGTGTTTGATTACTTGTGACATTTCCGTCTTCTTATTCAATCAGCAGCCCTCCCCTTGGATTGGGCTTCCCTGGTGGCTCAGTGGTAAAGAATCCACCTGCCAATGCAGGAGCTGTAGGAGACTCAGGTTCAACCCTGGGTAAGGAAGATCCCCTGGAGAAGGAAATGGTGACCTACTCCAGTATTCTAGGAGCCTGGGGAGCTCCATGGTTGGAAAGGGTCATGGGGTTGGAAAGGGTCCGTGGGGTTGGAAAGGGTCAGACATGACTGAGCACGCACACACCCTTTGAACTGAACGCGCTGTGTTATAACAACAGGAAACCCACCAACACAGATGTGCTCTGATTTTTAAGTTCTTACATGCGACTCTTTTGAGGAAGATATTTATCAATTTCTTCTGAATTTTATCAATCCAAAAATCTTATCTTTTTCTCTTCTGGGCTGAGGGAGAGGTATGGGAGAGGAGAGAGAGAAGGAAGGAGAGTGGTGGTGTGAGAAGAGAAGCAGTGAATGGAGAGTGTGGAAGCTCTGTTCCCAGCTGGAGGATTTTAGGCAAATGCCCGTTCCCTCTGGGCCTCTTTATAAAATGAGAGGGGAGGGCCAGGTCTTATCTCCTTCCACTTTGGAATTCTGTACTTTAAAATTACATGGCAGAGGTGTGGAAAGTAAGAACCCAAAGTAAGTAGAAGGAAGCAAATGACAAAGATGAGCAGAAATAAGTGAAGTAGAAATGAAAATGTAATAGAGATGGTCAATAAAAACAAAGCTTGTTCTTTGAAAAGACTGAGAAAAGAAAAAGGCAAGACGGTGTAAGATCAGAAATCAAATAGATTGGAGATCAAACATGCAGAATACCTGATGCATAAGAAAAGAGATACTAATGACACAGTGATTCGTGAGGAGGCACAGCCTCCCTACTTTCGTTTCCTTTTTTCTTTCCATTCTCTTTAGTTTTCCTCCTTTAAAATTTTATTTTTATTCTTATTTTCACCTTTGTTCCACAGCCACATATTATATCTGATACTGGCACTTACTGTTAGAAACGAGGTGATAAAGAGATAACAACCCTCAGACCAGTGTGGACATTGAGGGCCCATGCAGTTGCCACTTTTTTACAGCAGGTGGCGCTGTAAGCCAGAGGCTGCATAGTAAACTAGCCATAAATTGTAGTATGTTTTTTTTTCCCCCACAGATTCTACCCTCTCTTCCTCGTTGTTATTTAGTTTTGCATTTTCACATTTCCAAAATTGTGAGGCTTCTTACACTCAATGTACGGATTTACTGTAGAGTTTTATGCCGCTGAAAACTGTTATTCAAATGATGTTTCTTCTTATTAAATCTTAATATTTTCTTAGAATGGAAGACATTTAGTATGTTATGAGCCTATGAAACTGGAATGAATGAATCACCTGTAAAGAATATCCGAAATCACTGGACATGAGTTCTTACAGAAGAATTGAAAATGATGCATTATTTAGTTGTCTGGAATAGCTTTTTCTTTGGGGTTGGACAGACTTAGGAGTTTGAAATCCAGCTTGGACACTTACTCACTATGTTATCTTGGGTAAATTTCTTATCTTCTGTAAACCTATTTCCTCATCTTTAAAATCGTGATATCAGTGGCTAATTTGAAAAATTGTTACTGTATGCCTACCAAATATCTTGGCTCAAGACAGTTTCAGTAACCTCCATCTGTGTGTGTTAGTCGTTCAATTGTTTCCGACTCTTTGTGACCCCATGGACTGCAGCCCACCAGGCTCCTGTGTGCATGGAATTCTTCAGGCGAGAATACTACAGTGGGTTGCCATTTCCTCCTCCAGGGGATCTTCCTGATCCAGGGATTGAACCTGGGTCTCCTGCATTGCAGATGGATGCTTTACCATCTGAGCTACTAGGGAAGCCCCAACCTCCATCGAGTATTATGTAATTTTGAAAAGCCGAGGTTAACAATGAAATGTGAAACAGACTTCTGTTATTTTATAGCAACTGAGGAGAGTGTACCTGTGCTATTCCTTGAATTAGCTAATGGACTTGGGGACTGTGGGTATTGGACCACTGTTTCGTACTCAACCCAGGTGGCATTGCTTTATCATCTCCAGTGGCTCCCAGAACAGAATCCCCTGGGATGTTTGTTAAACAAATGAGGAGTTCCTGGGCCCACCCAGACCCACTAAATTAAAAATCTTCGGAGGTAGGGCGCATAATATGTCTTTAAAACAAGTTCCTGGGACCTCCCTGGTGGTCCAGTGGTTATGAGTTTGTACTTCCAATGCAAGAAGTGCAGATTCAGTTCCTGGTTGGGGAACTAAGATCCCACATGTTGCATGGCATAGCCTATATATATATACCTGAGTTCTCCATATTGTTTGTAGGGAGATAAAAATATAGCTCTGACCTAGAGTATGATTTCCAACAGACTAGTGTTGGAATCGTACTAACTTAGCTTAATTTCTGTAGTACTTGAGTGATATGTGATTGTAATTTGTCTGCTGGGTATTGGGAAAACAAAACGAAAGGGCAGCTCTGTTTTTTTCTGTTTCCCCATGTGTGGCTCATCTTTCACAAGCCAATCACACTTAAATAGGTCATGAACTTGCAACTAGAAGATGAATAGATCCTGGGGATCTAATGCACAGCATAGTGATTATGAGTGAGTGAAGTCTCTCAGTCATGTCTGACGCTTTGCAACCCCATGGACTGTAGCCTACCAGGCTCCTCCGTCCATGGGATTTTCCAGGCAAGAATACTGGAGTGGGGTGCCATTATATATTCCAAAGTTGCTAAGAGGCTAGGTTTTAAATATTCTTATCCCCTAAAAGAAATAATTTTGTGACTCGACAGAGTTGTTAGCTAATGTAATCATACTGCAATATATAAATGAATCAAATCAGCACGTTGCACACCTTAAACTTAGGCAGTGTTATATGTCAATTATTTCTCGATAAAAACCTATAACCCATTTTTAAAAAGTGAATGGGTTGGCATGACAGTGATAAGGTATCATCTCTATTGTGTGAAATAGAAAAGGATAATTCTGGATTGGTGAATGACAGGTCTAGGTAACTGAAGTTTAACTTTTTTAAGTGTCAACACTACTTTAACATGCCTGATGGGAATTATTTATTCAGCAAATACATGCTGATGACCTCTTGGTCCCAGGCACAGGTTTCCCTTGTCTGTACACTGAACACACAGAATAGAGCACATGGTATTTGGAACTGGGAGACCCAGCTGGACCAGCTCTCCACACACAACAAACTTCCTGTGAGGAGGGCCTCCCTGGCTGTCCGTTCCCTCCGTCAGGACCTGTCGGATGGGTGTTCTTCCTGCTGCCCTTCATGAAGTTGTTGGTCAGACTTACAGGGTGCCTCCAAATACCAGATTACCTGCTGAACTTAACATTCTTCTCCTCTGCTGTTTTCACTGAAGGCAACTCAGCGTACCCCAAACCTTGAATATACAGCTCTCTGCTTATCTGTAGACGTGTATACACACATACATATGTGTGTGGCAGGTCGAGCACACTCTTCTGCACATTTGATCAACTACTATGGGTCAAAGAGGTTTTCAAGTAACATGACAGAAGACAAGGTCACAGCTGGGTGAGCCACACACAGGGCTGGATGAGGCATCCTGGGGGTGCTCCTGGCCAAGAGCTTCTGGAGATGCGGGTCAATGTTGGCTGCCAGAGAGCATAGCTGTCACATCACAGAGCTTATGACAGCCTGGAGTGTGGGAGAAGGTAGATTGCTGTCTCTTGTATGACTTGACATCTCTACTTACTTCAATAGCCTCCTATTTTACAGACAAATGGTATACTGAAAAAAAGTAGCGTGACTCCTTCAAGCAGGGGCATGTGTGTCTCAACTTTCTTGCAGACAGAAGGTCATTGCTGCATGAGTGTTAGTTTCTCAGTCATGTCTGACTCTTTGTGACCCCATGGACTGTAGCCTGCCCAGCTCCTCTGTCCATGGAATTCTCCAGGCAAGAATACATAAATTATTGTACTGCGAGGTCACCTGGGGGCTCTTTGTGAGCAATATGTGTGGTTGGTGTGGTTACCCTGCAATGAGTGGCCCTGCCATGAGCTTCCAGATGTTCAAGCTGGTTTTAGAAAAGGCAGAGGAACCAGAGGTCAAATTGCCAATGTCCGCTGGATCATTGAAAAAGCAAGAAATTTCCAGAAAAACATCTATTTCTGCTTTCTTGACTATGCCAAAGCCTTTGACTGTAAAATAAACTGTGGAAAATTCTGAAAGAGATAGGAATACCAGACCATCTGACCTGCCTCTTGAGAAATCTGTATGCAGGTCAGGAAGCAACAGTTAGAACTGGACATGGAACAACAGACTGGTTCCCAATAGGAAAAGGAGTTCGTCAAGGCTGTATATTGTCACCCTGTTTATTTAACTTACATGCAGAGTATATCATGAGAAACACTGGGCTGGAGGAAGCACAAGCTGGAATCAAGATTGCCAGGAGAAATATCAATAACCTCAGATATGCAGATGATACCACCTTCATGGCAGAAAGTGAAGAAGAACTAAACAACCTCTTGATGAAAGTGAAAGAGGAGAGTGAAAGAGTTGGCTTAAAACTCAACATTCTGAAAACGAAGATCATGGCATCTGGTCCCATCACTTCATGGGAAATAGATGGGGAAACAGTGGAAACAGTGGCTGACTTTATTTTTCTGGGCTTCAAAATCACTGCAGATGGTGACTGCAGCTATGAAATTAAAAGACGCTTACTCCTTGGAAGGAAAGTTATGACCAACCTAGACAGCATATTAAAAAGCAAAGACATTACTTTGCCAACAAAGGTTTGTCTAGTCAAGGCTATGGTTTTCCCAGTGGTCATGTGTGGATGTGAGAGTTGGACTAGAAAGAAAGCTGAGCACTGAAGAATTGATGCTTTTGAACTGTGGTGTTGGAGAAGACTCTTGAGAGTCCCTTGAACTGCAAGGCGATCCAATCAGTCCATCCTAAAGGAGATAGGTCCTGGGTGTTCATTGGAAAGACTGATGTTGAAGCTGAAACTCCAGTACTTTGGCCACCTGATGCAAAGAGCTGACTCATTTGAAAAGACCCTGATGCTGGGAAAGATTGAAGGCGGGAGGAGAAGGGGATGACAGAGGATGAGATGGTTGGCTGGCATCACCAACTCAATGGACATGAGTTTGGGTGAACTCCGGGAGTTAATGATGGACTGGGAGGCCTGGCGTGCTGTGGTTCATGGGGTCACAAAGAGTCAGATGCGACTGAACTGAACTGAACTGAGTGGCCCTGCCCTTTTTGCCTGGCACCTCGTCCTGCCGTGACCCTCTCCCCGTCCCAGGATCTTCTCACTGTGTGAGCCTCTTGCCCCTCCTGGTAGCTTTCTGCTCTCTGACATCCTCTTCCATCTTCTCTTTTCTCTTTCCTTTCCTCTCTAATTCTGAATTTTATCTCAGACTTTAGAGCCTTTTCTAATTAATGAGAATGTGTCCTGCATAGCTAAGATTGTTAAATAAATTTCCCCTTGCCCCAAACAAAAGCTATTTTGTTGTGTTTGAATAGCATACCAAGACTATGGAATCAGGCCTCATATATATGTAGCCTCCTGATGTCCATTTTACAGTGCATTTGATCATAGTTGATTTCCTCTGCTTATCTCCAACTCTTCTTGGGTTTTTAACTGGCTCTCGTTCCTGTGTTCAAGGATTATTTGGTTCTTCCAAGTGAGTGGTGGTTCTGGACAGTTAAGGGTGGCAAAGGCCAGAGTGCAGATCACAACTCCATTGACCTATAAAGTGGTTCAGACAAATGGTCATGGACCCTGTAAGAGCATTCCTGTAGGTGTCAGGCTGTCACACTGATCTAGTGTTTGTTTGTTTGTTTGTTTGTTTGCTATCAAAATGCAAAAGTGACCTGGATAAGCAAAGATGGGGGCCATCTGTCAAGCAGGACTAAGAGCTCTTCACAGATGGTGACGGGCCCACCCCTGCAGGCCCCTGGCAGTGCTATGGGGGTGGTCTTCTCTCCCAGGTGCAGGCCATCACTACCTGGCACGCAGCACCTGGACTTCTGGGGTGGAACCAGGACAAGGGTGAGGAGAGGGAGGCACCTCCAGAAATGTTGAATTTTGCATCATGGACACCGCACCTGCCTCATTCTTGTCCCGGCTCTGGGGACTCCAAATGTCTTCACTCCAAATAATTGGAATTCCACCTCGAAGATGGAGCCAAGTAACTTTAAAAAGAACTTACGACTCTCCTGTTCTGAGTGGTTATTCATAAGATTAAAAACAAATGGCTTAGAGAATGCTACGCTTCTAGTATAGCTCATGCCTCTTAGGCAACACATTGTTAGCTAATTGTTTAAGTAAATGAGACCTGATCCAGGATTTCTCATCTGTAGTAAATGAAAGTCCTATTGTGTTATGTTTGGATGTGCATGAGGAAACAGGAGAACGTGGAGTGAAACTGAAGTGGGGTGGAAGAAGGAGACCAGATGTGACAGCGATCAAAGCACCAGTTTTACTGAGCAAGGCAAAGCAGGATGGAAGAAAGGGAAGGCCCCCACGTGTTGAAAAAAAGGAACCACTGTGGAGATGAGACTGTTTGCAAAAATAATTCATAGGCTTGATGCATTTTCAAGTTGAACCCAGTAGGATTTTCTGTGGGGGAGAAGTCTTGGCAAATTTAAAGTCTCAAAATTGATCTAAAAATATATTCAGACAAGACCACCTCATATTCTAAAGATAAGGGGGAGGATGAGACTGCCTTCTTAAGGGAGCACTGGTATCATCAGAGGGTAGCACAGAAATAGTAATGGGATGGAAGGATACAGTTCCTGGAGCAGAATCTATGGCCTAACAATGGTGCATGTTATGTGTGCATGAATTCAATATGCAGTACAAAGAGAAGGAATAAATAATAATAAATAAAATTAATCCTTGTTGGAACAAGGCTGCACATAAATGAATATATGTAATAAATAAATAATAGTCATAAATAAAGAGTATAAGTTCTCACCTCACACCATGACCCCAAATACATTCTTGATAAATTAAACAGATACTATATTGCAGAACAACTTTATTGATGTAAGTTTTAATATTTGTCAGACTTCTAATAGATGAAAGACTGTTTCTAAGTGGTAGAAAGAAAATCATAATGAAAAATATTTGACTACAGAATGTAATATAAAATTTCAGAGTTAGAAATTAAATAAATTGTCATATTTGCTGCAAAGAACCTGGTATCCTTATTCTAAGGTATGATCATAAAGACTGTAGAGAAAAAAAGGAAAAAGAAATTACCCAATTCACAGCAGAAGACATGGAAATGTAGAAATAAGCACACATATGGAAAAATGCCACATCTTGATATTAAAATCGGCAGGGATAGACCATTCACTGATGTGAACATTTTAAGTATATGCATTTTAAAAATTAATTTATTAATTGTTGATTGCACTGGCTCTTTGTTGCTCTGGTTGTGGAGAGCGGGGGCTAATTCTAGTTGCAGTGCATGAGCTTCTCATTGTGGTGGCTTCTCCAGTTGCTGTGGAGCAGAGGCTGTAGGCATGATGGCTTCAGTAGTTGTGGGGCTTCCCTGGTGGCTCAGAGGTTAAAGCGACTGCCTGCAGTGTGGGAGACCTGGGTTCGATCCCTGGGTCGGGAAGATCCCCTGGAGAATGAAATGGCAACCCACTCCAGTATTCTTGCCTGGACAATCCCATGGACGGAGGAGCCTGGTAGGCTACAGTCCACAGGATCGCAGAGTCGGACACGACTGAACAACTTTGTGGTACATGGACTTAGTTGCTCCACTGGCCTGTGGGATCTTCCCTGATCAGGGATCAAACCCATGTCTCCTGACTTGGTGGGCTGATTCCCATCCACTGTACCACCTGGGAAGTCTTTAAATATATGCTTTTAAAAATAAAACAATCCATTGCTGGAGAAAGGGTGATATAACAGGTATGTTCACACTTAGAAGAAATTGATTTGTGTTTGTCTTTTGAACACTATGAATTTTCTAATGTCTCCTGTCTCCTTGTCTGCATAGACCCCTGGATAGCAGACTTTTATTTTGGCTTGAAGGCAATGGCAACCCACTCCAGTACTCTTGCCTGGAAAATCCCGTGGACGGAGGAGCCTGGTAGGCTGCAGTCCATGGGGTCGCGAGGAGTCGGACACGACTGAGCGACTTCACTTTCACTTTTCACTTTCATGCATTGGAGAAGGAAATGGCAAGCCACTCCAGTGTTCTTGCCTGGAGAATCCCAGGGACGGCACAGCCTGGTGGGCTGCCGTCTATGGGGTCGCACAGAGTCGGACACGACTGAAGCGACTTAGCAGTAGCAGCAGCACCCCTAATAAAGATATCTCTGTGTAGCCCTAAATGAAGTATTGTGTAAGAGCTCAAATTTTGGAGTTTAAAGTAACTACTCTGTGCCTTACTGGTTTGGGGCAAGTTACTAACTTTCCAGGCCTCAGTTTTCTTATCTGTAGAGTGGGCATATTATTACCTTCCTCTTTGCTGTGAGAATTAAATAAGATTATATGTGATGGACCTAATACAGTGCCTGATCACAATAAGTATTCAATAAATGCTGGTTGTTACTTTTCTTATTTTTACCCTTCTATCTCACTCTCCCGCTTTTAAAAAATACTTGATTAGATGTGTTTGCTTTTGTAAACGGTTTAAATCCTCTTTGGAACAAGGCTGCATATAAATTAGTAATCTATATTTTCAGTGCCTTCTTTAATAGTTGTGTAAATTTATCCTGCCACCTCCAATGTAGGAGAGTAATTAGACATAAGGTCAACTGCAATATGCCAACATCTATCCTAAGACTTAAAATACTCATTAACTTTGACACAGTAATTTCACTTTTTGACTGCACATGTGGAAAAAAGCTGAACAATTTTGTATACATAAAAAGCTCCTTCACAAAATTTTTCATAGTTCTCTCTATAGTAGCTAAAACTTGAAAAGAATCTGAATGCCATTAAAAAAAGACATGGTTAAATTTTTCACTCAAGAAAACTTTATGCAGGCATTGTTTTTGAAAACTGCATGGTATCATGGTAAATGCTTTTGATATAAAACCAAGAGGAAAAAGCAGTTTACTAAATTGTGTCTGTAATATAACTGCAGCAACCTATGAAAACTTATGAAGAAAATGCCTGGAAGGAAATATATTAGTATGTTCACTGTAGATTTTGAATGATGAAACAATGGATAATTTCTAAATCTCTCTCTTTTTTTTTCCCATTTGTTTTGGTTAATTCCCGGTTTTCTCTCCTAATGAATCTCCCCACCCACACACAATGCCATATAAGGTCCGTGTTCATAACTCACGGATCAACGCAAGGACAGCTAAGTTTGCGCTGTTTTCTTTGGGCATGATGTCATCTTTGTTTCACTAAAATGCAATTGCCTAAGGTATGCTTTTGGGACAGAGGAGTAGCTCTGGGGGCTGTATAAGGGGGCAATTTAGTGTGGATTCCTGTCATGGCCTTGCTTGGACTGATAAAATGAGAGAAAGCAGAGCACCTGTAGAGAAGGGAGTGCAGAAGCAGATTTCTTGGTACCAGTCACAGAAGTTACAGAAATTCCAAAATCAGGAAAATGAAATTCCAGAGCAGAATTCTTTGCCTGATTGGGCATGAAATCACTCAAACCTCATTTCTTTAAAGAAGTAAGCAAAATCTGATTGAAACATGTTGTTACTGTCATTACTATATTAGTTATACTTATCATCTTTTAGTCTGAAGTCATCAAATTAAAGACATTGTAGAATCCAAAGATAAAATTATATGCTTTTAATTTTATGCCATGAATTGTCTTTTCTGATTAAAAATTTCAAGTATACAAAATGTGTAAATTAATGAATGAAGTTCATTAGTGATCCTAGTGTTAGTTAGGACTTAGAACATGAGTTTCTTCATTCTTTCCCTGGTATAGATAGAGCTCACATTCCTTGAGTGATTAACAAGTGCTTGGCACTGCTTGGAGAATTATTAACTAGGCTCATTCTCAGTGAAGTAGGTACAATAATTATCTACATTTCATTGGTGAAGTTGAGCTTCTTGTCCATGCAACTAGGATGCGGTAGAGCCAGGATGTGGAAGCCAGGCAGTCTAGCTCTGAGTGTGTGCATTTAACCTCTCTCTCCAATATCTTTATAAATACATACTAACCGCAGTGGGGTTATACAGTGCCTAACCTTGTAATCTGCTTTTTCTTTCTAATGTAACTGAACATCATTCCAAATCAGTAGAGATAAATCCACAGTCAGTTATTTTTAATAGAGGCATTGTATTTTATTACATGGGTAACTCATAATGTATTCAATCATAATCCATATGGTTGGGTATTTAAAAAATTTTTCCCTACTGTAAACAGCAAAGGAATGTACATTCCCACATACAAGTACATTTGAGAGAGTATTTCACTAGGATAAGTTCATAGATAAGGAACATGTAGGTCAAAGTGAAAATTTTCAAGGCTTTAAACCCCTGTTGCCAGAAGGCCCTCAAGAAATGTTGTGCACATTTAAATTCCCCCTTAACAGTACAGGAGAGTGTAAGAAAAGCCTTTTATGTAGTGATTCAATAGTCACATATTAAGTTTTCTATTTTCTTCACTAGATGCAATGACCTCTTTTTCTCTCCTCTCTTTCCTTTCCTTTTAAAAATTATCTTAAGTGCCAGACATGATTCATTAAGTTAATTACATGATCCATGAATGAGTAGTAACAACAGTTTGAAAAAAACACTATTCAATGCTTCGATACTAGCATTCTTTTTAGTGTTTGCCTGTCTGGTAATCTCAGATAATGGTAAGCTATTGTTTCTATCTTGACTTCTTCAATTACTCAAGAGGCTGACATTTTGGAAAATCATGTTTTTGAACAGAGTAAACTATAATTCACTATTTCTCAACTTATAGTGCATATTAGAATTAAAAAATTATATTCTTGTATTAATTGCTGTGCTAAATAATCTCTAGAGATTGAGCTCAGGTATCAAAATTCATAGCCAAGGCTGAGAATAAGTGTTGTAGATAGTTCTAGTAGAGGTTTGTGCGATGGTGCTGTTCACAAGATACCTAGACTGTTACCTTATAAAACTGCACTTGGGTTAATATTCCATTGAACTTGATACTTATTTCAAAATTTACTCCACAGGCATTTAAACAAATAAATATGATTAACTTTTTAAACAGTTTTGTTCAATTGCAAGAGTTCTGACTATTAAGCACATGTCATTTCTAAGAGTCACTGTTTAATTAAATTTAAATCCCCATACCCTAACCTAGACATGCAAATAACTATAATACCTGGAAGACAGTGGAAATTTTATGATCATATGAATTTATAAATAATACCATTAAAAACATATGTTTCTACCCTGAAGATACTATCGAACAACTACTGGAACTAATCAATGAATTAAGTCACAGGATACAAAATCAATACACAGAAATCCCTTGCATTCTGATACGCTGACAATGAAAAATCAGAAAGAGAAATTAAAGAATCAATCTCATTTACTACTACAACAAAAGAATTAAACACCTAGGAATAAACCTACCTAAGAAGACAAAGAAAAAGTGAAGTCACTCAGTCGTGTCCAACTCTTTGCAACCCCATGGACTATAGCCCACCAGGCTCCTCCATCCATGGAATTTCCCAAGAGTACTGAAGTGGGTTGCCATTTCCTTCTCCAGGGGATCTTCCCAACAGCAATCGAACCTGGGTCTCCTGAATTGCGGGCAGATGCTTTACCATCTGAGCCACCACGGAATCCCAAGAAGACAAAAGACCTATATATAGAAAACTATGACACTCATGAAAGAAATCAGAGATGAACAAACATATCATCTTGTATATAAACAGAGATACATACAAGAATATGATATATCTCTCAGAAATTGAGAGATATATCATGTTTTTGGACTGGAAGACTCAATATTATGAAAATGACTATACTACCCAAAGAAATCTACATATTCAATGCAATCCTATCGAATTACCAATGGCATTTTTTCAAAGAACTAGAACAAAAAAATTCACAGTATGTATGGAAATACAAAAGACCCCGCTCAAGTAGCCAAAGCTATCTTGAGAAAGAAGAATGGACCTGGAGGAATCAACCTTCCTAACTTCAGATTTACTACAACTACAAAGCTAAAGTCATCAGATGGTATGGTACTGGCACAAAAACAGAAATATAGACCAATGGAGCAAGATAGAAATCCCAGAGATAAACCCACCCACCTATGGGCACCTTATCTTTGACAAAGGAAGCAAGAATATACAATGGAGGAAAGACAGTTTCTTTAATAAATGATGTTGGGGAAACTGGACAGCTACATATAAAAAGAATGAAATTAGAACACTTCCTAACACCACACACAAAAATAAACTCAAAATTGATTAAAGACCTAAATGTAAGACCAGAAACTACAAAACTCTTATAGGAAAACATAGGCAGAAGACTCTATGACATATATTGCAGCAAGAGTAAAGGAAATAACAAAAATAAACAAATGGGACATAATTAAAAACTTTTGCACAGCAGAGGAAACCATAAACAAGATGAAAAGACAACCCTCAGAATGGGAGAAAATAATTGCAAATGAAGCAACTGACAAAGAATTAATCTCCAAAATATGCAAGCAGCTTATGAAGCTCAATATCAGAAAAACAAACAACTCAATCAAAAACTGGGCAGAAGACCTAAAAGACATTTCTCCAAGGAAGACATACAGATGGCCAACAAATACATGAAAAAAGTGCTCAACATCACTCTTTATTCAGTTCAGTTCAGTCACTCAGTCATGTCCGGCTCTTTGAGACCCCATGGACTGCAGCATGCCAGACCTCCCTGTCCATCACCAACTTGCGGAGTTTACCCAAACTCATGTCCATTGAGTTGGTGATGCCAGCCAACCATCTCATCCTCTGTCGTCCCCTTTTCTTCCTGCCTTTAATCTTTCCCAGCATCAGGGTCTTTTCAAATGAGTCAGCTCTTCGTATCAGGTGGCCAAAGTATTGGAGTTTCAGCTTCAGCATCAGTCCTTGCAATGAACACTCAGGACTGATTTCCTTTAGGATGAACTGGTTGGGCCTCCTTGCAGTCCAGGGGACTCTCAAGAGTCTTCTCCAACACCACAGTTCAAAAGCATCAATTCTTCAGTGCTCAGCTTTCTTTCTAGTCCAACTCTCACATCCATACATGACTACTGGAAAAACCATAGTTTGACTAGATGAATCTTTGTTGGCAAAGTAATATCTCTGCTTTTTAATATGCTGTCTAGGTTGGTCATAACTTTTCTTCCAAGGAGTAAGTGTCTTTTAATTTCATGGCTACAGCCACCATCTGCAGTGATTTTGGAGCCCAGAAAAATAAAGTCAGCCACTATTTCCACTGTTTCCCCATCTATTTCCCATGAAGTGATGGGACTGGATGCCATGATCTTAGTTTTCTGAATGTTGAGCTTTAAGCCAACTTTTTCACTCTCCTCTTTCACTTTCATCAAGAGGCTCTTTAGTTCTTCTTCACTTTCTGCCATAAGGGTGGTGTCATCTGCATATCTGAGGTTATTGATATTTCTCCTGGCAATCTTGATTCCAGCTTGTGCTTCATCCAGCCCAGCGTTTCTCATGATGTACTCTGCATATAAGTTAAATAAACAGGGTGACAATATACAGCCTTGACGTACTCCTTTTCCTATTTGGAACCAGTCTGTTGTTCCCATGTCCAGTTCTAACTGTTGCTTCCTGATCTGCATACAGGTTTTTGAAGAGGCAGGTCAGGTGGTCTGGTCTTCCAATCTCTTTCAGAATTTTCCACAGTTTATTGTGATCCACACAGTCAAAGGCTTTGGCATAGTCAATAAAGCAGAAATGGATGTTTTTCTGGGACTCTCTTGCTTTTTCAATGATCCAGCAGAGGTTGGCAATTTGATCTCTGGTCCCTCTGCCTTTCCTAAAACCAGCTTGAACATCTGGAAGTTCACAGTTCATGTACTCTTGAAGCCTGGCTTGGAGAATTTTGAGTATTACTTTACTAGCATGTGACATGAGTGCAATTGTTGCTCATTATTAGAGAAATGCAAATCAAAACTACAATGAGGTATCACCTCACACCAGTCAGAATGACCATCATCAAAAAATCTACAAATAAATACTGGAGAGGATGTGGAGAAAAGGGAACCCTCTTGCACAGTTGGGAATGTAAATTGATGCAGCTGCTATGGAGATTTCTTTAAAAACTAGAAATAAAACTACCATATGACTCAGCAATCCCACTACTGGGCACATACCCTGAGAAAACCATCATCGAAAAAGACACATATACCCCAATGTTCATTGCAGCACTACTTACAATAGCTAGGACATGGAAGCAACCTAGGTATCCATCAATTGAATGGGATAAAGAAGCCGTGGTACATATACACAATAGAATATTACTCAGCCATAAAAGGGAACAAATTTGAGTCAGTTCTAGTAAGAGGGATGAACCTAGTGTCTGTTACACAGAGTAACGTAAGTCAGAAAGAGAAAAATAAATATCACATAATAACATACATAGAGAATCTAGGAAAATGGTACTGTGGCACAGTGGACAGTCGTGTGCTTTGCAGTAGGACAGAGGTTTCTTTACATTTCTAATGCAGTCTGCTCAAGTTAGAGCTATGGAAACCAAGCTAGTGTGTTGCAAGTGGTCTGTGGGGCTGACTACTGAGGTTCCAGCTCTTGAAAGCCCAAGAAAGCCAGCCTTCCCACACCTTGTCCCTCCAGCTTCAGGCTTTTGCTTCTCTCTTGTATATGGAGGGAGCTTCAGGAAATGGGGGATGCTCACAGGAGGCTCTCAGAGGGCCAGTGGGACCAACCTCTGGTCACAGGACTACCTCGGACAAGTGAAACCAGCAAAGTAGCACGACTGCCTTGGGTGTCACTCTGAGAGCAGGCACTGATGAGAGATACGAATTCCAAATGCACTCTACAAATTGGTGAATGGCAGGCGACTGAGAGGAGCTGGGGGGTTGAGGTAAAGAGGTGACCTTCATCCCTCCCTTGGTATCTGTCTTTAGCCTGTTATTGGCCATACTTGGCAATTCCTCTACTGGTTCCTCTACTGCTGCCCCCTTAGAAGTATGCTGCAGTAGAAAAAGCTTTGCCTGGAATAAGTTACTTAGCAACTCTTTGCGATCCCATGGACTGTAGCCCACCAGGCTCCTCTGTCCATGGAATTCTCCAGGCAAGAATACTGGAGTGGGTTGCCATTTCCTCCTTCAGGGGATCTTCCCAACCCAGGAATTGAATATGGGTCTCCTGCATTGCAGGCAGATTCTTAACTAACTGAGCCACCAGGAAGTCCAAGAATACTGGAGTGAGTAGCCTATCCCTTCTCCAAGGGATCTTCCTGACCCAGGGATCGAACCAGGGTCTCCTGCATTGCAGGCAAATTCTTTACCAGCTGAGCTACCAGGGAAGTCCATGCCTCAATTAACTCATTTATAAAACTGGATGAATGACAGCTGTTTAGAAGGAGCCAGCCCTGATGGCCAGGATCAGACCCCCTTCGTGCATGCAGCTGATCTCAGATGATCATATGGAGTGTCCAGTGAGGGGACTGGGAAGCAGGTGTGGGCTGTGAGTTCACATGTGGTTCCCGCTATCTTCTCCTGCAGGGTAAAATGATCACCCTTGGGGGCAGCACAGCCCTTGGCAGAGATATAGCAGAACAGTTATGGATCCAGTCAGATGTTGGATCGGCTGTTCAGTTTTTTCCTGCTCTTCACCTGTTTCAGGAGAAGAGACTGCTAGTCATCTAGGAAAAGTGTAGCAAGTTCAACAGTCTTCAAGCCTCAGATGATTGGAGTATGGATTTTGCCCTTGTTGGTCATGGTTACTAGAAGTCACTGATCAAGTCATCCAACCCAGGCATCAGGTTTTCAGAGCTGGAAAGTTGAAAACAGGGAGAGCTGCATCCTGTTGGGTCACATCCTGTTCACGAAGGCAGGAAGTGGGGCAGCAGACCAAGATGGTTAGAAAGACATGACGCTCGCAAGGCCTTTGCACCCTGTGTGTGTGTACATGGGTATTGATACATAATGTTTTTTAAGACCCTGTAAATCAAATCTTATCATGATTTCAAAAGACCTCAAGATTCTTGTGAAATACTGGCTAAAAGCCAGCTTTTTTGTTGCATGACTCTGCTCAATCTGTAGCCATACCCATCAAAGAAGTAGAAAAAATATCCTATTTGCCACCTGAAAACTGGTCACAAGGGCACTGAGTGTTCCCTCTGGGGATAGGAATGTAATGTGGGGAATTTCTCAGTGGCAGTCCTAGTGAGTATGAGATTATAGATCATGTCCAGAAATAGAAATGTCACTGCCTCTCTCCAAGGGAAGGATGGATTTTCCCAGTTGTGGGAAGCCCTTAGTGCACTGCTGGAGAGGCATCCGGCTCGTGCGGGATTGCTGGCACACTGCATCTCCCCGCTCAAAGCACAGCTTGTCTTTCCTTCACTCAGCTGCCTCTGCTGACAGAGGAGCTTCCGGGACTGAGGAATGTCACAAGTCCTTTCTGCTTCTTTTCTGCTTCTTTCTCATTACTGTTACTGTTTTCATTCGTCTTTTCTTTCTTCTCCCCTTTTCTTTTTTTACTTTATTTACTTTAATTGGAGGATAATTACTTTACAATACTGTGATGATTTTTGCCATACATCAGTATGAATCGGCCATAGGTATACATGCGTCCCCTCTATCCTGAACCCCCTCCCACCGCTCTCCATACCCTACCCCTCCAGGTTGTCACAGAGCACCGGCTTTGGGTGCCCTGCTTCATACATCAAACTTGCGCTGATTATCTATTTTAATATGTATGTTTCAATCCTATGCTGTCACAGAAAACCCTAAAGAACCCCCTTTCTTATATGTGTTTGAGTCAGCATGATGATCGCACAATGGTTCCGTGCTGCTTTGCATGGGGGTGGGATTAAGCAGAAAGCGGTTTTATGCTGATGATTGGCATCTGGCAGGAAATGAGAAGCCTCTTCCAGTGCTGGGCTATCCAGTAACTCAGGAGTGAAGGACTTCTAAGACAAATCAAGCATTCAAAATGATGATGCTCAAACTTTTGGACTGCTGGTCCCAAGCATCTGCCTTTTAAAAAATATATTTATTTGGCTGTTCTGTGTCTTAGTTGCAGCATGTGGGATCTTTTAATTTACAGGTGTGCTGGGTCTTTGTTGCTGTGTGGGCTTTTCTCTAGTTCCGGTGCTTGGGCTTCTCATCCTGGTAGCTTCTCTTGTTGCAGAGCAAGGGCTCTAGGGCACTCGGGCTTCAGTAATTGTGGCTCCTGGGCGCCAGAGTGCGGACTTAGTAGTTGTGGTGCATAGGCTTCGTTGCTCCACGGCATGTGGGATCTTCCCAGACCTGGGAGCGAACCTGTGTCTCCTGTGTTGGCAGGCAGATTCTTTACCACTGAGCCACCAAGGAGACCCCTAAGCATCTGCCTTTGAGATTTAAAATCTATGTGCTTTGCAATTAGTACTCAATAGTTTGCTGAATTCTTTTATTTCCTCTAGTCTCTGGTAAGTAATTGTGCTAGGAATGCTGCTGCTGCTGCTGCTGCTGCTAAGTTGCTTCAGTCGTGTCCGACTCTGCGCGACCCCATAGACAGCAGCCCACCAGGCTCCTCTGTCCCTGGCATTCTCCAAGCAAGAATACTGGAGTGGGCTGCCATTTCCTCCTCCAGTGCTAGGAATGGGTCACAGTTAACTAGGAAATTATCTCTTAAGAATATCCATACATCATGGAACTAGATGAGAGGGAATCTGCTAAAGGCTTCACCTATCACCTAGTGATTTCAGATTTTAGTGTTTAGAGAAAGAGAAAGAAAGCAAAAGAAGAGAATGATATTGACTGTACTAAGATCTATGCATGGGTAGTGTCGGTTTTTATTATAAATATTTTCAATAGTGGAAATCTAGCACAAATATCGCATATAATTTTATCCCAAAATAAAATTGTATTTTTATTTGTTCATGTGCTCTTCTAGTTCTTGTGATATGTAATGTTTAATCTATATATGTATCATCATAAATATTTTTTTTCACCCCAGTTCATGTATAAGAGGTGTTCTTTAAAAGAAGAAATGACAATTAGACCCACTTTTGGTGCTCATGGACAGAGCAGCAGAAGTGAGTTACAGACCACAGCAAGTTGTGGGTTTCCTTTTGGTTTTGCCCATGGGGACTTCATTGTTTTGGTATTTCAGCTCAACCTTTGAAAAATGGGAGTGGGTGACTCGTCACCTTACAAATATATTGAATGGAAAATAACTGGTATGTAATTTCAGTATCACCGAGGTGGAATGGTGTGGTATGAAATGCTGCAGTATAAACCTCAATATCGAGCAGGTCATCAGGCCTTCTTTTGTCCTTTAACTTCTTTCTTTTCATTTTATTTCTTATTATACTCAGTCACTCCTTCCTCAAAATCTAAGGAGCCAGGATCCTGCTTGATAATCCCTGGGTTTTTGCTGTGTGACAGGAAATGTGTTAAGTAAGGTCTTTGCTCATGTTCCTCATTTAATCCTACTCTCTAAAGCAGGAGGCACCATTATCCCCACTTTAGAGATGAGGAGACTGAGATGCTGTGATAATTGTCTTGCTCAAGATCAATTGGTAAATTATGGAGCTACTGTTTCCACAGAGATTTTTGCAATGATGAAGACCTTTCTACTTACAGATTAGGCTCTTCTGCAACACTGTACTGTCTCAATGCAGAGCCTGGAACAGAAATGATAGAAAAAGAAGGCATGCTTCAGAGTTGACTGCTATTTCTTTATATGACATAGTCTCTTGTTTCTTTCGTTTTCGTAGCTTGGATTTACTGTCACCGCCTTCTACAAGCTGGGGACAGTCATTAACAGACATAATTGTTTAGAGAGTATGGTTTTATGTAATAGGAAAGATATTTCAGAAATGTAATCTGGAGGAAAAGAAAAAAATATTGCATTTCCTGATATGTCAGTTCCTTTTTTTTTTTTTCCTTTTTGTTAATCATTAGATTGAGTCCGCTCAGAATGTAATGTTAACCTTCCGGAGGATAAAAATAACTTCTTTTGTAATTTTTCTTCGTGCAGCAACAACATATTGTGCTTGTTCATGGAAAGATGTATTTTAAAAAAAGAATGCAAGGCACCCTTAGCCCCATGAGTAATAACTGGCACGATGATGCTCATGGCAGATCATCGCTCTGAGTCCTTCTTTGAAAGGCTTGTGAATTGTTTTTTACAGAAGTTGTACGTGTTATTTTGTGATATGTGAAACCTCATTTAATAATAATAGAAAACCCCCAAGAGTATCATGTATATGGTTTGGGGAATTCCTTTTACTTCCCGTATAGTGACTCACAGCTTAGATGTACTAAGTTGGGTAGAGGAAGCATCTCTCTATCATTGTCTCACAAAAATACAAACCAGGAACCAGGAAGAGAAACTGCAGACCTCTGCATGCTCCTCTGCCCTCCCAGAGTCAGGAAGTGGCATCTGGAGATGGTAGCTGAGGTCTAGCAAATGCAGCCACTGGGGGACCAGGAACAGGATGATCCTGGAAAGAGGTGGGGGGACGTTTTCCGATACTTAGATTTGTGACATTTACTTTTCCTTTTTGATATAATTCTCCCCAGGTTCATCTAATCAAACACAGCCAGAACTGATTCCTTACTCTGAAACATACACTTGGCTAAACAAAACAGAAAGTGGATGACTAGAATATGGATTTCCATGTAAACTGGCTCAACTGCTATGGAAAATAATATGACAGTTCCTCAAAAAAGTAAAAATAGATCTACTGTGTCATCCAGCAATTCCACTTCTGGGTATATACCCAAAGGAAATTAAAACAAGACATCAAAGAGATAAGATTACTCCAAAGTTTACTGAAATATTATTCAAAATAGCCAACATATGGAAACAACTTCAGTGCCCATAAATGGATGCATGGTGCATGGATGAAGAAGATGTGATATATATTTATTTTTTCCTTTCCCATGAGAAAGGACATTCTGCCATCTGCAACAATAGATGGACCTTGAAAGTGAAAGTGAAGTTGCTCAGTCATGCCCGATTCTTGGTGACCCCATGGATTGCAACCTACCAGGCTCCTCCGTCCATGGGATTCTCCAGGCAAGAGTGCTGGAGTGGGTTGCCATTTCCTTCTCCAGGGGATCTTCCCAACCTAGGAATCGAACCTGGGTCTCCCGCATTGCAGGCAGACGCTTTATCGTCTGAGCCACCAGGGAAGCCCAGATGGACCTTGAGGTCTCAATATTAAGATGTTAATCCTCTAAAATTGATTTATAAAATCAAAGCAGTTATAATCAATTGCTTGGCAGGATTCTAACTCCCATTCCTTCCCTCCCTATTCTTTTTCCTCTGTAGAAATTGCTGCACTAATCCTGAAATTTATATAGATATGCATATGAAAAGGACCTAAAATAGCCAAAACAGTGTTCAGAAAAGAAGAAAGCAATTGGAGAACTTAAATTATATGATTTTAAGACTTACTAGAAAAAAGACTATCAGATCAGATCAGATAAGTCGCTCAGTTGTGTCCGACTCTTTGCGACCCCATGAATTGCAGCACGTCAGGCCTCCCTGTCTATCATCAACTCCCGGAGTTCACTGAGACTCACGTCCATCAAGTCAGTGATGCCATCCAGCCATCTCATCTTCTGTCGTCCCCTTCTCCTCCTGCCCCCAATCCCTCCCAGCATCAGGGTCTTTTCCAATGAGTCAACTCTTCGCATGAGGTGGCCAAAGTACTGGAGTTTCAGCTTTAGCATCATTCCTTCCAAAGAAATCCCAGGGCTGATCTCCTTCAGAATGGACTGGTTGGATCTCCTTGCAGTCCAAGGGACTCTCAAGAGTCTTCTCCAACACCACACTTCAAAAGCATCAATTCTTCGGTGCTCAGCCTTCTTCACAGTCCAACTCTCACATCCATACATGACCACAGGAAAAACCATAGCCTTGACTAGACAGACCTTTGTTGGCAAAGTAATGTCTCTGCTTTTGAATATGCTATCTAGGTTGGTCATAACTTTCCTTCCAAGGAGTAAGCGTCTTTTAATTTCATGGCTGCAGTCACCATCTGCAGTAATTTTGGAGCCCCCCAAAATAAAGTCTGACACTGTTTCCACTGTTTCCCCATCTATTTCCCATGAAGTGATGGGACCAGATGCCATGATCTTCGTTTTCTGAATGTTGAGCTTTAAGCCAACTTTTTCACTCTCCACTTTCACCTTCATCAAGAGGCTTTTGAGTTCCTCTTCACTTTCTGCCATAAGGGTGGTGTCGTCTGCATATCTGAGGTTATTGATATTTCTCCTGGCAATCTTGATTCCAGCTGTGTTTCTTCCAGTCCAGCGTTTCTCATGATGTACTCTGCATATAAGTTAAATAAACAGGGTGACAATATACAGCCTTGACGTACTCCTTTTCCTATTTGGAACCAGTCTGTTGTTCCCATGTCCAGTTCTAACTGTTGCTTCCTGAGCTGCATACAAATTTCTCAAGAGGCAGATCAGGTGGTCTGGTATTCCCATCTCTTCCAGAATTTTCCACAGTTGATTGTGAGCCACACAGTCAAAGGCTTTGGCATAGTCAATAAAGCAGAAATAGATGCTTTTCTGGAACTCTCTTGCTTTTTCCATGATCCAGAAAATGTTGGCAATTTGATCTCTGGTTCCTCTGCCTTTTCTAAAACCAGCTTGAACATCAGGAAGTTCACGGTTCACATATTGGTGAAGCCTGGCTTGGAGAATTTTGAGCATTACTTTACTAGCGTGTGAGATGAGTGCAATTGTGCGGTAGTTTGAGCATTCTTTGGCATTGCCTTTCTTTGGGATTGGAATGAAAACTGACCTTTTCCAGTCCTGTGGCCACTGCTGAGTTTTCCAAATTTGCTGGCATATTGAGTGCAGCACTTTCACAGTATCATCTTTCAGGATTTGGAATAGCTCAACTGGAATTCCATCACCTGGTAGTCAAAAAAATATGGACCTTAGACTTACAAATGTAATACATTAATTATGTCTTAATAGAACTGAGAAGAAAAAAACCTTATTGGCCATTTTGAGCCCTGAATCAGGTTTTCAATCCTTGGCATCTTATTAAATGTTTTACAGTTTAAAGGAACACATAGCATTATACCTTTCTATGAACAATTCCTTTGCTGATTTGGATTGGAAAATTGACCAAGATTTTGTGAAAGGCACACAAATACAACTCTAAGTAAAGAGGCCTTTGGTTGTTGTTGTTTAGTCACTAAGTTGTATCTGACTGTTTGCAACTCCAGGCTCCTCTGTCCATGAGATTTCCCAGGCAAGAATACTGGAGTGGATTGTCATTTCCTACGCTGGGGGATCTTCCCTACTCAAGGACTGAACCCACTCCTGCATTGCATTGCAGGTGGGTTCTTTACCATTGAACCACCTGGGAAGCCCTGTGGCTCTGATATTGCTTTTAAACATTGTGAGCATCAGTCCTGGCTAAGGTTGCTTGTGGATGTTTGAGAGCAGGGGAGCAACCAGTGAGAGAACCATTGTTTTGGGATAATCTATGATGAGATGGTTAGATAACATCACAGACTCAATGAACATGAATCTGAGCCAACTCTGGGAGACAGTGAAGGACAGGGGAGTCTGGTGGGCTGCAGTCCATGGGGTCACAAAGAGTCGGAGATGACTTGGTGACTGAACAATGACAGCGACACAACATGGCAGATGCTTTAGGGGATTTTATCTTGTTAAAATCTCATACTTGCATTATCAGGCAGGTACAGCATCAGCCTTAATTTATGGAAAAGTGAGAGGTGAAGGCAAACAAGATCCTTTGAGTTCAGACTTAAAACTTATTGTCCTAAAAGCAGAAGTGCTCAAGGGGACTTCTCTGGAGGTTCAGTGGTTAAAATTCCACGCTTCCAAAGCAGGGGATGGGGGTTCAATTCCTTGTCAGGGAACTAAGATCCAACATGCTTTGTGAGAAAAATAGGGGGAAAAGCAGAAGTACTCAGCTTTAAAATCTCAGACTCTCATACACTTTATTCTGAAGCTCTCTTCACTTATAATCAATGACTTCCATGCCCAGTGGAGTGTCCCAGGTGGCACAGTGGTAAAGAATCTGCCTGCCAATGCAGAAGACACAGGAGATGCGAGTTTGATCCCTGGGTTGGAAAGATCTCCTGGAGGAGGAAATGGCAACCTACTCAAGTATCTTGCCTGGGAAATTCCATGGCTTCAGAGGCTGGCGGTCTACAGTCCATGGGGTCACAAAGGGTCAAACATGACGGAGCGACTGAGCATGCACAGGCACATACATGCACACACACACAGCCCTGTCCAATATGTTTACCAGAGTAAAGAATCTGCTGCTGAATGCTTGCAGAGCAATTAATCCAAATTGACTTATGCTGTGTCAAATACATATCAAAGTTCAAAGTCTTAGTATGAACAAAAATTTTTAAATATCTCGTTATTTTTGTACTGCCTGTATGTTGAAATGATAATATTTGGATATATTGGGTTAAGCTATATTATTACAGTAAAAAGAGAGCTTGGTATTTAGCATAAGATAGACAAATCAATAAATTAAACACATAATCTAGAGCTACTCATATACTGGCAATTGATTTTCAACATAGGTACTGTGATAATTTAATAGGGAAAGGATAATCTTTTCAACATATGGTGCTATATAATTTAATATCTGTACAGAGAAAAATGAACCCTGACTCCTAATATATATGAAAAGTTAATTCAAAATTAACTTGAAATTATTAGCTAAAATTGGAGAAGGCAATGGCACCCCACTCCAGTACTCTTGCCTGGAAAATCCCATGGACGGAGGAGCCTGGTAGGCTGCAGTCCATGGGGTCACGGGGAGTCGGACATGACTGAATGACTTCACTTTCACTTTTCACTTTCATGCATTGGAGAAAGAAATGGCAACCCACTCCAGTGTTCTTGCCTGGAGAATCCCAGGGACGGGGGAGCCCGGTGGGCTGCCGTCTGTGGGGTCGCACAGAGTTGGACACGACTGAAGTGACTTAGCAGCAGCAGCAGCAGTATGATGTTTGTAGACCCAAATAGAAGAATATCATTGAACTTTGAGGTAATCAATGACTTAGAGTATAAAACCACTAACCATGAAAGATTGATTTTTAAAAAGACTGATTAACTATACTTCATGAAAATTGAAAACTTCTCCTCAAAAGTCACCATTAAAAAACCCTAAACATAAGCTACACATCAGGGGGAAATACTTGCATCATGTATCCAAACTGTATCAAGGAGTCCAATAATTCAGTGATAGACAAAAATGCCAATAAAAATGAAAAGCAAAATTTTTTTAAAAGGAATATGGATTTCCAAACTTTGAGAGTCACTAGAACTACATAGATGAACTCCAGGGAAATTTTAGGGATGATTGCTGAGTTAGGTGACTGGTCTCTTTCACATTTGAGGTTATATCATTCTACAACTTTTTCTTCTGCTAAGTCTGATATGGGGCTTTCCTGGTGGCTTCCCTAGTGGCTCAGTGGCTCTGCCAATACAGGACTCCTGCCACTACAATAGTCACAGGTTCGATCCCTGGGTTGGAAAAATCCCCTGGAGAAGGAAATAGCAACCCATTCCAGTATTCTTGCCTGGGAAATCCCATGGACAGAAGAACCTGGTGGGCTGCAGACCATGGGGTCTCAAAGAGTCACACGACTTAGTAACTAAATAATAACAAGGTATGATAAGTTTCTCTGAAACAAATTTTCAAATTCCCAGAATCTCAGAGAGATTTGACCAAAATAATCTTCTGAATAAAAATTCAGTGACTAACACTCTCATTTCTGGGGAAGCAGTACTGACATTAGCTGGGAAGTACTGGTAATCTCTATCATCATTACCATTATAAAAATAACCACTATCTTCTAAAAGTTGCATTTCATCTAAAACCCACCATTCATAAATAGAGCCATGGGTTTTCTGCTACTAGATATGGGCAACTTTTCCCAGAATTGTGTGTATGTTTTGTTTGGAATTTCATTGCACAAACTGGTAGATATAGTTTGTTTCAGTTTTTAGCCAACTGAATTTTTTGGAGTGATAATTTCATCGATAGTTCAACTTAGTTGAAATTTATAGATTGATAAAGAAATTCTAAGCATGATTTGATTTGGGTTTTATGATTTGTGAAAAAATTTAAAATCTTTTAAATCACTCACAGAACTTTCTAAGTATGAAAGATGTGCCAAGTGTGGCCGAAGGGGCCAGCAAGGTTTACTTAGGGTTTCCAAGATCCCAGAACTCACATTCTGGATGGCACTGGGTCTAGAAGACTTAATGAATAGGCTCCAGATGCTGATGCTGAAGCTCCAATCCTTTGGCCACCTGATGTGAAGAGCCTATTCATTGGAAAAGACCCTGATGCTGAAAAAGATTGAGGGCAGAAACTGAAGCAGGTAGCAGAGGATGAGATGGTTGGATGGCATCACCAACTCAATGGAAATGAGTTTGAGCAAACTCCAGGAGATGGTGAAGGACAGGGAAGTCTGGTGTGCTGCAGTTCATGGGGTCGCAAAGAGTCAGACACAACTTATTGACTGAATAACAACAACCAGAGAGGAGCTTCCCAATAATTTCATCTCTATATTAATGCAAGGAAGATGTAATACAATTAGAAAGTATAAGTCTTCTTAAAGAAGACTTTAAGTCTTTAAAAAGCAATAACCTTGGCTCCAAGTAATCATTGCTATAGATTTGGAGGAAAGATTTGCACATAAGGGAGTGGAATCTTACCTGGACCTCATGATCACTGTGGATTCTTGTGTTTTGACCTTTTTTTTTTTTTTTGGTAGATGCCTTTTTACTTTATTTTTTTAAATTTTATTTTATTTTTAAACTTTACAAATTGTATTAGTTTTGCCAAATATCAAAATGAATCCGCCACAGGTATACATGTGTTCCCCATCCTGAACCCTCCTCCCTCCTCCCTCCCCATACCATCCCTCTGGGTCATCCCAGTGCACTAGCCCCAAGCATCCAGTATCGTGCATCGAACCTGGACTGGCAACTCGTTTCATACATGATATTATACATGTTTCAATGCCATTCTCCCAAATCTTCCCACCCTCTCCCTCTCCCACAGAGTCCATAATGAGGTGGATGAAACTGGAGCCTATTATACAGAGTGAAGTAAGCCAGAAAGAAAAACACCAATACAGTATACTAACGCATATATATGGAATTTAGAAAGATGCTAACAATAACCCTGTGTACGAGACAGCAAAAGAGACACTGATGTATAGAACAGTCTTGACCCAATTCTTGAGCCTTTTCCCAGTGGAATAATTTCAAAGCAGCAAAGATTTTGAAGAAGGAATCAAAGACATGTAACAGAAGCATTTGCATTTTCAAAATAAATTATAGGATGATGAAGGCAGGTGGCCAGCTGTTGTTCAAACTGATTCTCATAGTAAAAAGGATAATATTTTCTTGGGGAAAACTAAAGCAGATGAAATAGTAATGAATTTAAATCTATAAATTCAAGAATTCAAGATTTAGTACAGTTTTTGAAAACAACTTTATCGAAGTATAACTTCAGTTCAGTTCAGTCGCTCAGTCGTGTCCGACTCTTTGCGACACCATGAATCACAGCATGCCAGGCCTCCCTGTCCATCACCAACTCCCGGAGTTCACTCAGACTCACCTCCATCGAGTCAGTAATGCCATCCAGCCATCTCATCCTCTGTCGTCCCCTTCTCCTCCTGCCCCCAATCCCTCCCAGCATCAGAGTCTTTTCCAATGAGTCAACTCTTTGCATGAGGTGGCCAAAGTACTGGAGTTTCAGCTTTAGCATCAGTCCTTCCAAAGAAATCCTTTATATACCATATAATTCATGCACTGTAACTTCATAGTTTGATGAATTTTAGTAAATTTATATAAATTTGCCACAATGGCTAAAATTCAGTTTTAGAACTCTCCCATTCCCCCCACAAATTTCTTTTTGTCTGTTTGCAATCAACCGGCACTCCCACACTCAACCCCAGTCAATCACTGATCTGCTTCCTGTCTCCATAGTTTTGCCTCTTCTAGGAATTTCATGTAAATACAATTGGGCAATACAAATCTTTGATATCTGCATCATTCACTCACACGATGTTTCGAGTTTCATTCATGTCATTGCATGTGTCATCAGTTTGTTCTTTTTTATTGCTGAACAGTATGCCAATGTACAGACAAACCACAGCATCTTTATTCCTTCACTGTTTGATGGACATTTGTTTACAGTTTGGGGTTATTATGAACAATGTTGCTATGATTATTTGTTCACAAGTTTTTGTATGAACATAATGTTTTCATTTCTTGTAGATAGATGGGAATGGAATTGCTTAGTCATGTGGGAAGTGTATTTTTAACATTTGGAGAAACTGAAAATGTTTTCCAAATTTGCTGAACCCTTCTATTTTCCCACCGACACTGTATGACTGGATATATTTAATCTTTTTTTTATTATAGTCACCTGAGTGGATTAAGTATCTTATTGTAGTATTGGTTTGCATTTGCCTAGTAACTGTTAATTTTGAGAATCTCTTCATGTGCATATTAGCCACATGTGTATCTATTTTGGTAAAATATTTATTCTAATTGTTTGCCCATTTTCTATTGGGTTTTCTTATTACTGAATTGTAAGAGTTCCTTATCTGTTCTGCATACAAGTCCTTTATCAGATATATGGCTTGCAATCATTTTCTCCCTTTTAATTTTTTAAGTAGTTTCTTTTTATAAGTAAAAGCTTTCAGTTTTGATGAAGTCCAGTGAACATGTTTTTCTTTTATGGATCGTGATTTTGGTGTCATGTCTAATAAATATTTACCTAACCCAACGTCACAGAGATTTTCTCCTATGTTTTCTTCCAGAAATTGTACAGATTCAGGATGTACCTTCAGACCTATGATTCAGTTGGAGCTATGTGTGGGATGTATGGCGGCTTCCCGGGTGACACTCGTGAAGAACCCGCCGGTAAATGCAGGAGACATAAGAGACCTGGGTTCGATTCCGGGGTTGGGGAGAGGCCCTGGAGGAGGACATGGCAGCCCACTCCAGTATTCTTGCCTGAGAACACCATGGACAGAGGAGCCCGGCGGGCTACAGTCCATACAGACACAACTGAAGCGATTTAGCACACACACATGTGGTACGTATGGTGTGAGGCAAAGGTCTAAGTTCTTTTTTTGTGTGTGTGGCATATGGATAGACAGTTGTTACATTACCAAGTTTTGAAAAGACTAAGGTTTCCCCTGTTGAATTGACACTTCTGTCAAAATCAATTGGCTATATATATGAAGGTTTATTTATGTATATTCTACTCTGTTCCTTTGATCTAGATATTGCTCTTTACCCCAGTAGCACAGCATCTTGGTTATCGTACCTGTATTGTAAGTTTTGTATAAGCCCTCCAATGTTGTGCTTCGTCTGAATCTTTTTTGTTGAAGTATAGTTGATTCACAATGATTCAGATGTATAGAAAACTGGAAATGTATATATGTGTGTGTGTCTGATATTCTTTTTCAGATTCTTTTCCATTATAGGTTATTACAAGGTATTGAATATAGCCCTCTGTACTATACAGTAGGTCCTTGTTGTCTATCTGTTTTGTATTTTATAGTATGTATCCGTTAATCCCCAGTTCCCGATTTATCCCTCCCCCCTTCCCCCTTTGGTAACCATAAGTTTGTTTCCTATGTCTGTGGATCTGTTTCTGTTTTGTTGTTGTTGTTCAGTTGCTAAGTGTAACGCTTACGTATACATAAATATAAACCGGGCTTCCCTGGTAGGTCAGCTGGTAAAGAATCTACCTGCAATGTGGGAGACTTGGGTTTGATTCCTGGGTTGGAAAGATTCCCTGGAGAAGGGAACAGCTACCCACTTCAGTATTATGGCCTGGATAATTCCAGGGACTGTATAGTCCATGGGGTTGCAAAGAATTGGACACGTCTGAGTGACTTTCATGAAATATATATAATATTTATATGTAAATATTATATAAATATTTATAATTCTGTTTTGTAAATAATTTCATTTGCATAATTTTTAGAGTCTGTATATAAATGATATCATATGATATTTATCTTTGTCTGACTTACCATACTTAGTATGGTAATCTCTAGGCCCATCCATGTTGCTACAAACGACAAGATTTCATTCTTTTTTATGGCTGATACTCCATTGTATGAATGTATGCATATATATGTTTACTGCATCTTCTTTATCCATTCATCTGTTGATGGACATGTAGGTTACTATGTGTCTTAGTTATGATAAACAGTGCTGCTATGAACATCGTGGGGGCATGTATTTTTTGAATTAGAGTTTTCATCTTTTCTGGGTATATATCCAGGAATGAGATTGCTGGATCATATGGTAACTCTATTTTTAGTTTTTTAAGAAATCTTTACGCTGTTCTCCATAAGGGCTGTACCAATTTTCATTCCCACCAATAGTGTAGAAGGGTTCCCTTTTCTCCACACCCTCTCCAACATTTATTATTAGACTTTTTGATGAGGTGACCATTCTGACTGGTGTGAGGTGGTACCTCACTACAGTTTTGATTTGCATTTCTCTAATAATTAGTATGCAGTTTTTTGTTGTTATCTTAAGTCCTTTGAATTTTCATATAAATATTTATAAAATTTAGAATCAGCTTGTGTCCTGTGACTTGACCAGGTCACAGATCTAGTACATTTTTGGTAGATGTACTGGATTATTATGTACTAGCTTATTAGGTCTAGTACATTTTTGGTAGATTTTATACAATTTTATATCTATAAGATTATATCATCTGCACATAAATACAGTTTTGCTTCTTCCATTTAATCTGTAGGCCCTTATATATTTTTATGCACTGGCTAGAACCTTCAGTACAGTGTTGAATAGAAATGATCAGAACAGTCATTCTTGCCTTATTCACAGTCTGAAGGGGAAAGCATTCAGTGTTTTACCATTAAATATGATATTAACAAAGGTTTTTCATAGATGCCCTTTATCAGGTGGAGAAAGTTCACTTTTATTTCTGGTTTGTTGATTTTTTTTAATATCATAAATAAATATTAAAATTTACTGAATGTGTTCCTGCATCGGTTGAGATAATCATGTGAGTTTGTCTTTTATTCCTTTAATATGGTATATCATATTTATCGAATTTTGAATATTAAACCAACCTTGTATTCTTGAATTAAATTCCATTTGGTCATGGTTTTTTTTTTTAATGTTACTAGATTTGATTTGCTATTTTTTGTTAAGAGTTTTGCATCTATATTCATGAGGGATATTGATTTATAGTTTCCTTTTCATGTTACTTCTTTGGCTGCTTTAATATCAGGCTAATACCGAGCTACCAAAATGAGTTTGAGAGTGTTCCCTCTTCTTTTTTTCTGAAAGAATTTGTGTAGGATTGGTATTGTTTCTTCATTAAATTTTTCATAGAACTCAGCATCAGCATCCCACAAATGCTGATTCTTTGTGGGAAGATTTTAAATTATTAATTCAATGTTCTTAGTTGATACAGGTCTATTCAGATTTTCTGTTTTTTCTCGAGTCAATTTTGATAATTCATGTGTGTGTGTGTTTTAGGAATATGTCCAGGTCATCTAGATTGTCTATTTTGTTGGAATACGTAGTCCTGCTTGAATTTGGCTAACAGTTTTTCACTGACTTTAATCACAAGGACATGATATACTAAGAAATGCCATAAGGAATCTTCTGCATTCTGGTAGTATTCTTCCTCACTTTCATTGTGTAGCAGCAGTCCAGTTTCCCATTGGTAGCCTGAATTAATCACCTTCACCATCTGTGGACTTACAGAATACCTTATCCACCCTTCTTTGCCTGTTGATTCAGTTATGAGGAGACCAACATGGCTGGGTGGCAGTCTTAACTTCCAGTTCAGTAGAATCCCTTTCTGTGTCTCCTGGTAGATGCATTTCCTCCCCCCTTGAAACCAAGGCTTCTAGAACCAGGAGAGAATTAGGTTGTGGGGTCAGGAAGCAAAAATGTTGCTGGTGGATCACTAGCAATAATAGTAAATGGTGCTATTGCCATGTTTTGAGTCCTGGACCTTGAATCCCTGATATGGGAGAAATTGTACCATGTACTGGATGCTGATTCAAGCTGGAAAACCCTGCCCCAGTCACCTATCTGGTGTTGTGATCAGGCTTTAAAAGGCCAAGCCAGCTGCTTCATGATGGTGGAGAACATGGTAAGACTGATTAATTCCATAAGCATGGGTTCATTGTTGTACTTCATTTGCTGGTCAGAAACGGTGCTGTGTGGAGTACTATGGTGGTGGATGAGGTATTCTATAAACTCGCAGATGGTAGTTCAGGCAGAAGCATTGTGGGCAGGGACTGCAAATCCCACTCTAGAGTGTCTATTTCAGTAAAAACAAAATACTGTCACTTCCACAATGGATCCAATATAATAAACCTGCCACCAGGTAGCTGGCTGACCACCCGGGAATGGTACCATATCTGGGACTCTGTGTTGATTTCCACTGCTGACAGTTTGGGCACTTAGCAGTAGCTGAAGCCAGGTTATTTTCCATGGTGAACAGAAGTCTGTGTTGCCCAGCCCATGTATGACTTCCATTTCTGTGGCACAATCGGTTAGCGTGTTCAGCTGTCTAGCGAAAGGTTGGTGGTTCAAGCCCAGCCGGGGGTGCCTTGCTCTTGCCTTTTGGGCTTCCCAGGTGGCTCAGTGGTAAAGCATCTGCCTGCAATGCAGGAGACTTGGCTTCAGTCCCTGGGTTGGGAAGATCCCCTGAAGAAGGAAATGGCAACTCACTCCAGTGTTCTTGCCTGGAAAATCCCGTGGACAGAGGAGTTTGGCAGGCTACAGGCTGTGGGATCCTAAAGAATCAGACATGACTGAGCAACTGAACATGCTGCCACCATGGCCACTTTGTTCATGAGCTTATTGGCTGGGGAAAAAGGCTGACTGGGTATCCACAAAATGGGTCATCCTACCGATTTCATGATTAAAGTCTTCTTCCACTAAGGTTACTCTTTGATGACTGTTGTTGTTTTTGTTTAGATGCTGTTTTGTCCAACTCTTTTGCAACCTCTTGGACTGTAGCCCACCAGGCTCCTCTGTCCATGGAATTCTCCAGGCAAGAATACTGGAGTGGGTTGCCATTTCCTTCTCCAGGGGATCTTCCTGACCCAGGGATTGAACCTGGGTCTCCTGCTTGGCAGGCTGATTCTTTACCTCTGAGCCACCTGGGAAGCCCTTGGTAAATATTAACATGGAACATAAAGATGTTCTTGTATTTCACAGTGTCTTGCAAGGCACCTACCTGAGGGAAGGTCATTGTAGTTTCCTCAGGCAATGCAGGACTAATATCTTCAGGCAGGAGTGGAAGGGCTGCTTCTACTGACAAAGAAGAGTCCCTATTTTACTGGACAGGAGGGAATTACAACCCTGTCATTTGAGGACTCAGTCTTGTCCCAGGGTTTAGTTTATTAAGGAATGAGGGAGGCCTAGTTCACTTCTGATTAGCACCTGTTTGTCCATCTCTGTTTTCCTCTGAGGGACAAACCTGGGCTATAGAAATCTTTAGTGAATCTGGAACCACTTAGGCATTCCTCTCTGAAGTCTTGTTATCTCCTTTCCAGTTCCAGGAATCTCTGTTTCCTACCCTGTGCTGTGCTGTGCTTAGTGGCTCAGTTGTGCCCAACTCTGTGACTCCATGGATTGTAGCCCATCAGGCTCCTCTGTCCATGGGGATTCTCCAGGCAAGAATACTGGAGTGGGTTACCATGCCCTCCTCCAGAGAATCTTCCCAACCCAGGGATCAAACCCAGGTCTCCCACATTGCAAATGGATTGTTTACCACCTGAGCCATCAGGGAAGCCCAAGAATACTGGAGGGGGTAGCCTATTCCTTCTTCAGGGGAACATCCTGACCCAGAAATCAAGCCAGGGTCTTCTGTATTGCAGGTGGATACTTAACCAGCTGAGCTACCAGGGAAGCCCATTTCCTACCTTACTGCCCATCAGAGAAAGTCTTCCTGCCCCAACCTCTAGAAGAAGAGAGATTTCTATTGCTCTGGAATTGATGTCTGCTTTTTGCTTTGCTGGAATCCCCTTTCAAGAAATGACAAAACTTGGTTTCCTGACTGAAATGAGGGTAGGGGAAAATACAGGGACCATGAAAACAGTTTAAAGTTTATTATATTACTCTGTTGTGAGGGCGAGATACCAAATTTGCTAAAGATGGAGAGAAAGGCTTCTTGACATTTCTAGAGAACTTTTAATTTCTCCATATAAAGGCACGATAGATTTTCCCAACATCTGGACACTGTTCCTTCCTTTACATCCTCCACCCCCAGCCGTGGAGATCATGTTTGGGAAGTTTGTTAGTGTTACCGTCTGTGTGACTAGCATCTGGTGATGAACCTTGTGTGTGAATTGTGGGGACGACTAACATCTAAAGTAAATAGCGGTTGTTGTGGGAGGGCTGCATGGGCGGCATGCTGGCTGCTCTTCAGATGCTTGACTGCCTCCTTGAAGCCACTGTTGGCTGTGGATTCTCCAATATTCTGCTGCAAGGGTGGCCCATGTCTCTGGGGGAGTGTCTAGTGCCTCGTCTCTCTCAGCCAGGACCCGAAGACCTCTGCCTTTCCAACGGGGGATCAGGCCTCCTCTCCCCGTATCAGGGTGATGGCCAAAGAGTGCCGGGGTACTGCGTATTCCTGCCTTTGGAATCTCCATCTCAGCCCCGCACTGCAGGCTCTGATTCCTGGACAGCGGAAGGCAGAAGAAGGGGATTCTCTGCAGCGGCCTGAACAGGAGAAAGGGCTCAGTGGTGGTGGTTGAAGCTGCCCAGGTGCTCCTTATTCATTCATTCTTCCACAGTTTTACTTTTGGCATGTCCTCTGCATGGAGCATCGTACCTTACGGTCTCCTCTCCTGGTGAAATTGCGACTCACTCTTTTTACTTCCTATTTTTTTTAAATTTATTTTTAATTGGAGGATAATTTCTCTACAATGTTCTGTGGGTTTATACCACACAATAACCATGAATCGACCATAAGTATACATATGTCTCCTCCCTCTTGAACCTCACTCCCACTGTCTGCCCCATCCCTCCCCGCTAGGTCATCACAGAGCTCTGAGTTGAGATCCCTGTTCTATACAGCAGCCTCCCTCTAGCTATCTGTTTTACACATGGTAATGTATATGTTTCAGTGCTCCTCTCTCAAACCATCCCACCCTCTCCTTCCCTCTCTGTGTCCATAAGTCTGTTCTCTATGTCTGCGTCTCTACTTATTCTTAAAGTTCAGTGAAAATACCATCTCTTCAGAGATTCATCACTTCTCTCCCCTAATATTTGGCTCCCACAGCTTTTTATTCCTTAGCTCTGTCATAATACTTACCATATTGTATTATTATTATTTACCTGCCCAGGTGCAAGAACTTTTTTTAAAAAAATCTTTATTCTTAGGATCTAGGGTGATGCCTGATGCATATCATCATGCATACATGATGATCAGGATAGTAATAACAGCTGCTAATTATTATATGCCTCGTAGTTGCAAGGCACACACATTGTATCATCTGATCCCCATCACAGTTCTAAGAGTAGCTATTGATGTTATCCTAGTTTGGGGTGAATTTTTATTTAAAATTTTTCTTTAATTTTTTTGCTGCACTGGGTGGCCTGCAGGATCTTAGTTCCTTAGTGTTTTTTTTTTTTTGAGTGGAAAGGGGTCATTGCTTTAATTCAGGTCAGGACCCACCCCGGGGGGCCCACCCACCCCATCCCGAGGCAGAACCACTGGCCCTGTGTCAACATGATCGTTACAAAAATAAATATGAAAAAAGCAGTTTGATCAGGGATCAAACCTGCTCTCCCTGCAGTGGAAGCATAGAGTCTTGGCCACTGGGAAGTTCCTGGGTGAATTTTGAGTAGTTCCTTAGATAGAGATAGAGAATTTCAGTTTAAAAGAAGGAGCAAGGGTGGGAAAGCATGGACTGTTAAGGGCAGAACAGTGGTCTTGGGAGAGGATACAAAAGAGAAAACTGAGGCTGAAAGGTGAGCTGGTACCTTATCATAGAGGCTTTTGGATGCTCCAAGGCATTGTGGTTCTTGGTGAGCAATAGGGAGCCATCAAGGAGGGGCCAGTGTGATTTGAGCTGGAGGCTAGAAACTGGTGGCAAGCTGGGGCAGTGACCTAGCTGGGGGCCAAGTGTTTGTCACACATCGCCTGGGGGCCATTCTGCGTGCTGGAGTTCAGAGCTCAGGCCTTCTGGGTGCTCAAATCAAGCAAGCAAGCAACTCAGAGTTGTAGGTACCAAATATGGTGGGCACACAAGAAATGAGGATGGGGGACCCTGCAGTTGGGGAGGGGAGGGGCTAGGTGCGCATCAGGAAAGCTTTCAGTGGAGATGATGCTTGAATCTGAGACTCTATTTACCCAGTCAAGAAGGTGCAGATATGCAGATGATACCACTCTAATGGCAGAAAGTGAAGAGGAACTAAAGAGCTTCTTAATGGATGAAAGAGGACAGTGAAAAACCTGGCTTAAAACTCAACATTCAAAAAGCTAAGATCATGGCATCTAGTCCCATCACTTCATGGGAAATAGATGGGGAAAAAGTGGAAACAGTGACAGATATTTTCTTGGGCTCCAAAACCACTGTGGACAGTGACTGCAGCCATGAAATTAAGATGCTTACTCCTTGGAAGAAAAGCTATGACAAACCTAGAAAGTGTATTAAAAATCAGAGACATCACTTTGCTGACAAATGTCCACATAGTCAAATCTGTGATTCTTCCAATAGTTATGTACAGATGTGACAGCTGGGCCATAAAGAAGGCTGAGTGCCAAAGAATTGATGCTTTTGAACTGTGGTGCTGAAGAAGACTCTTAAGAATCCCTTGGACAGCATGGAGATCAAACCAGTCAATCCTAAAGGAAGTCAACCCTGAATATTCATTGGAAGGACTGATGCTGAAGCTGAAGCTCTAATACTCTGGCCACCTGATGAGAAAAGCTGACTCACTGGAAAAGACCCTGATGCTGGGAAAGATTGAGGGCAAGAGGAGACAGGGGCAACAGAGGATAAGATGGTTGGATGGCATTACTGATTCAATGGACATAAGTTTGTGCAAGCTCCGGTAGATAGTGAAGGACAGGGAGCCTGGAATGCTGCAGTCCCTGGGGTCTCGAAGAGTCAGACATGACTTAGCAACTGAACAAAATGAAGAAGGTAGGGAGGGGGAGGGTCAAGGGAGAGAGAGACACCAGTAAGAAGAAAGCACTGAGGAATCAAGAGCACGGTCAGTTAGTGGGAATTTCTGGGTTTTGTTTGTTCATTATTTTGTTTTACAAAACTTCTTTTGCTTACTTAAGTAATGCTTGTTTATTGTACAAAATGTGTCATATATAGAAAAACAAAAAGCTATAATCCCACTACCTTATCATAAATACTTAAAAAATTCTGTGTGTATTCTGCCATCTTTAGGTGAGTGTACATGAGTTTAAGAATAAATGTGTTTTTATGTGTGTGTCTGTATATATACACATACATATATAAATGTATCAGTAAGTAACAAAGTATAAGTATACATGCTAATATCTCTCCATCTTATGTCTATATATATATAAAATATCCTACTTTACCAGCTTTAGGCATAAAATGAGATTACATTTCATTAATTTTTGAGATTAGAATGCCCACCAGCCCAGTCTCACAGGCAGTCTGTAATTTTCCTCTGGGGTTCTCAGGTAATAGTTTCTAGGAATATTAAAAAAAAAAAAAAAAGTCTACATATTCCTCAACCTGTCTTAATAGTACAGTTTCCCATCTTCCGCTGGACATTCTAAAATTTAAATAGGAAAAAGAAGTATGGGTAGGCTATTCATTCCAACTAGAATGAAAACACTTCCTGGGTCAGGAACCGTGTCTTTCTTATTGGTTGGTATACGCCTAGCGCTTCAAATAACACTCACCACATGATAAATGTTCAATAACATTTCAATTCAATAAGCCGAATGAATGAAGTCAAACAACCGCTTGTTCATACAATGAACATTTACTGAACATTTTTGATACAATGAGTTCTGTGCTGGGGAAGGAAACTTTCACCTAGGATAGATACAACTTAAAGATAAGCAGCTTTTAGAAGCAAACTAGGGAGGCAGTGAGTTTCTTAGCACAGGAGGTATTCCTGCAGACTACTGACCAAGGTTGCAAAAGTTGCAATCTGCTTCAGGAGGAATGTTGAACTAAATGACCACTAATGACCCTTTAAATGTAAAATTCAACAATTGAATAAATGTTAGATAATAATTTCTAACTTATGAGTCCTAACAACCAAAAAAATGTTAGGCAGTCTCCAAAAGATACATATTTGCACATGAAAAGCAAATGTTCTGATAGGAATCTAAATCTTTGTTGACAATATATGAGATTTCTCAAGAAGCCAGCAGGATGTTGCTCTTGAAAAGAGATAAATCATTTTAAAATAATGGAATTTAGAGAAGTATTACATTTCAGGGTGTGTTTAAACATTTGCTCTTTAATCCATTTACCATATCCAAAACCCATATCTATCAAGGAAATAGCCAAGAACTGAATCAGTTCAGTTCATTTGCTCAGTTGTGTTCAACTCTTTGAGACCCCATGGACTGCAGCACTGAATAAGAACTAAATAAGATAGCTAAAACAAGCTTTGGATCAATCTTTTTTTGAGAAAGCCTAAATGTCTAGACTTTGGTCATTGTTTGGGAAATCTGATTTCAACACTTTAAGACAAAAATTTCAATATGACTGAAGCGTCTTAGCAGCAGCAGCAGCAGCAGCATAGACGTGGGAGTCAAAATTCATTCATTTATTCCTTCATTCAAGAAATACCTGGGGGAAAAAAAAAAGAAATAGCTGGGAAGAAAAAGTAACTCATAGTAAACATCCACAAAGACACATACACAGAAGACACTGCAGGCTGAGCAATATGAATAATTCCAAGAGGAAAATGCGATAATCTATGATATGTTTTAATAACCTTTTTAAAAAGTTTATTACAAAGTCATAATCATCCACTAAATAAAAATTTTTTAAAAATGGAAATAGCAAAAAGATAATCTATAATCATTTAATAAATAACTACTGTTATTATTTTTTATTTCCTTTGAGTGTTTCTATGCATGTAATTTTTATATGAGTGTAATATCACCATAAAAGTTATTTTGAACTTTAAAATACTAATCTTTGGATAAATTGGTGGAAATTTCTTAATTTGTTGGAATGTTAACCTAATTCCCTAGAATTTACATTCCCTAGAATTTAATTTACATGTCCTGACTTTCATTTGTGGACCTTAAATATAAATCTTTGAATTAAAATTATAACAAATTTGTATTTAAACAACAGCAAAGTAGATTAAAAAAACTAGAATTAAAACAAAAAACTAGAATTTTGTAAATTTTATGACCAGATTGCAAAATTAGGTTACAGATTAGTAGCTGGATACCTAAATGGTCAGAACTGACTGTGCTGTGTACTCAGTCTCTCAGCTGTGTCTGACTCTTTGCAACCCCATGGACTGTAGCCTGCCAGACTCCTCTGTCCTTGGAGATTTTCAAGGCAAAAATACTGGAGTGTACTGCCATGCTCTTCTCCAGGGCATCTTCCCAACCCAGGGATTGAACCCAGGTCTCCCACATTGCAGGTGGATCTTTACCAACTGAGCCACCAGGGAAGTGACAGTTGTTGCCATTAGCTTTAAATAGCACACATCGTATCAACCATAAATTATTTGGCTACTGTTTGTTTAGTGACCATATCCTTTGTTAGAATTTAGGCTCTGTGAGACCAGGGCTATGTCTGTCTAGTCCATAGCAGTATCCCTGCTGCTGCTGCTGCTAAGTCGCTTCAGTCGTGTCTGACTCTATGCGACCCCATAGACGGCAGCCCACCAGGCTCCCCCACCCCTGGGATTCTCCAGGCAAGAACACTGGAGTGGGTTGCCATTTCCTTCTCCAATGCATGAGAGTGAAAAGTGAAAGTGAAGTCGCTCAGTCCTGTCCAACTCGTAGCGACCCCATGGACTGCAGCCTACCAGGGTTGGCTCTGTCCAGGGATTTTCCAGGCAAGAGTGCCTGTTTATTTCCTGGACAGGCTTGGTTCTAGTATAATTTGAGTAAGTCAATGAGTGGTTCATTTACTGGAAGGTTTGGGGATAGTTATCCATCCATCCTGAATGCAGAGTTCCAAAGAATAGCAAGAAGAGATGAGAAAGCTGCCTTCAGCGATCAATGCAAAGAAATAGAGGAAAACAACAGACTGGGAAAGACTAGGGATCTCTTCAAGAAAATCAGAGATACCAAAGGAACATTTCATGCAAAGATGGGCTCGATAAAGGACAGAAATGGTATGGACCTAACAGAAGCAGAAGATATTAAGAAGAGATGGCAAGAATACACAGAAGAACTGTACAAAAAAGATCTTCATGACCCAGATAATCACGATGGTGTGATCACTCACCTAGAGCCAGATATCCTGGAATGTGAAGTCAAGTGGGCCTTAGAAAGCATCACTATGAACAAAGCTAGTGGAGGTGATGGAATTCCAGTTGAGCTATTCCAAATCCTGAAAGATGATGCTGTGAAAGTACTGCACTCAATATGCCAGCAAATTTGGAAAACTCAGCAGTGGCCACAGGACTGGAAAAGGTCAGTTTTCATTCCAATCCCAAAGAAAGGCAATGCCAAAGAATGCTCAAACTACTGCACAATTGCACTGATCTCACATGCTAGTAAAGTAATGCTCAAAATTCTCCAAGCCAGGCTTCAGCAATATGTGAACCGTGAACTTCCTGATGTTCAAGCTGGTTTTAGAAAAGGCAGAGGAACCAGAGATCAAATTGCCAACATCCACTGCATCATGGAAAAAGCAAGAGAGTTCCAGAAAAGCATCTATTTCTGCTTTATTGACTATGCCAAAGCCTTTGACTGTGTGGCTCACAATCAACTGTGGAAAATTCTGGAAGAGATGGGAATACCAGACCACCTGATCTGCCTCTTGAGAAATTTGTATGCAGGTCAGGAAGCAACAGTTAGAACTGGACATGGAACAACAGACTGGTTCCAAATAGGAAAAGGAGTACGTCAAGGCTGTATATTGTCACCCTGCTTATTTAACTTCTATGCAGAGTACATCATGAGAAACGCTGGACTGGAAGAAACACAAGCTGGAATCAAGATTGCCGGGAGAAAGATCAATAACCTCAGATATGCAGATGACACCACCCTTATGGCAGAAAGTGAAGAGGAACTCAAAAGCCTCTTGATGAAGGTGAAAGTGGAGAGTGAAAAAGTTGGCTTAAAGCTCTACATTCAGAAAACGAAGATCATGGCATCCGGTCCCATCACTTCATGGGAAATAGATGGGGAAACAGTGGAAACAGTGTCAGACTTTATTTTTCTGGGTTCCAAAATCACTACACATGGTGACTGCAGCCATGAAATTAAAAGGCGCTTACTCCTTGAAAGGAAAGTTATGACCAACCTAGATAGCATATTCAAAAGCAGAGACATTACTTTGCCAACAAAGGTTCGTCTAGTCAAGGCTATGGTTTTTCCTGTGGTCATGTATGGATGTGAGAGTTGGACTGTGAAGAAAGGTGAGCGCCGAAGAATTGATGCTTTTGAAGTGTGGTGTTGGAGAAGACTCTTGAGAGTCCCTTGGACTGCAAGGAGATCCAACCAGTCCATTCTGAAGGAGATCAGCCCTGGGATTTCTTTGGAAGGAATGCTGCTAAAGCTGAAACTCCAGTACTTTGGCCACCTCATGCGAAGAGTTGACTCATTGGAAAAGACTCTGATGCTGGGAGGGATTGGGGGCAAGAGGAGAAGGGCACGACAGAGGATGAGATGGCTGGATGGCATCACTGACTTGATGGACATGAGTCTGAGTGAACTCCGGGAGTTGGTGATGGACAGGGAGGCCTGGTGTGCTACGATTCATGGGGTTGCAAAGAGTCGGACACGACTGAGCGACTGATCTGATCTGATATGATCTGATCCATCCATCCATCCATGCATCCATCATCAAATGCCTTAGGGAGAACCTGCCATGTGTCAGGTACTTTGCTAAGCACCAGGGTGGTGCAGCAAGCACTGCCTGGTGGAAAGGAGTAAAGACCTTCACTTTGGGCCCTCAGACACCACTTCTGTGGATCTCTTGCCTGATGGTCTACTATGAAAGCTGTTCCTGTGTATCAGGGCACTGTTCCTTTAAAATTACATATATGCTGGGAGGTGGGCTTGTCAGTCCTCGACAATTTAGAGTTTTCAAGAACTAGTTTCTCAAATTTTAGAGGGGAGGGAGAGAAGGCAGGTCATACAGCCATGGAAGGGGTGATCAGGGAATCACTTGGTCCTTTCTCTGTAGCAAGAGGCCCCAGGTTGTAACAGCAAACAGGCCCAGGTTAGCTGAGTCCATCACCGCCTGTGTGGTGACAGGCAGCACAGTGCCTTACCTGCCCAAAGACACTGCAGATCGAATGGACTGCCGGTATGACAAACCCTGTGACCCACACGGGCCACGCTCTCCCCGCATCAGGGAGAAGGTCAGCCTCTCAGACCTGCTGCTCTGCAGATTGCAGGTGTCTCTCCTAGGCAGCTTCTTCTCTAGAGGAAACCCTTCAAGGTGTGGTCTTCTGCATTAGGGCCACAGGGACACTAGCTTGATTCTCCTTTTCCTTCCATCTGTGGACAGAGGCTGGAGCTGAGCTCCCAGCTGCCGCAGGCAGGAGGGAAACTGAGCCAGAGAAGAGTCAGACCTGGGGAAAGAGGCAGGGCTTGAACTGAACACTACCTTATTGCCACACAGCCACCATTCCCCTCCCCAAGGCAGTCCTACTGGCCCCCTGGGGCCCTTTGCCTCCTGGGAGGTGGACCTCAGAGGCCTCTCAGGCTCTGTCCTGTCCAGGAGGACCTCATTTCAGTCACGTGGGTACCAGGGCAAGGCAGCTCCTGCCTCCACCCCCTGGAGGCCCTGGGTGGAGAGGGCCTGCCATCACCTCCATATGGGTGGAGGTGGAGAGGAGCTGCAGTGGAGGCCTCACTTTGCTTTTCCCTTGGCTCCAGAGGATCCCCAGTTTCTAGCTCCTTCTCTTTGAAGTTCTCACACTGTCTCCTCTCCTTCTGAGGTGGACTGGAGTGGAGGAGAGACACTCCTATAAATAAACGCGAGGCCAATGGCTCCCTCAGCTGGTCTTGGACAGGAAGCTCTGACTCTCAGACCTCAGGGAAGGTGTGGGGAGGGGAGGAAGGGTGGGCTTCCCATGCTGAGTTCCTGAGAGAAGCAGGCATCTGAGTCCAGGTTTTTTCACTTGTTAGCATGCCAGAGTTTAAAAAATTACAGTATGAAAATTAGAGTTGGGATGGTAGGATTTATATCTGTTTTTTGGGTATAAATCTGAACTCAAGGAAATAACCACTCATTTCAGTAAAAGATTTTATTCAAATATTAATGTCATCCCATATTTTTAAAAGGCAAAGTGCTTGAACATTGATTTTTCAAACATTGAACACATGTTCAGATGTGAAGCAAGTGATAAAGGTGTTATTATGTTTATTTCTGACAGATGAGGAAACTGGGACTACAGAGAAGCCATAGGACCTCCCTGTGGGAGCATCTCTAGTGTCTGCCCTGAGCTGGTTCTTCTGCCCTAAGGACTTTGGTCAGACCAGCCAGGTCTGAGCATCGCAGAATCCTGACATGCACTGAGCTCTTAATAAATGCCAGTAAATCAGACAACACCCCCCCTTATATAACCTCTCTGGTGTCCTGTGCTTTTCCTCTGTGCCATTAATTACAGCCTCCAATTATAGTCAACGCTTGAACTACATGGTTTGAACTGCACAGGTCCACTTATACACAGATTCTTTTCAATAGCAAATACTATGGTAGTACACAATCTGCGGTTGGTTCAATCTGAGGATGTGGAGTTGTGGACGAAAAGGAATCATGTAATGGAGGGATGACTCTAAGTTATATACAGATTTTTAACTTCATATCAGGTCGGTGCCCCTAACCCCTGCGTTGTTCAAGGGTCCATTGAATATACTTATTTGGTGGACGTCAATCCTTCTGCACCCATTTCTTAATGACAAACACCAAGTCTGTTTTGTTCAATTCCTGTGCACTAGCAAAGAGCCTGGCACAGTGGAGGCTCTTGCTAAAGAGGTTCTAGGTTAATGAATGAAAAACAGGCCTTCTCATAGCAGTTCTGCACAATTGTGATACTTGGCCACTTTTCTGCCTTAATTGCTAATCAATTAAATGGGAGTAATAATATATCTTTCTCAAGGATATATTATTGCCCCTGTAGCTTGGGAAATGTTGCTGTTCCCTTGGAGGATCCATCTCCCAGAGGCTTCTCCAACCACAGCCAATGTGTTCTCTTTCTCCACCCATGAAGTATGGAAGGAGATGTTACCTTTCACAAGAATCGATACAATTCTTAATTTGTACCCCAAACAGAAGTTTGGATGTTGCTATCTTTTGAAGGAAAATGAAGTCAGAAACTATCTTCAGGAACTCCTGAAACTGAGGCCCTTCCAAGGCCACCATTGGTCATGGATCATTTGTCTGAAACCTTCTGTTATGCTTGCTCCTTGCTGTGCCCCACACTGGGCCCCTCAAGTCCACTCAGAGGCTGGCCTACGTGCAGATGCTAGCATTCATGGTGATGAGGATACCATGTGGGTGTCCTGGGAGGCAGGCCAGGTGGCCAAGGAAGAAGGACCTAAGGATCTCCAGGAAGTCTTGAAGGACAAAGCAAAGTAGCTAGCAAAAGAAGTGTTCTGGGTGGAGAGGACCAGATGATGAAAGCCACGAAGGAGTGAGAACTCCTGGCAAGTCTGGGATCCATCTCTACATGTTTCCTTAGGGTGTGTAAATGGCACAGCAGTTTCTGTTTGTTCCTAAGCATGAAGCGGGGTGTGGTGGTTTGTTGCAGGTGACAATGCTTTCTCACTTTGGGCTGTCTACAAGAGTGGTTACCCAGTATGCTTCTGAGAGAACACACTCCTAGCCAGCTGATGCCAGTGGGGGCATGAGAAGGCAGGCTGTTTCCAACTACTTTCTTAACAGGGGTCCCAAGAGAGTGCTGTTCTGCTATATTTACGATTCATTTTTTTGGCAATGGATGGACCTCTTGCCAAATCCCTGTCAACAGGGGTGAGAACTGGGGTGGGGTGCCCAAGGCCTGGAGAGGTGGCTGGGCTGAAGCTCAGGGCTTCCCAGAATCTCAGAAGAGGAAGGGGCTGAAATGGGTAGGTTGGCCAGCGTCCTGTAGATGCTGATGTTGAGACCTCTGTGGAAAATTCCAGTGGGCTGCACACTTGCCGCAGAGGGGATCACGGGCTTGCGGAGGAACGCGGCCTTAGCTAGTCTGGTCCAGCTTACCTTTAGGTTGGCCCACTGGGCAACAGAGCCTGGGAGAGGCACACCCTCAGGTCAGCCTGTTTCTCAATGCAGCAGGTTGCTTCGCTTCCCTCAAGGCTGGTCTGCTTTCTTCTTCTAAAGTGATGCAGATTGTACTCACAGGTGAAAAACATTAGGGCCTGGATTTCCATGAGGTCCCTTTGCTCCCACCTGGAGGGAAAGCCTTCTTTCTAACTCAGCGTTTCTAACTCAGCGTTTCGTAACACGAGTGTCACAATAAACTAACGAGTAGTCCATTTTCTTATTGAGGCTCCTACGAGTGTCCACATTTCCGGAGTGGGCCAGCTCTCAGCGGCAGCTAGAGTTTCTGTCCCAGTGAGCTAACGTTCTCATCGGCAGTTCTTTCTGATAAACTGAGGAAAGTGGAGGGTTCAAGGACAAATGGGGAGGGTGGGCACTTGAACTTCCTACCCAATCAATGATCCTTTTCCTCTAGTCTAGCCTTCTCAGGATTTAAGGTACAATGAAATGAAACATGGCTCTGCTCTTCATCTCCTGGCTCCTCCTTCACTCGAACCACAAACTGGAAGGGGCCTCCGGGATGGTTTATCTCATCCCACATCGCTCATTGAGCACAAAGGCCCAGAGACCTTATGCCTGAGTGCACGCAGTTATTAATGGAGGGCATGGGCCCAGAACACAGGCTTTTCCACAACCAGCTCAGTGCTCAGTCCACCAGCCCACACTGCATCCAACCTCATGTTCAGCCCTGGATATTTTACCTTCTTTCCCACAACGCTTTGTGCCTTTGTAGCCAGAGCACAGTGTTCTTTATGCAGATGATACTTAAGAAAATTGTTGCCTAACTTGTGATTTGCTGAGGTTGTCATGTCATCTTGAAGGAAATGCACTAGAAGTATGTAGGAAAACACTGCAGGGCATCTTCCATGACTTTCATGTTTGGTTTTCAAGGAATAGGGCAGTGATATCATTCGTTCTTGAACAGGAAGAACAAACCAAGCTTGTTTTCAGAGTCTAGCATAGCACTTCACACAGAGGCTGAAATTTCCTTACTGACCATCATGCTGAGTACAGGGCATTACCAGTACTGTCAGGTGTCTGGATCTTTGGGGCTTAAACGGAAAAGCATAATCTCCAAGGTAGGGGAGAAAGGATGGGCTTTGTAGTTTCACATAAGTAACATCCAAGTAACATCCCTTGGAATACTAGCTGCAACCTAGAAATATCTGAAGACGTGGCAGGAGGAGAAATAGATGGGAAAGCAATGGAAACAGTGACAGAGTTTATTTATTGGGCTCTAAAATCACTGCAGATGGTGACTGCAGTCATGAAATTAAAAGATGCTTGTTCCTTGGAAGAAAAGCTATGAAAAACCTAGACAGCATATTAAAAGCAGAGACACTACTTTGCCAACAAATTTACATCTAGTCAAAGCTATGGTTTTTCCAGTAGTCATGTATGGATGTGAGAGTTGGACCATAAATGAGGCTGAGCGCTGAAGAATTGATGCTTTTGAACTGTGGTGTTGGAGAAGACTCTTGAGAGTCCCTTGGACTGCAAGGAGATCAAACCAGTCAATCCTAAAGAAAATCAATCTTAAATATTCTTTGGAAGGATTGATGCTGAAACTCCAATACTTTGGCCACCTGATGTGTAGGAGCCTCAGTCAAAAAAAAAAAAAAAATGGGCTGATGGAAAAGAGCCTGATGCTGGGAAAGATTGAAGGCAGGAGGAGAAGAGGACAGCAGAGGATGAGATGGTTGGATGGCATCAGTGACTCAGTGGACACAAATTTTAGCAAGCTCTGGGAGATGCTGAAGGACAGGGAAGTCTGGCGTGCTAGAGTAGCAAAAAGTCAGGCACAACTGAGCAACTGAACAGCAACAACAACAATGGCAGGAGGGGTCCCGGGGAGGAGAGTCGTTGAGCTACTGTCTCCTGCCAAATGCTGGACTTCTGTTCTCCATGCTCAGACTCCTAACGGGGACTGCAGAACACCTGTTCATGCTCTCACCTCCACATCCTATGCCCATGGAAGGGTGAAAAAGGAGAGGAGGTCCAGCTAGGGACCTCCACTTGCCCTCTCAGTGTTTGTCATCATGAGCTGCAGCCATGAGGATGGTCTGGGCTCTGCTATGATGGGCTGGTAAGCCATCTTAAGTTTCTAGTGCTGAGGTTTGGAACGCAGCTGCACTTGCTTCAGGGAGAAAGAGGAATGCTGTTTATCAACACTAAGCCTCTGAACTCATTCTAGTGACCTTTGAGAAATCACTCTCTATGGGACTAAAAGTTATGGAGAAGGAATTTTTTTTTATCCTCTCACATGTCTAGGTTGAATTATTATTGCCAAGTAAAACAAGTATAAGTTTCCCCTCCCATAATCTTAACAGACATATTCCAGAAATATTTTGTCCTTGTCTATAGAAGATTGCTTTGGTTTTTTCTGGTGTTGGATAGGTTAAAAAATGTGATACCCTGGTAGTAAAAGCCAGGGCCAATTTTTGAGCAATATCTGTATAACTGGTAGATTTTATGTTATTATTACTTTTTGTTTGCCTTTCATCATACACTCCTCTGGAGAAGGAAATGGCAACCCACTCCAGTGTTCTTGCCTGGAGAATCCCATGGACGGAGAAGCCTGGTAGGCTGCCGTCCATGGGGTCGCACAGAGTCGGACACGACTGAAACGACTTGGCAGCATACACGCCTCAACAGAACTAAAGACACTCCCTGTCCTAAAGAAGTTCATTATCTAATGATGCCATTGGGAAGTCACTGGTTTTTATTGTGGATATTTTGCAAATCAAAAAAAAATTAATGCAAGTCATAGTCCATATAAACAAGCCTATTAGGAAGGAATCAGAGAAGTTACAAAGTGTCATGGGGATTTGTTATTCTTGGAGATTTGTTATTTCTCTCTGTAATGAAAAGCATTTGGTTTTGTTTTTAAAACAAAATTGCAAAAACCATTAAACATGGTGGTGGGAGGATATGTCCATAGGACCACCTTATAAGGAGCAATGAACCCTTGAAAATTGTCGATATTCTTTTAAATTTAGTAACACTTTGAGTGAATAAATGAGAGAGAGTAAAGAGCTAGGCTATATGTGAACTCCATTCTGCAGTTAGTTTTCTAGGGGGATGCTTAGTTTATGTACGGAAGTAAGCAAAGGTTGGAGAGCCAAATGGAGCAAGGTGATTCTACCCAGACGGTTCTCCCAGAGCAGTAGGGAGGAGGAAGAATGTCACTTCCTTTTTACCACCTGACTGGCTGTAAAACCAAGGGTCAGGTGATGCCATCAGTGTGAGGAGCATAGCCATCTCTCCCCTCCCCTCCCCTTCCTCCCCGAGCCTCTTCATAATTCCCAAGGACGCAGAAGCACTAAGCCAGTCAAGCTCACCGAGACTCAGTGTGCCTCCCAGGATCTTCTCTGTCACATGGAAGAAAAGGGAATATTTCTTAGTTTGATGATTTGCTTCTAGTCCATTTAAAGGTCAACTGCCAAAAGTGGAAAGGGGATACAAAGTAAAGACTAGATCTAAATGTTGTTAAGGTAGAAAACTGGTACTTTGAAAGTCTGCATTTCTGCGTTCAAGGGTAGAAATAGAAATTTACCTTTGGGGAACCCTAGTCATTTTTTGAGGAGACAATTAGGTGCCACTTCCTCCATTATACTGGCTAATATAGTAGCAGGTGATCTTGTTTTCCCCTTTTGGAATATCTAGAGAGTGAATTTGGTTCATTGCTGTTTGTATGTGCAGGTCAGGAAGCAACAGTTAGAACTGGACATGGAACAACAGACTGGTTCCAAATAGGAAAAGGAGTACGTCAAGGCTGTATATTGTCACCCTGCTTATTTAACTTATATGCGGAGTACATCATGAGAAACGCTGGACTGGAAGAAACACAAGCTGGAATCAAGATTGCCGGGAGAAAGATCAATAACCCCAGATGTGCAGATGACACCACCCTTATGGCAGAAAGTGAAGAGGAACTAAAAAGCCTCTTGATGAAAGTGAAAGTGGAAAGTGAAAAAGTTGGCTTAAAGCTCAACATTCAGAAAATGAAGATCATGGCATCTGGTCCCATCACTTCATGGGAACTAGATGGGGAAACAGTGGAAACAGTGTCAGACTTTATTTTGGGGGGCTCCAAAATCACTGCAGATGGTGACTGCAGCCATGAAATTAAAAGACGCTTACTCCTTGGAAGGAAAGTTATGACCAACCTAGATAGCATATTCAAAAGCAGAGACGTTACTTTGCCAACAAAGGTCCGTCTAGTCAAGGCTATGGTTTTTCCTGTGGTCATGTATGGATGTGAGAGTTGGACTGTGAAGAAGGCTGAGCACCGAAGAATTGATGCTTTTGAAGTGTGGTGTTGGAGAAGACTCTTGAGGGTCCCTTGGGCTGCAAGGAGATCCAACCAGTCCATTCTGAAGGAGATCAGCCCTGGGATTTCTTTTGAAGGAATGCTGCTAAAGCTGAAACTCCAGTACTTTGGCCACCTTATGCGAAGAGTTGACTCATTGGAAAAGACTCTGATGCTGGGAGGGATTGGGGGCAAGAGAAGAAGGGGACGACAGAGGATGAGATGGCTGGATGGCATCACTGACTCGATGGATGTGAGTCTGAGTGAACTCCTGGAGTTGGTGATGGACAGGGAGGCCTGGCGTGCTGCGATTCATGGGGTCGCAAAGAGTCGGACACGACTGAGTGACTGATCTGATCTGATATGATAGCACCTAGGGCTGTGCTTGGTGAAAAAGCAGGTAAAGAATTGTAGGAATGAATGAATGCTTAATCAGTGGAGGTAATTCCCTTCTGCTTCTGAGATGAATGTGGGGGCTGGGAAACATGTTTTGAAAACTCTACATGGGAGCTTGACATGCACTTTTTTACAGAAGCAATTTGATATGTAGTGATTAGGAGGTATACTGAAATGGCACTCTTGGCACCGTAGTTGCGGTGGGCATTTATGGCTTGACCTGAGGCCCTTGTTCAGTTGGTCACGCTATTTCCATTGAAAAGGCATCTGAGTCCTAAGAACTGGCTGATAAGTGACCTTGGAAATACACGCCAATCTTAGTTGAAATCTGCCTGAAAATTCAGTTCAGCTGTGGCTGTGTAGCAATCTGTCCACAAATAAGGCATTGCTGGGAAATCTGATGGCTTTTATTCTTGTGGCTGGTCTCTGCAGGAAGCGTTGGTGTAGTATCAGGAATGTGGACTGGGACTTTTTAGACCTTTTTGCAGCTATGACATCTCCTTAAGTGGCCCACATGGACCAGGGAGAAGTCCTTCCAGATATGTTAATATCTTAGATGCTCTGGCTTGGCAGCACATGACCCAGAAACATCAGAGTGGCCTCTAGCAGTCACGACTTTCAGAGAGATGCAGATAAACCAGAGAAAAATCAGGATAACACTATGGAAGATCATAAGGTTGGACATGAGGCTGGTCAGTCGGTTCTAGGAGATGGCTATCCTGTCACACGTAGCAAATAGCATTGTTGTATAGTGATGCAGATTTGAAGAGATATTCTCCATGTAGGTTCATTCAGGTACCCTGGTGCCCCAACCTGCTGTCCTGGAGATTGGGGTTTGTGAGAAGCAGGTAGTCTCAGATGGCACCTGTGTTGAGGCCCCAGATATCCAGGCAGAAACATGACACCTTGTTCTTCTGCTTGAAGACCCAGGGGCTTCAGGGGAAGTTGGAGAGTCTAAGGCTTTCTGACCATAAGACGATGCCTCCCTGCTGATGGAGAAGCCTGTATCAGTTTGGAGAGAGTTCCAGACTGACTGTTCACAGGGGTTCTTCCTGGAACATGAAGAAGGGGCTGGCAGGTCTTGGCAGGGTATAAGGATAGTGTTATAACACACCAAGCAAGAGAAAAGGTTTAAGTAGTTGAAGGGAATATTATTATATCTAATGTATTTATTTTTAATTGGAGGATAATTGCTTTATAATATTGTGTTGGTTTCTGCCATACATCAACATGAATCAGCATTTTACATATATCCCCTCTTTCTTGAATCTCCCTTCCACCTCCACCCTATCCCACCCCTCTAGGTTGTCACAGAGCCCTGGTTTGACTTCCTTGGGTCATATGGAAAATTCCCACTGGTTATCTATTCTATGTATGGTAGTGTATATGTTTCCAGGATACTCTCTCTGTCCGTCCCAGCCTAGGAGAGGTTATTTGATCTCCACCAGGATGTGGGGGATCAAAGTAGGATGAGGGACCTCTTGAATAAAGGTAGTATCTGTGATCACTGTGTCCCCCATCAGGGACTCCTCTGCTAGTGTCCAGTTGCAGTGACATTTGTAGCCTCATGGCTGGTTGGGGAGAAAGCCATGAAGGGCATTAACCAGCCTGAGCAGCAACATGACATTGTGTTAGCTTCATTTTCACATGACCCTGCTCAAGCAGTGGCAAAGATAAATCCGGGTAGTGCCAAGTTCACATCCCACCAGCTTGTTACCAAAGTGGGGAAGAAATTTTCTCTTTCTCAGGAGGACCAGTGACAGTTCCAAGGCTGATGATGCCCACATGAGTCAGGTAGTATGACTGTGACATCGATCAGCTAGGCCTGGGGAAGGTAATCTCTCTTCAGTCCTTGGCCTGAGATTGAGGGAGAGGTGGTTGTCTAAGAAAAACTGAGTTCCCTTTATCTAAGAAAAGGATGTGAGTGCCAAGTAGCAAAAATGTCATATATCCACACTTTCTGACTTGAAATACGTGACTAGGTGTAAGTCAAAACCAGAATTTAAATGAAGAACTGGTCACCTAGGGCCTTCATGTAGCTGCAATGTTCCTAGAAAGTGAAGGGGTTTTCCTGACATGCTCTAGAACACTTCTTAGGAAATAAAATATGCTCAAGCACTTAGCTTTGGAAAAAAATCATGTGACTAACAAACAAATGGACTGGAAGCTGGGGGAAGGGTAGGCAGGAAGCTAAGGAAGAAGGCTCATATCCCTTTAACAAATAGGCAGCACTACTGAGAATAAAGGAGGAAATGAAGCAACAACTGAAATAATGAAGTGGTTAATTTTTTGGCAAAAAATGATGCAACATCTGTGTTGATATATAACCTAAAGAAAACCCCAGTAATTTCCGTTATTGTGATATAATTAGATGACAGTGACATTTTTTTATTTCTTCCTTGTCAGTTTCTAAGCTATGAGTTAATCTAATCTGGCAATCACTTTCTTCAGGTAAAGTCCCTCTCATTCTTCAGTGGTACCTCTTTGAAAGTACCTTTTTTTCAGATTCACGCAGGGCGAGATCGTTTTTCTTTCTTGTCAGCTTTTCTGCTTCTGTACATACCCCTAAGACAGCACTTGTCATGTTGCACTGTAATTTTTCATTTGTTCAAGAAGTTCTGTTAGGCAAGGTGGATTTGAGGTACGTCATTTGACTTCTCTGAATGTCAAATAGGAATGACCAATCCTTCCACAGAGAAGTGCCATGAGAATTCAATTCAAGGAGCTGATGCAGGAACAGCATGCTAAATTGCTTCAGTTGTGTCTGACTCTGCGCAACCCCATGGACTGTGGCCCGCCAGGCTCCTTTGTCCATGGGATTCTCCAGGCAAGAATACTGGGGTGGGTTGCCATGCTCTCTTCCAGGGGCATATTAGTGCATTTTAGGGTTTAATCCCATTGAAATAATAGTAATTATTATTGATATGTCCTTTACTAGATGGTGAGCTCCTTGAGGACATCAGCTGTTCTGAGATCATAGTAGTAGACACTCTATGTAGAAAGAAATGTATGTATGTTGAAAGAAAAAGAAAAAGACAGGGAAAGGAGGGGAGATTAGGAGAAGAGAAGAAGAGACAGAGGGAAATGAGGGAGGAAATAATAAGGGGAACAACTGAGAATGGGGCACTACCAGGTTTAACAGCCTATGTAGCCAGAATGAGCCTATCCAGCTAAGAAGGGTCTTAACAACTTTTGTTTTAGACGTTAAGAAATGTAAGTGACTCAGATAGAAAAGAATCTGTCGGCAGTGCAGGAGACCTGGGTTTGATCCTTGGGTCAGGAAGATCCCCTGCAGAAGGGCATGGCAACCCACTCTAGTATTCTTGCCCGGAGAATTCCATGGACAGAGGGCCCTGGCAGACTACAGTCCCTGGGGTCACAAAGAGTTGGACATGACTAAGCAACTGACACACACACACACATACACACACAGACCAAGAAAAGCTAAGGAGAAGGTCTAACACCATAAATATGGTATTTTTGGTGTGGGCTGGAATACAGGCTGTCACTTGGGGTTATTCCACACAGTCCCTGCTGTCGTCTGGGTCAGCTTTTTGTCCTCTCCATCTTACTTAGCAATGCCAGGCATCCACATGGCTTGATAAACCTCAGCTGACCTCTGCCTCTGGGAGAATAGGTCCTTTCCTATCCATGCCTAGCTGGAGACGGAGGAAAACTTAGGTAGTTGGTTGTCTCCTGTGAAAAACAAGACAGCCATTAAGGAGTAACATGGTCCTGGCCTTAATGTGGTTGCTTCTACAGGATCAATTCCTATTTGCACCCATAATGAGGATCACTAATTGCAAGTGATGAAGCAGTTAAAGAAATACAATGCATGTCCTTCTTGAACATAGGTTTGTACTGAACTGCCTACAAGCATCACTGCCTTCCTTGGGAAATGGGCTTGCATTTAGGTGATCTAAGATCCCAAACAGGATGTCTGCAGCTCCTTCTGGAGGGAGTGAAAAACAAAACATTCCTGTGTGTGGGTGGATTTGGCTCCTCAGAAGTGAGTGAAAACTAATATAGAGACTTACAGGAAAAGCTTGAGGGGATTTGGAATAGACTTGAGAAAAAGGAGCCACAGTGGGTATTGTAATATCTGTAATATACTTTTAAATATTTTATCACAGGCAGTATATTCTCATGTTTGTAGGTTACATTATACTGTAGGTATAACCAGTGGTCCTATTTGGGAATTCACACACTAGGGTGGCAAGCCAGCATTCTAATTAGGAGAACTGTATTCCAGAATCAGCTTCTATAAGAGCTTTCATGATCTTTATCTCTAATCAACAGCAGAGGCTTTACCAGTTGGCATAGAAATAGATTTCCATTATTGAAAGCAGTATCTTTCTAGTTGACATAATGGATGTCAATTAGACAGTGGGGTTTCAACAGCGAGATTGCTAATTGTAAAGATAAGTGGATTGTCTAAAATATTTTAGGATAGCTCTCTGCTCTTGCTTGAGAGTGTAAAGAACTAGACAGTCCCATCGCTCTTAGTGAGGAAATTCTGTGTCTGAATTTGACTTCTGATGGTTCTGGTTATTTGATGGTTATTATAAAATTAATTGAATTTTGCTCCTAGAATATGGTCACATTTTCTGACATGATGCGGTGATGTCAGGAGTTGTAGCCTTCATGCCTGAACTATGAAGGAAAGCCAGCATGTTGAATATATTAGTTATATAATGCTCCTTAAAAAATTACCCCAAAATTTAGTGGCTTAAAACAACAATCCTTTATTATCTTCTTATAGTTTCTGTGAGCCTGGAATTTGGGAAAGGTTCTAGCTTGGGTGTTTCTCATGATGTTGCAATTAATGTTTATTAAACTGTAATTATCTGAAGTCTTGCATGGGGCTGGAGCACCCACTTCCAAGATGTCTCACTCATATGCCTGGAGTCAGTGCTTCCTGCTGGACAGAGGGCTCAGCTCCTTCCCATGTTAGCCTCTCTATATGGCCAAGACTTCCTCACAAGCATCCTGAAAGAGTGCCAAGGGGAAGCTAATCCTCTCTGTGACCTAGCCTCATATGGCACCACTTCTGCCTTACTCTGTGGATTGGGATGGTCACAGTTCCCTGACTAGACCTGATAGGAAAGGACATAGGCTCCACATCTCATTAGAAGGGACATCAGTCACACTGTATGAAGAGCATGTGCCGTGGAAGAAATATATAGGTGCGACCGCCTTCGTGGAATGCAATCAGCCGCACAGTCTTAGTCTACTGCTGCTGCCAGAACGGATACCATAGGCTGAGGACTTAAATAGTAAATGTTTTTTATTTTTCTCACAGATTTGGAGGATCAAAGTTCAAGATCATGGGGCCAATATGGTCAGATTCATGGTGAGGGCACTCTTCCTAGTTTGAGGGCCCTCAAATGGTCTTTCCTTGGTACATGCACAAGGAGAGAAAGATCCCATGCCTTCCTCTCTTTTCATAAGGGCATTAATCCTATCATAAGCACCCCACACTGGGGGTTAGGGTTTCAATTAATGAATTTTAGGGGAACACAAATATTCAGTTCATAACAAATTAAAATAATAAAAATATTACATTAAATTTATGTAAATAATGTAAGGGGCTTTCCTTGTGGCTCAGATGGTAAAGAATCTGCCTACAATGCAGGAGACCTGAGTTCGATCCCTGGGTTGGGAAGATCCCCTGGAGAAGGGAAAGGTTACCCACTCTAGTATTCTTGCCTGGAGAGTTCCATGGGCAGAGGACCTTGGTGGGCTACAGTCTATAATACAAAGAGAAAAAAATAGAAAAAAACCTAGGTCCTTGATACCATAATTGTGCTGCTTAAATAACAAACCTTAGAAACGTTTCTGAATGTCTTATTTCATGAGAGTGTATTTTCTTTACTGATTTATTCCATTATTGTAGCTGAGAGTATATTACTTGGTATAAAAGTCAGAGTAAAAGAACTGGGTATAAATTCTCCTGAAGTCTCTTAGATAATTCAACCAAAGCATTTAATTACATTCATTTATTCAACAGACACTTATTAATGGCCTTCAATGTGCCAGTGAGGTATGATGTAAGACACTAGGGAGGCAATATAGTGAGTAAAAGAGAAATACCTGTCATCGTGGACTAAGAGTCTACTATGTGTTCTGTGAGTCTCTGTGTGTGAGAGTGGTGGTGGTATGTGGTGGCAAGTGAGACACCAGATAAATAATTAAAATGATGTATGTGGTGAGGAGTACACCAGAGAAAAATAAAGCAGAGAGGGATAGAGTGGCAGGGGAAGTCCTCACATAAAAAGTGACACTTGAGTAAAGACTGGGAGGAGGTGAGTGGTGAAGTATGGTAAAGGCCCATGTGGAAACACACGTGTGTGTATGAGGAGCATCAAGGAGCCAGTGGGACCCAGGCGACTGAGGACCGTAGGAAATGAGGATGGAAAGTTTATAGAGATGGGAGTAAACTGTATCATGATATGGGGAGCCATCTGAGCTTAAAGAGAGTGAAAGTGTTAGTCGCTCAGTCGCGTCCGACTCTCTGTGACTGTAGTCTGCCAGGCTCCTCTGTCCATGGAATTCTCCAGGCAAGAATACTAGAGGTAGGGGGTTAATATGATCTGACTTACAGATCATGCTATTCCACGTTCAAGGTCAGGAGGGGCGGCAGTGAGGAGATACCCCTCGTCCAAGGTAAGGAGCAGCAGCTGTGCTTTGCTGGAGCAGCTGTGAAGAGATACCCCACGTCCAAGGTAAGAGAAACCCAAGTAAGACAGTAGGTGTTGCAAGACGGCATCAGAGGGCAGACACACTGAAACCATAATCACAGAAAACTCGTCAATCTAATCACACTAGGACCACAGCTGTGTCTAACTCAATAAAACTAAGCCATGCCCATGGGGCCACCCAAGATGGGCAGGTCATGGTGGAGAGGTCTGACAGAATGTGGTCCACTGGAGAAGGGAATGGCAAACCACTTCAGTGTTCTTGCCTTGAGAACCCCATGAACAGTATGAAAAGGCAAAATGATAAGATACTGAAAGAGGAACTCCCCAGGTCAGTAGGTGCCCAATATGCTACTGGAGATCAGAGGAGAAATAACTCCAGAAAGAATGAAGGGATGGAGTCAAAGCAAAAACAATACCCAGTTGTGGATGTGACTGGTGATAGAAGCAAGGTCTGATGCTGTAAAGAGCAATATTGCATAGGAACCTGGAATGTCAGGTCCATGAATCAAGGCAAATTGGAAGTGGTCAAACGGGAGATGGCAAGAGTGAACATCGACATTCTAGGAATCTGCAAACTAAAATGGACTGGAATGGGTGAATTTAACTCAGATGACCATTATATCTACTACTGTGGGCAGGAATCCCTCAGAAGAAATGAAGTAGCTATCATGGTCAACAAAAGAGTTCGAAATGCAGTACTTGGATGCAATCTCAAAAGTAACAGAATGATCTCTGTTCGTTTCCAAGGCAAAGCATTCAACATCACAGTAATCCAAGTCTATGCCCCAACCAGTAATGCTGAAGAAGCTGAAGTTGAATGGTTCTATGAAGACCTACCAGACCTTTTAGAACTAACACCCAAAAAAGATGTCCTTTTCATTATAGGGGACTGGAATGCAAAAGTAGGAAGTCAAGAAATACCTGGGGTAACAGGCAAATTTGGCCTTGGAATATGGAATGAAGCAGGGCAAAGACTAATAGAGTTTTGCCAAGAAAATGCACTGGTCATAGCAAACACCCTCTTCCAACAACACAAGAGAAGACTCTACACATGGACATCACCAGATGGTCAACACCGAAATCAGATTGATTATATTCTTTGCAGCCAAAGATGGAGAACCTCTATACAATCAACAAAAAACAAGACCGGGAGCTGACTGTGGCTCAGACCATGAACTCCTTATTGCCAAATTCAGACTTATATTGAAGAAAGTAGGGAAAACCACTAGACCATTCAGGTATGACCTAAATCAGATCCCTTATGATTATACAGTGGAAGTGAGAAATAGATAAGGGCCTAGATCTGATAGATAGAGTGCCTGATGAACTATGGAATGAGGTTCATGACATTGTACAGGAGACAGGGATCAAGACCATCCCCATGGAAAAGAAATGCAAAAAAGTAAAATAGCTGTCTGGGGAGGCCTTACAAATAGCTGTGAAAAGAAGAGAAGTGAAAAGCAAAGGAGAAAAGGAAAGATAGAAGCATCTGAATGCAGAGTTCCAAAGAACAGTAAGGAGAGATAAGAAAGCCTTCCTCAGTGATCAGTGCAAAGAAATGGAGGAAAACAACAGAATGGGAAAGACTAGATATCTCTTCAAGAAAATTAGAGATACCAAGGGAACATTTCATGCAAAGATGGGCTCGATAAAGGACAGAAATGGTATGGACCTAACAGAAGCAGAAGATATTAAGAAGAGGTGGCAAGAATACACAGAAGAGCTGTACAAAAAAGATCTTCATGACCCAGATAATCACAATGGTGTGATCACTCACCTAGAGCCAGACATCCTGGAATGTGAAGTCAAGTGGGCCTTAGAAAGCATCACTACGAACAAAGCTAGTGGAGGTGATGGAATTCCAGTGGAGCTATTTCAAATCCTGAAAGATGATGCTGTGAAAGATGTGCTGCACTCAATATGCCAGCAAATTTGGAAAACTCAGCAGTGGCCACAGGACTGGAAATGGTCAGTTTTCATTCCAATCCCAAAGAAAGGCAATCCAAAGAATGCTCAAACTACCGCACAATTGCACTCATCTCACGTGCTAGTAAAGTAATGCTCAAAATTCTTCAAGCCAGGCTTCAGCAATATGTGAACCGTGAACTTCCAGATGTTCAAGCTGGTTTTAGAAAAGGCAGAGGAACCAGAGATCAAATTGCCAACATCCACTGGATCGTGGAAAAAGCAAGAGAGTCCCAGAAAAACATCTATTTCTGCTTTATTGACTATGCCAAAGCCTTTGACTGTGTGGATCACAATAAACTGTGGAAACTTCTTCAAGAGAAGGGAATACCAGACCACCTGACCTGCCTCTTGAGAAACCTGTATGCAGGTCAGGAAGCAACAGTTAGAACTAGACATGAAACAACAGACTGGTTCCAAATAGGAAAAGGAGTACGTCAAGGCTGTATATTGTCACCCTGTTTATTTAACTTATATGCAGAGTACATCATGAGAAACGCTGTGCTGGAAGAAGCACAAGCTGGAATCAAGATTGCTGGGAGAAATAGCAACAACCTCAGATGTGCAGATGACACCACCCTTATGGCATAAAGTGAAGAGGAACTCAAAAGCCTCTTGATGAAGGTGAAAGAGGAAAGTGAAAAAGTTGGCTTAAAGCTCAACATTCAGAAAATGAAGATCATGGCATCCGGTCCCATCACTTCATGGGAAATAGATGGGGAAACAGTGGAAAAAGTGTCAGACTTTATTTTTGGGGGCTCCAAAATTACTGCAGATGGTGACTGCAGCCAGGAAATTAAAAGACGCTTACTCCTTGGAAAAGTTATGACCAACCTAGATAGCATATTCAAAAGCAGAGACATTACTTTGCCAACAAAGGTCCGTCTAGTCAAGGCTATTGTTTTTCCAGTGGTTGTATATGGATGTGAGAGTTGGACTGTGAAGAAAGCTGAGCGCCGAAGAATTGATGCTTTTGAACTGTGGTGTTGGAGAAGACTCTTGAGAGTCCCTTGGACTGCGAGGAGATCCAACCAGTCCATTCTGAAGGAGATCAGCCCTGCGATTTCTTTTGAAGGAATGATGCTGAAGCTGAAACTCCAGTACTTTGGCCACCTCATGCGAAGAGCTGACTCATTGGAAAAGACTCTGATGCTGGGAAGGATTGGGGGCAGGAGGAGAAAGGGACGACAGAGGATGAGATGGCTGGATGGCATCACTGACTCAGTGGACGTGAGTCTGAGTGAACTCCGGGAGTTGGTGATGGACAGGGAGGCCTGGCGTGCTGCGATTCATGAGGTCACAAAGAGTCGGACACGACTGAGTGACTGAACTGAACTGAACTGAACTGAAGAGCATTGCCAGTGACCAAACAACAAGGACATTTGCCATCTGCCTCTGGGGAGACTGAACGCTGTGCTGTTGCAGCTGTTGACCTTCAACTCCCTCTGAGGGAGTTCAGGGTGGAGTGAGGCACTCTGTGCTCCAGGGAATCTGATGGGACAGGTCTTTAGATAGTTGGATGTTATCAGGAACTGATTTCATAATTACAATCCTTTAGTTCAGTTCAGTCACTCAGTCGTGTCTGTCTTTTGCCAACTCATGGACTGCAACACACCAGGCTTCCCCATCCATCACTAACTCCCAGCTTGCTCAAACTCATGTCGATCGAGTTGGTGATGCCATCCAACCATCTTATCCTCTGTCTTCCCTTTCTCCTCCTGCCTTCAATCTCGCCCAGCATCAGGGTCTTTTCTAATGAGTTGCCTCTTCGCATCAAGTGGTGAAAGTGTTGGAGCTTCAGCTTCAGCATCAGTCCTTCCAATGAATATTCAGGACTGATCTCCTTTAGGATAGACTGGTTGGATCTCCTTGCAGTCCAAGGGACTCTCAAGAGTCTTCTCCAACACCACAGTTCAAAAGCATCAATTCTTTGGTGCTCAGCTTTCTTTATGGTCCAACTCTTACATCCATACATGACTACTGGAAAAACCATAGCTTTGACTAGACAGACCTTTGTTGACAAAGTAATGCCTCTGCTTTTTAATATGCTGTCTAGGTTTGTCATAGCTTTTCTCCCAAGGAGCAAGCGTCTTTTAATTTCATGGCTGTAGTCTCCATCTGCAGAGATTTTGGAGCCCAAGAAAATAAAGTCGGTCACTGTTTCCATTGTTTTCCCATCTACTTGCATGAAGTGATGGGACTGGATGCCATGATCTTAGTTTTTTTTATGTTGAGTTTTAAGCCAGCTTAAAGATGAAATTCTAATCCTTGTATCTCGTCATATCTAGAAAAGCACTATATCCCTTCATGATGACATCAGATCCTCATGACCAGCAGAAAACCTTTTGTAAAATGACTGCTTAATTGTATTGAACTCCCCCTTCACCAGAATCTTATATATTGACCTTCCCCCACTGCCTCTTTAGAGCAGTCTGTCAGTGCTGTATGAGGTGCTGCCTCCCAGTCTGCAATCCTCATTTTGCCCCAAATAAAACTTAACTTGCAGCTCTCAAGTTCTGTATTTTTTTTAGTCAACAGTTCCAAAGATTCAAGGGTGAGTGGCCCCAGAAAAAGAATCAGGGAGAAGCTGTATCAACTTTTATGAATTCCCCATGGAAGTCTGTGTCACTTCTGCCACATTTATTGCATCAAGGCAGTAACAAAGTTCTGCCAGGAGTCAGAGAGTAGGAAATAGACTCCATTTCTTGATGGGAGAGTAGTAAGAACACACTGTTATTGGTTATTGGTTAGTGTTATTGGTTAGTGGTTATAGGTTAGTGTTATTGGTTAGTGTCTGACTCTTTTGTGACCCCATGGACTGTAACCTACCCGGCGCCTCTGTAAATGAGACTTCCCAGGTAAGAATACTGGAGTGGGTTGCTACTTTACCACTGAACCACCAAGGAAGCCATTACCAGTGTATCAGTTCAGTTCAGTTCAGTCGCTCAGTCGTGTCTGACTCTTTGCGACCCCGTGAACCACAGCATGCCAGGTCTCCCTGTCCATCACCAACTCCCGGAGTTCACCCAAACCCATGTCCATTGAGTTGGTGATGTCATCCCACCATCTCATCCTCTGTCATCCCCTTCTCCTCCTGCCCTCAATCTTTCTCAGCATCAGGATCTTTTCAAATGAGTCAGCTCTTTACATCAGATGTCCAAAGTATTGGAGTTTCAGCTTTAGCATCGGTCCTTCCAATGAATATTTAGGACTGATTTCCTTTAGGATGGACTGGTTGGATCTCCTTGCAGTCCAAGTGACTCTCAAGAGTCTTCTCTAACACCACAGTTCAAAAGCATCAATTCTTTGGTGCTCAGGTTTCTTTATGGTCCAACTCTCACATCCATACATGACCACTGGAAAAACCATAGGCTTGACTAGACGGACCTTTGTTGACAAAGTAATGCCTCTGCTTTTTAATATGCTGTCTACGTTGGTCATAACTTTCCTACCAAATAGTTAATATGTAAAATCAGAAAGACAGATGCTGTGACCAAAGAAGTGAATGTAAACAGAAAAGAATGTGATCCAAGAATTGAGTTCCAGGGCCCTAGACATTTAGCAGTAAAGGAAACATGGGGCAGATGAGACTGATAAGGAGAGGCCAGGATGAAGCGTGGTATCCTGGAAGCCAGGTGAGAAAAGTGCTGGAGGAGGAGTCAATGGGCTGGAGTTTTCAGTTTTGTAGACTGTGATTCTGTGATGGGAAACATCTGAACAGATATTTGTATTTCTAACTCAGGCTCTTAGCTCCATCAGTACAAATTCTTCTCTCTTCTGCTGAATCAGAAGCTTCTGGAGGGCAAGGATGTTGGTCATCTCTGGACCCTCTAAGGTCCCATGATGATGTTTTCCACAAAACTGATACTTACTAAATGAGGATGGACACACATTAGCAATGAAGGGGTACCATGTAAGTTAAATTCCCTTAAAAGAGCACTTGTAAGCTTGAGAAGCTTCCCTAGTGACACAGTGGTAAAGAAATTGCCTGCCAATGCAGGAAATGTGGGTTCAGGCCCTGAGTCAGGAAGATACTCTGGAGAAGGAAGAAATCCCATGGACAGAGTCTAGCGAGCTACGTATGTTCCATGGGGTTGCAAAAGAGTCAGACACGCCTTAGTGAGTAAACAACAACAACAAAAGAATTTCTCATGATTTGTGGTAGTTATGTTCTATAAAGTTGTTGTGAACTTTGAATTAGTGAACACCGAACCATCACTCCTGGTAGAATATAGTGTTAGATTTCTGTGAGCCTCTGATCATAAGTTTTGTCATCCGAAGACCATTATTTAGTACATACTATTGGTTCATTAAGTTCCAGTCAGCAGCACCAAAACTCAGGCCTGAAGGAAGCTTATCTAACATATTCTTCATCACAGCCTGTCTTGTGAATAGGAACACTGGACAGCCCTTCAGCACATGCTCGGGAGTCATCTTAAACAAGGAAATCACCAACAAAATGCACAAAAACATGACGAATGTGACACTAAGTAGACTGAAAAGAATTCTTGTTGACAGTAAGAGGGCTGAAGCAAGGCAGAGCAGCCCAGCGTTCTGTGGTCCTCTCCTCAGACTGAGCCAGAAGCTCTTGCACTGGGTGACTCAGCATTTCTGCTGTGCTGCCCCTGTCTGCTGATGACCACGGAAGGACAGAGTGAATAAATTTTAGAAAGTACACGTGTTTGAAAATACAGAATCTAAACCATGAGGATGACTGTATTTAACTTGCCTTAAACTGAACGTAAAGGCCAAAGCAGAACGGTTTTCATAGCTTTATCTCTGTACATCCATTCGGAAGGGGCCCTAACTTCAGTAGTTTTTAAAATTTGAAGATGCCATCAATACTTTACAGCTTAGCAACTTGCAAAAATAACTCTGAAATTATAGTTTGCTTTGGTCTCATTAGTTCGAAATCAGATTTTATTGCCTTAAAAATGCGTTACTATTTCTGAGTGTATCTGCTTTGGTTAGCACGTTCTTCTTATAGTCCCATAAATTAGTTGCTCTGTGCAGACTTTTCTATTTGGACGTTGAGGTCATTGAACAGAATAGAAGCTGGGGTGCCCCTTTAACACTCTTGGGGAAGGTCAGCTCCTGCAATGTGTTTCAGTGTCTGATTTTACTCTGGGCCATAGGTGAGGCTGCCTAGAATCCTGCCACCGTACAAAGGCTCTCAACACTCTGTTGGTGGCAATTTGCAGAAATTCCCCGGAAGTTTTAAAAAGCCCCAAAATGGGTCAGGTAGGTGGAAATTGGGAAAAGCACAAACTAAATAATAGTATTTATAGAGATTGAGCCAAAGCAGCAGTAGGTCACCAAGCAGAGGTGACCATTCCCTCTCGAAAATTCTGTGAAATTCCTGTGAGAGAAAACATATTTGGCTTTAAGGGAGAAAAATATCTTGATCTTTTGGTTTTAATAAGCAATTTCCTAAATAGCTAAGTTAAGTTAAAGGAGAAAAATAAAAACAAAATGAGCAGAAATGTGAACCCCAATGTCCTTTAAAAATGCCTTTATAATTTTCCATGGAAAAGTTTTTTGTTTAGTTAAGGAAAAGCAAATTTGTCATCTTTTTTGGCAGCCTCAAATTATTTGGTTTCTAATTCCTGAAGTCATTTAGCTCATCGAAGAGTAAGCCCATCTCTCCCAACAAACACCCACTGCCTGCTTGGAGCTGGGGAGACTCTATGGGGGAGGCTCAAGGGCACCCCAAGGACACGACCCCGTGCCTAGTCCCTGTTAGACACTGCTACATAGCACGCCCAAGACAAGCCAAGGGTCTTTGGGAGAGAAGGCAGCACCAATCTTGCCATTAGTCTGACCAGCTTTCTTCCGCCTCTTCTCTTTCCCTAAGATATTGTCTTCCTGCCAAGATAATATCCTGAGTTGTGCAGATGCGAGAAGCAGGGCAGAAAGCCACTCCACTTTGTTTTGCCTGGAAGTTAACCTTGAAGTCTCAAGGGAGCACTTAGCCTCCTGTGGAAACAACACCCTCCAAATACAGCAACCCAGTCATTCTGGGTGCCAGACTGCCCTTGACTTCAGCTTTCCCAGCTGCAAAAGATTTGGAAAACGTCTTTGAGGAAAAGGTGATCGCGAAAGCTATGCCCTTTTCTCAGGCCAGAGGGCCAGGCAGATTAAGGAGGAGGCCCCAGGAGTGGTATGGATGTTGCCTAGGATACTTACTGGTTTTGAAGGAGCGCTAAAACCTCACTGGAATAAACTAGAGATGCAATGTCAGTTAGCTCAGGCTTTCATTCACAGCTTTTCTGTGGAAGTAAATGGTTCCAGTGAAGCATTCGTTTCTGTGGTGCCATGCAGGCAGCGGGGCACATCTGCAGACCTGCCTCAGACCCACCGCCCGCCCCCCCACCACCAAGCTTGTTTCCACAGGTCAAGACTGAAGGCACATTTCCGTCAGCTGGCCTGGGAATAACGCACAACTCCTAAGATGTTGTTTCCTGGAAATGAGGGTTTTATTATTACAAAAATCTTTTCTTGTCTAAATGATAAGCTCTTTAACATACGCCCTGCCAAACAGCCTAGCTTAGAAAATGGCCCACAATAAGTACAAGTAGTCATTCTCTTGTTCTGAATATGAAGAAAGAAGTATATGATTTTTATCCATAGAAACTTCTTACCCTTACTGTGTTGAACAAATTAGCTTTAAGGGGAGTGATATTATTACTCTTCTGGAGCCCCTGTGTCTTTCTGGCCCCAGTGGTCTAAGTTGCTTGGTTAATGATTCCTTCCTGGTCCTCAATGGCTAGGGACAGACTGTTATGCTGAGGGTTTCCTGCTCTCAAGTAAGGGTGACCAACCATTGTGGTTTTTCCCGGACTGAGGGTTTTCAGTGCTGAAACCAGGAAAGTCCAGACAAGTTGGTCACTTTATTTTAGGCCAGCTTATGCCGAGGGAGACAGCAAGGTAAGGGGTTTGCTGTTTCAGGCTCTGAAAACTACTGCCTGAATTAGGACTTGTCTCCATCATTTCATTTGACACCTAACAGTGGGCAAGTGACTTAATCTCCCTGCTTTTTAGTTTTTCACACCTAAAACTAACAACATTGACCTCTTAGGGCTATCGTGAACCCAAAGTAAGACTAATGTATGCAGAATGCCTCTCAGTGTGCTGTGCAGTAGGAAGTGCTTGTAAATGGTAGCTGTTTTTGTTATTGTAAGTATTATTATTTGATGGTATCATGGCAGTGATGGGGTGAGCAATCCTGTGGAAAATATAGCAACTGATACATCTGATGTCCACCCAGAGCTAGCAAGAAATGATCAGATAACATTCGAGAAAGCTTAAGAAGGGGGTGAGTGGGATTGTTCTTCCTTTTGGAAAGGAAGATTTGTTCTTCCTTTTGGAAACAGTTTATCAAAGTGGAACTTACTTTGAAAAGTTTGGGTGTCTATAGGGACAAATTTCGATGATCTGGAAAATCCAGGCAGATGGCTTTTTTTGGATAAGGGAGACACTGTTCTGTGTGCATGCTCAAAGCTCCGCAGGCCTCTTAAGTGTCCTCAGTGAGGAAGGGAGGGAGCCTGTGGTTCATCAACCCCTCTGGAGCACAGGATCAGGCTGCACACCCTTGGCATGTGCTACGGAAAACCTGTGCTGGGGCTCCAGACACATGTGTTTTCAATCAGTATTAACAGAGTCTGGTTCTAAAGCTCTTATTTCCTGTCGGTAATTTTTTGCTGAGTCATTGGAGCTCATGCATCTTCTGAGACAGCAGTAACATGACCAGATGAAACTGCTGTGGGCCCACCCCTTGCCTGTGGGCACATATTTTTGCAAACTTGATTCAACCAATATGCCTTCACAGATCACATACTGCATGCCCTGCACTGAGTTAGGGACCTGGAACTTACTGCGAGGGATAGGGCCCAGCTTTGTCCACAAAGAGATTGCTTTCTAGTGGGGAGGACAGGTCCATAATCAAGGACTACAAATTGAATCTTAAAGAGTTTTATAGATTATAAATAGAAATATAAACCATGTGACTGGGAAGCATGGAGTAATTCCTTCTGACTGGGGAGAATCTCAAAGGAAAGTACATAGAGCTAGGCTTTGGAAGAAAAAGAGAATAAGTAGGACTTCAAAAAGCTGAGAAAAGGAAAGGAAGTTTGGGCACAGGATACGAGGAAGCTGTAAAATGTATACAGCTTCGTAGCATCACGTCAGGCAGCCAGCATGCTCCACTGGACAACAGGAAGGCCAACGGCAGCTTCATGCGAGATCAGTTGGGCTGCTGATAGAGGCTGCGGAATGGCTGTGAGACTACAGAGTTTGTACTTTCCTTCATAGGCAAGCGGGTGAGGGAGCAGTGTTCAAGTGAGGGAGCAGTATGGTCATGGCTAGGTCTTAGAAAAATGAATTGGTCAAGGAGGGAGTCTGTTTGTGGTTATGGAGGATGCAAGAAGACAGGAGAGAGCACAGGTATTAGATACGAAATGCAGAGAAGAGTTGTTGAAGTCCTGAACTTTGGAAGTGCCAGAGAGAATGGAAGGGAGGGAAGAGAGGTGATTAAGGAAGCACGTGGGAGGCAGAAAGAAAAGATTTATCTATGTCCAACCGCATTGTGGGAATTGGGCAGGGTGGAGGCAGCTGGGAATGGAAGAGTGAATGGAACCTGTGAAGAGCTGCAAAGATGACAGGTGGTGAAGAGGAGGGAGGTGGGGTCATTTAGCTGAGAAAAAAGGATGACCAGACCTTAATGAGAGTGTGAAAGAGAGGAGTGACAACTGTTTTCTGATTTCCTCAGAAAATGACTCAAGCTAAGGTCTAATGAATGTGGAGGACACATAAGAAAGAATTTCCAAGTAGGGACCTCACAGGAGGAGACATTATGCTGTGAGCACCAATCCCCACATCGCTGCCTGGAGTGGGGAAGAGGTGCCTCTTTCCATCCCCCTACTAGAAACCCAGCTAAGTCCTTCCTCGGTCAGTTGTTTCCTAATGTCTCTTTAAAAATCATGACAGGATAAACATTCAAATCTTCTCTGAGTATGTGGCCAAGTATTTGAAATGTAGAGACCAGGAATATATTAACCAACATAGAGTATCCAGGATTAAGTTATTTAGAAAAGTCACCGTTCAGAGTTATAGAAGCATACAATGCAAATAAATTACCTATTAAGGTGGCCAAGAAAACATTGACCAGCCTTTGGCATTCTTGAAACTCACCAAGAGTCAGCCAGTCATTCCTTTTCTGTGAACAGGCAGGAACCAGCACTACCAAACTTTCTTCATGCTTCAAGTATATGGCAGCTTTGTTTTGCTTATGTCAGTTCCCTTCTCAGAAACCATATTTGTTGAAAGTCTTAAAACTTTTTAGCAAGAACCTCAAGGCCCATAGCATCACATCTCATTATTCTCTATTCCCTGCTCTTTGCTTTGATTATGTTTGCTTACTTCCTATCGTATCCAATCTCAGTGGTTTCAAATCCATGTCATATTTAGATTCCCGTGTCTCACCCCTGAAGATCCTGATTCTTGGTTTTAGGTGTCTGTGTATTTTTTAAAAATGTTTTTTGGAACATAATAAAGGAGTACGTCAAGGCTGTATATTGTCACCCTGCTTATTTAATTTCTATGCAGAGTATATCATGAGAAACGCTGGGCTGGAAGAAGCACAAGCTGGAATCAAGATTCCTGGGAGAAATATCAATAACCTCAGATATGCAGATGACACCACCCTTATGGCAGAAAGTGAAGAGGAACTCAAAAGCCTCTTGATGAAAGTGAAAAGTGGAGAGTGAAAAAGTTGGCTTAAAGCTCAACATTCAGAAAACGAAGATCATGGCATCTGGTCCCATCACTTCATGGGAAATAGATGGGGAAACAGTGGAAACAGTGTCAGACTTTATTTTTGGGGGCTCCAAAATCACTGCAGATGGTGACTGCAGCCATGAAATTAAAAGACACTTACTCCTTGGAAGGAAAGTTATGACCAACCTAGATAGCATATTCAAAAGCAGAGACATTACTTTGCCAACAAAGGTTCGTCTAGTCAAGGCTATGGTTTTTCCTGTGGTCATGTATGGATGTGAGAGTTAGACTGTGAAGAAGGCTGAGCACCGAAGAATTGATGCTTTTGAATTGTGGTGTTGGAGAAGACTCTTGAGAGTCCCTTGGAGAGGGAGATCCAACTAGTCCATTCTAAAGGAGATTAGTCCTGGGTGTTCTTTGGAAGGAATGATGCTAAAGCTGAAACTCCAGTACTTTGGCCACCTCATGAGAAGAGTTGACTCATTGGAAAAGACTCTGATGCTGGGAGGGATTGGGGGCAGGAGGAGAAGGGGACGACAGAGGATGAGATGGCTGGATGGCATCACCGACTCGATGGACGTGAGTTTGAGTGAACTCCAGGGGTTTGTGACGGACAGGGAGGCCTGGCGTGCTGCAGTTCATGGGGTCGCAAAGAGTCAGACAGGACTGAGCCACTGAACTGAGCCTATATTTATTTATAACATACAATTTAATACATTTTAACATATGTATAGGGGCTTTCCAGGTGATTCAACTGTAAAGAATTTGCCTGCTAGTACAGGAGACACAGGTCCGATCCCTGGGTAGAGAAAATCCCCTGGAGGAGGAAATGGCAAACCACTCCAGTATTCTTGCCTGGAGAATCCATGGACAGAGAAGCCTGGCAGGCTACAGTCCATGGGGTCGCGAAGAGTCAGACAAAACTGAGAGACTGAGCATATACACATGCAACATTTGTATATGCCAGTGAAACTATCACCAAAATCAAGACAATGAATGTATCCATCACGCCCCAAATTTTCCTCATGCCACTTTGTCATCTCTCCCTCCTGCCCTTCCCTTCTTGCTGCTCTGTCCCCAGGAAATGACCAATCTGCTCTTGTTACTATAGATTAGTTGTATTTTCAAGAATTTAATACAAATTCCAGCTCCTTTTTGTCTAGCTTCTTTCACTTTCGTTTTATAATGGTTTTGAGATTCATCTCAATGTTGCTGTTATCCATAGTTCATTCCTTTTTATGGCTAATGTAATATTTATTAATAGTTGTGTGGCTGTATCACAATATATTTATGCATTCACCTGCTAATGGATATGGATGGTTCCCTGGTTTTGCCTATTGCAAATAAAACTGCTATGAATGATTGCACACAAGTCTTTCATGGGCATATACTTTCATTTATCTTAGGTAAACATCTAGGAAGAAAATGACTGGAGAATATGGTGGTTGTATATTTAACTTTATGAGAAACTTCCAAACTATTTTCCAAAATGGCTGTACCATTTCGTATTTCACCAGCAGTACATGAGAGTTCTAGCTCTTCTACACCCTTGTCTATACCTAGTGTGCTAGTAGGTATGTAGTGATAGCTCATTGTGGTTTTATTTTGCATTTACTTTGCATTTCTAGTGACTAATAATGTTGAATGTCTTTTCACATTTTTGTCATCTGTGTATTTTTTGGGTGAAGTTCCTGTTGAAATTTTTTGCTGATTTTTAAAAATTGCATTCAGTTCAGTTTAGTTCAGTCGCTCAGTCGTGTCTGACTCTTTGCAACCCCATGAACCGCAGCACGCCAGGCCTCCCTGTCCATCACCAGCTCCCGGGGTCCACCCAAAGCCGTGTCCATTGAGTCGGTGATGCCATCCAACCATCTCATCCTCTGTCATCCTCTTCTCCTCCTGCCCTCAATCTTTCCCAGCATCAGGGTCTCTTCCAATGAGTCAGCTCTTCGCATCAGGTGGCCAAAGTATTGGAGTTTCAGTTTCAGCATCAGTCCTTCCAATGAATATTCAGGACTGATTTCCTTTAGGATGGACTGGTTGGATCTCCTTGCAGTCCAAGGGACTCTCAAGAGTCTTCTCCAACACCACAGTTCAAAAGCATCAATCTTTGGCACTCAGCCTTCTTTATAGTCCAACTCTCACATCCACACATGACCAATGGAAAAACCATAGCCTTGACTAGACGGACCTTTGTTGACAAAGTAATGTCTCTGCTTTTTAATATGCTGTCTAGGTTGGTCATAACTTTCTTTCCAAGGAGTAAGCGTCTTTTAATTTCATGGCTGCAGTCAGCATCTGCAGTGATTTTCGAGCCCAGAAAAATAAAGTCAGCCACTGTTTCCACTGTTACCCCATCTCTGTCTTTCCTTTAATTGAGTTTGGAGAATTCCTTGTATACTGTAGTTACAAGTCCTTTATCAGATATGTGATTGGCAAATATTTCCTTCCAGGCTGTGGCTTTTCATTTTCTTAGCAGTGTCTTTTGAAGAGCTCCTAATTTTGTCTTTTGAAAAGTTCTAAATATCAAGTTTCAAATATTTGTTTTTTTCTCTCATGGATCACAATTTTTGTGTTATAAGAAATCTATGCCCAATCAAATGTCATAAAGGTTTTCCTACCCTAATTTTTTTCTAGAACTTTTATAGTTTCAGCTTTTACACTTAGGTTTATGATCCACTTTAAGTTAAGTTGTAAAAGTACATATTGAAGTTCAGTTTTTTTATATGTATCTATTGACATAATGAATTTGTTCTGGCAGCATTTGTATAAAAGACATTCTTTTCTCCACTGGATTGCCTTTGTGTTATACTTTTGTTGAAAATCATCTGACCACTACATATGAGTCCATTTCTGAGCTTTCGTTCTGCTGCATTGATCAAGTTTGTCTACCATTATACCAATACCACACTGTCTTGGATACTTACTACAGCTTTGTAATGTTTTAAAGTTAGGTAGTTTAAATTCCAGCTTTGATTTTCTTCTTCAGCATTGATCTATTTTATTTAGGTCAGTCATAGGCTGAGTGTTTAGAGAATTATGACCCCACAAAATTCATCTGTTGAAGTCCTAACCCTAAGTATCTCAGAATATGAGTGTGTTTATAGATAGGGCCTTTAAAGAGATTATTAAGGTAAAATGAGGTCATATGGGTTGGCCCTAATCCACTAAGACTGATGTCCTTACAAGAAGAGAAGACAGGAACATACAGAGGGAAGACCACATGAACACACAGGGAGAAGATGGCCATCTTCTACAAGCCAAGGACAGAGACCCCAGAAGAAACAACCCTGCCTCCAGAACTATGAAAAAATATATTTTTGTTGTTTAAGCCACCTGCTGCTGGTGCTTCTAAGTCACTTCAGCCGTGTCCGACTCTGTGCGATCCCATAGATGGCAGCCCACCAGGCTCCCCCATCCCTGGGATTCTCCAGGCAAGAACACTGGAGTGGGTTGCCATTTCCTTCTCCAATGCATGCATGCATGCTAAGTCGCTTCAGTTGTGTCCAACTCTGTGCGACCCCATGGACAGCAGCCCACCAGGCTTCTCCATCCACAGGATTCTCCAGGCAAGAATATTGGAGTGGGTTGCCATTTCCTTCTCCAGTTTAAGCCACCTGCTGCTGCTGCTGCTAAGTCGCTTCAGTTGTGTCCGACTCTGTGCGACCCCATAGACGGCAGCCCACCAGGCTCCCCCCGTCCCTGGGATTCTCCAGGCAAGAACACTGGAGTGGGTTGCCATTTCCTTCTCCAATGCATGAAAGTGAAAAGTGAAAGTGACATCGCTCAGTCGTGTCCGACTCTTAGTGACCACATGGACTGCAGCCTACCAGGCTCCTCCACCCATGGGATTTTCCAGGCAAGAATACTTGTCTATGGTAATTTATTATGGCAACCCTAGCAAACTAATATAATGTTCCATCACATTTTCACATGGGTTTTTTAATCAGTTTGTTATTTCTAAAAAGTTTCTGCTGAGATTTGGATTAGGATTACATTAAATCTGTAGATAAATTTGAGGAATATTTATGAATTAACAACATTGAGTCTCAAATCTATCAACACAGTTTATCTCTCTCTTTAGATCTTATTTCCTTTTTATAAGCAATGTTTTGTAGTTTTCTTTGCATGTCTTTTGAGATTGAGCTTCTGTCAGATCTATCTCAAAGTATTTAACACTTTTTGATGTTATTATAAATAATATTGATGTTAATTTTAATATATAATTCTTCATTATACATAAATAAATTTTTAACTGTTTAATTAAACTTTGCATTTTGAGACAGTTGTATTTTCACATGTAGTTGTGGGAAATAATACAGAGAAACCCAGTGTATCCTTTACCCAGTTTCTCCCAATGGTAGCATCCATAGTACATATCACAGTCGGGATATTGACATCCCTACAGTCAAGACAGGGAATCATTCCATCACCCTAAGGATCTCTGTTGCCCTTTTATAACCACATCCACCTCCTGCCTCATAACTCATCTCTGATCCCTGGAAACAACCAATTTGTTTTCCATTTCTATGGTTTTTCTCATTTCAAGAATGTCACTATAATCTTTGAGACTGGCTTTTTTCATACAGCATAATTTCTTGGAGTTTTATGCAAGCTGAATATATCACTAGTTCATTCTTTTTTATTACTAAGTATTATTCTGCTATATGGATATCCCATAGTTTGTTTAACCATTCACTCTGTTTCTTTTTATTCTTTTTGTTTCAGTTTTATTGAGGTAAAATTGACAAATAAAATTGTGAGCTATTTGAAGTGTACATTGGTAAAGGATTCTTGCATGAAGCTAATTAACATATCCATCACCTCACACATTTATCTTTTTATAATTTATCTTTTTTTTTGGTTGGTAAGAACCTTTCAGTGGAAAAAAAGTGAAAGTATTACTTGCTCAGTCAAATCCAATTCTTTGTGACCCCATGGACTGTAGCCCACCAGACTTCTCTTTCCATGGAATTCTCCAGGCAAGAATACTGGAGTGGGTAGCCAGTCCCTTCTCCAGGGGATCTTCCCAACCCAGAGATCAAACCCAGGTCTCTGCATTACAGGCAGATTCTTTACCATCTGAGCCACAAGGGAAGTTGTAAGCAAATTTCAGTTATACAATACTGTGTTATCAACTATAGTCACCATGTTATACCTTAGACCCTCAGACATTATTCGTCTCATAACTGAAAAGTTGTTGAGTTGACCATAGTTTTCTTTTGGAGTCTGTTAATATGAAGAATTATACTAATTAGTATTCAAATAATAAACCATCCTACATTCCTGAGATAAATTCCATCTAGTCATAGATTTTTTCCCCAATATATTGTTGGTTTTGACTTGTTAAATATTTGTTACAAGTTTTTACATATATGACTATAAGGGTTATTGATCTGTGGTTTTATTTTCTTTTAATATCAGTTTAGTTTTTATATCAAAAGTCATGGTGGCCAGTAGAATGAGTTGGGAAGATGTCCCTTTTCAAGTTTCTAGAAAAGTTTTAGAATTGGTTTTATTTCTTCCTTACATATTTGGTAAAATTTCCAGAGACCATTTCTTCCTGAAGTCTGTTTTTTTTTAATGGAAAAATTTTTTAGTATAAATTCAATTTCTATAATAGATACAGCATTTATCTATATTTTCTTGAGTGAAATTTAACAGTGTGAGGCTTTCAAAGTATTTGTCTATTTCATTATAAGTTGTTGAATTTATTGGCATAATGTTCATGTGCTCTTATTTTTTTAAATATCTAGAGAATCTATAGTGATATCAAGACTCTCATCTGTGACACTGACAATTTTTGTGTTTTTCCTTATCAGTGTGGCTAGAGTTTTTCCAACCTTATTGATCTTTCAGTGTTTTCTCCCTGTGGTTTTTCTTTCTTTAAAAACAGTTATTATTTTTAACAAAAATATTATTATTATTATTAACAAAAAATATTATTAGCTAAAGTCTATTGTTGTTGTTTTGCCTTTTCATACTGTTCATAGGGTTTTCAAGACAAGAATACTGAAGTGGTTTGCCATTCCCTTCTCCAGTGGGCCACATTCTGTCAGACTTCTCCACCATGACCTGTCTGTCTTGGGTGGCCCCACAGGGCATGGCTTAGTTTCACTGAGTTAGACAAGGCTGTGGTCCATGTGATCAGATTGGCTAGTCTGTGAGTATGGTTTCAGTGTGTCTGCCCTCTGATGCCCTCTTGCAACACCTACTGTCTTACTTGGGTTTCTCTTACCTTGGATGTGGGGTATCTTTTCACGGCTGCTCCAGCAAAGCTCATCAGCTGCTCCTTACCTTGGATGAGGTTGCCCTTCCTGACCTTGAACGTGGAGTAGCTCCTTTTGGCCCTCCTGCGCCTGTGCAGCCACCGCTTCTTGGATGTGGGGTTGCTCCTCTCGGCCGCCGCCCCTGACCTCGGAGGCTCCTGCGCAGTCGCAGCCCGGCGCTCTGTGTTGAGAACCCCATGAACAGTATGAAAAGGCAAAATGATAGGATACTGAAAGAGGAACTCCCCAGGTCGGTAAGTGCCCAATATGCTACTGGAGATCAGAGGAGAAATAACTCCAGAAAGAATGAAGGGATGGAGCCAAAGCAAAAACAATACCCAGTTGTCGATGTGACTGGTGATAGAAGAAAGGTCTGATGCTGTAAAGAGCAATATTGCATAAGAACCTGGAATGTTAGGTTCATGGATCAAGGCAAATTGGAAGTGGTCAAACAGGAGATGGCAAGAGCGAACGTCAACATTCTAGGAATCAGCGAACTGAAATGGACTGGAATGGGTGAATTTAACTCAGATGACCATTATATCTATTACTGTGGGCAGGAATCCCTTAGAAGAAATGGAGTAGCCATCATGCTCAACAAAAGAGTCTGAAATGTAGTACTTGGATGCAATCCCAAAAATGACAGAATGATCTCTGTTCGTTTCCAAGGCAAACCATTCAATATCACGGTAATCAAAGTCTATGCCCCAACCAGTAAAGCTGAAGAAGCTGAAGTTGAACGGTTCTATGAAGACCTACAATACCTTTTAGAACTAACACCCAAAAAAATGTCCTTTTCATTATAGGGGACTGGAATGCAAAAGTAGGAAGTCAAGAAACACCTGGAATAACAGGCAAATTTTTCCTTGGAGTATGAAATGAAGCAGGGCAAAGGCTAATAGAGTTTTGCCAAGAGAACACACTGGTCATAGCAAACTCCCTCTTCCAACAACACAAGAGAAGACTCTACACATGGACATCACCAGATGGTCAACACCAAAATCAGATTGATTATATTCTTTGCAGCCAAAGATGGAGAAGCTCTATACAGTCAGCAAAAACAAGACCGAGTGCTGACTGTGGCTCAGATCATGAACTCCCTATTGCAAAATTCAGACTTAAATTGAAGAAAGTAGGGAAAACCACTAGACCATTCAGGGATGACCTAAATCAAATCCCTTATGATTATACAGTGGAAGTGAGAAATAGATTTAAGGGCCTAGATCTGATAGACAAGAGTGCCTGATGAACTATGGATGGAGGTTCATGACATTGTACAGGAGACAGGGATCAAGACCATTCCAGGGAAAAGAAATACAAAAAAGCAAAATTGCTGTCTGGGGAGGCCTTACAAATAGCAAGAAAAGGGGGGAATGAGAGAGTCACTTCCTAGGCAGGTTGATAAGGAGTCTAGGGGTCCCCAAGGAGAGAGGGATCTGGAATTCTCAAGGAGGAAGAAAGGACAAACTTTTTTTTTTTCCTTCTCTACATTCCTTAGGATTATATAACAATAATGTATCCTTCCTGAGGACAGTCTCTGGATTAAACCTTCTGGCTAATTCTGTTATCTTAAAATGTAAACTATGGGAGTAGGTCTGGTGAGGTCTTTACAACCTCCAGACATTCTTTGGATTCATTGGAGAGTATGTAACTTCATTGCTAACACTAGCAAGCGGGTACTCTTTCTGCCCCCTTCTGATGCCTATGTCAGAAGCTTTCTCTATCTCCTTTATACTTTAATAAAACTTTATTACACACACACACACAAAGAGAGAAACAAAAAGCAAAGGAGAAAAGGAAAGATAAAAGCATCCAAATGCAGAGTTCCAAACAATAGCAAGGAGAGATAACATAAGCCTTCCTCAGCGATCAATGCAAAGAAATAGAGGAAAACAACAGAACGGGAAAGACTAGAGATCTCTTCAAGAAAATTAGAGATACCAAGGGAACATCTCATGCAAAGATGGGCTCGATAAAGGACAGAAATGGTATGGACCTTACAGAAGCAGAAGATATTAAGAAGAGGTGGCAAGAATACACAGAAAAACTGTACAAAAAAGATCTTCATGACCCAGATAATCACAATGGTGTGATCACTGACCTAGAGTCAGACATCCTGGAATGTGAAGTCAATAGTGATGCCTTAGGAAGCATCACTATGAACAAAGCTAGTGGAGGTGATGGAATTCCAGTTGAGCTATTTCAAATCCTGAAAGATGATGCTGTGAAAGATTGCTGCACTCAATATGCCAGCAAATTTGGAAAACTCAGCAGTGGCCACAGGACTGGAAAAGGTCAGTTTTCATTCCAATTCGAAAGAAAGGCAATGCCAAAGAATGCTCAAACTACCATACAGTTGCACTCATCTCATACGCTGGTAAAGTAATGCTCAAAATTCTCCAAGCCAGGTTTCAGCAATACATGAACCATGAACTTCCAGATGTTCAAGCTGGTTTTAGAAAAGGCAGAGGCACCAGAGATCAAATTGCCAACATCCGCTGGATCATGGAAAAAGCAAGAGAGTTCCAGAAAAATATATATTTCTGCTTTATTGACTATGCCAAAGCCTTTGACTGTGGATCACAATAAACTGTGGAAAATTCTTCAAGAGATGGGAATACCAGACCATGGCATCCGGTCCCATCACTTCATGGGAAATAGATGGGGAAACAGTGGAAACAGTGTCAGATTTTATTTTTCCGGGCTCCAAAATCACTACACATGGTTACTGCAGCCATGAAATTAAAAGATGCTTACTCCTTGGAAGGAAAGTTATGACAAACCTAGATAGCATATTGAAAAGCAGAGACATTACTTTGCCAACAAAGGTTCGTCTAGTCAAGGCTATGGTTTTTCCTGTGGTCATGTATGGATGTGAGTGTTGGACTGTGAAGAAGGCTGAGCACCGAAGAATTGATACTTTTGAACTGTAGTATTGGAGAAGACTCTTGAGAGTCTCTTGGACTGCGAGGAGATCCAACCAGTCCATTCTGAAGGAGATCAGCCCTGGGATTTCTTTTGAAGGAATGATGCTAAAGCTGAAACTCCAGTACTTTGGCTACCTCATGCGAAGAGTTGACTCATTGGAAAAGACTCTGATGCTGGGAGGGATTGGGGGCAGGAGGAGAAGGGGACGACAGAGGATGAGATGGCTGGATGGCATCACTGACTCGATGGATGTGAGTCTGAGTGAACTCCGGGAGTTGGTGATGGACAGGGAGGCCTGGCGTGCTGCAATTCATGGGGTCTCAAAGAGTCGGACATGAATGAGTGACTGATCTGATCTGATCTGACCTGCCTCTTGAGAAACCTATATGCAGGTCAGGAAGCAACATTTAGAACTGGACATGGGACAACAGACTGGTTCCAAATAGGAAAAGGAGTATGTCAAGGCTGTATATTGTCACCCTGCTTATTTAACTTATATGCAGAGTATATCATGAGAAACACTGGGCTGGAAGAAGCACAAGCTGGAATCAAGATTGCCAGGAAAAATATCAATAACCTCAGATATGCAGATGACACCACCCTTATGGCAGAAAGTGAAGAGGAACTAAAGAGCCTCTTGATGACAGTGAAAGAGGAGAGTGAAAAAGTTGGCTTAAAGCTCAACATTCAGAAAACGAAGATCACAGCATCTGGTCCCATCACTTCGTGGGAAATAGATGGGGAAACAGTGGAAACAGTGTCAGACTTTATTTTTGGGGGCTCCAAAATCACTGCAGATGGTGATTGCAGCCATGAAATTAAAAGATGCTTACTCCTTGGAAGGAAACTTATGACCAACCTAGGTAGCATATTAAAAAGCCGAGACATTACTTTGTCAACAAAGGTCCGTCTAGTCAAGGCTATGGCTTTTCCAGTGGTCATGTGTGCATGTGAAAGTTGGACTGTGAAGAAAGGTGAGCACTGAAGAATTGATGCTTTTGAACTGTGGTGTTGGAGAAGACTCCTGAGAGTCCCTTGTACTGCAAGGAGATCCAACCAGTCCATTTTAAAGGAGATCAGTCCTAGGTGTTCTTTGGAAGGACTGATGCTGAAGCTGAAACTCCAGTAGTTTGGCCACCTCATGTGAAGAGTTGACTCATTGGAAAAGATTCTGATGCTGGGAGGGATTGGGAGCAGGAGGAGAAGGGGACGACAGAGGATGAGATGGCTGGATGGCATCACCAACTCTATGGACATGAGTTTGGGCAAACTCCGGGAGTTGGTGATGGACAGGGAGGCCTGGTGTGCTGCAATTCATGGGGTTATAAAGAGTCGGACACGACTGAGCGACTGAACTGAACTGATTGTTTTTGTTTAGTTGCAAGTCGTGTCTGATTCTTTTGTCACTCCATGGACGGTAGCCCACCTGTCTGCTCTGTCCATGGGTTTTCCCAGGCAAGAGTAGTGGAGTGGGTTGTCGTTTCCTCCTCCAGGAGATCTTCCCTTCCCAGGGATTCAACCCATGTCTCCTACATTGGCAGGAGATCTGTTTTTTACCACTGAGCCACTGAGGAAGCACAGCTAAAGTCTATTCCTTATTCAAATTTCTTTAGTTTTTACTGGTCTGATCTGGTTGATAGCATATCAAGCAGGTGTTCAGACAGTCGAACATCTGCCACTTGGAACAGGCAGTTACATACTCCTCGTATTACAGAGGATCACCTCCCATGTGTTAGCCAAAGTTAGGAGGCACTTAGATTCAGTGTGAGCCTCACTGTTTCTCCAGCCAGAACTGTCCAAAGATAAAATGGCCTTCCTTGAAAGATGAGTGTCCTATCACGGGGGCCAATCAAGTGCTGGCCTAAGGAGCACTTGGTGGGAATGTTGTGGAAGACATTCAAATGCCGACTGGTGGGAGCAGGACGGGGCAACCTTACAGTTTCATTCCAGCCAGACAGCATGTGCTTTTGTGAACTCTGCTGCCCTTAATTTGCAGTGAGACGGCATTTCCTGTCTGCAACTGGGAGGCTGGCTGGGCTGCCCCACCACCTGCTGCCCAGGGCTCCTCCCCAGAGATATAGCAGAGGGGCTGGCTGATTGCTCCCCAGACAGACAGCATGCCCTGGGCTCTGCTGTAGGATCTTAGAGCCTGGAGATAAGCCAGTGCTCCAAGCCAAGTGCTAAAACCACCCCTCCCCAAACCCCAACACTGCAGGCTTCTTCTTTCTATGACCCTGAGGTCACTGTGGCTGAGTCTTGCAAGGCTGGAACAGCACAGCAGGACAGAATGTTTTGTAAGTGTTTCTTAGCCCATCCAAGTTTGTACTGCTTTTAAAAGACCTTTCAGGTGTTTCCTTTCCTCTCCTTTTCATTAACTTGAAAATTGCAAATTATATTTGCGAAGAGTGAAAGAAACAAAAAATCCCTTGCCTGAAGGATTTCTTCTCAACTTACCTTTTAGTAAACTCTGCTCTGAATGGGGTTTCTAGCTGGCCCAGCTCTGGATCTACCAAGGAGAACACTCAACAGCATTTCAGAAAGAAGATTTGGGACTTGTGGCCTTGATTTGAAAATTACCCTGTCTCTTCTTCTGTTGTTTTTCAGACGTGAAAGATCCTTGTGGTGTGGAGTGTGTGTGTGTGTGTGTGAGTGAGTGTGTGTGTGTGTGAGTGTGTGTGTGTGTGTGTGAGTGAGTGTGTGTGTGTGTGTGTATAGTCAAGGGCACATCTATCATTTTGCCCAGTGATGAAATATAGAATACAATAGACAATAAACAATAGATAATAGAATACCAACTGTTACGATAAAAAGTGGCTTGTGGGCCAGTGGACTCCACTTTGCCATGTTGAATGAATTCAAATCCAAACACCTTAATATGCTGTGAAATATACTCATGGTGATCTAGCTCCCAACTCTCTCTCTACTTCCTCTTCTATTCACACTCTTTCCTCAATAATCTACCAGATTGCTTGAAATTGTTGCTTTTAACAGTGCTGCTTACATGTCTCTAAGAATTCTAGTTAAAAGGAGCGAGTATCATAGGATGGATTTCTCACTAACCTATTTGTATCCATCTTAGCAGCGATAGCTTGATCCCAGAGTCTACCTGAGAACTTAGATTCTAGAATGGAGACAGAATGGGATCTAAGACAAGCAAAAGTTTTAAAACACTTTTTCATTTTGTATTGGGGTATAGCCAATTAACAATGGTGTGATGTTCAGGTGAACAGTGAAGGGATTCAGCCATACATATACATGTATCCATTCTCCCCCAAACTCCCCTCCTATCCAGGCTGCCACATAACACTGAGAGTTCTGTGTTCAATGCAGTAGGTTCTTGTGGTTATCCATTTAAAATATAGCAATGTGTACATTTCCATCCCAAACTCCCTAACTATCCCCTCTCACATCCTTCTCCCAGCAACCATAACTTCCTTCTCTTAAGTCTGTGAGTCTCTTTCTGTTTTGAAAGTTCATTTGTATTATTTCTTTTTAGATTCTTTTTATATTGTGACATATAAGAGATGTCACAACATTCCTCCTTCTCTGTCTGATTTACTTCACTCAGTTTGGCGATCTCTAGGTCCATCCATGTTGCTGCAAATGACATTATTTCATTCTTTTTAATGACTAAGGAATATTCCATTGCCTATATGTACTACATCTGCTTTATCCATTCCTTTGTGTATGGACATTTAGGTTGCTCCCATAAAACAAGCAAATTTTGATGGAGAAGGAAAGAGAAGCAAAGGACCTGATGGAGCAAAGACCAGGAGCAGCTCTGACAACAAAATGATATCAGGCTTCTGTCTCTACCCACCAGGTGACCTCACGGACTCCTGTTATAGCAACTATGCCAATATGCCAATATCTCCAAAAGCCAAATCTCCAAGGCAGACCCCTCCTCTACGCTCCTGAGGCCTGATTCCAAACTTCCCTGAACATCTCTGTTTGTAATTTTCAGGCCCCTGGAGTTTGGTATCAATCTATCTGCTCACCTTTCCTTCAAAACCAGCTTCTATTCCTAGTCACACTCAGGTGAATGACAGTGTCACCCACCCATAGGTGCCCAAGGAAAGCTGGATGTTTGCCCTAGCTACTCCTAGACCTTCCACGTCCAGTCACAAGTCCTGTGTGGCGTCCTCTTAAATATCTCTTGAATCTAGCCCTACTCCCCGGCCGCACTGCCATTGCTCTGAATGGAAATCTCAGCATCTGTCTCCCCTAGACCATGTCAGTATCCGCCTGCCTCACCCTCAGTCTGGCCACTGCCCAATTACTTTTTCTAAACCGCAAATCTCATCATGTGCCTCTTTTACTTAACACCCTTAGTGATTGCCTATTTATTCCCCTTGGAGTGAAACTCCTTAACGTGTCCTGAAAGATATTGCCCTGTGGTCTGGCCCCTGAGTTCCTCTCTTGATTCATTCCTGAATGAATGAATGAATCCCATCTTCCCTACCCCATCTTACATTCTGTCTCAAACCACATTCAGCTACTCAGAGTGCCACAAAAGGCCAGACTTTCTCTTGTACAACTTGAGCGTCCTGCTGTCTTGCCTGGCACTCCTTTAGCCTCCTTCTGTGCCCGTCCGGGCCCTCCCGTCAGGACTGAGATCCATATTCCTGCTCAGGAAGCCTCCCTGGTCCCTCTGAGCTAGACTGCACCTTCACCCGTGACGCCTGGTGTCCTGAGTGGTGTGGCCGTGCCTGCCCATTTCCCCTGGGGGTCTGTGAGCCCCTCACGTGTGGGCAGGATGCCGCAGCCACCCCTGGCTCCCCATTGCTTGCAGTGGTGCTGAGCTCTCCATCAGTGCTTGTTGAATGCATGAGTGTCTGAGTCTTCATTACCTCACAGAGTGTTGGTGAGAATTAAATGATGACATGCGAAAGGACTTCATAAACTATACATGTGTTAGGGATATTTTGGAGTATCAAAAGATTTAGAGAGGAAATGAACAAGCTAGATAGGTCCCCCAACAGTGGAAAAAGAAAGATGTTGAGCTGTGATGTTCTAGGGAGTCAGGAGAATGCCAGTGCAGCTCTGAATACAGTACCTGTGACCTGGAACTACTCGTGGAGGGAAAGGACACCTTGGGGAATCCCTCTGGCTCATGTGAGCTCAGGGAGAATCATGCTTGTGCAGTTCTTGTCTGTTCCTGTAGCACAATCAGTCATCTCGTTAGATGCTCGGGCAGTGAGCCGACACATTTATAGCTTGAAACCAGAGCTTCCTTGTGTTTATATGACTCTATATTAGATGGAACACGCAGACTGTTGGAACAATAAACTCATAGTCCTCGTTAAAGGTGTAGAGCAGATTTTGATGGCATTTTGGCAGAGATCCTGGAACTGTCCGTATTCTCCTTGTCAGCGATGCCTTTCTTGGTGTGTGTGTGTGTGTGTGTGTGTGTGTGTGTGTGTAAGAGAGAGAGAAGAGGGGGGAATGATAACAAATGGGAAAACAAGTCCTGCTGTCTTTTGTTGGCTGTGCACAAGACTCACTCTACTTCTCTCCCATCCCCTCCCCACAGCGCAGAGGTCTGACGAAGCTGAAATAAAGCACACGGCTGAGGCTAGAAGCTGAAGTAGGGCCTCTTATCTCCCCCTAGTAGTGAACGCAGGTCTCAGACTCTCACATTGCCTGGGCTAGAGACAGAGTGTCATAGGGACAGAGGGAGAGAGAAGGGGCCAAGAGACCCCCATGTGCAGGCAGGGTGGCGATGGAGGTGACTGGTCCTGGACATGTGGCTGTTTGTCACCTCATGGGAACATTGTAAAAACCATACCCTTGATGACCTGGGTAGTGCCATCATATTGGCAATGGCATTTGCCTTGAGGAAGAACTTAGAAGGATGTAAACAAGAGGAGGGACCCCATGTTTTGGGAAAGAAGTCAGATAGATCAGTAGTTAATTAACCATTGGTATTTATTCAGTAATGTTGTGAACCAAATTGTGGTCCTGGCCCAGATTCATATGTTGAATAACCCCCAAGGTGCCTGTGTTTGGAGACAGGGCTTATAAGGAAGTAATTAAGGTTAAATGAGGTCATAAATGAGGGACCTTAGCAGATGGGATTGGTGTTCTTGTAAGACAGGTGTCCACAACCTCCAGGATCTAATGCCTGATGATCTGAGGTGGAGCTGATATAATAGTAATAGAAATAAAGTGTACAATAAATGTAATACACTTGAATCATTCTGAAACTACGCCCTACCCTGGTCCGTGGAAAGAACTGTCTTCCATGAAACTGGTCCCTGGTGCCAAAAATGTTGGGGATTGCTGTTACAAGAAAAGAAACAGATACTAGAGATTTCTTTCTCCACATATACGCACAGGCCACACGGAGACACATGAAGAAGATCTGCAAGACAAGAGCCCTCACCAACCCTGCCAGCACCTTAATCTTGGATTTCAAACCTCCAGAACTGGGACAAATAAATGTCAGTAGTTAAGACATTCAGCCTGTGTGTTCTGTTATGCCAGACCCTGCAAGCTGAAACAGGTATCTGCTGTGTGCAAAGTCCTTTACTTTTGGGGGGTGCGAAAGAGGATCCCTTCCCTGGACCCTTGGTTTCATCGGGATTTTCCTGTTTGAGTCCCATTCTTTGAGTCTCCTGAGGTAGCATTTCTTTCCATGGCACTATGGTTTAAGACAGAATTGTGGCTTTCTCAAAGTTTTGAGAGAAGACATCCCTCATCCTTCAGGAAAAGCCACTCCCTTCTGCTCCTCTTTCTTTCTCCTAAATTCAGAAGTTCGTGCATGCCTGTGATAAGTAGGGGAAGAGTTATTGTCAAGTTCTTGCTGCACAGGCTTCTGCCATAAATAGACTCTCATCCCTGGTCAACCATGCCAGGCTAGGGGTGGGAGGAACGTGGGTTCTGAATTCCCCAAATCTTCCCGGTTTGCTACATGAGTGGACTAAAGCGCGTTGTCTTACTTAAAACTCCTAAGAGGCAGATGTGTGTGTGCTCAGTCACTCAGTCATGTCTGACTCTTTTTGATCCCATGGACTGTACACCTACCAGGCTCCTCTGTCCATGGAATTTTCCGGGCAAGAATACTAGAGCAGGTTGCCATTTCTTACTCCAGGGGGTCTTCCCAACCCGGGGATCAAACCTGAGTCTCTTGTGTTTCCTGCATTGGCAGGAGGATTCTTTACCTTTGCGCCACCTGGGAAGCCTAAGAGGCACATACCTGATCAGGTTTTCTCAGTATCGTTGTGACTTTTCAAGCTTAATTTTCAGAAAGGGTTTGATATATGTCCCCAAGTAAAATGTATTGTTCAAAGAGTGCTCAAATTATTGAAATAAGCTGCTGTGAGCATGGTTCTGAGCTGTAGCGGGTAGAGAGAGTTCAGCTTGTAGGAACCAAGGTGGGGGCCCCTGGACTACTGACTAAGTGGACACTGGGAGCTGCCAGTGTGTCCCCCAGTTTCCACTCATGGAGCCTTTCATCTCATACTCATGTCTTGCTAAAGAGTGGAACATGGGGAGGGGTGCCAGCCTACTATGCACCAGAGGATTCTTCTTGGCAGACAGAGGTGGCTCCAACCACAAGTCTCATGTGGGTCAACTCTGAGAGCAGAGAAACACTTGGGAGAGGGGTCACATTCAAGTAGATGGCAGGATGGAACTTGACTCAAGGAGAAAATACACCGTGTGGGGCAGCCTTTCCGCTTTGCCCTCAATTTCTCAGTGAAGTTAGGAAAGAGGAGCAGGAGGCAAACTTGGAGAAAGGAGACTATCAAGATTTTTTAAATGACAGTTCTACTGTTGCTGATTAATAATTCATAGAGAGTTATGGGTTACTACTCACAGGATTGAGAGTTAGCAAGTGGCATGTCTTTGCAGCCTAAAATGGTCTGTGCGAGAAGCTGAAGTAAAACTTCTGCTAGACTTGAATGATGTCTAGAACCATTCATCATATGAACATGTCTACTGAAGGAGTTTAAATGGCCAACCAAATATGAGAGATGCACAACCTCACTAAAAATGACAGGACAGGTTAAAGGTGAGATATGCTTGCCTCTAGGACAGAGTTTTAAATGTTCAGCCGTCCCACTTTGGGCTCCCAGGTCAGAGAGTGAAGTGAGCCCACGAGTTTCCTTCACTCCAGCTCAGTGTGTGCACGCTTAGTAGCTTTGTTGTGTCCGACTCTTTGTGACCCTTTGAACTGTAGCTCACCAGGTTCCTCAGTCCATCAGATTCTCCAGACAAGAATGCTGGAGTCAGAGGCCTATTGAAATGGCAGAAGATGTGCGAAAGGAAATACATGCAAGTGGGGCAGAGTGCAGCAGGTAGGGACGTCACCAGTTTCTGATAACTTTCTGGAAGGTAAATGGGCTTCCCAGGTGGCTCAATGATAAAGAATCCACCTGCAATGCAGGAAACACAGGAGATGTGGGTTCGATCCCTGGGTTGGGAATATCACCTGGAGGAGAAACTGGCAACTTACTCCAGTATTCTTGCCTGGAGAATAACATGGACAGAGGAGCCTGGCAGTCTACAGTCCATAGGGTTGCAAAGATTTGTACGTGACTGAGTGACTGAGCATGCATGCATGCATAGAAGATAAATAGAAAGCAAATAAGATTGAATTGCCAAATGACCCACAAAGGGAGAAGCAGTATCTGAGGTGTGGGAGAAGTTTCACTGTTGCAATGAAGACAGAACTCATTTCTGGGGAGGAGTGCCATCTTCCTAGGGGCTCTGGAAGACATGCCAAGCTAAGTTGACAGGTGGAAAGTAGAGGTAAAAAGCAGTCTGGCAATCAGGTTGACTATTTGCAGGATGATCTGTGGAACAGCTGAGCCAGTTGCTCACCCTTACTCCCACCATCTCCCCACCACATGCACAGAGCAGCTGAACATGTACTAGTTGCCTTTAGAAATTCAGCAGTTTGTCTGAGGGGTCTGGGAGGTTTGTGTGCTAAGTCAATTCAGTCATGTCCAACTCTTTGCAACCCCATGGGCCTGGCAGGGTCCTCTGTCCATGGGTTTCTCCAGGCAAGAATACTGGAGTGAGTTGTCATGCGCTCCTCCAGGGGATCTTCCCAACCCAGGGATCAAACCCACGTCTCTTAAATCTCCTGCATTGGCAGGGGGGTTCTTTACCACTAGCATACCTAGGGAGATCTAGAGTTGGATGAGGGTGGCCCTCCAGAGTGAGATTTTCCTTGTTTTGGCCCTAAGAAGGGGGCATACAGGGTGTGGGAAGCATCCCATCAACCTGATTTCTACCCCTGTGAGCAGTGCAAATCCATATGCTCCACTTACTGACATATACTTGTGAATGCGAATGGATAAGCAAGGACAGCCAGAGTTCCTTAAAATTAATCATTTCAATAGAAGGACTGGAAAGAAAGTTGAGGAAATATTCCAGAATGTAGAGCAGAAAGGGAGAGGTGGAAAATATGAGGGAAAAGTTAAAAGATGCGGAGGATTAATTCAGGAAGTCCAACATCTTTCTGGCAGAAATTCCAGAAACAGCAGAGAACGTGAGGGATAAAAATTATCATTGAAAGGCAAGAGCTTTCAAATTGGAAGTAGCTACTGGAGACAGAAAAAATAGTTTTTTAAGGACCCATATGCATTGTGTTGGGTTTTCCCAGTGGCTCAGAGGTCAACCCAGAGGGATGGTATGGGGAGGGAGGAGGGAGGAGGGTTCAGGATGGGGAACACATGTATACCTGTGGCGGATTCATTTTGATATTTGGCAAAACTAATACAATTATGTAAAGTTTAAAAATAAAATAAAATTTTTTAAAAAAGGAGAAAAAAAAAAAAAAATAAAAACAATTAATTAAAAAAAAAAAAAAAAAGAATCTGCCTGCAATGCAGGAGAAGCTGGTTAGATCCCTGGGTCTGGCAGATCCTCTGGAGGAGGGCATGGCAACTCACTCCAGTATTCTTGCCTGGAGAATCCCATGGACAGAGGAGGCTGGTGGGCTACAGTCCACCAGAGAGTCGGACACAACTGAAATGATTGAGCACACACGCACGCACATGCATTGTATTAAAGCTTAGAGCATGAAATATAAAGAGAAGATGCTCAGAATTTCCAGGGAGTTAAGACGGAGCAACATACACACTGGGACAACCCAGAGGGAGGGGATGGGGAGGGAGGTGGGATGGGGGTTTGGGATTGGGGACACTTGTACACCTGTGGCTGACTCATGTTAATGTATGGCAAAAACCACCACAAGATTGTAAAGTAATTAGCCTCCAATTAAAATAAGTTAATTAATTTAAAAAGATGAGGCACCATAAAAGAATAAGAATTAACATGGCCTTGGCCTTCTTTTCAGTGATTTTGGATGTCATAAGAGTAACCTAGTGGAGCAATGCCTTTGTCATATCATCGGAATGTGATTTTCCATCTAGAATTATCAACCTAAACAAATTATTCACCAAGCATTGGGGCAAATAAAGAATATTTAGAACCACACTATTCAATTTTTCAGTTAATAATGCTTATACAATTAAACTGTTATAAATCTGATGATTGATTTTCAATTTTCAGAATTAATTTTGTTTATAGACAAAACAAAGGCTTAAACATTTATTCACTATCTTAGTTCATTCAGGATACCATAACAAAATACTACAGACCAGGTACCTTATAAACAATACTGTTTATTTTTCACAGTTCTGGGGGCTGGAAGTCCAAGATCATGGTGCCAGCACATTGGGTGCTCTTGAAGGCCCTCTTCTGGATTTCAGACTGCTGACTTCCTCACATGGTAGAAGAGACAACAAGCTCGCAGGGGCCTCTTTTATAGGGGCACAGATCTCTTCATGAGGGTACCATCCTCATGACCTGAGCTTCATGACCTCTTAAAGACCCTACTTCCCAATATGGTAACATTGGGAATTAAGATTTCAATGTACAAATTTGAGCTGACACAAACATTCAGACCACAGCATTGTAAGATTACTTGTGGGTACATTCCAATAAGAGTAAAAGGAATACAACAAAGATGAAGTCTTAGAATTAAAAAAATGTTAGAAATAAATAAGGGTGTAATTAAAATGAAAAAAAAAAAACAACCAAACATAGTAACTGTGGTACATACCTGAAAGACAGGAAGGTGATGGAGCAATATTAAACCATTTGAAAATGGTATGTTTAAGAAAATGGATGACAAGCATATGGTAATGAAGATATTTGTTTATATTGTCAATTAGTTAAAAAAGAAAAGCAACTAGAAACCCCGGAAATAAAAATCAGAGGGAAGATCCTAATTCAAACAAGAAGCAATCTAAATTAAGGCATAGTTGTGAGAAACTGATTAAGGAAAGAGGATTCTTTTGATTATGACTTTTGAACATTCTCTTGAGTGGCTTAGGGTTACTTTCTTCCTTACTTGATTCTTTGGTAAATAATTTTCATATATTTACAGAATTATAAAAACTACCTATTGAGTCTTAATTTTTAGAGTAAATTTTTAGACAAAATATGAAAGGCTTAAATTTGGTTTCAGAATAGAATATAACTATTGCAAACCCAATAAACATAAAAGGCATTGGGTGGTGATGGGAGAAGAGAGGAGGTGAAGGCATAGAGAGAAAGGGTGGGGCAAAGGCAGAGGGACTGACTATTTGTTCATTTACATGATGACACATTAAGGGAAACATTGTCTAAAATTAGGAAGGTGAGAAGAGACAGAGGTAGTGAGAAGATAAGTTAGCACAAATCTCTGTGCAGGAGACAAAATTGTTAAAAGTTGATAAATCAGGAAATTGAGATATAAACATGCTATTTAGTATTTTGCAGCAACCACCAGAAGAACTAAAATCAAAATTGGCTGAAGTTGGTTAGCATAGGGAGTGGAACAGGGTAAGGTGGGGGAGAAGGAGATTTTTCACAGTGTTATGTACTCTTTAAATGTGATTTTCGTCACATGTTGGTATTACTTTAAAAATAAAAGTGTAAATAATGATACTGTTACCAAGTGTTGAAACTGGTGAAGAAAAGAGACCCTGTTACACTCGGCAGGAGTGAAAATTGAATTGGTCCAAACTTTTGAAAGGGCAATTTTGTAATATCAAAAAGAGCCTGGCTCTCCCTCAAGTAATAATATTGTGTAAGTTTCCAATGGACAACAACAATGTATGTTTCCAGTGCGCGAGGACAGTGTTCGGTGGCAGCCGGCCGGCCTAGTGGAGGCAGAGGATACACAGAGGTTCTCCTGCATTGCACGTGAGTGTGAACATGCACACACACACGTTCTCATCCCGCCACGTGTCTCACTTTTTGACTCACTACGCTGGAAACATGAACCGCCCAGGTTCTTAGAGCTCTCGTGTCTCCAGCTTTAATTCTTTACAGTGAGGCTCAGACAGAAGGTTGTCTCTAGCGGTTTCTTCATCCTCCCATGACTCATCTTGGTTTACTTTTGTGGAAATGACCGACTTGGGAGCTGGGCCTCATCCCTCCTGCCAGAGTTAGAGGCTAACCACAGTGTTCTGAAGCCCGTGGGTGCTGGTCAGCCACTTGGAGGCATGCCCTTGAGTCGACTCCTCCTTTCCTTGTGGTTACTCAGAAGAGGCTCTGTCTGTGTTCCAAATGTTGTCAGCCTATCAGAGAGGCAGTCCCTGTGGCCTGACATGCTCACTCTCCCTGTGTCATCATGGATGCTATGGGAAAAAGAACACACTGACTTTGGACAGCCTCGGCAGTGGCCGACCAAGCGGACTGGAGTAGGGAAGCCAGGTTCTTCCCATGGTTTGGTGATGAAGCTCTTTGGAAATGCTTATGGTCAAGCTACATTTCTGTAGAGAATAAACATTAATACATAATTACTCACAGAACTCTTAATCTCTCTTTTTGATGAGGAAACTGATGCTCAGCAACAAGGCAGTTGTCCAGGATGATTCCACTAGAAAATAGTAAAGTATGGATTACGACAGAAATCTGAATTCTAGTCTTTACTGTGAGGTATTTTTTAGGACTTCTTAGTGTAACAGTTGTCAGGATTAGACAAGAAGCTCTTTACTCCGCTTCAGAGCTTTGTAGAAATCCCTGTTCTGAATAGTGACATCCAACATCTCACTTTGTTGGGCTTTGGATTGAATCCAAAGTTTGCTACTTAAGGAATGTGTGCCCTTGGTCACGTTCACATTAACATCTCTGAGTTTTAGTTTCTGATCTGTAAGATGGAGATAGTTATTTCCAAGAAAACCTCACCAGGATCGTTGTGACGTTTAAATGATATAATGTACACCAGGCACTACGTAGAGGCTCCAAATGGTCATGGTGATGGTGGCGGTGAATGCAAAGAGGATTATTTTGAGACATATTGGATACAGTGAACAGCCTTTCCAAATTGCCTCTTCATATGAGTTCCTAATTAGCTACTCTCCTGTCTTCTAAGATGTCAACTCATCTTTACATGATTACTTTTGAAAGTATCTGGTTATACTAATTTCACCCCCAACAAAGAGTTATTTGGCCCAAAATGTCAATAGTGCAGAGGTTGAGAAATCTTGGCTTAGAGTTGTCATCCTTCCCCAGTGGCTCAGCAATAAAGAATCTGCCTCTGCAGTGAAGACAACTTGGATTTGATCCCTGGGTTGGGAAGATCCCCTAGAAAAGGGCACAGCAAGCCACTCCAGTATTCTTGCCTGGAGAATCCCATGGACAGAGGAGCCTGGTGGGCTAAAGTCCATGGGGTCTCAAAGAGTCAGACACGACTGAAGACAGGACTGAAGCGACTAGCAGGCACACATACCAAGTATATCAACCCATAAACAATGTAACTAATTGAATTTTAAAAAGTACATGTGAGAACAGAAGTTTATACTAGAAGTTGAATAAGTCATGTGATTAATAAAAATCACTGTAAATGAGCAATGTTCGCTTTTTCTCACAAATCCCTTACCCTAAATTTCTCAAATATGAAGAAGGACTAATTTAATGGAACCATAATTTTAAAAGCTATACAGATTTCTATAATGTCATTGTTATAACCTTTAGATATGCATATTATTCTTTACAGTTTATAAATTACATGAATTGCCTTTTAAATATTTATAATTTAGTATAATTACTCCAATTTATAAACTTCAAGAGGCTATGTTTTAGTTTTTGGAACGTCTACTATGTGTCAGGCACTGTACTAGGCACTGCCATTTCCCCCCAGACCGATAACAGCTCAGTCTTGAGAAGTTCTGAATCTCCTAGGCAGCACAGAGATTTGATACATATAATAATAGAAGTATAAACATAGTCATGGGAGAACGGAGGAGGGAACTGAAGTCATCTGCTTGAGGTTACAGAACTACTAATCGGCAAATCTGGGACTTGTCTTAAGGTCTTTTGAGACTTAAGCCAAGTCCTCTGTCTTGGCATAACAGTATAGCTTTTCCGGAGATGTAAAAACAAAACTGGGACTTGTCTTAAGGTCTTCTGCATGGGCGCAGGAGGGCCGAGAGAAGCCACTCCACGTTCAAGGTCAGGAGGGACGGCAGTGAGGAGATACCCCTTGTCCAAGGTAAGGAGCAGCGGCTGTGCTTGGCTGGAGCAGCCGTGAAGAGATACCCCACGTCCAAAGTAAGAGAAACCCAGGTAAGATGGTTGGTGTTGTGAGAGGGCATCAGAGGGCAGACACACAAACCATAATCACAGAAAACTAGTCAATCTAATCACACAGACCACAGCTTTGTCTAACTCAATGAAACTAAGCCATGCCCTGTGGGGCCACCCAAGACGGGCAGGACATGGTGGAGAGGTCTGACAGAATGTGGTCCACTGGAGAAGGGAATGGCAAACCACTTCAGTGTTCTTTCCTTGAGAACCCCATGAACACTATGAAAAGGCAAAATGATAGGATACTGAAAGAGGAACTCCCCAGGTCAGTAAGTGCCCAAAAAGTTACTGGAAATCAGGGGAGAAATAACTCCAGAAAGAATGAAGGGATGGAGCCAAAGCAAAAACAATACCCAGTTGTTGATGTGACTGGTGATAGAAGCAAGGTCCGATGCTGTAAAGAGCAATATTGCATAGGAACCTGGAATGTCAGGTCTATGAATCAAGGCAAATTGGAAGTGGTCAAACGGGAGATGGCAAGAGTGAACGTCGACATTCTAGGAATCAGTGAACTAAAATGGACTGGAATGGGTGAATTTAACTCAGATGACCATTATATCTACTACTGTAGGCAGGAATCCCTTAGAAGAAATGGAGTAGCCATCATGGTCAACAAGAGAGTCTGAAATGCAGTACTTGGATGCAATCTCAAATGACAGATTGATCTCTGTTCAATTCCAAGGCAAACCATTAATATCACAGTAATCCAAGTCTATGCCCCAACCAGTAAAGCTGAAGAAGCTGAAGTTGAATGGTTCTATGAAGACCTACAAGACCTTTTAAAACTAACACCCCCAAAAAGGTGTCCTTTTCATTATAGGGGACTGGAATGCAAAAGTAGGAAGTCAAGAAACACCTGGAGTAACAGGCAAATTTGGCCTTGGAGTACAGAATGAAACAGGGCAAAGGCTAATAGAGTTTTGCCAAGAAAATGCACAGGTCATAACAAACACCCTCTTCCAACAACATAAGAGAAGACTCTACACATGGACATCACCAGATGGTCAACACCAAAATCAGATTGATTATATTCTTTGCAGCCAAAGATGGAAAAGATCTATATAGTCAGCAAAAACAAGACTGGGAGCTGACTGTGGCTCAGATCATGAACTCCTTATTGCCAAATTCAGACTGAAATTGAAGAAAGTAGGGAAAACCACTAGACCATTCAGGGATGACCTAAATCAAATCCCTTATGATTATACAGTGGAAATGAGAAATAGATAAGGGCCTAGATCTGATAGATAGAGTGCCTGATGAACTATGGACGGAGGTTCGTGACATTGTACAGGAGACAGGGATCAAGACCATCCCCAAGAAAAAGAAATGCAAAAAAGCAAAATTGCTGTCTGGGGAGGCCTTACAAACAGCTGTGAAAAGAAGAGAAACAAAAAGCAAAGGAGAAAAGGAAAGATAGAGCATCTGAATGCTGAGTTCCAAAGAATAGCAAAGAAGGATAAGAAAGCCTTCCTCAGCGATCAATGCAAAGAAATAGAGGAAACAACAGAATGGGAAAGACTAGAGATCTCTTTAAGAAAATTAGAGATAGCAAGGGAACATTTCATGCAAAGATGGGCTCGATAAAGGACAGAAATTGTATGGACCTAACAGAAGCAAAAGATATTAAGAAGAGATGGCAAGAATACACAGAAGAACTGTACAAAAAAGATCTTCATGACCCAGATAATCACAATGGTGTGATCACTCACCTAGAGCCAGACATCTTGGAATGTGAAGTCAAGTGGGCCTTAGAAAGCATCACTACGAACAAAGCTAGTGGAGGTGATGGAATTCCAGTGAAGCTATTTCAAATCCTGAAAGATGATGCTGTGAAAGATGTGCTGCACTCAATATGCCAGCAAATTTGGAAAACTCAGCAGTGGCCACAGGACTGGAAATGGTCAGTTTTCATTCCAATCCCAAAGAAAAGCAATGCCAAAGAATGCTCAAACTACCACACAATTGCACTCATCTCACATGCTAGCAAAGTAAATTAGCTCAAAATTCTCCAAGCCAGGCTTCAGCAATATGTGAACCATGAACTTCCAGACGTTCAAGCTAGTTTTAGAAAAGGCAGAGGCACCAGAGATCAAATTGCCAACATCCGCTGGATCATGGAAAAAGCAAGAGAGTTCCAGAAAAACGTCTATTTCTGCTTTACTGACTATGCCAAAGCCTTTGACTGTGTGGATCACATAAACTGTGGAATTCTGAAAATGATGGGAATAGCAGAACACCTGACCTGCCTCCTGAGAAACCTATATGTAGATCAGGAAGCAACAGTTAGAACTGGACATGGAACAACAGACTGGTTCCAAATAGGAAAAGGAGTACGTCAAGGCTGTATATTGTCACCTTGCTTATTTAACTTAATGCAGAGTTCAGTTCAGTTCAGTTCAGTTCAATCGCTCAGTTGTGTCCGACTCTTTGCAACCCCATGAATTCTTTGCATGAACTCTTTGCACGCCAGGCCTCCCTGTCCATCACCAACTCCCGGAGTTCACCCAGACTCACATCCATCGAGTCAGTGATGCCATCCAGCCATCTCATTCTCTGCCGTCTCCTCCTGCCCCCAATCCCTCCCAGCATCACAGTCTTTTCCAATGAGTCAACTCTTCGCATGAGGTGGCCAAAGTACTGGTGTTTCAGCTTTAGCATCATTCCTTCCAAAGAAATCCCAGGGCTGATCTTCAGAATGGACTGGTTAGATCTCCTTGCAGTCCAAGGGACTCGCAAGAGTCTTCTCCAACACCACAGTTCAAAAGCATCAATTCTTCAGCACTCAGCCTTCTTCACAGTTCAACTCTCACATCCATACATGACCACAGGAAAAACCATAGCCTTGACTAGACAAATCTTTGTTGGCAAAGTAATGTCTCTGCTTTTGAATATGCTATCTAGGTTGGTTATAACTTTCCTTCCAAGGAGTAAGTGTCTTTTAATTTTATGGCCGCAGTCACCATTTGCAGTGATTTTGGAGCCCCCGAAAAATAAAGTCTGACAATGTTTCCCCATCTATTTGCCATGAAGTGATGGGACAGGATGCCATGATCTTCATTTTCTGAATGTTGAGCTTTAAGCCAACTTTTTCACTCTCCACTTTCACTTTCATCAAGAGGCTTTTTAGTTCCTCTTCACTTTCTGCCATAAGGGTGGTGTCATCTGCATATCTGCTAATGTAGAGTACATCATGAGAAACGCTGGGCTGGAAGAAGCACAAGCTGGAATCAAGATAGCCAGGAGATATATCAATAACCTCAGATATGCAGATGACACCACCCTTATGGCAGAAAGTGAAGAGGAACCAAAAAGCCTCTTGATGAAAGTGAAAGAGGAGAGTGAAAAAGTTGGCTTAAAGCTCAACATTCAGAAAACGAAGATCACGGCATCTGGTCTCATCACTTCATGGGAACTAGATGGGGAAATAGTGGAAACAGTGTCAGACTTTATTCTGGAGGGCTCCAAAATCACTGCAGATGGTAACTGCAGCTGTGAAATTAAAAGACGCTTACTCCTTGAAAGGAAACTTACAACCACCCTAGATGGCATATTAAGAAGCAGAGATATTACTTTGCCAGCAAAGGTCTGTCTAGTCAAGGCTATGTTTTTTCCAGTGGTCATGTATGGATGTGAGAGTTGGACTGTGAAGAAAGCTGAGCACTGAAGAATTGATGCTTTTGAACTCTTGAGAGCCCCTTGGACTGCAAGGAGATCCAACCAGTCCATTCTAAAGGAGACCAGTCCTGCGTGTTCTTTGGAAGGAATGATGCTAAAGCTGAAACTCCAATACTTTGGCCACCTCATGCGAAGAGTTGACCCATTGGAAAAGATTCTGATGCTGGGAGGGATTGGGGGCAGGAGGAGAAGGGGACGACAGAGGATGAGATGGCTGGATGGCATCACTGACTCTATGGATGTGAGTTTGAGTGAACTCTGGGAGTTGGTGATGGACAGGGAGGCCTGGCGTGCTGCAATTCATGGGGTCCCAAAGAGTCGGACACGACTGAGCGGCTGAACTGAACTGAACTGAACTGAAAAACAAAACTGAAGAAAATCACTTAAATCTATCCATAGTTTATGGAACAGGTAGGAGTATTAATATAGAAACATGGTTGAAAGGTCAAGAGTAGGATATTAGATGCCACTGGTTTCAAACCCATCCCTGGGCTGTCTTGAGGTCTGTAATTATTTTAGGACCCAGGAGGAGTCTGACTTTGAGTTGGAGGAGCAGCTAACAGAAATCTCTTGCGGTTGGGCCAAGTTCCCACTCCTCTCCTGGAAGTCGGGATGCGATCTCCATCTAGGGAGATGCTTAGGTGAGTAGGAGGAGTGGCCTATGATGCAGGTGAATGTGGAGGAAAGCACAGAAGGCAGCTGGTTCCTGAGAAATGCCTCCCAATGATCAGCTCTTGCCCACCTCACTTCCTCCTCCAAACCTGGGTGGAAATATGAAGCCACCATTCACTGGTGGTTACTCATTCTGATGACAGAAGCTGATTGCAACAAAATGTCATTTCGCAGCTGTTTGTTTCCACTTCTACTTGCCTGGTCCTCCCGCCCTCCCTCGCCCCGCCCCAATTCAGACTGAGCTGTCTACATCATTCCTTTTGTCTTTTCAGGTGGAGACGGCATAATGGTACCCATGTCAGTGACATAGAAGACTCTGTCCTCTCAGCCCTGGGCTTTGTCCCCAGGGGAAGGGGCAAGAGGTAAACGTAAAATCTGATTGGCTTGTGCTGTGTGGAACTGCAAAATCTCAGTGCCAAGATTGGCATCCACCCTCCTGCTTCCCCCTCCACTTCCTTCTGCCTTAGGCTGAGTTACCATCACAGTTATTCTGCCTGGAGCTCCACCATGGCCGTAGTTGACTGGACCAGAGTAAACACCTGACCTGGCTGGGCCAATCACAGCCTTCCCTGAGAATTTGGAAATGGGCCTCAGAGACATGGAAAAAGTCCCACTAAAGGTTCTTTACCTTTGCTCTGTGTTGAAATTGCCCAGGGAATTCAGAACCACCACCACCCCCCCACCCCCCCAACACACGCATGCACCCCTGATCTGTTTTCAGTACAGCCTGTTCTGCAGAGCCTCCTAGGGCAGCTAGGCACAAGTGTGCAGAGAGGCAGACACACGGAGTGTTTTTGAAGTGGATCTTCAGAGAGAAACTGGAATGAGAAACTCTCACTCTAGAAAGAGTTAGACAGTGATTTTGACCCATGATAGTTCTCTATTTCCAGATTTCCAGCTCCCTGGGGCCTCACTTAGCTCCTGCCCTTGAATCCTCCTTTTAAAATGTTTCTTCGGAAGCTACTTTGAGTACACGATGTGCTACCACACAGTGAACCTTTACCAAGGCTTTCTCACAGCCCTGCCAACACTGGTCACTGCAATCTGCTTATGGTTTTACTAATTAATTTATTTCTATTTGCTTTTTTGGTTGCTTGGGGTCTTTGTTGCTGCGTGTGAACTTTCTCTAGCTGTGATAGTCAGGGACTACTCTCTAGCTGTGGTGTAGGGGTTTCTCACTGTGGCGGCTTCTCTCGTGGAGCACGGGCTCTAGGGCCCGCAGGCTTCAGTAGCCGTGGTACACAGGCTTAGTTGCTCCACAGAATGTGGGATCTTCCCAGAGAAGGGATCAAAGCCACGTCTCCTCCATTGGCAGAAGGATTCTTAACCACTGAACCACCAGGGAAATCCCAATTTGCTGATTTTTCCTCAGAAACCTCTCTTGCATCTCATCCTTATGGGCTTTTCAGTGGGGTTCTCATCTTTACCCTCCCTGAGTGGGCTCCCTGGCCTCTTCTCTCTTATCCAGCCTCCACATAAAACAGATCCAATCCACTCACCCCAAAATTTAGGGTCCTTTACTGGTTCCTCATTACCCATTAAAAACAACAAAATAGTTCTGTATAAACTGGCCTGTTTTGTTGACCTATTTTTAAACTGACGTGTAAAAATATCTCCTATGTTACTAACTAGGGGGGTTGGCAGGGAATGCAGGTTAATAGGTATACGATCTTTTAAAATGTGATTTAAATTTGAATACATAAAAATACCTGCCAAAATTTAGGAGATGGGGAGGACATTTATTAAGCTATTAGCAGAGGTTTCCTTGGTATGATGATTTTGGATGTGCAAAGAAGAAATTTCCATTGTGTAGTACTTTCTGTAACATTTGATAAAGGATGAGGAGTACAGGTAATTTTTCATTTTTTCTATTTTCCTCCAATATATTTGTAAAACTGTCCAAGGTCCTTCATATTCTTGCCCCCACCTACTTCCCAGTATCCCCTCCCACACTCTGCTTCACATGTCCTCCAACTGTTCTAAACTTTTCACCCTTCCCCAAACTTAGCACCCCCTCTCATGCAACTATGGCATTGCCTGTTCCATGGCTTTTTCCTGAAATACTTGTATTTCATTCTTCCTCTGAAGTGCTTCTACTTTTCTCTTTTGACTCAGCTCAAATATCACTTCCTCTGAAGTGATAAGCACGCTTCTTGCATGCTTAGTTGCTCAGTAGTGTCTGACTCTTTGCGACTCCACGGACTGGAGCCTACCAGGCTCCTCTGTCCATGGGATTTCTCAGGCAAGAATACTGGTTGTTGTTGTTTGGTTGCTAAGTTGTGTCCAACTTTTTGTGACCCCATGAACTGCAGCATGCCGGGCTTCACCATCCTTCACTATCTCCTGGAATCTGATGTAATTCATGTCCATTGAGTCAGTGATGCCATCCAACCAACTCATCCTCTGTCATCCCCTTATCCTCCTGCCCTCAATCTTTCCCATCATCAGGGTACTGTAGTGGGTAGCCATTTCCTCCTCTAGGGGATCTTCTAGACCCAGGGATTGAACCTGCATCTCCTGTATCTCCTACATTGCAGGCAGGTTCTTTACCTGCTGAGCCATCTGGGAAGACTTCTTATACTGATCAATCTCTATCCTACATCAGAGTGAGTTGTTCTGTCCTAAGGACCCCATGGTGCCCTGCTTCTATGTCTGCTTTAACACCTTGGAACTGTGTTATGATTGATGAGATCACTGCTGCTAAGGCAGCAATCGTGTGATCAATCACCTTCAAGGAGGATCAGTCACCTCCTTGAAGGTGAGGGCTGAGACTTACTCATCTCTATTTCTTCTGTTTGTATTAGTAGCAGAGAACAGGACTAATAATGGCTGCACAGAAAATAGTGGCTGATTGAATAAATGAGTGAACAGGCTATGCCACACAAGCTAGAGCCCTGATGCAGGGCTGCAGCTTTTCCCCACCTCTACCAGATAAAACCAACCAACCAACTAGGACTCCTGAGCCAGCTTCAAGCACAGAGTTGGTGTTTTTCACCAGCCAGCTGGCTCTGTCACCAAGGAGGGATGGTAATCATTAACGTGACACTTTAAACATCAGAAAGCTTAGAAAGAAACATGTTTCTAGTGGTTAGTGGCTAAGATTGAAATCATGAGGCTATTCCTATTCTGAAAACTGTTGAACTGATGGATGAGAGTTGATGTCAGTGTGTGCACTCACTGCTCCCTCCCTCCCAGCATCTAGAAAGAATTCTCTAATTGTGTACTCTTGACTTCTCCCCAACTTGGGAAAGATCCTTTTGCTGGGAGAGAAGCCACATGGAGCCATAGAACACGGTCCCAGGGAGAAAGGGAATGGGGGTGGAGGCAGAGGATAGAGGAGATTTCTTCAGGGATAGGAGGACAGCCTCTCAAAACAACTCTGAGCCAAGGAGATGGAAGCGAAAATGTGCATGTTCACGAATTCCTGTCTTTGTCTAGCTTCTGTAATGACTTGAGTGAGGAATGAGAAAGAAAGAAATTCTTTTAAAATTATATTTTAGCTGTTGTCCTGTGCTTCTGAAATGTGACACTGTCCCGAGGCCAGCACATAAGACTTAGTTTTGTAAGATTCTTAGTGGAGGAGAAGGGACTGCAAACGGATGAAAGCATGCCTTTCACTCAAGGGTTTGCTAGCTCCACAGGTGGCTCTGCCAAAAACACAGCCAGGGCAGGCAAAGGCTACAGGAGTCCTGGTACAGGTAGTCCTGACTGTGTGTGAGGAGACAGCCTGGACGGTGAGGCACTGCATGGAAGGGTAGGGGTGGAGGGCCACTACTCCCTGGGGCTCTTAGGCCAGGGATGTCCAGGAGTCTATGGAGGTGCCTGGAGGCAGAAACTCCGGGAAATCTCAATTTGGAGCCAGGTTACAGCTTGATGTGGTACCCTAGGAGAGCCTGAAACTAGACAGGCTTCCACCCAGACCAGGGATACCCCAGAAGCTGCCAGACCACTGGGTCGTGAAGCCCACCACTGGCAGGTGGTGGCTCTGGGGCAGCTAAGGTTTCTGATATCTCAACAGTAGCTTACTCAAAGAGAAGCCTCTAGGCTATACTCAGAATCTCCCCCAAAGTGGCTGCAGATCTTAGGATTAGATGGGGAAGATCCTGGGCCAAGACAAATGTTAAAGAGACAATAACACATATGGGTTGTTGTTGCTTAGTTGCTAAGTCGTGTCTGACTCTTTTGCGACCCTGTGGACAGGAGCCCGCCAGGCTCCTCTGTCCATGGGATTTTCCAGGCAAGAATACTGAAGTGGGTTGTCATTTCCTCCTCAAAGGGATGTTCCTGACTCAAAAATTGAACCCGAGTCTCCTGCACTGGCTTCCCTGGTGGCTCAGTGGTAAAGAATCTGCCTGCCAATCAGGAGACTCAGATTCGATTCCTGGGTTGGGAAGATCCCCTGGAGAAGGAAATGGTAACCCATTCCAGTATTCTTGCCTGGAAAATCCCCATGAACAGAGGAGCCTGGTGGGCTACAGTCCCTGGGGTCACAAAGAGTTGGACATGACTTAGCAACAAACCAAACAACAACAATAACACATATGGGTTAATTAACTGTGGAGAGAGGAGCTCATGATCATGGCATCCCCTGTGGTCCAGGACTTATTACTGAAAAATTAAGCTTGGCCTAGGGAATAGCAAAGGTGAAGCAAAGTGGCTTGTTTGAAGGAAGGATCTTAGATGGCAAGTGGGGTGCATTTGACTACAAAAGCCAGAAGGTCTGATGTTGAGGCCTTGCCCACTGCTGACACTTTAAATAATATTGGACTCTCAGTTTGCACATGTGAAAAACAAGATCTCCGTATTTTGTACACGAGAGTGTTTGGCACACAGTGTGCATTCATTCATTTATTCAGTGTGTAAAAACACTGAGCACTTGGTACGTGCCAGGCAGTAGACTGGGCACTGGGGACACAGGCGAGCAGGCAGATGCGGCCCCTGTCTTCGTGGGGCTTACGTTCTACTGGAGCAGTCAGCATGCTGGATGCGTCTGGATCCTTCACTGCCTACCCGCTCCTGGGGCCCCTTTGTGTGGAATGGGCTTCAGCCGGTACTTTTAGAAATGGTTAGCAGGGAAGGGAAGACTCAGAAGAGCATATTTTAGGGCAGGCAGGGAAGTGAAGTTGATGCGGCCATAACTGTTTTCTCCAGAATAAAGGGTTTGTGGAGAAGCCGAAGAGCTTCCACGATAAAAACCAGGAAATGATTACAATCTCCTCCTAGCCATTTCCAAGAAAACCGTCTTCTTCCAGGTGGACAAAAACAGCAAAGATAATCACACCAACATTTTAACAGTTCTTCTGAATCAGTAGAATATTCAACAGGCCGTTTCTACAGAGGGACCAGAAAGTTGGAAAAGAGGACCACAGAGGAAAAATTAAAAGGACTGTGATGATCTGTTGCAAAGGTAAAACACCGTTTTGTTGTTTGTTGTTTAGTCGCTAAGTTGTGTCTGATTGTTTTGTGACCCCATGGACTGCAGCCCACCAGGCTTTTCTATAGTGGTGTTTCAGTTGAGGCTATCAGTCTATCTACACACCAGTTCTTTTCCCTCTCTATAGAGAATTCTTTAAATACAATATGTTTCTGTTGTGGTGGGAATTTTTTGAAGTGAGACATAGGGAAGGACTTCCTGACTCCAAGAATGGTTAGGTGCCAACCAAGTGAGGGTTATAGAATGCAATCAACCCTCTTACAGTTGAGAAAACAAACTTGGCCCATATGAATGCTTGCTATCAGATTCTATCCTTCAAGACTCAGTCTCATTGGTTATTATCTCTGGTGTGTAAGCAAGACCAGACACCTGCAGGCTGAAGGGGCTTCAATCCATTTAAAACCTCTCTCTCGAGTCTTCTTTTGAGCCTCCAGCCCACCTTGCCCAAGAGTCTGATCTTTAGGAGCTGTGTGAGGGCTCCGTGCCCTGGGCTTGACCTGGGTTTAGCCAGTGGGAAGCACCATCTGGGGGTCCTCCAGAGAAGCTGGAGGAAGTTGAGGTGGATTGTCTCTCCAACCCCAGCTCGATGGTTGACACCTGCTAGGTTCCTTCATGGAGGCTGTAGCTTTTCCTACAGCTATGGTTGTAGGAAAAGGTGGCCTTTCCTACAGCTATGGTTCTCACTGGGTTCAGGGCAGTGCTCCCCCATCACATCTTCATGTCTAGAGGTGGTAACAGACTGTTGCCAAGCCTGAACTTAACCTAGCTCTGCTCAGACCTTTGTAAAGAGTCCTTTAACAAACCCATCTTAGTCATCTCTTTAAGTGTATGTACCATCTGTCTCCAGCTGGAATTCTGACTCATACGCTCTCTGATTTAGACTTGAAGAATTTCTGAAATTTCATTCAACATTTATTTTAACAAAAGTGTTTGAGCAAGTACTTTATACAAGTGATAAATACTGAAAGACTTAATAATATCTAAATGTTTTTGAGTGTCTGGTATGTGCCAGGTAATAGACTAAACAATTTATATAATTTAATCATCACGATAATTTCGTGGTGATGCATTTTTAAACCTCTTTTCAGGTATGGAAATAAGTGTTCATTGTAATTAAGTACCTTGCCTGAGGCTACATCACCAGTAAGTAGAGGAGGCAGGATTCATTCCCAGATGGGTTTCATTTTCAAACTTATAAACTTCTTCTCTTTATGGTCTCTTATATACTGTGATAATTATGATAGGGTATTCAGAGAAATGAGAAACAGAGGAGGAGGGAGGAATTCATATGCTAAGAGTTGGATACAGAAAACTACACTCTTTTTTCAAACTTGAAGATGAGTAGGAGGGCAAATCTCCACAGACAGTGCACTAGATGATAATTGTGTCAGATGAACTAGGAGTGCAGGAAGAGGATTTATACAAGGGCATTATGTGCAGTCGTATGTTTAGCAAGTGGTCCCCATCCTCCCCAAAAGCCTGATTTACAGTGTTTACCAATCTCTGTGATGTAAATACTCCCACCATAGTTCATGTCAAGCCACTAATATGGCATCACTGAATGGGACGTGGGGAAGAGATGTGCAGAATTGGCTCTTGAGAGCAGGTACAGACCTGTTGCTGTGCATCGCTGTGTTTATATGCAAGCGTGGGGAGTCGGGAAATAGCGTGTGTGTTTGGGGTACTCTAGGCTGGTAGGATCTGCAAGAGCAAGAGGAACAAGTGGCAGGGGAAGGTGGAATGGGGACAAGGATCAGAAAGGAGAGGAGGAAGAAAAGACCATGGGAGAGGAATCTGGCTGAAAGGCTGGAACTGGACTGTCTAATCTGGTACCCATACATTGATACTGATTGTGTGAAATGTGTCTGTTCCAAATGGGGATGTGCTGTAAATGTAAATTATACACTGGATTTCAAAGACTGTGTGTATGTATTATTTATATATAACTATATATATAAATCTCAATATCTCTGTGTTGATTACATGTTAAACCACATATTAATATTTATAATTAATTTTACCTGTTTTCTCTTTACTATTAAAAATGTGGCTACTAGAGAAAGCCAAACTACCTGTGTGGCTCACAATCTATTTCTTTTAGACGGCTTTGGGTCAGAGAATTTGGTCTTTATTCAACAGGCAACAGAGAGTCTTACAAGAGTTTTAAACAGATGTGGTCTGTTTCCCATAAAGATCCATCTGGTACAATGTGGAGACTGCTGAGCCCAGGCTAGAGAAAGGAGACTTGAGAATCCAGGCAGAGGGACGTGGCACTGGAGGAGGGAGAGGAGTGGGAATGAGGCGGGAGAGAGCAGATTGGATGGGACAGGGTGGCTGATTGCATGTGGACGCTTGAGGGTGATGGACCACTGTCTAGGTGGAGTGATATTAACAGAGACTAGAGTACAGCAGGGATGACAGTTTCTTGGGGGAGATGATGAGTCTGGGGTGCCAGGGAACTTGCAGGTGTCCAGCAGGCAAGTGGGTACAGAGGTCTGGAATCCTGGTAGCACCATCTACAAACTCTATTCCGAATCAACCATCTCCCACCGCCTCTACTGCCGCCACCCCATCAAACCACCGTAATATCCTATCTGGGTTAGCACTGCAGCCTCCTAGCTGTCTGATATGTTGGCCTTGCTTTTCCTCAAGTCTCAATCTACAGGCAGAGTCATCTTGTTGAAAGCACATCAGAACACAGCATGCCGCCCCTCAAAGTCTTCTGATGAATTCCGTGGCCCTCAGGATTCACACCACTATGGACAATGGCTTAAAGCCCTATGCAACCTGGCCCCGCTACCCTGAGCCCCACTGCCGTCTCCCTCGGTGACCCTGCTCTAACCACGTGGGATCCCTCACTATTCCTGGGACTCACCAAGAATCCTCTTTGCCTCAGGCCTTTGAACCTGGTGCTCTTCCCCATGGGTTTCTTAGGAGGCGTCTCCCTCACCTCCTTCAGGTCTTTACTCAGCTACCCCTTCTTTGTGAAGCCTTCCTGCTCACCCCATTTAAAATGACACCCCATTCTTTCTTTCCCTTCTTTATTTCTTCATCAGCTCCTACCACTATTAATCATACTATAAATGTTACTTATTTATCATATTTTATGTCTGTGTCCCTCATTAGAATGTAAGCTCCTTAAAGCAGAAATTTTCTCTATTTTATTTTCTACTGCGTCCAAGAAATTGGAATGGTTCCTGGCACATAGTAGATACTGAAATAATATTTGTTAAATAAATGAATGAACTGTAGAAGACCAAGAAGACCAATGGGGTGAGTACATAAGACCTGGGAACAGACATGCCCTTGGAATTTGAGCTTTGACACTAGTCATTGTGACCTTGGGTTGGTTATTTAACATCTCTGAGCCTTAATTTCTCATCTATGAAATGGAGACATTAATAGTACCTCCCATAAAAGATCATTGTGAGGAGGTGTCCAGTCAAGAAATATTTATGGGCCCACTCCTGTGTGCCAGGAGCTGTATTTAAATAAGGATTAGATGAGAGAATTAATAGAAGAGTTGACATGGTGTGTCCCATATTGCAAACCCCCCTGACACTGGCAGGGAAAGAGTGTTAGGCAGTCAGGAGACAGGGCTGATCTGGGAGTGAGTGTACTGGCCCAGGGGGAGTGAGCAGACTGTGGGTGAGGGGAGGGGACTGTGCTGACCTTGCTGAATTCACAGGGCTGGACCCCGTGAGGGGGAGCCAGGAAGCAGGCTGGACTTTAAAGTCTGGAATGGAAGGGGAATTCTGGTGTCATCATCAGTGTACCAGTGCCAGAATCCAAAATTGCAGACACAGGCTCTCCCTAAAGTGACGAGTCATCCCTCCCGGGAGAAATGACACCGTGGGGGCCCCCCTGTGAGGAACCACGGGCCATGAGAAGAACACTGTGACTTGTCAGGGTCCCACTGACTTCAAACGGGACGGGTTGGAGGCCCAAGTCCCCTGCCTCACTATCTGAAAGTCCCATGAAAGAGCCGAGCCTCGTTCTGGGCAGCAGTGGACAATGGCTCTTTGCCACCAGCCAGTGAAGAGTAAGTGAGAGCAACGATGAGGGCAGAGGTCTGAGGGGTCTGTGCCTGTGGGGGTCTCAGATGGCATGGAGAGGAGGGTCAAGGCTGGGAGGTCACAGTCAGGCAAGATGAGCACGTGGAGGACTGGGGGCCTTGCCCGTTCCCTCCGGACCCAGCCCCGCCCTGACCCTGGCTGCCTTGGGCTGAGCCTTGCTCTGGTCTTCCTGGTGGATTATTCTGGAGGACTTTCCAGGGAAGTTTGGAAGAAGCCCCTACCCTGCCTTCATGGCCCAGAATGAGGGAGCCCAGGATAGCAGTTTTTTCAATCACATGAGCCTCTCAGGCACCTTTGGTGCCCAGGAGGCTGTGCCACAGTGCCCACAACATGAAGCAGGGGACCCCAACGTGCTGTGGGAGGACCGGGCTGAGAAGCAAATCCTGAGGTGTAGCTTCTAGCTTTCCACCCATCCAAGTTAGAAACCACAGCTGCGAGCTCAGGGCGCTCCTTCCTCTAGCCCTCAGTAGTGTGTGTTACATAAGAGGCACCTGCAGCTCAACAAATCATTACAAAACGAATCCTATGTAACCATCACCTGGGATTCCCAGGTGGCTCAGTGGTAAAGAATCCACCTGCCAATGCTTGAGACGCAGGAGGTGTGGGTTTGATCCCTGGTCAGGAAGATCCCCTGAAGAAGGAAATGGCAACCCACTCCAGTATTCTTGCCTGGAAAATCCCATGGACAGACAAGCCTGGCGGGCTAATGTGCATAGGGTCTCAAAGAGTCAGACATGACTGATGGACTGAGCATGCATGCAACCACCACCTAAGCCATGAGGGGACCTTGGCCATCTCCCCTTCATTCCTCTCTGACATCTATCTCTTTCCTCCCCTAAAGGTAAGTACTGTGCTGACTTCTGAAACAATCATTCCCACGTGTTTTTGTTTGTATTTTACAAGGCAGCATAGTGCAGTGGTAAGAACATGGATTCTGAGGACAGAAGGTGTCCATTCACTTCTTGGTTCCTCTACTCACTTTCTGCATATCCTTGGGAAGAATACTTTATCTCTCTGTGCTCACTTTCTTTAAATGTGATGTGAAGATTATAACAGAATGAAGGCCGATGAGGCTGTTTAAAAGATTGACTCTGAGTTGGTATGTGTGTGGTGCTTGCGACGGTGCCTTGGGTAGTATGGGTGTTCTTTTTAGCATGCGTGCTAAGTTGCTCAGTTGTGTCTGACTCTTTGAGACCCCATGGACTGTTAGGCCACCAGGCTCCTCTGTCCATGGGATTCTCCAGGCAAGAATACTGGAGTAGACTGCCATTTCCTTCTCCAGGGGATCCTCCTGACCCAGGGATCAATCCCACGTCTCCTGCATTGCAGGTGGGTTCTTTACCACTAGGGCCACCTGGGAAGCCCGTCTCTCTGTAGTGTATCACCTAAATATACACCCCTTAGCAAACACGGTCTAGTTTGCTAGTTTTTCTTAAACTGGGTGCTAATGAAGCATACTCTAAAACCAACCAATGAATAAAGCAAATAGATAAGTACAAACGCTATATAATGAAAGCAGCAATGATGGTGGAAGGGAGAAAGGATATGCTAGTGGCCGAAGTTCTGGAGATAGGAGGATGGGCTGGGGCATGAGGATAAGAGCACACAGAGGTGGCATACACAGATCATGGGGATTTATTTATAACTCAGCAGAGGGGTGTAACTGAGTGTGTTCCCGAGTCTACACTCATACTGCTCGTTGCAAGACAGGCCAGTAAGTCCAGTTGCTGGGGCAAGGAATAGTGGCTTTATTTAGAAAGTCAGCAAACTGAGAAGATGGTGGACTAGTATCCCAAAGAACCTTCTTACCGAAGTTAGAATTCAGGTTTCTTTTATACTAAGAGTGGAGGGGGTGTGTTTGGTTGCTACAAACTTCTTGGCATGGAAATCCTTTATTCTTGCTGCTGTTTCCATAGGTCAGATCACAATATTCCTGTAAACCTCCAACAAGACAAATGTTATTCTCTGTTCTGTGACTTTTAATTTCTGTATGAATGGTTATACTATTCATATATTATATCATTTCTGAATGAAGCGTTATACCTTTGAAGGTTAGATCCTTGAGAACTGGCTATCATATATATTTCAGGTTGTAGGCAACATTCTGTACTTGTAGCAAAAGCAATAGAATACAAAGGCTAAAGTAAAAGGAGCAGATCCAATATGGAGTCACACATGTTCTTCCATATTACAAGAGAACACAGCCTGGATTCAAGGAGTGGGAGGGGCTCTGGGGAGTGAGGCAACCTGTCCTTCCTCTCCCACCACCAGTACCCGGCGTGGTCCTCGTGGGCTTACCCTGCCTCCTTCACAGTGCATTCTGCCTCTGATTACTTGCCTTCACACTTCTCTCCCAGTTTCAGGGCCTGGGCGCAGGTCTCTGCCCTGACAGTAGATGTTTCAGTTTTGATGCAACCTGGACAGTGCTCTAAGGCACAAGGACCCCTGTGTTTGGAAGGAAAAGTCCTGTGCTTGGGGAACAAGAAGCTCCACTCCCAACTTCACTCTGGGTAGAGATGAATTGAAAATGTAGTTGTTCAGTGAACTTGTGCTATATACTTAGAAGTAGCAAATATTTCACTGAAATGATATGGTTTTCTTGGCTTTCTCTGGATCTGCCCACTCAATCTTCAGGCTTTCCCTGAGCTCTACTCACACAGATTCTGTTTTGCAGAAGTAGACACAGAGGCAGGGTAACTTGCCCCAGCTCATATGGCTAATAAGTGCAGGGGGGCTGGCCAGAGCTGTGCTTGTGACCAGTCACAGCTCTGCTCGAGAATCTTGGTATTGCTCCTTCAGCTCTGTGGACACACTGCTGAGCCTCCATGGGGTTCAGTTTCCCTGCTTGTGAGGAACAGGACTGTGGGTCACAGTGGTCACAGTGCCTGATTCACCATACATCACCAAGGCCTCCCACGGATGCAGACCAGCCCCGGGTACCTGGAGTCTCCATGAGAAGTAATATCACGGTCTCTGGCCCCCTTGGGGAACTTCTAATGTATCTGGGGGCACAACTGATGATACAAGATGGTGAATAATTAATTTCTCAAAGTGTGATTCAGACCAGAGTATAAGAAAGGGCTCTGGGAGGGCAGTTGAATGAGTCTTGACTAGTGGAAAAATAGATCATGTTAAAGCAAGAGCAAATCCTCCCTACTCAGTGCTAAAAATTACTTTTCTGTTAGGCAAGGGTCAGACACACTTGTCTGGCAGACAAATCATTGCCATCTGGTTCCCAGTCTGCCCAACTGGCCCCAGCCCCAGCGCAGCTGGTGGATGCACCTCATTTCAACGAAAGCATCAGCACTTAGAGGGTGTGTTTTCTCTTCCTCCACATTATATGCTTCCTTATGTTGAAATATTTCTCCACGGGGCTATGCATGAGATGAAGAGGATGTATGGTGAGAAAGCAGAGCCCCAGAAATAGAAGGCTAGTTGGGATTGCGCAAAAGTCACTGAATGAGCCTGGTGACAGAGACACCACACACCCTGAGGTTGGTTTCTTCAGCCATTTATGTAGACGTGAGAAACGTGGTTTGACTGAACTGGGAATGGAAATCCTGGAGACAGTATTTTAAAGTGTTGAGCTTGGGCTGGAGAACAAGTCTTCAGTTTGTTTTGACGCATACGGCGGCATCCATCCAGGGGTCCTTGGTCGTCCAGCGGGCCGCTCCCTCTGTGGGTTTCCCTAGGGTTCTGGGCCGCCTCTGCTGCTCATCCTGCCGCTGCGAGGGTGATTCCAGGATGTCAGTGCTCACTGACAGGCTGCAGCCTCATAGCTTTATTTTTTAACTTTTCATTTAAATTTTAAAAGTTTTACATTTTTATTGAAGTGTGGTTGACGTACAGCGTTGTGTTAGTTTCAGGTGTACAGCAGTTTGTTGCTGTTTTTGTTGCTCAGTTGTGTCTGACTCTTTGCAACCCCATGGACTGTATGTAGCATGCCAGGCTCCTCTCCCCATGGGATTTTCCAGGCAAGAACAGTGGAGTGGGTTGACATTTCCTTCTCCAGGAGATCTTCCCCACCCAGGGAAAGAATCCTGGTCTCCTGCATTGCAGGCGGATTCTTTTCTGACTGAGCCACCAGGGAGGACCTATTGTGTATTATATACGGTTTCAGATTCTTTTCCCTTATAGGTTATTACAAAATATTGAGAATAGTTCCCTAAGCTGTACAATAGATCCTTGTTGGTTATCTGTTTTGTATATGTGAAGCAAAAGTCACTCAGTTGTGTCCGACTCTTTGCAACCCCATGGACTGTAGCCCACCAGGCTCTTCTGTTCATGGGATTTTCCAGGCAAGAACACTGGAGTGGGCTACCATTTTCTTCCCCAGGGGATCTTCCCCATCCAAGAATTGAACCTGGGTCTCCTATCTTGGAGGCAGATTCTTTACTGTCTGAGCCACCAATAGTGTGTATATTTTAATCCCAGTTTTGGAGTTCCAGCTGAGAGTTGGCCATGGGCTGTGGACTCTCATATGTGGTTGCTGTCTGGGTATCTTCATTCCGCATCCCACAGGAACTTCTTCTCGACTAAACTCCCACACTTGCTTCTTCCCATCTGCTGTCTAGCTCAGTGAATGGCACCATCACTAACCCTCACCATCCCCCATGTGCAGATAGTCACCAGTTCCCACCTCTGTACCATCTTTCCACTCCATGGATGAGCCTCAGTTCAGGCCTGCATCTACATCCTACAGCAGCTCTGCCTTCCTACCTTCCAGTTTGCTCTCCTTGAACCCACCCTCCACATAGCAGCTAAAGCGCTTTCATAGCATGAATAGGAGGCACAACCCTCTACTTAAAGCTCCTCAAAGCCTGCCAGTTGCTTTGGGGATTTAGCCTAAACTCATTCAGTGTAAAGCACCATTCCTAAGTTGAGCTTGGTGTATTATTCCAGTGGTCTGGGACTTGGTTCTTATGGGAGCCTCACTCCAGGCCTGTGCATTCTCTGATAGGAATAGGGGATGGAAGAGGGGAAGTTGTTAAATGAAAATTTCTCTCTCTCCCAACAACCCCACTCCACCATATTTCTGAATTCAAAACATCCCGGCAGAGTCCAAGATGCTGTTTCTATGATAGCACATTTGAGTAACCCACTGACAAATCAGTAAGAAAATAACCCGTATGGGAAAAGAATTTGAAAAAGCATATATATAGGCTTACCAGGTGGAGCTGGTGGTAAAGAATCAGCCTGCCAATGCAGGAGATAAAAGAGAGGTGGGTTCAATCCCTATCTCAGGAAGATCCTTGGGAGGAGGGCATGACAACCCACTCAAGTATTCTTGCCTAGAGAATCCCATGGGCAGAGGAGCCTGGCAGGCTACAGTCCATAGGGTCACAAAGAGTCAGACATGACTGAAGCCACTTACACACACATGAAAACACATAAACACACACACGAACATACATAAACACACGCACACACAGCACTTTGCTGTACACCTGAAACTAACACAGCATTGTAAATCAACTGTACTTCAATTAAAAAAAAATACTTTACTGAAAAAAAGAAAGAAACGAAGAAAGAAAAATACAAACAGCTTAAGCCAATCATGGTAGACAACCAGGATAACCAGGGAAGAGAGCGGGAGCCTTTATTGGTCTTCTGGACCAGAGCCAACCCTCTCCTGCTGGGCCCTCACTGAACCTTGCCTGTAACTCTCTTATGACATTTCATGTGATGTGGCATCTATTTATTTGTCGTTTGGTTTATCTCTTACTTTAAACAATCAGCACCTTGAGTTCGGGGAAGGTGCATCTGCATGCATCTTCCATATCTTTGCCCAGTGCATATCTTCTAGCCTAGAGCTGAGGAGGATCTCAGTATATGAACGGCCAATTATTTAATCATAATATTACATCCTTTCCTCAGTAACCGGGAACATTTATTAAAATAGCTTTCTAAAAATATCTCCCTATAATTAGAAAGATTATGTCCCTAATAAGTAACCTGTACTTAGAAATCAGTAATAAAAAAAGAAATTCCCTAAGAGAAAAGTTGACCAAAGACAATAGATAATTTAGAAAACAATTTACAAAAGAAACAATACCAATGGCCATGAAACATATGGCAGAGCTTGACCTCCATGTAAACAATGACAGTTACTGTTTCTAGGAGGTGGGAAAAACAGGAACTCTCTTGCACTGTTGGTGGAAGTAGAAATTTATAGAACCCTTCCTGAAAGAATTCAGTTCAGTTCAGTTCAGTCGCTCAGTAGTGTCTGACTCTTTGCGACCCCGTGAATCGCAGCACACCAGGCCTCCCTATCCATCACCAACTCCCAGAGTTCACTCAAACTCACATCCATCGAGTCGGTGATGCCATCCAGCCATCTCATCCTCTGTCGTCTCTTTCTCCTCCTGCCCCCAATCCCTCCCAGCATCAGGGTCTTTTCCAATGAGTCGACTCTTTACATGAGGTGGCCAAAGTACTGGAGTTTCAGCCTCAGCATCAGTCCTTCCAATGAACACCCAGGACTGGTCTCCTTTAGGATGGACTGGTTGGATCTCCTTGCAGTCCAAGGGACTCGCAAGAGTCTTCTCCAACACCACAGTTCAAAAGCATCAGTTCTTCAGTGCTCAGCTTTCTCCACAGTCCAACTCTCACATCCATACATGACCACAGGAAAAACCATAGCCTTGACTAGATGGACCTTTGTTGGCAAAGTAATATCTCTGCTTTTTAATATGCTATCTAGGTTGGTCATAACTTTCCTTCCAAGGAGTAAACATCTTTTAATTTCATGGCTGCAATCACCATCTGCAATGATTTTGGAGCCCCCAAAAATAAAGTCTGACACTGTTTCCAATGTTTCCCCATCTATTTCCCATGAAGTGATGAGACCAGATGCCATGATCTTAGTTTTCTGAATGTTGAGCTTTAAGCCAACTTTTTCACTCTCCTCTTTCACTTTCATCAAGAGGCTTTTGAGTTCCTCTTCACTTTCTGCCATAAGGGTGGTGTCATCTGCATATCTGAGGTTATGGATATTTCTCCCGGCAATCTTGATTCCAGCGTGTGCTTCTTTCAGTCCAGCGTTTCTCATGATGTACTCTGAAAGCAATTAAGCAATAGTAATTCAAAATTTCGAATTTACAGGATCTTTGACCCAATAGTCCAAGGACTCTGTCCTCTAGGAATAACTGGATAAGAGTACAAAGTTCATGTGCAAGAATATTAATTGCACCATTAATAATAAAACAGTTGAAAATGAAAATAAGTCAATCTTTTGTCATAGTGATTTGGTTAAATAAATCATGGTAACAGCCATATAATGGAATATTATGCGATTGTTAGAAGAGAAGCAATCTCTATATCTTTGCATTTCTATTGTTGTTGTTCAGTTGCTAGGTCGTGTCCAATTCTTTTTGACTCTGAGGACTGCAGTATGCCAGGCTTCTCTGTCCTTCACTATCTCCTGGAATTTGCTCAAACTCATGTCCATTAAGTCGATGATGCCATCCAACAGTCTCATCCTTTATTGCCCCCTTCTCCTGCCCTCAATCTTTCCCAGCATCAAGGTCTTTTCCAATAAGTAAGCTCTTCACTTCAGGTGGCCAAAGTGCTGGAGCTTCAGAGTTTCATCCTTCCAATGAATATTCAGGGTTGGTTTCCTTTAGGATTAACTAGTTTGATCTCCTTGCTGTTCAAGGGACTCTCAAGAGTCTTCTCCAGCACCAAGGTTCGAAAGCTTCAATTCTTTGGCATTCAGCCTTCTTTATGGTCCAACTCTCACATCCCTACATGATATTTTTATTAATATAAGGAAAAAATGCCTGCAATATATCAAGTAAGAGAGACAGATTATAAAGCTTTTTATCCATCTACCTACCCACCCTTCCTTTCATTCAGCAAGAAAATAATAAAAGAGTATTATGAAACCATTAACAGTGATTATCACTGGATCAAGTTAGACTTTTTAGTGACTTTCATACTTTATTTTGATCTTGAGCCACTATAGCTCAGTTGGTAAAGAATCTGCCTGCAATGCAGAAGACCCGGATTTGATCTCTGGGTCAGGAAAATCCCCTGAAGGGAATGGCTACTCACTCCAGTGTTCTTGCCTGGAAAACTCCATGGACAGAGGAGCCCAGTGGGCTACAGTCCATGGGGTCACAAGAGTCAGACACAATTGAGTGACTAACACTTTTACTTTTTCATATTTTATTTCATATTTTGAAAAATTTACAATTAACAGTGTGATGTATTATTCTTATAATAGCAAAAACAATATATTTGCCAAAATGGGGGAAAGTTTTTCTTCCTGTTGATTAAAAGAGCAATATGAGAGATTTATCTTTGCTTCCATTTGGGGAACATGTTGCCATGTGGGATAATTTCTCATCATGAGGCATCTTGGCTTGGTAGATTAGCCCCTGGTGGCAGAACTTCACAGCATATGGAATTTGTCCTGCATTTTTGACTCCAGCTTTCACTAAGTCCCAAGAAATACAAGATAACATTTTCATAGTCCATTGCTACATCAACAAAGGGGAACAAATTACATTTAATTTCCAACTATTGATGAATAAGAATTGTGTGGGTAAACACAACATATAAATAATAAACATCTTATCCATGCATTTTATCTCTTCTACCTCCTCTCCTCTCAATCATTCTTTTGTACGCATTATCAAGACAAAATGAACTGATTTCCAATTTCTCTTTTGTGCCCCATGTGCTCTTGGCCAGACTTATTTTTAGAGAACTCTTGCCAATTCCTACTGACCACTAATTTCTTTTCTATCCAATCACAAAAGGTTAACTAATACAACTGTACATTTTTCCTTGGCATTGATGGCATGCTCATCTAAATATGTCTCCTGAAAATTCAACCTTCTCCCTTCTTAAGAAGCTATAAGTGCTTTGCCCTTTGGTCCACAATATTGATGTCTTTATGTTGATAAGACTTGATAAACTGGAAGTGGCATCTCTGGATGCCCTAGTAAGATGATATATGTGTTCTCAGATCAGATCAGATCAGTCACTCAGTAGTGTCCGACTCTTTGCGACCCCATGAATCGCAGCACACCAGGCCTCCCTATCCATCACCAACTCCCGGAGTTCACTCAGACTCACGTCCATCGAGTCAGTGATGCCATCCAGCCATCTCATCCTCTGTCATCCCCTTCTCCTCCTGCCCCCAATCCCTCCCAGCATCAGAGTCTTTTCCAATGAGTCAACTCTTCTCATGAGGTGGCCAAAGTACTGGAGTTTCAGCCTCAGCATCATTCCTTCCAAAGAAATCCCATGGCTGATCTCCTTCAGAATGGACTGGTTGGATCTTCTTGCAGTCCAAGGGACTCTCAAGACAGTGTTGGAAATAAACCTTACAGAGATTCCAGGGGTCAGCTATATGGTAAAGTTTTTAGGCTCCAGTATTCTGAACTATGCTGAACATTCTCTCCAAAGCAAAGGATCAGTTAATACATCTGCACCTCTTTACAACCATGAAGCAGGCACAGATCTTGGGAAGTCCTTCAGGTACTGGAAGCAGTATATATTGCCCTTGTGACTGCTTCATCCCATTTATCAGAGGACTTTCACATGACCGGCAATTTTGATTTGGTCCCAGAGAAAGACGGGGCTCTGCAGCAGGTCTAAGCTGCAGTATAAGGTGTCCTGCCTCCAGGGCCATGTGAACTGGAAAACCCCACAGTGCTGGAGGTACCTGCAGTAAAGGAGAGCACTGTGCGATGTCTCTGACAAGCTGCATTAGAGGAGATGCAGTGCAGATATCTACGTTCTAGAGCAAGGACATGCTATCTGTTGCAAGAAATAATGCACTTTTAAAACAGAAGCCCTTGGCAAGGTACTAAACCTGGGAAGAGACTGAACATCTTGCCAGAAGTCATCAAATACATGTGAATCCAGAACTACCCTTCAGAGACTGAGGGCTGTCATTCACACAAGTCATAAGGCTGGAGAGGCCCAGCATAATTCATCCTACAGAGGTCATGATGCAGCTAGGAGTGGGCCTGAGCAGGTCCAGGTCCAGAGGGCATGAATACTCTGACAAGTTGAACAGACTCACATATCAGCTGCTGCTGCTGCTGCTAAGTCGCTTCAGTCGTGTCTGACTCTGTGCAACCCCATAGACAGCAGCCCACCAGGCTCCTCTCTCCACAGGATTCTCTAGGCAAGAATACTGGAGTGGGTTGCCATTTCCTTCTCCGCTTGTGTTGAACTGACACTTCCCTATAACATTAAACCAATGGTCAGGAGTTCCCTGTGACCAGTTGGCAAAGGAGGGGAAAAAAATCCAGCCCTGACTCATGGAGGGCTGACTGGATCCGTTGGTGTGAGCTAAAAACAGACTGTGCTGCATCACAATTCCACTCAGGGGAGTCTGAAGAGAGTAGGAGGGCAGGAGAAAATCCTGCCCGTGGGCAGAGCTGCAGGCAGCGTAGCAGTCATCCTGTTTGTGAAGAGAGACACGTGGCTTTAATCCTGAGCTATGGCAGGTGGTTTGGCTGCTGGGTCAAGGGTCTGGATGCAATAAGACTGGAAGATTGGGGATGAGGTGATGTAGGGGAAAAGCACACAAAGGTGTCCCAAAGTGTAGGGATTATTATATCATATATGAATGCCCACCAGAGAGACTCTACTATAGAATCAGAGACTCAGCAACCAGCTGGACAGGATGACGTGACCTGCTTTCAGCCTTCCCAGTGCTGGTACAGTGGGCCTGTGAATGGAGTCACAAAGGTTATAGATGTAAAAGATATGAGAACAGTGAACAGATACAGCGTAGCAGAGTAAATGACCCCGATCATCATGAGGAGGTAGGGTTGCTGCTGCATCCTGGGGATAAGGAGGAATAGTTTGGAAATTCGGGGATTTATTGGAGGGAATACTTGGTGCCAGGTTTTAGCTGAAGATGGGTGATACCTGATGAGAGCATGGCAACCAAGGGTTCAGATCCTTCACGGATTAAAGTTTGTGTCATTTCAGCAAACAAGGCACCTAGACTGGTGGAACTGCTGGTGGAGAGAGTGGGAAATGGTGGAGGAAGGAGAAGTTGAAGGTCAGTTCCAGCCAAGAGACCAGCTGCAGTGGTGGGTGGGAGCTGCTTTTCTTTTAATGGCCCCATACCAGCCAATCTCTTTGGAAGATTGCCACCTGGTCACTACACTGCCTGCCCAGAGGTGCCTGGGAGTTTCCATTTCTTCAGGGCCCCCTTTAGCCAGGGCTGACAGTTTATGAGCACAAAGTCCAGCTCCTGGCTTTGATGGGGACCAGTTTATAAGTTGTATCTCATGAGACTTCACCTGAAATCTCACAACCTAGGGTCCCTACCTTTCCAGGCCTGATTCCCTCACTCTCCTATCAGTTTCTTCCAGGGCCTGTCTTGCTAAGCCACCAGCCCTGGAATCTTCCTCTCAGAGTCTGCTCTGGGTAGTCTCCTACCCCTTATGTAGATAAACAGAGGTAATAATAGGTGGCATTTGGCTTCTGCACAGCACTGTGGTAAGAGCTCTTACATAACAGGATCCACTGAATTCTCCAGAACCCCATAATGTGCTGAATAAACTCTCAGCAGCAGAGCTTAGGGCTTAAGGGCACAGATCCTGGAGCCCTACTGTGCTGTGCAACACTTAATTGCTCAGTCGTGTCTGACTCTTTGTGACACTATGGACTGTAGCTCACCAGGTTCCTCTGTCCGTGGGGATTCTCCAGGCAAGAATACTAGAGTGGGTTGCCATTTCCTTCTCCAGGGGCTCTTCCCAACTCAGGGATCGAACCCAGGTCTCCTGCATTGCAGGCGGATTCTTTACCATCTGAGCCACCAGGGAAGCCCAAGAATACTGGAGTGGTTAGCCTATCCCTTTTCCAAGGAATCTTCCCAAACCAGGAATTGAACCAGATCTCCTGCATTGCAGGCAGATTCTTTACCAGCTGAGCTACTAGGGAAGCCCGGAGCCCCACTATCTGGGGTCAAATTCCAGTTCTGCCAGTGACTGGCTATGTGATCTTGGCAGGTTACTGCCCTCACCTATAAAATGGGGATAATAATAGAGTCTACGTCACAGGCTATTTATGAAAATTTGATGAGTTTATGTAAAGCATTGGTATGCTTTGTAGATATTTGTTAAGTGAACAGGTACCTCACAGGTATAAGGAGCAGTCAAGACTTAGGAAGATTAATTAACTTGCTCAAATCCACCCAGCTAAAATAGTTAGCTATTTATGAAAATTTGATGAGTTTATGTAAAGCATTGGTATGCTTTGTAGATATTTGTTAAATGAACAGGTACTTCACAGATACAAGGAGCAGTCAAGACTTAGGAAGATTAATTAACTTGCTCAAATCCACCCAGCTAAAATGGTAAAGCCAAGACCTATAAGATTTCAAAAGTCAGTCTCAACTATGACACTACGCCACCTCTGGTCAGGCCTACTGCACCTTCGTTTGCTTTGTGCACGCATGCTAAGTTGCTTCAGTCATGGCCAACTCTTTGTGTCGGATTTAGAATACTTCAAAAGGCCCACTATTCTCTGAGGGCGCTCCACCCATCCCTGGCTGGCTTTTGTTGGGAGACAACAGAAAGAGCCTGGGTCTCGCTGGGGCCACCATGGGGCTGAGGCCAGCTCTGCATCACTGTATATATTGTCTTGTCTTGTAGAGGCTGTGGTGGTGGTGGTTTAGTCTCTGAGTTGTATCTGACTCTTGCAACCCCCTGGACTGTACCCCACTAGGCTCCTCTGGCCATACGGTTTCCCAGGCAAGAATCTAGAGTAGGTTGACATGCCCTCCTCCAGGGGATCTTCCCAACTCAGAGATCGAACCTATATCTCCTACATTAGCAGGTGGATTCTTTACCACTGAGCCCCCTGGGAAGCCCACTTGAAGGGGCTGCTGTGTGTTAATTCTCAAGGGGATTTCTCCACAGACCTACATCTTCTTTATTTCATTGCTACCCCCTGCCCCCACCTGACTTCCCCCAAAAGCGGTGACTTTCCTCCACTACTGAAGTGAAAGCTTATGAGGACTGTTTTTTAAACTCAAAAATCTTTTTCTCTGTTTCCTCAATTGCCAAGGTTAATGAGCTAATAATTTAAAACATACGCAAACATGTAAGAGGGAAGATTAAGAAAATTCTCACTTGTCCCCTACATGGCTTCCTGAGGCTGTTTCACCCACCCAGGCCTTGACTCACTGGGGCCACCACAGCCTGCTCTTGGGACTTCAGGATGACACACCTGGCAGGCATGACGAATGTCCTTATAAGGCAGCTGCTGGGCCCCCCAGAGGCTTTCCTGGCCTGCGTTTCACTTGGGAGATGAAGCAATGTCCTTGAATGGGAAGGGCGGGGGCTGCCTGATCTCAATTCTCTGTAGCCCCACTCAGACGGCCCTACTTCCTCTTCTCATGGTTCGAATATGAGAAATCTCATTACAGGAGAACCTTAAGAAGGAAACCATTTATTTCCAGGCTATTCAGTGAGCACAATTTATTGGTAATCTCATAGGGTCACTATTTACAGGAAAGGTAAGAGCCAGATGTTGGGGATCCAATATAGTTTCATTATTTTTTCTTTTGAGGCCCTCAAGGTCCATGCAGGGCTCAGGACTTAGGAAAGGAGGTAACTTCTTTAGTTAGAAAAGAAAAGGAAATTTTAATATCTAATGTCATAGGTATGAAGCACAGGGTTTTACACATATCACCTCATTTAATTCTCAAGGTGATCTGTGAAGTCAGTATTTGGGTATATAGTGGACTTTCCCTGAAATGTCTGCTCTGATCTATCTGGCTTCTCTCTAGAGCCCAGGATCAGCCAGGCTGAGGCCCCTTGGGTTATTTGTATTTTAACCTCAAAGGGTGTTTTCTGCTTTTCAACCTTAACATTACACAGGGCTCAGATCAGTTCCAAAGGCTTCCTCCCAGCTCAGATGCCCAAATAAGCTGCCCCCACCAAAGGCAAGTGCTCGACTCCCCGGCTGCCCACAGCCATCAGGAGCCCTGGAGCCCAGGAGACCTTGCGCACCTGCAACTCCACCTCTTTACCTTAGCCCATCGTGGGGGGCGGTGGGGAGTCCGCAGCCCCTTCTAGGGCTTCATATCTGGCTCCCAGTTCGCACCCCATGCCATCCCCTCCAGTTAGCCTGCTCCTATCTGAATTCCAATCTCAGTCCTAATGCCTTTTCTTCAGAGGAGGCTGAAGAAAAGCCTCTGACCTCCTCCTCACCTTAAAGGGCAGCCCGATCCTTGCGTCCACTTTCCCTTGCCTTCTTTCCCTCTCAGCAGTACCTGTCTGGCTTGCCCTCGTGTATTTTCTGTCCATCTCTCCACCAGCATGATCACATCATTAAGTCAGGGATTCACATCAGTTTTGTTCACTCCATGTGCACAGTGTCTAGGAAAGACCTGACATGGAACAGTCACCCAAAACATTTGTTGAATGAATGGACTGTTCTGCATGGTCAGGAGAGAAGAATTTTTATTTTCCTGGTCTGAAAGGTAAGAGAAGAAGACCTTGAGATAAGAGGGGGAAGGGTGGGGGGAGGGAATGGGAGGAGAGACACAGAATGAACTGAGAGAAGAGACAGGATGTAGTCTGAGACTGTTCTCCTCTGCAGGTTACTCCGAAGCGTGGGAGCCTACACAGGCTGCTAGAAGAGGGGCCATACAACATAAACTTTCAGAACATGGGCTTTGCCACAGACTCAAAATTTGAGTCTGGGCTTCACCATTTACTAGTTGTAAGGCTTTAAGCGAGGAATGCACCTCAAGGCCTCAGTTAAATGGGAGTAACAATATTGCATCACAGAGCAGTTGGAAGCCATAAATGAGGTACATGTGTTCAGCACGTAGCACCAAGTCTGACTCCTGGCAAGTGCAGAAGAGAAGACAGCTGCGCATGCGCCTGCCATCACAGCTATGATCCTCCTGATTACAAGATTACTCCGGTGATTGCCTCTTCAATTTTCACTGACTCTCAGTTGATTACCATTTTCCAAAAAGCAACAAGTGGTTTTGTTTTTGTCTTTTGCTGCCATCCGGGAGAGACTGGTGAATAGCTGGGGGTTTGCTGTGGGTGCTGAGAGGCCAGCGTTGCTATTCAGCCTATGAAACGACTTGCCCCTCACGCAGCCCTGGGGATGAGTCTCTGCACTCAGCCGCCTTGAAGGTTCTGGGGAATATGGCCGCAAGTGAGAACCCCAGGGTATCGCGGGCCCGTGAGCGCACTGAGCACACAGGACAGGGCACAGCCTGTCCAGCCGTGACGCACGCTGGCTCTGTGATCCCCGCACCCCGCAACCACTCAGCCTCGTGTTCTTCCTGTGGAAAGCAGGACGGTGTTTCCTGGTCTCTGCTTCTACCGGGTTTGAATGACCATGACACGAAAGAGGTTATGACGAACAGCTTTGGCAGTCCTAAACTGCTATATAAATCCCCGACCGTCATGATGTCATCAGCATTGTCTGCAGCGGGAGGGTGCCCGACTAGCTGACTGGGGATCCCTGGCTCCATGGACATCTTGGTGTCACCCACACCCTGTACCTCATAGACAAACGCCCTGTTCGTGGCGCCAGGATCAAATACCACTCAATGATGTGTCCCCGGCGGGGTTAGAATGACACCAGGCTCTCATTCCCAGGAGCGCCACCACTGCACCCCCCAGTCAGGCTGGTGGGTGTCTGCCAGATGTGCGAAGGCAGGAAATTAGCACCAGCTCTGAATAAACATCTCTGCACTGTCGTAGTACTGGACTCATGGAAGTCCCACGGCCCCCCGCCCTGACGAGACAGACACGTTCCAGCCCTCCCCATCCCAGCCTCAACGTTTCTGGGAAGCGCTCGCTCTTAGGTGGCAGCAGTGTCCAGGGCTCCACGATGCCTCCTGAGGCAGACGGGCAGGGACAGGATATAGTGGCGCCCGTGGCCTCAGCCCGTGGGTCAGACACCTGGCCCAGCCCACAAAACCAAGTCACCTCTGAGAAGCAGCTTTCCTTTCATTTGGCCAGAGCCGGCCCCCAGCTGCAGCAGGCAGGGTGCTTGCCTCAGGCCCTACATGCATTTATGAGATAAATGTTAACTGAGTGACTACTGTGCACTCTGTACTAGGTGCTAGGAATGCACCAGTGAACAAAACCGACTTTGAATTTCCCTTCCCTCATGGAACTTCCATTCTAATGTGGGGACGATGGGGGACAGAAAAGAAAAGGTAAAGAACTAGATTACGAAGTGTGTTGTTTAGTCGCTGTGTCCAACTTTTTTGCAACCCTGTGCATGATAGCCCACCAGACTCCTCTGTCCATGGAATTCTCCAGGCAAGAATACTGGAGAGAATTGTCATTTCCTTCTTCAGGGTGAGGTGTGTTAGCAGATGACAAATGATGTGGGAAGCTGACTGGGTGGGGAGGGTGAGGGTGAGTGCAGGGGGAAGGAGGAGCAGGTTCCATGGGGAGGTCCATGGAGAAGGTGGCGCCTGAGACAACCCCAAGGCGGCGAGCACCTGGGAGGGAGCAGGGGAACATCCTGCAGAAGGGAACAGCCAGTGCACAGACCCTGAGGCCTGGCCACCACCTGATGCGCTCGAGGAATTAGGAGACCGGTGGCTGGAGTGGCTGGGGGAAAGTAGTGAGTTGGGAAATGAGCAGGGTGAGGTGTGGAAAGCAATCCTGGCAGGTGACTGCAGGAGAAAGGGGGTTCAAAATCAGCTGGTGGCAAAGGCTGGCTCTGGTTTGGGGGTCCTAGGAGTCTATATAATGTGGGCATGCCTTAAGAAAACCTATGAAATCACAAATATGAAATTAGGCACAGAGTTTTGGAACTGCAAGCGAGGATCCCTGGAGCTCAGTTTCCTTAACTTCCCAGTGGTGGAGCAGTGGACCTGAGGCCTATGCTTGGGGTGGTCCTAGGTCCCTCCCTCCCTTCTTTTTCTCTTTTTCCTTCATTAATGAGAAAAGATCCCATGTGAAAGTAGCCAATGTATGTAGACCTTTCCCAATTAAAAAAATCATAATAATTTTTCTTAAAGTGCCAATTGTTATCTCTGTCTAGGTGGAGACATTTGAGCAAGTTTGGATATGATATTGAAACTTTGGTAAATTTGTTTCAGTGGGATTAGTTGTAATGCAATCTTTTGCCTTTGGGAATAAATCAACCAAGAAGCATTTATAGCACAGTTGCCATATTCAGAATGCAAGTCCTGGAGGCGTTTTCCCGTCTGGCTGTGAAGTCAGCGCCTGTGTCTGTGGAGAGAGTACTTGATGGTGCCATGGCATTGCTTCTTGGGCCCTACACTTGATTACTTCTCTGCTTATTTAATACGCTTTCCCTAGGGGCATCCCTGATGGCTCAAGTGGTAAAGAATCTGCCTCCAATGCAGGAGACACAGGAGATGCTAGTTCGATCCCTGGATTGGAAAGGTCCCCTGGAGGAGGGCCTGACAACCCACTCCAGTTTCTTGCCTGGAGAATCCCATGGATAGAAGAGTCTGGTGGGCTACGGTCCATGGGCTCACAAAGAGTTGGCCACGACTGAAGCAACTGAGCACACAGAGAGACTCTCACACACACACTTGAGATATCAACCACCCTCTGTCAAGCTTAGTGGCAAATCAGTCTCCAGTCTGACTTTCCGCTACCTCCTGGGTGGTTTTCCAGGAGGCAGAGAGCTGTGGTCACACTCCCTGATACCCCTTCTCCACACAGTTGATGGGAGTGGCCTGCCTGAAACACGTATATCTATCCACAGCTCTGCTCTAAGCAGAAGCCTGTACTAGTTGCTGTCCTCCATATCAGAGGTTCAAACATGGAAATGTAACTCATTTTTCAACTAAAATATTACACTGAACACTCATAGAAGAAACAGATGGAAAGTTATTTTATTAGTAGACATGTACTCTACAGGCTATGTTTATAACATTTGCTTGTTATGAAGCCAGCCCCTCTGAATAATGAGGCTAATTTCAAAAGCACAAATATTTGAAAATTCACGGTCATGGATACACTTGCAGTTTATATTTTTTATTTATTTACTTATTTTAGTGTAGATGATTTACAATGTTAATTTAATTTCAGGTGTAGAGCAAAGTGATTCATATATACATAGATATTCTATTTCAAATTCTTTTCTATTAAAATTATATATTTTATAATAAATATGTATTATAAAAATATAATATATTAAAATATATTAAAATAAATATAAATATTAAAAGTTTTATATATATTATATACAATTATTATATATTCAGTGTATAAAGTATACTGAATATGCTTTCCTATGCTCTTCAGTAGATCCTTGTTGGTTATCTATTTTATATTTAAGGATCTGTTAATCCCTACCTCCTGATTTATCTTCCTCTCACCCCTTTCCCCTTTGGTAACAGTAAGTTTGTTTTTTATGTCTGTGAGTCTACTTCTGTTTTGTAAATAAGTTCATTTGTATCATTTTTTTGATTCTCTATATAAATGATATCATATGGTTTTTTATCCTTATCTGACTTATTTCACTTACTATGATAATCTCTACCTCCACCCATGGTGCTGCAAATGGCATAATTTCATTCTTTTTTAGGACAGACTGATATTCCATTGTAGGTGTGTGTGTGTGTGTGTGTGTGTGTGTGTGTGTAATCTTCTTTATCCATTTGTCTGTTGATGGACTCTTAGGTTGCTTTCATGTCTTGACTATTGTATGTAGTGCTGCTATGAAAACTGAGATGCATGTATCTTTTCAAATTAGAGTTTTTGTTTTTTTCTGGATATATGCCCAGGGGTGGGATTGCTGGATCATATGACAACTCTATTTTTAGTTTTTTGAGGAACCTCTGTACTGTTCTCCATAGTGGCTGCACCAATTTACATTCCCATCAATAGTGTAGGAAGGTTCCCTTTTCTCCACATTTATTATTTGTAGACTCTTTGATGATGATGCACTTGCAGTTTTAAATCATCCTTGGCATCAGTGTATTCCTGTATTTTTTTCTATTGCCCAATGTTGAGAAAGTTTGATTCAAGATATAAGTAATAAAATTAGCAACATTTTTATGTTTTATTTATACACAGCCTGCCTTGCCAACTTGGGATGCTCTTAATTAAACAAATCTGAGATCTGGAATGCAGAGGAACAATTTTGAGTCTAATAGTGAATCATTAACAGTATCTGCTTTCATTGCTTATGTTAAACGTGAAAGTCCCATCAGAAGTAGCTCAAAGTCAGGAGAGGTGCACGTGCGGTGTTATCTTGACTCTACAGCTGACCATTATGCAAAGGGAGTGAATGTAATCACTAGGTCTTGTCAGCCTGCATCTGGTTATTCAGTTTACTGAGGTTGTGCATTTGTGCAAATTGATGCAAGAGGGCACACACTGGCCTGAATTTTAGGAGATCACCTGTACAGAGATACGGTCTTTCTAATCAATGTCACTTGTATTAAATATTCAAAATCATGAACCAAACCATAAGAAAAGATCAATTCTCACTCTATCAAAGAGCATTTGCCCAGTTACATAAATTAATGCATTGGTGGTCTCCAATATGGTAGTATTTGATATAAAGCACGTGTGATTATGTTGATGTAAAATAACAGTTGATTTTTTAATGATTTAAAGTACTTATTGTACTTTTAATGATTTAAAGTTCTTTAAAGTACTTATTGGACTTCCCTGTAGCTTAATGGTAAAGAATCTCCCTGCAGTTCAGGAGACCTGGGTTTGATCCCTGGGTTGGGAAGATCCCCTGGAAAAGGGAATGATAATCCACTACACTATTCTTGCCTGAAGAATCCCATGGATAGAGGAGCCTGGGAGGCTATAGTCTGTGGGGTCGTAAAGAGTCAGACATGACTGAGCAACTTACACTACTAAAGTATTTATTTTGAGTCGCTTTCTTTAAAAATTATTTTATTTTTTAAATAGGGAGCACTCTCTCAGAGCTATCTGAGATGCTGCCTCCCAGGCTGCAGTCCTCATTTTGCTCCCAGTAAAACTTAACTCACAACTCTAAAGTTGTACGTGTTTTTAGTCGACAGTTATGGCACAACGAAGTGACCCAGAATGGACTTCCTTCCTTCACCTGGACTCTACGAGGAACTGGAGCTTTGGTACCAGCTGTGGCCCCTTGCACCCATCAGCCTCCTCAGCAGACTAACTTGGATGCCTCAGGCATGACCTGCAACCAAGACTGGAAAAAGACATAATTTAAGAAACTGTCTCCAACCTGGATGGATGGACCTTTCTGTCAGATACTGTTAACTGACTCATGCGCAGTGAAATGGAAGGGAAATTGACTCTTGAATTAACTCCGACTTCCAAAGGCCCCTAAGCTGGACTGGTCTATAGAGAGGCCTGCTGACCTCAAACTCACTTTAAAACGAGTCTCAAAGAGGAAGCTGCACTACACTAGGGTGAGAAGACGACAAGATCAGAAGTAGACAGCTTGCCCAAGATGCTGGATCTGATTCATATGATCATTTACACTGTTTTCTTTATTCCTTGGACCTGTGCCTATCAGTCAAATGGTTTGAATCATGGATATGATTCTACACTAGTTTAAATCTCAATTCAGTTGTTGAGTTGTGGCCAATAACCTGTGTCACCTTGGTGGATTTCCCTCTTTCAAGACTCTGATTCGATACACCTTAGGAAATTTATTTTAGATGAGAGTTCAGTCCTGTTCTGTCTATTCATGATATTACTAGATGAGATCCTCTCATCTGGCCAATTAATAATACCTGCTCTGATCCTGGCCATAGATTTAAGTTTTCTCTTAGGGTCATTCAAACTCAATCAGAGTGATGAGAGCTAAGTCTTAATCAAAAAACTAACCTCTCATCTCTTAAAAGGAAAACTCCCACAATTATGGGATGAATCTATATGCTTAACACCAGACTATGATCATTTAAATTTAAAAGCTCCTCTATGTTGGAAACAATTAAATCATACTAAAAATGACCAACCTGGTAATATTATGAGACAAAGCTGGGTGCTTTATGAACTATGCCTATTATTACCCTTAGAGAGAGAAATTGGTATGGAACTCAGTGGATTTGTGGCACTAATTTATGGCCTTGATATCTACAGGGATGGATACAAAGGTGTAGCCTGGATTTCCATGAATTTAAGGTCATACACATTAACAAATTAGAGGTAACCCCAACCAATCTACCATTGGTATGATCCCAATTGGTCAAAGCTCTGTATTCTACTGGTATAACCATTTAGCAGCTTTTTGTGTGTGTGTGTCTTCATTGAGGTTGGAGGATATAATTGGCCATATCGAAGCCTTAACAACTTTCATAAGCTTTAAATGGTAGTAACTGGGCTATTAGCGTATTGAATTCTGAGATCTCTATGATAAGAAAGGCAGTGCTACACAACTGCAAGGCCCTTGACACTTTACAGCACCACAGGAAGATAGCTGTGCTACAATCCAAAGTGAATGCTATATTTTCATTCCTGATAAATCCTTTAATGTAATACATTTTATGAACCATATGAAAAATCATATTTCTGCCTAAGTGACCCATTCCCTAGTCTTGACAATCTTTTAAAAAACTGGTTTGGTGTGGGAGGCTCATGGCTAAAATGTTTAGTTTTAATTCCACTAATGTCATTAACTATACTACTTATATTTTGCCCGTTTCACAAGATTATTGTTTCTTGTATTACCAAGTGTATGACTGAGCCTCTAATGAAAATAATGATGACTAGACTTGATATATATATGATCAATGATTGTAATAGTGTAACTCTAGATATGGGAAGATGCAACAAAAGGGAATACTTTCCTGGACCATGACTAGAAGACAGGTGTCCAGCGATCTTTGACTATTAAGACCTAGTCCAATAATAGCACATTGAGCGGCCTATCAGCAAAAACTTTCAGAACTGGGAACGAGCCTTCCCAGTAATGTGAGAATGGTCATGAAAGGCCCCCCAAGGTATGGTCTGATTTATGACCACAAGGGGGCCGTGTCAACTACAAATTGACACTTACCAAGAGCATTGCCAACGACTGAACAGCAAAGGCATCTGCCATCTGCCTCTATGAGACGGAACCCCACACTGCTGTAGCTGTTGACCTTCAACACCCCCTGAGGGAGTTCAGGGTGGAGTGAGGCACTCTGTGCTCCAGGGACAGGTCTTTAGATAGTTGGAGGTTTTTAGGAACCGATTTTATGATCTCAGTCCTTGCATCTCCTTATATCTAGAGAAGCACTAAATTCCTTCATGGTGACATTAGAGCCTCAGGACTAACAGAAAACCCTTTTGTAAACTGAGTGCCTAATGGTATTGAACTCCCCATTCACCAAAACCTTATATATTGACCTTACCCCACTGCCACTTTGGAGCAGTGTTTCAAAGCTACCTGAGATGCCGCCTCCTGGGCTACAGTCCTCATTTTTCCCCAGATAAAATTTAACTCACAACTCTCAAAAAAAAAAAAAAAAAAGTATTTTATTTTTTAAATAGAAAATCCATGGTCATGGTCCAAAACCCAAAAGATAAGAGAAGGATATTTAGTGACAAATCTTCTGCTGCCTCATCCTCAACCAGTGTTCTCCCCAGTACTTTTCTTCATTGTTACTAGTTTCTTTTATTCCAACCAGAGATTGTGTGTGTGTGTATGAGTGTGTGAGTGTACGAGTGTGTCTTAATTTAGGCTACCCTAGAAACAGACCTTGACATAAGGATTGAAATGTGGCTATTTATCTGGGAAGTGCTCCCAGGAAACTTCTGCAGGGACTGGGGCATGAGACTGGGGAGGGAAGGCAGCCAATAAAGGGAAGATCATGTTGTAAATCCCACCATAGACAAACAGAACGTAAGTTCACTGGGGAACTCTGGGAGCCAGCATAGGACACGTGGCCCACTATTATTTCTCCCAAAGGGAAATGAAGCTGGTGTTTTATAACCAACTGCATTGTTTGAGGTCTGTGGGGTGTGGGCAACCAGCCATGTGGCCAGGCTCAATGAACCCGGGTGGTCAGAAAAAGTTCTTGGTCAGCGCAAGAGCTGGCACTTTGGAGCATGCAGGTATGGCCTGAAATGTTAAGAAGCAGGAGGTATCTGTATAGCATCTGCTACAACATTCTCCTAAAAACATTTAGAAAGAAGTTGACCAAACATTTGCAGCAATTTTGGCTCAGTCCCTCAAATGCCAGGCTTCCACAGGGCCTGGTCTGAAGGCTGTTGGCATTCATGGGAGCATCAAATGAAGCTTTCCAGGGTGTGGCTCCCATCAGTGATTCCTGGTTCTCGTTCTCACCTTGCTGCTGCTGCTGCTGCTAAGTCGCTTCAGTCATGTCCCACTCTGTGCGACCCCATAGACAGCAGCCCACCAGGCTTCCACGTCCCTGGGATTCTCCAGGCAAGAACACTGGAGTGGGTTGCCATTTCCTTCTCCAATGCATAAAAGTGAAAAGTAAAAGTGAAGTCGCTCAGTCGTGTCCGACTCTAGCGACCCCATGGACTGCAGCCTACCAGGCTCCTCCGTCCATGGGATTTTCCAGGCAAAAGTACTGGAGTGGGGTGCCATTGCGTTCTCACCTTAATCACAGTCAAATTCTAACCCAATGATAGAAGCCATCTGCACTGACAGGCCTCGGATATCATGTAGCACTACCTCCTGCTCTCTTGACCTGGGAGCACCCTTTCCTTCCTCTTTCTTGCCTGATGCCACTTATTCTCCAGATTCAGGTGAATAGAAAGAATTAATTTTCCTTTGGGGTTAGTAGGGGGCTCACTGAGGCATTTTAGCCCAGAGTCTGAGAGACACTATGCTCTCAGGAATGATTATCTTTCCACCTCCCCATCTGTCGGATGCCTTGGGGAATATTCCTTGTCACCCTCGAGCTCAACTGGGAGTCCACTCTGCTCACTGTCCTAGCACCCTGGGCTTACCTACTGGAATGGTCTGCTTGCCCGTCTGTCTCCCCCAGTGGTACCAGGAGCTTCTTTAGGGCAGGAAGCAGGCTTTGCTCACCTCTGAATCCCTGTGGTTGGCAGTAGGGCTCAGTAAATGCTTCTGAGTAGAATTCACCTGAGGGCACTGCACCACGCCCCTTCTTTGCAGCATTTGTAGGCATCCTGAGGGAGAAATCGCTGCACACAGGGTGGCCCTTGCATGTGTGTTAGGTGGCCTTATGTAAGGTACACATATGTAACGGAGGTTGCTGCCTCCTTCCTGGGGAGAGACCTGTAGACCTGCTCCTTAATTTGCATGCAAGATTGTTTCTGCTCTTTCTTTTTCGTATTTGTTTAATGGATAGGCAGGCCCTCTGTCCATAAATATTTCCGGAGTCCCTACTATGTGTTGGGCGCTGTTCTAGGGGACGGAGATAGAGGGGTGCACATGACCGAAAGAGAGTCTACCTCAAAGAACTTACTCTCATGTGGAAGATGTAGAATTCATTTGGACTAGCCTTCTGTTGCCGTCAGAATCTGAAGAATCTGGAAGAAGGGGAGCTCCTCTGGGACTGGGTGATGAAAATCTCAGGCAGTTGTAAGTAAAGGCAAGGGAGGCAGACACCCCAGTAGGAGGAGGGAACCAAAGGAGGTCAAGGACAGCTGTCATTTAGAAGCATACTGAGCGTGTCTGTGTTCAGCATATGGATGTCATAAAGAGATAAAAGCCCCAGTCCGTTCCTGTAAAGATCTGCTGTCTATGGTGGGAAAGTCACAGTAATCCTGAGGATTATCTACTGGTGGGGACCATCTAGGCAACAATTTTTAAAGACTTTCACTTTGGAAATATTTAGAGATTCAAAGAATGTTGCAGAAAATGGTACAGAGAGGCTGTGTGCACTGTCCCCCAGTTTCCCCTGTTGGTAATATTTACATAACTGCAGGACAATGTCACTGCCAGGAAACTGACATGAGTAAAAGGCACAGATCTTATTCACATTTCCTTTGTTTACATATGAGTCTATGAGATCTTTTCACATGTGCAAATGTGTGTAACCACCACCTCAATCAGGATATAAAACATGTTGTCATCACAGAGAATCCCCAGTGCTTCACCTTTATAGTCACACCCTCCCCAACTCCCCAACCGCTGTTTAGTAGTGAGTTTTGAAAGTCCTTTATGTTCTAGACATGAGTCCTTTGCCACACGTATGGTTTGCAAGTATTTCCTGCTAGTCTATAACATGTCTATAGCATGTCTATAGCTAGTCTATAGCATGTCTTTTCATCCGCTTTACAGCATCTTTCACAGAAACAAGATTTTAATTTTGATGAAGTGCAACTTAATGTTTCCATTTATGGATTGTACTTTTAGTGTCATGTTTAAGAACTCTTCACTTTTTCCTAGATCTCGAAGGTTGTTTATGTTTTCTTCTAAAGGTTGTATAGTTTTACATTTAAATCTATGATCCTTTATGAATTAATTTTGTATAAAGTGTGTGGTTTGAGTTTTGTTTTATTTTTTTGCCTATGGATATTCAATTGTTAGCCTCATCTGTTTTAAAAAAACCTATCCTTCCTCGATTGAGTATCTTTTGCTCCTTTGTCAAAAATCAGTTGACTGTACGTGTGTGGATTTATCTCTGGCTTTTCTATTTTGTTTCATTGATCTATGTATTTATTCCTCCATAAGACACGTTATCTTGAATACTGTAGTTGTACAGTAAATCTTAAAATTGAGTGATTCCTCCCACTTTATTCTTCTTTTCTAAAATCATTTTCTATTCTAATTCCTTTGCCTTTCACATATATTTTATCATAATCTTGTCTAAATCAATAAAAATTTTGCTGGGGTTTTGATAGAAATTGTGTTAAAACCTATAAATCAACTAGGGGAGAATTGACATCTTTACTAGGTTGGGTTTCCAAACTGTTAACATGGCATGTTTTTCCATTTATTTACATCTTCCTTAGTTCCTTTCATCAGTGTTTTATAATCTTTTGAAAACAAGTCCTATGCATGTTTTGTTAGAATTATGTCCATATATTTTATTTGGGAAGGGATGTAGTGTAAATGGTATTATTTTTTTAACTTTGGCTTCCACATGGTCATTGACAATATATGGGAAATACAATTGATATTTTAATATTGACCCTGTATCCTGTCACCTAGCTAAGTTATTAGTGCTAGAAGGTTTTTTTGTTTGTTTGCTTCATTTTTGTTTGTTTTGGGCTTTTTAGAAAAGATTCTTTGGGATTTTCTACATAAACATATGTTATCTGAAAATAAGGATAGTTTTATTTTTTCCTTTCTAATATGTATGCCATCATGGGTGGATTATCAACTGTGAGAATCATCCAGGCCAAAAAAAAATGTTTTTAATTGCAAATATTCTATTTTCCCACTCTTTTTAGATTATTTCCCCATGTCCACTGTGTGTTCAGGGAATGCACACTCACTCTCACTTCAGATCAAGCAGCTATTATTAGGAATAAAAACATCTGGAAATCATAAGATAGCACATCATAGAGCCAAAGAAGGAGGATCTGGGGACTGTTCACATCCCGCCTCCTCCCTGAGCAAAGGTCATCAAAAGATGACTCTGGGTACCATGTGTTAGCTTGGACAAGGGCCATCCAGGCCTCAGCTAGCCTTCCCAAAGCTCTCCCAGGAAAAAGCAACCCTTCTCCCAGGACTGGCTACAACCAGGGCCTCCCTGAAGGCAGACTGGGAGCAGGGACTGACCCTGAGGTTGGAGGGGAAGTGGGCGAGGCATTGAGAAGGTTGAGGAGGGCCTTCACTCATCTCAATCCAGGTAGATTTTCAGCAGGCATGTGGGGGACATCACTGTACTTTTCTTTGAGCTGAGACACAGCTTCTATAGGTCTCATGTGACATGAGTTTAGGTGTGATTGGAGAAAAGAAAAACAAGACAATGTTTTTCTTCCCACTGGCAATGAAACTGTATAATGCAAGGAGGATTCTGTCCTTGACACCAGGAAACCACCGAGGCCAGAGTTGGATGTGTGGACCCTAGAATCATCTGTGATGTATAAGCAATGCTGCCTTAGCAAAGGGATCCTGTACAATGAAAACTACTTACCCAGATTGCTTGAGGTATTTTAATCCTAGTGCTATTTACTTTCCTGATTAAGTGTTGGGCAATTCATGGCTAGAATATACTGAAATATTATACTGTATGCAATGCTTAATCCACACATTTGTTAAAGGCAGGTATGTTAAAAGAGGCTGAAACAAGGGAATGCAGTTCTCTTTGATACATGTTTGACTGTGGAGAGAATTATTTAATCTAAAGTAGTAAGATATTTTTATCCACTTTCTGAAAATCAAGAGATGAAAATATATATATATCTTTTTAAGCTAAAGCTATCTTGAAAATAATAAAGTGGAAAAAAATTTCAAAGCAAACTTAGTTAATTGGGTTAAGTTAAGTTAAGTGGCTCAGACGCTCCGTCATGTCAGATTCTTTGCAACCCCATGGACTGTAGCCCGCCAGGCTCCTCTGTCCATGGAATTTTCCAGGCAAGAATACTGGAGTGGGTTGCCATTTCCTCCTCCAGGGGATCTTTCTGACTCAGGTATCAAACCCTTGTCTCTTGCGTCTCCTGCATTGGCAGGCAGATTTTTTACTGCTAATGCCACCTGGAAAGCCCAGTTAATTGGGGTAGTAACTTCTTATTGTTTCTGAGTTCTCTACCAAACACCATACAAAAGTTAATAAGTTCTTACAGCTCACGCAGTTATGAGGCCAGCAAGTCCCTAGACCTGCTGGATGAGTCAGCGAGCTGGAGGTCTGGGAGAGCTGGGGGGTTAGTCAAACCAAGTGTAAAGGCCTAGGAATCAGGAATGCTGATGGTGTAGTTTGTGTCCAAAGGATGGTAGCCTCAAGACCCCAGAAGGACCTATGTTTCCGTTTAAGTCTGAAGGCAGGGGAAAAAAAAAATGATGTCCTATTCTGAAAGCACTCAGACAGGAAAGGATTCTCTCCTACTCAGGAGACGATCAGCCTTCTTGTTCATTCAGGGCTTCAGTTAATGTTTAGGCCCACAAGCATGGAAGAGGGAAATCAGCTTTACTTGGCTTATACGCTCACAGAAACACCCAGAAAATGTCTGACCAAATATTTGAGGACCCATGGTCCAATCAGGCTGCCATGAAATTAATCATCCTGGAAACATGGGCAAGGACCAGTGAAAGACTGCTTCAAAAGAGTGTGAAATTCTGGAGTGGACTTCTGATTACATTCTCAAAGAGGACCAGGTTTTCTTAATCCCCTTGTAAAATATGAAGACTTTCTGGAGAATCATTTTAAAAAAAGAAAAGAAAAATATTTATTTATTTGGCTATACCCATTCTTAGTTGCACCATGTGGAATCTAGTTCCTTGACCAAGGATCAAACCCCAGCCCCCTGCATTGAGAGCTCAGAATCTTAGCCACTGGACCAGCAGATAAGTCCCATGAATACACCCTTAAAATTACAATAATGAATATCATTCTCTGTGTACTTACCCGGTGCTGACTACTTAGCAAACATCTCACTTAATCTTCTCACTAACCCTGCTCTCTACTAAGCTTATTCTCTAAGGAGGGGATATGAGTGGTATCAACATATGAGGAAATCAAGGTTCTGTTAGGTAGGTAGAATAGGGAAAAGGAGTCCAAAATGGCGGTGGCTAAAAGACAAGGAAGGTCCGAGGACCAGAGTGAAGACTTCAGGCAGAACAAACAGAACAAACAGCACTCCTGGCTAAGCCCAATTTGCATAGGGCAGGCCCAGGAGTGCTGTTTGTTCTGTTTGTTCTGCCTGAAGTCTTCACTCTGGTCCTCGGACCTTCCTTGTCTTTTAGCCACCGCCATTTTGGACTCCTTTTCCCTATTCTACCTACCTTACAGTTCCAAGAACTGTGTACTCATCAGTGTGTACAGTACTTGGAACACAGTAGGTATTCAATAAATATTATTGAATGATGGTAATTAAGTCTCTTGTTAAAGGCCATACAACTAGAAGTGGTGAAGTTAAATTTCAAAACCAGATCATTTGACCCCAAAATCAAAGGACTTCAGAGAAACACCATGAGCACAGGCAGGGCAGGAAATTTGTAACTTGGAGTTTAGGCAGTTGCACCTCTGACATTTCATCTGACTCCTGCATGAGGTAGGCCAGCAAGACAGAGCCTGAAAAAATACCGATAATTCCAACAAAGCCTGTCAGCCTCTGGTACAGCTCCTTGAAAATGACTTTGAGCAACTGAGCCACACGCATTGGCAGACATTAGCTCTGGTACTGTTTGACTCAGAAACTCAACAGCCCCATTTCTGGCATGATTCTGAGCATAATTGTCTCCTGGGTTATTAATTCATCTTTTGTTCATAGCTGGAAAGATGGGGACAATGTATGTTTCAAAGCTGTCTGCGCTCTCTTGATGAACAGTGTTCTGTTCGTGGGAGGTGAAGCTGAGGGAGGAGGTCTGGTTATTAATTTCCAGAAGTTACGTTGTTCAGCCTCAGTGAGATGTTTATCAAGGGGCTAACACTCTTCCCAGTAACTTATTAGCTATATTTGGAGGCATGTTAAGTTTTGGAGGCCACAGGGCACTGTTTGATATGCGTCAGCAGTGATTCAGGACACAGAAGGTATTGTCATCACCCCCCTGAGTTGCTTCTCAGCTTTCAACCCAGGGGCAACTTTTCTCTAGGAACACTGGCCTTGAGCATTCCTTGGTGACTCCCTGCCCTGCTCGCTTCCAAGGCTATGCAGAATCTGTTTTTTCATCTTCAACAAAAATGTGTAAATTAATTTTAAAGGGGCATTTTGCTACTTCGTCTGAACTTGCCAAAGACTTGATAAGATCACAAAAAGGACAATGAGGTTCTTTCAATTATTTGACAATGGGTGGTGAGCAGTCAGAAGGGAGGAAAGTTGGGCATCATTTGAGAAAGAAGATTCATCCAGGCAGAGACCTGTGGAAATGCCCTGTTGTCCAAAACCAAAATGAGTCATACGAGAACAGATAATGGTTGTTCCTGGGAGGGACATGTTGACCTTCGACCTAAACCTGGAACTGGAGCCAGAGCCTTTGTTTGGGGCCATATCTCTTTAGGATATCATGTTTGTTGCTATGACCCACCTTCAAATCACATTTGGAATGTGGTTTTGCCTCTTCTCACCACAGCTCATCTGTACGCCCATCATCTCCCCTGGTGTTGCGCAGATATCCATATCCTGGCCTCCCTCCAGGCCGTTTTCCTCACAGCAGCCTGGGTAATCTGTTAAACCCGAGTCAAACATGCCTCTATTCTGCTCAAAAGCTTCCTGTGTCTCCTCACATCTCTAGAAGTAGAAGCCAGGGTCCTCTGCACCCTCCATGACCCAACCGTGTGATCTAGCCCCTCTCTTCCCTCGCTGACCTCCTCTCCTACCCAAAGGTAGGAGCCAAAGTAAGGGCTCAGGTTTCACTCTCCAATCTTAGATTGGCGGTCTAGGCTTCACCTCAACGCATCCCTCTCAGGAACAACCTCTGCCTTCCTCACACCTCCCTTGCCCTCTGGTCCCGTCATGTTTTAGGCATGGATCCATTTCCAAGAGCCTTTCTCTCCTCCTTGCTTGCTCTGCTCCAGTACATTGGTGTCACTGATCTTTCTCAAACACACCAGGCTCTCTCTGCCTCAGGGCATTTGCACTTGCTGTTTTCTCTGCCTGGAATGCTCTTCCCCCAAATAATTGTATGGCATGCCTCCTTATCTCCTTTAGGACTTTGTTCCCATGTTTCTCTCTTCTCTGACTATGTTATTTCCAACTCCTTCTTCCTCCCATCCCTCCACCTTAGTGCTCCCTCTCTTGATTTATTTTTCACATGAGCACTTTTCATGACCTAAAACATAATTATATATATTTTATTTATTATATCTTACCAATTCAGGGGGCAGAGATTTTTTTTGTCTATTTTGTTTATTGTTGTATCCTTATATCCCTAAAGCTCAGAAGTGTACCTAGCACATCATAAACACACATTACATATTTGTTGAGTGTGGAAATGAATACATGGAGCATTAAATGAACAACTAAACTCTGCATGGTGCTAGTGGTAAAGAACCTGCCTACCAATGCAGGAGACAAAAGAGACATGGATTTGATCCCTGGGTCGGGAAGATCCCTGGAGAAGGGCATGGTAACCCACTCCAGTATTCTTGCCTGGAGAATCGCCATGGGCAGAGGAGCCTGGCAGGCTACAGTCCCTGGGGTTGCAGAATAGGACATGACTGAAGTGACTTTAGTGCAAACTCTGCCCAGACTTGAGCTACATGTGCATGGTGTAGAAGATATGCTGTCTGCTCTAAAGAAATGCATGATCCATTTGGGAAGACAGTAGTAGGGGAACTGGTCCTTCAGATGTTTTTGCTGTGAGACACAGGAACTCACTCAAAAATACTCTCAGGACTGAGATTGATTTTAAGGACAGCTGTTAACTAAAGCTGGTCCAAGAACCAGTAAGCCATGAGGAGCCAAAGGCCGCAATGGAAATCCCCTCTGCTCCTTTTCCCCATGGTTTCTCTTTCCTGTAGAGCCTCTGGCCCAACTCACAGGTCCAAGTTTGTTCTCTTCAACTGCCAGACTCCCCCCCCTCCATTCCTCACTCTGTCATCCAGATCCCAAGAGAGTGGTTCTGTCAGATGTTCACTGTCCCTGTGTTGGGCAGAGGCCCTCACACCTCATGGGTCACTGGATATGCCCATGGGTGAGCTGCCCTTGACCAGGTACCTACTCTTGAAACAGCCTTGCTCTAATTTCCTGAGCAGATTTGGGTCAGTCAGGCATGCTCAGGACAGGAAGAATACAACAGTTTGGAATTCTTTGGATTTTTACATGGATTATTTATAATTATAGATAAATTAAAAGCATATATAAGGAAAACTAGTCTAGAATCCTAAATACCATTAACACCTTGGTATACCCTTTTCCTTGCATGTATGTATGCTCATTATTTTTTATATTTTTTAAAATATACTTTTTAATAAAATGATATCTACTATATCATTTTATATTTTTGGTTTTTTTATCACTTATTAACCATATTTCATGAACATCATTTCAGTTCAGTCACTCAGTCGTGTCCAACTCTTTGTGACCCCATGAACTGAAGCATGCCAGGCCTCCCTATCATCACCAACTCCTGGAATTTATTCAAACTCATGTCCATCAAGTCGATGATGCCATCCAACCATCTCATCCTCTGTTGTCCCCTTCTTCTCCTGCCTTCAATCTTTCCCAGCACCAGGGTCTTTTCAAATGAGTCAGTTCTTGACATCAGGTGGCCAAAGTATTGGAGTTTCAACTTCAATCAACACCAGTCCTTCCAATGAATATGCAGGATTGATTTCCTTTAGGATGGACTAGTTGGATCTTCTTGCTGTCCGAGGGACTCTCAAGAGTCTTCTCCAACACCACAGTTCAAAAGCATCAATTCTTCGGCACTCAGCTTTCTTTATAGTCCAACTCTCACATCCATACATGACTACTGGAAAAACCATAGCTTTGACTAGACGGACCTTTGTTGGCAAAGTAATGTCTCTGCTTTTTCATATGCTGTCTAGGTTGGTCATAAGTTTCCTTCCAAGGAGTAAGCATCTTTTAATTTCATGGCCACAGTCACCATCTGCAGTGATTTTGGAGCCCCCAAAAATAAAATCTGCCACTGTTTCCACTGTTTCCCTATCTATTTGCCGTGAAGTGATGGGACCAGATGCCATGATCTTAGTTTCCTGAATGCTGAGTTTTAAGCCAACTTTTTCACTCTCCTCTTTCACTTTTATCTTGAACATCATTTCATGTCATATCCAGAGATATATTGGTATTTAATTATTGAATAGTATTTCGTTTTTTTGGATATATTGTAATTTATTCAACCAATTCCTCATCCATGGATATTTAAATTGTACCTAGATTTTTAAGTTATGAAATATGCTAAAGGAATAGTTGTGTTTTTTTTAAATACATCTACAGTTACTTTCTTAGAAAAAATTCCTAGAAGCAGAATTTCTGGGTTAAAGAACATAAACATTTAAAAAATAATGATATTAATCGCTGACATTTATTGAGCATGGTATATACCAATCACTTTACATGTCACAATTACAACATGCATACGAAGTAGACACACCTATTGTACCATCCTGCAGATGAGAACACGTTCGCAGAGACATGAAATTACTTCCCTAAGATCCTATGGCACGTAAGTGGCAGAACCGGGATTTGAATGCAGTAACTCTAGCATAGAGCCCTTAACCTCTAAACCATACTGCCTCCCAGGAAAAGTAGGACCTTTTGGTAGAAGGAAAGGCCCTATTAGGGTCCTCAAGGGAGGTTAGCCAGCTATAAGCAGGACTGACCCAACAGGCCACATGCTGCTGGTAGATTCATTCTTTAACAAATGACGTCTGGAGGGCCTCTAATGAACAACAATGTGCCCCTTAGCAACATGCAGCTAAGGTGTTTCATTTTTGACCTTTCAAGGTAGAGTTGATTTGGTATCCAGCCAATAGACCCCTGGTTGGGAAAATATTGACTTTACTCATGAAAGGACTGGCAGTTTAGCTGGCAAGATCATTCACTCGTCTTGATAACTTGTGTTTCTGGAAAATTACTAGCCTAGAGGAGCCTGGCAGGCTATAGTTCATGGGGTCACAAAGAATCAGACATGACTGAAGTAACTGAGCACTCATGCACTCTAAAAATTGCAATACAAGGTTGATAAGTCCAACTTCAGGGTGATAGAAGGGATGCATGAGTGCATGCTAAGTCATGGGTTGCCATGCCCTCCTCTAGGAGTCTTCTTGACCCAGAGATCAAACCTGCATCTCTTACGTCTCCTGCATTGGCAGGTGGGTTCTTTACCACTAGCACCACCTGGAAAGCCCAATAGAAGAGATTAGAATGGGCAAAAGGGAGCTATAAGTGACTTTCAAAAGGCGGACTGGAGTGGGAGGCCAGGTGGCTGCTGGGCGGCTCTCTCATGGTTGAGTCATAGGTGAGCAGGTGTGCACTTGGGGAGGGATAACAAGTCTAGACTTCATGAAATAACAGTCCTCCAGCCAACAGCAAGAGCAGGACTAGGTGTGACCCAGAAAAGCAAACATAGCTTTTTTTCCTGGAGATAGTTTATGATGATGTGGAAATGGCACCTGAAAGGTCTTGGCTTCCTTACAGGTACAGGGATCGCACATTCCCAATGAAGAATTAGTACAAGTGGTCTGACACATAGTCATCTAACGAGTCAGAGTTTGTAGAAGACCATGCCAGGAAATCTTACAGCCCAGGTAGAGAGTGCTTGACACTGAGAATTCTACCCCTTTCATCTTTTTAACTGCATGTTGCTGGTGTCGTTTACTCACAAAGTTGTGTCCGACTCTTTGTGACCCCATGGGCTGTAGCCCATCAGGCTCCTCTGTCCATGAGATTCCCAGGCAAGAATACTGGAGTGGGTTGCCATTTCCTTCTCCAGGGGATCTTCCCAACCCAGGGATCAAACCCGGGTCTCCTGCTTTGGCAGGCAGATTCTTTACTGCTGAGCCACCTGGGAAGCCCTTTTAACTCCATACTTTAAAGACATTTATACAGATAAAATACATACATCTTTTGGGTACATACTTTAAGATATTTATGCAGATAAAAAATGCAAAACTATGTTACACATGCAAGCATATACTGAAAGGACATCCGCTAGGTTTGCCTTTGTTCCTTGCCCATACAGTTTCCTAAAACAGAGCTCCCCTCACCTGTGTGGAGAATGAGGAGCAGGCAGCAGCACCCCTGAAAAGAGCATCCTGCCCTGAGTATACTGACTTGCCCATCATCTTCCATCCTTCCCGCGGCACTTTCTCAGGTATGTGGCTAGGTGTCTGCAGCGGGCACAGTTGGTTGTCTCCTCCCATGGGCCTGGTACCACCCTCCTTCCTAACTGAATCCCAGTTCTATTCAGTATCCCTTCCTTAGTGAGGCCCTTGTGCTTCCAGGTGGGCTGTGACCATCCCCAGCTTCCTGAGGCTGGGTTTTGATGAAGTTAAGCTACTTCGAGTGACCCTTACTCTTCCTCTTACTAGAGACAGTGTAAGCCTGAATATGTGATACACTTCAGACCAATAAGAACCGAGAAGATTAGCTCCTTCTTAAAAGAGAAAGAGGGATATTTCTTTTATTTGACATTTTTATGTTTTTACGTGATACTTACAGCAGTGGCTGCCATTTTATCCCCACAAGCTAATAACGTAAGGGCAAAGCAGTAGACTTGCGCAGAGGGCGGCAAAGCAGAAAAATGGAGAGAAACTGGGTTCTTAGTGATGTCACTAACTTGGGAGCCACCCTATCACAGGGCTTTTTGTTATGTAAAATAAGAAATGCTTCTTGTTGTGTGAGTCTTTTTGACTTGAAATTTTCAGTTACTTGCAGGCAAAAACATTTTAATACAATCCCCCAATATTCTCATACCCAAAGAGCTTCTGGCCAGCAGTAGGTGATGTTAGAAACATCTGGCATCTCCTCTCCTCCTCCCTCTCTCCCAGGGAAAACATTCTAAGAGGCATCTTGGCTATGAAAACAAATTAAACAGAATTTCACCACATTGATTGGAAGAGGTGGCGTTGATTGATACACATCCCACATCAACCAAATTAGTTCTGAGAAATGTCGCCTGGAATTCTCGAAACCAGGATTCTGAGCTCAAGACTTCAAATGTTGGTGGTAAGCCTTCAAAAATTATAATTTTTGGCACACCAAATGTTTTCAGACAGCTATTTATCTCACTCTCGGGTGCTGGGTGCCAATAAATTTTACTAGTTTATTACAATAACATGTAGTGTTTCAGTTCAAGACAAGATTAGTAATAATTGATGATGTGGATAATCTGGCTCTAAAACTCATAAAAATCACAATTCCAGTTCCATTTAAGGAGAGTCAATGCCATTTAGATTAAGAAATGACCTAAGCTTAATCCAAAATGGTTATAAAATTTTGAAAGATTTCTCCCTTAACTCTCATATAAAACCTAGACATCTGATATATCACCATTCTCTGACTATAAGATGAAGACATGTTTCCTATTTTAATGTCCAGTAAAATGACCCAGAAGCAGCTCTTCTTTCTACAGTACTCTGGAAATCTAGTATTTTATACTCATAGTGTGTGAGGGCAATGAGAGATAGTTTTACCTCAGCAGACAGCTAGATCCATGACTATCACAGATCAGGTGACCAGGAAGTTCACAAAATCTCTAAAATTATCCTCTCTTAGCCTCTCTTAGGATTCAAAAAGAACAAATATAATTCAATATCACAGATGTTGCTAAAAGCCAGCAGCAGGCAAGGGCCTAGGACTTGTATACTACTAGTTGGTGAAGTTGGGTGCACATACCCTCTTCAGGGCTTGAGAAGAGACTCATTTGAGGGAAGTTGGGGCTCTGAGTTGCTATGATATGGACATTAAGTAAAGGAATGTGACTTTATTTTTTAATCAAGGGATCACTGCATAATCCTCATTTGCTTTTTCAGATGGGTTTTCCTTCCTTTCCACCATGCTCTGTGCCCCAGGAGGCTGGAGATTTGTATCCACAGGCTTCTTGGTCCTCGAAGCCTCTGGTTGGGTTTGCCAAGGAGTTCTCATAAAAGGCTAGAAGGCTGACAGAGAGTGAGGATGGGTCTTTATTCCCTCCAGCTCCCTCTCGGCTCCTGTGGGCAAGCCCCTGCCGTCTGTTATTCCCAGGTTCTGGTAACCCCTTCAGGCCTAGGAGCAGGACCAACTTCCCATGTTGCTAAGCTCTGGGCACCTCATCACCCCTGACTGGTTTCACTGGACAAGAATTAACCCCTTCTCACCTTTGTCAAGGGCCTCTCAGGTGGCACAGTGATAAAGAATCCGCCTGCCAATGCAGGAGACACAGGTTTGATCCCTGGGTCGGGAAGATTCCCTGGAGGAGGAACTGGCAACCCACTCCAGTATTCTAGCCTGGAAAAAAATCCCATGGACAGAGCAGCCTGGTGGGCTACAGTCTATGGGGTCGCAAAGAGTCAGATACAACTGAGCACACACACACACACACACACACACACACACCTTTGTCATTGGTCCCTTTGTTGATCTTTCCTCAGTTACTGTCACAATTACAGTTCCAATTACAGCTGCTGTTGGTCTCCTCTTGGGCCTTGACTGATGATATTGTTCAAATGCCCAGGCTGCTCATGAAATAAGAGCACTGAACCAGCAAAAAAAAAATATATATATATATATATATATATATATTTAACTTAGAAAATTTTTCTTCTTGAAATTAAAATGTGTTTATTTAGGCAAAATATGAGGTCTCATTTCATGACGATTTTGGCTATAAGCTACTGTCATTTCTTAATCCTGATTGCCCCTCCTGTCCCTAATTCCTTCCAGGTACTTGCTGAGTTCTTACGAATTTGTGATTTCCAGACAGCTTGCTGTCCCCTCTTCCCCCTGGTGAATCTCTGAGTCCTTAATATGGAAGTCTGGCAAAGAAGAAACATCATTGGCTTAGGTTTCTGCCTATGAAATCATGAAGATAATGAATCAAATAAATGAGATCTGTCTCCTAAGAAGTTATCAACAGTTTAGTTAATTTCCACCAAGGTTTACTGAAAGCCTATAATATACAGGCTCTGGGGGTTCAGAGACATTTAATATACACTGTCTGACTTAGAGAACTGAAGGCCTGGTGGAGATGTTCTAACCCTTCACAAAGGGGAGGGCAGGACAGTGAGTTGTTTGGAAATCGTGAATTGGTCGCCACTAGCAAATGCCACTTAGAACTCAGCAATAGGTGGGCAGTTTAGATGCAGAACACCAGTTTTTAGCCAAAATGTTCATGCAGCGGGAACTCAGATTTTTCATACACACACCCTCAGTTTTAAAGGGGAGGGGAATAGAGTTAGGGTCCAGGAAGGAGTGGACTCATAAACACATGAGTGTTGCCATATGCACTAAATGCTAGAATGGGATTGCATGCAGTGTTATGGGAGCACCAAGGAGCACTGGGATCTACCCGGTATTTGAGAAAACTTCTATAAGACAGTAACTGGGCTGCACTTTGGAGAGAGTTATCCAAGTGAAGAAAGATGGGCATCAAGTAAGGGAGGAGAGGAACAGTGAGGGCAGGCACAGTGTGTGAGGACAGCTAACCACAGCTGCACGCCCAGAACAGAAAGAGGCTCTGGCAACAAGCAGGACGCAGAGGGCCAAGTGAGGCCTGAGACCCACGACCGTGTGCCACACTTTGGGTGTGCACCCAACCCCTTCATTTATTATGCTCCTTAATCCTGCTGCTTCCCTGGGGCTTAGAACAAAGGATGACAAATTATTAGAGACTTATCAATGGAGAAGACATCAATTAAAGCCTGTATAGCAAACTGTACTTTTACACTTTTCCTCATCTCCTATGTAACTGACTCCCCCACACCCTTGTTTCTTTGATTTAGCTGAAGATGGTATTTGAACCAGAATTCTAACATACCTCTTTGTGAGTTTCTCATTTTTTCCTGGGTGTCTCCCGTGAGATACACATGTTAAATAAACTTCTATTTTTCTCTTATTAATCCATTTTGTTACAGGGACCCCACTGAGCATTTAGAAGGATAGAAGGAAAACAATTCTTTTTCCTCCCCTACTTTATCTATAATTTATCTATCTATCCTTCTACCTATCCATCTATCCATCCATCTATCTTATCCATTCATCCTATCAGCTCTATTTTGCTAGAGAACCTCGTGTAATACTGGTAACCTCCATCAACCACTATAGGAGTGGTGCCAAGGCAGGGCAGACTGCCTCCCCCTAACTGGTCACTACTGTTAGTAGTCAGGAGCCATCATGGTGACGGGCAGCAGCCTCCATGCATAAAACCTACCTGGTGAGTGCTTCCTTACAAAGCCAAGGCTTTCTCTAGGCATTTGGAAGGGGATGACCACCCTTTCTCCTAGGATACTGCTTCTTACCTGTGGGAGGGGAGATTACAAGGCTTGGCCGGTTCACTGTGATATGTGGGCTCCAAAGTGAGGGACTGGATTCTTTATGGAGTTCTCCAGATGACCAAAGGACCCCCTCTTCCCAACCCCTTCATGCTTGCTCAGATGCTTCAGAGCGACCAAACTGGGTCCCTGTAATTGTCATGGGACACCTCACAGGTGCACAGTGCTGTGGCCCAAATACGTTGAAAAGGAAGCCAAGTAGAGCTGCATCCCTCACAGGAATGCACCCCTCCTGCCTGCTCTGGGGAACAATGCTCAGGCCCTGGAGAGGCAGCAGCTACAGGAGACGCTTTAGCTGGACAGGGAAGCCTGGCATGCTGCAGTCCATGGGGTTGCAAAGAGTTAGATACAACTGAGTAACTGAACTGAACTGAAAGGAGACCCTTGTTTCCTTATCTAACACAGTGAATGTCATCTAATGTAGGAGTTACTGCAAGTCACAATGTGGGGCCGATGACGAACTAAACCCTGCAGGGACCCCTTTCCTGTGTGATGGCCAACCCAAGACAGCATTTCAGGGGGCTACAGAGATATGCAGAAATGTGTTGCACAGTTCAGTTCAGTTCAGTTCAGTCGCTCAGTCATGTCTGACTCTTTGCGACCCCATGAACTGCAGCATGCCAGGCCTCCCTTTCCATCACCAACTTCCAGAGTTCACCCAAACTCTTGTCCATCAAGTCGGTGATGAAATCCAGCCATCTCATCCTCTGTTGTCCCCTTCTCCTCCTGCCCTCGATCCATCCCGTCATCAGAGCCTTTTCCAATGGGTCAACTCTTTGCATGAGGTGGCCAAAGTATTGGAGTTTCAGCTTTAGCATCAGTCCTTCCAAAGAATGCCCAGGACTGATCTCCTTTAGAATGAACTGGTTGGATCTCCTTGCAGTCCAAGGGACTCTCAAGAGTCTTCTCCAACACCACACTTCAAAAGCATCAATTCTTCAGTGCTCACCTTTCTTCACAGTCCAACTCTCACATCCATACATGACCACAGGAAAAACCATAGCCTTGACTAGACGAACCTTTGTTGGCAAAGTAATGTCTCTGCTTTTGAATATGCTATCTAGGTTGGTCATAACTTTCCCTCCAAGAAGTAAGCATCTTTTAATTTCATGGCTCCAATCACCATCTGCAGTGATTTTGGAGCCCCCCAAAATAAAGTCTGACACTGTTTCCACCGTTTCCCCATCTATTTCCCATGAAGTGATGAGACCAGATGCCAGGATCTTAGTTTTCTGAATGTTGAGCTTTAAGCCAACTTTTTCGCTCTCCTCTTTCACTTTCATCAAGAGGCTTTTGAGTTCCTCTTCACTTTCTGCCATAAGGGTGGTGTCATCTGCATATCTGAGGTTATTGATATTTCTCCCGGCATTCTTGATTCCAGCTTGTGCTTCTTCCAGCACAGCATTTCTCATGATGTACTCTGCATATAAGTTAAATAAGCAGGGTGACAATATACGGCCTTGATGTACTCCTTTTCCTATTTGGGACCAGTCTGTTGTTCCATGTTCAGTTCTAACTGTTGCTTCCTGACCTGCATACAAATTTCTCAAGAGGCAGGTCAAGTGGTCTGGTATTCCCATCTCTTTCAGAATTTTCCACAGTTTATTGTGATCCACAGTCAAAGGCTTTGGCATAGTCAATAAAGCAGAAATAGATGTTTTTCTGGAACTCTCTTACTTTTTTCACGATCCAGCGGATGTTGGCAATTTGATCTCTGGTGCCTCTGCCTTTTCTAAAACCAGCTTGAACATCTGGAAGTTCATGGTTCACGTATTGCTGAAGTCTGGCTTGGAGAATTTTGAGCATTACTTTACTAGCGTGTGAGATACATGCAATTGTGCACTAGGTTGAGCATTCTTTGGCCTTGCCTTTCTTTGGAATTGGAATGAAAACTGACCATTTCCAGTCCTGTGGCCACTGCTGAGTTTTCCAAATTTGCTGGCATATTGAGTGCAGCAATCTTTCACAGCATCATCTTTCAGGATTTGAAATAGCTCCACTGGAATTCCATCACCTCCACTAGCTTTGCTCGTAGTGATGCTTTCTAAGGCCCACTTGACTTCACATTCCAGGATGTCTGGCTCTAGGTCAGTGATCACACCATCGTGATTATCTGGGTCGTGAAGATCTTTTTTGTACAGTTCTTTTGTGTATTCTTGCCACCTCTTCTTAATATCTTCTGCTTCTGTAAGGTGCATACCATTTCTATCCTTTATCAAGCCCATCTTTGCATGAAATGTTCCTTTGGTATCTCTAATTTTCTTGAAGAGATCTCTAGTCCTTCCCATTCTGTTGTTTTCCTCTATTTCTTTGCATTGATCGCTGAGGAAGGCTTATCTTATCTCTCCTTGCTATTCTTTGGAACTCTGCATTCAGATGTTTATATCTTTCCTTTTCTCCTTTGTTTTTTGCTTCTCTTCTTTTCACAGCTATTTGTAAGACCTCCCCAGACAGCCATTTTGCTTTTCTGCATTTCTTTTCCATGGGGATGGTCTTGATCCCTGTCTCCTATACAATGTCACGAACCTCTGTCCATAGTTCATCAGGCACTCTATCTATCAGACCTAGTCCCTTAAATCTATTTCTCACTTCCTCTGTATAATCATAAGGGATCTGATTTAGGTCATACCTGAATGGTCTAGTGGTTTTCCCTACTTTCTTCAATTTAAGTCTGAATTTGGCAATAAGGAGTTCATGATCTGAGCCAGATCATGTCAGTCAGCTCCCAATCTTGTTTTGCTGACTGTATAGAGGTTCTCCATCTTTGGCTGCAAAGAATATAATCAATTTGATTTCGGTGTTGACCATTTGGTGATGTCCATGTGTAGAGTCTTCTCTTGTGTTATTGGAAGAGGGTGTTTGCTATGACCAGTGTGTTCTCTTGGCAAAACTCTATTAGCCTTTGCCCTGCTTCATTCTGTATTCCAAGGCCAAATTTGCCTGTTATCCCAGGTGTTTCTTGACTTCCTACTTTTGCATTCCAGTCACCTATAATGAAAAGGACATCTTTTTGGGGTGTTAGTTCTAAAAGGTCTTGTAAGTCTTCATAGAACCATTTAACTTCAGCTTCTTCAGCATCACTAGTTGGGGCATAGACTTAGATTACTGTGATATTGAATGGTTTGCCTTGGAAATGAACAGAGATCATTCTGTCGTTTTGGAGATTGCATCCAAGTACTGCATTTTGGACTCTTTTGTTGTCCATGATGGCTACTCCATTTCTTCTGAATGATTCCTGCCCACAGTAGTAGATATAATGGTCATCTGAGTTAAATTCACCCAATCCAGTCCATTTTAGTTTGCTGATTCCTAGAATGTCGATGTTCACTCTTGCCATCCCCTGTTTGACCACTTCCAATTTGCCTTGATTCATGGACCTAACATTCCATGTTCCTATGCAATACTGCTCTTTACAACATCGGGGAGCCTGCAAACCAGCTGGGAGTGGAGATCACCCAGCATACCACTGAGGCTGAGATGGAGGTTTAAGCCTAGAAAAGTTAACTTCAGGAGAAGGAAGGAAAGATGGTGGAAAGAATGAAAAAAAGGGAGAAGGAGAGAGAAAAGTGAATTAAAAAAAAAAAAAATTCCTGCACTTGCTCTGGGCTGAGTGCACACATTTTCTCATTAACCCTCACCATAGCTCCACAAAGAGAGAGCTATTATTACTCCCAGGGCATGCAGACACAAAAGGGAAGCACAGGGGTCAAGAGATTTGCCCACTGTCACCTGGCAAGGATTCTAACTCCCACATGCCTGGCTGCAGGGCTTGGGTATATATGGAAGAAGAAGGTGAGATGGAGGGGACAGAGGACAAATGTTGGGGGTGAGATGTACAGAAAGACAAGCTCCTGGGTGCTAGGCATTGAGGTTCCTGGGGTCACAGGGCTAGAAATGAGAAGAATAGGGAATGGAGTGTCTGCTCCCCCAGGGTTAAGAGGGCACTTCCTTAGCATATAGGGTGAGGGCTCCAGATAACCTTTGACTGTTTTTCCTGGATTCTTCTCCCTGGAAACATGTGCTTTGTAAGTTGCACTCTTTCTTATTGATGTTTGTCTTCTGTTTATTGACCTGTTCCCTTGGAGCTGCTCAGAACGGTTGTGGCCTGTGGCCGCTTTTCCTCGAAGTGGAACCGGAAATTGGGAGCAATGGGAGCAAGAAGGGAAAGGTGGGGCCGTCATGGCTGTGGGTGGCCAGGAGACTGCTCCTGGCCTCTTGGGAACCCGGCCCACCCACGGAGCCCTTCCCTCCGTGGAGCTTTCTCTATTACCGGCAGACCCAGAGGCCTTTCGGCAGACTCAGGTCCTCTGCAATTTCCATGGGCCCAAATCCTTCTCCTGAGGCCTGTGCCTTTGCCAAAATGGGCAAAGGATCCTGTGGCTGGAGGGATAATTGGAGATGCGTGGGCCAGGCAGATGTCCACATCTGACAAGACCAGCACTTTAAACAGCCTGGAGAGAATTTCAGTCAGGCAGGAAGACTTCTGTACCGACATCCCACTGTTCCCTGGCCATAACCTCATTCTGGGTATTACTCAACAGCCCCTCCAATCACACAGAGCCTCAATCTGAAACCATATGGAAAGGAAATCTTTATCTCACCCACTGCCTGGAAAGCCTGCTTTCAGCCTCCAGGTCTTGGGGGCAAGGAGGCTGCCATGGTGGCGGGGATGACGGGCAACCTCTCCCCACCACCCCCTCCTCCACTGAGGGTTTAGCATCCAGACCTGCATCCGGTCTTGCTGTCTTCCAAGAACGCGTGCAGGCCTGAGAGGAAATGGTCAGCCTGGAGCAAAATCAGGTGGGTGAAAGCGAAAATGAATCTCCTTTAGGTTCCCCTTGGGCTTCCATTTGTGGTATTACTGAAAGCAGGGTCAAGAGGTTGTCTGGTTCATAACCCGGGACGAATCCGCTTCAGAAGCCTACTGGGGGCCAGCAGGGAGGCCCTGTGGGGCTGAGTCACACTTGCCAAAAGTGGTAAGGCAGGCAGCCCCCTGCATCTGGAGAGGTGGCCTTACCCAGGAAGGGTCCTTGTCCCTGCTCCAAGCCAGCTGATAACCAACCCCTGAACTTTTGCGTGTGTATATTTTAACAGCATTGTTGAGATGTAACTATATAACAGTGTTGTTGAGATCTACCATGTCATCTACCATTTAAGGTAAACAATTCAATGACTTTCCGTATATTCACAGGGTTGTGCAGTTATCACCACACTCTAATTCTGAAAATTTTCATCATCCCCAAAAGCAATCCCACACACCTTAGCTGTCACCCCCCTTTATAACCTTCCCCACCGCCCACCCCCAGCCAGACCTAGGCAACCACTAATCTTCTTTCTTTCTCTTATCTATTCAGTTGATTCTGAATATTTTCTATAAATGGAATCGTATAGTATGTGTTTTTTTCTGGCTGGCTTCTTTCACTTTAGCACAATAGTTTTCAGGCTCACCCATGTTGTAGAATGTAAAAGTGCTTCACTTTTTTGGTGAAAAACATTTCATTCTGTGGGTGTACCATGTTAATTTAGCCATTCATCATGGACATTTGGATTGTTTCTACCTTTGAGCTATTGTGAATTATATGCAATGAATATTCATGAACAGATTTTTGTGTAGACATGCATTTTCAGTTCTCTTGAGTATATTCCTAGTAGTGCAACTGCTAAGTCATATGGCGAACTCTGTTTAATCTTTTGAGGAACTACCAGACTTTCCCAGTGTACCATTTAGCACAACATTTTGCATTCTTTCCAGCAGTTTATGAAGGTTTGAATTTCTTCACATCCTCAACAAGCATTGTTTATTTTCTTTTTCTGATTATTGCCGTCTTAGTGGGTGTGAAGTTGTATTTCATCATGGTTTTCATTTGCATTTCCTTGATGGCTTGACCTTTTGTTTTTTGAGAGTTCAAATCTGTTTTAGAACTTTAAACCTTTCATCTTTCAACCTAGTCTCCTGCTCTTGGCAGCCAGAGGAGTGGAAACTTTTCCCTGAGCCATGACAGCATCAGCTTCCTGACCACCCTGAAAAACTGGGGGTTCATTCTGCTGTTTTTTTGAGATTTGCTCACCACTAACACCTTGCCTAGAAAATCCCATGGATGGAGGAGCCTGGTAGGCTACAGTCCATGGGGTCGCTACTAGTTGGACACAACTGAGCGACTTCACTTTCACTTTTCACTTTCATGCAATAGAGAAGGAAATGGCAGCCCACTCCAGTGTTCTTGCCTGGAGAATCCCAGGGACGGCAGAGCCTGGTAGGCTGCTGTCTATGGGGTCGCACAGAGTCGGACACGACTGAAGCAACTTAGCAGCAGCAGCAGCAGCAACACCTTGTCAGTTGCTCTTCATTGAACTTTATACATCTCTCTTTATAAAAACTAGGATTCTTCAACAAGTTAATAGCAGGGGGAAAAAAGTGAGGAAATACTGTTCTAAATTTAAAAACACGTGAGACATAACAACCAAATGTAATGTGAGCATTGTATCTGTACCAGGATTTAAACAAATAGTAAAAAGACATTTGGTGGGTATTCTGAGAAAATTGAATATGTACAAAGTGTCAGATCACAGCAAAGAATTGTTTCTAATTATGTTCTATATGATGACTGTGATGTGGTTAGACAAGAAAAAGTTCTAAATATTTCTAAAGAAAATGTTATTAAAGTAAGTGGGGATAAAATGACATAATATCTAAAATTTACTTTAAAATATAACAAAAAGGGCGGAGAAGGCAATGGCACCCCACTCCAGTACTCTTGCCTGGAAAATCCCATGGATGGAGGAGCCTGGTAGGCTGCAGTCCATGGGGTCGATAAGAGTCGGATACGACTGAGCGACTTCACTTTCACTTTTCACTTTCATGCATTGGAGAAGGAAATGGCAACCCACTCCAGTGTTCTTGTCTGGAGAATCCCAGGGACGGGAGAGCCTGGTGGGCTGCCATCTATGGGGGTCACACAGAGTCGGACACAACTGACGCGACTTAGCAGCAGCAGCAGCACAACAAAAAGGGAAAAAGAAGAAATAGATGAAGCATGGAGAGCACAGTTTGGATGATGAAATATTGAAGTTTACTGTTCTCCCTACTTTTATACATGCTTAAAAATTTTTATAATAATAAAAACAAACACAATGGAAACACCCTAAGATCTGAATATAAACTATAAACTGAAAAACTTGATCCAATATTTGAGTCCCAGACGGAACACTCTGCATCTATATCATTAGGTCTGCTACTTGAAAAGTAACTGATTTCAATGTATCATTTGTGCTGTATTTTAACTTACAAGCTACAATATTAGCCAATGTTTTAATATTGGCTTAAGGCTTTTTTTTTTTTCTTTTGCGTATGGGGCCTTTTGATTGGCATTTGTATTGTTTCTCTTACATAGACTCCAGCCATAGGATCTCATCTACCATTTTCGATTCTGGTTTCTTCAAAGGGGAGCAAGAAGATACAGACACTGCAGAGCAATCTACATGTTGAATATCTCTACATATTTATTATCTTTCACCAAATACCAACATTTATTCCACATGCCAAAACTGACTGCAAATATCTATAGGAATCTAGCTTAGTTTACTCCTCATAAACTAACCAACAGCTCTGTTTTGCAGTCATGGTTAATATAGTGGGCTAGAAGGAGATCAGAAAAGCTTCTTCTCTATCTGAAAAAATTTGAATTAACTGACTGATTTCTCATCTTACATCAAGTTCTTTGAGTGATGGGTACCTGGCTAACAAGTGTGCCGAGTCTGGGGTAGGTCAAAGTGGTGCTGGCAGACTGTAGTTCCTTCCATAATTGGACACGTGGCTGGGACCAGAAGCAGCGCACAGGGGAAGGGAGCTGGCACATGAGGTGAGGAGGGGGAGCTTTTCCATCAAGTAGTGTTAGCGACTACCCTTTCCTCTCTGGAGATTTAATTTGCTCACCTGGTTCCCACAACAAGTTATACAGAGAATGGGGACAAGTGACTAAAATTCAAGCCCTCTGGACTCAGTCACAGCCTCTTCAAAATTCAGCTCACCCTGGGGTGAGGGTGGGCATAGCTGAGTATCTGTTTCTCACTCGCAGGTGGCTTGGTGGCCACATCCTTGTAGAACATGATGTGCTCTTTGTGGGAGCAAGAGAGAGAATGCCTGTGAATCACTGAACATCACAATTGGCAGGGGCTTACTCCAAGCATCCCATTTTACTGACGAGATTGTGTTCTAGACAGAGGGTGCGGCTTGTTATCAACTTGACCGCAGTGCTGACCATGTTCAACTAATAAAGATATGCTAATCATGGATTAATTCCAAACTTCTGCCTTCAATTCTATCAAACTTAGAAGGACACTGTGTTTCTGGATGATAATAAAGGAACAGAGTGACCACTGAAGTGCTAGCAAAGTGACGACAGCATATAAATGAGACCCATTGTTGAATGAGAAAAGATCTTCTGTGACCTTATAGTACAAAGCTTTTTGCTTTGTAGATGAGGACACCCACGCTTGGAGCAGGTAGTGAATGAATTAGCTAAAGAATGAACTAGGAAGAGCCAATGTCCTCGAAATTCATCATTTGAAATAGGTACTAGCTGGTCTTCTAAGAGCCTCATGTTGGCTGGGTTAATTTTATCTCATGCATCTCGAGGCTTCCCTGGTGGCTCAGTGGTAAAGGATCTGCCTTCAGTGCAGGAGATGCAGTTTCGATCCCTGCATTGAGAAGATACCCTGGAGAAGGAAATGGCAACCCACTCCAGTATTCTTGTTTGGGAAATCCCATGGACAGAGGAGCCTGGTGGCCTATAGCCTACGGGGTTGCAAAAGAGTCATACATGACTTAGCAACTAAACAGACTTTAGACAGACTTTCTCTGTCTCCAGTGTCTGGCACAGCACATAGTAGATTCTTGATAAATGTCCTTTAACTGAATTATTATTTAAGGCAACACAGCATAAGGCACAATATATATTCCATACAGAGATTAAAAGGTAGTCAAGACCACAGATGGCTGAAGGGGTAGGACATACTTCCTGAAGGAGATAGCATTGAGGTGGACCTTGAAAAATGGGAGGAATTTTGAGAGGTGGGTTATTCCCGTAGGAAGTGGGAAGAGCATGTTCTCCACAGAGGGAACAGCGTGTTAAGGACGCAGAGGGCAGGGTGTCCAGACGTTTGGGAAGCGTCTAGACATCCACCTCCATCCAGTTGGCTGCAGTGCAGCCCTGTAACAGGGGAGTTGGTTCCCTGATGGGCTTGCCACCAATGGCCCAGAACTCCGTCCTTCATCATCATGAGGCTCTGGAGAGGTTTATCGTTTTGCGGGTTGGGAAGGACATACAGGATCCATCATTGGAAAGAGACCTTGCAAGACAGTTCAGAGACAGGAATTTCCCCACTTCATCCAAACGCTCTGGCTGTACGAAAGGTTAGAAAAACACTGGTGACTGTCTCTTACGGAAAATACTTTCAGACCATTTAAGCTGTCAGGGAGATAAGCGTCCTTATGATGGTTCTGGTGATCCAGGCCCGTTCTGGCTCAGAAAGTACAAAGACGCACAAAGATTAAATATGCCGGAGGAAAATATTTGCTAAACATCCTCAGATCTTCAGAAAAGTTCAAGAGAAGTTCAAATTTGGGGCTGAGGTTGGAGTCAATGTTGATTTTATCAGCACCTGTTTGCCCAGAGACTTTAGAAGAAATGTGGTTTGTATTAGTACTGTTGGTGATGGACAGGGAGACCTGGCGTGCTGTGATTCATGGGGTCGCAAAGAGTCAGACACGACTGAGCGACTGAACTGAACTGAACTGATTAATGCTGATGGAGGAAACTGCAGTGACCATTGATTGAGTGTCTTCTTTTAGGCTCTTACGTATGTCTTCCCTAATCTTTTCAGTAACTTTGAAAGGTAGATATCTTTAGAGGTAAGTGGTAGGGGCTGATTTTGCCTGCTTAGCAAGCTTTTCCATCACCCTCCTATTGGTGGTGGCCACGTGACGGGGGATTGGCCAATCATAATCATTCATCTCCTGGCCACAGTGATTGGACCCAAGGAGTGGGCGATGACCCAACCTGCACCAATCACAGACCTTTCCTGAGACCGTTACCTTGATGTTGAGAGAGAGAAGCACTTCCTGCTGGGCTGAACTGAGATATGTGTGATGACGGTGCTGCAGTCTGGTCTCTACCTCTGCCCAGTCCTGCTGCCTTTACTCCCTCACAGGTGTGGGGCCTGAGCACTCATGTCAAACACCTTCTTTCTTATTAATCTATTTCTCAGCGTGATCTCCCAGGGAATAGACCAAAGAGGAGGAGAAGGAAGAGGATGACAGTGGTTGGGGTGAGGAGCTGATGTCCAACTTCACAGAGGATTTTTCTTCTAGTCCATAGTATAATTAAACATAAAAATGCAAGCATTCAGGAAGCCCTCAGAGCCTATCCAAAATCTTTATTCGCGGAAGGCTTAAACTAACAACTTTCCATCAGCTGCCAAGAGGGCTAGGATAGTTTGGAGGTGGTTTTACCTAAAGGCTGAGGAGTGACCCAGGTGGCCTCTCAAGAATGCTTCTAGCTTTGAGTCTCTGTCAATTATGTTTTATGTATCTGAGAGCTGTTTTGAATGGATTATCTCAGAGACACTTGTAGTTTGCATGGGCTGAGATTCAGTGCCCTTTGAGCTGAGCAGGCACTGGTGATGAGTGCCTCAAAAAAGGGATGGGATTTCAATGGCAGTCCAATAGAAAGGATTCTGCACTCCCAATGCAGGGGGCCTGGGTTCGATCCCTGATTGGGGAACTAGAATCCCATATCCTGTGTGGTGTGGCCAAAATTAAAAAAAAAAAAAAAAGAAGAAGACAAACTGGGGATGATGCAGCCTTTGGCCAGCCTGCTAACTCCAATCAGTCACTGTCACCGCTCCATTGCCGACATGATTGCTGACCTCAGGTCTAGGGTGGGCAAGTCCCAAGCAGGCATTCCAAGATCTAAGACACTAAGAACCCTCTCCAAAGCAGGGCAGAGACCATCTCAGCAAAGCTATGTGGTCTGGGGCTGGGGCTGCCTCACACAAGGGGCCGAATGGGGTCTGAAATCAGCCTGCACTCTGCTTGCTGAGCCGTGTGCCCAGCAGACGCTGTGCCCACCTGGAGGACACATTGTCTCTTTCTGGCTCACACAGGCACCACACTGACTAGTTTCTCCCGCCAGGAGCACACCTTCCTTCTTTCTAATCGTTTTCCCACATGAATTAAAAAGGAGTCTGAGGCCCCAGTATGAATGATCGCCAGGGACGGGGACACACCTATAGCAGGCAGGTTTGTTCACAGGCCACAGGCAAAAAGATTTAATTTGTTTTCACATTGAATAGGCTGATTACATTTGACAACTAAATTTCTCATTGTCCTCTCATCAACAAAAAGGATTTGGAGCCCTAGAGAAAGAACTTGCCTTTTGTTTCATGCAGGAAGTTCACAGTGTTCCTGTGAACTTAGCTCACAACCAGACAAAAAGATTAGAGCTGGGCGTATGGAGTTGACTCAAAAGCTTAGAGAGAGACCAAAGAAGAGCCAATATAATTTTTCTTTACTTCTTTTCTTGTGGCCATGCCAAAATAGACACATTAGTCAACATCTTGAAATCTTTCCTACCTGCACTACAGGTACCTGAAGCTGAGGTCTTGCCAGAGGCTTGCTGCAGCCCAGGCCTCATGGCATGGCCTCTTGGTCACTCTTAAGGGGCACACGGATACCGTGTAAGGGACAAGACTGGCCACTTCTGGTAAGTTGCATCCACTGCAATGACACACAGACTGAGGGCCTGGGGCTGGTGAGAGCGTTTAGCACATTTGTGCCCCAAAACCTTATTCTGAGTAAGTTGGGAAAAGCCTCTCTAGAGATACTAGAGAAATGAGAATAGAACTTGGCCTTGAGCTGTTCTCCGGGTCCATTTGATTGAATAACATTAGTAAACAAATGCATAAAAATAATATCTCAGATGAACAAGCTAGCCTGAATGATGGGGCCTGGAGTATCACTTGTTTGCTGTAATTTGAGCAACTTTGCCTCTGAGTTTAACATTTGCTCTTACTGAGGAACTTCCCTCTAATGGGAAAGGAACATAGTCACTATACCTTAGCAAGAATGAGTTTGTCATCTGGAACCAAGGGAATAAGAAGAGAGGTCTGGGGATTGTATGAGGGTTGGAATGATTGTTACCAAATGCAAGTTTGTGTACCTGACACACAGTGAGGCCAACAAACCAAAACATCGACTTTTGGAGCAGAGGAAGGTTTATTGCATGCAAGGAGATTGGATTGTTCATGCTTAAAAAACCCCCAAACTCCTCAAAGTGTTTCCGAAAGCATTTTTTAATGGCCAAGTGAGGGAAAGGTGTCCCAAGGTATGTGATCCTCTCGAGCACAATATTCTTTATTTTTTTTTTATTTTTAAAAATTAAAAATATGTAGTATTTATCTTTATTGGAGTATAAGTGCTTTACAATGTTGTGTTAGTTTCGAGCATGATTTTCTGATTGGCTGAAGGTGATCAATCCTTAGGCCCCAGAAGGTCTGGGGACTACATGCTCATGATCATCAAGTAGTTAATTTCTTCCATTTGGTGGTGGTTTTTAGCATCTGAAAAACTCAGGAAACATGCATCAAACACTATTTTCTGGATACTTCAGAGAGGAGCTACAGAAGATATGAGGATGGATCTGTCCCAGGAAGGCCCCGTAGGGTCCTGCTGGGTCACACAATGATGGAGGAAGAGGAAGTGAAGCGGGGAGAATGCCTGCTGTGTAAGTTTGGCCCCATCCTGTGAGCTCGCCTGTTCCGTGAACTTGTTCTGGGTTAGGCTATGTCCAGACTTAGCCTCTGTTTTGCAGCAGGGAGTTAGGAGAGGTGGAATTCCTTGTTTCTGCACAACAGGGGTGCCTCCGACTTCGAGACATAAACAACAAATGCCACAGCCTGAGTCAGACTTGGGCTGTGGGACCCCACCAGGGTCAGGGAACAGCCAGACTGAGAAGAGACTGAGCTCCCTGAGCAAATCTATTTTGAATTCCAAAGTTAGCCAGAAGCATCTAAGAAAATAAATGCAGCAGAAATAACTGTCAGCAGAACACAGCTGCTCTGTTTGTTCTGTGGGACTAGGTGCCGACAGAAAGCCCTCCTCTTACAGACAGAACAGCACCCAGTAGGATTTGGAGAAAAGAAGCAACAAAACATCCAGAGTGTTTATAACTTTGAATTACCTGAGTTCCTTGTGTTCCAAAGTGTTTTTCTGCACAAAAGATCTTAAATCATGTGGAAGTCCACTCATCGATTTACCCATCATCCACCCATCATGCACGTACCCACCCATCTGTCTGCCTATCCATTACCTGCCCACCATCCATTCATTCATCCCTCCATCCATCCATCCCTCTATCCACCAAATGATACTTGATACCTAGTACGTGTGTCAGTCCAAGGACAGTCAGCCACATATACGCATCTACTCACTGGGTGGGTAGAAAGTAGATAGCTCTTTTCTTTGGTAAAGGAGATAGCTGGCAGATATACTAAGGCCCAGTATGATGCAGTATATTGTTGTTGTTTATTCACCATGCTGTGTCCAACTCTTTGCGGCTCTATTGACTGCAGCCTGCCAGGCTCCTCTGTCCATGGGATTTTTCAGGCAAGGATACTGGAGTGGGTTGCCATTTCCTACTCCAGAGGATCTTCCCAACCCAGGGACCAAATCGGAGTCTCCTGCAGTGAAGGCAGATTCTTTACCACTAAGCCAACATGGAAGCCCCAAGATGCAGTATAGCATAGACATAAATAGCATAGTCACTGGAGTTAGCTGTGTTTTAATCATGATTCTGTCACTTTCTAGCCATGCAGGAAAGTTATCTAACCTCTCAGTGTCTCAGTTCCACTCTATAAAGTGAAAAATAATAGTAGTTCCTACCCTACAGGACTATTGTAAGGCTAAGATGAGACTATGAATGTAAAATGCTTATCACAGTGCCTGACACATATAATGTGCTCAATGCAACTTAACCAGTGATGTTCAAAGTAGGAATTTGAACAGAACCACAGTAAATTCTGCAGTGTCTAAAGAGGTAGTGAGAAAGGGGAATTTTCCAAAATGCAGAAAAATGTGTCAAAGGCCACAACCAAGCTCTGGGGACACTTTCCAATGCCCCAGCCTCTGGTCATGGAGAGAGGAAGCTGATGGTGGGGTAGAGGGGAGTTAAAACCTGGGGCTTTTTTTCCCCCAATATGTTTGTCTTCATGGAAGAGACCTAGCAACAACTGAAGCCAACAGTTCTGTCAAAAAGCATTCTGGTGGGGAAAGCCAGGGAATGGAGAATGTTCCCAGAAGATCAGAGGAAAAGATCAGAAGACCTACGAGGCAGAAACCTTGCAGGATCCTAAAAAGGGCAAACTGACAGCCAGGGGAGCCTGCAGAGACTTTGAGAGACAAGACACATCAGAGCCTGAGAGCCTGCGGGGCCCTGGCTCTTTTCTATTAAATATTCCCCAAGGAAGCAGTGATAAAGAGGAGAGTTAAAGGAGAGACAAAGCCCAGGATCAGACTAACAGTGACTTCTATAATCCCACCTGAATGTCTGGAGAAAGGAGAGACCCTGGTTTAGTATCACACATCTGGTGATACAGAGAAGCCAGATACTGTCTCTGGCGGAGAAGAAAGGTAAACACCCTAAAGAAATCCCACCTGGTCTCTGGAAAATGGGAGTTAGGGTCGGGAGAGGGGAGGATGCCATGATGAGTAGGAGAAGACTCTCTCTGATCCTGCGACCTGCAATTCAACTTCTCTGGGACTCTTTCTGTATATCTTGAAGATAGAGGGTAGGTCTCTGGACACCCCCTGCCGATGGCAGTGAGGCCCACCATCTGGCTGCCTCCACGTCAGAGGGACAGGATCAAGGCAAAGCCCGAGGAAGACTGGAGACCCAGGGCAAAGGAAAGAGGATTACTGGAAAATTCCGCCTGCTAATGGTGGATCTGCTCTGGGAGAAAGCCAGGCTACCAGGGCGTTCAGTTCAGTTCAGTTGCTCAGTCATGTCTGACTCTTTGTAACCCCATGGACTGTAGCACGCCAGGCCTCCCTGTCCATCACCAACTCCGGGAGTTTACTCCGGGATTATTTTTCCTGAATTATCAAAAAAGTAAGAGAGTTCCAGAAAAACATCTATTTCTGCTTTATTGACTATGCCAAAGTCTTTGACTTGTGTGGATCACCACAAACTGTGGAAAATTCTTAAAGAGATGGGAATACCAGACCACCTGACCTGCCTCTTGAGAAATCTGTATGCAGGTCAGGAAGCAACAGTTAAAATTGGACATGGAACTATAGACTAGTTCCAAATCGGGAAAGAAGTACATCAAGGCTGTATATTGTCACCCTGCTTATTTAACTTATATGCAGAGTACATCATGAGAAACGCTGGACTGGATGAAGCACAAACTACAATCAAGATTGCCAGGATAAATATTAATAACCTCAGATATGCAGATGACACCACCCTTATGACACCACAGCTACCAGGGAAGGTGCTGGTTATCTCCAGGCTTACACAGCATAGAGCGCACTGCTTTGAGGGCAGACAGTCCTGAGATTCCAGCAGAGCTGCCCTGAGGATTCTGGGACAAACTGAGTTTGTCCAGTATGTGTCCTGTGCAAGACACACACAGAATCCCACCTTATCCTTTGATACTCACCAGGGTTGACTCAAATACCCAATCAAAGACCCTGGAAAGTACAAATCAACCCACAGATATCTGCAGATTCTAAGAAGGCTTATTCATTGTCAGCCTCGAATTGGCTCCATGTCTGACTCTGCTCCCTGTTCTAGAGCTGCTATCCTGGTTTTGCATCACAGTGACCTTTGTAGAACTCATTCCCTTCCCTTGGTTTCCAGTAAAAAAGCTGGATCCACCAGCTTGTGTAAACACTTGTGGTATAGACTCTTCTGAAGGCACAAGGAAGCTGTGGAGGTGGTTACTTTGGAGCAGAGCGACTGACTGAAGATTCTGAAGTAGATTTCCTTGTTTGTAGGGTTTCATTGGCCTCTCAGCAATTAGGCTGGTCATCTTTCTTCTCTCTCCACTCCCCTCCACAACTGGTAAAGACCAAGACGCTGACGTAAAAGGTGCATTGGAATAGTTTGTTCAAACGTATCACATTGTGGCTCGGTAAAAGCAATATTTCTACATCATAACCATGCTGTGGTTTTTAAATATATGCTTTAAACTATTAACCTCTCAATCAATATTTATAAATTAACACACATTATATGTGATTTGGGACTTCCCTGGTAACTCAGACGGCAAAGAATTCACCTGCCAATGCAGGAGAGGCCGGAGACGTGGATTCGATCCCTGGGTCAAGAAGGTACCCTGGAGTAGGAAATGGCAACCCACTGCAGTATTATTGCCTGGACAATCCCATGGACAGCAGAGCCTGGCAGGCTACAGTCCACTGGGTCATGAAGAGTTGGATACAACTAAATGATTAACACTAACACTGCCTAAATAATAAGTGATTTTAAGTATGTATATGTAATTAAAACAACACATTAACTATTATACACAGATGTGTCTGTTTCATTTATATCCTAACACATTTGTATATTCACAGCAACAAAACCTTAAATGCTCCCTGGATAAATGGAGATGCTCTAATATTCAGAGTTACCTCATCCTTGTTACTTACCCAGTGTTTTGTGTCCACTGCTTCACTCTCCTGGAAGTGGTAGCTGTATCTCCACACACACTGTCCAGCGCAATGTAACAGTCTGTCCTCAGTCAAAGGTTGTTGAGTTGTTGCTGTTATTTTAGAGATAAGAAATGGCAACTCCAAAGGGTTAGAAGGAGCCAAAGCACACAGCCATTAATGAACAGAGGTGGCTGATTCTAGAATAGTTTCCAGCATCCCAGCCAGGGCACAAGCCACTCTACCAGGCAAGGACTCATTCCTCCTACACCTTTGGGAACAGAGCCCCATAATGAGGCACAGATTCTGCAGAGCCTTGGATTGGAAGCCACAGAGCTGGAGATATCTGGAGATGTGTTTTTCTTGGATATGACCGTTGCCCAGGCCACACGTAATTCTGGCCTTTGGATAATTTGTTATCAATTATGATAGCTGGGAACCAAAATTGGCAACATTTGATTATTTGGTTTAGAAAGTTGCATTTTTTTTTTCATTTCAGACATTATCTCTTTTATTTTCACATTCTTTTCAACACATGATAGTAACATTCTCTGTGGCCAGCAATGTGCTTGTGGGGCAAGCACATCCCTGGGACTCACTTTTCAGAGTGGACAAGCTCAGTGGAAAATTTGCAGATGTATGGGAATGTACGGAATGTGAGGAAAAGGGCTTTGACACAACAGGAATTGCAGCAAGGTTGGTCATGCTGCAAGCTGGTGTGGTTTGATTGCCAACAGTAAATTTAATTATGGAATAAAGAAGATTTTTTAAATCAGTTTTTTCAGATTTTGGAAATATATTCTCACGAGTTGAAAAAATGTAGTCTCCAAATATAGTTTTAAAAACAACACTTTAGACACTTCTGGTGATCCAGTGGTAAAGAATCCACGTTGCAATGCTGGGGACATGGTTCAAATCCTGGTTGGGAACTAAGATCCCTCGTGCCTTGGAGCAAATACTAAGCTGGCGCACCATAACTAAAGAGTCCACGTGCCACATCAAAACATCATACATGACACAAGGAAGATCCTGCATACCTCAACTAAGACTCAACGCAGCCGAATTAGTTCATTAATTTAAAAAAAACACTTTAAAGGAATGCTACCATTCTCCTAAATAGGAAGTGTGTGTGTGTGTGTGTGTGTGCACGTGTGCGCTCGTGCATGTGGGTATGAACATGCACATGTTTAAATCTCCCTGACTTCTGGAGAAGGGGACAAGTCAAGCTTTCACAGGCAGAACCGTCTCTGGGTGGAATCATGCCATTGCCATAGGCTGTTTCCTATCTTGCTGCCTTCCCCCGAGTCAGTGGATCAAAAAGTCCTTGTTAATGTCCCACCTCTCCCCCATTCTCTTCCATCCCTCTCTAGGCCCTGGCTGGCTCTCAGGGTCGTCCCCCATGAAACACTCTCCTAGGGAGGCAGCTGGGGATGGCACACCTCAATTAAGTGATTAGATCCCAGACCATGAGGGTGAGAGAGACCTCAGGGAATCCTCTGAGGCAAGGCCTTCATTGTACTCATGGAAAAAGGCTTAAGGAACAAGGCCTGAATTGTCAGTGGGGACATGAGGGTGGACTCTGATAACGATGTTTGGGGGTTCCTTGGTGCTTCCCCAGAACCCAGGACAGCTGGATTCTGATGGAGGGGACCATCCTTGAGATACCAGCACCAGTCTATTCTTGGCCTTGTCTCTCTCCTCCCACACCCCTGCCCCCAAATCTCTGTCTTTGAATAGGCCTTGAGGGTCATACCTCTGAATACAACTGCAGGAAGACCCTTCCAGATTCAGACCGCTGGCAGAGCAGGAGAGTGAATACTTCCTCTTGAGAGGATTGTTGTTTAGTCACTAAGTCGTGTCCGACTTTCTTCTGTTGCCATGGACTGTAGCCCACCAGGCTCCTCTGTCCATGGGATTTCCCAGGAAGACTACTGGAGTGGGTTGCCATTTCCTTCTCCAGGGGATATTCCTGACCCAGGGATCAAACCTGAGTCTCCTGTGTTGGCAGGCTGATTCTTTACCACTGAGACATCAGGGAGGCCCTCTTGAGAGGATTACCCAGGCTTAAACCATCCTTGTCAAGAACAAATATTTACCGTGAGTGCTTTATTTGCCTATTCTGACTGTGCTGGGTCTTGGTTTTGACATGCAGGCTTTCTGTAGTTGAGCCTAGTTGCCCCGCAGCATGTGGGATTTTTATTTCCCCATCCAAAAATCAAGCCCTTGTCCCCTGCATTGGAAGGTCAATTCTTAACCACTGGTCTACTAGGGAAGTCACACCATGAGCCTTTAACCGGCAGCCTCTAAGATATGGCAAATTTACTGTTTCAGAAAGATGAAGAACCAAAAAGGAAGCTGTTAATTCTCAACTTGATTTATAAAAGTTGTTGGCATAAGCGTCATTCCCTTCTTCCCTGACTTATACACACATATAATTCACCACCCTCACCCTACAAAGGAGTCTCATCATTCCAAGGAGATTCCAGGTCTGTAAAGGGCCCTCGAGATGGGACCTTGCTTACCTCTCTGGCCTCATGCTGGACCTCTGGCCCTTTCTCTGCATCCAGCCATCTTGTCTTCTTCCTGGGGGATGCTTTTTCTGATTCCCCACTTCCAGTCTGGACCCCTGACCCCACCCCAGGTATCCACTGTCTTAGCAACTTTTCAATCTTTGTAGAATTTATACAATTATATTTAAGCAAGTAATTGAGTAACTAGCTGGTTATTGACTCCACAGTCCTGAATGCCAGCTCCCAGAGGGCAGGGACATCTCTGTCTTATCCCTCAAAACCTTAGGACTGTGCTTTGGTACATAGTGGGTGTGAAACATTTGTTTGAATGAGTTGTAGGGGTGGGAGGTTGGAAATGTCTGAACAGCCACACTGAAAATGCAATGAGTTTGGCCCAGCTGATTAGCTCTGGGAGCCAGAAAGATGCAGCCTGGGTGGGTGGGGCAGGCAACCAGGGGCCAGGGAGAGGGAGGCTCAGCCTTGGAGCATCTCACAGAAAGGCCTGCACTGCCCTGCTGATCTGGCTCCTCCAGTGTTGAGCAGAGATAGCACCCAGGGATGTGACCTCATGTTCCTTGTTTTTCTGAGCAAAACAGAACTAGAAGGAAAAACAACACAACCTTAATGTGTTCCTTGAAGGCCTGGGGATTACAAGGAACAGGACAAGTTGGTGTGACCAAATTCCCTCACACTGCAACCCCAGAGGGCCCTGGTGTTCCATAGGCTTTAGGTGTTTGTGGTTCCTGTTGACTGTGGGCTCTGGAGTCAGAAAGACTCAGGTTCAAATCTCCCTGTTTCTATATGCTGGCTGTGTGAACTCAGCCAAGTGACATAACCTCTTCTCCAGCTTCAGCATGTTTTTTGGTAAAATGGACATGATTCCTGGATTACTGTTGTAACTAATAAATCATAGATGAGGCATATGACATAGAGGAGACACTGTAAATAAAGATTATGATGGCTTGTTTACTCTATTAGCTCCTGGAGGAATGTGGATATTTATTTCTGTGAACTTTGACCCTTCTGTTACTGGGAGTTAAATAATAACTCATTGTGTGACGGGTGTTTATATATCTGTTGTGTGTGTGCTCAGTAACTCAGTCATGTCTGAGTCTTTGTGACCCCATGAAATATAACCTGCCAGGCCCCTCTGTCTGTGGGATTATGCAGGAAAGAATATTAATTAGAAAGGTTTGCCATTTTCCCCTCCAGGGGATCTTCCGTACCCAAGGATCAAACCTGCGTCTCCTGCATTTGTTGGCAGATTCTTCACCATTGAGCCACCTGGGAAGCCCTTATATAGCTGTTGAAAGTTTGTTTTTCAAATAATAAGAAAGTTGCTTTTTCTCTAACTAACTCTTTGGCCCCATTAAATCCAAGTGTAGCACTGACTCTGAGGCTCTGTGGTTGGGGTTATCTCCAGCAATCAGGACTCTCTTGGCTTGGTGAGAAGAGAGCTCCCCGTTCTGCTGTCTTAGAAAAGCTGTGCTCAGGTGTGAAGCCCCATCGCCAGGTAACATGAGGAACACATCAGGAAGCCCACACATTCTTGAACGATGAGCTGAGCTCTTTGTCTGCTCCTTATAAGGAGTGAGTTATCATCAGTCCTGCAGAAAGGTCACTGCTATTTCTTTCTTTCTGTCTGTCTCCTCAAGCGGCTGAAATAAGTTTTATTTTTTATTTTTTCCTCAGAGGGGTGGGGTGGTGATTAAACAAGGTAAATATGCCAGTGCTTCAGCTATCCAACTATGGGATGTTGATAGGCCCTGTAGTCAGCTTTTTTTTTTTTTTTTTGATCCTAAGGACTCTAGAAAGACGGATATTGGAAGCCTCCCCTTCCCCTAAAGATGAATCAGACTGGGGAGACTTGTTTTGCAGCCAGGGGGCAGACACAAAAGATTTTTACCTTCCCACAGCTGCTTGTGCCTTTCCTCCCTCTATGGTAGCCCTCTGCACTGATGATGAAGTAAGAGGCTGCTGGGAAGTGCAGGGGACCCAGGAAGTGCCAGGTGGTACTTTTCCTCTCAAAAAGACCCGCTCTTCACACCTGTACAGAAGCAAAGATGTGAGGCCCCCACTCCAGAATCACTGAAGTTTGAGCCTCCCCTCCTCCCTGAAGCCCCTATCCTGCTGACCCCTCCTCAGTCTTTAGGATGCCCGCCACACCTCCTCACGCCCAAGTCTGACATTCACCTGCCAGTCTTTTGAATGGATTGGGGTGCTTTCCTGGTCACGTGGGTCTTAGCTCCTCACCAAGCCCACAGGTTCCTCACAGGCAAGTGTGTCTTCTCCTTCTTCTGTGGGCCTGCCTTAGTGCCGGGTATTAAGTGGCTGCTCAGTGAAAGATGGTTGATGGCTTGAGGGAAAGTGAATTAGGTGCCATGAAAGAAAGCCTGGATGCTCACCTTTCTATGCTTTGCTGAGAAGGACCCCGACATGGTTGAGAACTGGCTAGCTATCTGAAGGCATGTAAGTCTCCTCCACCTGACACTTCTCCTAGCTGCCCCTGGAGCTCGCCAGGCCCACAGTTCCGCTCTGCCTCCCTCTTGCAGGTGTCCAGTGGTAAGGTCTACTTCCCAGTTGCTCCTCCAGTCCCATGTGACTGAGCGCCAAAGGGCACCCAGCCCTGTGCACAGACTCCAGTGTAAAGGAAGCAGAGCTACCGTCCTCCCCAGGAACCTTCTGTGTAATTCAGGCATGAAGACGCACCCTGGACAGTATCTACATGGGCTCCCCCCTTCAACATCAGCCTTTCTTCCATCCCTGAGGGATGTTTGCAAAGCTTTTATCATCTTATCCAATTTCCTGCTGTTCCTTTCCACAGCCTGAGAACATGGACCAACTTCTCAATGTTCCCTTTGTGGTTCTCTGACATCCTTCACGGACCTCCTTGGTTTTGGTTTTTTTATGGATTTTATTGTTAATCATCATAGGAGCAAATCAGAGTAACAGGCATGGGAGGTTACAATGTTCCCTAAATTGTTACTTTTTTTGTTCAATCAATTAAATGAACTTTATAATCTGAGCAGATACAGGATATTGACACACATACACACACAAACAAGCTTACAATGTAAGCTGAAGTAAGGATCAGAACAAAAATACAAAAATAGGATATATAAGGACAAAAAGATTATTTATTTCTTGTTGGAAAAATTCAGACCCAAATCACTACTTTAAACTTCTGCTTAAGGAAGGTAAATTTGGTGCAACTTTTCTGAACAGGAAGTTGGCAATATTGCCTTTAAAAGATCACATACAACCAAATGTAAAAATAAACTCAAAATGGATTAAAGACTTAGATGTAAGACCTGAAATCATGAAACTCCTGTAAGAGAACATAGGCAGTAAGCTCTTTGACCTTGGTCTTAGTAATAATATTTTGGATGTGTATTCTCAGGCAAGGGAAACTAAAAGCAAAAATAAACAAATGGAACTAGATCAAACTAAAAAGCATTTGCACAGCAAAGGAAACTATCAACAAAATAGATAGGCAGCCTACTGAATGGGAGAATATATTTGAGCAAATAATATATCTGATAAGGGACTAATATTTGAAATATACAAAAAATCTCATACAACTCAACATCAAAAATCCAAACAATCCAACTGAAAAATGGGCAGAGGACCTGAAAAGACATCTTTTCAAAAAAGACGTAAAGATGCCAACAGACACATGGAAAGATCCTCAATATTGTTCATCATCAGGGAAATGCAATTTAAAACCATGATGAAATGTCACCTCACACTTGTTAGAATGTCTATTATCAAAAAGACAAGCAATAACAAGTGTGGACAAGAATGTGAAGAAAGGGGAACCGTCATTCACTTTTGGTGGGAATGCAGGCTGTGCAGCCCACTATGGAAAACAGTATGGAGGTACCTCAAAAAAAGGTGTGGCTTTCACTTCCCCCTTCCTGCCTCCGTTAGACTGAGCCCACCCTGGCTCCAGAAGGACCCTGCCTTCCTGAATGCTCACTGCTATCGGGAGGCCCAGTGCGGCTTTCAGGGCAAACACACGTGAACCATGGATGCACACATGCCCCAGCCTATTCCTGCAAAGCCCCCATCTCTGTCTCCCATGGTCGCTCTTCCCAGTCCACCCATTCCAGGTCTTTCCCCACCTGCCATACAGGTCACAAGGGCATGAACCTCTGTATCCTTTCTCCACCTTTGGTCAGATCTGTGGCTTCGCAAGCTGTGAACTGACAAATTGCTGGGGGGGACGCTCTTTCCCACCATTGTTTCACTGGGGAAACCCACTAACGGGTGAGGGGAGGGGAGGGGTGCAGCAGCTCTGAGGCTCCTCAGCGCCCCCTCCAGCAGCTGTGACCCTTGGCTAGCTGTTTAAGAAGAAAGTGCAAATGGACTGCAAGGGCACTGCTGGCATGGCCATCAAAAGAGGTGGATGGAATCCCGGATCTGCCTGTGCCTGCAGGCAACACTCCCAGCGTAAGGATGGCCGTGAAGGTTTTAGGAGCTGATACAGGAAAGCACATTGTAAATTGTTCAGCTCTAAGTAAATGCCAGGTGTTGTTACCCAGAAAGGGACATGAGCCAAAGAATAAGACCAGAAAAACTGTGTGGTTCTTGTCTGCTTTACTCACGGCTGCATCCCCAGCACCGAGAATGGTGCCTGACACATGGCTGGTGCTCAGTAAAAGTTTTTTAAATGAATGAACAAATGAAGTCACTGTCTATGGGGTCTTGGTGGTTTCTCCATTCTCTCTTTTGACCTGTGGCATTTCAGACTTATCCCCCAAGAAAGCAGATGTTGTGGAAAAGTGGGAAAAGGTACTGGAAGAGAATGGTTTGTTTCTTGCTGTGTGAATTTGGGCTAGTTTTTCATCACTCTGGGCCTCAGTTTCCACATCTAGCAAATGGAAATGATAATATGACCCACAATCTTCATCCCAGGGGTAGTGATAATAGCAAATGAGAGCACTTAGGTTTAAAGGCTTTCCTGGGGCTTCCCTGGTGGCTCAGTGGTAAAGAATCTGCCTGCCAATGCAGGAGACATGGGATGGATCCCTGGTCTGGGAAGATCCCACATGCTTTGGAACAAAATATCAATAACCTCAGATATGCAGATGACACCACTCTTATGGCAGAAAGTGAAGAGGAACTAAAAAGCCTCTTGATGAAAGTGAAAGAGGAGAGTGAAAAAGTTGGCTTAAAGTTCAACATTCAGAAAATGAAGATCATGGCATCTGGTCCCGTAACTTCATGGGAAATAGATGGGGAAACAGTGGAAACAGTGTCAGACTTTATTTTTTTGGGCTCCAGAATCACTGCAGATGGTGATTGCAGCCATGAAATTAAAAGATGCTTACTCCTTGGAAGGAAAGTTATAACCAACCTAGGTAGCGTATTAAAAAGCAGAGATATTACTTTGCCAACAAAGGTCCGTCTAGTCAAGGCTATGGTTTTTCCAGTAGTCATGTATGGATGTGAAAGTTGAACTGTGAAGAAAGCTGAGCACTGAAGAATTGATGCTTTTGAACTGTGGTGTTGGAGAAGACTCTTGAGAGTCCCATGGACTGCAAGGAGATCCAACCAGTCCATTCTAAATGAGATCAGTGCTGGGTGTTGTTTGGAAGGAATGATGCTAAAGTTCAAACACCAGTACTTTGGCCACCTCATGCGAAGAGTTGACTCATTGGAAAAGACTCTGATGCTGGGAGGGATTGGGGGCAGGAGGAGAAGGGGATGACAGAGGATGAGATGGCTGGATGGCATCACCAATTCTGTGGATATGGGTTTGGGTGAACTCCAGGAGTTGGTGATGAACAGGGAGGCCTGGCGTGCTGCGATTCATGGGGTCGCAAAGAATCGGACACGACTGAGTGACTGAACTGAACTGAAGCCCGTGAGCCTAGAGCCTGTGCTCTGTAACAAGAGAAGCCACCACAATGAGAAGCCCTCACAAAGCAACAAAGAGTAAGCCCCTGCTCACCACAAGTAGAGAAAAGCCTGAGAAGCAATGGAGATCCAGCGTAACCAAAAATAAAAATAAAAACAATTTTAAAAGTCTGTCCTATGGTGCTTTTTAAGGATACCTTGTTGTTTTTAAGAAAACCTTTTTAAGTTATCCTGTACCGTTGGAATACAGCAGCCCAGAAAGGAACCCTTAAAAGACCCTTGTAGACCCTCAGCTAGGTTCCACTAACTAGTCAGTTTCAAAGGTGAAAAAAAAAAACCTTTTATTTATTAGAAGTTGCCTGTACTAAAATGAGTGGAGTTGTGCGTGTGTGGGTGGAAATTTGTTTGGTTAGAAATTGAATTCCTGGTCTGTGGCCAACCTTCCCTAATGATCCATATAAGGAAAGGGAAATACTCCCACACAGAATCAGTTTACAAAGTCTTGAGAAATCAATAACTCTCTAGGTTTATCTAACAAACGCGCCCGCTCCTGACTCAGCTTGCTCTAGTCAGGAGCCTTTCGGGAACGCAGCGAGCTTCCTAAACAGACATGAGAGCTCTTCTGTCATCACTGAAACACGTCTTCTGAGAAGCAGGGCTGAGCCCCAGCACACAGACCAGCTTGGACACCCTCCATCCACAGGGCCCAAGGCTGCTTGCAGAGATGGCCGCACTCTTACGCATATCAGATTTCCCGTCTCCTCTCCTCCCACCTTTGCCCCTGCTTGCTGGCTGGGCCTGAAGTCTCTTTGAGGAAAACATGGTTTTTCACTGATGATTGGAGAGAGAGCCTACATGAACATACATACCCCAGAACACAGCTTACATTCCTACCAGGCGGTCCCCTGTCAGAATCTGAAGAAGAGCAAGGGACCCAGAAAGGGAGACTTAGGAACAAGAACAAGTTTGACCTGCTTTAGAATTTGGTCAAGCATCAGCTCTGGACCACAGTAACTGAGGCACTTTTTTGCCCATGTCCATCTCACCCATCTACACAGAACACCTTCCATCACTGTCTGCTTCTTGACCTCAGAGAGATTCAAAGAAGGTCTCCAAGAAAACACATGCCCTGATTTTTAGCCTTTTGTCCGTGAGGCCCAGGACGTAGGTTCATGGTTCGCTGTGCTGAACAGGGACGTGAACTATGTAGGCACATGGAACTTCAGAGAAACCACCTGAGCTCTCTAAGCCTCAGTCTCCTCATTTATAAAGTGAGGTGGTTAAACTGGAAAATTTCCAAGTTCTTTTCTAGTTCTAAAAGACTGCTCCACTCCCCAGGTCAACTGGTCCTGTTTGGATTCAGTAGAGCATCGGTGATTCTGTCTGTTGCCCTCCCAAGTGAAGAGTCACAGGGCACACCCGATGTAGTCCTTTGAACCTCTACAATCGATCATGCATGGGTCCTCAAGCACATCAGAGCTATCTGCATTCCTGGTCTTTGAAGCTTCCTAGCTGTGTGTGACCTTGGGAAACCTTTGTACTTCAGCTTCTTTATCGCTAGAAGAAAGCGAAAGCCCCTGCCTGGCCAAGTCAGTGGGAGATTAGAGTTGATGGATTTCTTTCTTTCTTTTTTTAGAATAATGCTTGGCTCATCACAAGGCAGCCAAGAAGTTATTGGCTCCCTTCCTTCAGTCTTGCTGATGGAGTCATAGTGGACTGAATGTGTTAGGAGAAGGTAAATTCCGAAAGTGCTTCACAGATGTATCAGTTAGGCTATTGGCTAAGCTGCTGTAACAAAGAGACTTCGAAATACAGTGGTCCAAATGTGTTCAAATTTAATTTCTTTCTTATTAACAGAGGTCATAGCTAGAGGTAGGAGGTTGCTGAGCAACTCTGCTCTGTGAAACTTTGATTTTCCACACCCTGCTCTTTTTCGAGACCAGCTCAGAGCCCATCTCTCTCAGAGGCCCTGGGTCCCTCTTGTCCACAAGGATCACATGTAGTCAGTTCTCCTCAGCAGACACTGCACTCACTGCCTCACAGGGCTGGATAACTCTGCAGGTGAGAAAGCTTTATCTCTCCCACCAGACTGGGAACCCCTTGAGGTCAAGGGTCATGTCTTCTTGACATTTGTCCTCATGATGCTAGCATGTGGTAAGCTTTCTGGGAGGGTTTGCCCCGGGGGCGGGGGTGGGGGGAAGCATTCCTGGGAACTTCAGCCAGCTACAATCATGAAAGCTGAGGTGTTTGTTTAGTCATCACCGCTACATATTTTTCAGATTAATTACCATGCAGTTTCTTCATATCTTCCAATAAATGAAAGAAAAAATGTGTGTTGAGAGTGTGTGAATATTAACTCATAAAAATCCCCGACTCACCACGAAATTTCAAGAAATGTCCTACACTTGAACATGGAAATATGGATTCTCCTGTCGTGTGTAAGTTAAGAGCCTTTGGGTGGCCGAGTTGACTGTGGTGCCCAGTGGAGTGAATATTTTTACTCTATGGGAACTTTATAGAATAAAATTTCATAGTGGAAAAACTTGCTGCAGTGGTTAGTTGTGATAACTGCCCCTATTTAACTGGTTTATGGCTAATCCTGGGCTTCCCCAGTGGCCCAGTGGTAAAGAATCTGCCTGCAACTCAGGAGACATGGGAGATGTGGGTTCAGTCCCTGCATTGGGAAGATCCCCTGAAGAAGGAAATGGAGAAGGACAGCAAGGAGGCTGGTGTGGCTCTGCTGGTGGAGCAGAGTGATTGGGGAGTAGTGATGTGGTCAGACAGGTCTGGAAGCCAGACCGTGTAGGGTTTGGAAGGCTGTGATATACTCAGACAATGTGCTATATCAGATGAGAGGTCATCCAAGGGTTCTGACCACGGGGGAGGTGAAAGTTTAAAAAAATCACTCTAATAAGTTGAGATCAGACAAAGGAGACAAAAGTAGAAGCCAGAGAGCAATTAGGAGAGAATTGCAAGGAGGTGACGGTGCCATGAGGCAGCTTGGTAGTAGGAGCAGGTGAGCAAGGGTCTTGTTCTGAATATATTTTGTAGGTAGTGCTAACAGGACTTGTTGACAGATGCAATACTGGTATGAAAGAAAGGGAAGAGTTAAGGTTGACTGTGAGGGTTTTGGCAGGCTGGAGCTTTTCAAACTACAACACGCTATATTGTACTTCCCAGGAAGTACAATATGGGACAGTAGGTTTGGGTGTGAGGGGCTGGTTAGACACCAAGTAAGGTTGGGGCTTCCAAGATAGTGCTAGTGGTAAAGAACCCATCTGCCAATACAGTAGACATAAGAGTCTCAGGTTCAGTCCCTGGGGTCAGGAAGATCCCTGGAGGAGGGCATGGAAACCCACTCCATTATTCTTGCCTAGAAAATCCTATGGACAGAGGATCCTGGTAGGCTACAGTCCATGGGGTCACAAAGAGTTGGACACAACTTAGCAACTAAACAACACCAAGAACAAGTCAAGTATAGTTGAAACCAAAGCTACAGCAGTGACATCAAGTCATCACGTCAATGACATCATGTCATTTAAGAAAATCTTTATTGAGAGCCTGTTATGTGTGGGCTTTTGGAGCTGGGGATAACCAGCCAGCCTCCACCCCCAAGAAGCTTCTATTGCAGTTGAGGAAAATTACACTACCTGACATGTAGATAAATACACAAGAAACATAAATTCTAATTGCAATGGATGCTGTGAAGAAACTAGAACAGATAAAGGAAGAGAGGGCAATTCAGGACAGGAGCGGTGGTTTCTCTGAAGACATACTATTTGAACTGAAACCAAGGTGATGAGAAGGAGGCATATGGTATTCGGGGAAGGAGGGAGCGTTCCAGGCCAAGGGAGCAGCCAGTGTGGAGGTCTGAGATGGGAACGTGCTTGGCTGTGTCAGGATGACAGAAAGTAGACAGCTGGTGTGGCAGGGACACAGTGAAAGGGGAGCTGTGTGGGGGACAATGTTAGAGAGGTGGGCAAGAGGTGGTGTGGTCCAGGTTGAGTCTTGCTAACTTGGCAAGAACACTGGGTTTCATTTCCCAGTGGGGGGAGTGGTGGTGGGCTTCGGTTTATCCTGACGGCTGGGTGTGGCACGGCCTGTGAACGAACAGGGAAACAGGCATGAGGGATGTCCTAAGTGATGAGAGCAGAAATGGTCACATGAGGGAGGGGCTCAGGTGATCTTTGAAGACCTTGCTGATGGACTGAATGAATGAAGAGGAAAGTCTAGGATGACTTCTAGGTTTTGGCTTAAGTAACGGAATGGCTGCTGGTGCTGGTTACAAGACAGGGGCAGACTGGAAGAGGGCCAGGTGTGGGGGAGAAATGAAGAGGTCCACAATGACTATGACTATAAGATGATGTTAAATTTGAGATGTCTGTTAGCCACTTTGCAATTCTGTGTGTTATCTACAAAGGAAGTCACATATACATTCAATTAATAATTGTTGAATGAGTGAGTAGACGCAGGCCCTTTTTAGATGAGGGAGGCCAGACTAGGAGTTAAAGACTGGCGATTCAGAGTGATGATGCTAATGTGACACAGTGGGAAGTCATGTCCATGATGTTATTGTCATCATCTGGAAACAGTGATCTCTCTTTATAGGTGAAGGGTTTATGTCAGGGAGACACTGCAGGACCAATGCGCCTGCCCCTGGGGGCAGATCCAGACCCTGTACCTGTGCTTCTTCCACTATCCTACACTGCCGGCTGCTGAAAAAGCCGCCACAGGATGTCCCACATGATGGGGAAACAAGTGTGGCCCTTGGGGACATGATGGGTGACTCTGGCCAGACAGAAGCTTGGGACCCAATGCCAGCCAGAAATGGCTGGGGCCATCAGCCTTTAGTAGGCAGCCCAAAGCTGGCCAGAGCTTCCAAACAGGCCTGACCCAGCTCAGTGACAAAAGTGATAACACCCTCAGGCAAGGCTCCTCTCCAAGCCCTGTGAATCAGAAATACCTTGGGGGGAAGGTTAGCTCTGGCTTCAGGAATGGAATCCAGGCCAGGTTTCTTCTGCAGGAGCCAGGCCTCTTCTCTGGGCAGTTGACTTCACTAGAGCTAATTAATGAGGGGGAAGGAAGGGTGGGTGTGGTCCCTGGCCAAAGCTATAGCCTCTCACGTCCCTGTCTTCAAGTCTACAATCTTACAACTCTTTCAGAAGGAACTGAAGAGTCTCTTGATGAAAGCGAAAGAGAAGAGAGAAAAATCTGGCTTGAACATTCAAAAAATGAATTTCATGGCATCCAGTCCCATCACTTCATGTGAAATAGATGGGGAAATCAGAGAAACAGTGAGAGATTTTATTTTCTTGGGCTCTAAAATCATTGCAGATGGTGACTGCAGCCATGAAGTTAAAAGACGCTTGCTCCTTTAAAGAAAGGTGATGACAAACCTAGAGAGCATATTAAAAAGCAGAGACATTACTTTGCCAGCAAAAGTCCATCTAGTCAAAGCTATAGTTTTTCCAGTGGTCATGTATGGATGTGAGAGTTGGACCACAAAGAAAGCTGAGCACCGAAGAATTGATGCTTTTGAACTGTGGTGTTGGAGAAGACTCTTGAGAGTCCCTTGGACTGCAAGGACATCCAACCAGTTCATCCTAAAGGAAATCAGTCCTGAATATTCATTGGAGGACTGATGTTGAAGCTGAAACTCCAATACTTTGGCCACCTGATACGAAGAATTGACTCTTCGTGAAAGATTGAAGGTGGGAGGAGAAGGGGATGACAGAGGATGAGATGGTTAGATGGCATCACCGACTTGGACATGAGTTTGAGCAGGCTCCGGGAGTTGGTGATGAACAGGGAAGTCTGGTGTGCTGCATTCCATTGGGTCGCAAAGAGTCAGGCATGACTGAGCAATTGAACTGAACTGAACACTTTCAGAAAATTTATTTTGGTAAATGTTCACATCAAAGTTAAAAATCTAGATATTTATTTTGCAGATCAAAGTAATGAATTAAATAGTAACTGTAACAATGAGTCTCAAGCGTAAGAATTAATGGGGAGAAAAGATGATGTCTTAGTCCATTTGGACTGCAATAACAACATACCACATATCTGGTGGCTTATAAACACCATAAATTTATTTCTCACAACTCTGGTGGCTGGGAAGTCCAAGATCAAGGCATCAGCATGGCCATGTTCCCTTGAGAGCTCTCCTCCTCGATCATAGCTGGGACCTTCTCTCTGTGTTCACATGATGGAACTTCTAGAAGCTCTTTTATTGTTTACTCACTCAGTTGTGTCTGATTCTTATGACTACATGGACTGTAGCCCAGCAGGCTCCTCTGTCCATGAGTTTTCCCAGGCAACAATAGTGGATTGGTTTGCCATTTCCTTCTCCAGGGAATCTTCCTGACCCAGGGATCGAACCCACATCTCCTGCACTGGCAGGTGGATTCTTTACCACTGAGCCACCTGAGAAGCAGGAACCTCTTTTATATAAAGGCACTAATCATTCATGAGGCTCCCCACTCATGACCTAAGCACTTCCCCCAAAGCCCCACATCCTAATACCATCACAGTTGGGGCTTAAGATTTCAGCATATGAATTTGGGGAGACACAAACATTGTATCCATAGAAGATAGTATTGTGAAGTGATCAAGAATTCAAAATCTAAAGCCAGAATGCCTGCATATGACTCCAGGCTCTATTACTTACTAGTTACGTGCCTTTGGGAAAGTTTCTTCATCTCTTAGTACCTCAGTTTATTCATCTGTAAGATGGGGATAATAGTAGCACCCTAACATAGATTGTACAGAAGATTAAATGAGTTAAATAATGTTAGATACTTGGGATAGTGCCTGCACATAGTATTCTATAGGTAAAGCTACTATTAAAATAGTATTGTTTTTATTGCTCAGTTCAGTCGCTCGGTCGTGTCTGACTCTTTGCGACCCCATGAATCGCAGCACGCCAGGCCTCCCTGTCCATCACCAACTCCTGGAGATCACTCAGACTCACGTCCATCGAGTCAGTGATGCCTTCCAGCCATCTCATCCTCTGTCGTCCCCTTCTCCTCCTGCCCCCAATCCCTCCCAGCATCAGAGTCTTTTCCAATGAGTCAACTCTTTGAATGAGGTGGCCAAAGTACTGGAGTTTCAGCTTTAGCATCATTCCTTCCAAAGAAATCCCAGGGCTGATCTCCTTCAGAATGGACTGGTTGGATCTCCTTGCAGTCCAAGGGACTCTCAAGAGTCTTCTCCAATACCACAGTTCAAAAGCATCAATTCTTTGGCGCTCAGCCTTCTTCACAGTCCAACTCTCACATCCATACATGACCACAGGAAAAACCATAGCCTTGACTAGATGGATCTTTGTTGGCAAAGTAATGTCTCTGCTTTACTGCTAGAAGCTTATTAAAGAGGCAAACTTCAGAGTCATACACATAGAGTTTCTGTTTCGGTGGGTCCCACTGAATTTTTCACAAGCACTACAAGAGATTTTTTATGCAATTGCAACAATGCGATGCTTTGAGAAAGCCCTGGATTATAAGGCAAAAATAGGCATCCAGGAACAGGGCAAGGTGTGATGTACCACAGAGAAAAATGGAAGTAAAGAAAAATGTGCGTGCGTGCTAAGTTACTTCAGTCATGTCTGACTCTTTGCAACCCTATGGACTGTAGCCTGCCATGTTCCTCCATTCATGGGATTCTCCAGGCAAGAATACTGGAGTGGGTTGCCATGCCCTCCTCCAGGGGATCTTCCCAACCCAGGGATTGAACCCACATCTCTGGCATTGCAGGCGGATTCTTAACCACTGAGCCATCGGGGGAAGCCAAGATTAATGTACTCTTCCCCGATTCACAATTTCATATACTTCAATGCTCTGTGTTTACAAAGGAATCCATTGAGCTCTTGCAATAGATGGAAAGTGGTTTTCAAAGAGAATAATTTAATTGTAATAATGATTTTTTTCATATTATTTTATTTTTATATATATCTCTCTCCACTAGATTATTTGAGATATAATTCACATACCATAAAATTCAACATTTTAAAGTATGGAATTCAATTTTTTTTTAGTATATTGGCAAAGTTGTACAATCATCTCCACTATTGAATTGCAGAATATTTTCATCACTATCCACTGAGAAAAAAATTATATATATATATATATACACACCCATTAGCACTCCCCATTCTCTCCTCCCCCCAGGCCCTGGCAACCACTAATCTCCTTTCTGTTCCTATGAATTTGCCTCTTCTGGTCATTTCATATAGAAAAAATCTCACAATTATGGACTTTTGTGATTGGGTTCTTTTATTTAGCCTGCTTTCAAGGTTCATCCATTTTGAAGCATGTATCAATGTTTTTTCCCTAGCCAAATAATATTCTATTGTAAGGGTATATGACGTATAATTTATCCATTCACAAGTTGATAGGCATTTAGGTTGTTTCACTTGTTTGGCTATTATGAATCATTCTGCAGTAACATTTGTGTACACATGTATATGTAGATGGGGGCTTCCCAAGTGGCTCAGTGGTAAAAGAATCTGCTTGCCAATGCAGGAGATGTAGGTTTGATCCCTGGGTTGGGAAGATCCCCTGGAGAAGGAAATGGCAACCACTCCAGTATCCATGGACAGAGGAACCTGGTGGGCTACAGTCCATGGGTTGCAAAGAGTTGGGCCTGACTGAGCGACTAAAAACACAGCATATGTGTGGACAGATGTTTTCACTTCTCTTGAGTATATGCCTAGGAGTAAAAGTGCCCATGTGGTTATTCAATGTCAATTTTTTTTTTAAAGTACTGTTGTCCAAAGGAATTTCACTATTTTATAGTCTTAGTAGCAATGTACGAGTCTCAATTTCTCCACATCCTTACCAACACTTGTTTGTACACTCTGTCTTTTTTATTTCAGCCATCCTAGTGGCTGGATGGCATCACTGACTCGATGGACGTGAGTCTCAGTGAACTCCGGGAGTTGGTGATGGACAGGGAGGCCTGGCGTGCTGCGATTCCTGGGGTTGCAAAGAGTTGGACACGACTGAGCGACTGATCTGATCTGATCTGATCTGAGTGTGTGTGAAATGTTATCTGACTGTGGTTTGATTTGTATTTTTCTAGTGACTAAAGATGTTGAGCATCTTTTCATCTGTCAGTTTCTGGCCCTGCCAGGTTTGGGGTGCCCAAGCTGGGATACCAGGACGTGATAGTATTTACAACACTGCTGTTGACTCCTTCCCATCAAGCCTAAAGAGCTACATATTTTATCAGGGTAGGAGCAAATATTTAGGCTCTTTCTGCAACAAATGTGGTTTTTACCTGAGAGCATAGCAAAAGAAATTAACCAAAAACTTTTAAAAAATCATTTCACAAACCAAATGAGTAGTTAAAGAAAATAAACTAACATAAATAAGGTTTAAGAGAAACTCTGTTGGAATAAATTTTATTATTAAAATACTTGCTAGAAAGGTATTTATTTGCAGTGAAACCTGCTGAGCTGGCTTACCCGCCTATACTTGGTGAGGGGCACCACTGCTCCTGTGGACAAAAAAAATATCACTGCCATTTTAGTAAACAAAGGATGCTGCAGCCATAAAAGTATCAGCCACTGCAGCTGCCCCAATAGTGCATTCAAGGGGAATTTAGGATGGAGAAAAACTGGATTCCAGGCCTAAGTAAGATACATATCGAAGGAATAATTTCAATGAACACAGACTTTTATACCTTCTCATACACAGAAAAGATTAAAATCATTAACTTGAGATGTCTGGGTTTGTGTGTGTGTGATTAGCAGTTATCTTTTAATGTTCGACTGTGCAGGGAGTTTTGCTTGTTGTCTCTTCCTCCAGCAAAAACTCCTATATATCCTAGCTCCTCCCATAGCTCGTTGGAACAGTCCCTCAGGGCTATCTGCCATCTTGGGCTATAGTTCTCAGTAACGCCCCAGATAAAAGGTAATTGTCAACTTTTAGGTTAGACATTTTTTTTCAGTTGACATCCCGGACTTACAGTGATCCTGTAATATACAAAGATAAACAGGCATTTTCTTGGAACTAGGAGTTAAACTTCTTTCAGAGAGATCTCATGACAACTAACTCACCCAACGGGATGTTTCCTGACTGCCGAGGCGTTTATTGGAGTCCTCAGTTGCTCAATCCTAAGAATTTCAAAGTGTTCCCAGTCTGCCGTCTGGGGATTAGAAGGCTAAATTCCTGGGGGCCTGGAAAGGGGAATATATCACACAAAAAAATCTAAGCCTAAATTTGATGGGAAATGGATTTTATTTTCACTTATAGTGCAAACCAGGAATTCTCTACAAATGAGACAGCAAATCTAGTGGGACTCCTACCTAGGACATTCTGAGAGGTTCCAGAACTTTTGTCGTTGTTCAGAAAATTCTAAATTTGGATGTCTCCTCTCCAGGCACGTTCTCTCATCCTGTGAGTGTCATGATGAATTACTCTGCTTTTTAAGAGCTTATAGTGTAGAAATCTCAAACCAAGGCAGATTAAAAAAAAAAAAAGTTTGCAGTTGTTTACACAATATTCTATTCAATGAGGGACTTGTATCAGAACCTGAGTGTTAGAACAGCTTTTCCGTCTGGGAAGCCGGCTAACTAGGAGAGACAATTACAGAGAAAGAAGGGCCAGTGACGGCTGCTGTAGGTGATATTTGTATATCTCATAAAAGGTCTGGCCCTTACCACTTAGTGGCCATGTGGTTTTGGGCAAATTACTTTCTGTGAACCTCCATTTCTTCCTCTGGAACACCATGATAAGGCTGCTTGCCTCAAAAGGTTAATTTGAAGCATATATAAAAAATGAAGGGAGCACTTGGATTTGTTTTGCTTTGTTTTTCTCCTCAAACTCCTCCCAGACCCCAGCCCCAAACCCAGGGAATAATTCCAGGCATTCAGAAAGTATTATACAACAATTTTCTTAGATGAAACAAATCCAGTTTTCTGGTTGGATAAAATATTGAATAGATGAGGCATTTTGTCATTTAACAAATATTTATTGGGTGCCTCTTATGTTCTGGAGACTGTTCTAGTACTGAAGAGACAGCTGTGAACAAAACAGACAAAAACCCATGCCCTCATGGAGCTTCCATGCTAGAAAGGAATGAGAGAGACTCTAAATAAATAAATCTTGAAAACAAAATGGATATTACTTCGAGAAGAGTGTTTTGATCAAAAATAAAGCAGAGTAGGAGAATGCAGAGTGGCAATGGGGAGATGAGGCTAAAGATGGGTCAGGGTACTCTTTTTTTTTTTTTAGATACTTAAAATTTATTGAAGTATAGCATACACAAAGAAAAGTAGACCAGTCATGAGTGTACAGTTCAGTGAGTTACTGCAAAGGTAAAACATCAATGTACCCAATATAAACAACGTAACCCAAAGCTCAGAAATGTCCCTTGAGATACTTCCCAATCACCAGTCCCTTCCCCTTCCCTAAGGTCAGTGCTACTTTGATCACTAATGAAAAAGATTAGCTTTGCCTGTCTTTAAACTCTATCCCCTGGTGGCTCAGCAGTAAAGAATCTGCCTGCCAATGCAGGCGATGCAGGAGATGGATTCAGTCCCTGGGTTGGGAAAATCCCATGGAGGAGGCCACGGCAACCCTCTCCAGTATTTTTTCCATGGGCAGAGGAACCTGACGGGCTACAGTCCAGGGAGTCGCAAAGAGTTGGACATGACTGAGCTACTAAACAACAAAAACAAACTCTCTATAGTGGAATCATCAGAAGGTCGAGATGTTTTTAAGGGCTCCACTTTATAGTTTCAAAGGCTAGATTCTTTGGGAGTGAGTTAGTGTCCCAGGGCTCATTTCTAAAGAGGCGTCATCTTCCAGCTCAGTGGTCATTCGACTGGTCCCAGGCGCCGGGCGGACAGGCGCAGGGTCAAAAGCCAGGCAGCAGTTGTGAGGGAAGCAGACAGGCAGATGGAAGGAGACCCTGGGGCCATGCTCCAGGATACCCAACCCTGGCAATTAGCTCATTTTGGGAAAGATTCTCCCACCTTGGTTCTGTCTAAAATGCCCCATACTGTGTTTCCTTAAATAGCAATGGATGGAGACTGGCTTCATGCACTTCAAAGCCCTTCCCTGTTTGCATTGCACGAATGACACATTCCTGTCCAAAGTCATCCAGACAAACAGCTGCTAATTTCCTAGCAACACTGCCCTAGCCATTCTTGCATGGAATGGAATTAATCCTGGCACAGAAATAGAGGTTTATATTCAGAAAAAAAATAAAAAAGAAAGAAAACAACTCATAATTCCTTCTCCCCGCCTGCCCTGCTACTCAATCTCCACCCCCAGGGACCATCTTGGACCAAGCTCAGCCAGGGATTCCCATTCTTCAGCAACTTGAAAGCCCTGACTATGTGATAGCTTTGTTGAGAGGACTCACATAAGTATTAGTACTTACAACACTTGAATTTGTGGAAAGCCGCCATGGACTGCTTCTTGACTTCAGGGAATCATCAGTTTCTGCCTCATGACAAGTTTATCAGGAAGTCTGGGCAAGTGATTTAGAATCACATAATATCAGGGTAAAAAGGCTTTACCGAACTGTCTGGTGAAGAATGGAAAGTAGGTTGTGTCCTGCTTGTTCCAGTGCTTGCTGTTGGCTCCAGGTAGCATGTCTGTGACAGCATCTCAGGCAGCTGGGTGGGAAGGGAAGCAGTGAGTGATTGATTGGCAATGTCTGCCATGGATGAGAGGTAGCAAAGGGCCGCCTCTTGGGTATTTACCATGCCTGATCTGGATCCAACCTCTCATTTTACAAATGATTGAACTGAAATTCAGAGTTGGAGTGCCCCCATCAAGATCATCCCCCCAGTGAGAAGCAGAATGGGACCTCAAATCCAGCCCTCTAACTTTTCACCTGAGCATTGTTTTTAACACCAACTCATTTGCTTCTGTTCGTAAGGTCTGGAGAGGGCTGATTTAGTGAGGCAAGGGAAGATCAGGGAGCTGGCTGGCTCTAACACCTAACACGAGGCTCAAGGGAATGAGCGGTCCAGCTTGGTTCCTGCTTACCCACCCCCACCAGTGCCAGCGGGCTGCATCTTCAAGCTGTTGTGGACCCAGCAGGAAGAATGAGGGATCCTCCCCATGCAGAAATCCACGGTGATGCCCGGGGGCCTGAATTCCTGATCCAGAGCCTGACTTTATTCCCTCCTCCCTGTAATTATATTGCCATCATCCAAGAGTCGGGCACCACTTAGCAATGAAGCACCCACCCATCATTCTTACCATCCCAGCTTGGGTGTGCTCAAACTTGTGATGGTATGCACAGAGAAGCTTTTACTTTTTACTCAGAGTCATGTTGACATAAATTGCATTTACTTCTATTTTAAAACATAGCCTTCTTGTCTAAGAATAACTGATTTATTTGGTAAGAAAAGACTTATGTATGTGGATGTCACTAGAAGGGCAAAGGGACAGAGAGGTTTTTTCCTTTTTAAATTTCATTTTAACTTATCATGAGAAAACTTTTCTTTAAAAATAAAATAAAATAATCCCTGGCTCAACTGAGAATATTTGCCCTTTCTTTTGGCCCAGGACCTGGTCTCATGCTAAGCTCCATGCTGGTCATCACCTCCTCCTGAAATGCTCCGCTTTCTCGCCAGGCAGAAGCCATTCTTCCCTTTCGTGTCTAAAGTTCTCCTTTGCCTTGGGATAAGAAGAAAATATATTTAGTTCAACAAACACTTACTGAAGTACCTTCAGTGTGTCAGCCTCCGTGCTCAGTACTCAGGACTCAGAAATGAATGCACTAAACCCTCGGCCCTTGAGAAATTTAACTGGAACTTGAGACAGAGAACCACAGTGCTTAGCCTTGTGCCCTGTTATCTCATTTAATCTTCACCCTAAATCTGCTCTTCTAGGGGTCAAGGCTGTGTCTCTTTTCTCCACGTTATCCTCAGCACCAAGCACAATGCCATGGTCCTGGGAAAAGCTGTGACTCAGAGAATAACTGATTGCTTAAAACCTCCCTGAAAGGTAGGCACCTTTTTCTTCTTTACAGATGAAGAACTGAGGTTGACAGAGACTAAGTAGCCTCTCCTAAGGTTTCCTAGTAGTGATGACTTTGGTCCTTTGTTTCCAAGCCCTTGGTTTTTTCCTCCCTTGTAGCACTTCTTCACCTTCTAGGCCCGGTTTTCTCACCTGTAAATTCAGGGGATCAGACTGAATGATTCTGGATGCTCTAGACAATTCTGGATGATCCTGGACTATCCCTTCAAGTTCTGAATTTCATAGCCAATCTCCAAAGTTGATGTTAGAATGCATATACCCATTTTCTCTGGAAGGATTTTTATATGTTGTTATTTTTAACCTGCATTTCTGTTACCCTTATTACACCACCAGCTCTTGGAGCTTAATATTTCATTTTGTAACTCATTTGTAGCACCCTCAGATCTGTGTTCTATGCTCAAAGACTTCTCATTTTTTATAGTTCATGACTCTCTATAAACATGCTTTATTTATGCTAAGTAAGTCATACACACTTCACTTCCCCAAACCAGATTTTTTTCCTATTTTCTCTCAAAAATGGCAGCATGATTTGAGTGCTCTTTGGCAGGCATCAAAGGTTCTCATGTCATAGGATACAGAAAATATTTATTGAAAATAACGATTCTTAATTTTGAAAGGAAAAACACAGACTTCAAAATTTTGTGGGATCATAAAAATTCCATTTCATACACTAACAATGAAAAAGTGAAAAATGAGGTTAAGAAACAATTATATGTATGGCAGAAAATGACACAACATTGTATTCTATAAAGCAAAGCAATTATTGTAAAGTAATTATCCTTCAATTAAAAATAAATAAATTTCAGAGAGTGTTTTGCCTATGTTCTCCTCTAGGAGTTTTACATCACAGCAGGATCCTCTATGACCCACCTCCCAGAATATTGGAAATAAAAGCAAAAATAAACAAATGGGACCTAATTAACCTTAAAAGCTTCTGCACATCAAAGGAAACTATTAGCAAGGTGAAAAGACAGCCTTCAGAATGGGAGAAAATAATAGCAAATGAAGCAACTGACAAACAACTAATCTCAAAAATATACAAGCAACTCCTACAGCTCAACTCCAGAAAAATAAATGACCCAATCAAAAAATGGGCCAAAGAACTAAACAGACATTTCTCCAAAGAAGACATACAGATGGCTAACAAACACGTGAAAAGATGCTCAATATCACTCATTATCAGAGAAATGCAAATCAAAACCACTATGAGGTACCATTTCACACCAGTCAGAATGGCTGCGATCCAAAAGTCTACAAATAATAAATGCTGGAGAGGGTGTGGAGAAAAGGGAACTCTCTTACACTGTTGGTGGGAATGCAAACTAGTACAGCCACTATGGAAAACAGTGTGGAGATTCCCTAAAAAACTGGAAATAGAACTGCCTTATGATCCAGCAATCCCACTGCTGGGCATACATACTGAGGAAACCAGAAGGGAAAGAGACACGTGTATCCCACTGTTAATTGCAGCACTGTTTATAATAGCCAGGACATGGAAGCAACCTAGATGTCCATCAGCAGATGAATGGATAAGAAAGCAGTGGTACATATACACAATGGAGTATTACTCAGCCATTAAAAAGAAAACATTTGAATCAGTTCTAATGAGGTGGATGAAACTGGAGCCTATTATACAGAGTGAAGTAAGCCAGAAGGAAAAACACCAATACAGTATAATAACACATATATATGGAATTTAGAAAGATGGTAACAATAACCCGGTGTACAGTCTTATGGACTCTGTGGGAGAGGGAGAGGGTGGGAAGATTTGGGAGAATGGCATTGAAACATGTAAAATATCATGTAAGAAACGAGTTGCCAGTCCAGGTTCGATGCACGATACTGGATGCTTGGGGCTAGTGCACTGGGACGACCCAGAGGGATGGTATGGGGAGGGAGGAGGGAGGAGGGTTCAGGATGGGGAACACATGTATACCTGTGGCGGATTCATTTTGATATTTGGCAAAACTAATACAATTATGTAAAGTTTAAAAATAAAATAAAATTTTAAAAAAATAAATAAATAAATTTTAAAAAGAAAAAGCAATTCTATTTACAATAGCATCAAAAAGAATACAATATGTAGAAACATATTAGCAAAAGAAGTGCAAGACAAAAATTTTAAAACCTTGTTGAAGAAAACTGAAGATCTAAATACATAGAAAGACATTCTGTGTTTGTGGACTGGGTTAATATTCTTAAGATGACCACTCTCCCCAAAGTAATTCACACATGCAACACGATCCGCATCAATATCCCACATGGCTTTTTTCTTTTTGGAATTTGACAAACTAATACTAAAACCCATATGGAAGTGCAAGAGACCCAGAAGAGTCAAAACAATCCTTAAAAAGAACAAACTTAGAAGACTTATACTTCCTGATTTCAAAACTGCAAAGCCAAAATAATCAGGACAGTATAGCATGAGAATAAGGGTAGACATATAGATCCGTGGAATGGAATTGAGACTATAGAAGCAAACTCTTAAATTTAGAGCTAGTCAGTTTTGAGAAGATGCCAAGGCAATTCAATATGGGAAAGATAATCTTCTTAACCAATGGTGCTGGGATAAATGCATTTCCACATACAAAACAATGAAGTTGGACTCCTAGCTCACATCATGTACAAAAATTAACTCAAAATGACCAAAGATCTAAATATAAGAACTACCATGATAAAACTCTTAGAAGAAAAGATAGGTGTAAATTTTCACGATCTTGGATTGGGTGATCGTTTCTGATATGTGACACCAAAGACATAAGCAACCAAAGGCAAAAAACAGGTAAATTGGACTTCATAAAAATTGAAAATGTTTATGCTTCAGAGGGCACTATGAAGAAAGTAAAAAGACAAGCCACAAAAGGAGTGAAAGTATTTGCAAATCATATATCTGATAAGGGTCTGCTATACAGAATATATAAAACCACAATTTAAAAATAAGCCAAGGAGGAATTCCCTGGCAGTCCATGGTTAGGACTCAGTGCTCTGACTGCTGGGACCAAGGTTCAATCCCTGGTCACGGAACTAAGATCCCACAAGCTGTGCTACACAGCCAAAAAAGTAGGCCAATGGTTTAAATAGTCAATTCTCATAAGAAGATAGACAAATGTTCAATAAGATAAGCGCATAAAAAGATGCTCGATATCATTTGTCATTAGGAAAATATAAATCAAAACTGTAATAAGACGCCACCTCATAAACACTAGGATGACAAAAGTAAAAATACAGACAAAAACCAAAATAGGATGAGGACAATGTGAACCTTCCTTCACTGATTGTGCAAATGGAAAATAGTGCAGGTCTTTGAAAAGTAGTTTAGCAATTCCTCAGAAAGATCAACATAGAGCTGCCATATGACCCAGCAATTCCTCTCCTAGTGTGTATAAACAGGAAAACATTTTTGCACACAAACTCTTATATATGAATGTTCAATATTATAGCCAGAAAGTAAAAATTGCCAAAATTTCAATTAACTGATAAATGGATAAACAAAATATGGTATAGCCATGCAATGGAATATTATTTGGCAATAAAAGGATGAAGTACTGATTCCTGCTACAACATAGATAAACCATGAAAACATGTCGCGTGAAAGAACACACTCAGAAAAGCCCACATGTTATATGATTTCACTTATGCTGTACAGAATAGGCAAATCCATAGAAATAGGAAAGAGAATAGAGTATAGTGAGTATACTATAAAGCACTGAGTTTTGCACTATAAAGGGGTGACTATTACATATATATTACAAATATACATTATATCTCAATAAAATTTTGTAGAGTTGAAGAAATTCAATAGGAAAATGAGACACTAACAGAGCCCTGGCTAACCACCATTCTTAGCACCCAGGAGGCTCCCCACAACTACCGGGGCAAGTCGCACCCACAGAACTAAATCTGCATGGATCCTCAGAGGTTGTCTTGTCTACTTAATGATTCTTCAACCACCTCTGCAATAGTCCCGCCGGTTAATCATCTAGCCTATCCTTGACTAGGCTCTTTTTCTTTCTCTCCACGCCTCTGTTGAATGCGTACTATGGGCTCAGCTCTGGGCTAAGCACTGAGAATATACTTTGCAATGTTGTCTCTAATGTAATAAACATTTATTTGAATATTGTAATGTGTAAGATGTTTTGTTTCTATTCCTTTTTGTTTATTGATACCCATTTTAGTTTGGATTCTACCAGAGGAAGATCATGAGGCAAAGATTCAAGTGAAAATTGTTTATTTGGGGAGTACAGTAACACTGGTAGAGAAGTGAGAAAGGGATCCAGGGAAGGAAAGGAAGCCAAGAGATCAGCTACCACAGTAAGCCACAGAAGCTTAATCCAGAGGGAAAACTCTGAGACAAGGTGTAAAACACTCTCCTGAAAAAGGATTTCATCCAAGAGCCAAGGAGCTGGGATATTTATGCATTAATTCCAGAGTCCCTGGCTGAGCACTCACGCTGCATGTATGTTACATCCTAGCGTCCCTGGCTACTGAAGGAAGCAAGGACTATTCAGCCTTCCCCAGATCTAAATCGGACGATGGGAGAACCCTCAGGCACGTATGCAGATTCTGGCAATCGGTGTTTGATGGGACCTGTGGTCTAGGGGATACAGATGGGACGCTGACAGCATCAGCTAGAATACCTTCCTCCTTCCGCACACAGGAGATGGTGTACGGGAATACACAGAATGCCATGAATTAGGTAAAGATGAAGAGAAAAGAAGATATAAAGAAAAATTAGCCTTTCCGGTGAAGGCAAAGATCCTGTTCTGTGCTCATTTGCTCAGCCGTGTCTGACTCTCTGTGACCCCATATATAGCCTGCCAGGTTCATCTGTCCTTGGAATTTTCCAGGCAATAATATTGGAGTGGGTTGCCATTCTTTTCTCCAGGGGGTGTCATCCAGACTCAGGGATCGAACCCGGGTCTTCTGCATTGCAGGAGGATTCTTTTACATTGAGCCACATGATCCTAGTGGGCTCAAAAAACAGATGCTATTTCTTAGCATATCCTTTAAACTCTGGCTCTCCAAAAATACAACACCAAACTGCCTTTTGAAAAGGCAAAACTGAGTTGCCTGCTTATCACAAACTTGTAACAGTCTCAGTGGCATCTCACAAGTGAGAGGTTTGGTGGGTTGGAGATTTAGTTAAATGTTAAGCCTTTCTTGCAGGGGCATGCTTAGAACTAAGGAATCCAATATAGAGAAGACTGGCCAACATGGAAAGGTGATGGTTCTGATGGGAAAGGCAAGGATTTTGAGCTAAGAGTTTCCAAAAGTCTTGTTGGGTGTTACTTACTAAAAAGTTGGACAGTCATGAGTTCATTTAATGGTTTTGAGGCAGCAGTTCCTGAGGTGAGCAGAGTGATTTGCAAGGTTAATCCTCCTGAGCCAGTGTTTTGTGGGATGGGGAAGCAGTGCTGTTGCTGCAGTAAGCCATGTGGGCAAAAATGATTTCTGTTCATAGCTTCAGCCCCAGCTTATGACATCACATGGTAAAACATAATGAAAGTAGTTCCCTAGAAGTCAGCCACACGCAGCCCAGGTGCCCACAATTCTTGCTAAATAAAGGGATAAAAACGTGCACACATTCCATCTTCAAGGAGGGGTAGGATTAAAGCGGAAATCAGGATGCAGGTGTGTGACAGCCTCTGTGGGTGTCAGCAGGCTTGTGACCCTGGGCCTGTGGGATAGACTGAGAGCCTAAGAGCCCTTTTAATGTTTCCTCAATCAGGGGGTCCCCAACTTCAAGGACCTAATGCCTGCTGATCTAAGGTGGAGCTGATGTAATAATAATAGAAATAAAGTGCACAATGAATATAATGTGTTTGAATCATCCTAAACCCCCCATCACCACCACCACTACCGTCCATGGAAAAATTGTCTTCCTCGAAACCAGTTGCTGGTGCCAACAAGGTTGAGGACTGCTACCCTAAATGACTCCTCTGGTGGAGAGGTGCCCCTGCAGCGGGTCCTGCCTGCCTGACTGCTAGGTTGGGCAACTCTCTCACTGGGTCCAGAAAGGAAGTCACAGCAAGCCAGGCTTCCCTCAGCAACCCGTCCCAGCCCCTGATTCTCCCTGACTCATCCTGCCATTGTGGCGACTGTCCTGTTCTCTGTGGGGGCGTTCCTGGGGGTGGCCGGAACTCTGGGCAGGACTCTCTCCACTACCCTAGCCTGGCAGGATCACCGAAACCGCAGGGCTGCTCCATCACTTCTCCCCGGGGCCACTGATGCCAGCATGTGATGCCGGGCACTGTGCAGACCCCAACATGCGTGCGCCACTGCCCTCACCAGGGGCTCGCCGCGCCCCGAGCAGGCAGGCAGGTAGTATCATGCTGTTCTCCCTGGAGAAGAAGGAACTGGGGCTCAAGGTCAAGTGAGTGAAACAGCAGGTCAGCCACCAGGCCTTCTGTCTTAGTGCAGAACTGTTTCTGGGGTCAGAAACATCCTTGTATTCGTATCTCTAAAATAACTGTGACAAAATTGCCGTGTGAGGCTGTGGTTCCACATCCAAACAAGAGAAACTGGTTTGCATTTGGCTGCTGTCTATTCGGTCTTGCTGTTTAAACATTCACAAATACATGTGATTATTTTTTCCATGATGATAGTAGTAATAGAGCTCATTACAGAAAATGTGATTAGAGAGTAGATTTCTGTGCTTCAGGAGGAAAACTTTCGGACTGTTTTTTGGGGAAGGTGACCTCATCTTGAATGAATGCTCCAGGGGAGGGCGGGTCCGGTTCAGGGGTTTTGTATTTCTAAGGAAGGACCCACCAGGCCCATCTTACTCTTCAGGAGGGTAATTAAGTAAATAAGTACTTATGTTCTTAAGGGCTTAACAGACCATCCTGTTCTTTCTAACAAGCTGTTAAGACTTATTGCGTAAGATAAGAAAGAGCTTTTGTGTAACGAAGCTGGGGGTGGTGGGCATTGCTCCAGGGGGACAAAGATCGGTAATGGATGGCTCAGCAGCCACACTGCATCAATGAGGGTGGTCTGAAGCTGGGCTCGTGTCCTCAAAGTGCCCAGTGACAGGACAGGGGGGAGAGCAGTAGGGGGAATGTTCTGACATCCAGGGGCTGTGCTGGACCAGAAGCTGCCGGACCCATTAGTAAGGGAGAGAAGACCACCCTCCTGACCCCAGAGTACATGACTGACTGATCAATATGAAGCTTCACAGAAGCCTGCCCATCACACCTCCCAGCCTAGGACACCTATAAGGCCTGGCAACCTGGTCCTAATTTGAGGGGTGGATTCCTTCTTCTGTATTTGGAGGTCAGACAAGAACACCTAGGGCAGCCTGAGCTGGGAAGGGAGGGGAAGAGAGGCCAGTGTTGAAACATACAGAAAGTTGCAATTCCACACACTTGCCCCTCCCAGCAAGCTCAGTTAACAGTCCCAGGCTCTGGAGAGCCTTCCACTGGTGATCCTCCCTGGAGATCAGGAGGAGCTGGCTCCAACTCTTTCTCCAACACGGGCTGCAGCACCTGTGCAGATGCAGCCTTTAGCCAGAATGTTCCACCCTAGGAAAAAGGCAAGTCCCAACACTCAGGAGTACAGGTGACAGCGCCTTTCACCACCTTCCTTCTTCTCTAAGTCAGCAGCCTCTTGCAGCACCTCAAACTGATCAAAGCTGCCTGGGATTTGGCAATCCAGATCCTTGCAACAGAAGGCACTTATCAGTGGAAAGGGTAAGCCCCAACGTCAGTAGAGCAGTGAGTGTAGTAAGAGGTTCCGAGCCTCTTAGCTCCAGGGTGCATGCAGGGCCTGTGATCCTGCTGTTTCCCCTGCTTGGGGTCTCAGTGGGATGGAGCAACTTTGGGGTGACCCTTCAAACTTGATGAAAGTCCAACCATCTCTGTCTACTGCCTCTCTAGTTCCCAGAACCCCTATGAGGCAGGTGATGGAATGTGACTGAATCTTGGCTTGCATATTGTAAGGATCACATACATTTTTGTTTAAATTGAATTCAGTAATGTGTAAGCCACATGGGGGAGGGGAATAACGGCCCCCTCCATTGTTGTTTATGTCTTGATCCCCAGAACTTGTGACTCTGGTAGGTTGCATGGTAAAGGAGAATCAAGATTACAGATAAAATTTAAGCTGCTGGGCCTTAGGAAGCATCACTACAAATAAAGCTAATGGAGGTGATGGAATTCCAGTTGAGCTATTCCAAATACTAAAAGATGATGCTGTGAAAGTGCTCCACTCAATATACCAGCAAATTTGGAAAACTCAGCAGTGGCCACAGGACTGGAAAAGGTCAGTTTTCATTCCAATCCCAAAGAAAGGCAATGCCAAAGAATACTCAAACTACCACACTATTGCACTCATCTCACAGGCTAGTGAAGTAATGCTCAAAATTCTCCAAGCCAGACTTCATCAGTATGTGAACAGTGAACTTCCAGATGTTCAAGCTGGACTTAGAAAAGGCAGAGGAACCAGAGATCAAATTGCCAACATCTGTTGGACCATCGAAAAAGTGAGAGTTCCAGAAAAACATCTACTTCTGCTTTATTGACTATGCCAAAGCCTTTGACTGTGTGAACTGCAACAAACTGTGGAAAATTCTGAAAGAGATGGGAATACCAGACCACCTGACCTGCCTCTTGAGAAATCTGTATGCAGGTCAGGAAGCAACAGTTAGAACTGGACATGGAACAACAGACTGGTTCCAAATAGGAAAAGGAGTTCGTCAAGGCTGTATATTGTCACCCTGCTTATTTAACTTATATGCAAACTACATCATGAGAAATGCTGGACTAGATGAAGCATAAGCTGGAATCAAGATTGCCAGGAGAAATATCAATAATCTCAGATATGCAGATGATACCACTCTTATGACAGAAAATGAAGAACTAAAGAGCCTCTTGATGAAAGTGAAAGAGGAGAGTGAAAAAGTTGGCTTAAAACTCAACATTCAGAAAACTAAGATCATGGCATCTGGTCCCATCACTTCATGGCAAATAGATGGGGAAACAGTGGAAACAGTGACAGATTTTATTTTGGGGGGCTCCAAAATCCCTGAAGATGGTGACTGCAGCCATGAAGTTAAAGATTCTTTCTCCTTGGAAGAAAAGTTATGACCAACATAGATAGCATATCAAAAAGCAGAGACATTACTTTGCCAACAAAGGTCCATCTAGCCAAAGCTATGGCTTTTCCAGTAGTCATGTATGGATGTGAGAGTTGGACTATAAAGAAAGCTGAGCACCAAAGAATTGTTGTTTTTGAACTGTGGTGTTGGAGAAGACTCTTGAGAGTCCCTTGGACAGCAAGGAGATCCAACCAGTTCATCCTAAAGGAAATCAGTCCTGAATATTCATTGGAAGGACTGATGCTGAAACTGAAACTCCAATACTTTGGCCACCTGCTGTGAAGAGCTGACTCATTTAAAAGACCTTGATTCTGGGAAAGATTGAAGGCGGGAGGAGAAGGGGACAACAGAGGATGAGATGGTTGGGTGGCATCACGGACTCAATGGACATGAGTTGGAATAAATTCTGGGAGTCGATGATGGGCCAGGAGGCCTGGCATGTTGCAGTCCATGGGGTCGCAAAGAGTCGGATATGACTGAGCAACTAAACTGAACTGAATTGAACTGAGCCAAACAACTTTAAGATTGGAAGAATCCCAGATTATTCAAGTGACCCCAATACGGTAACTAGGTCCTCAAATGTGGGGGAAGAGGGGGCGAGAGGAAATTGAAGTGGTGAAATGTGAGTGCTCAGTGTACCCCTGCCGAAACCTTGATTCTAGCCCAGGGTGACCCATGTCTGACCTCTTACTTACAGAACTGTAAGATGATAAGGTTGTGCTGTATCAGCCTCTACGCATGCATGCTAAGTCATTTCAGTTGTGTCCAACTCTCTGTGACTCTATGGACTGTAGCCTGCCAGTCTCCTCTGTCCATGGGATTCTCCAGGCAAGAATACTGGAGTGGGTTGCCATAAGAATCCCATGGACAGAGGAGCCTGGTGGGCTATGGGTCCATAGAGTCACAGAGAGTTGGACACAACTGAAATGACTTAGCACGCATGCATAGAGGTTGACACAGCACAACTTTATCATCCTGAAGTTCTGTAGGTAAGAGGTCTGACATGGGTCACCCTAGGCTAGCATCAAGACTGTGGTAATTAGTTACAGCAGCCAGAGGAAACTAATACACTGTGTAGTTACAAATCTTCAAGAAACAGCTCTCTAAGCATTGATGAATGCTTCAGAGTTTTCAGATCTCTGCTTCAAACAAGGAGATCACTCTTGCTTCATTTTCTAGGTTTCTCCAGATCTTGTGTTTCAAGAAGAAAATATATTCTTAAAGTTCCTAGAATTCCTGGCTGCAAAAACAGCGAGGAATCTCAACTAAGTGGAGAGCGAGTCTAAGAAGGTGTTCTTTTCTCCAGTCCCTGTCTCTGCCCATCCTGTATTGATGGAGGTTCCATAACCCACTGATCACACTCAGTATCTAACCCAGTCTGGGTCAAAACTCCAACCTCAGATGAGTTTAAATCTCCCCTTTCCTGTCTCGATGGGGAAGTCAGGCTTCAGCTCGGGACTTGAAGTAGTTTGGTGTGTGGTACGTCCTCTCTTCACCATCCCTTTCAAGGTCAAGTTGCTATAAGCTAGAGGGGGACAGGGAAGAGGAGGAAGGGGGAATCAGGTGATCTAAAATGACAGGTCACCTGTCTGTGCTGGGAAGATGTTGCTAGTCTTGCCTTGGCTTAGTCATGGTCCACATGATACTGGATATTTTGGCTGGTGCTCTGATCTCAGCATGGGTGGGGGTAAGATTTTCTCTGGCCCATTCCAGCCACATCCGTGGACTGAGTCCCCCCTTGGAGCAGCTGTATTTCCTTTTGGCTAACATTGTTCTGTGCCTTTTCCGTGCTCACTTGGCCTATTGGCTCATGGCCAAGCAGCTACCAGACAGGCCCCTCCCACCTCTACCCAAGCTGAGCCTGCAGGCCTCTGCCTGCAGAAACCTTCAGCTTTTGGTCTCCACACTCCAGGGACATGTGCTGGCCCCCTCAAGAAATTCCCCAGTCTCACGACATTCTGCTTCACTCCAATGGCCCCTTCAGTCTTCCAATACATCCAACTCTCCATGTAGCTTTGGGGAGGAAGTAACATTTTCCCATGAACACTGCCCTGGTGAAAACTTGTCCTCTCCCTCCTTCCCCCGGTTCTCCACTTATGATGTACAGGAGAGCCCAGAGAGGCTGGGGGAGCTGGCAGGGCCAGTTCTGAAGCCTCTTATGAAGCCTTGAGTGAGTGGTCTGGACCCTCCTTAGAAGGAGGTTCCTAAGGCTCATGTTGTCAAGTATAGTGTGGACCTCCCTTTCCCATTCAACTTTCCAAACCAGCAGCTTTTCAAAAACTCCCATCTTTTGGTGATGCCTTTTCTAGAAGCCTGGGTTAATTTTAACAACCACCCTAACTACTAAGACAGAGGACTTGAAACAAAGTTCTCTGTGAGCAAAGTCTTTAGGTTTTGGGTGTAATGAGATGAAAAAACCCAGCCCTATCAAAGTAGAAATGGGAAAGAACTGGAGAGTTTTTCTAAATATGAAAGAACAGCTGGTGGGGAGAAACCAGACCTTTGAGCTCTAGGCACCTCCCAGGACACAGCCCTTACCTTCTCCACACTTCCAGCTGCTAAGAAACTGACTTTGACTCTGGGAGGAGCCCTGCTGGGGCTTATACCGGTGCCTTACCAGTCAGCACTGTGAGTGTAGATGAAGCCACATTAACGGTAATGTGAATCCACTTGTACCTGCCTCTTACCCTCCCGTACAACACTCTCTCCTGGCGCCCACCGCCCAGTCCCAGAGGCCTCTGCGTCCCAAGACAACCCCCGCCTGCCTGTGGAGATCCCTGGGTGCAGCAGTCACTGTGCTACGCCCTGCTCTCTGCTAAGCTGGAGCCTCAGGTGGTCTGTGGAAAGGACGTGGTCCTTTCCCCTCCATGCGCCCCAAGCTTAAGGGTCCCCAAGTAGTGCTCTTGTGCCCTTGGGTTTCCTCACTTTGACAAACACTTAACATGTACGGTATTCTAAGCAGTATGAAAGCCTTCACTCATTTGACTTCATAGCAACCTCTGAGCCAGGAACTACATATCACCAGTGGACAGCCAAGGAGCCCAGCACAGAGGGGCTTAGGTAGCTCGCCCAAAGCCACTAAGTGAGTGAAACAAAACTGGAATTAAAATAATAATGCCCTTCCTCTTCCTGTGACCCAGATAATACATCCAAGGGGCCAGACTGAGGTTAGATTCCACTGGGCTGAAGTAGGAACCACACCCGATCTCCAACACCTGAAGCTGTGTTCCAGGTGTGGCTCACTCTCCCTGGCTCTCTCCTTGGAACAGGTTCTCCAGAAGGTTCTCAACCCCTTAAAAGCCAACTGCTGGCAGGCAGTCCAAGCAGGCTGAGAGGCCCGAGCTCCCCACAGAGGAGGAAGAAACTGGCTCTGTTGAGGCGAGTGTGGACCCTTTGATCTGATACAGGATTTGGGGTCTAGCTTAACTGCTTTCTTCTCAGGCAGGATCTTTGGGGAATGACCCTTCGTTGGCCTGCAAAAGACCAGTGAGGAGGAGCACCATGGGCTCCACAGGCCAGGCTGGAAGTACCCCCTCCCTATCTCCAAGCTCAAGGAGACTCACTTCAGAAAAGTCCCTGGGCTCTGCCTGCTCAGGAGGGGAGCCCAACGCAGAGTGAGCACTAGGTCAGGAAGGGATATGTACCCTTTCCTGCCCTCCACTGTCTCCTGATTAGACAGTTCAGCTATGATGCTGTTGAAAAGAGGGAGCTGACAGTACACCTCAGGGAGCTTCAGTCTGTTCTAGTGTGAGGATGAAGGGGGTTTACACTGGGAAGTTCTCTTTGCTGCATTCAGAACCTGGGAGAAGTGGGAAGGGGATGGCTGCCTGCTTGTCCTAAGGCCACTTCTACCCTAGGCTACTTTGACCCGGCAGCCCCGGGTCATGCTGAGCAGCATCACAGACTCCACCAACTGTAGGGTGGCTGACCACAGGCCAAATGTTTAGACGAACACACACTCAGGGTGAAGGCAGACTCCTTCCCCAGCCCTTCCTTCCTGCCAGAGTTTGGGCTGACCTCCCCCAATGCTAATGAACAGCTCAGAAATACTAACAAGTGCCTTGGCACCCGGAATCCAGGCAGCATCACTTCCAATGTGAAGCTGGGCCAAGTCCCGGCCCCAGTGCAGTCTCAGGGGTTTCCTAGGCCCCGTGGAGCCTGGTGGCGTGGGACAAGCAGAAAGGCTCATGACGTTCCCAGAAGGCTGGCTCATTAGAGCCAAACGGGCCTCACACAGACCCATTTCTGGGTCACAGAAACTTCCACCTGCCAGGTAGGTGTGAACCCCGGCCCCTCCCTGATACTTGGAATATGGAGCAGGTTCAAGAAAGCCTGAGGTCAGATCCTGATCTCAGAGAACATTTATGTGAGGATGGAAAACAAGAATCACAAGACATTTCTCCCCAGGGCCTGCCCCTTACATGGGGAGATGCTGTGGAAATTGTACAGGGGACACGCTGAGCCCATCCTCAGGCCGTGAAGGCTCCGTGTGTAAGCTTAATTCAAACCTGTTTCCCTGAGCCCTTGTGTGTTTTCAGAAGGGAACTGCTCTCCAGGGAGAGCTGTATGAAACAACACCTCCATTCCCCCGGCTCCCACCTCCCTACTGCCTGGTGGAGACAGAGGCCCACACCCCTGGGGTCACATTCCTCTCCCGGGGGCTGGGTATCCATTTCACCATTCCCACACATCCTGCTGGCTTTCCTCTGAGTGTGCACACCCCTTCTCAGCTGGGGCTGCGGGGGATGAGGCAGACAGAAGCTATGAGGCCTTGTTCAGCTCCACTCCCACTCCCCTTTCCGTACCCCTGCACATTCTGCAACTCTGGATCTCTCTGTCTGCAGGAGCTCTGGCCTACAGGTGGGGCAGACTTACCAGGGGCTGGTGCCCTCCACCAGTGAGTGGCAGAGGGAACTGACCGACGAGTCCTTCAGCTTCCTCACCCAGGCTAGGGGGAGTCAACACCAGGACAGGTCTAGACCGTCTCCTAGAGGTCCCCGGTGGGAACGGAGCATCTGTCCACACAGCACCCTGTCTGGTCCATGCACTTGGAATTTTATCCCCTTCATCATGAGCCCATTTAAATCCACAATGGGTAGAAAGTGTTAGAAAGAGGGAACATCAGAGAAAAAGTGTCTCCTTTAGGACCTCATCAAGCCCAAATCCAAGAGCAGACCTGGGTGAGGACTTTATTTGAGCAGTGGGTTTGGGTTATCGTGTCTTTGGGTCAATAATGACCTCGCTGGGCTGCATGTCATCTGAGGCCACCAACAACAGAAACCGTGGCACAGTTATCCTTTTCCTAAGGTGCCTGGCATAGGCTCGGTACAAGTAGGTTCTCAGTAAACATTAAACTCAGTGGAGTTCCCTCACTCCAGGGAAGTTTGGAAGCAGCTTTCCAGAGACACCCACGTGAGAGAGAATGGCTCTCGGACTTTCTGTCCAACTGAAGCCACCAATGAACAATAGTTGAGGCATCCCAACATCTCATTCATCTCCATTACAGGAGCAGTCCGCATGCAGGTTCATGAGTGGATGTAGGGCCCTTGTGTGAGGACTCTGGGATCATCTTCACAACAGGGAAACTTAGAGCCCAGCCTCCCTCCAGGGCAGAAGGCCAAGGCCTAAACTGAGTATTGCCCTGTGCCCGGAATGGCAACCAGGATGTCCAGGGCTCTTTTATGTGCTGTTTCTACAAGGCCCACTCTGAACACTGATCCATGGTATAATAATATTTGGTCATAGCATTTACTTATTATGCATAATTTATTATCGCACAGGGAACTGGGAGGGTGTGGGAAAATCCTGATTAGAATCTGAGCTTGGGAAGAGGATTGAGGAGTCCATTTTCTATAACCCTGCTGAAAAATTCCCTAAAAAGTTAAAGAAGGAAAAAGGAGAAAAAAATGGCATTGGCACTTGCAGTGAAGACCAGATCATCAAGTAGTATTTGTCACCTTCAGGTCTTACACAACTGGTCCCCAGAGACTCCCAGTTACTGCCTTGAGATCTCAGTGTCTGCAAACACTGCTGGGTTAGTAAGCTTGGGAGGAATTGGTGAACCACCATGTCTGGGCTTTTCACTTCCTTGGCCTGAGTCATGCCAGGCAAGCTCACCTCTACTTCCCAAGAAATGCGGAAAAATGAGGAAGGCACACATATCTGGGTGTGGTGTTGCTGGGACCCAGCCAGCCCCCAGATTCTCTGGTTGCAGAGCGACCTGGCCAGCTCACACAGGTAGCACTCTTGTACTTTTAGAAGAAAAAAAAGCATCCGAGTAAAAGTGGAGGTGGAGGGAAGGCTGGACAGGAATATTTTCCCAGTCTACTCTGCTTAGGAATTAAAAGTTTGCTGGGACACACTTCTGATGGCTTTAAATATTACAAATGATACATTCCAGAGGGAACACAGTCCCCACTGGATATGGCCCCTGGAAAGTATTTAATATCGCTGACTGCTGTGTTTTTCTACAACCAAACTAGACCTCCTTGAAAACAGCGGCTGATTTTCACTGCTCATCTCCTATGCAGTGGTCCCCAACATTTTTGGCACCAGAAATGGACTTCATAGAAGACAATTTTTCCAGGGACCAGGGCAGAGGGATGGTTTCAGGATGATTCAAGGGTATTACATTTATGTGCACTTTATTTCTATTATTTTTACATCAGCTCCACTTCAGATCATCAGGCATTAGATCCCAGAGGTTGGGGACACCTGACCTACAGGTCCTTTCATGCATGTGCTCAAGAGTATATTGATCTACTTTGATCTCCTGTTGTGTAAGACGATTTCCTGCAGGAAAGAACAAGTGGTGAATTCATGAAACTTGGTACAGATTTTGATCTCGATTTATAGATGGGACCATCTATAAAATGAAGCAGGTTGGGCCAGTCTGTGAGGCCAGTTCTGGCTCCAAATCGTGAGTGTGGAAGAGTGTGGTCAGAGGGAGGCGACCGGCTGCTGGCCAGTAGGGCAGGTGGGTGCTGGGGCCCAGGGTTCTTCAGAGACCAAGTCCGCATTCCCTTTTTGCCACCACCAGGATGTACACACAAATCACATCCCAAGGTATTATCTCTGGGTGTATAGGCAAATACTGATTTAAATAATTTAACGAATTAGTATTTGCTGAGAACCTCCTGCAAACAATGGACTGAGGGGCTGGGTTGTGAGGGATACAAAAGGTGAGCATGTCAAGACCCTTGCCCTCAAGGAGGTTGGGCCCAAGTGCCAGCTCCATCTGCAGCAGGCTGTGTGTCCCTGCACACACAACAACCTCTCTATTTCCTCATCTGTGAAACAAGGAAAATCAAAGCAATTTTAGTTGTTAGGAAAATGAGAGATAATATTAATATATGTACAGCTTGTTGGACTGCTTCTAGGACTGGATTGCTGTTAAGAAATAGATATTACATGTTGAGTTTCCAGACAGTGCCTAGCACTTGGTAGGTATTAAGTAATTGGTAATGTGGGGAAGCAGAATTTGCCACCCCAAAAATAGGTCTCTTTAGCATAAAGATTATTTTAGGCTGGTTATTTTATATTTTGATTTTTTTCCCTTTTTTTAAATTAAAATACAGTTGATTTATAATGTATTAGTTTCAGCTGTATAGCAGTGATTCAGGTCTCTCTATATATTCTTTTTCAGATTCTTTCCCCTTATAAGTTATTATAAAATACTGAATATAGTTTACTGCGTGCAATACAGTAGGGCCTTTTTGGTAATCTAATTTATATATAGTAGCGTGTATATGTTAATCCCAAACTCCTAATTTATCCCTTCTCTCTTTCCCCTTTGGTATTGTCTGTTTATTTTTAAAAAACTGAAGACATAGAAGAAGCTCTGAAAATCAAGAATTTACACCTTGTAGGAGACACTTACCTGTATAAGGGAATCTCAACTTGTAGGGGTGTCTCCCTTGCAGAGGGAGGTGACTCAATTTCTTGAAACTCTTATCTGTGGAGAAGGCAAGGACTTAGATCTGCATGATACCTTACTCTTATTACTGTGCTTTTCCTGATATCCTCTCATAACTCCCCTCTCCTCCAGTATCTTCTTTTATCTTCAGCTGAGAATGGTATTTTGGATGAGGGTTTCTACCATTTCAAGGAACTACTTGGTTTTCCTGGGTCTCTCCCAAGTATACAGGACATAGACATATTATTAAACTTTTGTTTGTCTTTCTATGTGTCTCACGGCAATTTAATAATTAGACCAGCAGAAGAACATACACTGGAAGAAGGGAATGTTTTTCCTTCCCTACAGTAATTGCTGTAGCTGCTGTTAATAGGCTCTTATCATTTTCTTAGCGTGGGCCAAAGATAATAATACTTTCTGAAGCGAGGAGACCTGAGAGGCCCCAAAGGAGGGGAGGGCTCAGTGGACGGAAGCTCCAGCTGAGAGCTCTTTGTTTACCAGACGCACCACCTATAGCCATCACACCCCCACCTTCGTTCCTAAGAAGCTACTCACATGCTTGTCATTCATTCTCCAGAACCCTTTCACTCACCCTTCCACAGGTCTTTCTAACAGGAAATACAACTGTCAGCAGATTTCTTTTTTTTAAGTTAAAATCAAGTATTAAGAAGAAGAGGTGGCAAGAATACACAGAAGAACTGTACAAAAAAGACCTTCATGACCCAGATAATCACGACAGTGTGATCACTCACCTAGAGCCAGACATCCTGGAATTCGAAGTCAACTGAGCCTTAGGAAGCATCACTATGAACAAAGCTAGGGGAGGTGATGGAATTCCAGTTGAGCTATTTCAAATCCTAAAAGATGATGCTGTAAAAGTGCTGCACTCAATATGCCAGCAAATTTGGAAAACGCAGCGTGGCTACAGGACTGGAAAAGATCAGTTCTCATTCCAATCCCAGAAAAACGCAATGCCAAAGAATGCTCAAACTACCCCACAATTGCACTCATCTCACATGCTAGTAAAGTAATGCTCAAAATTCTCCAAGCCAGGCTTCAATAGTACGTGAACCGTGAACTTCCGGATCTTCAAGCAGGATTTAGAAAAGACAGAGGAACCAGAGGTCAAATTGCCAACATCCGTTGGATCATCGAGAAAGCAAGAGAGTTCCAGAAAAACATCTATTTCTGCTTTATTGACTATGCCAAAGCCTTTGACTATGTGGATCACAATAAACTGTGGAAAATTCATAAAAAAATGGGAATACCAGACCTCCTGACCTGCCTCCTGAAAAATCTGTATGCAGGTCAGGAAGCAACAGTTAGAACTGGACACGGAACAACAGACTGGTTCCAAATCAGGAAAGGAGTATGTCAAAGCTGTATATTGTCACCCTGCTTATTTAACTTATATGCAGAGTACATCATGAAAAACTCTGGGCTGGATCAAGCACAAGCTGGAATCAAAATTGCTGGGAGAAATAACAATAATCTCTGATATGCAGACGACACCACCCTTATGGCAGAAAGCAAAGAGCCTCTTGATGAAAGTGAAAGAGGAGAGTGAAAAAGTTGGCTTAAAACTCAACATCTAAAACTGAAGATCATGGCATCCAGTCCCATCACTTCATGGCAAGTAGATGGGGAAACAATGGAAACAATGACAGATTTATTTTCTTGGGCTCAAAAATCACTGCAGATGGTGACTGCAGCCATGAAATTAAAAGACACTCCTTGGAAGGAAAGCTATGATCAACCTAGGCAGCATATTAAAAAGCAGAGCTATTATTTTGCCAATAAAGTTTTGTTTAGTCAAAGATATGGTTTTTCCATTAGTCGTGTATGGATGTGAGAGTTGGACTATAAAGAAAGCTGAACACCAAAGAATCAATACTTTTGAACTGTGGTGTTGAAGAAGACTCTTGAGAGTCCCTTGGACTGGAAGGAGATCAAACCAGTCAATCCTAAAGGAAATCAGTCCTGAATATTCATTGGAAGGACTGACGCTGAAGCTGAAACTCCAATACTTTGGCCACCTGATGTGAACAACTGACTCATTTGAAAAGACCCTGATGCTGGGAGAAGAAGGGGACAACAGAGGATGAAATGGTTGGATGGCATCACCGATTCAATGGACATGAGTTTGAGTAAACTCTGGGAGTTGGTGATGGACAGGGAGGCCTGGCATGCTGCAGTCCATAGGGTCACAAAGAGTCGGACATGACTGAGCGACTGAACTGAACTGAACTGTAAACCCACACTGTCTTTTGATTGGATCCCTCCCTGGTCTTTGAAAGAGGTAACCCTGGTCTGTGTGTGGATCCAGAAAGCAGCTTTATTATCTTCCACAGTTCAAACTGGGTGGCTTTGGAGACTCTCCCTTAAGTGGGGCTGAGGCAGGTAGGACCAGGCCACTGCCCCAGAAGAATGTATGGAATCCCTTTGATCCCTAAAGAATGGATTAACAAGGCTTCTTGGTGAGTGAAGAAACCTGCTACAAATTCTAGCATCCAAATTCAAAGGTTTTCAAATTCTTATTTCTTCAGGCTATTCCCTTCATTAATTCCATGCACATCAGATTTTTTTTTTTTTTGCTCTTTTCCTGAGCTCCTATTTTTCTCTGAAACCATAACCATATTGCAGGGGTTGGGGGGGAGGGCAGCAGGGATTAATAAACTACTAATTGTAGAAAAGGTTTTTACTTCTCTCTCCCACAAAAGCTTTATAGGCAGAACTTTTATTGCAGTTTCCTTTTTTGCACTTTATAGATTTTGTGTTTTTTACAAATTGAAGATTTGTGGCAACCCTGCATTGAGAATTCTCTGGATGCCATTTTCCCAACAGCATTTGCTTATTTTGTGTCTCTGTGTTACATTCTAGTAATTTTCTCAATATTTCAAGTTTTTTCATTTTTACTTTATTTGTTATGGTGACCTGTGATCAGTGGCCTTTGATGTTATTACTGTGAATGTATAATAAGATGGTCATGTAAAATGGGGCACTTAATCCATAAATGTGGTGTGTGTTCTGACTGCTCCATTAGCCATTCCCCCTCTCCCTCTCCTTAAGCCTCCCTTATTCCCTGAAACATGACAACATTGAATTTAGGCCAATTAATAACCCGACACTGGCCTCTATGTATTCAAGTGAAAGAGTTACCTGTCTCTCGCTTCAAATCAAAAGCTAGAAATGTATGATTCAGCTTAGTGAGGAAGGCATGTCCAAGGAAGACTGGCCAAAATCTAGTTTCTTGCATCAAACTCTTAGTCAAGTTGTGAATGAAAAGAAGAACTTCTTGAAGGAAATTAAAAGTGCTACTCCAGTGAACACATGAATGGTAAGAAAGCGAAACCGCCTTATTGATGATGTGGAGAAAATGTTAGTGGTTTGGAAAGAAGATCAAACCAGTCACAACACTCCCTTGAGCCAAAGCCTAATCCAGAACAAAGCCCTAACTCTCTTCAGTTCAAGGAAGTCTGAGAGAGGTGAGGAAGCTGCAGAAGAAACTGGCACGTGGCACTCTGACTTTCTGGGCCTCACTTTCTTCAACTGTGATCTGAAGTTAATCATACTTCTTAATACCCTGTTCCTGTGAGGGGTAAAACATGTGCAAAGTTAGAATGTGTGGTATTTGGCACAGTGCTGAGTCACGAAATACTAGAAATATTGATTCCTTCTCTCTCCCCTGCCTCCTGCCCTCATTGTGTTGCCTTATTGCTGCTGAAATTTCAGTAGCTGAAGATATCTTAATATTGAAATGTGGAACCTGGAAAATACTGTATGTTTATAGAGACAGAAGTAAATCGAGTTAATCTTTTTTGCATGGCTATTTACACATTTTCTAAATATCCTGATTAATGGGGAAGGAAGATCCAGAAAAGGAATCAGGGACTTTGCCCTAAATATTCATAAGCCTGGGCCTTGAGCTTCGGTTTCAGATGCTGTTGTGACCCTCAGAGCACACAGGCCAGGCAGCATCTGTGCTGTTATAAAATTATCTTCCCAAGGTCCAAAGACTGCAGCTTTGGAGACAACCGTGAGTCAGCACCAGTAGTGAGGTATGAGTAGCGAGACCGTCACTGATAAGGAACAGATGACTCAACAAACGAGTCTTCAATTAAGTATGACTACCTGAACAAAGGTGGCTCAGTGGTAAAGAATCTGTCTGCCAATGCAGAAGACACCGGAGACGTGGGTTTGATCCCTGGGTCGGGAAGATCCCCTGAAGGAGGAAATGGCAACTTACTCCAGTGTTCTTGCCTGGAGAATTCCATGGACAGAGGAGCCTGGTGAGCTACAGTCCATGGGGTTGCAGATTCCGACACGGCTGAGCACGCACCCCCCCCCCCCCCCACACACACACACACACATACACCTGAACGAAACTCCATGTAGGTGGGTATACTGTGCCGAGTTGTTGGGGAGAAGGGACAGAAGTCATCAGGACCATGAAGTAGGAGCTTTCTTCCTGAAGGAACTCGGGAGGTGCTCCAGCAAACACCCGTGCACCCCTCTCTGCCAGCCCCTTCCGCTCTCAGATCCTTTTTTGCTCCAAGAATCATCCTCTTGGGGAAACATTTACTACTTTACTCATTACTGCCACTCTCCTTTTTTTCTTCTCTAAACCACACTTCTAAATGCCAGGGCTCAGGAAAAGAGCCTCTCCCTTCTCTGCCCCTCCAGTGTTACAGAACTACAAGCACCTATCTTAGAAGGTCACGTGAATCACCCAGGCATTTCCCAGAAAGAGTCTGGCCCATTCTATTTATAAAAGCAGTCACAAAAGGAATTCTGTGTTGCATTCAGTATAAATGCTGATAGATCAGCATCTGCCTAGGGTGTCCTCAGGGGCACAAAAGAACCGTCTTATTTCTCTCCAAGCCTCAGTTGGCTCCTGCCTCCCACTCAGCTCCCAGAACCTCGCATGCTAATATGAATGATTTCCCAAGCAGCAGGGCAAGTGGTGAGATGCTGCAGGTTTTACTCATCAAGATTTTCAGCTCCAGTTCTGTGCTCTGGGGGACCTGCAGGCTTTGAATCAGGCTCTTCCCTCAGTCCTGGTGGGGACAGGGAGGGAGCCAGGACAGGGTTTGACAGGAGAGGCTCCCCAGCCAAGCACGGCCCCGGTGGCCCTGGTGGCCTGCGTCACAGATGAACTGCTTTCCCCTTTTGCAGCTGGAGCCTGGATCTCCTCTTCTATCTGGCTGCTACTGTTCACACACAGACCGCTCGCCCCAAAGTTAACAATGACTGATCCCTTCTAGAGCTCTCTGCCTGCACCTCTCCTTCTGCCTATCTTTGTTCCCCTACTACTTCCTAGAAGACCTTGTATGCCCCTTACGTCCTTGGCTAATGAGACCAGGAAGTTCTGGAAGGCAGGGCTCTGGTCTGGTTTTCTCCCTCCCCAGCTCTCGTCTCCCCACTTGGAGCAAGGCTTCAGATCTACTTGATTGTTTCCAAAATGCCGACTCGACCAACTCCAAGTGAATCTTTACTTTCAAGGATCCCTCGACCAAATGCGTGTCCAAAGTTAGAGCTGTACCCATCTGACAGATCCACAGATGTCATTGACTCAGTCCTTCTTATCTGGAGCTCTCTCCCTGGGCCCTACATCCTCCCCAATAAACATCCAAGCAGAAGGTAAGGGCTGAACGGATAAGAGGGACCTGCTAGGTCCAAGACCCATGGAAGAAACCGAGGGAAGCAAGAGGAAGGGAGAGAATAGGAAAGAGATTCCAAAAAGAGGAAGAGGAGGGAGGCAGGCAGAGAGGAGAGTGACTGGAGCAGAGGAGACAGAGAGACACACAGAGAAGCAGGGAGGAAGGCAAAGAGGACAGAGAAAGGCAAGGGAACCAGGGGGGAATGGCAGATGTCTCAGGCGGGCTGGGGGTTGTCGCGCCACAATTTGTCCTGATTCTTGAGTGCCTGCTATGGGCCAGGATCTGTTGCAGACCCTCAGGGATACAGTGGTCAAGAAGACTCTGTGACAACCTAGAGGGGTGGGATTGGGTGTGAGGTGGGAAGGAGGCTCAAGAGAGAGGGGATATATGTATAACTATGGCTAAGCCATGTTGATGTATGGCAGAAACCAATCCTTCAACTAAAAATAAAGAAACAAAATTTTAAAAAGACAAGCTCTTTGCTCAAGGTGTTTATATTCCCATGGATGACTGATGACAAATAAATCAGTATATAATAAAAGTTGTTGAAGAAAAATAAAACAGGTGCCAGTACTCTTGCCTGGAAAGTCCCATGGACGGAGGAGCCTGGTGGGCTGCAGTCCATGGGGTCGCTAAGAGTCAGGCACGACTGGGCGACTTCCCTTTCACTTTTCACTTTCATGCATTGGAGAAGGAAATGGCAGCCCACTCCAGTGTTCTTGCCTGGAGAATCCCAGGGACAGAGGAGTCTAGTGGGCTGCTGTCTACGGGGTCGCACAGAGTCGGACTCGACTGAAGAGACTTAGCAGCAGCAGCAGTCTACTCTCAAATAGAAGGTTCTGACTCCTAGTCCAGTGCTGTTGTGTTCATGCAAAAGACAAAACACCTCAGACACTGAAGGAGATGCTTTTATTCAGTCTATTGCAACAGGGAGAATGTTCATTAAGGAGGAATATCAAATAAAGGGAAGGGACCTGGGGCTTCATACAGGCAGGTGAACAAGGGAGTCATCCTGAATCTTACAGGAGCCTTGAGGAAGGATGAAGATGGGTCTATCTCAGAATATTTGAGGGTGATGGTCATTTGAAGTTTCACCTGTGGGTCACAAAAGGATGGTGGTTGGGTGGTGAAAACTCCAAAGGGTAGAGGATTTTGCGTGGCTGTTTTCCTCAGGTTAAGTTCAACCTTGTCACAAATATCACCCTAGCTCCATTATTCTAAAAGCTAAACGTGATTGCTTCCCTGTGCTTATTACCTGCCCCTTAACTCTGGACTTCCCTCAAGCCGCACACAGGGCCCTTTGGGGCCTAACTCCTCCCTGCTCCCGAGTAGCTGAACTGGGAAGGCGCAGGGAAGGGCGCACAGGAGAGGACCCTGTGCAGGGCCCCCCCCATCATCTCTGCACACCTGCCCCTGGCCAGAACTCAGTCACGGGGCCACACTCACCTGTAAGGGGGACTGGGTCATATAGTCGAACTGTGTACCCAGAAAGAAGGAGAAAATGGATGTTAGTGGTCACGGCTAGCTGGCTTTTCAGGCCGTTTCATCTCTAGGAACATCCCTCTGCCCTCTTCCTGGACCTTTCCTGATTATATGACACCTATGCATCCTTCCAGAGTCATTTAAGCATTCCATCCTTTAGAAAGTCTTGCTTGACTATCAGTGTGGGCCAGGTACCCCCAAAGGCCTCTGTAGCACCCAAGGATCTGTTACAATACCAATCACGCTAATCTACAACTGTTTATTTTCTCATCGGTCTCCTTACACTAGACCTTGAGGCATTAGAGACTGTCTTCTGTCTCTCTGTCCTTGGTGCCTAAGCCCTGCTGGGGCACTGGGTACCCAGTGATCCGTAATGTCTGTCAAATAAATAAATGGATTCTGGTTTGCTTCTAAACTACCAGGATAATTTTAACCAAAAGAGACCAGAGGGTCCCCCTCGTAACCCTAATAAAAGGTTTAATTTGAGACCCGGGCCTGGATCAGTTCTCACAGTGAGGCCTCCCAAAAAGACACCAAGCATTGTTGATATTAGGGTGCAAAGAGAGCTCAGATGCCTTACTTTGAGTTCAGCTCACTAACCCTCTTTCACAGCCTGATTGGCCCTTAGAGAGGAAAGAAAACTGCATCCCCGCTTCCTGGCAGATGAGGATGGAGGGAACAGGTAGGTACCCTTTGTGTGCGTTGGGCAAGGACCGTAGCAGACCTGGAGGGAAGGTGACAGGTTGCAGTGGCCTTACGCTCATCTGGGTAGTCAAGTAAGCAGTTACATGATGACACATGGGTACAGCATCCGTGATCTCATCACTCCAAGCCAGTTTGAGTCAGGACCAAAACCAGTAAAATCTTATTAACACACGAGAGAAAGGCTGAGTCATTTCTATAATGACTGGCTTATGGCAGGAATCTTTACCAAGCCTGAGGATGAGAAAATAGCCTCTTTTCATGTCAAATTATTGGCTGGAGTCTCATCTTTATAACTTTTGAAGAAGGAATTACATGGCTCACACATCCAAGACAAGTAGGGAAATTGCCTTAGGGCACATAAGTAACCAGACCACAAACAGGACTTGGACCTAAGGCCTGAGGGTGCAGAGCAGCTACCCACAGCATCCTAGGTCTCCTGTTTTCTCCTGTGGAGTCCTAGTTATGTGCATTGGTTAGGCAGGAACATTGAGCTGCCCAAGTGATAAAGATAATGATTATAGCTTACATTTACTAAAACTTAAAATGCACTAGGGGGCTTCCCTGGTGGATCAGTGGTAAAGAATCCTCCTGCCAGTGCAGGAGACACGGGTTTGATCTATGGGTCGAGAAGATCCCCAGGAGAATGAAGTAGCAACCCCCTCCAGTATTTTTGCCTGGGAAATCCCATGGACAGAGGAGCCTGGCAGGCTACAGTCCATGGGGTCACAAAGAGTCAGACATAACTTAGCAACTAAACAACAACATAATGTACTAGGCACTAAGCTGGGAGATTTATATGTGCAATCTTGATTGATCTTTGCAATTATACATACAATGCTCAACTCTATACTTACTACATGCATTCATTGCTTTATGTGGGAAATATAGTGTGTGGAAGATGCTGAAAAATTCAGCTCGCTGTGTTCCAGCCACACTGGGCTTTGTTTTCCAAAGATCACGTCAAGCTTGTTTCCCACCTCAGGGTCTTTGCACAGGCTGTTTCTTCTGTCTCAGCCATGCACTTTGCCCAGATCCTCCCCTGGGTTTACTTCTTACCTCTCAGGCCTCTGCTCAAACGCCACCTTCTCCAAAGAGGCTTCCCTGATCTTCCCCCATGAAATAGACCCCAACTCCCACCTGTTGTTCTCTGTCTCATTGGTTTCCTTGTCTTTCTTCATAGCATTTAATAGTACTCAAAATTATACCAAAGATTTATTCATCACTTGATGAGTGAAACAAGGACTTTTTCTTACTTACACTGTCTCCAGGATCTTGAAGAGAGCCTGGCACATAGTAGGAGCTCAATAAATATTGGTTGGGTAAATGAATAAATACAGTCCCTGGAGAGCAGGGCCGCATCAACAGCTGCTCAGAGCACACAATTCTCAATGAGAACCAACAAAGCAGGACTTCCCTGGTGGGTACAGTGATAAAAATCCACCTGCCAATGCAGAGAACACAGGTTAGATCCCTGGTCTGGGAAGATGCCACATGCAGAGGAGCAACTAAAGACCATGGGCCAAACTACTGAGTCTGCGCTTTAGAGCCCGTGAGCTGCAACTGCTGAAGCCTGTTCGCCTTCCTAGAGCTTTCACTCCACAAGAGAAGCCACTGCAGCAAGAAACGCAGGCACTGTAACTAGGGAAAGCCAAGGCCCAGCAACGAAGACACAGCACAGCCAGAAAAAAAAAAGACCCAACAAAGCAGAGGGGGGTGGAAAAAGGAGAAGAAAGGAGGAGGCAGCAGAAAAGCTCTCTTCAGATTTGAATTTAACTACATTTGTTTAGTTTTCCTTATGTATCAAACTTAGTGACTCACAGTGTCTCTTTCAATTCTCATATCCTGTGTAGTAGGCAATTATAGGGGAAAGGGGGAAATATAAGAATAGAGAGCAGAAACACACTGACACCAATTCCTTGATAAACTCTTTATCCATAACAGGAAAGAGGCTTTTATATTTAAAAAAAAAAAAAAACAGATTCCCAATTGCTTATCTTTGTGTAGCCCAAACCACAGGATTTTGTGTTTATTTTTTTATGATTCAGCTTCATAAAACCCACAGGCTATTTAATTTACTATGTTTACTTTTACTATAACTTCAAGACAAAAGATTTATTACTAACCTCCACCCTTCCCTCAACTCAGCTTGCAGAATCGCTTCCATAGTTTACGTATATTGATTCAATTCTCTGGATGCCTGTGCATTTCCTCTATAAACTGCTTCGTCAACTTTTATGGAAAAGGAGGCTGAGTTTTTCTAAAGATGTGTCCAAACTAAAATTTCATTTTATAATAGCATTAAAACAGCATTTTAATTACATGTTAGAACAGTCTGACCTGACAAAATCTTGCAGGATCCTAGTCTGAAATCCTGGGAGCCTCTAACACCCCCCACCCCCCACCCCCACACACAAAATCCTCCCCCTTATTAAAATGAAGAATTCTTCAGTGGGTTTGGCCTCTCCTTGTTCCCTTTGGCTGGTCCATGGTCTCAACTAAACTTATGCACTGAGGGTGTGGCTACCATTACAGGGGTTGTGCAAAATGGGGGAATCTGATGGGCTCTGAGCTTTGAGCAGGATCCCAGTTTATGTAACAAGCCCCAATCTGACAGCTCCCTAGGCCTATCTGCCATCTGGTGAACTTGACTGGTCCCTCCACTCCACCCTCTCTGCACCAGTGGGAGCCCATAATTCCAAGCGGTGGCTAGGATTAGGGTCAGAGGTCACCCTATTATGGCTCAGACGTACTTAGTGCTGCAGCAGCCCACAGCCTGCTTTCCAGAGGTGCCAGGAGCTCTTCAAGGAAAGTGCTTAGTTGCCCAGTCATGTCTGACTCTTTGTGACCCCATGACCTTGTAGCCTGCCAGGCTCCTCTGTCCATGGGATTCTCCAGGCAAGAATGGAGTGAGTAGCCATTCCCTTCTCCAAGGGATCTTCCCGACCTAGGGATAGATGCAGGTCTCCTGCATTGCAGGCAGATTCTTTATTGTCTGAGCCAGGAGGGAAGCCCTCTTAAAGGAATAGTTATGCTGAAATAATAGACACTTAACCCCTGAACAATGTCAGGGAGATGGAAACGGTAAACCAGTGTAACTTCAGAGAGATTTTTGGGTGCTCATCCCCTTCTTTGTGTCCTGATGAAGAGAAATTTGTGTATGCTGTTGAGCCCCAATTCTCATCCATCACACTAAGCTTCACAGGAGGAAATTTGGGGAGACCCCTTCTCCTTCGAACACTCCTCCTATATCTACCAGAATTATCCCTTCCTGTAAACAACTCCTCTTCAAAACTTACTTCTGATTAAATATCTGCTAAAGGTGGGATGTGAGCCTCAGAAGGCATTTTTTTAGTTAAACCAGCAAACATGACACAGCACCTTATGGCTTACAACAGGGTTCAATCCTTAACCCTGGATATTCTAACTACCTTTTGACAGTGGGAAACCCAAAGCTGAGACCATAAAGAGAGATGAAGACTGCAGTTTGAGTTTCAATCACTTTTGACCATAGGTTTCCTGGTGGCTCAGATGGTCAAGAGTCTGCCTATAGACCTGTGTTCAGTTCCTGGGTTGGGAAGATCCCCTGGAGAAGGAAACAGCAACCAACTCCGGTATTCTTGGCTGGAAAATCCCATGGACAGAGGAGCCTGGAGGGCTACAGTCCACGGGGTCACAAAGAGTCGGACACGACTGAACAACTTCACTTTCTTTCTTTTGATATCATATTACAAGCAAGTAGGAGTAATGAGACTTCCCTGGTGGCGCAGGTGGTAAAGCATCTGCCTACAATGCGGGAGACCCAGGTTCGACCCCTGGGTCAGGAAGATCCCCTGGAGAAGGAAATGGCAACCCACTCCAGTACTCTTGCCTAGAAAATCCCATGGACGGAGGAGCATGGTAGGCTGCAGACCATGGGGTCGCAAAGAGTCGGACACGACTGAACGACTTCACTTTAGGAGTAATGAGAGCAAGCCTAAGTAAGCCTGGCTCTCTCTGGGCAGAGACCCCACTGCCACTGCCAGACAGGGTGCCACACTTTAGAGTTAACAGAACATCCCCAGGTTCTTGTCCAGGAAATGACACTGGGGCTTACTGGACCACAGCTACGAGCCCATTGAGGGCAGGGGCAGACATCAAAACACTCCAGTAGCCTCGAGGGCAAATTCAGAATGACCCCATAACTGATTTTCGTAATGCTCTTATGGGCAAATGGGACCCAATTTCCATTGCACTCGTGTTTCAGAAAGCAGTGAGTATACAAGGAAGTCAAGAGAATCTTCCCATCAAAAATGTTTAACGTAGGCACTGAATTTTTCAAAGGATAGGACTTAAGTAATTGAGTATATGATTTCTCTGAAATGTCTTGTCCCCTGATGACCCCAGATTAATGAGGGGTTACCACACATGCCCACTACTCTTCCAAACCTAAGTTCTAGCACAATATTTTTTTAAAATCTGTCCAAAGTTGCTGCTAAACAATGAAAAAATTTAAAAAGTTCCCCCATAAGCTTAAAGTCTTTTATTCTATTAAAATGAAAATAAAGTCTTCTTTTACCCAGTAAGCCTCCAAAATTCTCAAATCGTTGGCAAGGAATTAAAATATTGATGTGACATATCGCCTTCATGGTATTCAGTGCAACATTTTATTCTTTTTCATTTTTGTGCACCATATTTTCAGTGAATGTCATAGAAATAAACGTTTTCTGCAGTAAATATGTTTCAGATATATTTGCAATTCTTAGAGCTCTAAGAGAGAAATCAACAGACCAACGCCCAGATCCCCATGGCTGCCTGCCAGGCCGCAAAGGCCTGCTGGGGAAGGAGACAGGGTTTGACATCTTATCAAGTGCAGAGTTTTTGACTGCTCTCCTGGACCGGACATGCTTGTTGCTGAGTCAAGTCGATACTGCCTAAAATGACTCTAGGATTGTCCATTATTAAGAATAAGTAACATGTTCTTGGGGCCTGCTGGAGTTCTCCAGGGGCAGGAAGGATTAGCAATAGTAAACAGATCATACAGAATGCAGACAGACTACAAATAAAAATGCATTTTGATTACTTTATGAGTCTGCTGTGTAAGACACAGGCTACTCCTGTTGATACATTGATATTCACACAAACACAGATGCCCTGCAAGAAGTTGGAGAGACCTGCCCTTCTGAGGAAGGCCTCAGGTGTCACATCAGAGGGAGCCACTTTGAGCTTCAGAGGACACAGGTGATATGCCTGGCCAACTAGGGGAGGAGGCAGATCCTCTGTGAGGGGACAAGACTCTGGCGATTTTTTCTTTGGGCCAGTTTCTTCTAATCCACAAGGAGGTCCAGCAAGGGGCCTCTACAGCTGGTTGAAGCTGGCCCAGACATAGTATTCCTGAGATCACGAAGGGTTATGACTTGAGACCTGTGGAGCTTCAAAGCACCCACTGGGGTTCCTCATGTCAAGCTTATGAGAGTGTTTCACCTTGGAGGACTGCTCATTCTTCCTTACTCTGTTGGGTGTCATGGAGGTGGGAACCCTTGCCTCTGAGCTGCCTTCAAGGAAAGATCCTGGAAAGGAATTGCTGTTCCTCCCAGGTTCCTCACCTTCATGGCTAACTCTGCCCCAACTTTATCAGTCTTTCAAATGGGCTGGCACTACGGCCATCACCACCAGGGCTTCCCAGGACTTACCTGACCAGGTGTGAACAACATGTTCATCACACCTGAAACAGGGTTTGTTTTTTTTTTTTTAATTACAAAGATTAAAATAAATATAAATCAAGTAAGAGAAAAAAAAAATACAAATGGTGAGATCTACCAAGCACGGGGTTGCTCTGGGATAACCAGCTCTAGCCACACCTTGTCTGGGCTGCTGACACAGCTTCTGGTCCTGGCTGCTTCTTCCCTTACTTTAGTAGCCCCTGAAAGACCACATCCCAAAGCCAGCTTTCAGTCCAGAAAGATTATATACACAGAGTTTGGGGGAAGAGGAAGGAGTCCACTCAAGTCCCAGTTTGGACAGTGGAGTTGCTGGAGGGGATAACAGGAACACACACTCTTCTAGGTGGACAGTGATAAACAGAAGACATAGACATAATGTCACACCCACTGGCAACCAGCCTCTCAGTTCCTCTTGTCTCATAATGGCTTTCACGTGAATTCATTCATGCCACAAACATCTCCTGAGCACCTACTGAATGCCTGGGCCTGGGTTAGGTGCTGGGTTGAGTGTTGATGGAAATATTAATAAATAAGGTTCGGCTCCTGCCTTTGAGAAGCTCAGATCTAAAGGGCAAGTCATTGTAATCTCTAGAACATTTTACTAGCTTTCTAGCTGTCTCCCTGCTTCCCAACGTTCCCCCTTCAATCCATCCTCAGTTTAGTAATCATGGGAATTTCATTAAAACTTAATCACATCTTGTTACATATTTGCTCCCACAGCTTCCCATCTTGCTCATAATAAACCCAGCATCTTTATAATGGCCTAACAGCTGAATATACTCTGACCTCCCTGTTGCCTCTCATCCCACTTCTTGCTTCTCTTCCTCTCATCCATTACAGCCGCCCAGCATGTCCTGCCTCCGGATCTTTGCTCTTACACTTTGCTCTTCCTTGAATTATCCTCTCCCACATAATCCCTGGATCATTCTGCTGCATACTTCAGATACGCCCTTGAAAGCTATCTTTTCAGGCAGAACTTCCGTAAATCCCTGCAATGGACTGAACTATGTTGGACTGAACTGTGATCCCTCAAAATTCATATGGTGATGTGACTACACTGGAGGGAGGGTCTTTAAGGAGGTGATTAAGGATAAGTGAAATTATGAGAGTAGAGCTCTGATTTGACAGAGCTGGTCCCCTTATAAGTAGAGGTAGAGACATCAGAGCGCTTTCCCTACCACATGAGAACACAGAAAGAAGGCAGCCATCTGCAAGCCAGAAAGAGAGCCCTCACCAAACCCTGACCATGCTGCTAATCCAGACTGCTGGCTCCAGTACTGTAAGAAAATGCATTTCTGTTGTTTAAGCCACCCAGTTTCTGGTATTTTCTAATCGCAGCCTGAGCTAATTAATATACTCTCCTACCCTATATTAATTAGCTCAGGCTGCAATTTTAATTTCTACATCACATCCTAACTTTGCTCCTTATGTCATTCATCATGGTCTAATATTCTACATATTCTGTTTATTTTATTTTTTAATATAAATTTATTTATTTTAATTGGAGGTTAATTACTTTACAATATTGTATTGGTTTTGCCATACATCAACATGAATTTGCCACAGGTATACACGTGTTCCCCATCCTGAACCCCCCTCCATCCTCCCTCCACGAACCATCCCTCTGGGTCATCCCAGTGCACCCACCCCAAACATCCAGTATCATGCATTGAACCTGGACTGGCGATTTGTTTCATATATGATATTATACATGTTTCAATGCCATTCTCCCAAATCATCCCACCCTCTCCCTCTCCCACAGAGTCCAAAAGACTGTTCTATACATCAGTGTCTCTTTTGCTGTCTCGCTTACAGGGTTATCGTTACCATCTTTCTAAATTCCATAAATATGCGTTAGTATACTGTATTGGTGTTTTTCTTTCTGGCTTACTTCACTCTGTATAATAGGCTTCTAGTACAATGTGATATGAATGAGGACACACAAAAGAAAAACAAAAAAAGAAAGGGCAAGACACTCCTGTACAGACAGCGTCTAAGGGAGAATTGGCAGCTGTTCATCCCACCCCCACCCCTCAGCAGACTCTGAGACAGAGCTGAGCGTGAAGGGTGCCCCTGGAGTCTCATCTGTGGAAGGGCAGGAGAGGAAGCAGAGTGGGCAGAGGAGAGGCCCAGTGGCAATGCATGCCTGGTGATGGTGTCAGTGACCCACGGGCGCTCTGGTGCTAAAAGGCCCTTCAGAGTTAGACGGAGATTACTTCACAATCTGCACTGATCAACCATCTGGCCACCAGAAAGGGGCATGACTTGGGCAGCTGGGGCAAACACTGGGGAGCTGGACAGGGTCTACTGACAGCTCATCCAGCAGATGGGGCAACAAGCCCTGGGATTCGAGGGACTGAGGTGATGTATCGTAGCGCCCACCACAGCACCCAGAGTGTTCAGAGAGCAGCGAGGTGAGGATCAGAGGGGCTTTTAGTCTTCTACCCAGAAGAATTGTGAAGGCTTCACTGAGAAGAGTCCCAGATGATGAGGACCACTTTTCAGGCAGACAAAGAAGGGCAGAAACACAAGATATAGTGCCCACGGATTATTGTTGCCTGGTGGACTGGGGACGGTGTGTTGAGAGGAGGTGAGAGGGTAATTCTCTCCTTACCCACCATGGAGACCTGACTTCATCCCTTCCGTGTCAAGCAGGGTAGCCTCAACTTGTTCCATATACACTCGATGAGCATAAGTATGTGGATAAATATTAAACCCCTGTGGCCAGAAAGATAATCAAATCATGACTGGCTGATAAACTCAACAGGATCTTTCAATCAGCAAATATTTAGTCTGTTAATAAACACAGTCTGTTCCTCCCTGACAGTGGGGCTGAAGTCCACCGCCTGCAGTGGACAGGGAGGAATGGGCCCCGCACCCCAGACTGAGCAGCTGGTTCTGTGTGATCTTAGTCCAGTCGCTTCACCTCTTGGGATCTATTATCTGTAAAGCAGAGCTAATACCTTCTTACTGGGTGCTGTGGCTTAAAGATGATACTATATTACATGGTGGGCCATGGTACTGCTCTGCAGCCCTCAACAGCTCACTGGGCTGCAGGAAGTGCACCCGCCTGCTTTAAGGCCACCGCGGAGCTTGGCTGCTCTGTCACCAAGACACCATTAGGGCCAGAGCAAGCCCGAGGACATAGTTATGTAAGCGATCTGCTCAGACAAACCCAGGACTGGTAACGAGCAGAAATGGGAAACAAGCAGCCTTGGTTTTTCTCCTCTTGCTGGTCCTGGGCTGGGTTTAGAGATGGTTGCTTAGCGACGCCGCTAATTCATCCTTGGGGCCATCACGCCAAGGCCCCCGGTTCCCACCAGGGAAGGAATGCCAAATGCCTCGGTGCCAGTCTGAGCTTTCATTTGTGAGGATTATTTTGACAGTTTTTGCTGAAGGGGGTTCTATTCTGAGGTAAACTGGGGACATTCCTCTGATGGGAATTACCGCGGGATAAAAGAAGGGCTGGGAGATGGGGGTGGGGGGACGGGAGCTGCAACTTAGGGTTCCTGCCCACCCTTTTCATGAAGCAGATTATTCCGGAACAGCACTGTGACTAAAGAGAAGCTCTACAAATGGGCCTTTGTTTCAGGCTTGGCAGGGAGAGTGCTGGAATCCTCTTTTCAAGTCTGAGTCCCGGCCCAGTGCTGCGCTGCCCTCGGACTCGAAGGCTCCTAAGCCATTCCGAAGTGGGGCTGAAGGAGATGAGTCAGAGCGCCTGCGGGCACCTGCCCTGGGCTGTGAGCTCGGAGTTTCTGGATTGTTCCCACTGAGCTGGCGTCCCAGAACTGTCAGGGCCCCTCCACGCTGGGGAGGGCAAACACCGGTCACTCTATCAGCCCACAGCCTGGATTCCAACTGCTTTTGAAAGTTGAGAACACTAAGGGGTGAGCCTGTAACTGTCCGATTTTCCATAAGATTAAAAGGAATGAGTTACAACATTTTAAGAAAACATGATTTCCTGGGTCAGTTGCTTCAAATGCAAGGAGGAAAACATTGAAAAAAGCAGTTAGAGTAGCCTGGCTTGTTTTAAATTCATTTCATAATGCAAGTTTACAATTAGAGGACTCATCCTAAGGGCAACTAACTGAAGAAATCAACTTTCAGTGAACTTCTAAATGAAAAAAATTCCGTAAATCACTCAATTGTCCAGCAAAACCCCTCCTTGAAGACAGAAGTATGCCGATCCCACTGGGACATGTCCGGTAGTAACAGGGTCCTGCCCTCAGCAGGCATGGCTCTCCACTCCCCCTGCACAGGGGCAGAATTTACACCCATTCAGCTGGGACTGTCCCTCATGGATAACACTCTGATCAGTAAGCACCAGATGAGCTGAAACTGCCCTACAGTTCACAGCTGCTACCTGAACCTTTTATTTTTTTTAATAATGTCCAAAAGCCTGATATACAAATCAAAGACTAGTCTGTGTCATGGGGTGATGAGCCTTTTCTAGTTTCCGTCTCCTATAGTCTGAAAATCCAAAATGCCTTCTTGAGGAATTCCCTCCTCTCCTTTCTTAAAAATCCCAGGGAGAAAAAAACATGGGAAGCAACCACTTAGAAGTGCCCATTAGTCCTTTCTCAGTAGGAAGGAGAACCCTGTGTACAAACTGCTAAGAGAACCAGAGATAAGGAGAGTGGAGTGTAATTATTGAGCCCTATAATTCAGGGATGGAATCAGTGTGAGGCTTGGAAGATTTGTAGGGTCACTGATGAGTTAGCAAACCCTATTAGCATGAGTATCCATTACAAGAATAACCTGAGATCCTCATCCCTGCCCTTACCCGCCCCTGCCCATGCCAGTCACTGGAAGAAAGGAAGGGTGGGGGAGAGAGTTGGACGTCTACTCTGACTTTTCCAGTTTGGGGTGCAAGACATAGATATTTATCCAGGTCAAATCAAAAGAAGAGAATTGCACAATAGCCCTGAAAAAGAATATTTATGGAATGTTCTCAACTACTCTTCTCCTGCTCTTCTACCTCTATCATGTTCTCATCCTCTGTTCAGTCTTATTTTTGTCTCCTGGCTCATGCTTTGGGTGTTACCACACCTCCCCACCCTCTACTCCCCTTAACTTTGGATGCCAAGACCATGGACCCTGCGTGGTGCCAGCTTCATCTGCTTCTGAATGTGCCCTTCTGGGTTTTGCTCCTGATGTTAACTCGTCCTCTAGATATTTTTAGCTGAAACTCCTGGGTGAGCCCATCATCTTGAGCTAGGTCATGTCCGAGGTTGGTGAACAGACTATATATATGACCTTGGGTTAGCAACTTATCCAAGGCCATTTCCTGTGGCTGGAGGACAGCCTTGGGGAGGGAGATAGAAAAACGATCTTGTGTATCAGATATGGCTAAGGCAGACCCTTCAGCAGATGACCCCAGTTTTCTGGTGTTTAATGTAGACAACCCTTCAGTTCTGGCTGAATAACATAGCACCAGTTTTCAGCAGTCTGTATTGGATAGTAGGCAAGCATCCGGGTGATTATTTCATTTTGCATGAAAACTTTCACATTCAAGGGTACAGACATGAACAAATTGTGAAGTGCTTTCAGTGTTCAGTGAATTGCCGGTCTTTGGAGAAGACCGAACCTAAGTGAGGCACAGTCACACAGAACTAAAAGGTTAGCGTGTCTAGAGTGTCTCAGCCTTTGGTGCAAAAGCCTTGGTCCTACAGCTCTACTTTGGGCCTCAGCTCTACTTTGGATCCAAGGAACTTGGGAGAAATAAGAAGAGCTCTGGGCTAGGGTCAAGGGAGAGAAACTGTCAAAGCTAAGGGTCCAGATGAAGGAGAACTTCACCCATCCCCAGACAGCTGGGTCTCTTACCATCTTGCCCCTTCTCTCACTCCCACACGCCCCACACTCTCATCAGATGACTTCATCTATGCTTAAAGGAAGGTTTGACTGTGGCAGTTTGTTCTTTTAGAAAAATCACCATTAGGGGCTGTAAGTCCTAGCCTCCCTGTAAAAGTTATGCTCTCATGCTCCTCATTCTGACCCCATAAAGGGGCTCTTTGTGCTTCACAAAGGAGAAAAGCTCCTATGTTTCTCCTCTCAAAACTCTGCTTTCAGTACTTCACTTCTGACACTCAGAGCACTTCCCCTCTGGTCACCAAATGTGTGTGAGTTTTTCTCCCATACCAAGAGATTTTCAGGCATCAGTGGGTGTCCTCTACAATGTATTCAATTCTGACACTCTCTACCTAGAGATAACATTAGATCACACACATGAAGGGTTCAGTCCCCCACTTCAAATGCCAATTGCAAGTCCAGATTGTTACCTGTGCTTGTGACCAGTAAGCTACAAATCAGAGGCTCCCATGACCCCCTCTTTGGGCTCAAGTAATTTGCTAGAGTGGCTCAGAATTCAAGAAAACAGTTTACTTACTGCTTACCAGTTTATTGGAAAAGGATACATTCATAAAGGGTACAGATGAACATCCAGATGGAATGTTCATAGAACAAGTTATGTGGGAAAGGCTGTGGCACTTCCATATCTTCTCTGGGCACCCCACTCTCCCGGCACCTCTGTGTGTTCACCCCAGAAGCTCTCCAACCCTTGTACATTTGGGATTTTTGTGGAAGCCTCATCCCATAGGCATGCTTGATTATTAACTCTGTTTTTAGTCTCTCTCCCCTCTCTGGAGAATGGGGGGTAGAGCTGAAAATTCCAAGCTTCTAATCGTCAGTTGGTCTTTCTGATGACCAGCCCCCATCCAGAAGCCCACCAAGAATCACCTCATTTGAAAAAAAAATGTTCCTCTCACCCAGGAAATTCCAAAGGATTTAAGAGCTCTGTGTTAGGAACTGGGATCAAAGACAAAATATGGGATCAAAAGAGGTCCCTAATGTTTTTCTCACTTAAGAAATCAAAAGGGTTTTAGGAACTCTGTGTGAGGAACCCAGGACAGAAGCCAATATATATCTTTTTTTCTATTTTCTCACACTGTGGAGGTTCCCATGGCCCCCCTCTTTGGGTTCAGTCATATCCTAGAGCTGGTCACAGAACTCAGGAAAACAATTTACCTACTGTATTAACAGTGTACTATAGGATATAGTCTTCTCTTGTAGCTCAGTCGGTAAAGAATCTGCCTGAAATGCAGGAGACCCGGGTTTGATTCCTTGGTCAGGAAGATCCCCTGGAGAAGGAAATGGCAGCCCACTCCAGTATTTTTTCCTGAAGAATCCTATGGACAGAGGAGACTGGCTGGCTACAGTTCATGGGGTCACAAGAGTTGGACATGACTTAGCTACTAAACAATAAAAGGGTGTAACTCCAGAACAGCCAGATGAAAGAGATGCCTAGGGCAAGGTGTGGGAAGGAGGCAGGAAGCTTCCAAGCCCTCTCCAGGTGCCCTACCCTCCCAGAGTCTCTATGGACAGGAAACTCTCCAAACTATGCCCTCTTGGGTTTTTATGGAGGCTTCATTCCAAGGTCCAATTGATTAAATTATTAGTCATTAGCAATTAAGTCAACCTCCAGCCCCTCTCTCTTCCCCAGAAGTGGGAGGGGAGGAACTGAATATTCCAACCCTCTAACTGTGTGGTTGGTTCTCTTAGAAACCAGCTCTTATCCTGTGATCATCTAGAGGCTTTCCAAAATTCACCCCATTAACATAAACTCAGATGTGGTTGAAAGGAGTTTGTTATGAATAACATATCAATTTCATGCTTGTAATTTTGAAGCTATTTCAGGAACTGAAGACAAAAATCAAAAGATTCCTGTATCACTCTAATCAATCGCAGCAGCACATGCTTCTTAGCAAAGGAGGGAATCAGTAAGTGGTAATGGATCATCAGTGTTGGGGGTACTGCGAGTTCCTGACATCACAGTGATCCCCCACACGAATAGCAAAATATAGTTTCTTATTTGAAAGAATTTTGAGAAGGCATTCTTTCCAACTTTGGGTTTCCCTGGTGGCTCAGGGGTAGAGAACCCACCTGCCAATGCAGGAAATGTGGGTTCAATTCCTGGGTCAAGAAAATCCCCCCTGGAGCAGAAAATGGCAACCTACTCCAGTATTCTTGCCTGGGAAATCCCATGGACAGAGGAGCCTGACAGACTATGATCCATGGGGTCGCAAAAGAGTTGGACACAACTTAGCAACTAACCAACCACAGCAATTCTTTCCAGCTTTAAGTTTCTTGGATGTCAAATAGTATCTCAAATTATATTTAAATAACTTTTAATATTAATAAATGAAAACATGGATTCAATTTTCCTTTTAAATGTAATTTTTAATGAAAAAATACACAACTAACCTCATTTTAACATTTTTTATGACTCCACCACCTCATGATATTCCTTCTGATAAGCTCAAAATATATCCATATTCCCACATCATTACTATCATAAGATAAACCAATTAAACCAGTTTTGTTCTTTCATTGAAAATATCTAGGTGATTCAATTAATTTATTTGCATTCTTATTAAAAATCCATGGGAAAACTTTCATCATCAACCAATCAGTATAAAAATAAAGAACAACTAGAACACTTAAAGAACTGCTAGCACTTCAGTGCTCGAGAGGCATTTTTGAGGGCTGTGTCCCAGCATCCTTGCATCTGAGTTTTTTCAGCCACCCTCTAAGATTAGGTGACTATGAGAAATTTCAGATCACAGTAAAGTATATAAAACCCATGCCAGCTGGTAATCACCACTGCCATCTTGCCCAAAAGAATCCATGCCTTCCTGAAATCTTTGTGAACAAAAGTAGTTTAGCTGATAGCCCACATGACCCCGGCAAGAGTACCTGTAAAGGTTCATAACCTCATAACAAGGTTCATAATAATTTGTCTGTCAACGGTGTCTAAAATTCCTGATATAAAAAGCTATAAATCATTAGGCCTCTAAGAATCATGAACACTTGATTGTGTTTGCCATAGATGTCATCATGGAAAATTTTGAAAAGTCTTGAAGGGCTTGGGTGTGCTCAGTCACTCAGCTGTGTCTGACTCTTTACAGCCCCTTGGGACTGTAGCCCACTAGGCTCCTCTGTCTATGGGGTTCTCCAGGAAAGAATACTGGAGTGGGTTGCCATTTCCTTCTCCAAGGGATCTTCCTCACCCAGGGATCAAGCTCACGTCTCTTGCATCTCCTGCATTGGAAGGCTGATTCTTTACCACTGAGCCACCTAAGAAGCCCTAAAGGGCTTTCTCTCCATATAAGCTGTAAATGCAGAAAGGGTGAAAGCTTAAGTGGGGGGTGTTGGACTGGATGCAGAAAAGAATTTGGCCAATGAATTCAGATTCACTTTCCATATGTCATTTTTTTAAGAGCTTGCTTTTTAATTAAATGAAGCATATATTATAAAAAGGGTGCATATTATCAATGTACAGGTTGATGAATTTTTACAAAGAACATAGTTCTGTAACCAGCATTTTGAACAAAGAAAACCAGGTTATCACTAACTACCCAGAAGACCCAGGTAGACTTCCTTTATGAAGGGCAATCCCAAACTGATTGGTTTTCTGTTTTCTGTAAAAGGTAGCACATAGAGTTCCCCTTTAGTGTCTGTCTGCCTTCACTCACTCCCATGTTTGAGAGTAACCACAGTGATGCACTAGTGGGAACTGTTCCTTCCAACCCCAGTAATGCACTCCACTGTGGGGAACACGCCCCGGAGAATTCAGTGTATTACTGATGGGTATTTGGGCCATATACTCTGAACCAATGGTTGTTGTTGATTTGGTAAAGTTCTAAAAAAATAATCACACATTTGAGAGAGACAAGTCAGGATTTTGATGCCAACATAGACAAAAATAATAGAGGGACCACTTTACTTGCTTAGATCTCTAGCTTTGTTCTGTTTTGCTTCCCCCGTCCAGCCCCTAGTCTCAGGAGAAAAAAGTGAGTCATGCTTCTGAGAACATAACTGTTACAAGGAGGAGATTTGGAATTTCAGAGAATGAAGGGGACCCTTGGGTCTGCTCCAACGGACACAGGAAGTTGCACGTGTGTGGAAACTTCAGAGAAGCCATCTGGTCACTGGAAAACCCTCTGCAGACATCTTGGAGCAGCTGGGATGCCTTGCTCCACCCAAGGTTATTATGACTTCAGTCTCCAGTGTCTCAACAAGTGAGGCTATCTGGCCACTTCCCACACCCCAAAACTCTCAAGAGAAAGTGAGATCGTGAGATGTGTATTTGATTCAACAAGCAATGGGGCTTAATGAGATAGATTTACCTTTCTATTTTCAATATAAATTTGACCAAAACCTTCCTTAGCATTCAGCTCACATTTTTCTCTCTTGTTCGCAAACACGACAGTTAACCTGTGGAAGATTTCTTTGGGGAACTCACTGTTCTCTGCGCACCTCATTTACTATAACTTGAGGTAAAGCTAGCTTATTTCCACAATGTTTATGTCTGTCTGGGTGCAGTGATTTAATATATTCCTAAATACTTTAGTCAGGTAACTCTTGGAATTTACTCTCTGATCACCAGTACATAATTTCCAAGTGACTTCGGGATCTAAAGAAAACAAGAGTAATCATTTGAGGGAGGAGACTGCGAAAATACAAGGAAGTGTAGTGTTTAGATTCATTAGAAAGATTTTTAAAATATTTATATTAGTATCAAGAACTTACTTATGTTTCATTTCTTGCCAAGGCTTTGAAGAAATTACATGTATATCCTCAAAGTTTTAAAGCATTATTTCATAAAGAATATGCTACTGTTTATAAATGTAAATGTATGAGATGCTTTTAAAGAATTAAGGCTTTTATTATATTTTTTCTTTTTTCTGCCTTTCTTTACTGCATACGCTTTTTTACTTGTTTTTTTTGCCCAAACTTTGTAATTTCCCATTCCAGTAATGTGATGGTGGTTTCTAAAAGGACATCTGGAAAACAAATTACTGATTTCTCAGATTGAACGAGTACCTATTCTATGGTTCAAGAGCATCAGTCTCCTGATAAAGTTCATGGAAAGGCTTGCTGTACAAAAATACGATGATGATAACATTTTTCCAGTTTTGTTGAGAAATTATTTACATACATCACTATGTAAGTTTAAGGTATTCAGCATGATGGTTAGATTTACATATATTGTGAAATGATTACCACCATAGATTCAGCTAACATTCAGTTCAGTTCAGTCGCTCAGTTATGTCCGACTCTTTGTGACCCCATGAATCACAGCATGCCGGGCCTCTCTGTCCATCACCAACTCCCGGAGTTCACTCAAACTCATGTCCATCGAGTTGGTGATGCCATCCAGCCATCTCATCCTCTGTTGTCCTCTTCTCCTCCTGCCCCAATCCCTCCCAGCATCAGAGTCTTTTCCAATGAGTCAACTCTTAGCATGAGGTGGCCAAAGTATTGGAGTTTCAGCTTTAGCATCATTCCTTCCAATAAACACCCAGAACTGATCTCCTTTAGAATGGACTGGTTGGATCTCCTTGCAGTCCAAGGGACTCTCAAGAGTCTTCTCCAACACCACAGTTCAAAAGCATCAATTCTTCGGTGCTCAGCCTTCTTCACAGTCCAACTCTCACATCCATACGTGACCACTACAGAAACCATAGCCTTGACTAGATGGACCTTTGTTGGCAAAGTAATGTCTCTGCTTTTTAATATGCTATCTAGGTTGGTGATAACTTTCCTTCCAAGGAGTAAGCGTTTTTTAATTTCATGGCTATAATCACCATTATCTCCCTATATAGATTCAATAAAAAGAAAAGAAGGAGAAAAAAGTTTCTCCTTGTTATGAGAACTCTTTCCTATGTATCTCACAGCAGTGTTCGCTGTAGTCATCGTGTTGTACAGTACATCCTTAGTACTTAGCGATCTTACAATTGGAAGTTTGCACCTTATGACCACCTTCCTCCAATTCGCCCTCCACTCTCCACGTCAGGTAATCACAAGAGTCTGACATCTCTTTCCATGATTCTGTGAGTTTGAGATCATATAGTATTTGTCTTTGTCAGACTTACCTCTCTTGGCATAATGCCGTCAAGTTCCATCCATGTTGTTGCAAATGGAAGGATTTCCTAATTTTTTAGGCTGTGTGTGTGTGTGTGTGCATATGCCACTACTTCTTTATCTATTCATTCATCACTGGACAGTTAGGTTTCATGATGATAATCCTTAGGATAGCTATAATATTAAAAAGAAATCTAAAAATATAATAATAACAATAATGTTCTGTGTAGACCCTGAAAGCATAAAAGATATAGAGAGTTCTTCTTCCTACCCATGACTGTCAGTTCTTTAAGCCAACACTTTCTGTGCTTTTAACTTGTTGTGCCAGTCACTGTGTACTTTAATTTGCTTTCAAAATTAATCTTCACAATTAGTCTATGAGGTAGGTAATAGAGCCTTCCCCTTTTTACAGATGAGGAAACTGGGCTTAGAGAGGTTAGTGCCTTGCAGAAATTACACAGCTATGAGTGACAGAGCTGGAACTTGAATCCCACCCTGACCTGCAGCTTGAGCATCTACCTCTGCTACGTCCACTGCTCTTGTACGTGGAAGCTGCCCACGAAGACTGACAGTGAGGCCAAATAAGGCTGAACTCAGAGGCACTGCCAGGCCTGAGAGAGCCAGAGACTTAAATTGCTAACTCCAAAGTAAAGACAACTTCCACTGAATTTACTGAAAATAATGAAAACTAGTTCTCCAACAATTTAGGGGACAATATCAGCATTAAAATGTGGTTGTGGTTTTGTCTCTCTTTTTAAGCTGGTGACATGAAGGGAATTCTACTGGAGTGTGAGGAGTATTATGTCCCTTGAATATCTACTTTGCGCTGTTAGGTGTTAAGAATAGAGAAGTGAACAAAACTGGTTCCTACATCGAAACGTATAAACATGTGGCCACTGCATCTTTGACACTGGGCAAATTGTTTTTCCTCTTAAATCTGCGTTTATTATGAATACCTAGTCAATCTCTTAAGGATTAATAATCCATAATGGATATCTCTTTGTCTAAACTGCTAAAGTGTATTCTTCCCTACCATATGTAAGTTATTCATGAATAACACCATCAAGTGACCGAATAAGAATGCAGACTTTTTTCCTTTAAAAGTTCATTTGAAAATTTTCTGAGTGAACTATAGGTTTAATTTTCTCCTACAAACTTTTCCCACATTTATGTAAGTCTCTCCTTCCATCTTGCCAGGAAGAGTAGCCTTGTGCTAAATCAAGCTCAAAAACAGATTTATGTTAGGCAGGATCCCAGTGAGACAGAACTCTAGAAAGTGAGAGCCAAAGTAGTAGAACTAGCCATGTAGGACACCTGATCCTATTTCTTCTTTGAAAAATGGAATTACTGAAACTTTGAGAAATGAAGTGGCTTGCCTATGCTCAGAAAGAAATAACTAACAAATCCAAGATTTAAACCCAGGTCATCTTTTTTTTTTTTTTTTTTCTACAGTCCTATGGTTCATGTCAAATTTAATCCTAAGGTCATAAAAGACCCTAGTGTGTGCTCTGGCCCATCACTTTTTCACAATGCTTGGATGGCATCACCAACTCAGTTGGACATGAGTTTGAGTAAACTCCGGGAGTTGGTGATGGACAGGGAAGCCTGGTGTGCTACAGTCCATGGGGTCGCAAAGAGTCAGACACGACTGAGTGATTGAACTGAACTGAACTGGAACAGGCAGATTCTTAGTGAAAGTTGGTTGAGTAAATACATGTGAGGGGACTCCCAGCTTCTGGTGTAATCCCAGTTACCTCCCCATTAGCCATCTCTGTGCTGCATCTCCCCTGCCTTCTTGGACCAAATTATTCAACAATGCTAATACCTCTCTTGCCTGAGCAGCAATAGCAAGCACAGCACCTACAGATATATATATATATATATATATATATATATATATATATATATATATTACTTGGGCAGAGGTGGAGAGCAGTCAGAGCTATTTAACCAGTTCATTTACAAGGATGTATTGACCCCCCCCTCCCGACATGCCACACAGATACTGATGCAAGAATGTTGTAGTAGTAGGAGTTGGTGACAAATCTAGGGCATAGAGAATAGAGAAAAGTAAAGGGAATGTCACTAAAGTGAAAGTGAAGGTTGCTAAAGCATACAAGAATGCAATGCAAAAGCAGGAGAAAATTGGTGACTTAACTGTCTTGATCAAGGTCACATAGCCGCTTGGTACCAGAGTAGGGATTTGAACTCTGGCATTAAGATTAGTCTGGCAGCTTCACATGCTGCTACTCTTCCAGTAGACCAGAAGCCATAGTGCCTAGTTTGGGAAGTACTTAAATAGGGATAAAGAATGGTACAGAAGCATAAAGGGCAAGGGACAAAAGAAGATGCATATAATCAGTGAAAATGTTTATGGAGAACCTAATTCCTATGTGTCAGCCCTTATTATGGACTAAACTGTGTCCCTCCCACATCCATATGTTGAAGCCTTAACCCTCAGTGTGACTATATTTGGAGACAAAGCCTTTAGGGAGGTAATTAAGGTTAAGTCAGATCATCAGTATGGAGCCTTAATCCAGCAGGATAGACGTCCTTATAAGAAGAGAAAGACACCACTGGAGAACGTGTACACAGGGAAAAGGCCATGTGAAGACACAGCAGGAAGGTGGCCATCTGTAAGCCAAGGAGAAAGGCCTCAGCTGGCACCTTGATCTTGGACTTCAAACCTCTGGAGCTGTGAGTAAACCAGTTTCAGTTGGCTAAGCCACCTAGTCTGTGGCAGTTTGTTACAGCAGCCTGAGCAAACTAAGACAGCAAAGATGAACAACAGTGAGGGGCTTCTGGGGAAAATTCTATCTCAGTCTCCTTCTGCTCCAAGCTTGCCTGGGCCCAGAGAGGAGATGGGGAGCTGACACAGGCAGCTGAAACTTCACCAGGTATTTTCAAGTTACTCAGTGCCATGCTGAAACAAACAAGTAAAAAGACATGAGTAATGATGAAAGTTGTAGAAAGCCATGATCAATTTATCATTTTCTGTGGCTTATCTGTTTGTATGTACATTGTCTCCTTGGTGGTTTCACGAGAACAAATATTTGTCTCAGAAAACTCATTTCTTGAAAACTCGGAACAAATCTAAACTATTTGGGGCTTCAGATTATCAGTCAAGAATGAATTTCATTGGAAGAATCTGTAGAGGGATGTCAGCAAAAACAGCAGAGAAAAGATCTCTGGAATAATCTTTTCTATAAAGCAATTAGAACACTGGCAAAAAATTGTCAGAATCAACTTTTTTCAGAACTCTGGAAATTAACCAAAGACTTGTGGCAAACTGAGAAGAGTTTATTCAAGAAACAAGGCTGAATTTCAGAAAGAGCAGCAAGTTTTGTGACATTTTAACTTGCTGTGTTTCCCCTCCCCAACTCAACAGTAGCTTTGATAATCAACAGCCCACAAGTACAGTGAAAAGCATCAGCCTGGCAACCGCAGGAGGAGGCAGAATAGGGCTAGAACCCCTTCAAAGCCCTATTCCCAGGTGATTGTTATTATTTGATCTATCTGGTGGTTCTTGGGAGACCCACTCACAAAGTTGTCTTTATTTAAATTGACTTGAAGTTTTACTCACTGTGAAAAAATCCTTTGCCCAGAGGCATTAGTTGAAGACAGTACAGCTGCCTAAGGTGGCAAATAATATTTGGGTCAAACAGTAGGCTAGCCAAAAATCTTAGAAGAAACATCTGGGGAATGAGATATCTATGCTGCTGCTGCTAAGTCACTTTAGTCATGTCCGACTCTGTGTGACCCCATAAACGGCAGCCCACCAGGCTTCCCCGTCCCTGAGATTCTCCAGGCAAGAACACTGGAGTGGGTTGCCATTTCCTTCTCCAAAGCATGAAAGTGAAAAGTGAAAGTGAAGTCGTTCAGTCGTGTCTGACTCTTAGTGACCCCATGGACTGCAGCCCACCAGGCTCCCCCGTCCCTGGAATTCTCCAGGCAAGAACACTGGAGTGGGTTGCCATTTCCTTCTCCAAAGCATGAAAGTGAAAAGTGAAAGTGAAGTCGTTCAGTCGTGTCTGACTCTTAGTGACCCCATGGACTGCAGCCTACTAGGTTCCTCTGTCCATGGGATTTTCCAGGCAAAAGTACTGGAGTGGGGTGCCATTCCCTTCTCCGGGGATATCTATAGAGAACCTTGAAAAACTTTGATGTGCTCCTGGGAATCTAGAGTGCTACATGCATGTCCAGGGCTATGCACATGCTCAGGAAAGACCCAAGAAGGACCAGGCTGACCCTGAGGCTCTACACAAGCAGGAAGTTAAGGCTAAAACAGAGTTTGGAATCTGCCTGTCTGAATGTCAAAGGTGTTTCCCAGAGACTCACAGAGTTCCTCAGCAAAGACCGTGAGGCTTACTAGTCCCAAGCATTTACTCAGGTTTCTGGGGCTTCCCTGGTGGCTCGGGGTACAGAATCTACATTCCAATGCAGGAGACATGGGTTCGATTCCTGACCTGAGAAGATCCCACATGCTGCAGAGAAACTAAGCCCATATACAACTACTGAGCCTGTGCAGGAGAGCTTGGGAGCCACAACCACTGACACCGCGTGCTGCGGCCACTGAAGCCCTCGCGCCCTAGAGCCGGCGCTCCACAGCAAGAGGGGCCTCCGCGCCGAGAAGCCTGCGCGCTGCAACAGGAGAGCGGCCCGCCCACCCCAAGAGAAGAGCCCGCACAGCAGCGAAGACCCAGCACAGCCAGAAACAAATATTAAATAACTAAATCAAATTATTTTTTAAAAACCAGGCTTCTGTCCAATCATTAACCACAAAGCTAAATAAGCGGAGACTTTAGTAGCCACACAAGACAAAATATACCGAATTAAACTACAGAATTAGTTCAGAAAACAGGTCATCACTAAACAAAGCACCAACAACACTAGATGCTGAGTGGAGAGACACTGATTTCCAGAGTTACCGTGTTATGTTTTTTAATGTACCATTTTCAACGACAAAAAAATATGAAACACGCAAAGAAACAAGACAGTTTGGCTATACTCAGAGGAAAAAGCAGTCAATAGAAACTGTCGGTGTGGGAGCCCAGATGCGGGGCTTGCCGAACAAAGGCTTTAAATTAGCTATTTGAAATATGTTCAAAGAACTTAGGAAAACTATGCCTAAAGAACTAGAGCAAAATATGAGAAAAATGGCTTACCAAATAGATGAAAATTATTAACAAGAACCAAGTAGAAACTCTGGAGTTAAGAAGTACAGTACTGAAATGGAAAAAGTCACTAGAGTTCAACAGCATGTTTGAGTTGGCAACAGGAAAAAAAAAATCAATGAACTTTGAGACAGGTCAGTTGACATTATCCAGTTTGAGGAAAAGAAAAAAACAAATGAAAAATGAACAGAGTATCAGAGAGCTGAAGGACAATACAAGAATAGCAAAATATGCATAATGAGAGTACCAGAAGAAGAGGAGAGAAAGGATTAAAAAGCAGAATGAAGAAATAATGACTGGAAACTTCCCAAATTCGATGGAAAACACTAATCACCCACGAAGCTGAAAACAACAACAACAAAAACAACTCCAAGTAGAATGAATTAAAAAATGAACACAGGTAATAATCGTATCATAATCTAAGAGAACACTTAAATCATAACCAAAGCTTAAGAGAAAGAAAGAATCTTGAAAGCAGCAAGAAAGAAGTGGTTCATCGTGTACAGAAGACTTTCAAGAAGATTAAAAACTGATTTCTCATCGGAAGCCATGGAAATCAGAAGGCAGCGGGATGATGTATTCAAAATACCGAGAGAAAGACTGTCCATCAAGAATTCTAGGTCCAGCAAAGCTACCTTTCAAAAATGAGACAGAAAGCAAGATATTCCCAGATAAACAAAAACTGAAAAAGAAAATCTGTTACTAGCAAACCTGCCCCACAGAACAATACTAAAAGGACTTTCAAGCTTAAGTGAAAGCTCTAGACAGTAACATGAACCCATAGAGCACAGGTAAAAGATAACTACGTCATAAATATAAAAGGCAGCATAACTGTGTTTTTTGTTTTTAATTCTTTTTTCCTTCTATTTGATTTGAAAGACAACCACATACAATAACTATAAATCTGTGTTGACAGGCAAACAATGTAAAAAGATGTGATTTGTTTGACAGCAACAGCAAAGCAGATGGGAGAGAATGGAGCTACACTGGAGCAAAGTGTTTGTATACTTATTGTTAAGCTGTTATTAATTCAAAATGGACTTCACAGGTGGTACTAGTGGCAGAGAATCCACCTGCCAATGCAGGAGACACAAGAGACTTGGGTTCAGTTGCTGGGTCTGGAAGATCCTCTGGAGGAGGAGATAGCCACTCACTCCAGTATTCTTGCCTGGAAAATCCCATGGACAGAGGAACCTGGCAGGCTACAGTCCATGGGGTCACAAAGAGTTGGATATGACAGTGACTGAGCACACACCCTATTAATTCAAACTGGACTGTTATAAATTAAGATGATGATTGTAACTTCTGAGTCAACCATTAAGAAAACTTTGGAATAATCTGTGGTACAGATGATTAAATCCAGCAAAGCCTCACTAGTACCAGCAAAACAGTGGTAAAACCAGTATGAATTGGTGAAATCTCTAAAGAAAGGAAATTCTTCATTGAGGACATCATTTTAATTAATCAATTAATCAATTAGTTTATCAATACACAGTAACTGGAAGAGCCTACAAGATGTTCATTCATTCGCCTTAGACTGAGGGTCTATTATGTGTCAGGCACTATATGATGCTGTAGAATAGAGGCTTAGCTGAATCTGTCTTAATGAAGTTATGGACCCATAACTTCTAGCAAGGTGTCTATTTCTGTCATTTTAATTTCCTAATAACGCTGGTCTCCCTTGATAGTCTCCCTCATTAACCATCTTCATATCTAATCTAATCCATTTACTCCCTCAGCAAATATGTGTTGAATTCCTGCTGTGTGTCATCTGTTAGCGATACAGTGGGGAACAAGGCAGGGGGCATTCTTGTCCTCCTGGCCTTAGGGAGCTTCCATGTCATGTGTCACGTTGTGTGATACATGGTAAGGGGTGAATGTGCTGGAAAGAAAGTCAAAACCCAGGTATAGGGAGGGGATGCTTTCAGGTAAGGGGATAAGGAAAGAATAGAAACCTCAATAAAATGCAAAGATCTGGGGAAGGAGTGTTTCAGGAAGGGGACTAACTATGAAAACTGAGGGGGACTCCTGAAGCCTGAAAGCTCTAGAGCCTGTGCTCTGCAACGAGAGAAGCCCCCGCAGTGAGAAGCCCATGCAGCACAACTAAAGAGCAGACCATGCTCGCCACAACCAGAGAAAAGCCTGTGCAGCAACGAAGACCCAGCGCAGCCAAATAAGTAAACGAATACACAAAATTATTTTTTAAAAAACTGAGGCAGAAAGAGCTATACCTGCGAGGATTAGGAAGGTGGCCAATGTGAGTGGGGTCTCTTCTTTCGACATTCACCCTGCCTTCTGTGCCTCCGACTACAATCCAATCCTTAGCTGTGGCACTCACGTCTAAGTTACTTCAAGAATCTTCTTATTCTTTTTGCCCCAAGTCTGTGTCCCACATAATTTATTCTACACTCCACTGCCAGAAACATTTTCCAGAACACTTTCATCTTGTCACCTCACAGTTAAGAAGGGCCAAGCCCTTCAGTTCCCCCAGAGCATTTACTGGTTTCTGACCTTGTACCGGACACTTTTCTGGGCACTGTGCCTCCACCAGTGCAGCACGACGACCAGCTTCCTGCTCTCACAGGGCTTTCGTTCCTGAAGGACAAGACAGACATCAGACACATATCAAGATAATTTCAGGTAATAGTGTTGTTGTTAGTCACTCAGCCACATCCAGCTCTTTGTTACTCCATGGACTGTAGTCTGTCTGTGGAATTCTCCAGGCAAGAGTACTGGAGTGGGTAGCCATTCCCTTCTCCAAGGGATCTTCCTGACCCAGAAACTGAACCCAGGTCTTCCACACTGCAGGCAGATTTTTAACATCTGAGCCATCAGGGAAGCCCAAGGCAATAGTAAGCGCCAACAAGAAAGCAGAGAAATTGTGACAGAGTGGATGACCTGAAGAGTTCTGAGGTGGTCCGGAAAATCTGGGGGTAGAATCTGTTCCAAGAGTGGGAACAGCAGGTACCAAAGCCCTAACATGGGGTCCTTCAGGGGCTGACCTCCTTGGGGAAGTGTCCATCCTCTATCTGAGTGCTTGTCAGAATGGTCGTTTGTCACCCTCCTGCAGACTACAAGACCATAGAGCACAAGAACCCTATCTAATTCTTACCAGACCACCTGCAGTGCTGTGGGTCACTGATGACCTCCTAGGGAACTGAACTGAATCAAGCTCTGTGTCCTAATCTGGCCAGTGGGGTCACAGAGTGTTGAGCTCCAATCCAACCTTAACTCACATTCCTGAACCTTTTTAAGCTAGCATCCTCTCTGTCCTCCCGTCTCTGGGTAAAACTTGGCAAAGTATACAAACTTTAATAAATCAATATTATAGGAATATAAAATTTCAGAACACAAGTTATTCTTTGCCTCATTACATAAATCTCCTCTCAAGAATGAAAAGGTTTTCCCTGCTGGACTGATTTAGTCAACTCTTTGAAAAAGCATTTAAACTTTTGACATTGATATTCACAATAGTGACTTGTGGAAAAAGCTTTATCTTGGTGTAGCAGTTTTGTTTAAAGATGTTTGTTGAAAGACTGTCACTGCTTTACTCATTGAATTAATATTAATAATTAATATTACCTTTGCGCTTCCCCTGGTGGCTCAGCGGTAAAGAGCCTGCATTGCTGGAAACATAATGAGATACAGGTTCAATCCCTGGGTCAGGAAGATCCCCTGGAGGGGGGCATGGCAACCCACTCCAGTATTCTTGCCTGGAGAATCCCATGGACAGAGGAGCCTGGCAAGCTAGGGTCACAAAGAGTCGGACACGAGTGAAATGACTCAGAACACATGCAATATTACCTTGAAGCACTTCTGTGTGTTAGGTATGGCACATGTTCCTGGGCATACAAGGGTGAGTAAAATATACACATTCTGTTGCTTATACTTTACTTTCCTTATACTTTACTATACCTTATACTTTACAATCTTGTCAGGGATACAGGTTAGGAAATAATAAAAGAGACAAATACATAATTTTGGCTTATGATACATTCTTTTAAAGAAACAAACAGCATACAGGACAGAGAATAACAGAGAGAATTTTTCATAGCAATTTGTGGTCAGGGAACACCTTACCTTTAAACATTGACTCAGCTATGCAAACAGAAGGGATGAATTTCACAAATTTTATTAAATTCTAAATAATTTGCTTAACACTGACAGGTAGTTTCCGATCTTCCATGGCCAGTATACCTTTGTACATTCTTACAGAAAGGATGTGTTAGCTGTGTCAACACTCTGTTCTTTGTGTCCCAGAAGCATATTCTCTACCAGTCATTTGAGCTGGATAGAGTGACAGCGTGTTTCCCAATGAGATCTATCCCTCTGAGGAGTTCCAAGCATGCAGATGGCTGTGGTCTCCTGGTGGTCAGGTCCCACAGCCACCCAGCAGAAGCCTTGCAGGGCACACAGTTTGCCTGGCTAGAACGTGGTGTCCACAGAACATCTGGGGGACACTGGGGTTGGAGACCAGTGACCATGTCCGTCCCATGGCCACAGGCCTCATTCCACCCTTGACCAGAGACTTCACAGCCCTGGGCTGTGGGTCCTGTGAGGCCCACAGGAGAGCATAGACGAATTAGGGCCGATACTTCAGGACCTCACAGAGTTAATACAGGAAGGCACTTATGAGTCCAGTTAAATGGTTTTTTCTGAAGCAGCTGCCCCAGTCTTCTCAGGAGCATGAGAAGCATGAAGCAGGCTTGGAGAGCTGTGTCTGTGCATGCCCAGGGCAGACAGAAATTGTTGTGAATACCAGCGACCAACAAACACATGTGGAGCATCCCTCCCTGCATTCCTGAAGGGAATGTGGAAACACTAATAATGAGAAGGACAATTAGAAAGTCACAGGACAGAATTTGGTGAGATCCCTGAGCTGGTTTTAAACAATTTAAGGTATTCTGAGCAGGAGCCCCCAGCAAAGAAACATGTCTAGGATTGTTGGACGATTATCAGTTAGTGGTTCATCAAATAAAACAAAGTGTTTCTAGTCCAGGCCTGCAACAGGTGGAGAAAGATAAGAATAGCAATCAGGGAGTCAAGGGAGAGACCCCTGTGTGAGGCCGAGTAACCCGGATGTGTGGCCATGTCATTTCTCCTCAGATGAGTTCCCAGTGCGGGGAACACTTACTTAGTCCTAAGACTAAACTCAATTAAGAACCTTAGATATAAATTGATCACTGTTATGAGAGCCCATAATTCCCATAAGCATTTCTGACCAAGGATGGTTTCTCCCTTTTATTCATTCACCAAAATTTGTTGAGCTCCTACTATGTGCCAGGTACTATTGCTGCTCTGTCATCAGTGCCTCCAAAGTCAAAGAGACAGTCTCTGCCCTCACAGAGTTCACTTTCTAGTGGAGTCAGTGGGGGAGACAGAAAATAGACTAATAAATAAGCAAGTGCTATGAAAAGCACTAAAGCAGGTAAGAAGGGGATGAGGGTGCAGGGTGATGCCAAGGGGGCCTTCAGAAAAACCCTCTTTAAGGGATATTGCCTAGAGGGGCCAAGGAGGCCCTTCTGATAAGTGACATCTGTGTAGACAGTACAGAGTAAACTGTCTGGGAAGATGTAGGAAGAGGATTCCCACAGAACAGGAGAAGCAAGTGCAAACCCTGGGGCAAGGAGTGTTCTTGGCATGGTCGAGGAACAGCAAGAAGCTGTGTGGCTGAGCAAATGAGGGAGAGGATGGTAGGGAATGAGATCAGAGATGTAGGCAGGGGTTGGACCGTGTTAAGCCACGAAAAGACTGGGATAGGAGCTGTGGAAATGTTTTGAGCAGAGAACTGATGGTATCTACTCCAGACTTTTTGGCTGAGTGTACAAAACAGAGAGGAAGCAGGAATAGCCCAGGGAGGACACAAGGGAGTTAGATCATTCACAGGTTGTTAACATGAGATTCCCCAGCCATACCAGGAAGCCCTGGTGAAGGTGAGTTAAGAATGAGTCACATTTCAAAATTATAGAATTTCAGTTAATCAGAAAGTCTGTGAAATGCCACAGTCCTATATAGTAGCCGCTAACCACATGTATATATTGACAACTTGAAATGCAATTAGTGTGAATTGAGATGTTCTGTGAGTGTAAATTACACTGAGTTTCAAAGACTTGGTACCAAAAAAAAAGAAAGAAAAGAACAAGGAAAAAAAAAAAGAAACTAGAATGTGAAGCATTTCATTAAAAATTTTATACTATACTAATTAAAAGTTGAAATGATAATGTTCCTAATATACTGAGTTAAATAAAACATACTCTTTTCTCTCCTTAGAATTTTTATCACATAATAGCACATATGTCACATGTTAACTTTTTACTATATATTGTATTCCCAGGTGGCTCAGTGGTAAAGACTCTGCCTGCCAAGGCAGGAGAAGCGGGTTCAGTCCTTGAGTTGGGAAGATCCCCTGGAGAAGGAAATGGCAACCTACCCCAGTATTCTTGCCTGGGAAATCCCATGGACAGAGTAGCCTGGTGGGCTACAGTCCATGGGGTTGCCAAAGAGTCAGACATGACTGAGTGACTAGATAACAACCACAACCCTGTTAGCCACACAGTTTAAATGCTTGATCTTGGATTGAAAGGAAGGTCATGAGTGCCAAGCTGTTGGCAAGCTGCTCTGAGAATTTTCAAGTTTGTCTTAACATGGGCATTCACAGAGCAAGCTGTAGACAAGTTTTGATAAAAAGAATAATGTGGCCTCTCTTCTCAAAGGATTTAATTTAGCAAAGTAATGACAAAGGGAAGTAATCTCATTTAAAATAGGACCACATTTTTCAAATGAAGTCAAATGCTTCCGTTACAGGCTCTTTCTCTTTTTCCTGCTACCTCTGACCCCATGGCCTCCAAATCACATTCCTTATGGTGGAGTTCAGTCGTTAACGGATCTAAATATGACTTACCTTAGGGCTCATGGAATTCAGACATTAGGGCTAAAATTTATCCCCTCAACCAGGAGGAAGCAAATCCTTCTTAGACTTGGAAGAACCTGCTCTAGAAATTAACTTCACCTATTTCTTTTTACTTTTTAAAATGGAGCTACTAGGAAATTCAAAATTAAAATTTGTGGCTCACATTATATTTCTGTTGGACATCACTGGTATTATAAACTGACTTACTTATACAAAGAAATCCTTTGTGATTTCAAGACTTGAACATTTTTCTAAAATGTGTTGTCCATTTTCTGGTTTTAGTAGGCAAAGTTATGCAAAATATAGCTAACGTAATTGGACTTACTTTCATTAAGCAGCTGAGCGTGTCAGTGATTTTGCATCACCAAAGCTTTGTTCTAAACATCTCTCAGTGTCCCGGTTCTTGTAAAGATGGTAAAATGGCTCTTCCACACTGGCTTTCCCCTTGGAGGGGCCCTGGCCTGGAGACCTGAGCCTCACAGGTTCAAAACATGAACTTCATAGGTTTCCTGGCTGAGCTCCTAAGGACAAATTTCTCAAGAGTTCATATGAGAACAGTGACTTCCCAGAAGGACAAGCTTTTCTGGGTCATTCTATCTGGCTTCTTGCTAATTAATTTTTTTACCTGCCAAAGGTATCTATGCCATGAGTTGGGCCCCAAATCCAGGTGGGGCAATGCAAGCTACAGGGTGGATCCATTGCGCAGGGGCCAAGCTGTGCTAAAGATGAACGGCTTTACACGTGCAAGGCTGGGTGTGGGAACGGGGTGGGCAGACCTCACAGAGACGGCCACTAACGTGAGCTCACCTCAGCTGTATGTCTCCCAGTCCCCCCTCAGCTTTCCAACATCTCACTTCCCAGGAATAATCAAGCTTTACAGGAACAAGTTAAACTGTTCAGATTCTCTAAAGGTGTCCATACCCACTCAGAAAGCAACTTAATAAGAAAGGAATCATCAGGAATCAGAACATTTGGGTTAGACCATCCCTTCGCTCTGCTCTCTGTGGAAGAGATTGTTCAGGAGGGCAAATCCATCCGTATTTGGAGTCTGCTTGGTAGGCAAAGACTGTGAGTAGGAGAGATAGAAGGGTGTCCTAAACATTTGGAAAAGTGAGAGGGGTTAAATCATAAAGCCAAATCGCCCAGTAGGTTGAAGAAGAGCCATTTCTATTGCTTATCTTGGAATAAATATTCAAGAGATATTTATGGTCTGCGTGCATGTCCAATCTAAGAGTCAGTGAGACAGAATGATTCCTGGGGCAGAACAAGACACGACTGAAGTATTAACATATGGAGGAATGAGTTAATCACCCACAGAAGCACAGAAAGGAGGGAGTTTCAGAAACAAGTTTGACTGTGCCTGTTGGTATCATCCCAGGAGACTAGGGTGAATTTATTTGAGGTGGATTAGAGGTCAATGTGGAGAAGGCAATGGCACCCCACTCCAGTACTCTTGCCTGGAAAATCCCATGGATGGAGGAGCCTGGTAGGCTGCATTCAAGGGGTCGCTGAGAGTCGGACACGACTGAGCGACTTCACTTTCACTTTTCACTTTCATGCACTGGAGAAGGAAATGGCAACCCACTCCAGTGTTCTTGCCTGGAGAGTCCCAGGGACAGGGGAGCCTGGTGGGCTGCCAGACGTCTATGGGGTCACACAGAGTCGGACACGACTGAAGCGACTTAGCAGCAGCAGAGGTCAATGAGGACATAGAGGGCCCAACTGAGGAGAAGGACATATCTGGCTGTCAGAGCCCAGATCATCCAATATCTGAGTCCTAGAACTATTAATATGCTACTAGGTTCTTAATCCAGGATCACTCAGCTGACAATTTGGCTTCCTGCAGCTTTCCACTGTGAGAGACTGTGCTAATGAGATTTATTTGATTATCTAGCCTGTCTAAGAGTTATATTTTTCTATCCTAGTTAGTTAATTGAATTAATAGTTAAAGATAGCAACATTTTTGAGCATAGAATTTATTCACACAATCAAGCATTTAAATGAATTGTGTCTTCAAGTCCACGAGACTTACTCAAATGGCAGATTCAGTAAGTCCAGCTAGTGCATCCTTCCTATCAAGACCCCTGTGTGTTACTGAATTCCACTGCCTTCCAATGCAGTCTTCAGCAGCGAGTGCAAAGAATCACATTCCAGTCTGACTGAGATGGCCAATTTGGAATCTGTAAATCCAGTCAGCTGACCACAGCCCCACACTTTGGATAGCTGTGTGGACTATAGGTGTTGTTGTTGTTCAGTCTCTCAATTGTGCCCGACTCTTTGCAGCCCCATGGACTGCAGCACACCAGGCTTCCCTGTCTCCCAAAGTTTGCTCAAACTCATGTCCAATCGGTGATGCCATCCATCCATCTCATCCTCTGTCGTCCCCTTCTTCTCCTGCCTTCCATCTTTCCCAGCATCAGGGTCTTTTCTAATGAGTCAGCTCTTAACATGGAATGGCCAAGTATTGGAGCTTCAGCTTCACCATCAGTCCTTCCATTGAATATTCAGGATTGATTTCCTTTAAGATTGATTGGTTTGATCTCCTTGCAGTCCAAGGGACTCTCAAGGTGTTGAGAAGAGAAAGAAACTGAGTTGAATGTTTATTTACCTGAAAACAGCTCTTGGATGTTTTTCAAAGGTCAGTCTCTATTATCAGCATTTTGATGTATGAAAATATAAAATCAGTGTTGTAGTTTATTCATGCCTGCTGTATAGTCAGGCCACTCAAGATGGGTGCTCTCTTGCTCTCTGTACATCCTCTGCTCAAACAGTGCCTGCTACACCTACACCATACTCACATGACTGACCTTCCTACATACTGGCCGCAGTACTGATTTTGAATCAATATTGATTCAAAAATACTGATTATTTTTGAATCAGTGTTTCATATAACTTTTTCTCTTTTTAAAATGTTTTATTATTTTAATATTTATTTCATTTTATTTTCCCCTGGTGGCACAGATGGTAAAGAATCCATCTGAGATGGGTTGGGAAGATCCCCTAGAGGAGGAAATGGCTGCCCACTTCAGTATTCTTGACTGGAAAATTCCATGAACAGAGGCAGACTACAGTCCATGGGGTTGCAAAGAGTCAGACAGAACTGAGAACACATGCATATGCATATTGGTTATGAAGGTAAATGTCAGAGCTTAGAAACCAAAGAGGACACAGGAAAGAAATCTTGAGAGGAACAAAAGTGGACATTTCTACTTCCCCTGGGGATGGAGAGACAACAGGTGGTGTCCCAGGGTGAGGACTCTCTCGTTGGGTCCATGGAGGAGATGCAGCCAGCAGTGGGCGCACAAACCAAAGTAGGGGCTGGGGATGGGTGGAAATACCTCAGCTTCTCCCTTCCTCCTGCCTTCTAGTCTTCTACCAATTCCTCCCAATGACTGAATTTAGCAGTGAGGAGGCAAGGGAGCCTGGAAAATACATTTCCCTACTTTAAAGGGCTAGACAGAGAAGGGCCAATCTTGAATGTAACAGCAAATAGATACTATGCAAAAATCAGCAATGTAGTGGTAGGTAAGCCACAACTATAGCAATGGGTGGGTGGGGATGGGGAAAAGAGAGACTGAAAGTTTACTGTAGCCAGTGATTAAAGAGAGGATTTGGTGGCCCACAAGGACTTTCTTCTGCTTATCTTGAGCAAAAGTGATTATCAAATATTTTAAAGGATTTTTAGGAAAGTGAGGGAGAGTGTCATTAAAATGAGCTAAAAATCCAGGAAGCATGAACTAGTAGGGAGTATTAAAGAATAATGCATGCTTGGTTTGCAAAATAAAAGGTTTAGAAGTAGCACTGAACTAACTTCTTATGGATACAACTCATTATAATAAAGGTGGTCTAGAAGGATGGAGATTAAAAACAGACTCAGGGGGAGCCCCAAACCAGGACAGAGTCAGCCCCAGCTCCAGAAGAGAGTGGAAGGCTATAGGTCTGGACCCCCACGTGTCTCACTCTAGGATTGCAGAGGGCAATCCCAGCTGACGTTTGCAAGGCTGTCCCATCCCTGGGGTGAGTAACCATCATTTAGTCACTCATTTCACGTTGACTCCCTGCAGTGTACTGAGAACTATTCTAAGCAATGCCAAGAAGAAAGCAAGCAAATAATAGGAATGCCTCAACCCTTCATGGGAGCCAGAACAGTATAATCTATCCCACTGGGAGGAGGAGAGGGAGGGATGCTCCTGGCAGGGAGTGATTGGAGAGAACATTTAATCCCTACTTCCTGGGTTACTCCTAGTTCTGATAGACACATTTATGGCAGTTAAACATGCACTAGGGACACATTTTTGTCATTAATAAAGATAATACTCCAAAGTCCAGTATTTCCCCCTGGATCCTAGTTTATTCAGTTTAATTCAGCAAATGTCTGTTTGCATGCAAGCTAAGTGGCTTAAGTTGTGTCCAACTCTTTGAGACCCCATGGACTGTAGCCTGCCAGGCTCCTCTGTCCGTGGGATCCTTCAGGCAAAAATACTGGAGTGGGTTTCCATGCCCTCCTCCAGGGAATCTGCCCCACCCACAGATCAAACCCACATTGCTTACATCTCCTGCATTGGCAGGTGGGTTCCTTACCACTAGCGCCATCTGGGAAGCCCAACAAACATTTCAGTTCAGTTCAGTTCAGTTCAGTCGCTCAGTCGTGTCCAACTCTTTGCGACCCCATGAATCGCAGCATGCCAGGCCTCCCTGTCCATCACCAACTCCCGGAGTTTACTCAAACTCATGTCCATCGAGTACATTTATGGTGTATCAATCCTGTGCCCAGAACTAGAGACACAGAGATGAACATTTTCTTAAAAAAGCATGGATCCTGCCCTCAGGAGCAAAATCCAGGTGGTTTCAACCCAGAAATTGCTGCCAGAGACTTGAGTCCTCTGCAGGTTCTTGCAGAGGGTAGAAAGTGACTTCCTCACCAACACAAAGCAGTGGTGTGGGCAGGGCGATGTGAAGCTGACCTGAGCCGCTTCTACAACCCTCCAGTCACTCCATCTGAGGGCTGGTTCTCAACAAGGGAAAGGTTTTTTGACTTGGCCTCCTAAAAAGAAGTTCAGTGCTCTTTTCAGCAGCACTACAGTAAAATTAGAGACATGGAGAAGATGAGCACGGTCCCTGAGGAAGAATAACATACAAATTCAAATGAAGCATTTCATATGTTTCTAAATAGATGGAGCACAGGGCTTCCCTGGTGGCTTAGAAGGTAGAGAAACTGCCTGCAATGCAGGAGACACAGGTGCAATTCCTGGGTTAGGAAGATCCCTTGGAGAAGGGAATGGCCACCCACTCTAGTATTCTTGCCTGGAGAATCCCATGGACAGAGGAGCTTGGTGGGCTATATAGCCCATGGGGTTGAAAAGAGTTGGACACGTCTGAAGCGACTAACACACAGAGGATTTTTAGGGCAGTGAAATACTCTGCATGATGCCATAATAATGGATGCATGTCACCACATTTGTCCAATCCCATAGAATGTGTACCATCAGGAGAGCACCACAATGTGAACCATGGACTCTGGGTGATAACAATGTCACTGCAGGTTCATATATGGTAACAAATGTCCACTCTGGTCGGGGATGTTGATCACAGTGGAGGCTGTGCATGTAGGGACCAGCAAGGGGGTTGGGGGGATAGTGGGAAAATCTCTGTACCTTCGATTCAACTTTGCTGTGAACCTAAAATGGCTCTTTTAAAAAACAATCTTAATTTTTTTTATGACTAAAAATAAACAAAAGAAGTTAAGGCAGCTGAATAAACTCCCTGGAACAGCCAGACAGAGGTGAGGCAGGCCCCTGAGCCACTCTGCAGGGGCCTGAGGAAGTTCAAACAGTTCTACAGCGTGAGGACCACACAGGCCAGCTCTGCCTCCCCATCTGGCAGGGGGAGGGGGTGGACGCTGGCATATCATATTCTAATTTCCCCCTCTTATACTAATGCTTTGCAAAAAAACCTAAATAATTTAGCTTACTCCAGTATTATCATTTACTTTTTGATTTACTAATAAGTAGGGGGAAAATATATCTGAACAAATTTCTTATATTGTAAATCTTTTTCTTCATAAAACAAGTCATGTCCAAACCTGGACATCCTTGGTATAGAATCTCCATCTACTGGAACATCTATTTGCTTTGGAAAATTAAATTTGTAAGCATAATCAAGGCCGTAGATAGCCAGCCAAGTGTGTCTGCTTACTTAGTCACAGGATATTGAGTATCACGTAAATAGCAACTTGAGCAGAGCTTGCAATCTGTGTGTTCCAGAAAGGAGAAGCGGTCCTGGGGTCCTGCTGGGGCCTTCCCCACCCTCTACCCCTAAGCCTGGAGCTGAGCGGGTTCATCTAGGAAGCACCTCTCACCTACTCTAGTCCAGGGCAGACCTTCTCACCCACCTCACCCCTGGCTTCCTGCTGCCTCATTCTGAGTTAATTTGTCTAGAAAAAAAAAGCCTGCCGGATCTGTTCATAAATAGCATTTTAATCATGACACTAACCTAAAGGTTCGTGTTCCTTTCAACACCTGGAGACATCGGTGAACATTCAGACTTTGTCTAAACAGTGTCACTATCGTCATTGGCTGGAGTGACTAAGTCAAAACATTGCACATTGATCCAAAAACTGTTTGGGGATGAACTTGAGGGTTGGGCGAATTTTTGGTTTGTTTGATTTTTTGGCGTGTTAGTTAAAGCAACCAGAGTTTAACAGATATGGGAGGGTGGGGTCAATTTCAGGGCCTACTCTTCCTCCCTGGAATTAATTAAAAAGTTATATATCAAGGTTAACGCCTCGGCAAGCAGCAAGCAATGAACTTAGCTGTTAATAGAAGCTGAATCCACCCTTGGAGAGAATAGACAATACAAGGGAAAACAACAACAAAAAAGAACAGAAGGGCATCCAAACATTCCCTGCCTACCACTCACCAGGGGATGCAAATAAGGAAACAGCCTCTGGAATTTTATTTAAAGCCCTACACCTTCTTTGTTTGTTTGTTTGAAGGAGCACTTTTCCCTAGTTTTCAAAGTCCGAGTTGTTGTTTTAATATATATTAATTTAAGAAAGCCAAGTGAGATTGAAAAAATAAAATAGCTCCCCACCAAGAACTGATGGACAGAGGAGCCTAGCAAGCTGCAGTCATGGGGTCACAAAGAGTTGAACACAACAGAACACACGCGCACACACACACACACACACACAGAACTGACCATTCCTCTCTTGAGCACCTTCAGCACTTACTGTTCTAACCAGGTCTAGGACAGCATCTTCTGTGTTACAGCACATACATCTGTCTTCACCTCTCTGGGCCCCCTTGAGGGCGGAGGGGACATCTTGATCTTTCTGGTACTACCCCAGTAACTTGCCCTGAGCTGGCTCATAGTGGGTGCTGAGGGTGGGGTGCTAGCAGGCTGGGTCATGGTGAAGTGTACATGCTCCGGAATCAAAGTACCTGCTTTGAACTCTGGCTCTGACACATCCCAATGTGTGACCTTGAACAAGTTTCCTTAGCCTTGCAGAAGACTGCTGCTGCTGCTAAGTCACTTCAGTCGTGTCCGACTCTGTGCGACCCCAAAGATGGCAGCCCACCAGGCTCCCCCGTCTCTGGGATTCTCCAGGCAAGAACACTGGAGTGGCTTGTCATTTCCTTCTCCAATGCATGAAAGTGAAAAGTGAAAGGGAAGTCGCTCAGTCGTGTCTGACTCTTCACAACCCCATGGACTGCAGCCCACCAGGCTCCTCCGTCCATGGGATTTTCCAGGCAAAAGTACTGGAGTGGGGTGCCATCGCCTTCTCCTAAGCAGGGACAATTATAGTACCTGCTTCTCAGGAATTTCACGAGAAGTAGACTAGATAATCCCAGGTCACAGCAAGCACTCAATACATCCTTTGACCAAATCATGATGACCTAGACAGAAAAATGTATCAATGCTCATAAAACAATTAGTACCTATCTCTCTCTTTTTTTTTTTAGTACTTATCTTTGAAGTGTTCGGGGAAAAGGGAAACCTACTCATTTCAACCAGTGCTTACTACAGATGGGAGTGATAGGAGGTGGATATCAGGAAAAAACACACTACTTGTCCAGTATTATCAAGAAGGCTTTAAAGAATTGAGGTCTCAAGAGCTCTTAATTGAAGAGAGCTTGCCCAGGAGAGTCTTACAGGCAAGTGAAAGAATCCCTGAAAATCACTCTTTGCCTGGCTGTGAGCTGTCCCTCTCAGGTTCTGTCTTCCTGAAAGCCCTCCCGAGACAGCACATCACTGCTGGACTTGGAAAGGGATGGATACCGAGGAGGTTCAGAGCCTGTTGTGCAGTCATTGGCCTCCCAGCCTTGCCCTAGGACATCGCCCACATGTCCACCTGTCTCCTATGTGTAATGTGCTCCTCAAGTGTACCTGCTTACGTCATTCTGCCTGGGACCTGGGTATTCACTGTCTGCCAACTGCACAGCTGGGTCTTAGTAATAGTAGACACTGCTAAGCCTGTGATAACCAGAATCATTGTGTGTGCCAGTGAGGAAATAAAATAAGCAGACCCACAGCAAACGGCTCCTAATATCTCAATTAATTCTAGTGACAAAGAAATGGTGAGTCTGAATTCGGTCTCAAACTCTCATAACCAGTTTATATCTGGGTGTTTTGAACCCAGTCTGTTTAGAAGGTTTGTTCACAGAAACTGAACTATAATCCTTAGAAAATAAATATTAATTTTAAAAGTCATTTAGAAATAGTAATATTTTATACAACCAATGTATATCAGCCATGAATATAAGCTCTGGACCACGTTCCCAAGTCTCTAAGATAACAAAAAATAGACTGTGAGGTTTAGATCACTGTGCCTTTTGTGCCCGTCTTACAGGTGGGAAAAAGTAAAATCCAGAGAAACCAAATGGCTTACATAGCTGCATCCATGTACACACAACACATACATTGCTCCTTCTCACTGGAAGGAGCACGTGCCACTTTTCCATGACCACTTTTGATTTTAAGACTTGGCTAATTCACAAGGCCTCAAAATCCAGTCTGCTTTGCTCTTGGATTAACTGTGCTATTTGAACTAAAGGCTTAACTTGTTCTTAATCATCTTTTGGAAATGCTGACTTAGAGAATTAGTGCCTGGCCCAACAGGCCCCAGGCACAGATGAAGCAAAGACCCAGCACACACACTTTTCCAGCAACAGAGAGTGCTTGGATGGGAGATCTGGGAACCAGATTGTCAGGGCGCCTGTGTTAGAGTCAGCAAACCAGGGTTAGAGATCAAAGCAAAGACAAGGATAATGGAGGTTATCTGGGGAGTCATCAGATATGATACGATCAGAGCCAAGACTTTAGTGATGGCAGCAGCTCTCTTGGGTAACTCAAGAGTGGGTGGACTTCTCTGTGAAGGAGAACCACAGAGAGGGTGCCTTTCACACGCCTGCTGTTATGGCTATCCATCTCTGATGAAGGACGGGGAAGCCTAGAGTGCTGTAGTCCATGGGGTCACAGAGCCGGACATGACTTAGAGGCTGAACAGCAGCAACAACCACTTTTGAGGCTGTGGAACCATCCATGCCCCACCAGGTTAACAAGCAGCTGGGAATCAGAGTCTATGAGTACTGCCTGGCAGAACTGGAGTAATGTCTCCAGTTATAGCATGACATTTCTACCCTGTGTAGATGGAGGCAAAGTGACTTTCTCAGGTACAGGGACAAGGCACTCCTTTCCGTGTGGGTATGTGAGTGCAGCTGGTAAGAACTTGTGATTTGTGTCTGTACAGACAACTCCAAACTCCTCCATTATCAAAAGAAAATTCTCTCCATCTGACCCCACAGCTCCCTGACATCACACACACTAGCTCATTCAAATCCGGTTGCCCCTGTGGGGTTTTTCTCTTCTGGCTGCCCTTAATGATGATTGGAACCTTATTCCTAAGGGGTAATCACGTTTCTGATGAAAGGAAGAGAACCCAAGGTGATTTTTTTCCCCTAGGATCAGCCTCAGTTAGGGGTTCTCAGGCACCATCAACATTTTTCTAGGCAGCTTTAAAGGTGATGCAGAAGTGACCACATAGGCAGGGCACAAAGCTAATGACTTCAATAAGCAAGGAAGGCCTGGACATCCAGGCACTGGTGTCTCATGACCTGCTCCCAGAGGCAGGCTTGGACACGCAAGGTTGCTATGAAGCAACCTGGACTGCATTTGGGGAAGTGACACCCCATGGAGGAGTCAGTTCCATAGTGGAGGCAGCCCCTGTACCCCACGGTGGGAATGGAGCTGTAGAAGCCCTCCGGGGCTCTCAAGTAAAGAGGCATCATCAGATAGAGACATGTGGAAATACAGGTGACTCAAACAAGCTCCGTCTTGAGCCTGGGTATTTGCATCACGATGACATGAATTTGTAAATGAGAAAAGGCATGTAGAAGGCAGATAAGTGGAGGTGATATGGATTAAACAAACACATTAGCTCCATTATGCCATAAGCAAAAAGTAGGTCAGAAGGAGCCTCCTGACCCAAACTCTTAATTTATTCATCATAATCATGACCTATGTTTCTTAATTGGCACCAGAAATGCTGAGGAACATTTAAATTCATGCTGTCAGGGCAAAATAAGCCATTTTAAGGTACAGTCTCTTTTTTTACTGGTCTAGAGAGGAAAAAAAATATCTGAATGTGGAAAAACATTAAAGACAAAGTGAGTTGGAGATAAAGCAAAAGAAGCCCTTTATTCTCAAAGAAGGCCAGATTTTGGCTTGACTTCCTTTGGGAAATCCGCGCCCCCCCCCCCGCCACCCAACTTTTTTTAAGCCTGGAACCTCAGAGAGGGTCAGCTTTCACAGGTAGAAAATATTGAGGAAAAAAGAAAAAAGGACTTGAATCCAAGAAGTGTTCTCCACAGAGCTTTCATGGGCCATGTGCACATTTCAGTGCTGTCCCTGGTGAGGGCAGCACATATCCTGTAGCTCAACTGCCTGTGTTCAAGTCCCAGCTCTGCCTCTCGTCAGCTGCATAACCATGGACACATTCCTAAACCTCTCTGGGCTTTGAGTTAACTCAAGTTATAAAATTCTACCTACCTCTTACAGGGTTGTTGTGAGGATTAAATAAGCTAATACCTAGAGGATGCTAGAATGATATTTTACAGACATTTTTACTAGTTCCAAATAACAGAAGTAGATGGCTGATAAGGGCCACTGAATATTTCCAAATACTCAGTTGCTTCTCCACTGGCACCATGACATTACCTAAGAAGAAATAAAAGGCTAAATATAAAGGGAACAAAGTTAGTTTGCAGATTTCCTGGATTCTCAGAAAGTGACATCATGTCAGAGCTATGTCTAGTGTGTTGTCCATTCATCTGGCAAATATTTGATAGGTGCGTCTAAGCGTTGGAGGTCCTGGCCTTCAATGAGGGAGCAAGGCAGATATGTTCCCACCTGCATGATGCTTAGACCAAGGCAGAAGAGAACAGCATCCTCATAACCTCAATACAGGTCAGTGACAGCGCAAGAGGTTAAGTATGGGATTCTGACTGCCGACCAGATGGAAGGCTGTGTCTTGAACAGACCCAGCTCCCCTGGTGCCCAGCATAGGCCAGATACATAGTAGGTGCTCAATAAACATTCAAGGAACTAATGGATACGGCACTTACTGTGCTGTATTGTATGTCTCATGTTGTCCTTTATTTCCTAATCTTCAGAGCAAATCTCCTTCATTTTTGTGACCCCAGCACCTAACATCATGCCTAGCATACAGGGTGGTGGTGGTGGTTTAATCACTAGGTCATGTCTGACTCTTGCGATCCCACGGCCCCTCGCCCATGGGATTTTCTGGGGAAGAATACTGGAGTGGGTAGCCATTTATTTCTCCAGGGGATCTACCTAGCCCAGGGATCAAGCCAGGTCTCCTGCATTACAGGTGGATTCTTTACCAACTAAGTGTGCCTCTAGGGAAGCCTCCTAACACATAGGGTATGGGGGTGATAAATGTTTGTTGAATTGATGTGAATGACAAATATGCCTAATGCGTCTCTCCCGTCTCTCCCCCTGTTCAACTGTGGAGGCCTTTCTTGCTTTAATCCAGAAGTGAGAGACTTGACAAGATTGGTAGCCAAGTTATTCTCAGGAGTTGGATCTTTTCATACCATTAAAATTACATACCTTACTGGTTTTCTGTTCACTCTCAGCTGCCATGGCCTCTTCTTTCTTACGAAAACTCTCCTCCTTTAGTGTTAGGGTCCCACCTGTCCTCTTGCATTCCACTGGAAACTTTTATATCTCCCCTTGCTCGCAGGTCATCAGCCTCCCCAGCAAAATAGCATGATCACCTCCCAGTCTCAGTCCTAAGCCTAGTGGTAGCCATTGTTGCTGTCAGATCACTAACATTATCAGCCTGCTCCCTCTTGAAGCAGACCCACCCCTTGACCCCAGGAGTGGACGTGCGGCCAGACTTGTACTCCTCTGGCAACAGTGCTTGGTCCAAGGAGCAGACATGTGCCTCAAGCAGGGACAAAGTCCTTCCCGGTCATAATGGCTGGACCCTGGTGTGATGAAGCTGAAAGGATGTCACCCTGGCAGCAACCAGGTCCTACCACATGGAGTTCCCCCGCAGAAACAAATGGAGACCAACTGACAAGTGGGAGATGGGAGACAGAATAGACAAGAGCAAGAGAGAGACACAGTCTTAGAGACTCTCGTTTCTGCTTCCAAGACTCATAAGCCTGTGGATTCCCCTGTAACATGAGCTAGATGGAGCAGGGTGCTGCTGCTGGCCAAGTGGTTTGCTGTCACCATAGACCCTCCTTCAAGACCTTGTCCACTTTTACAGCTTTGACCAAACTCCTAAGCAAATGGTCCCTAATTTCTATCCCTAACCTCTATCTCTTCACAAGCCTGTACCTCATTTCCAACTCTCCATGCATGGCATTTTTCCTGGACGTCACTGCCCACCCCCCAACTTCAACTTGTGTAAAGCTCTTCATTGCTGAGCCAACAACTCCCAGACTCTATCTTAACCTGTGGTGCCACGTTTCTCTCCCCTAAGACCTTCCTCCTCTCTCTCCTTCATGCCCCTACCCACAATCAGGCACTGAAGTTTCTTCCTTCACACTGATTCCTACAGCTGCCCTTCCTTCCTAGTCCTCAGCCACCACTTGGGTTAGGGGCTTAGCTTCCTGATGTGGCCCCCTGACTCAATTCTTCTGGCACAGGGTGACCAGGGGAGTAAGCGTCCTGAGGTTCTGTCTGCTGAATCAGGTCCAGGCTTCTCAGCAGAACCCACAAAGCTGCCCACGAGCCATTGTCCTAGCTTCCGGCCACACTTTTCACCTACGGGATTTAGAACTGTGAGTTGCTGAAACATTGTAACTTAAAGGGTGATGGTTTAGGAAGGCAATCAGAACTAGCCAAACATTATAAACATGCTCCCAATGTAGAAATAATTTGGCTAATTCAGGAATTACTTCCCAACTTGAAAGCTCTGTTTTGCAAGAGGAATTGATAGAAGAGGATGGAGCATTATTCACTAAAGTCAGCAAGAGATTGGATGCTGCTGCTTCTGCTAAGTCCCTTCAGTCATGTCCGACTCTATGCGACCACATAGACAGCAGCCCACCAGGCTCCTCTGTCCCTGGGACTCTTCAGGCAAGAATACTGGAGTGGGTTGCCATTTCCTTCTCCAGTGCATACATGCATGCTAAGTCGCTTCAGTTGTGTCCAACTCTGTGCAACCCCATGGACAGCAACCCACTAGGCTCCTCTGTCCACAGGATTCTCTAGGCAAGAATACTGGAGTAGGTTGCCATTTCCTTCTCTAAGAGATTGGATGAGGTATGGACTAAAATTTTGGAGCATCTGTCACCTATACTATTTTCTAAAATGTCCGCAAATGAATTATTTTTTAAAAATGAATCTTGCTATGCAAATGATTTTAAACTGGTTATTTCATTATTTAAAAAAATATTTCATCTGAGGTGGTTATTTCAAAATTTTTTTTTTGCATTTTTCATCTGAGGAAATCCACATCTAATTATTTTTTACTATTAGACTTACCTTTTTAATAGAATTGCCTTTCTGGATTGCAATTCATTTTCTTCCACATACAAAACTTTGAGAGTTCATCAATACATCCAACCTGATAAAGTATATGTACTTCATTCAAGCCCACAGCTAATTTTCTGAGTTAAAGACACCTGTTTGAACGACTGACTATGATATACCTAAAGCTTATTTTTTTAAAAATTTGCATGAAAGGAAATTTGTTAATAAATAACATAATTAAGGTTTTTCATATCCAATCCAAAATGCTGACAGAAAACCATACAAAGCCATTATACAGGAGTGATTTTTATATAACAGGAGAAAGATTATTTTTGTTTTATACCCAAAGTCTAGCAGGGAACTCAGCATCAGGTAAGACACTCAAGCATTTATTGACTGACTAGATTTTCTATTCCTCAGGTTAGTGCATCTGTTACTGTAAGGCCAGGCCACTCAGGATGGCAGGTCTCTTGCTCTTGGTACATCCTCTGCTTGATCAGCACTTGCTTGTGTGCATGCTAAGTCACTTCAGTCGTGCCCAACTCTTTGCCACCCCATGGACTGTAGCCTGCCAGGCTCTTCTGTCCATGGAATTCTCCAGGCAAGAATACTGGAGTGGGTTGCCATGCCCTCCTCCAGGGGAACTTCCTGAGCCAGGGATTGAACCCACCTCTCTCACTATCTTCTACATTGGCAGGTGGGTTCTTTACCACTAGCGCCACCTGAGAAGCCCCCAGCACCTGCCTTACCACAGGACTATCCAGTCCTCCGAATTATAGGGCTTAATTAGTCCCTGGAAACTGATGAGACAACCTGATGTCAATTTCCCCTGTAAATAGTAGCCTCCTCCTCCCACAGGAAATGCTGCCATTTCCTGCTCACTGTTTGCCGAACATGGTGGGGTGTCTCTCCAGGACCCTTCGTGTAAGATTCCCCCATCCATTAAACCATTAATGTGTCTGTCACTGTCTCCCGGCTTTTTCATCAGTCTGCATCGCCAGGCTGGGCAACTGCAAGGCTTACAGGCCCGCAGGGTGCAGCCACACGGTCAGGTATAAGGACTTACAGAAGTGGGGAATTAAGGGATGCTGCCATGAAATGATACTATATAAAACCTGTTAAATCATCTGTGTCATATTAAGAAGAACATGTTAAAGGTTTACATTTTAAATGACTTTTTGTTACTAAAAGAATATCCACTATTTACATTTATGATTTATTTTATCAACATGGTATGTAGAGAATGTATGATGAATATTTACTGTTTCTCAAAATGAAATATGGCAGGTAGTTTGATAAGCCTTAAGCTTATAAAGAGAGTTGTGTGCTGAAAAAATAATCTAGTCCAAGGTTTGAACTGGAAGCTTTTTCTCTAAGATTATGCTTTTCAGAATACTGGTGCTATGGGAGAATGTATTTGGTAAAGTTGCTTGTAAGGTAAGCTAATAGATGTATTTTTGAATGACCAGGATAATATATTCCATTGTATGGGCTGTCAACTATTTACTTTCTGTCTAAATGTTAACTGTTGGGCTAGTATATATTTTCACAAAATGCAAAATCATGACTGTCAGTTTTTCCATGACTATTCCCTGCCAGATGTTTTTTAGGTTCTGCTAAGTCACAGTTTTTTTCCCCCCAGAACTCTGTGTTCCCACTCTTATTCCCTTTGGTCTTTTTCCTATTTTGCCTTTTACCTGAATTTTGGGCCAAATGGTTTTATTGCTCTTTTCACTATTTCATATGAATATAATAGTTTCACACAAATTACTCTCAATTTCATCTTCTGTCATAAAGTTTAACCTATCCTTTTGCATCCGGTCCCATCACTTCATGGGAAATAGATGGGGAAACAGTGGAAACAGTGTCAGACTTTATTTTCTTGGGCTCCAAAATCACTACAGATGGTGACTGCAGCCATGAAATTAAAAGACGCTTACTCCTTGAAAGGAAAGTTATGACCAACCTAGATAGCATATTCAAAAGCAGAGACATTACTTTGCCAACAAAGGTTCGTCTAGTCAAGGCTATGGTTTTTCCTGTGGTCATGTATGGATGTGAGAGTTGGACTGTGAAGAAGGCTGAGCGCCGAAGAATTGATGCTTTTGAACTGTGGTGTTGGAGAACACTCTTGAGAGTCCCTTGGACTGCAAGGAGATCCAACCAGTCCATTCTGAAGGAGATCAGCCCTGGGATTTCTTTGGAGGGAATGATGCTGAAGCTGAAACTCCAGTACTTTGGCCACCTCATGCGAAGAGTTGACTCATTGGAAAAGACTCTGATGCTGGGAGGGATTGGGGGGCAGGAGGAGAAGGGGATGACAGAGGATGAGATGGCTGGATGGCATCACTGACTTGATGGATGTGAGTCTGAGTGAACTCCGGGAGTTGGTGATGGACAGGGAGGCCTGGCGTGCTGCGATTCATGGGGTCGCAAAGAGTCGGACACGACTGAGCGACTGAACTGAACTGATCCTTTTCCAGGAGAGATACATTTTGTGCAATTTATTCAAAGGAATTATTAAGCCTTTCTATGCAAGAAAAGCTATCAGATGACTGAAAATCTTCTGAATCACTCCAGTATCAAATCTTGTAGGAAACTGAAAATGAAAACCAGTTCACAAATTTTGCATTTGCTTTCTGGTCTTCAGCTGGTTCTCCTGATTAGCTTTTCTGGCTGTAGCAAGGACCATTACTCATTAGTTAGATCGCTGGAGCTCACTGTAAAGTGATGCTTTACAACACATGGTTGATTTGTATTTTCTTACCAAGTTGAGTTCATATGGAATATCCACTGCAGGCCAGTAGACAGAAAAATTTCAATGACAAATTTCATCTCTAGAATGCCAGTGAAAATATCTGGCTGAATGAGTGGTTTCAAAAAGTGTTTATTGATTCAAAACATATTAAAAGCCTACCACGTGATTAAAATTGTATGAGAAATGTAAAGAAAAAACCTAGTCCTTATTCCCCCAAGGGATTGTAATGGGAAAGACAGACAACAAACACAAGATGAAAGCAAGTAAAATATTTGATGAAATTAGGTCTGTGAAATCAGTGGGAAGTGCCATAAAAGTACAGAGGAAGCACTGAACATTACCCCAGCCACTCTTAGACTCATTGCCCACATTTCATCACTGGTTATGCAAAGGAAATGCAACCTCTTCTACTTAACTCCACGCATGTGTGTTTGAAGGAGAAACCATCAGAATATTCCTGCTGGAGAACAATGAGGTCCCTAAACTGCAAATATTTTATACGCCAACTGCAGAGCATTATTGGATGCCTATGGATGAATAAAATAAAGTGAGCCTTAGTTTACGACCTAATCTCACTTCCATGCTTTGAGAGAAGGAAGTGTGGTTGTGGAAAGAAAGCTCCTGGGGTCAGAGAGCAGATCTGCATTGTGAGATGACACAAGCAGGTTCACGCAGGCCAGCTAAGCACGGGATCTTCGTCTGTGAATGCATGTCTGTGAGGTCCCCCCCTAAATCTCAAATAAGTGGATTGGTCAGGCCAGCCTGACTATCATTATAGCTTAGGAACTTTTCTAACTTCTGAATTTCCTAGGTGTATCATATAGGAGAAAACTTTTGTAACTGCTGAGCTCCACTTTATTGAAGGGGATAAAAATATTGTTTTAATAATTTGTCTCTGTGCAAAAATTATCAACAGTGAAATTTTAGGAATGTACTTTGTGTAGAGCAGCATTGGAAATCATTTGGCCACAGGCTGATCAACCAGGAAAAAAACTTTACTATGCAATGTTAATTTACCATAGCCAGTTTTCTTCCTCTTCTTCTTGAAAATGGTAAATTTTTTTAGCATTTTCTGAATCTTAGAAAATGTCATTCTATATTCACTCAAAAACCCATGCTAACACCCAACAAATTCTTCTTCCCTGCCTAGTAACTTTAGTGAATATGCAAAATATATATTCATCTAATTTACCAACCTTTATGGCAACTTTTGTATCACAATATAACATTGAACATAATTTTTCTTATCGAATTGCTGATCTTGACATTGTTTAAAGCCTTTCATGATTTCAGGAGAGTCGGTGGCTCCAAATACAATCCAAATACAACTCCAAATACAATTACAGTGCAGACAGAGCAACAATTCCTTGCATCTTGTATGGCAGTGGTCCCCAGCCTTTTAGGCACCAGGGGATGATTTTGTGGAGGACAATTTTCCGCTGATTGGGGTCGTAGGTGCTTTCGGGATGACTCAAGCACATTGCATTTATTGTGCATTTTATTTCTACTATTATTACATCAGCTCCACCTCAGATCATCAGGCATGAGACCCTGGAGGTGGGGACCACTGTTGTAAGGCATTAGGTTGAAGTGCAACATTTTCTCCCAGCTGTTTTCAAAGAATCACAACCCAGGTGGCCAAAGATCTGTTAGGAAAAATGCCTCAGGCCAAAGACTGCAAAAAGGAGACTTGCATGGCTTGGTTTTGCAAATATAAGCTTTGTGGGTTTTAGAGTTGGAAGAGAGCTCAAAGAGGAAACCAGCAAGTGCAGCTTTCAGTTTCTAGGAAGGAAGGACTCTGCTAAACCTGGACGTGCTATTTCAGTTCAAGGATAGGAGAAAATTAAATTTTGCAAAGTTGTATGTCTTTTAAAGTGAGTTTAATGCTGTGCTTCAAGAGGCTATATGAAAATGTGTATACAGTGTGCACTAAAATGAAGGGCTAATTTCCCTGGCGGGGAGGAAAATGGGAGAGGAGAGAAAACAGACTCTATTCTCCTAAAAACTCTGCAGTCTGTCTCGGAGGCAACTACAGAGTAACAGTAATGATTGATGGCAATAGTTTGACAAGACCCCGTACAGAGCCACTCAGCGGAATAAGAGTTAACCTTCTCCTGCCTTATAACTTTACAGCAAAGCTCAGAAGAGGAAGCCAGAAAAATCAGAAAGCTTGACTGATTACATTAAAAATTTTCATTTAATGGTTTCTTTAATTTGAGCGGAACTAACTCAATCCCACAAATGTCTTCTTCAACGTGAGAACAATCCTTTCGGGAACCACAAGGCGGCATATGTCACGCCGGAATTCTCCCAGAGGCAAACTGCCAGATTTAAGAGAGTCCTTCCTCGTTCACTAACACGAATTGGTCTGCGTTGTGCCTGGACTGACTGACCTTCGGACCGGTCGCAACACTTGCATTGGCAGCACCTCATAGAAGACACCTAGGCTAAGGGCCCCGGGTGGTGGGCAGGCCAGGTATCATTGCCTTGGGTGCGAACAACGAAATTGCCGATGCTGGCAGAAGGCTCTGCTCCTCGTCATGCTGTTACTTGGCTGCAGATTCTAAGCTCGCCCGACGTGGGCAAAGCGCCCCAGAAATGCTCTCTGGGGCCAGAGAGGAGCCCCCGGCCAGTACTTTCTATTAACCTTGGTAGGTGCTGCGCTCCCACCGGCCTGGACATTGCGTCGCCAAATGGAAGGGAGGGAATCCCTCTCTTCCTCCCCAAACTCCATCCAACCTCCCTTTATTCCTTCCCCACAGACCTGCCGCACACTCAGGCAGGACATCTGGATAGGTGATCCCGGGGTCAGGAAGCTGGGGCGTCAGGGGATCTGAGCAGCTGGGACCCTGGTTGCCCTCAGCACCTGGACCGGCCAGCAGCCGAAGGACACTCACGCTCGGCGACGGGTTGAATCACGGGTGAATCAGTCCTTGCAGGGTCCCGGAGTTTCCTACTCGCAGGAGGCGGGGCGGGGTGTGGACTCGCTGAGGGCCGCCCCCGAGGCGACGAAGGCGGGCCGAGGGCGGGGAGTCAGGAGGAGAGGTGGGGGCGGACTCAGCGCAGGCGGAGGCGCAAACGTGAGCTCCGCTCTTTAAAGCGCGGCGGGGACGAGCTCCCACAAACTCTGGGCTCCCCGCATCCCTCCCGGTTCATCCCGCAGCCCCAGGTGCCTCCAGCCCAACCTCGCAGCATCCTCACCTCTCCAGCCTCCGGGGCTCAGCGGAATTTTTGAGACCTCGCCGTCAGCTCCGGGACATGGCGACCCCCAACGGGCCCCGGGTGCCCTGCCCCCAGGCCGCAGTCGCTCGGGCTCTTCTATTCGGCTTAGTCCTCATCCAGGGGGCCGGAGTCGCCGGTGAGTGGCTCCCGCCTCGCAGAGCCCTGGGGCGAGCCACCGGGAGGAGGGAAGACAGGTCTGGCTGACCGCGGGCTCTCCCCGCCCCGAGGTGCGGCTCGCCAGGGACCCGCCGCCCCTTATGCTCGAGATGCTTGCTCTGGGGATCCATTGTTGCCTAAGTGCCTTTGGGAATCTCGCTTTAGTTTCCCAGGGAGCCGACACCTTGAAAGTGATGGGACAAGGCTCCGCACCTGCAGGGGTCGACAGGCAATGTTTGAATGTTATCCTTCATTGTATGTGAACTTTCCTTAATGAGAAACGGCTCTCGGTCTTCTCTTGATCGTCAGTGTTTTAGATTGGGTTAGTCAGTCCTTCCAAAATGTCGCTTGGATTGGAGCAGGCGCCACATTTTGCATGCCCTGTAAGCCTGTTCTATGTGAGACGCAGGCAGACTAACCTGAGAACTGGCAAAGAAGACCTTAACAATAAGGTATCCTAACCGAATACAGCCGACAGTGTACATGCTTATTGTCTGCCTGGGTGTCTGTGGAAGTTTCAGTATAGTGACTGAAATTATTCATGGGGATTAGATAAAAGTGAAAAAAGTCAAGATTTGTTTTTTTTTATTGGATGCAGTCCTAACTTTTCTGACACGTGTGGGCTTTGCCCTTTAACATATTTTACAGAAACCCATCCTAGCCGGCTTTCCCTGCTAAGTTAAACCTGGAATCCTGCCCTTCCCCCTTCTCCAGTTGGTCCGTGGATACCCTGGGCCACTGAAGGCTCCTGAGCTGTGCTTCGGTCGTTCTCACAGGGCTTTCCCCATGAATAATTTCAAACAAGGACTTCAAGATCCTTGTGTGTTTCCTTAGATCACCAGGTCGTCTTGCCATGAGGAAACTCTGGGTTTAGGAAAATATTGCTGATTTTTTTTCTTATGATAATTGAGTTAAAGCTTTTGTGGTTAGGAAAATATTAATGTGAGGTTTATGATGATGTTACGGAGTGGGAATGTTTTATACCATTAACATAAAATTGTATGCTGAGAAGTTCATGTAAACATTAATAACTGTTTCTCTGTTGTTTAAAGGCACTACAGATGTAGTGGTAGCATATAATATAACTTGGAAGTCAACTAATTTCAAGACCATTTTGGAGTGGGAACCCAAACCCATCAATCATGTCTACACTGTTCAGATAAGGTAAGCTAGGTACCAAAAAAAGAAAAATAAGATTTTTGTTGTTTCCACTTTCCTGTGCTGAATACAGATGTCTTTAAAGCTGGTTGATGGATGAAATTATTTAACAGATAACAAAGAATAAGAGGGCATTCACGATAATTTCTTGGAGAAAGAAATGGCAACCCACTCCAGTGTTCTTGCCTGGAGAATCCCATGGACAGAGAAGCCTGGTAGGCTGCAGTCCATAGGGTCGCACAGAGTCGGACATGACTGAAGCGACTTAGCAGCAGTAGCAGCATGGTAATTTGCTGGCCTGAGTCATACTCATCAAGTCTGTAACACTGACAGACCTTAAACTGATAGAATGTTTTGTTTTCGGAGATGATTGGGGAAATTTGTGAGTATAAGCTGTGGAGATGTAAACTTTCTTGAGCAAGCCATGGTGGCACTGATAGATGTGGTCGTGGATCAGTGATACCTCATTTCTCTAAGTACACACAGCCTTTTCCGTGCTGTCTAGACTGCCAGCTGGATCTAACATGTTAGAGAAGAGGTAGGGAGGAGTTCGGACGCATACGTTGCCCTTAAGCAGTGTTTGATTCATTAATCTTTGGATTCGTGATTCAATATTCCGTTGCATACATGATCTTGGAGGAGGTCAAATCCGTGACTCACTGAGCAGGGAAGGAATACACCATCAAGTTTTTGGTTTTAGCAAGTTTTTTGTTTCTGAAATGTTCTAGGAGGCTTGGTAGAGATCTTATTAAGTAGAGGACAGCAGCTATGGTAACTAAGACTCATAGAAGGTACAGTCATGTCGCTGACTAAAATTAAAGGTTTTTTGCTGTTTTAACTTGTGCCAAGTCTTTTATAGCATTTGAAATGCAGCTCTTAAGTATGGAGTGGGTCTTTTAGGCGGATGTTCTTTTTTTTTTTTCCAACATCAACTTCATGACAACTATTGCCAAGCCAACAGGGAAGAAAATTTGTGTGTGCATGCATACATGCTTGTATATATACAAAGAAAGATTGAGAGGAATTTAGAAGTCGAGGTAATAATTACAATTATGGCCAAACTTGTCAAATCAGATTCCACTCGATGAAAGTTACTAATTCCACAAATGCAGGCAGGGCTGAAGTTTACCTTAGTAGACACTTTGTTTCTGGGTAGTGAAAAGAAGATTTTAGGAAGGATGCTTACCTCCTAAATATATTGAATCTTAAGTTTGGTGAACGTGAGAAAACATATTTCTGATTTACCAGAGTTTTAAACATTTAGACTTTGTCAATTCTAAGTTCTCAGACTGCAAAGCTACTGTTATGTAAGCGTGTCAAATCAAGTTCTCAGCTGCAAGGCTGCTATTATTTAAGCGGACATGGCCTCTGTGTGCAAACAACCTAGCGCAGAGCTGCAGCTTGGGGGCGCCCGCAGGCCCTGGGTGGGGCTGGTTCTGGCCCAGCCGGCCGTCTCTCCTGTGTGCTAGAGGAACTGTGAGTGGTTCCAACACCCTGCCGGAGACCCACACTCTTCCATTACCAGCCCACGGGTAAATGGGATTCCTAGGTAAAGGGACCATAGTAGTCATGTTATAGACGAGGAAACCGGCCCTGGAAAGGTAAGGGACTTACCTTGGAGTGCGCACAGCAGGGTCAGGAAGCAAGGCCTACGGAGCAGCACGCACCCCCACCTTCTCAGTGGGTTGCGTGAGTCTCATGTGAGACTCCAGAGCCGGAAGGAGGAAAGAGAGCCTTTCCCACTGGTCCCCTCAGTGCGCCTTTCTCCCTCCCGGTCGTCCTCCCTAGAGAAAGCACCTGGCTCCTCCAGAGCCAGCCGCCCCACCACCAGCTTGTCCCCAGACACAGGGAGCCACAGCTGTGCCCGGAGCTCCAACTGCATTTTTCCCTTTTGGAAACAGTTTTCAGTCGCCAAGTGTTACTGGCTCAAGCCTTACCACCCAACCATCCCCTGAAATACTGGTTCCAAAAATTCTAAATTGGAACTTCCAGAGCTTGTAGAAAATAACCTGCTCCTTAATTGGTGGGTCTGAATTATGTTGGGATTTTTTAGTTCAGGCGGGACTTTTATTATTTCCAAATCAGGAGATTTTGCAATACCCAGAGGAACCTTGGAGGCGTTTATAGTGTTAATGCTGATAATAGCAGTCAGAGGAACTGACTGCAGAATTGCCCCTTCCCAACCGGTTTGCAGTACTTAAAAGCTCTATCACTTTTGGTAATTATTACCTGTGCTAAATTTTTCCAGAGGTCTGTGGTTCCTCCTGTGAACTGAAGGAACCACAGATGCTATCTCTCAGATGGAATGTAGCCACAGCGCCCAGAAGTGTTTCTCCTGTTATCTGAACAACTTGTTTGCCATAGCAGTGGAGAAGAATCATCAGGTTCTTGTTCACTTTTTAAAATAGAAATGATGCAGTTTTAAAAAATGCATTCTGGTCATTCTGGAATTAAGGCTGCATCTCTACTTTTATCACAGAAAAGTAGAGAAATCTAAGAGTATGTAAACATATTTCTGTCTTAATCTTAGTTTGTGAATTTAAGGAATAAGAGTGTGTTTATCCACACCCTCTTAGCCTGGTTATTTAGTTCAGACTTTTAAAAGATTCTTATTTATGGTTCTTATGCCTGGATCTAGACAGTTAAATCCCTATGGCAGCTCGTTTCCTCCCCAGTTCAGCCTCTAAATGTAAACCATCTAATGCTCCACAAATCCTGGCCATGTGCAAGCCCTAAAGCCCCACTGTTTGATGGAGGAGCACAAGGGCGTGGAAGTACCAGGCTCACTTAAGTGCTTTAATGAGATATCCGTGCTGGGGCCAGGGAAGGGAGAGATCAGTTCTGAGCAAGGAGATCTGGAGTTGCCTGTAGACGGTGGGATTGCAGTGTGGCCTGGAATGATGGGCAGGACACTCTGGGGGTTGATGATGGGAAACAGCAGAGCAGCTGTCAACTTGCGTGGGACACTTGTGCGTGCATCAAGTGGCACTGACATTTTAATTGTTTCAGTTCTGTAGAATAGTTTCACTTTTTTCATAGAAGTTCTTTATATCATTTCAGGATAATTTCATTTTCATTTTAGTGCTTTAAATCATTTTCTGTTCTATGATCTTACAAAAGAAAAATCTGTCTTAAGAGACAGACTTAGATCTGTCCCAGTCTCAGACTTTGACAGACACTACCTGTATTGTTACTCTATAATTTTTGATGGCTCATCCTGTGAAAGTGAGGGAGGCAAGTACTGATCGTATAATGAGAGGGACAGACCCAGCTCTCATCTCATAAGCTGTAAGACCTTATACAAGTTACCTAGCAGCTCTGAGCTTCAGTATCCTCATATGTGAGAAAGATCCAGTACTTTCTTGAAAGGATTAATACCAAACGAAGTAACATGTTTAAGGGTCCAGTAGAGCGCCTGGCTTATGGTAGTTTTAATAACTGTTAAGTAACCACACCAATAATGGTCACAATAGAATGTAATAGAATAGAATGTATTATTATATAGACTCTATGACTGCATTGACTATATTCAACATAGAACAGAATGTGATAAACAGAATATAATGATATAATAAGTAGACTAGTAAATAATTGAGTCTTGATGGAAAATTGTCACTTCTCCCACATAGTCATGACAAATCATCTATAGTTTAAGAAAGGTATTTAAAAAAATGATTCAGAGCACAGACCCAGTAGTCAAACTGCTGTCTGGCTCAAAAATCCAGCTGTGTGACTTTGTGCTGGTCATCCAACCTCCCTTTGCCTCAGTGGCCTTATCTGTAAGAACAAAGACAATTACAGAGCGCCCCCCCCCCCCCCGCCCACCACCAAAGGTTGCTGAGAGGACCTGAAGTGCTCAGTGTAGCAAAGACCTCCTCAGGATTGCTTGTGGAAGTCAGTGTTGGAACACAGCACCCCAGCCAGAAAACAGTTACCTTGTTGGATGCAAATCACAATGTTCCATTTCTCTTCCTTCCTTTCCTCAGCCCTAGATTAGGAAACTGGAAAAACAAATGCTTTTACACAACAAACACGGAGTGTGATGTCACTGATGAGATTGTGAAAAATGTGAGCGAGACATATTTGGCGAGAGTCCTTTCCTACCCCGCAGACACTAGCAGTTCCACAGTGGAGCCTCCGTTTACCAACTCCCCGGAGTTCAAACCCTACCTAGAGAGTAAGTAGCTCAATTTGTAGTAACTGTTCATTCTTGTTTTCATAAACTTCTAAATATTCTGTGAGCTTGTGACCCTTAGGAATGATTACATTAAAAAAAAGTTTATCCATAAACACATCTTGTTTTCTCAGAAAGTAGTACGTGCCACAGCCCTCTTCGCTCATTCTGGATGTGGTAGGAGGCTCATGGGACGTGAACTTTGGAGTTGATAAAAATGTCATCAAGTAGCTTTCTCCACCAGTCTGTCCCCAGACCCTACCAGTAACTGGCTGGATAGGGGGCAGAGAGTAGGAAATTCACAAAGGCTGGCAGTTCCAGTATTTCCCCATATATATTGGTGACCAAAAAGTTCCATAAGATCTTATGGAAAAGCCCAAATGAAATTTTTGACTGACCCAATATTTAGGAGATTTTATACATCTTCTGAATTTTGTGTCCCATCATCAGACCAGAAGTCCCAATTAGGGTTTTTCACAGAAGGTTACAAATCCATGGGGCAAGTTCGGTTTCCCTCCCATCCCATCATTGGGCTGCTGACCTTTTTCCTTGCTTGACCAGGATTTGAGTCCTGTGATGTGCTGGCACTTGCCAGGCCAGCTCCCATCCTGCTTCCTTCATGCTGGTCTTGAAAACAGAATGCTTTTCTCCCTAGCCTTTGCTAAGGGAGTACAAAGGATTCCTGCCAAGTAGGAGATGCAGAATTTTCATCATGGCTATGGTTCTGAACTAAGTATTTTAAATAAACAAACATGTAGCACATTGAGAAGAGTGACATCAGCGGCTCTAGTAGAAGATTTAGAATGAAAGTGTTGTGTTGTAAAAAAAAAAAAAAAAGAAAGTGTTGTGTTATTGGTGTTTTTATGTTTACCCTGCTGATACCCCACGGGGAGCTTCTCCAGGCAGGGGTGGAGAGAAGGGGGCAGAGAAACAGGCAGCCCCCTTTCCCCTTAGTGTGTACTCTGAGGGTAGAAACAGGGGGCAGCCTCACCCAGGTGAATCGGACGACCTACCCTGAGCCATCTGCCAGAGCCTGTCTTCAAACTCCTTAGTGCTTTTAGTCGGGTGCCTCTCCCAGTTCTGAGCTTAGACCCCACCCATGACCACCTATAGTAACTACAGGTTCATTGATACTTATTCTCCCTCCATGGGCAGCATCCTCATGATTTCTTTTTATAGTTCTTGAGGATTTTTAAAAATAATTTTTATTTATTTTTATTTTTGGCTGTGCTGGGTCTTCTTGCTGCATGGGCTCCTCTCTAGTTGTGATGCACAGGCTTCTCATTTCGATGGCTTCTCTTGTGGAGCATGGGCTCTAGGGCACATGGCCTCAGTAACTGTGGTTTCTGGGCTCTAGAGCACGTAGTTGCTGCGCAAGGGCTTAGTTGCTCTGAGGCATGTGGGATCTTCCCAGATCAGGGATCAAGTCCCTGTCCCCTGCATTGGCTGGCAGATTCTTTAACACTGAGCCAACAGGGAAGCCCTGTTCTTGAGCTTTTTGTAAGCTACTTCAAATCCTTTTTTGGTGCAAGAGAGAAAATAGTTTATATTTCTGTGTGCTCATACACACACATCCTTGCCTATAATTCCTATTGAATTATGAGGATTCATTTCACTATTATTCAACCAAAGCACGTGAGCTAATTGAGCCATCAAAGAGACCTGGTGGTTAAAAGTGATTTTTCGAGATACCAAGAACGTTTCATGGGCTTTCCCACAGCCTCTATTGTGTCTAAAATATGGAATCTTTTGCAGCTGTTTGGTTAACCACATGTGGCTGTTGAGCATTTGAAATGTCAGCTAATGCCATATGTGTAAAATATACACTGGATTTTGAGAAAGATCTCAAAGTTTTCATATTGATTAAATGTTAAAGTTACAATATTTTAGCCATATTGGGTTAAATGAAATAGATTCACTTCACTCGTTCCTTTTTACTTTTTCTAACGTGACCACAAGGAGATTTAAAGTGACATCTGTGGCTCCCAGTGCATTTCCACTAGACAGCTCTGCTGTAGAATGTCTCGTGATTCATCTCCGGTGCCAGGGAGCTGGTTCTTTGAGGTATTTCGTGAGGGATGACTAGGTGGTTATTAACCATGATAACTCAATGGGGTTCTAGTTCGTATAGAACTCTTTGGTCCCAACGAAGCTCATTTTCTGTGTTACAGCAAACCTTGGACAGCCAACAATTCAGAGTTTCGAACAAGTTGGGACAAAACTGAATGTGACGGTACAAGATGCACGTACGTTAGTCAGAGCGAACAGCGCATTCCTAAGCCTCCGGGATGTTTTTGGCAAGGACTTGAATTACACACTTTATTACTGGAAAGCTTCCAGTACAGGAAAGGTGAGCATTCTTTTGTTTTTATGACTTGTTTTAAATTGCAGATCCTTGATTTCACTTCTTCTCCAAGTCAAACATCAAAGCAAGTGGTTGACAGGGCAGTGTTGTGGAGTGGGAAGCAGACTGCTGTCTTGGTTCACAAGCAAGTCACAAGCAGACTGCTGTGACTTCCAGCTGCTTTGCACTGGTCCGCCTCGGGTACCCAGATTCCCAGCCAAGGGGCAGGACCAGTCATCTCTAAGGTTCCTACCAGCTCCCACATTTCTTCTTCTATTGAGGATCCCAGAGACAGAATTTGTTTTTCATTCAACAATTAGTACTTCTTTCCTTTTTTCCTTTCTTGCAGATATCTTCTAAAGGGGCTAAATATTGGGTTGACTATATCGAAAGTGGATGTCTTCATCCTTGGGGAAAAAAATCCTTAGCAGTTATCAGGGGGAGCTTGATGAGCCAGCTGACTTCCAATCTTTATGTCAGATGTGTCCGCATAGGCTGGGCTTCCCTGGTGGCTCAGACCATAAAGAATCTGCCTGCAATGCAGGAGACCCAGGTTCTATCCCTGAGCTGGAAAGATCCCCTGGAAAAAGGAATGGCTGCCCACTCCAGTATTCTTGACTGGAGAATTCCATGGACTGAGGAGCCTGGCGAGCTATAGTCCATGGGGTCGCAAAGACTCAGACACAACTGAGCGACTAACACTTTGATTTTACTACCACAGTGACTTAGTAAAGGCAACAGAATTCACTCTGAGCCTGGATGAATAAAGAACTCTTATCTTTTAACAGAAAAAGGCCACGACAAACACTAATGGGTTTTTGATTGATGTGGATAAAGGCGAAAACTATTGTTTCCATGTTCAAGCAGTGATTCTATCACGAAGGGTGAACCAGAAGAGTCCAGAAAGTCCCATCAAGTGCACTAGCCACGAGAAAGTTCTGTCCACAGGTGAGGCTCTGCCCATGATCTGGGAGGCAGGGCTGCCTTCCATGGGACTAGCTCCATCCTCAGGACTAGATGTACTATCTTCGGGGGAAAACTGCCTGGGTTTTTTGTGGTTTGCGGGGGGCGGGGGATACTCATGATTTTAGACATTTAGTTTCTGTGTCGTTCCCTTGTATTAACAGGTGTTTTTTAGTTTTTTTTTTAGCACCTAGCATGTGCTAAGCTCTCTGCTGAGCGAGCCCTGGGCCCACGGTAGACGTTTAGGATTTAGTATCAAATCACAGATTTCTCTGGGCGTTTTTTCATACTTCTGGTTCATACACCAGCTCACCTGGTGAACCAGATGCAACAACACCCCATAGACGTTTGTGAGCACCTAGCATGGGCTGCTGTTACCCCAGGGTCATAACCCATGAAGCAAAGGGATTGGGGCTAGCAGATATACCATGTGTACATGTGTGTGCCTCACTGGCACACACGTGTGCACACATGTGCCACACCAGAGCACAGACGCCAGGTAAGCAGTGGATCTTATCTGGAAGTGCCATGGAGGCTCAGACATGTGCACGAGGCTGAGAACCCAGGAATCTGCCTCCAGGCTTGATTGGGATGGTGCTCTGAGTACTTTAAGGGAACAGAAGAGTGAGAGGATAGTAATAATGACCTAGTGCCTTGCTGAGAGGCAGTTTAAATATTTTAAAGTCACTTTAAAAATTCTTTCCTGTTAACTGACATTGACAGTTACATGTAGTTACATCTACAAGTATCTTTCTAGACTGTGAGCATTATCCAGTTTGTTAAATGCTTTTTCATTGTTGTCAATTGCCTGCAAACATCTAGGGTTTGAGAGATTTTTTCCTAATAGAAATGTGTGGTGGAGAAAAGAGATTTCGAGTTACACAAAAGCTGGATGGTGTAATTTGGGGTTCTGCTCACTGAAAAATGAGATTCAGGCTCTCTCTCTGAGTTGACCTGGTACCTTTTATTTTTCAGAACTTTTCTTCATCATTGGCACAGTGATGCTGGTGATCATCATCTTCATCGTCGTCCTGTCTGTGTCTCTGCACAAGTGCAGGAAGGTGAGAGCAGAGCGAAGTGGGAAGGAGAACACGCCGCTCAACGCTGCATAAAAGATCCTGCTCTTGGAGCTTTCTGCCAACGCTGCAGAGCTCGTGCTGCACTGTGACCAAGAGCTCTTAGGGCGGTAGCACACATGGAAACACAAGTGACTGTTCTGGAGCATACAGAGCCTGGGGCTCGAAGAAAGTTCTTATCTGACCTCTTCTTGCGATTAGCATCTTGGTTTCAACATCAGCATTAAGACACTTTGGAATGTAATGAGCGGTACAACCAACTCCAAGTTTTTAAAATTGCTATTTTAACACTAAGGCACCTTTTGCACGTATCCTGCTTTCAGACTGTATATTTTCTACGTTCAAGTTGAAGCCAGATTATCTAAGGAAAAACAAATGAACAAATGCCTTAAAAATTCCTGCATGGACTTTTGGAGAACTTTTGAGAGGCTGACATCAAACCATGTGGGAAAGTAAGGTGGAAATCGGGTGGACTTTCTAACGTATGTCTGTCTTTTTGTAATATGGTGTTTAAGGTCTTTTTTTTCCTTTTTGAGTGCTTTTGGTGGTTTGAACAATTAGCAAACATTTATATGAATGTGTTAAAAGCAGAAGACTTGTATTTGGGGCACATTCTTAATATGCATTACAGTTTAGCACTTTAACTGACAAGCGCTGTTGATGAAACACTTGACAGCTAACTATGTTTTTATAAGACTACTCTACCAACAAATCATATCGAGTTTAAGGTTTAAGGTACTTCAGACTTTATGGTCCACATTGTATGTATTTATATAATTTGAAAAAAGGTTTTATATATGGGGATTTTCTATTTATAGAGGTAATATTGTTGTTTGTATATTTTGAGATAATTTATTTAATATACTTTTATATAAATAAAGGTGACTGGGAAATATGACTATTACATGTTCCAGTTATTATTTATGGTTTGGCCTTTGTATTGTTTGATTCTACTGCAGTACCAAGTGACCCTGAAATTTTTAGTGGCTTATGACAATGCTATCTTTATGTTACACTTATGGTTTGGTGGCTGTGGATTGACTGCAGCTCTTCTTAATGTCTTCTCATTCATTCCAGGACCCAAATCAAAGGTGAAACCCCTTTTAGGATCAGGACAGTGAAATGAATGTGGCTCAGTCGTGTCCGACTCTTTGCAACCCCATGGACTATGCAGTCCATGGAATTCTCCAGGCCAGAATACTGGAGTGGGTGGCCGTTTCTTTCTCACAGAGGGCAAAGCAAAAAACAGGTAGAACAGGCAGCCATGTCTTCAGGCTTTAAGCTGCCTCCTAGGGCTTCCTAGGTGGTGCTAGTGGTAAAGAACCCACCTGCCAATGCAGGAGACTTAAGCTGCCTCCTAAAACTTCTGCTCCAGAGTGACAATATGTCACTTCTGCTTATGTACCATTGGTCCAGGCTGGACATATGACAAAGTCTGACATTACCCTGTGGGAGGCACCACAGGTCACACAGCAATGGGCATGGATGTATAGTTTCCAGGGAAGGGAGGAAATTGCCTGCCATCTACCACCGACTTAATGGGAGAGAGTTCTTCCCATGGGCATTAGTTTGAGTTGCACATGAAGGTTAGAGAGGAGAACAGAAGAAAAATTTTTGGATTGTTCAAAGAAAATTGGATAAAAGGACAATGTAAGATAGGAAGAGAGAGAAGTGGAGTGGGGTTTCTAGAATTAATTAAAAGCAAACTAGATTGAGGGGCATCCCAGGTGGCACAGTTGGTAAAGAATTCCCCTGCCAATGCAGGAGACACAGGAGACATGGTTTCGATCCTGAGTTGGGAAGATCCCCTGAAGTAGAAAATGGCAACCCACTCCATTATTCTTGCCTGGAAGATTCCATGGACAGAGGAGCCTGGTGAGCTACAGTCCATGGGGTTGCAAAGAGTCAGACATGACTGAGTCAGACATGACTGTGTGCACACGCACGCGCGCGCGCGCGCGCGCACACACACACACACGGTTGAGAGCCCTGTGGCCTTGCCAATGGGCTGTTAGACACAGCTGGGTCGAACTGACTTCACTACCTCTGTCTGGAATGTAGAAAGTGAGTCCTCCATTCAAATGCAAATAAAATCTAACAGATGGGTCCTGATCTCACAACTGTATTGAAAGAGGATTCTAAGAAGAGATGAAAATGAGACTCCTGGCACCCCAGTGAGCCACAGTCTTGTTTGCTTCCTGTGAGGCGGGCGATGGGGGGGGGGGGTGGGGGGGGGGGCGGGGAGGAAGCTATAGTGCTGCCTAGAGAAGGTCTCAGAGGGCACCCCAACCTGCACATGGTCCCACAGAGGAGACCCTCCGCAAACACCCAGCTCACTGCCCACCTGTTCATGAATTTTAAATGCATTTTGTTCTTTTGCTCTAAAGAACTCTAAGCATTGTCAGTAAAATTCTAAACATGAAATGCTGGATATAACACCATATTCTAAGGAAGCACAGGCCAAACAAACCTTTCACGTCTTCATAAAGATGGCAGCCTGAAAGAAGGGAAAAAAAGGTAGATATTTTAGAGAAATTAAGGGAATCAGACCCGTGGTTGGTTCATTGGGCTGGTTTGGTTGGGTTGTTTGCCATAGTCAATCTGTGTCAGTGCTGAAGTGGCATTCACACCAGAGAAGGAGGGTGTGCATTTGCAGCAGAGAGGTTGGCATGGGGGCATGTCCCGAAAGAAGTGTGTGCTGGCTGTTATCTTGAATTCCTGCTCCCATGGGGCTAACTGGGACAAAGAGCTTAGCGCACGAGGGTAGAACAAGCTCCCAGAGAGGGCATCTGGCTACTCTCTCCCTGCCAGGAATTAGCACCGCGTTATGCAATCCCGTGGCCTCATAATCTAAGGAATGTGAGTGGTCCCACTAAAGTAAGTACTGGTAGACTGAAAGCTGGTTTGGGTAGAAATGAGATGTCTGGCTGTTCACAGGGAAGGAATTCATTATAGACCCAAACAAGGCTACAGTGCAATGACTGGGAAGCTTCAACACTGCAGATTCTAACCACGACTCGGGTTTCCACACCCGTCCCTACGGCTGAGACTAAAGAGCTACTCCAAACATCATCAACATCATAGTTAGTGCTGGGGCAGAAAAATAAACTTTTGACTGTTCTCCAGGATCTGCTGCCCTCCAGTGGGCCAAATCATACTTCGTTATTTATTCTGGCCCCTTAAAGTGTCCTGAAAAGCTAACTGCTAGTAAACTAAACCTTTGTGCTTTGAAGACAGGTTTTTACGATCTTAAATCATTAACCAAGTTTGACTTACATATAAGAGACTAATATTTGTGAAATCCAAAGATATTTTACCTTAGTTACAGCTGACAGGCAGTAACCTAAGGACTTGTCTCAAATAAACAAAGGAAAAACTTCAACCACATAGTAAATAAACTCATTTCCAAATGCAGTTTTCACCTGTTCTGATGTGGTAGCATGTGTGATTTTTCTCCAGTAGTTACCTGAGAAGCATTCTGACAGTTACAGTGTTCATACCACACGCATTCAAGGGACTCTAGTTCTTTCCCATACCCCTGCTTTTCAGCTGCAGACAGAGGTGATTCTGGCTTTGCCATTCAGCACATACCTTCCTCGTGGCTGCAGAAATTGGCACATGTGCTAACCTGGTCTAGGAAGGGTGGCTCTCGGGGCTCTTTCTGAGAATGTCAGGATGTTCTCTCTCTTGCTGAACATAATGAAAAAATGTGTTAGCCACAATTTAATCCAATGGTCCTCAAAGTGTGGTCCCATATTGCAGGTGATGGAATAAGAATGAGCATCATTTGAGAACTTATTAGCGAAGTAAATTCATAACCCTGACCTCAGACTTACTTAGAAATTTATATTTTAATAAGAAGTCTTTCAAGTGATCTAATGCTCAGTAAAGTTTCAGAACCATTGGCTTAATCTCTAATATACTGCCATGAGAGACTAGGAATAGTTTTATTCTCAAACGGGACATTTCTGAGCCCTGAGAGATGTCAGAACTCAGTCTGCTGTGAAGCCTAAATCAAAAGAAGAATACATAGAGCCTAGATAAGATCCTCCAGAGAAGGCAATGGCACCCAACTCCAGTACTCTTGCCTGGAAAATTCCATGGACGGAGGAGCCTGGTAGGCTGCAGTCCATGGGATGACTGAGAGTCGGACACGACTGAGTGACTTCACTTTCACTTTTCACTTTCATACATTGGAGAAGGAAATGGCAACCCACTCCAGGGTTCTTGCCTGGAGAATCCCAGGGATGGGAAGCCTGGTGGGCTGCCGTCTCTAGGGTCACACAGAGTCGGACACAACTAGAGTGACTTAGCAGCAGCAGCAGCAGCAAAGATCCTCAGTCTGCGGCTGCTGCACTGGAAGGTCTATCACACATGGTCTGTTAGGACTTTTCCTGTTGTAAGGTGCCAAAACTCAGGAGAACTTAAGCAAAATTGGGAGGACTATTCTCTCTTTTTGTCAAGTGAGCTAGTTGTTCGAAAGTTCTTCAATAGTTTTTAGCTTAAATTCTGTGATTATGTGTTATTAGATACAGCACAAATAATTACCAACTGAAAGATAACAGTACCTCTGACAGAAATGGAAATACTTTATAACAATCCAGGAGTTTTGTAACAGAAATTGCAATTCACCTTGAACACACAAAATCCAACAAACATTTAGAACGGGGTTCTAAAAAAGCTTTAAGAAAGGTTTTTGACATAATGTAGCCTGAATTTCAAAAATCACTGGAAATCCATGCTCCATCTGCGAAGCAACACGTCTTCTAAGTTTATAAGGTCAGAGAACAAGAAACTTTCAGAGGGGCAGGAAGATGCTTTTCCTTTGCATAACAGCATCTGGGTGGGAAGTACCCTTTAAGACCAAGATTGTGGCGCCATCTTCGGTTCCTGAGAAAGATTGCAACTTGACTAGAATTCATGAACTGGGCTTCCCTGGTGACTAAGCTGGTAAAGTGTCTGCCTGCAGTGTGGGAGACGTGGGTTCAATCCCTAGGATGGGAAGATCCCCTGGAGAAGGGAACAGCTTACCCACTCCAGTATTCTGGCCTGGAGAATTCCATGGACTGTATAGTCCATGGGGTTGCAAAGAATCGGATACAACTGAGTGACTTTCACACATACATAGTAAATAAAACACCTATAAATGATTAAGAATGAAGGAGCATGGGGGTTGGAGTGGTCAGAATCACTGGACCAGAGAACCTTCTCCAAGGTGCTACAAGTCTACCTGTGATGGTCTCTTTAGTCTAAAGCTAGACAGCTCCACTCCAGAATCTGCTTTCAATACTTAAAAGTGTGGCCTTGGGACATCATTTGAGAGGCACAGATAGAAATTTTCGGATCCCACCCCCGTCCTACCAGAATCTGCATTTTCCAGGCACTTTGTATGCACACTGATGTCTGGGAAGCTCTGTGCTTTCCCCAATCATTTAGCTCACTCTTCTGATTTCACAAAGGCAGGGTAGGGGAAGTAAGGTGGAGAAGGGAGACAGACACTTAAGCAATGGACAGAAGTGCACAGCCCTGACAAGAAGATGCCATTTAGTAACCTTAAATATCAGCAAGTTATTAATCCATGCCAAAACTAAAAGCAGAGACATGATAATACTCAAAATACTACACATTTCACTAGGATAGTATTTTGAGGACCTCTGCTTTAATTCACAAGTTTCTTAAGACCAAAAGCTTTCCTGCCTCGATTTCACAGATTCATGCGCCCTGCTTCTATCTACCCAGCCTCCAAGACTGTGGATAATAATTCCTGATCTCACTCAGGTGCCTTCCTCTCCCAGATGCCCAGTGTACTCTTCCTATCTCCTTCCTGCACTCTCACAGGTCTTTCTTCCCATCCTTAATGTTGTACAGAATAGATATTTACTTGCCATGGCCCCTTTCCAGATGGTAATTTTTTCTGGCAAGAACCATGCTTATGCATTTGAATTCATTCATTTATTCTAATATTGTGTGTACTCAGTCGTGTCTGACTCTTTTGCAGCCCCATGGACTGTAGCTCACCAGGCTCCTCTGTCCATAGGATTTTCCAGGCAAGAATACTGGAGTGGGTTGCCATTTACTTTTCCAGGGGATCTTCCTGACCCAGGATCAAACCCGTATCTCTTACATCTCCTGTGTTCTAATATTAAGACCTACTATTTGATAAAATATAAACAGTATAATCTCAGCTCTTGTGGAGCTTGTGTATTTGTGGGGTAAAATGACAAACAGGTAATGACAACAGAACATAAACATGATAAGGGAAGTCTAGGGCACTTTGGGGAACTCAGGTGGTGCCCTCTAACCTGGACTTGGAAGGGCTATCTAAAAATATCAGCTGAAGGACAGAGTTAACCAAGTGGATGGAGGAAAGGGAGAGGAGGAAGCATGAGAAGGGTTCCAGAAGAGGGAAGGCTTGATCACAAACAGTAACTTGAACATAGGAAAATGCCAAAAATAAATGCGTGTTTGACAAAATCTGGAGTTTTATATTGCCTTCAGCATCCCAAAGTCAAAGCCATTTGGCTAAATATCTTTGGCTAAATTAAGAGCTGGGCCAATTAATTTATGTTTAAAATTTATCTTTCTAGGGGATATACGTATAACAGATTCACTTTGCTGCATAGCAAAAACTAACACAATATTGTAAAGCAACTATACTCCAATAAAAATTAAAAAAGAATACACAGCCTCTGTCCTCTAGAACTTCATAGTCTGACATGGGAGACAGATATGATGGTAAATAATTGTCATGCAGTACACAGAAGTGATTTCTTCAACGGGGCAGGTGCAGAAGTAGCACTGATTAGGAGTTTCCTCCCCTTTAGAAGAGCATCATTACACGGTGTGGTCAATTCTTAGTTACTTAGCTGCAACAGAGCTTCCCCATTTCCCCACACAACCTCCAATTAGAAGACTATTATCTAGGTTTAAAACAACAAAGAGACCTTTATCAATTAAAAAATAAAAATATATCTTTCTTTAAAAAAGTTTTAGAAAGTACTAGCTCTATTTTTTTTAATTTAGGATGATCATTAATATTTTAAGAAGCATTTTCAAAGAACCAGAATGACCAGGTCACAGAGCTTGCTCTTTCATTCGAAGAACTAGCAAAAAGAGCTTTACCTGAGTCAGCAGAACATTCTAAAAAAGTTATATATCATGGGTCTCTCTACATAATCACTGGAAATATGATACTCTAAAGAACACCTCAGAATCACGGCCCGATTTTTCATTTTGAGTTTTCTTAAATGTATTATCCTCTTTACTGCTAAAATAAGCAAACTTTTGTGGAAAAAAAAAAATGAATATAATGACTTTTAAAAGTCTTCATGGACTTCCAAAGATGAAACATGCTTCTCTTCTCCTTCCTAAGACCCCACTACCATGATACTAAGTAATCTTAAAAGGTTATAATCTATAGGGACAAAGAAAAAAAGAGAGAGGAAATTAATGCACTCAGTTAATAATGCACTGAGGCACAGAAAAAGCTTATACGCAGAAAGGGGAGTCATACCCTATTGTGTGCAGAGGAGGAAAGGAGGAGAGGAAAATTAATTTGTCTTCACAGAAGGGACTTTACAGAATTTTCCTTCCATGCTTTCTTTCCCAGGATGCTGCTGTAGGACACATTCCACTAAGCAAGTGAGTAAATCCCAAACAGAGGAAGATGTGGGATGCAATGCAAGAGAGCTCAGTGTCAGGCTGACAGCTCGGTGGGCCTACAGAACCACAGTGAAGAGGGACAGAGGAGCCCAGGAAGACTATCTCTGGCAAGTAATAGAAACATTGACATGGTGCACAGCTGGAAATAATTGAAGATTGTTATCTGACAATTAAAGCAAATGGGGCAAAAATTTTTTTTAAAGGAAGGCAATCAGAACCTAGAGGGGAAAGACAGGAAGAAAGGGACACAGTTTTCTGCAGTAAACAGTATTACAGATTCATTACAGAAAAACACTGGAAAAAAAAGAAACAAACGCTGATCATTAATTTTAAATGATTTAACTGGAACTTCTGCTGTATTCTATCAATTGCAGAAGTATTCTATAAATGAGCCAGAGACAGCTCTTCAGTAATCATCTATAATGGCTCCTGTGTTGCTTATTTCTTCACAGGAAGTTAGGATGATAAGCTAAAAGCCCACCTGTGACAAAGTCAAACCCTCACACATCGACTGCTTTAAATATAGTCCCAAACCATGGTTTTAGCTGATCAGAGCCTACCTACTTTACATATCCCATGAAATTGTACTGAACATCTGCTAACCATAGGTAAGATAACCCTGTTGTCAAACCACTGTTGTCACAGAGCAATTGCTGCTGAGGGACATCACCTAGACATGTGAACCCTTCTCTGATTTCCACGACCCCCCTGGGAGTCCCCTTATCCTACTGCCTTATAGGCGGTGGTCTCACACCACCATCACTGGAACTAATTTTTTCTTAGTTCTGTCAGTTTTCACATGTTGAAGGGCTTCCTCTCATGCAATCCTGTCCAAGTGCTGCCAAATAAAGTTTATGTGTTACTGCCTCCCATGATCTTGTCTCCTTGATCAACTCCCAAGCCCCCGAGCTTACCACCAGAAGTTACAAAGGTTTACAGGCACAAGGGGAGGGAATAGAGACCTCACTTCCCGATGCAGTATGTTGATCCCACACTGCAAAGAACATGTGGGGTGGGACCATCCTTGGAAGACACTATCTGTCACAAAGGCACATTTATAAAAAGTAACAACTAGGAAATAAGACAGATACAAGAATCAGAAAATAAAATAGGATCAACAAATATCAAATGCCTAGCAATAAATCTAATGAAAATATGTAATACCTCTACACTGAAAACAACAAAACATTCAGTTCAGTTGCTCAGTCGTGTCCAACTCTTTGAGACCCCATGGACTGCAGCCTGCCAGGGTTCTCTGTCCATTACCAACTCCCAGAACTTGCCCAAACACATGTCCATCGAGTCAGTGATGCCATCCAACCATTTCATCCTCTGTCGTCCCCTTCTCCTGCTGCCCTCAATCTTTCCCAGCATCAGGGTCTTTTCCAATGAGTCAGTTCTTCACATCAGGTGGCCAAAGTATTGGAGCTCAAGGTTCAGCATCAGTCCTTCCAATGAATATTCAGGACTGATTTCCTTTAGGATTGACTGGTTGGATCTCCTTGCAGTCCAAGGGACTCTCAAGAGTCTTCTCCAACACCACAATTCAAAAGCATCAATTCTTCGGTGCTCAGCTTTCTTTATAGTCCAACTCTCACATCCATACACAACATAGAAAAAACTATTTGACTAAATGAAACTTTGTTGGCAAAGTAGTATCTCTGTTTTTTAATATGCTGTCTAGGTTAATCATAGCTTTCCTTCCAAGGAGCATCTTTTTAATTTCATGGCTTCAGTCACCATCTGCAGTGATTTGGAGCCCAAGAAAATAAGTCTGTCATTGTTTCCATTGTTTCCCCATCTATTTGCCATGAAGTGATGGGACCAGATGCCATGATCTTCATTTTTTGAATGTTGAGTTTTAAGCCAGCTTTTTCACTCTCTTCTCTCACTTTCATCAAGAGGCTCTTTAGTTCCTCTTCACTTTCTGCCATAAGGGTGGTGTCATCTGCATATCTGAGGTTATTGATATTTCTCCCAGGAATCTTGATTCCAGCTTGTGCTTATCCAGCTCGGCATTTTGCATGATGTACTCTGCATATAAGTAAAAGAAGCAGGGTGACAATATACAGCCTTGACGTACTCCTTTCCCAATTTGGAACCAGTTTGTTGTTATATGCCCAGTTCTAACTGTTGCTTTTTGACCTGCATACAGATTTCTCAGGAGGCAGGTCAGGTGGTCTGGTATTCTCATCTCTTGAAGAATTTTCCACAGTTTGTTGTGATCCACACAGTCAAAGGTTTTGGAGTACTCAATAAAGCAGAAGTAGATATTTTTCTGGAATTCTCTTGCGTTTTCTATGATCCAACGGATGTTGGCAATTTGATCTCTGGTTCCTCTGCCTTTTCTAAATCCAGCTTGAACGTCTGGAAATTCTCAATTCACATACTGTTGAAGCCTAGCTTGGAGAATTTTGAGCCTTCCTTTGATAGTATGTGAGATGAATTGAAAAAGTCTTAAATAAACGAGGAATCTATCATGTTCAGGAATTTTGCAGTTGTTGGGTGCACACATTAATTAGGTCAAGGTGGTTAGCTGTGTTCAATATTTATGTGAGGTTTTGTTTTGTTATTGGTTGATGAAGCCTTTATCATTACACAACATCCTTTTTAATGTTTAGAAATGCTTGCTGCCTTAAAAGTATACTTTGGGTTCTGAGACAAGATGATGGAGTAGAAGGATTTGAGCTCACCTCCTCTCACAAAAACACCAAAATCACAATTATCTGCTGAAGAACCAGTGACAAAAAAGATTGGAACCTACCAAAAAAAAGATATTTTACATCTAAAGACAAAGAAGCAGCCACAATGAGACAGTAGGAGAGATTTGTGATATAATCAAATCCCATATCTTCCAGGTGGGTGACCCACAAACTGGAAAATAATTTTATCACAGAGGTTCTCTCACAGCAGTTAGAGTTCTGAGCCCCCATCAGGCTTCCCAGGCTGGGGGTCTGACATCAGGTAGAGGAGCCCTCAGAGCATCTGGTTTTGAAGGCCAGTGGGGCTTGATCAAAGGAAGTTTACAGGACAAGGGGAAACAGAAACTCTACTCTTGGAGGGTACACACAAATCTCATGTGCACAGGACCCAGGGGGAAAGCAGTGACTTCCTAGGAGCCTGGGCCAGAAGCACCTCGTGGTCCTGGAGGGACTCTGGGAGATGTAGGGGCAGGGTGTGGCTATGGCTCATTGTGGGGACAGGGACATCAGTGGCAGAGGCACCCCCAACAGCCCTTAGGTGCCAGTGCTGGGACGCCTCAGGCAGACAACAAATAGGGTGACATAGGGGACAGGCTGCCTAGTCTTCCTGAGCCCACAGCCACCTGCAAACACACCTGTTGACACAGCTCTGCCCACTAGACAGACAGACAAGACTCAGCTCCACCCACCAGTGGGCAGGCACCAGGCCTTCCTACTAAGAAGCCTACACAAGTTTCTAGATCAGCCTCACCCACCAAGAGGCAGACACCAGAAGCAAAAGGACCTACAACCCTGCATTCCAAGCATCGGAGGTCACACACACAGAAAGTTAGACAAAATGAGACAGCAGAGGAATATGTTCCAGATGAAGGAATAAGAGAAAACCCCAGAAGAAATACTAAGTGAAGCAGAGATAAGTAATTACCTGAAAGAGAACTCAGAGTAATGAGTGTAAAGATGATCCAAGATTTTGGAGAAAGAATGGGGGCACAGACTGAGAAGATAGAAGAAATGCTTAACAAAGAGCTAGAAGATATAAAGAATAGTTGAACAATACAATAGTTGAAATGAAAAATACACAAAAAGGAATCAATAGCAGAATAAATGAGGCAGAAGCATGGATAAGTGAGCTGGAAGACAGAATGATGGAAATTACTGCTGTGGAACAGAATACAGAAAACAGAATGAAAACCAATGAGGACAGTTTAAGAGACCTCTGGGACACAATTAAATGCACCAACATTCACATAATAGAGGTTCCAAAGGAGAAGAGAGAAAGAGCCTGAAAAAAATACCCAAAGACACAGTAGCTGAAAACTTCCCTAGCGTGGGAAAGGAAACAGCCACCCAAGTCCAAGAAGCACCGAGAGCCCCATACACAATAAATCCAAAAAAGAACAAGCCAAGACACATAATAATCAACTTGACAAAAATCAAAGACAACATTAAAGAAATTAAACAACAAAAATTAAAGAAAAAACATCAAAAGCAACAGGCAAAAGCAACAAATAATATATAAGGGAATCCCCATAAGGTTATCAGCTGATTTTGCAGCAGAAACTCTGCAGGCTACCAGGAAGCAGCACAATATTTATTACAGTGACAAAAGGAGAAAACCTACAACCAAGAATACTCTACCCAGCAAGGTTCTCATTCAGATTCAACAGAGAAATTGAAAGCTTTACAAACAGGAAAAATCTAAGAGAATTCAGCACCACCAAACCAGCTTCCCAACAAATGCTACAAGAACTGTTCTAAGTAGAAAAGAAAAGACCACAGCTACAAACAAGAAAATTATGAGCGGGAAAGCTCAATAGTAAAGGCAAACATACAGTAAAAGTAGGAATCATCCACACACAAGTATGGTATCAAAACTAATAATTGTGTTCAGTTCAGTTGCTCAGTTGTGTCCGACTCTTTGCAACCCCATGAATCGCAGCACACCAAGCCTCCCTGTCCATCACCAACTCCCAGAGTTCACTCAGACTCACGTCCATCGAGTCAGTGATGCCATCCAGCCATCTCATCCTCTGTCGTCCCCTTCTCCTCCTGCCCCCAATCCCTCCCAGCATCAGGGTCTTTTCCAATGAGTCAACTCTTAGCATGAGGTGGCCAAAGTATTGGAGTTTCAGCTTTAGCATCAGTCTTTCCAATGAACACTGAGGACTGATCTCCTTTAGAATGGACTGGTTAGATCTTCTTGCAGTCCAAGGGACTCTCAAGAGTCTTCTCCAACACCACAGTTCAAAAGCATCAATTCTTCGGCACTGTGAGGAGAGTACAAATGCAGGATACTGGAAATGCCTTTGAAATTAAGACACTAGCAACTTAAAACAATCATAAACCTAAGCACCTATGGTCAATTAATCTAAAACAAAGGAGGCAGGAATGTACAGTGGAGAAAAGGTATTCTCTTCAATAAGTGGTACTGGAAAAACTGGACAACTATATGTAAAAGAATGAAATCAGAACATTCTCTAAAACCATATACAAAAATAAACTCAGAATGGATTAAAGACCAAAATGTAAGACTGGATACTATAAAATACTTAGAGGAAACATAGGCAGGACACTCTGACATAAAGTGCAGAAATATCTTTTTGGATCCACTTCTAAGAGTAAAGAAAATAAAAACAAACATAAACAAATGGGTCCTAATTCAACTTAAAAGTTTTTACAAAGCAAAGGAAACCACACACAAAATGAAAAGATAAACTATAGAATGGGAGAAAATATGTGCAAGCCATGTGACCAAAAAGGGATTAATCTCCAAAATATACAAACAGTTCATGCAGCTCAGTATTAAAACAAACAATCCAAAAAATGGGCAGAAGATCCAAACAGACTTTTTTCCAAAGAATATATACCATAATTTGAAAATATACATGCACCTCAATGTTCACTGCAGCATTATTTACAATAGCCAAGACAGGGAAGCAACCTAAATGCCCATGGACAGATGAAAGGATAAATAAAATGTGGTACATCTATACCACGGAATATTACTCAGACATAAAGAATTGAAATAACACTATTTGTTACAACACAGAGATTATCAAACTAAGTGAAGTAAGTCAGAGAAAGACAAATATATATCATTAATATGTGAAATCTAAAAAAATGATACAAATGAAATTATTTACAAAACCTAGACAGACTCACAGACATAGAAAACAAACTTATGGTTACCCAAAAGGGCAGGTTGGGGGGAGAAGAATAAATCAGGAATTTGGGATTAACATATACACACTACTATATGTAAAATAGATAATTAAGAAGGACCAGCTGGTCTAGGTTTTGTAATCAGACAATTTAGAACTCAAATTGTTGGTCTACCATTTATTTTTTCTATAAGCCCAATAATTTACTTTGTGCTATGAGTCTTAACTTACCTTTCTGGGGATCATTTTAACCATCTTATAGTATACTTGTCAAATAAACAATAAACATGAGGATCTGGCAAGTTTTAAGAGTCTACTTTGATATTTAAACATTCATCTAACAAAGGACTCATATTCAGAATATATATAAATCTCTAACATCAATAGGACAATTCATAAAAGGAGGCCCAAAGATTTAAATGGCCCCTTCAAAAAGGAGGCTATCCAAATGGAAACATGAAATGAGCTCAGTTGTTACTGGTCAGGGAAATGCAAAATGAAACCACGATGATTTACTGTTGATGGCTAAAAATACATAAATAAAAGAGAAAAAACATTCATAATACCAAGGACTGGGAAAACAGATTCTCATACACTTACAGTGGGAGTGTCAAAATGGCACTTCAGTGAACAGTCTGGTGGCGGTGTACGTATCAAAGTTGAATACATTACATTCCAAAAATGAACACGTATGTGCACCAAAAGACATGCATAAGGTTTATAGGAACTATTTGTAATAGCGCCAAAGAGAAAGCACAATGCCCATTGATGGTAAGATTAATGAAGTGTCATCTATTCATATAATTAAATATTATACAGCAAATAAAAGTGAAGGCACTTTTGCCACATCTAAAATGTATCAGTCATTTTCATAAGGTTGACGGAAAGCAAACACACACAAAGGGTATTTAATTACATATGAAGCTCGAAAACAGGTAACCACATTTCTAAGTCTAAATAAAATGGTTTTTACAGTCATGATTGAACGAAGACATGAAGGTGGCCTTGAAGTGGGACAATGTCCTATTTCTTGATCTGGGCGGGGATGGTAATGAGCATGAACACTTTCTAAAAATTCAATGAGCCTAAGATTTATGGGCTTTTCTGTTTACATATTATATTGCAATAAAGTGTTTACAAATTTTTTAAAATGATTTAACTATATGCGGTGGGTGTGACAGGAATACAGGCAGTAGGGAATGCCTAAAACTGATAAATTAAGAAACAGTTATGTAACCCACTATCTAAAAAATACAAACCACCACAAAACAATTAGAAGTTAAAAATGGTTGCCCTCAGGGCATGGGGAGGGGCTGTTATTCATTAATTTCTGGTACTAGAATTTATTAAGTGACATGCTTGTTTACAGGTTAGAGCATTTCAATTCTTCACAAAGGAAAAATAACTGACGTAGGGAAAAATGTAAACCATTTCCTACAGTTAACAATGCTGAAGTCCATCTACTAGAAGAAAATTCATTCTGCTTTTAGGCAAATAATGGTTTTAAACATCAAATTTAAAAGTTAAAAAATTATATAAGGAAATGACAGATGTTATAACATCACCACAGTTTTAAGTCAAATGCTAATCATTAAGTAGGGTGGAGGTGAAGGGTGGCAGGATTTGTCATCCCAAAATACCCACTTTGCAATAAGGACTAGTTTGAGTTAAAGGCACTTAAAACAGCAGGTGCAGGAAGGTCACTCTGACTCTCCCCCCTTTCTTCCTAAAAACAGGAAGTAAAACCTCCGTAGACAAGATGTCCTTCCTACACCAGAAGGAAAATAACACTCTTACCAAGGACAGGATGTTGAGGCTGACAGAATTCTATACAAACCTTATTAAATAATGCTTACCTTCCCCTAGGCTCTCCACAGTTACTTTTCCACAGTCACCTCTCTTTGCAGCATCATCGGCTTTAGTTTTGCCACTTCTTTGGGGCTTCCCTTCCTTATAAGGGCTCCTGTAAAACTTAAATAAATGTGTCTGTTTTTCATCTGTTAATCTGTTTTATGCCAACTTAATTCTTAGGCTGGGCCTAAGAGGGTAGAGATAAAATTTTACCTCCCCTATAGAGGCAAACCCCAGGTACCTGCTATTCTGTTAGTGCACAGCATACAATGCTAGTTGTTTACATCCCTGTTTTCTCATATAAAAGTAGAAGCTCGCTACGAGAACCAAGTGATAAACTTGATATGCAGTGTAGCTCACGGATGAAAGCCCTTATCCTTAGCTTCAGTTAGTTCAGTTCAGTCACTCAGTTATGTCCAACTCCTTGCAACCCCATGGACTTCAGCAGGCCAGGCCTCCCTGTCCATCACCAACTCCCGGAGTTTACCAAACTCATGTCCATTGAGTTGGTGATGCCATCCATCCTGCCTTCAATCTTTCCCAGCATCAAGGTCTTTTCAAATGAGTCAGCTCTTTGCATCAGGTGGCCAAAGTATTGGAGTTTCAGCTTCAGCATCAGTCCTTCCAATGAATATTCAGGACCAATTTCCTTTAGGATGGACTGGATGGATCTCCTTGCAGTCCAAGGGACTCTCAAGAGTCTTCTCCAACACCACAGTTCAAAAGCATCAATTCTTTGGCATTCAGCTTTCTTTATAGTCCCAATATGACTACTGGAAAAACCACAGCTTTGACTAGACGGACCTTTGTTGGCAAAGTAATGGCTCTGCTTTTTAATATGCTGTCTAGGTTGGTTGTAACTTTTCTTCCAGGGAGTAAGTGTCTTTTAATTTCATGGCTGCAGTCACCATCTGCAGTGATTTTGGAGCCTCAAAAAATAAAGTCTTTCACTGTTTCCCCATCTATTTGCAGATTAAACAGCCATTTATTTCCCACTGCAGTCTATGGATGATGCTAACAGGAATTATGTGGAAAAGGATGTCCCATGGTCAATCACATCTTGGAAACACTGGATTCCTTTATTGTAAGCCTTCCTAGAACTATCAAGTTAATGTACACGGTGATTCTCCAGGGAAGGGATCTTCTTTCACACCTCAAATGGTGAGGCAATTTTTAATTTACAGGGAAGAAAAAATCAAGGAGAAACATTTTTTTTTTGATCACAAGAGGCATAACGGGGCAGTTAGGAAAATACTTCTATTAGTAGGCTTAGGGTATCTTAGCAATCTGATAATTTGAAACTTCCCCCATGTCATAAAATCTTCCCTAGGACTGATACGATCTTTCAAGGTCCCCTGACTATTTGGTAGCATTTGTGAAGTACACCTAAGGTTTTTTCATGATTTTTCTAAAAAAGAAATTTATTTCAATAAAACCACATTTGACAAAACTTTTTAAAATTGAGACACTGGGTGCCAAAAAGGCCTTCTGAATTTTTATTTTTGTATTTTTCAAGGCAAGACTGTATGAACTCTGTATGAACTATCTAGGATTTATATACCAGAATAAAAAGAACGAGCAAAGATTGTATAGGATATCTGATTCTTTTTTAATCTGAACAGAAAATAAGTAAGTATACAAGTTTGCTAAACAGAAGTTGTAAAAACTGAATGTTATGTATTATGGAATCAGTACAAGTTTTACTTCGGTAGTTGGTGATTCTTAGAGTTAATTTTGCAAAAAAAACAAAACCAGTTATGCAAAAACAAGAATATAAAAAGCCCCTTTCTGAATCCCAGTTTGATAAAACTGATTTCATATCTAGCTTATTGATAATACTCAATTGCAGTTTTCCCTGTGCAAATAATACACATAGTCATTAATGGTGGTTTGGTGAGATAAAATTGATTTCTCTTAGGATATAGTTCAATATAATAACCCAAATATAAAAAAGTTATTCAAGATTCACAGAGATAAACCAGTGCCTCAGGAAACATAATTCACCCACGTGCATAATTTTATAACACACTTCTTAAACATACAATCACGGTCAAAGACAGTGATAACATTGCATACTCAGTGCTTCACATGATGTAGTGCACTCTTAAGGCTCATCTGGAGTTTAACACCGTGTAACCACCATGCATTTAATGAATGGGCTTCTAACATACACAAATCCACTCAATTCATTAGAAATTCTAAAAATCTTAGAAGACTTTGAGCTTGACATGTAAGGACTTTGTGTTCTAATATCCCAATCACTGAGAAGACTAGGTGGAAACACAGTAACCCTCCCCTGTAAGCAAGACTGCACATGTACTTTCGTTGCATCATCACAAAGAACCCCAAAACAACTCAATACTGAAGACTGTGAGGGGCATATTTATTACTTAGGCAAAGAAAATTCAAATGGCTTTCTTGGAGTCCAGTGTGCCCCAAGACATATGCAAGGAATGAGGATAACTGTGGCAGCCCAAGAACTCTGCCACGGTGTCATAAATGCCATTATGCCAAGATACACATTTTGATGAAACACTGTGATTTGTTTCCCGCTATCATGGGACACAAGAAAATGAAACTCAAGACTCTTGTTAGAACAGGACAAGTGATGACCCCAGTTTTAAATAGGGTTCTTCATTGAAGGAAAAGATAGAGCCATAAAAGTCAAAGTAGCTGACTTCAAATGGTTTACATCCCAGGATGAATCAGGTTACACTGATTTAAGCCCAATTTAATTTAGGCAGGTTTTTAACCACAAGAATAAGGACATTCTTAGTACATATTAATAATTAAACCAACATATACACAATTAGCAATATCCTATATAATATTAAATGTTTCAATAACTTGTTCTCGATTATTTGGTACCTAATTTGTTGCTTTGTTTTAAAAAACAAGCTCAACTTTATTTTACAATGTACTTTGTATTTCTAATTGTATTGTGTAATTATTTCATTGAAGCTGGTACAATACAGTTCTCCGGATTCTAGGAGCCAAATTCAACTGTATCTTCTGTTATCTGTTTGAATTCATAATTGCCTCTGCCATCCATATGCAGGTAGTACTATGGGAAAGAAGGGAGAAAGAAATCAATAACTGAGAATCTTCTTTCAGTCAGGAATTTATGTAGAGGTCATCATACAAGAAAATGACTGGAAACAATCATTGTAAGCCACTAAAATTTTCAAAAGTTTATACTCAGAAATGCATACCATTTTCCAAGGAAAGACTAAATGACGAAGTTTGCTCTTTTTAAAAATAGTCACAAAATACCTCTGCTTGTAGCGGATATAGCACTTTCCATTATGAGAACTAAAACACCAGACCTCCTCATTCATTTTAAAGGAACCAAATCTGTAAGCATCCCGCAGAGTAGAATGCTTCTGTCACTCCACAACTGATCTGGTCAGCAGAGGTGCAGCTGTACTGTGTGCAAGCCTATCAGGCAGGACAGCCTCTGAAACATTCACTTTAGCTGGTTTCCCAGATTGGTTCCGAACCTCTAACTTAAGGCTTTTTGTTCAATTGTTGACTTGGCAAAGGAGGAAAAGAGCCCATATAATTCCATCCTACAAAGATGCTTAGGATAGCAGCTACAAAGCCTTCTGTTTTATTTAGTGGGTTTTTTGTTTACTGAAAAGATCTTCTTTTTTCCAGTTTTCTATATTGTTATTTTAAGCTATTTTGGACTCAACACTGCAGTTCTTTGTGTCTCCCCCTCCATCACATGGTCACTGATCCGATGGTTACTTTGCTACTTGTCTACACCTCCAGGAGAAGAGGAAAGGGGAAAGCCAAGTCCTTGCACTGTCCTATGGTTGTAATGTTTATGAACTTCTGTGAAAACACAAAGGCTTGGGTATATTTTAAACTGCCTTGATATCCAGTTAGTCTTCCATTCAATTAACAAAAGTGGGAAAATCATAATGTGCCATTATAAAACTATCTTTAAAAGTCAACAGCTATACACAATTTCATTAAAGTTTATTAAGAGCTTTCATACAGACTACATCTGATCCTCATGGTAACCTAGGAGACAGCTGGGCAAGATCAGTAACTCTATTATACAAAGGAAACAATGTCAGAAACAGTGTTGCCTAAACCCAGGTATTCTGACTTCAAATTCCATGATCTTCATTTAACCATCTGTACACTACCATTTGGACCATAATATTCCTGAGAGCAAAGACAGTACTCTGTATCCCGCATAACACTTAACCCAGTATTTGGCTTTTTTTTAAAAAAGGAGCTCAATCAGGTGTATTTTATGGGACAAGATAGCCTTACCATATTGCAATTTTTCTCAAACCCTTTCTTTCACCTGAAATTTCTGTATCATTTAGGAAGGAAAGGAGGAAGGAAAGAAAGAGAGAAAAAAAGAGAGGGAGGTAGGAAGAAAGAAAAAGAGAGAGCAAGAGAAAGCAAGCAGGGAGAAAGAAAGAAAAAAGAAAGGAAAGAAAGAAGAAATGAACTAAGCTGGGTTTATTCTTCGGGGTTGATCATTTTACACTAGGAGAGGAAAAGAACTGCTATGGTGAGAAGGGCTCTGTGATACTGCCAGAGAACCTGAACTGCTGCAAAGCTCACTGTAGTGTCTTTGTAAATTAGAGGGACCACTTAATGAATTCTATTTTATTATAGTGTGTGATGATAAACAGCTTACATTATAGTTTCCTCCTTGTAGTCCTGATTTCTACTAAAGCTGTCCCTAAACTTTTTGCCATCTGATCCTTCTTAAGACTCTCTTTCCTTTTGGTCAGTAGAGAATGGTTAGAAAAGGCTGTGATCAGATTATGTACATTTTAGTCAGTTCATTATGTAATAGTGATTTATAAAACTGGAGAATCATTAACTGGTTCTCTAATACCTTTCCTATACAACTAGAGACTATCCATATTAATATATATTATATAGCCCTCAAAATTGACAACTACAATAATATTTATAAAAATGCTATTTTATAACAATGAATTAGAATCACCTTTTCCCCTTAAATTATATATCTATGATGGAACACACACCAAGAAATCTAAAGTCATAATCACCTAAATTCATATTATGAAAATAAAACAAACTTTCACTATACCATTCAATATAAGAAATACAAACCTCATGGTGTTTCCAAAGAGACTTTCTATGTGACACAGTGAAGAGGGTAATGCCAACCTAATACAAGGAAAACGATTTAGGTTTACATCAATAACACAGTTACAAAGTAAATTAGTTTATATAATTTAAGCTGTTAAGATGACTGGCTTCAGTAGCTATAGTTAAAAATCAACTGATACCAAATGTTTAAAGTAACAGAAAGTATAGGCCATCAACTACATAATAAAAACTAACAAGTATCAATAGAGTCTAAGAAAGAAAAAAAACTAAACTAACAGTTACTAGCTTAATTAAGTGTATTGTTTTGTTTTGGGCACAAAATATATATCCTAGCATATTTTCTATTTTATTGTGAAAAATATATGAAAAGAGCATAAGGATGGTAAAAATAGCAAAAGGTCAAAATCAGGAAAATTAAATCAATATAGTATTGCCTACAATAAATCTGTTTTTCAAATACAGTACAATCTTTACTAGAACCCCTTAATTTGGAACATGTCTTAGAATTCAGATTTTGGAAAAGCAGCATTTACCACTCCCAGAGGGTTCTGAGGTAGAATTCTGAAATTAACACATCAATGTTTCTGCAGCAACACATATGGACATGGACATTCAGGAAGATAAAGATCAATAAAAGGGCTTAAAAATCTATTAGTTCAGGCCAGCTCTGGCTACCCAGTAAACTTGCCACAAAACAATGAAAAATCTTTTTCAGTTTTAAAAGCTCACTGGATTTTAGACTGTGAATTAGGGTTTATGGACCATTCTTCAGATTTTCAAAACAACATCAAGAGATGTAGCTAGCTGCTCTGGATCAGTGATTCTCAACCGGGAAGAAGAGGCAGGACATTTTGCCCCGTAGGGGACACATTTCAAGGTCTTCTGATTGTCAAAACTAACAGCGCTAGAGACATCTAATGAGTTGAGATCAAAAATGTTCCAAACATCCCACAAAGCAGAGGACAGCCTCCCACAACTAAGAATAATCCACCCAAAACGTCAACAGTGCTGAGCCTGAGCAACCCTGCTCTAGGATCACGGTTTCTCAACATGGGTCTCTCGAGGCTGAGAAACAGGCTAGGGTAACCAGGAAAAAATCTCCACCATGAGTTCCAAATCTTACTTTCATTTTGAGAATTAAAAAGAATTTGGGTAAGTATATTCTTCTTATCACTTCTATCATGAGATTTAAGTGCCTAGGTTCGTGCATACACTTCTGCTGGTACCATGTGATGACTTAAGCTGGTATTGTTTAAAATTTTTAATGTGTAATAAGTTCAGGTGCCAAAGGAAAGGTTATCAGACAGGTCAGAAACTGCATGACAAATATACTATCAGTTATTAATAAAATATATATTTCAATGGTGCAACACATGTGATTTTTGAAAGCTTACTTCAGATATTATTTCTCTTATAATTCTAAAATAATTAGATCAGATCTCAACTGAATGAAGGCATTCTTTATTACAGAATTATTTAAGTCAAAATACATAGGCAAAATTCAAAACATAAGATCTGGACTTCATATTATATTTGGACCTCACATTTCAAACTAGTAGTTTAGTTTCAGCAAAACAGTATCAAATGTCTTTCTAATGCTGCAATTTTGAAACTGTGTTTTAAAATTTCTTCTGTACTTAATTTGTAAGTTTATACCGGTTTTGTAGCTGTAAAGGAGTTTCAAGTTTAAGTTCATACCTCATATCATGTTTATCCATTTTTAAGTGCCATTAAAGTAATACAATTTATCAACCGGGGGCCCCACAGGAATTTTTTTCTTTTAAATGGAATCTATACACAGGAGAATTGCATATTTTATGCGGACTTGCAGCCTACAGCTAGATATAAGAGGAAATTGCATGGAGCGTCTAAGTCACTAATCAAATACAGACTACATTGTTTTATGTATAAGAGAATTCCACAAACACCTCTTAATACCTTCAAATCTGAAAATCTATATAGATAAATGGATTAAAAAAAAAAAAAAGGCTACTATACTAAAAGAAGCCTTGGTAAAATATTGACCAGGCCAGACAAAAAAAACAGATATATTAAAAGTTGCCAAATAATTAGCCAATTTTTTTAATTAAAAAATTTTTTAAATTTTCTTTATAAAAAAACAAATGATATTTAGGTAAAGCTAATGGAACAAATTAAGAAAATATCAGTTTATTAACAATGAGGATAGGGAATGAGATAAAAGGGGAAATTTTTAAATATTTATTTTATATCTAACACATGGCTAGAACGAATTATACACAGAACTCACTGACAATTTTCTCTTTTAGTCGTATCTATTTTATCAGTTTAAAATCTTTATTAAAGCAAGATACCTTCCTTTGATAGTAATTTTGTCACTTCAAAACTTGGAATCTTCTCTTGGATAGATATTTGGTTGGACACAGTAAAGTGGGAGCAGGGACAGAATATCACACTTACCTCTCGACAATGACTGTAAATGTAGTCTTCCACATCCACACTAACTGCACTTGTACATTCATCCAAAATAGCAAACTGGGGCTTGTGATAAAATAGTCTTGCCATCTGAAGCACGAAAGGAAATACTCTGTATAATCATATGTCACACTACTGAATAACATTAGTAAGCTAAAACAGATTTACTTTCAATTAAATATATATTTATATTCTTGTAAACAAAGAAGGAAATGTATTCTAACTCAAAAAATTTACTTCTCAGAAACAAAAACAACATAAAGAAACTTGATTGCTTTCATTGCCTTCCCAAGCAAAGAGAAAAATGTAACACATGAGAAACACTGTTATGAGTAAAGCAAAAGCTCTTGACTGATACGAGATGAAGTTGAGCTTTAAATTAATATTAAAAAATTCTCTAAACAAGATTAGAGGATACACATTTTCATGAAATCTTAGAATTCAGACTATAGATAACTCAATGCAAAAACTATTTTTAAACAGTCTGTTGCTTAAGTAATGCCAACTAATATTAAGTTGCGAATTTATATTCCTACCAATAATGTCTGAGTGCACATGTTGTATATATCACTGTGGTCAATATTGGGCATGCTCATTTTTAAAAGTCTATGTGAATTTCGTAAGTGAAAATTAACATCAAGACTGTTATAGCTTAACATTTCTTTGATTAGCAGGAATGCTGAACATGTTGCTATTTATTTTCCATATGTATTTTATTTTCCAGGAATTATTTATCCTGACCCTTTGTCTAACAGATATTCCAAATGTCATCTGCCTCCTAACACCAATCTCGATGATATAAAGTGGGCACTTTCTATCCTTGCCCAATTTATCTTCTCTGCAACACTGAACTCAGGTGACCATTCCCTTCTTGAGAAAGTGAGAGTGAGACCATGGGGTTTCAAGTACCTTAAGCTGTTTTCTCAAGTTTCTTTTCCAGCATTTTCTCTTTTGCTGGACCATTAAATGTTGGGGTCCCTGAGGGTTAATTTCTAGGCCCTCTTCTGTTTTTCCTATTTTGTTTCTCTGAGTGATCTTTTCAAGTCTCATGATTTCAAATATTATTTACATTTACTCCCCCAAATCTCTCTCCCACCCAGACTTCTGTTCTAATTTCCAGGCTGATACATAAAAATTCCTATTTAATCTTTCTATTTGGATATCTTACAGGACTCACAGACTTTAAACATAAATCCATTCATCCATTTCCTCCACCCCATATTGAACACTTCAAAGCAGCTGCTCAAGCTAGAAAGCTGTCAGTCCTCCCTGGTCTTCTCTTCCTCCCCTACCCCCATCTTTAGTCCAAGTCAGCCCTGTGACGTCTACTCACTTTCCCCCAGCTTCCAATCATGCCCTCAGCCCACAGCACAACCTTCTCCTGCCTGGATAACCACAAACAGCCTCCTGCTTCCTCCTCTGTGCCTCTTTAATTCTCCATGTAATCAGAGAGGATCTTCCAGAAATGTGAGAATTTCATTCTTCTACTTAAAACCCTTCAATGACTTCCCATTTCACTCAGAATAAAATCCAAACTCCTTACCATGACCTACAAGACACTGCACAACCTTATTCCTACTCACTCTCTAACCTCAACATTCCACGCCATCACCTCCTCTCAACGATCAGGAGACAAGGTGTCATAGGCCTTAGAGGCTTAGTACATGTCACGTTCCTCACGTCTCAAACGCCTCACTCTGCTCCTTGCATCATTCAAATTTCTGCTTAACGTCACCTTCTCAGACAAACCTACCCGATCCCTCCCAACCCAAGCGGGTCCCTTTTGTAACATCTCTGTAACTCTTCACACAGCATAAACTACGTTGTCTGTTTCTTTGTCTATCCCTTGGCTGTAATACTCACAAAAGCCAAGACACCATTTTAATCACTACTGCGTACCTAACGCCTGTATAGAATAGCAGACATTCAAATATTTGATCAGTGGATAACCAAATCAGCTTTCTTGGAGTTTACACTTTATTTATAAAGGGTGAGGAAGGGGAAACAGCAGGGACAGACTATCGAGAAGTTCAGCTGTGCAGAGAATGGAAGGCGTGGACAACCTGGGACCTTCGGTTATGGGAGTTTGGTCTTTAGATCACAGCGACCTGAAAATATCTTTCTGAAAGAGGGCTGCTGCTGCTGCTGCTAAGTCACTTCAGTCGTGTCCGACTCTGTGCGACCCCACAGACGGCAGCCCACCAGGCTCCCCCGTCCCTGGGATTCTCCAGGCAAGAACACTGGAGTGGGGTGCCATTTCCTTCTCCAATGATGGAAGTGAAAAGTGAAAGTGAAGCCTCAGTCATGTCTGACTCGCAGCGACCCCAGGAACCACACCCTTCCAGGCTCCGACGTCCATGGGATTTTCCAGGAAAGAGTACTGGAGTGGGGTGCCACTGCCTTCTCTGGAAAGTGGACTATAAGAAATTAAATATAGGTGTGTGTGTGTCAGGGTGGTGCAGAACTGAAGGAAAGGGATGTGATACAGTTGGAGGAGGGAGGGTCCAAAAACACAGATGGAAACAGTTAGCCTAATTAGGCTTTCTCAAGAGGAAGGATGATATATCGTCCACAAACAGAGGAAACAGGAGTTCAGGACAGCCCAGTGCAAGGTTATTAAGAGGGGTGGTTATTTGAAAGCATTCAAATGCCCGTCCTCTGCGTTCCCAGGGAATGCTTTGCATTCCTTGTCTCCACACTTACCACACTGTAAGGAAGTTTTCTCATCACATGTCTTTCTCTCTCCTACTATGTGGTTAGCCACTTGGTATTGCAATACAAGGAGATTTTGAAGAATATGAACACTGCAGTCATACTGCTGCCTGAGCTTGACAAGCCACCCACAGCCTTCTACCAGCTTTAACATTTACTAGGTATCTTCGCCTGGCAAGCCACTTAACTGTTCTACAGTTCTATTCCCTCTGCGGAATGGGATTCTCGTAGCTCTCATCTCACAGGACTGCTGAGAGAATGAAGTGAGATAACCTGTGTAAAGTGCTTGGCATATTGCCTATCACCTATTAAGCACTCAATAAAAATTAGCTGTCATTTAACTGAAATAACAGCTTCTCTTTTTTCTTTAAGGGATAGGAGGTGAGTTATTCTGCTGAGAGTGGTGGAGTAATAATGGGGTAGAAGGCCTGAAACTGATAGTTTTCATATGATTATCATGAAAAATGAGACAGAGGGACAAAAATCAGTAAAATGACTGCCAAGACATGCTGTGAGGGCCTGAAAGACTGGAAACCATGGAAGTGTGGTGGCAGCAATCCATCTCTTTCTCTGACTTTTTTCCAGCGGTGCTCAGAAGCCCATGTACAGAAATGCTAAGGCAAACAAATGCTCTTGGGTCGGTATTTAAATAATATGAGAAAACAAAAAGTGAAAAAGGAAGTTAAGGGGAAGAGATCATTTGTTCATGTAAGAAATACCTCCTCTGTACCTCCTATGTGCCAGGGCCCAGATTAGTAAGTCTGTGCTGGATAGGAAAGAAGGCAGAGTCAAAAGGGAACTGATCAGCTGTAGAAAAGGAAAGGGTCAATATTAGAGAGATCTCAGTGACTTTGAGGAACGGGAACAACTGCCAATAAGGTAAAAGAAATAATTACAAAACGGACTTAAAAAACACTAAAAATCTTATGACACTGGAATCTCTGGTAAGAGGCTTTGTGCCTTTCTTCATACTTTTGTAAGTATTTCAACTTTTCCATCATATATATTTTTTCATTAAAAAAAAAAAAATCACTAAAGACGAATAGGAAGGAATAGTGGAGCAGAGGCACTTCCCTGGTGTTCAGTGGCTAAGACTTCACGTTCCCAAATGCAGGGGGCTCGAGTTCTATCCCTGAGCAGGGAACTAGACCCCAGACACCACAACCAAGAGTTGGCATGCTGCAACTTAAAAAAAAGATCCTTCATGCTGTGACTAAAGATTCTGTTTGCTGCAACTCAGACCTCATGTAGCCAAATAAATATTAAAGAAAGAACAGTGGAGCAGAAAAGATGACTATGAGTCAAAGAAATAAAGCAGACCAATCTATAATATTATCTGGAGCAACCCTGGCTGATGGTGCTGGACCCAAATGAGTGTAACGAAGGAAAGAGACATGTCACCCAATCACTCAATGCCCAATCACTTCAAATTCTCACTCCTCCAGCCCAATATCCACTTTGAGAATGGCTGATCTCTCTCTTCTGTTTATGATGTATTCATCAGTCTAGATTAATTTCACCTTATAGCACTAGCCAAATGAATCACAATATTAGGTTGATATTAAGTTCATAAAGAATGGGTATGAACTGGGGGAAAACAACAGGCAAAACATGTTCCTCACAGAGTGGGAGGCAACCATGAGGCTGGATACAACCTGAAGACACAGAGTGAGCAGTTCAGGATACGTCAACTCGTGCTATGCTTCCTTGGCTACGTTTTCTCTCATTTACACAAAGTTTACACTCCCTCCCTCCAAAATCCTCTGGATCTGCTCAAATGATGGTACTAGTTAGAAAATGACTCTTTAAAAAGTTATCCCTTTTTACAGAGTACTCCATGAATCACTCTTAATATGCTGTGTTTTATAGCCATGTTGGATTGGGATAAGTTTAGCCAATTATAGAAACATTAAAACAATTCCTTTCAAATGTTTCTTTATATTATGAAATTTTGAAATTCTAACTTTAAGTAGTAAATATTGAGCTCTGAAACAAGAATACATATAATGATAGAGGGAAAGGGCAAGAACAGAACAAAGAATAAAAATAAAATAAACATCTCTAACACCTTCAGCTACTTTAGAGAGAATAGCCTGAGTAAGACAGAGAGATGTTTACAGGGAAAAAAGTACTAAAAGGGATCTCAAACCCAATCAGGACCAATGTGCTACAAAGTTCCCCTAACTTTTAGAAAAACAGATTAATGGTATATAATTGGATCTGCATCTTTTCCTTTCAAGGGAATATTTATGAATTTTTCAGAATTCTAAATTTACATGCAAATTATTCTTTTATTATCATATAAACAACTATACTATAATCATTGATAAATAAAAAGATTAATAAAACTGTATGCCTTGATTATCAAAATGCTGGAGTCTAAGAGTGGACTTCATGCAACCAGCTGCATTGCTGTGCAGTGTCTTCAGAGCACACTTACCGCCATTCTTTGCTTCTCTCCACCACTTAGCACATCCATCCAGTCCTGAACACTGTCCCAGCCACCTTCACGTTCAAGGATATGACTCAACTGGACATTATCTAAGTACTCCTTCAGCACCTTTCAGCAAAATGATTAAAGATGAAATCGTGTTTAACATAAACCAACATTATCTGTCTTGCTTTATTTTTAAAACTAGAATTGCTATAATTCTATTGCCAATATCACTAAAAAAAGCTACATTCACCAAAGAATGTGAAAGGTAAACCAAAAACTCTTTTACTTCCTATTTATAATAATTTTGACAAAATAAATCTAGCAGCTTAAAAAGAATAACATTATTCTGCACAATTAAGGGATGAGGACAATGAGGAAACAAATAATAGTGTAAAGATGACACTAAACATTCAACAGTCATATTTAAGCAAAATGGTTAACATCTTACCACAGCCTGAAAAGTTATAATTAATGATAAGGTTTTAGAATTCTTTACAAAAGGTTAGGATTAACCACTTGGCATCTAAAATACTTAATTGATTAAGATACAGACTCTGAAATGGAGTGTTTTCAGTAAGGCTAGTATATAAACATTTCCTTACGAGGTCAGAAATCCCCTTCTTTTTCTGATCTTCCTTTCCATCTGGATATATCACTTGGTCTCGAAGGGTTCCAAGGGTCATGTAAGGTCTCTGATAGTAAAAGGGAAAAAAGCATTAGAAGTAAATTTATTAAAAAAAGATCTTTAAACCAAAGATTATAAAATAGCTCAAGCGAGGCCTTACCTGCGGAACATAAAATAACTTTCCTCTCTCAGGTTTAGTTAGACGTCCTCCAAAAAGAGGCCATAACTATAAAAGCAAAGGAGGAAGGGGAACAGTTGTAAATTTCATAGTGTGGTATAGATGACAGGCCAAAGTAGGACTGCAACATCCTAAGGCCAGTCTTTACTTACTTCACCAAGAACACGGAAAAGTGAACTCTTTCCACAGCCGTTTGGACCACAGATTAGAACATTGGCCCCAGATCGAACCTGAAAAGAAATCAGTCTATGAATTAATTAAATAGAACATACACACAATCAACATTTCCTTGGAGTCAAATAAGCTAATGATAAGCTTTCCATTTTGTCTACAGATGTGACATTAGATAGAGGCAGCGGACGGTATAATGAAGAGGCCTTTTATTTTTGTTTACTTTCCATTTTTACTCAGTCACTTTTTTTCTTACTTAAAAACCACTATTGATATCAACTTAAATCTCCATCATAATACAAAGAGCTAAAGCTTGAATTCTTGAAAAACAGCAATTATGTATATATACAATCTTTTTTTTTTTTTAATGCAGTTGTTCTATATATACTACTCTGTAACTTGTTATTATTTAACAATATATCACAGATGTTCTTTTACGTCAGTATATTCAGATTCTCCCCATTCTTTTCTTAATGCCTGTACTGTATTCCATAGTAAGGATGTATCAAAATTTATCTAAATACTCTCCTTTTGTTAAGTATTTAGGTCATCTGTATTTTGTTTGCTTTTTAATAATACTGCAATGAAACTCCAAGTCAGCAAGCAAATTGATACATGAGTGAGAAATATTTCTATAGATCAGATTCTTAGAAATTATAAGTTGCATTGAAGTATATGTATATTATAAATATTTATAAGTTCATCAAATTGTTCTGCAAGAATATAAGGATGGAAGTTAAATGCAAAAATGTCAAAAGGGATTGAGTTCTAAGTTTATATAATGTGAGTTAATCAAACCTGTGATGAATCAAAAACCCTGGGTCATAATTCTAGCCTTCCCAGCAATGCAGCACAGCAGGAAACACATCAGAGAGAGATGAGTTACCCTAGCTGCGGAACCTGCCTTTTTAAAAACTGTCGAGTCTTAGGTTCCTGTTACTTAACTCAATGAATATGTATTGAATACTAAGTGTCAGGCTCTGTTCTAAGGCAATACAGATAAATTAGTGAGTAAAAGAGACCAAAAAACCCCCCAAACAACAACAACACACCAAAATCCTAACCCTTACCAGTATACATTCTAGTGGGAGACACATACAACGAGGAACATGCATAATAAATAAGTAAATTAAACAGTACGTTAGAAAATAAGTACAATGGGGAAAAAAATCAGAGATCAGATCAGATTAGTCGCTCAGTCGTGTCCGACTCTTTGCGACCCCATGAATCGCAGCACGCCAGGCCTTCCTGTCCATCACCAACTCCCGGAGTTCACTCAGACTCACGTCCATCGAGTCAGTGATGCCATCCAGCCATCTCATCCTCTGTCGTCCCCTTCTCCTCTTGCCCCCAATCCCTCCCAGCATCAGACTCTTTTCCAATGAGTCAACTCTTCGCATGAGGTGGCCAAAGTACTGGAGTTTCAGCTTTAGCATCATTCCTTCCAAAGAAATCTCAGGGCTGATCTCCTTCAGAATGGACTGCTTGGATCTCCTGGCAGTCCAAGGGACTCTCAAGAGTCTTCTCCAACACCACAGTTCAAAAGCATCAATTCTTCGGCGCTCACCCTTCTTTACAGTCCAACTCTCACATCCATACATGACCACAGGAAAAACCACAGCCTTGACTAGACGAACCTTTGTTGGCAAAGTAATGTCTCTGCTTTTGAATATGCTATCTAGATTGGTCATAACTTTCCTTCCAAGGAGTAAGCGTCTTTTAATTTCATGGCTGCAGTCACCATCTGCAGTGATTTTGGAGCCCAGAAAAATAAAGTCTGACACTGTTTCCACTGTTTCCCCATCTATTTCCCATGAAGTGGTGGGACCAGATGCCATGATCTTCGTTTTCTGAATGTTGAGCTTTAAGCCAACTTTTTCACTCTCCACTTTCACTTTCATCAAGAGGATTTTTAGTTCCTCTTCACTTTCTGCCGTAAGGGTGGTATCATCTGCATATCTGAGGTTATTGATATTTCTCCCGGCAATCTTGATTCCAGTTTGTGTTTCTTCCAGTCCAGCGTTTCTCATGATGTACTCTGCATATAAGTTAAATAAACAGGGTGACAATATACAGCCTTGACGAACTCCTTTTCCTATTTGGAACCAGTCTGTTGTTCCATGTCCAGTTCTAACTGTTGCTTCCTGACCTGCATACAGATTTATCAAGAGGCAGATCAGGTGGTCTGGTATTCCCATCTCTTTCAGAATTTTCCACAGCTGATTGTGATCCACACAGTCAAAGGCTTTGGCATAGTCAATAAAGCAGAAATAGATGTTTTTCTGGAACTCTCTTGCTTTTTCCATGATCCAGCGGATGTTGGCAATTTGATCTCTGGTTCCTCTGCCTTTTCTAAAACCAGCTTGAACATCTGGAAGTTCACGGTTCACATATTGCTGAAGCCTGGCTTGGAGAATTTTGAGCATTACTTTACTAGCGTGTGAGATGAGTGAAATTGTGGGGTAGTTTGAGCATTCTTTGGCATTGCCTTTCTTTTGGATTGGAATGAAAACTCACCTTTTCCAGTCCTGTGGCCACTGCTGAGTTTTCCAAATTTGCTGGCATACTGAGTGCAGCACTTGCACAGCATCATCTTTCAGGATTTGGAATAGCTCAACTGGAATTCCATCACCTCCACTAGCTTTGTTCATAGTGATGCTTTCTAAGGCCCACTTGACTTCACATTCCAGGATGTCTGGCTCTAGGTCAGTGATCACACCATCGTGATTATCTGGGTCGTGAAGATCTTTTTTGTACGGTTCTTCTGTGTATTCTTGCCATCTCTTCTTAATATCTTCTGCTTCTGTTAGGTCCATACCATTTCTGTCCTTTATCGAGCCCATCTTTGCATGAAATGTTCCTTTGGTATCTCTGATTTTCTTGAAGAGATCTCTAGTTTTTCCCATTCTGTTGTTTTCCTCTATTTCTTTGCATTGATCGCTGAAGAAGGCTTTCTTATCTCTTCTTGCTATTCTTTGGAACTCTGAATTCAGATGCTTCTGTCTTTCCTTTTCTCCTTTGCTTTTCGCTTCTCTTCTTTTCACAGCTATTTGTAAGGCCTCCCCAGACAGCCATTTTATAGATCAAGGTAAAAAAAAAAAAAAAAAAAAAACTAGGGGTAAGGGGGTGGGTGCTGCATTTTTAAGCTGGTCAGGCCAGGCCTCACTGAAAATGACAACTGGGCAAAACTTTTGAAAGAAGTAAACTAGTTTACCTGGAGGAAGATCATTATAGTTTCCACCCACAAGGAGGAGCTACAAAAGCTGAGCAGGAATGCACCTGTCCTGTTCAAAAATCAGAGAGGATTCTACTAGAGAAGTAAGAGCAGGAGAGAAGAACGGGAGAACTGAGCTCAGAGGAGTAGACGGGGTGGCAGGCAGTAGCGGGCAAATGCTACAGGGCGCTGTAAGCCACTGAAGGCGCTTCTCCTGATGTAACACACCCAGCCACTTGCATTATTCACACCAGTCAAAAGGTGGAAGCAACAAAATGTGGCATATACATACAATGGAATATTACCATTTGGCCTAAAAGGAATGAGATTCTGTGTGTGCCACAACATGAATGAACCTGAAGACATGATGTTATGCAAAAAATGCAAGACACAAAAGGACAAACATGATGACTCCACTCACGAGGTCCTCAGAATAGGCAAATTCATTGAGACGCAAAGTAGAACAGAGGTTACACGGGACTGAGGGTGGGGAGAAAAAGGAGCTACTGTGTAAGGGTGGTTTGTTTGCTGCGAAGACAGTGGTGACGGCTGGACCATACACTACATGTACTTAATGTCACTAAACTGTACACTTAAAAATAGTTAAAATGGTAAATTTTATGTTGTGTGCATTTTACCACAGTTGTTCTCTAACAAAATGCCACAACTTATGCATGTCAATATTAGAGAAGGAGCTATTGTGAATGAGTTTTCCAAATGATGAGCGGTCTCTTTTTCCGAGAAATTAGAGAGTCATTTTGATGGACTTCTAAATACATACTTCTTGCTTCTATATAATTGAAAATAGTGACTATTCCTAAGAATACATTATATATAATAACTGTACTCTATTATAATAGTGATGCCTTGAGAAGTGCCTGAAGTTCAGAGAACTATTAATTAAATGGATCCCTATCACCCTGATTTATCTAGATAATGTTAGCCATAAGTATTTTTTTCCTGCACCTAACTACTTATTGTGGTTTTCACTGCCATCCTATAGCTCTCCACATTATTTGGTGCAACATGCCAGGAAACCTAGAAACCAAGTTTGTAATGACGTGTATAAATAATAACTAGAGTTACTGAAATCCTTAGATACTCTTATGCACAAATGTCTTGAGACTCAGCATTAACTTTTCTTTACTCCACGGTAATAATAATGTTGGACAAAACTTCCAATTATGCCATCAGCCATGGTAAGCCAGTGATAATTTTTCCAAATTAAAGAGTTATAGGACTGTATTTCCCCGCCCCCGCCCCGGAATGAATTACGACTAAAAGCCAAGGATAACTTTCACTGAAAACCAAGTTCTTAAGAACACTCTATTACTGAGGATCCTGGATTGCTTTACTAGGGCAACAAATGCTTTGAACCACATTATGTTTCTTTATTTTCAAGCAAGCCAGATGGGGAGAAAACAATCAGATGCTTAAAAAAAAAAAAAAAAGGATGTTTGAATTAAAAAAAAAAAAATTACGTTAAACAAATGTTGGAAAAGACAAAATAAATGAGAAAAAGGCAAATCTAACTTAAAATATCTTAAGTCAGAAACAGACAGAAGAAAAGCTTTTAACAGTGGACCAAAAGGACAGATGTCAAAGAAAGGTCTCAGTGGAGAAGAACGCAATACAAGAATCATAGAACAGGTCAGAGTGGTATAGAATATGATCACAGAGTTAAAAAACTTAAACAAGCAGGATTGTAAAATAAGACTTTCCAAAGTGAAACCCAAATAAAAGCAAAAAAGTAAGGGCCTCTCTCAGGCTAAAAAAGTGAAGTTACCAGGACTGGCCAGAAGTATACTAAAATTCAAATATAAAGGTTTTAAAGGGAAGGGCTTTGGACTAGAATGAAAAGGACAGCAGTAGTGTGGTCGCCTTATGACAAAGTGAGCAGACCAAATTCATGATCTACTTTCTTCTTGTATCTGTACACACAGATGGCAAATCTCTGCCCACTAGGCACAAGACACGTGTGCATCTGTGCTGCCGGTGTATTCTCTGCTGCGTAAAGACAGAAGTAAGGGAACCAGGAGAAAGGGCCCAGAGGATTCTTCAATGGAGAAAATCTCATGGCTCTTTCTATGCTTGGGTGATAACAATAAAGGGGCTACTGGAAATCTATCAAAGATGGGGTTTTGAGCTCTGTTTATTCCTGATACCAAGCCCTGTAGGTGGCCACATACTCTGCCAACGGAGCCTATTTGACTACAGCACCCAGGGCTAAATGAAAAACACACTTCTGTAATACTTGCGCCATTAATCATTTATCAACCATACTCACATTTTCAGTACTTCCCTTTGTGTTTCCTGGCTTTAAAACAAACATGACAGTATATAATATTCAATACTGAGTAAGTCCCAATACTTTACAAAACTAACACTTTACAGTTTTACAGTTTTTTTAAAAAAAAGTGGAGATGTACGTAATAAATATACATGCTAAAAGTAGAAAAACTGAAGACTTACCTAATAACACTTTGAAAACAAATCTAATAACTCTACTTCTATTTTATAAACTATCAGACAACATTCTTCAACGCAAGCAGTTGGAAATAATCTCCATATACAACACAAATTACAGAGGGCCATGAACATAGAGCATGTGGAGAATTCTGGAGTTGTGCTTTCCAATACAATAGCCACTAGTCACATGTGGCTATTTAAGGGCAAATTTATTAAGTAAAATTTAAAATTCAGTTCCTCAACTGTACTAACCACATTTCAAAAGTGCAATAGCCACATGTGGCTACAATACTGGACAATGCAGATACAGACCATTTCCATATCACAGAAAGTTCTATTGGATAGTGTTATTCTAGAGTAATGGTATCTGGAACTAGAGAGACAGCACATGTAATAGACATTGATTACTATCTTCAAGATTTACAGATGTGAACTAGTTATAAAGTCACAATAGATACAAACAAAATAATAACCCCTAGGTCTGTGAGAATCATATACAATCATACAATAATTCTCATGTTTTGCTTTGCTTTTTAATTTGGCCTGCTCTTTTGGTTAACAGACTCTTCTGCATCAGCATCACAGTCCACCTGGCTCGAGCTGTCTCGTGTCTTGGGTGAGGGGCAATCTGCAGTGGTATTGCGCTGGTCTCGTATGGTTTTCATCAGTAATATAAAAAACTGTATTTTGTTTTTATAGGTACAGATCTTCCTGTACCATCAAAACAATACCAACTCATAAATTATTTTAATTTAAAGAGACTAATGTTATATATGCAAGTTTAAATATTCATCTTACAGTGAAGATTCCAATTATCTATATCTTCTATGGCTTTCTTGAAAGGGACTTTATTTGCAAAAAGGTTTTTTGATAGCAGTATTTGAAACTTTAAAGTTCTGTCAAATAAAAATAGATTTCTGTTTCAAAGACTTATTTTTTACTTTTTATTCCAATTATACTGAGATCTCACTGACATGCAGTACAGTTTAAGGTATACAGCACAGTGATTTGACTCCCATTCACCATGAAATGATTATCATAGTAAGTTCAGTGAACATCTCATACAGATGTCAGATTAAAGAAACAGAAAAAAAAAGTGTGTGTGTGATGAGAACTCTTAGGGTTTCCGCTCTTAACAACTTTCACATATAACATCCAGTATTATTTCTATATTTATCATGTTGTATATTACATCCCTAGTACTGATTTATTCTGTAACTGGAGATTTACAATACCTTACTCCAAGGCAGTCCTCCTTTACAAAGGCTTACTTTTTAAAGCAATTTTGTGGATTCAGAGACTAAGTGAAGCCTTAAAATTCTTTTAAACATTCAGACAACAGTTTCTCAGTTCACGTTTTGAAGATGATTTAAGCTTTTATATAACCGTGTAAAAACTTACTTCAAAATTAAGGTCTCGAATCAAGATATCTCCATTTGGCGTTGCTAAAGGAACATGATCAAATCTATAGAGGAAATTAATAAAAAGAGAATAGTTTGACGTTAAACACTAAGTAGATGTAGCTGAAAGAGAAAGGCTACTGTGTAGTTTAACAAATGTTTATGGAGCTAAAGAACCCTTTTCTGTACATACTTTATAATGTTATCTGTATTGATGATTTCTCCAATTCCAGGTATCAAGGGAATGTCTTGTGCTCCTTCAACACATTAAATGGAAAACTAAGTATTAAAGCATCAAGCCATGTCAGCAAAAACTTATATGACTGAGTGCATTCATATTTACCCTTTTCCTGTTGTGAGACCATAGTGCGTTCATATTTGCCCTGATTTAAATCCTTTAGTACTTGCATTAATTCTGTAATCCGAGCAGTAAAGCTGGAATTAAAAAAAGAAAAAGAAACAAAGAAAGCCATAAGCAAAACTCCAAAGGCTATCGTATCTTTTATTTTTATTAATTTGAATATAACTGACATGTAACATCAAGTTCTTTTCTTTTATTTTATACAAACCTGACTTAAGTTTCTAAACTTATTATGTAGTTTCAATGAAATCACGTAAAAGAATTCTCACCAACATTAGTGACGTTATACAAGTATTAGTGATACTATACACATTTTACTATTATGGTTTAGTGGGAGAGCAGGAAGATGGGGCTAAGAAAAGAGGTCTCATAGGATCCCACCTCAACAGATACTGACTTTATTAATAGGCAAGTCAAGAAGGTTGTCTGCCACTAGGACTTTAAGGAATTTTCCAGTAAATACTAAAAAAGGACACATGCTAGTGGCATTTCAGGGTTCGTGAAGCACGAACCCTGAGTTCCTGCTGGGGTGAGCTACGCAGCCTTGGATAAAGCTGGCCTTTCTCTCTGAGGACATCATTTATTTTAAGTATGCCACATGCACACTACTTTCCTGCAAACAGGGAAGAACTGGAGAGATCCTTCTCCTTCTTCCTCTGAAGAGGGGAAAAGATGAAGTGTTCTTAACATTAGAGAGAAATCACTGTGGTGATAAGAGAGAAAGCACAACTACTGACAACAAGTTGAAAAGTATGAATGGCATGACGGCCAAGGAGAAAGCATTCTAACCAGAGAAGCAAACAGAGTTGTCCTGTGAATAACAAGCAGAAACCTCCTAAAGGAATGGAAGCATCCTCTACGCCAGGAAATGTAAAGGCATGAGGAAGTTATTAACAAGTTGGAAGAAATTCAGCATTCTCAAGAACGATTCCGCACAATAGTCACAGCTTCTTCTATCCTGTCATGAAGACCTTAACTGCTAAAGGAGTAGAGAAGAAGGAATAGAGGAAATAACGCAAATTAATCACAGGCCTGGAAAAGATCCAAAGTCATTCAACTTCTTCAGATAACCTGAAACTTAAGGCTTTTTTACATTATGTGCTGTCTTAAATATCATACCAAGCCCTTTATACTAAACTTTGAAATTCTGAAATATTTAATTCCATTTGATGGTCTAAGAATAATTTTACCAGACACCTTGACCGGTTTACAACTGGACTTAGAGCTACCACAAGGTAACTTTTCTTTTTTTTTTCCATTAAAATAAATTTCATCCTTGCTTATGCATTACCAGTACCAAAGACCTAAGGGGAAGAAATGTCTGGTAGGGGACAAAAAAGTCCAAATGAAAAAATTTTATTCACTAACTTAATTTTCTGTAAACTAAGGAAAGACTGCCGTGATTCAACATTTCCCATCTTACTGAATACCAGTATTCACAGAGCAGACAGCTTGAGAACAACTAACCTAGTTTAAGGCTCAAAACAGCTATCTTAAGGAAACATGAAAAGCACACTATCAGAAAAAAATCTTCCTAATTTTCTATCAAAACCAGCTTCCAAGAGTAGGAAATATGGGGATTCAGGTGCTCCTTATCTCAACCTCAACTGGTCACAATCATTAAGGATAACATCTTAAAAAAAAAAAAAAAAAAAAAAAGATTCTCTGAGTTGCTCAGTATTACAAATCTTAACTCACCCAGCCAATCGAGTCATTTCACGGCCAGCCAAAACTATTCGACCCAGAGCCTGAGACATTCGCAAAAGCATTCTTCCACTTTGGTAGTAATCCTGAAACAGAAAGAAATATTAGTTTTCACTTGTATTTCGAAGATTACAACTAGCTGTTTAAAATTTTTGTTTTTAAGATTTCAGTTGAGTCTGACTACCATTACCACTTTACCTCCAGAAGCTCCGAGTGTGAGCTCTTAAGGTGTCGAGGGTGAGCCAAGTCTAAGAAAGGACGACTGACCACTAGGTACCCGACTACAGTGGCGAGGTCTGAAACCAAACAGTTAAGACTGAAAAACATCAACACCACCTCACTTGCCCCACAAATTCCATTCTACTATCTCTTTTAAAGCATACTTACATTTGGCAATTATGCTGTCAATGAAGCCCATAGAAAACCGAAACAAAATGAAATTATGTAGGTGCTCCACCTGACAGAAAGCAAAAATCAAAATATATATATATACTTCCAATGTATTAGGAAAAATTAATCCACCATGAGGACACAAGAAACTGTATAATTTATGCATTCAACAAATATTTACTGAGTACCTATAATTTCTGATTACATTATACATCACATTTCATTGAGCACAATGCTGATCACAGAACAGGTGCCAAACAAAGCCTTCATGAATCCATTTTTATGCAAACAGAGTGGAAAACATAAAGAATATGTGTGTGGCGTCCCTTGCATGAACTAGTACAATGATACTGTATTCATAATACTGTCGGATACATATAGGCAAAAATTGATAATCAAGACAAACAAAAAACAGAAACAGATAATTTAGGTGAAACCAGCTGTCTGGAAATAGCATTCAATGCTTTACTTTAGTTGGAAACACCTGGTCTTTCGCTAAGACTTGTACTACATTCAATTTGAGCCAAGTGCTAATGTAACACCTCATAACTTGAGTCTGTAGTTTTAATCTCAGCATGCATTACCCCAAAATTGCAAATCTAAAAATGTATTTTATTCTGCATTTTTAATGTTCTTGACTTTTTCATCTATCAGATTACTCAGGCCCTGCATGATCTGCCACTGGGCTCTATCTTCAACCTTATCTGCTTCTACTTTGCTCTTTCTCACTGAGCTCCAGAAATACTGGTTCCTCAAACATGCTTCTGCCTCAGGCCTTTGCTCGCCTTGTTTCCTCTGTCAGGATTACTGATTTCCAGATATAAATGCCACCTTCAAGAGAGACTTTCTTGTCATCCTAAATTGCTTGGCAACAGCCCCCATCACACTCTACCACTTTATCCCATTTTATTTCTGGTCACAGAATTCACTATGACCTGAAAGCATATAAAATATGTTTACTTGTTTATATCCCCCCCACTAAAATGTGGGTTTCCTGAGTACAAGGTAGCTTGCTCTTAATATCTTCTGCAAAAGAGCAATGGCTGGAACATTTATTCAGTGAATGCCAGATGTTATATATTGAGCTCAGTGATGAAGACGCAACAGTGAATAAAAAGACAAGGTTCCTGAGCTCATGGAATTTACATTCTAATGAAGAAGACAACCAGTAAAAAAACAAGATAATTAGAAATTGTAATGAATGCTTTTAAGAAAAACAGATCATTAAAATGGGAAGTAACTGGTGAAGGTCACTTTAGATGGATTAATCAAAGAAGACATGGCCTCAAAAGGTGTTAACTTTGGGGCTGAACTCTAATGCAAAAGCATGGGCAAGCCACGTGAAGAGTGAACTAGTTAACAGCAGTCCCTTAGACAATTACCGTAAATGCATTTTATCAGTGAATGCTATCAAATTTCAGTCATGTTAAACATAAAACAGACAAAAACTCAATTTCTTTAACCTTAATTTAAATAATTTAAAATAACAACTTCTTTAACCTTTAAAAATCACCTCAAATATGTATTTGATTTCAAAACTTTCCACTAAAATGTAAGCTCCTTAAAGGCAGGATTTGGTCCATTACACACCACTGTCACCTGGACACGCAAGACCCCTTTAGATGGTGCTCGGTATCTTCTGAATGAATAATCAACAAAATTAACTAAATTCAAATCTTCCCCGTGGCAAGTAGATAAAAACCGAAGCATAGTTTGCATACTGTTTACATAAGAAACAATGTTTATATTCTAAGTAAAAGGCCAGCAAACTATGATCCACAGTTCATATCCAGCCTGCCACTTACTTCAGTAAATAAGTTTTATTAGAACATACCACATCCATTCATTTACATATGGCTACTTTGAAGGAGAGAGTTGAATAGTTGCAAGAGAGACCATAGGGCCTGAAAAGCCTAAACCATACATGGTACTTATCGTGCCCACTACAGAAAATGTTTGCTGAACTGTGCTCACAGTATTCCCAGAAATACTACAGAACAAATCCTTTCTGTAATTATCACTTGGTTTATCATTAAATAAGACTCCTAAGTAACCACTTCAAAAATACATGATAATTATTTTAATAAATCTACCCATTTTTATAACTGGGCAACTTAACGTATTGGTTTGATAGTTTTTAGGAAAACACAGCATAAAAATTCTTTATAGCTATTTAAAAATAAATCTTTTAAAGATTAAAGGTATATATGTATCCTGGCACAGGTCAAGATTTTTTTTTTCCATACATACATGAGCCTCCAACATGTTTATCTTACCAGTTTTTGGAAGACTGAGTGGATTGTCTGCTTTTCTCTTTTATTTCCATTGTAAAAGGCAACTTCTTCACTATTAAGGAAAATAATTTAGCAATTAGTTTTAATGCTACTTAAGCCTAGAAAATAACTTAAAATACCATATTTATTGACTAAGTATTTGTATATAAACGAACACTCTGTGACTAACAGTTTATTGGGTACTTCTCAAGCCATGATCTATACATAGCTCAACTGATCAGAGCACAGTTAAACCTGTACTGATACACCTGACTGCATCACAGGCTGCACTTTGGACACGAGTTGCATATCCCACATGTAGCCTGGCTGGAAAAGATGTGCTGAGCTAGTTCTCAGAAAAGTGAATAAAGAAACAAGAAGGAAGATACCATGACATATAGGAAGGCAGGACTGGGACAGCCATCTCAGATTACAAACTGAGCCAGAAGTTAAAGGAGACAACAAGAGTTAGGAAAAAAACAGGTAGTGATGCATGACATATAGCCTTTAAAGGACAGAAAAACAAATTAATTCCTCCCTGCCTGACAGTTGCCAGCTCCCAGGAGGCCTAGCTGCACAGTTGTCCTTATTCTTGGAACCCCACCATATCCTCACAACAATTCCTCTTTCCCTGAGCTGATCTGAACAGGTACACAGGGGCCACAACAATCTTAACTAGGAAAAAAAGGGCATTTTATGAGTGAAGAAAGGTTTAGTGTAGTTAATGTGCAGAAGTCATGCAGCTGACAAGTTAAACAGCTGAGATTATAACTTGTATCTGACCCTAACATCTAGTTTTCTACTCTACCCAGATTGATGCAAACTGTCTCAGCAAAGTATCTCTTACAGCAGAGGAAAGGAAAGATTTACATGCGAGTCTAGAAGGCAAAGTTAAAACACAATATTTCTTAAAAGTCTCTTCCCCCGCCTCAAAAATTTATGTGAACATTATATTCTAGTCTAAAATGTACCTGTATTTTTTTTGCATCATAAAAACAAGGTAGCCCTTACCTCAATACCTTTAAGTAAATTAACTTTCCATATAGTTGCATCATGTTTGACTAGCCTTTCCCAGTTTCCTTTACACAATAATAGCCCCAAGGAGAAGGCAATGGCATCCCACTGCAGTTCTCTTGCCTGGAAAATCCCATGGATGGAGGAGCCTGGGTAGGCTGCAGTCCATGGGGTCGCTAAGAGTCAGACATGACTGAGCGACTTCACTTTCACTTTTCACTTTCATGCATTGGAGAAGGAAATGGCAACCCACTCCAGTGTTCTTGCCTGGAGAATCCCAGGGACGGGGAAGCCTGGTGGGCTGCCGTCTATGGGGTTGCACAGAGTCGGACACGACTGACACGACTTAGCAGCAGCAGCAGAGAGCCCCAGGGTATCAGAATCCTAGTTTAACACAATTCTGTACCTAAAATTTCTTAATTCCTTCTACCTCCTCCACACATTTAAGTCCATTGAGAAAGACAAGGTGAGAACCCTACTTCTCCTGAACATTTTATCCTAAACTTAAAACCTGAAAGCTCAGAACTTCCACAATACTAACAACTGCCTATTCAGCATCTTTTCTCTTCCATATCCTTCCTCCTAAGAGAACCCCAATTTTCTTAAAGTTTTGTATCCTTTTCTAGGCACCCAAGTGGTTGAGGAACAGCCTCAAGCCCCAATCCAAAGGGGAAAGAGTTCCAACTGATCTAAGCCAGTGACTTCGCTGTAACTGCTTTAGTGATAATTCTGGCCAATGAGATGTGAAAAGAAAGTTGTTGTGGGGGCTTCCCACTCTCTTAAAGAGACAGCAAAAGTGGCTGCTTTTGTTTCTGGACTTTTTGCAGGAGACGAGGGCTGGTGGATCTAGATCTAGAACTGCTTTTGCCATCCTATGATCAGAAAAATAATTAGCCAGAGGAAAAGGGGAACATATAGAGGAGGACAGAGTCAGGAGAAGAGTCAGACACCCTGAGCATGCTGTGCCTGGAGCTGGTCCATCTTAAGAGTTTTTACGTGAAGTAGTAAATGTCCTTATTGTTGGAGCCACCCGAGTCAGGGTTTTCCGTTTCTTGCATTGGAAAACATCCTAGCTAATAGCTCTTTCATTCACTTGGCAAATCACCTCTGTACAAAACCTTTTATTCTTCTGCCTCCCTACAACACAAAAAGCCTATTTAAAACCAGTAAGTACTGTTTTATCAATCCAAGGAAATAAAGGAAGAAGGAACTTTTAAAAGACCATTTCCTAAATAATTCTGTAATGCCAACAGGGTAGTAAATAAATATGACTCAAAATGACTTAAGGTTGACAGATCATCAATACATGAGAAAATTTATTGAGTACCTGCTACACATTAAAAACAGTGCTGGAAGTTTTATATATATCATATTAGTCCTCATGACAACCCTGAATTAGCTACCTAGTATAAATAAGAAAAATGAAACTATAAATAACTTTCCAAAAGTCATATATTATATAATTGATAGGTGGAGAAGGTAGATTTGGAAACTAGGCAGGCTGGCTCTAAAGCCCAATACTTCTCCCTACTTTGGATTTTTAAACTATCTGGAAAATAGACAGAGACACATGCAAGGAGACTGCATTAACTTTGAGTGCTCCAAATATAGACTCAAACAAAAAATACTTGTGGATAAACTGAGATAAAATTTTCTCTGAAGAAGTAAGTAAATTTGAATTAAAATTTCTGACTTTGCTTTATGTGAAATTAACAGAAAATTAGCCAACAGAAGACACGAAGAGGTCAATCAGGGATACTAAATAGTTAATAAGAAAAAGGGTTAGAAATGTAGTTATTAAGATTACTTAATAAAACCAATATCCTTCATAATGTATATTTTCAAAAAAAGTAAATACACAGAGACATAATTTCAGTAACAGCGTTACTAGATTTTTTGGAGTTGGCTTATATGACTTCAATATCCACACAAAGGAATTTTTAGTACAGTTAAATACATTTAATACATTTGTCCTTACCTGTTTGTGATGAGCCGAGAATTAACGTATCTATACTCTCCTTCAAGTTTTTGCTCAGTTATTGTCATCTTACCAATGGGTCGTCTAATTCGAGTTAGGAATAGCCCAGAAACAAGCAAGTAGGCCATCATGCTTGCTGGGCCCTGATATTATTAGGAGAGAAAGATATACAAAGATCAAGGATATCATAAATTCACTGAATGCAACATGCACAATTTATAATTAACTCCAGTTACCTTGAAAGAAATCACTCTTTTGACTTTTTCCCTTGTTTCTTTTCTAAGAAGATACCCACTGGGCCTCTTTGTTTTCACTACTCATTTACTTCTCCTCCCACCATACATCTCTCCCCCAGCTCTCCCAAATTTGCTCACTTAAAAACTCCTAATTGCAGTCCTCACTCTTTCTACAGCATCTAAAAACTCTTCTGACGGAGCTCTTCTTGATATTCTTGATTCCACAATAATGTGCAGAACTCTCTTTCACCTTCTCACTAGTTAGTATTGCCTGAGGTTTCCTTTTCTTGCTCCCTTTGCCTCCCAAATTTATATCTCTAATCCCATCAGTCCTAGATACTGTTTCCAAATATTTACTGTACATCTTTTGTTTACTTCTCTGTAACCTCAAGCTCAGTTCCCGCAAATGAGCTCAATTTGCCTTTCCCTTCTCCGGCGTCTTGCTTCTAGCTGCCATAATGTGGTAAAGTATCTCCATATGCATTGACCCTTCCAAGAGAGAAGCTTCAAGCTTGCCTTTTCAAACTCTTCATTCCCATATATATCCTTATGTTCTGCCATACTGAAATAATTGTTTCCTGAACATGCTACTCAGTGAAGTTGTTCTTCTGTCTAGCAAGCCTGACATATCTAAAAAAGTCTGACTTATCCTCAAAGCAGCTCCAGTATCACCTCCAATTCTTCTGGACACTAAAGACATTATTCACTTCCACTACTGGGCTTATCACTCTCCATTACAACTGTTTGACTATCTATTCTTTCACCAGATCATAACTCCTCTTCAGTAGGAACTGTGTCTTACTCATCTTTTTATTCAGACAGTGTATATGGAATATAGCATATATTAAATTGGAATATGGTGTGTATTATTTTTAAATTCAATGTGACTGATTCAATGCTTTTCAATAATTACTAGAGGTACGGATAAAAGAGATAACTAAAGCATAGTCTCTACCTCTAAGAAATACAAAATCAGAAAATAAGAATATATGGAGACATTTTTAAATATAAATATAATACTTAAGTGTTATAAACATGTAATAAGTACCATAAAAAGTTATACCAATAAGAGGCATTAAGACTATTTACTTATTTATAGTAAAAACAAGTTATAAAAATGATTTAACCCAACTTATGAGGTATCAAAAGGTTAGGAAGACAGACAAGAACATTAAAATAAAAAACTATTTTCCCCAATGTTTTGAAATGGAACAAAAGTCACTATATAAATTATTTATTAATAACCACAAAAATATATACATAAATATGTATATATATATATACATAAAACAACCAAATTATTATATGATTGTTATAAATATATAACAATAATCTTACATATTAAATGACTAAAGTTAGACTTCAATAAGAATACTCAGAACATTTAAAGATCTTATCAACACAAATGTCAAAGAGACCTAATAAGATGACCTCATGGGACAGTCAACAATTTATATTATTATAAAATACTATTAAAACTGTTATAGTCATTCTAAATGTAATTAAACATTCATATTTCATATTAAAATAGCTGTCTCCAAATCTCTTTTTAGGCACTGAAATAAAAAAGAAAGTGAAAGTCGCTCAGTCGTGTCTGACTCTTTGCGACCCCATTGACTATACATACAGTCCATGCAATTCTTCAGGCCAGAATACTGGAGAGGGCAGCCTTTCCCTTCTCCAGGGGAGCTTCCCAACCCAGCAGTCGAACCCAGGTCTCCCACATTGCAGGCGGATTCTTTATCAGCTGAGCCACCAGGTAAGCCCAGGAATACTGGAGTGGGTAGCCTATCCTTTCTCCAGGGGATCTTCCCAACCCAGGAATCAAACCGGGGTCTACTGCATTACAGATGGATTCTTTACCAGCTGAGCTACCAGTGAAGCCCCTTTTAGGCATTACCTTGCAACAATAAATACAGGTGTGTTCAATGTTTAAGCATTTCTGGTTATTAAAACCACAAAAATTTTCCAAGTGTCTGGCTTAAGAAACACTGAAAAGCTGAATCAGAAAACTTTAAAAATCTCTAGTAGAGTATTATTTTATAACCAGACTTTATTAGCTACACTTGTAAAATCACACTCTTTGAGATACATAAAAATTCCAACAAACCATCCAGCTATTCACAGCACAGTATTAAAGCAATTTAAAAGACAGAAAAAGTAAACTCACCTGAGCTCCTATTGCACTGGTTAACCTGAAGATATACAAAACTATGTCTAAAAATGGCTGTAAAATAAACATCAGAAGGCACAGAATTAAAAAGAACAAAACTGCCTACACTGATAGCTAATAAGCATGTTAAATACACAATGCTAGTCAACATTTAACACATAATTGTCAACACATAGAGTTCTCACTCTGTACAAGGTACTGTACAGTACGTAGCTCGATGAATACATAAAAGACACAATTCTTATTCTCAAGAAGCTCAAAATGGAGACAGCCTGACCAATGTCTACTGACCATCAATTAGGGAAAATATTTACCACTTTCCATCAACTAAGATAGCTCTACTGTGACAACTAACCATTACTTACTTAGCAATTTCTTAATGTACTATAAAGATGCAAGAAAATGATCTGAGTTATAACCCCAAATCTACTACCTGTTTTTCTGGTTTCTATATATCTTCATCTGAAAAATGAGAGACTCTTTCTGCTCTTGATGTTAGACTTTACCACAACATCTATATGTTGAAATACGTTGAGTAAGTTTATAAATCTTAATTTTATGATCTAAAACTCAAGCTCCTAAAACTAAAATAACATTAATTTACTGCTCTTCACATAGAGACAATTTAATTGACATACCAAAAGTTGTACATGTTTTGAAGTGTTTTTCAAGAAACCCAAATCGTGTTCATTTAAGTCCATAGCCACCTTTTCTAATATCTATATCATTACTAGGATAGGTGGGTTGGCTCATAATTGGCTTGTACTAAGATGAACCTTTTCTTTCCTGTCTTATGAACTATCAAGAAGTTAGGCATACTTACCTATACATATAAAGTTCAAGTGCACTTAAATTACTGACAAAAATAATGATTCAGTTTAAGTCAGAGTTCAAACAATTACATATTTTATAAAGTAAATATACTATAGTATATAGCACCACTACAATTAGTTAATATGCTAACATTTTTCTTTATTGCAGATGTGATAAGTCCTGAGCTATGGACTAACTCAAGTGCCAAGATGTAATAAAGAATACACAACAAGGTCTACAAAATTACCAGAATAATATATACAGCATCTCTCCTTCCCGACCCCAACCACCACACACACATGGAGAACAAACTTTAAAATGTGGTAAAAGGCAGAGGAAAAAGGCAGCTGGATTACCGAGCAATTTGTTGCTACCTCAGTTTCTAGAGTTTGGATCAGTAAAGACTTAAAGAAAGAGCTAAATAAAGGACAAAGTTTGGCATGAAGTGAAAAAGGCATCTTAGTAGTAGGCCTATCAAGAGGGGTAAAGTTCTTGTGAATACACATTACTTTTCTAACACCTGCCTGTACTTCTTCGTCCACAAGGCTGAAGAGGAAGTATTCCTAGTCTTCCATTGTGACCCAGCGCCTTGTATACAGTTTTCTGTCTCAAGACTGGATACGTGGATTAACTGTGGCCCAAGGCAAGATACTATAAGTGGTCCTCTTTGAGACAAGTTCCGACCACAGATCAAGAGCAGTCATGTGGATCAGATGGGAAATGGGGCATCTGAGAGGAAGAGGGGGAGGCGGTAATGCTAAGCAGAAATCTTCAAGATGACCACTGCATTTCCCAGCTAATGCAGGAAGTAAAGGCAAAGAAAATGGCTTCACGAGAAAATCACAGCAAAAACTGTAAGGATGGTGAGATAAGAAGAATAAGTAAGAGCTGATATAACCATCATGAAGAACACTGGTTAAGGTCAGAGTCAAAAGCTCTGGCAATATTCTGGAAAGGGGGAAAAACAGTAATTAGAAAAATTGAAATATACTAATATCTTGTGAAAATTTTTTGACTATTAATTAAATGAGCTATTAGAATTAGAAATACTGAAGTGGAGAAATGGGTAGGAAGACATCCACTGTGTATATGTACCACTGCTTTCTTATCCATTCATCTGCTGATGGGCATCTAGGTTGCTTCCATGTCCTGGCTATTATAAACAGTGCTGCGATGAACACTGGGGTACACGTGTCTCTTTCCCTTCTGGTTTCCTCAGTGTGTATGCCCAGCAGTGGGATTGCTGGATCATAAGGCAGTTCTATTTCCAGTTTTTTAAGGAATCTCCACACTGTTCTCCATAGTGGCTGTACTAGTTTGCATTCCCACCAACAGTGCAAGAGAGTTCCCTTCTCTCCACACCCTCTCCAGCATTTATTGCTTGTAGACATGGATTGCAGCCATTCTGACTGGCGTGAAATGGTACCTCATAGTGGTTTTGATTTGCATTTCTCTGATAATGAGTGATGTTGAGCATCTTTTCATGTGTTTGTTAGTCCTCTGTATGTCTTCTTTGGAGAAATGTCTATTTAGTTCTTTGGCCCATTTTTTGATTGGGTCATTTATTTTTCTGGAGTTGAGCTGTAGGAGTTGCTTGTATATTTTTGAGATTAGTTGTTTGTCAGTTGCTTCATTTGCTATTATTTTCTCCCATTCTGAAGGCTGCCTTTTCACCTTGCTAATAGTTTCCTTTGTTGGGCAGAAGCTTTTAAGTTTAATTTTTTTAATAAAAGCATTAAATACTTATAGGCTGCTGTCATGTTCATCATATACATTTGCTTAGATTCAAAATTTAGCAAATTAACAACAAAAACAGACACACTTACCTTACTAAGATTTGAATACAGATCAACTACACTGTTACAAAACTTTTCCACATCTTGTGTAAGTAGCTGGTCTGGATTAGCTATTCTGTTGTCCAGATTTCCCATTTTATAATATGTGAAAGCTCTAAAATAACAAGAAGATGATTTTAAAACAAATGATTCTAAAAAACAACAACAAAAAAATCATGTTATACTATGTAGTACAAATTTGTAGAAACAGAAAACTTTGGAGCTAGAAGAGGATCTAAAGATTGCCCTAATTTATTTTAGAGATGAAGATCCCAGTCTAGAGAAGGATGATTTGCCAGTTAATGGAAGAGTCAGGATTAGATTCCAAATAGTTGAGATCTTTCCATATATGCTTCTGGTTCAAGAGCAATTCACTTGAAAAACATATCTCATAAAAGAGAAAGACTTCTATATCTCATTATCATAAGTATTATTTTTATTTTTAATATAAAATTAGGTTATCACTTACTGGAGATATTCCTCATAGAGGTACTTGGTTAATCTTACTCGGAAGCACAGTTTGAGCTCATTTAACCCAAACTTCAAGAAGTTATTAACCAGAGAAATCTAAAACAAACAAACACACATTATTAGTTTTGCTTCATTTCTGCTTACGAAATCATAATTTATTTTCCTATCATTGGCTTTGTCCCCAAATCCTATAATTTTTTAATAACTGATAGTTTGAATTGATATAATTCAGTTTTTACTTAACAGTCCCAAACACACAAAGAGAATATGCTACATCAAATGCAATTAGCTATTACCCTTTACTTGAAAATTAATTTTAAAATATATTAGTATTAATTATGAAAAGAATCTTGCAACTATTTGCGGTGGGGAAGGTGTGTATAAACAAACAAAAGGCCAAATTTGTCACCTGTTTATTCAATGTAAAGAACTTGCTTCAGGAGTACTGACATTTATGCTTAGTATATCTTTTCTTTGCTACTACCAGCACTACAATCCTAGCTAATGGGATTCTATACACACCACATTTGCATCTGTTAAAAAAAATACCACAAGTTTTACACCAATTAACGCCATTTTCTAGATTATTTCTGGAGTCACCTTTACTCTTTTCCACCACTATATTAAAATTAATTTTTCCATAGTTCTAAAGTCACATTTACATAAAAATTTTGTCAAGAAAACACTGGTCTGCTGAATCTTAATCTTTGATTGACACCAATGCTGCTTAATTTTCTCTTTTAGAAGGATTTCCATGTATGACTATCCTCAAGCTTTATTAAATCTGACATATTTTCTAATAATTAGATTTTACAATCAAGTAAATTTTACAATCAAGTTCCTCCCTATTACTCTCACACAAAAAATACTAAAATTCTTATTGTGCCAATAAAATACTCAAGCTAAGAACATTACTTATGATTTGGACCACTTATCTTTATTTTTAGTAAATCCACGCAATAAATTCCAATTCAACTTAAATCACGTTAGTGGTTCAAGTAACAGTGTATAGCCCACATCAGTGACTCTCAACCAGGATTTCTGCCCTCAGCTCACTGCCTCCACAACCTCACCTTAGCCCTCACAGGACATCTGGCAATGTTTGGAGACACTGAAGACATTTTTTGTTGTCACAGCTTGGGGAGGGATACTATTTCCATCCTGTTTACTATGTTACTATGAGAAACTCTGGCCTAACGGTCAGAAAACATCATCTCCAGTTGTACATACCCACATATGATGCAAAGAAATTGATCCAAGCATAATTCCTTTAAGTTTTTCCATCTAGTATAAAGGTTTGCATTGATACATTTCCTATAAATTACAAAACTAAACTTGAAAAAATTTAGCATATAAATCTTTAAAGAACTTAATAAGTAAAAATCCTTAAAAGATTTTAGTAAGATGCAATTTTTTTCTATGTAAAAATTTTTAAAGAAATAACACTTACGAGAGGCATAGCAGCGATGAAGTTGAATAAGTATTTCTTGAAATCTTTTCTGCTACGACCAATGATACCACTGCAAACCACCACATGCAATGCATTAGTTGCAAAAGAAGCAATATTTGTCACACACAAAAAAACTCTGTAAATCTCTAAAATTATTTTTGGAAAAGTTTATTGAATCAAATGAATCAATAAAAAAAAAAGATGCTAAAGTCATTTTCTAACAAAAGCTTGAACTTTTGAAATTTTACCATTTTAAACAGCTTGCCTGGAAATCACTCTATAAATGGCAAAATTAAATAAGAATGACAGCTAGTTCTTTCCCTCATAAAAATGATAATTAAATAGCAGGCTTAATTAAGCAGTCACAAAAGGGGTTTTATATGGTGAAACAATTAACTTTACAGACCCAGGAGTGGATTACTGTGGATAAAACAAACTAGTATTTGTTTGTTTTAAATATTTTAACATACTGATTGTCATTTGTATGAACTAATGGCAGAGAGACAGACTAATGAGAGATCAGTAAACCCTTCTTAGCTTTGCAGGCCGTAAGATCTCTGCTGCAACTACTCAATTCTGCTATTGGAGAGCAAAAACAACTAAGAAAGCAATAGTTGTAAGAAAATTTTATCAAAACAGATGATAGTGGGATTTCAATGAAACAAGATCTTCTATCTATTTTTAATTTATTTAAAATATTTACTGTTTTTAAAATATCCACTAAGAATTTATTTAAAGGATTCTGCTACTTTTAACCTAGAAAGCCATGATGTCATTATAAGTAAAGGATCTTTGACTACCAAATGCGCTAGTGCAAAAATAGAATTTGATCATGTACTCTTTTTCCAAATAATACTAATATTCCCCAAAGCAAATTAAATATATTTTTAAAAACAATTGTGCTAAATGATTCAAACCTAGCTCCACACACACACACACACACACACAAATGACTGGGATACACACTGACAGAGAAATAATTTGCTTTTTATGAGGGAGTAGGTGAATAATGCCAAGTAACATCAACTGATCTTTTAGGGCAAAAGAAGTCCACAGTCAAAGAAATTTGGGAAAACCTGAGTTAAAGCTAACAAATTTCTTTACCAAAGAGCCTCTCAAAGCTCTCAAGTATATTATACATTGTAAAACTCTCTGAGATAGTTTTGTAGCACTGTAGCATTTCCTTCGCCATAGCTAAGATTCCCAAGAACATATTTTGGGAAATGTTACTCTAGACCAATAGAAAAATTAATGATCCAATCTTGACATAGCTGCTAAAAATTTAAAAAGAAAAAAATTTTAAGCTGAACTAGAAAGAAGTTACAATAGAACCACACAAAAATGTTGTCTACAGCAGTAAGAATATTAGAGATGAGAAGCAATTAAGACAGTACAAAAGTTTAGAGGTTTAAATTAAAACTGAACCAAATTTCACATAAAATCAAAGTGCTTTAGTGCTGCCCAAGCTGTGAAACACACAAGATTATCAAACACTGGTAAAGCACATGCCATCATTCAGCAATGGTTTACCATTGGAGTAGCAGCTATAAATTTAAAAAATGGTTTCTTGAATAAAGCTTTATTTCTGCTTATTATTCCGCTGCAAAAGAAAAATAATCATCAATAAAGAGTAATTTTACAATAGTCCCAATCATAACTACTTCTAAAACATATAGGAATTAAGATAGTTTGGTAATTTTAAAATGTTACTTACAGCCAAGTGGGTGTAAATAAAATATACATTTATGATTGCATATGGCAGTATAGAGGAACACAATTTGCCAAAATGCACCTCTTTGGCCTCAGGCTAGTTTTAGGCTGATTATTTTTAAGAAACAGAAGTGTCAGGAAGCCTTTCTTGTTTGCCTTCCCCTTAGCTACCTAAAGAATTTACAAAAAAGGGCCTGCTCCCAGGACAGAGCTCTGACCACATTTATCTGCAAAGCACATGGGCCAAATGTGCTGAGCGAATCAGATATCAGAGTCCACTCTGAGTCCACTCTGAGTCCACTCTAAGTCTGGGCCACAAGGCCCAACAAACATTTGTTTACCAAACATTTACTTTTCCGTCTTCATGTAAATTGCTTGTCTCCCCTGTAACGCCCCAAACCACTACCCCTAACACCCTCTTCTGTTTTTAGCTGAAGATGGTCTTTAAGATGAGGGCTTTGGCCATTTTGGAGAGTTACTAAGTTCTCCAGGGTCTCTCCCATGTATATATGTTATGAAAATTTTGTTTCATTTTCTCCTGTTAATCTGTCTCATGTCAATTTAATTCTTAGATCAGCCAGAAAAACCCAGGAGAGTGCAGGAAAATTTCTTCCTCTCTAGCAACAGCAACAAGATATGAAGGACTACCTTCCATATCATAGAACTGTCAATCTCTACCTATGCTATTAAAATTTGCCCCGTTCCAAAGACATCAGTTATAAAGGACACTAAAATTAAGCAATCAAGGATCATAACAAGTCTCTTCGAGACTCTATTTTAGCAGAAGTGTATATGAATCTAAACACACTTTGGCAGAGTCAAAATGGAAAAGACAAACTTACAGTGTAGCTTTAGTAGCAGGTTAAAGAAACGTGTTACTTTTTCAAATCAAATTGTTTTATATTACGAATTCACAGTATCTTAGAACTTTAAGTTTGACCAAATATCAAATATCTCATGCACAGCAGAAGCTCAAAAACATTCAGGAGAAAGTTAACAATTAACTTTTTTTAATTTTTAGAGCAGAGAAAGGTTTATTGCAAGGTCAAGCAAGGAGAATGGGTGGCTCTTGCTCAAAACCCCTGACCTCAACAATTAACTTTAAAACAACTGCTTTAGAACCCATGAGTGTTATGTTAAGAATATAACGAGAAATGGAATATTTCCTGTCATATCAGTAAACAAAGGATGTCACAGTCATCAGCAACTGAAGCCACCACAGATGGTTAAGCTGCTGAGCCCTGAGGGTACTCAGGAAGGAAAGAATACCTGCCATCTAGCAGCCATCAGACTGCAGCTGCTCCCTCAATGAGCTCTGAGGAAAGGAGGCTCAGGATGTGAAAGCAGAACACTGGCCCCAGATAGATGAGGTGCATGTTAAAGGAATGATGAATTTCTGTGAGCCCAGACTCTTGCATTTTCCCATACATAGAAAAGAGCTAAATTCCTTAACTTGGGATATTTGGTTTTCTTTAAGTAACAATAACCTCTTGATGTTCAGACTACCTGCCCTTTGCTGCAAAACTTCTATAGAACCTGGCTCCTCCCCTCGCCTCCTTGGAGCAGTTCTCTCTGGGCCACTGGAGATGCTGTCTCCCAGGTTTGAAGTCCTAAAAATTCCCACTGAATAAAACATAACTCTCAGCTTTTAGGTTAGGAGTAATTTTTTAAGTCCACAATAAGGAGATCCTTGTACTATTCTTGCAACACCTCTGCAAGTTTAAATTACAGGAAAATAATATGCTTCTTAAAACTCTTAAAATTTTTTGTTTTCTTACTTTTTCTACATCTCGTAACTAAATTTTAAAACTGAATACCTAACAAGTTGATTACTCTGGCAGAATTATAAGCTGGCTCATGCTACACAATAATTTCCTCTTATCTATCATCACCAATTAATGCACCACCTACTCTTAGTCTAGTCAAGGCTATGATTTTTCCAGTAGTCATGTATGGATGTCAGAGTTGGACTATAAAGAAAGTTGAGTGCTGAAGAATTGATGCTTCTGAACTGTGGTGTTGGAGAAGACTCTTCAGAGTCCCTTGGACTGCAAGGAGATCCAACCAGTCCATCCTAAAGGAGATCAGTCCTGGTGTTCATTGGAAGGACTGATGTTAAGGCTGAAACTCCAATACTTTGCCCACCTGATGCGAAGAGCTGACTCATTGGAAAAGACCCTGATGCTGGGAAAGATTGAGGGCAGGAGGAGAAGGGGATGACAGAGGATGAGATGGTTGGATGGCATCACCGATTCAATGGACATGAGTTTGAGTAAACTCTGGGAGTTGGTGATGGACAGGGAGGCCTGGTGTGTTGCAGTTCATGGAGTCGCAAAGAGTCGGACACGACTGAGTGACTGAACTGAACTACTCTTAGTAATGCATTTTCTCTAGAGCATTCAGTCTTTGAGAAAATTAAAATAAGCATCTATTTAATTAAAGTTGGAAATCCCTAGTTTAGAAAATTAAAAATTATTCTTTTAGGTTACAAAAACATGAAATCACAAAATCTGAATAAAAGGGAAAAACCGTTTAAAAATAATCTTCTATACTATACCATGATTGTGCAGGGTTCTTTATATGTATCATGTGACATATTCTACATACATATCTAATATAATGTTCACAGTGGATGTAACCTGTTATTTTTGCCACAGGTAATTAATAACACTATAGTTAGGAAGCCTATTTTTATTAATAGATATGGCAGTTAAATAATAAGTAAAGCCAAAGGAAAAATATATAAAATTCTATAGTTTGTAAAAGGACATATAAGTCTTCTCTATATTAATTATACAAAGGACTCAAATTACTTGTGCACAAAGCTCACAGAAAGAGAAATTAGCAATGAAACTGATCTAGCTAAAGTTGATGTGCTAGCAGCAATAAACAAATACTTCAATTATATTAATGCTTTACTTCTCAGGATTCTTTAGATTTCTTAGGATTCTTTAGAAGATTTCTCACTGGGACACACACACACAAACTGGCCAGACTCTCCCTACAAATCCCCTTCAGGGACACCAGACAATCAACAATCCCACAACTTGGCTTCTGACAAGTTAAATATGAATACATAGCCAAGAGTGACTGCTTGAGGAAAGCTCTAACATGAATGACAAAGATCAGAATAACAAAGGACAGTGAAAGTCAAAGACTTGAAAGAATGACTACCACCAAAAATGAACATTCATACAAAAAGACAATACTTGGAAATAAAACAAAAATTCACTGGATGATAAAAGAAATCTCCTAGAATATACAATAAAATGTCAGAGATGTATATAGAAGAGAAATTACAGTCAGATGATCAGTCCAGGAAGTCCAACACTCAACTAGTAAGAATTCCAGAAAAAGTAAAGAAAAAAAAATGGAGAGGAAGAACTTTTTTAAAAACACAAGAAATTACTTTGGAATGAAGAATGAGACTGAAAGGGTCACAAAGACAAGGAATGCAAAAAAAAATTCACACTAACATTCAGTGAAATGCCTAAACCCTAGCAATACAGAATCAATAATAAAGAAATAATAAAGCTTCCAAAGGGGGTAAAAGCAGATCTGCTACTAAGGGTGGGCAACCAGCACAGGAATGGGCCTAACATCCAATGTGGGAACTGGATCAGTAGTTTCTAACCTTGGCTACACAGTAGGATCACCTGGGATGCTTCAAAAAAGGAATAACTAATTGAATCAGAATCCCGAGGGGTAGGCCCAGGCATTAGTAGTTCTCAAAATTCCCCAGATGAGTCTAATTATTCTGCAGCCAGGGTTGAGAACCACAGAGCCCTATAGAAGACAATAGGGTGATGCTTTCCACATTCTGACAAAAAGTGATTTCTAATTTAGAATGCATAAATAAAGCTAAATTACCAATCAAGTGTGAGAACAGAAGACTTTATCAGACCTACAAGGTCCCAAAATTTTACTTCCCTTGTAACCTATTCTCAGAAGAAGACTGCATCTGCCAAAAAGACAAAGTAAACTGAGGAAGAGGAAAACCAAAGATCCAGAAGACACGAGTTATTCAATGCAGGAGAGGAAGATGAATAAAATTCCTAAGATCATGATAAAAGTAAATTCAAACATGACTGCTATTTAGTGGAGCTAAAGCACAATCAATCCTGATGAGAGCAGGAAGACAGAAAACTAACAAGAGGTATGGGGAGGGATGGTAATAGAAATAAAAATCAGTAAGTTATCTGATGTGTTTGGCATATTACAAAATTGAGATTTTAAAGTGTTGACAATAAGCTTGAGCTGAATTAGTAAGTAGGCAAAAAATTAATGTACACAAAAACCTGCAGTTTATAAATGGCAGGAAAAACAAAACGTTGTATGTAAAAGAAACTACCAAAGAAGAGCATGTGGCTCAGCTGTAAATAATAATCAAAATTATGTAAACAATAAATTTTGATTGAACAAAAAACTGTGGTACAACATTGAGAGAATGAGCATCGACACACGTAGGACTGTAAGAGAGCTAACTCTCCTCTTCTAACAGATAAAGAAATACACACATAGTGTCTAAAACTGAAAATCTAGAGACAGCAACGTAAGTATGTTACAAAGAAATGCAGACAAAGTAAGAGATGAAACAGTAAAAACAGAGGGCAGGCGGCTCCAGGAATCACAGAGGATCGATGGCTTTGTGATTAAGTTCTGTAAGGTTATTTGATATTAAACTATATTCACGTTTTACTTCTTAAGCTATCCATACATTATCTTGATTAAAATAAAAAGCCATGGGGCTAACCAAAGGATTCAGGGAATCCTGAATTGAATACTGGCATCTATACCCCATTGACTACCCTGCCAGGCTCCTCTGTTCACGGAATTCTCCAGGCAAAAATACTGGAATAGGTAGCCCATTCCCTTTTCCAGGAGATCTTCGCAACCCAGGGATTGAACCCAAGTCTCCTTCACTGCAGGTGGATTCTTTACCATCTGAGCCACTAGGAAAGCCCCGGGACACCCATACACGTATTCTAAGGCATGTGGAATTTACACATTCAGAGATCTGTGGTTGGGGCCTTACTCCCATGCAGACAACCTTCTTAGTTTTCCTAGAGACAGGAGTCAGAAAATACCTGCATAAAACATTCTTCCTCTCCTACAAATCCTCTTAAATCAGGAATCAAGGATGTCAAAGAAAAAAAAAACCTTCAAAATTTGGGAGCATTTAAAAATTTTAAGTACTGTCATTTAAAAAGTTATCTTAAATGTTTTAAGAAATTTTCTGATAAAATACTACATGCCAAGAAACAAAATTTCAAGAAAAAATTTTTTACTGACATTCAAATTGGTATTATCACAAGGAATAAACCCTTCATTTACAGATAAAAGTTAATATCACAACTGTTATTTTTGTTTTTAAATTCAAAGTCATCTATTACAGCAATTAATAATATAATATGTACAAAGACTATAAAAAATATACACAAAGCACTAACTTCAGAAACTGAAGAAAATGCCTTATAATTTTTGTTTAATAAACATTCACAACATTATTCCCTGAAATGCTTTGATATTTTCCTCACATTATCTCATTAATATCAGACATCCAATTTGGTGACTTAAGTTTCCATTACAGAATTTAATATACAGCACATCCCTTTTTATTTTTTTTCTTTTTGGCCATGTCACACAGCACGTAGGATCTTAGTTCCCAACCAGGAACCAGATCACTGGCCCTGCAGTGGAATCACAGAGTCTTAACCACTGGACCACCAGGGTGTCCCATAATTTTCCATTTACTTGTCTCTGACCCTCTATAAACTGCCAGCTCTGCTAGGGTCTCTCCTGTTCACTAATAGGTACATCCTTATCTCTGCCTATGGCACAAGGGAGACAATCAATCAATATCTACTAAATAAATGAACAAAGACATAATCTGACTTACGTTATTTATACCTAATTAGAATCTATTTCTTGCTTAAGATAATGCTTAAATATGACACAAGTTAGTATTTCATACAAAAAAGGAGGAAGATGAAAAGTACCTTTCAATGAGCGTCCCATTTTGAATCATCCAAACGTCACAGAATGTTCGAGACACCAGCATAACAGCAATAAGTATCAAGTAACCTGTCTAAAATAAACCAGGTAGAGTAAATTAATTAAGTGCATTTTAGAAAGTTAAAAGAAACATTACTTTGATAAAGATTTTTGGTTTCTAAATTCAAAGCTTTACTCTACCTTTACTGTAGTTGGCTGACATTTTACTGATAGGTAATTTTTTTTAATATAAATTTATTTAATTGGAGGTTAATTACAGTATTGTATTGGTTCTGCCATACATCAATATAATTTTGAAAGAAGTTTAAATATATATTACAAATGGAAAAGGCCTTGTAGATCAGTTAATCTTTTTCATCCAGAATTAAAAAGTGCTTCCAGCTCAAGATGGTGGAGTAGAAGGATGTGCCCTCATCTCCTCCTGCGAGAACACCAAAATCATAAGTAGCTGTTGAACAACCATCGGCAGGAGGATGATAGAACCTACCAAAAAAAGACACCCCACGTCCAAAGACAAAGGAGAAACTGTAGCAAGATGGTAGGAGGAGCACCACAATCGTGATAAAATCAAAGCCCATACCCGCCAAGTGGGTGATCCATAAACTGGAGAAAAATACCAAAAGAAGTTCTCCCACTGTTGTGAAGGTTCTGAACCCCACGTCAGGCTTCCCAGCCTGGGGATCTAACAAAGGGATTAGGAATCCCCAGGGTATCTGACCTTGATGGCCAGTGGTATTTGATCACAAGACTTCCACAGGACTGCGGGAAACAGAGATTCCAGTCTTGGGAACGTGAACGTGAAGTCGCTCAGTCGTGTCCGACTCTCTGCGACCACATGGACTGTAGCCTACCCGGCTCCTCTGTCCATGGGATTTTCCAGGCAATAGTACTGGAGTGGATTGCCATTTCCTTCTCCAAGGGATCTTCCCAACCCAGGGATCGAACCCGGGTCTCCCGCATCGTAGACAGGCGCTTTACCGTCTGAGCCACCAGGGAAGTCTAGGGAGGGCACGAACAAAACTTTGCACACACCAAGACTTCTATGCAGAGTACATCATGAGAAACGCTGGACTGGATGCAGCACAAGCTGGAACCAAGATTGCCAGGAGAAATATCAATAACCGCAGATATGCAGATGACACCACCCTTATGGCAGAAAGCAAAGAACTAAAGAGCCTTTTGATGAAAGTGAAAGGGGAGAGTGAAAAAGTTGGCTTAAAGTTCCAAATTCGGAAAACAAAGATCATGGTATCCGGTCCCATCACTTCATGGGAAATACATGGGGAAACAGTGTAAATAGTGGCAGACTTTATTTTCTTGGGCTCCAAAATCACTGCAGATGGTGACTGCAGCCATGAAATTAAAAGACGCTTACTCCTTGGAAGGAAAGTTATGACCAACCTAGACAGCATATTAAAAAGCAGACATTACTTTGCCAGCAAAGGTCCGTCTAGTCAAGGCTGTGGTTTTTCCTGTGGTCATGTATGGATGTGAGAGTTGGACTATAAAGAAAGCTGAGCAATGAAGAATTGATGCTTTTGAACTGTGGTGTTGGAGAAGACTCTCGAGAGTTCCTTGGACAGCAAGGAGATCAAATCAGTCCATCCTAAAGGAAAATCAGTCCTGAATGTTCATTGGAAGGACTGATGCTGAAGCTGAAACTCCAGTACTTTGGACACCTGATGCAAAGAGCTGGCTCATTTGAAAAGACCCTGATGCTGGGAAAGACTGAAGGCGAGAGGAGAAGGGGACAACAGAGGATGAGATGACTGGATGGCATCACCAACTCAATGGACAGGACTTTGAGTAAATTCCGGGAGTTGGTGATGGACAGGGAGGCCTGGTGTGCTGCAGTCCATGGGGTCGCAAAGAGTCAGACGCGACTGAACTGAATTGAACTGAAGACTCAGAGGAAAGGAGTAGCGATCCCACAGGAGACTGAAACACAAGTCCCTGCTAGTGTTGGGAGGGCTTCCTGCAGAGGCGTGGGTCAGAGGGGTCCCTACAGGGATGGGGGCACTAGGAGGGCACGGTCCCTTTGGTGTAAACCCTCTTGAAGGTCACCGTTAACCAGAATTACATTAAAAAGTGAATCCTAGGCAGGTCAATGATTTGCCTTCACATAATCAATGACAGAAACCAGCAGTATAACCTAGACTACCTAGATTACATTGTACTGTGATTGTCCTATGTTTCGAATATGCGACTCTAATAAAGAAAAATGACAACTACCAACATACAGTTATCAACAAATACTGAAGACTAAAATTTTGCTTAAGTAGAATAAATTTGGTTCAATTTGTTAGGAAAACCTTTAATAGGCAGTGCCCCTGCCCCAGCAGGGCTTTCAATTTAGTTATTAAGGCAAGATTTACACACAACAAGAAAACAGACCAATGTAAGTAAGTATATTTGCATCGCTTCTTGCAGTAAGTGGCAAATTGGAAGGTGTGAAGTAACAAAAGAGGGTTATGACATTAGAAATACATCAAATAAACCAAGTAAACCAAAAAGAGAATGAGGATTATGAGTTAAAAAAAAAAAAGATTTAATGGAGAATAAAAAATAGATTAAAACCACATGAATTATCATATCCAGCAGAGCTTAAAAAACTACTGCAAGCTTTCAGCTTGAACAAAATATTAAAAACTGTTGTTTAAAGAACATTACTTAAGCAATGCTGGGAGAGATAGATTACTGAGGAGAGATGAGAGACTGAGGTGCTGGTGAGGAGTAACTGTCTTGTGTGCGGGGCAAGAATCTACACTCCAGTCTCTAATTCCCACACACACCCACTCAAAGCCGACCTTAATCTTTCTAAATTGGAAGAATATATACAGCAACAAAGATGCTAACGTCAGAGAGGAGGGGTATGGCAGGGGAAATGTTTGCTGGATAAAGTGTTTGATTTTGAATTTACAGAATTGAGGGGCAAATGCATCTACGACTTCTGCAATTTTTGCAAACAAATCTTGTTTTCAAAAAAGGTGAAGGTACTAAAAATGTCAAAGACAAGGCAGGGAGTCAAAAACACAGAAGTAACAAATGAATCCATAAGAAAGAAAACAACGTCAAAAAAGAGTCTATGGGACTGAGTTGTGACAGCTGCTCCCCCAACGTTTCCCAGAGTTGGCTGGCAGGAAGGGTACCATCTTCCTACCTGGTCCCACCACCTCAAAGTTAGGTATTAAACTGACAACAGAAGAACCCATTGATTTTTAATAAATGCTCTCGGTAGATGACACTCTAACTATAATGCTAACTTTTAGTTCAGACCTTAAATACAGTCTCACTCCTAAATTAATCATTTGAGGAATAAAGGTAACATTAGACAAAGACAGTTTATATTTTCCTTTATTTTATGTACTTTTGCTTAATTTATTCTCAAAATAACTACCAAGTTTATTTGGCTCACTTTAGCAAAATCTAGTAAACTTTGACTACTGACCATCCAGAAATGTATTTTTGTGCAAAAGATGTCCTTAGAATCACCATAATTCCATTCCTGGGTTTGTAGAATATGTCAGAAACTAAAGATCAACCTGATCTAGGCAGTCCCTCACCTCATGATATAGATGAACTTCCATATATTCATATGCAGTACTTTTATTTATTCCATAATCTCGATCTCTACGTCTAATTATCTGTGATTTCTACTGGAGTTTACTTCACTTTCTTGAACTGGGGTTAAGCTTGGATTTTTCTGTCTCTCAAAGATGATTCATAAAATGGCTCTGTGGCATGGATACACCTTGACAGAACTGGAAGGTTGGCCAAGTTAGGCTGATCTATCCAGAGTCTCACATTCATTTTATATTCAGCAAACCCCTGCTAAAAGGTTAAATGAACGTTAAGCTATAAAGTGATGGAGGGGGAGGGGGACATGTAACACAAATCCTTCCAGTGAAGCTTATATTTTAAATAAAGATTCGTCAAAGTCAGGTAGGTTGTGGAATGAGGAAACAATTAACTATCCCTGAAGATACATGGGGCGCCTTCACAAAGAAGATAGTGAGCATTAAGCTATTTTCAAAACATATTTTTTGTTGTGGGTGTTGTCATAAACATGGTGTCATTAAAAAATGAGAACACAGGGCCTGGCTATAAAACAGCGAAGAATCTTATAAGTAGATAATATTGAAAAGCAAAGCAAAGTCAGGTGGTGATTTACAAGATAAAAGAACCCAAATGTCCTTGTAAGTGTTTCAGAAAGAAAGACTAGTTAGAAAAGAAGACCGATTAAGAGATTACAATAATCTAAGTAATGGAGAACAGTATAAAAGGAAAGTAAGGGACTAATCAAAGAGAAACTCAAGGATACTTGGGGAAAAAAAAAAACATTTAAAATATAAGGGATGAAGCAGATTTAAAAAGTGCATATCCAACTTTCCTCCACAAAACACATACTGTCGTTCAGTCACTAAGGCGTGTCTATCTCTTTGTGATCCCTGGACTGCAGCACACCAACTTCCCTGCCCTTCACTATCTTCTGGAATTTGCTCAAATGCATGTCTGCTGAGTTGGTGATACTATCTAAACACACATTATCTCTATCTAATCAGGAAAAAAACAAATGTTATTACATTACTAGAGTTTCTTATGGGTAGAGTCAACAAGACACGATGCTAAGTGAGGGGAAGGAGAGCAAGCCCAGTGTACGGAGGAATGTGTCTTTTCTCTGAGAATTACAGTGCTTTAATGTCTTACCCCTTTCTTGATGTCACTAGATTATAAGGCTAATGATTTTTAAAATGTGAAGAGTAGGAAACAATTATGTTTGAAGAAGACAAATTTGGCAGAAAAGATTTTAAAAGGAGAGATTCTTTGAAATGAGGCTAATTGAAAAATACTGTAGTATCTAGGTAAGAATATTCAGAAAGAAAAATTAGCAGACACCAGTGACTAAAAGGATGACAGGTATGTATGGAGAGGAGAAAGAGTCAAAGGTGATAATATTTCCAGTTGTACAAAAGGAGAATAGTAAGGTAATTAAAGATGGAGAACACAGTATTATTTTATTTTTTAATCATTAAGAATAATAAATAGTGACAAAGATAATCTTGATAGAAGGGCAAAGGAAAGAATAATAAAACTTTATTCTGACAACCAGTTCACTTCCTAAAAATAAAGAATTCAGGTATCTTAAAAACATTAAATCAAATATGAAAAAGCAACCTTCAAACATATTTCGTATCAATGTTACTTGTTAACATCTTAATGTAATAAAAAGATCTTTCTAAATTTAATCTTGTCTTCAATATAATAAAGCAACACCATTTAGGATAGCTGTACTGAAGTACTCCAGTATTTCACATAAAATATAATAAAATAATATTTCACAAGCAATAGAAAATCATTTAAAAACTGGCACTGAACAATAGTGATATTTGACCTGTAGCAGAACAAAGGCTTTATAATTCTGTTGTTCTGACCTCATGTAACCATTAAAGGTGAACAGTGAACAGTTTCATAAAGCAATAATTTCATAAGACTTACCTCTTTACAAAATGTTTTAGGTACCATGATTTTCAGAATTCGCATGAGCCTTGAAAAAAACACCCTGTCCACCACAGCTCGCTCTTTTTTCCCCTCTTTCTATGTTAAAAAAGAAAGAAAGAAAGAAAGCTTTTTAAATAGCTATAACAAATAAGATTTTAAAACCATGTTTCATCTAAGTCAATATAAACAACTATCAAGATGGATACAGTATTTGAAGAATATAGTCCTATACTGTTCTTCATATTCAAACATGCTTTCAAGAAAATAAGATATACCAAAAACTGAAAAAGGAGGTGATAAGTTCTGAAACTTCAGAAAATATATGGAAAAAGAACACTGCAAACAGAAGAAACAGTACGGGCCATATACCAAGGTGAAAGCCCATTTAACAACAAAATGGCCAATCTGGCTGGACCTGTGAGCAAGAGACAGCAGTAGAAGATGAGGTCAGAGGACAACTAAGAAATGGTCAGGTACTTACTGTTTGTTCATTATCCACTTCCTGATTAACAACAGAATTTTTAAAAAATCTTGAGCAGGAATTTTCCTTCTATCAAGTACAGGAAACATTTGGATTCCTAGATTTATCATTTAGCATTTCTAATGTGCACTCTCTTCCTTAAGAATTCAAAGACAGACAAGGTTCCCTTACTCATTCAGTTCACATTCTCGCAGGGGAAACACAGATAAAAATAAACCAATAACCAAGTTATTACAGATAGTCCAGGCAGGGTCAAGAGAAAAAGAATGACTTCAGAAAAGTATGAGAAGAAAGATCCCTTTGGGTGAGGGCAGTAAAGCACGGGCAACACCAGGCACAAAACCCAGTTCAGGAATAAAGCTGGTGTGCACGCTGAAGCACGAGATGACAGAGCAGAGGAAACAAGGGGAGAGAAGAAGGGGTGGGCAGGGCCCCGAAGAACAGAGCTCTGAAGCCACAGGCAGGATTCAGAGTTCACTGTCAGTGCGGAGGGGAACCACTGAAGACAGTTAAGAGCAGTAAGCCATCCTACTAGTAGTGTTAGTCACGCGGTCGTGTCCAACTCTCTGCGACTCCACGGACTGTAGTCTGCCAGGCTCCTCTCTCCATGGGATTCTCCAGGCAATACTGGAGTGGATTGCCATTCCCTTCTCCAGAGGATCCTCCCAAACTAGGGACTGAACCCAGGTCTCCCGCATTGCAAGCAGATTCTTAACCATCTGAGCTAGAGAGACTACTCTCAGACATTTCTTCATTGCCACTGGTCCATGAAAACCTAGATACAAACCACTTGCAAGGATAAGAAAAAAGTGATGTGCACTCGGTATAGTGGACATTATTTACCTTATTAGTTTTGGGCTGTCTGGAAGAACGGGCAGAAGAAACTTATCAGAACTGGCAAGACTCTCCAGAAGGACCTCATCCTCAATTTAGCTCTTTTCCCCAACTCCCATAATCTCTGCTCACTTATTTACTAACTACTATGCTCTTGATACTATGCCCATGATAAACAAATAGCCATGGTATAGTAAATTCTATTAAACAAACTTTGTTATAAATGTGCTTTAATTAAATTAATATCTTATTAAACCTTGTGAGTAGTCTGTAAACTGAATTAAAATAATAAGCTACCATCCACATGTTAGACACTGTACTAAGTGCTTTATATATATAATCCTAATAAACAGTTACTGCATAGCTTACAGAATTGTAGACTAAAACATGAAGGCACTGAATGTGCGGAGTTAGGTCAGAAAGACTAAGACAGAAATAACTGGATAAGAATCAACTTATCATGTACCTTTGATTCCTCTGGAACAAAGTTCAGGTCTTTCCAAACTTCTAACGGTTATAAACCTCATCCTACTGAGTCACAGGCCAAAGTCTACTCCATTCACATGTATATGCATTCATTCATTCAATATTTACCTGGTCCCAGGCGTTGTTCTAAATCATAGGGATACACTCGTGAGCAAAACTTAAAATGCCCTATTCACAGTCGATTCACTCGAGCTAGTCTATTCTCCTCAAGCCAAACTTTACAACTTCAACCTAAATCTCTCCTTTCACACCCCCCTCACAAACTAAGTATAGGAAGAATAAAGAGAAAGCAATATAACATCAACTGCCTTAAAAAGAAAAAGTTAAACTGCCTCCCAACCTCACTTCATCCCACCTGTAGTTAATACCTTCTCCATTTCTAGCTTGAGCCTTAGAATAATTTCAAGATAAAATGACCACCTCTGATTTAAACAAAGAACTACTATTTCTAGCTGCTCTAAAGAAAGGATCTAGGGCAAACCATGAGGAAGGTTTAAAAAAAAAAGTTATAAGAAAGTAACAATGAAGCACCTGGTATATAATTAGCACTTTACCTGGTGTATAACTTCCCCTCCTCTTTTTCTCCTGTTCCTATTGTCACTGCTCCTATTTCTTATGCTGTCTGAAAGCTGACTTTATTATTTTTGTTAAATTTGAATCCATGAAGGCAACTATATACTTCCTAAAATGAGGAAACACCAGACACCTGGACTGGAGGGCTGACTCAGAAAGGCTGAAGAAATATCAAGGTGCTCTACCATTCCTGACACATAATAAAATTCATACCTGAAACCAATCTAAATACAAATAACTACAGAGACAGTACAGCTCATAAACACTACAAGTCTCTTCTAAGAATTCATTTTAAATTCACAATTGACTTCCCCCACCTATAAACTTCCCAGTAATTTTTTAAAATATTAAAAAACACTTTGATGATATAAATCTGACATGCAAATCATAGGGGGGAAAAAACATTAAAGACCATTTAAGAAGCTAAAGTAATAAGGCGTTCAGAAAAAAAAAAAATATATATATATATATGTCCCTGACATTCAGGAGGCAACAATGCCAAAGGGCAATGAGATTCTATTGATGTGTCAACCAACTTAGAAAGGTGACATGAACTAGAGTTGACCAAAAGACAGATGCTTGAAATAGCAAATAAAAGGTCATAGGGTACTGACAAAGTGTAAGCACCTCTGTATATTGTTAGAGAAACTGTAAATCAACTATTATGTTGTATCCATCAAAATGTACAATGTATACTCACTGTCATAGGTAAAACAATCCAGCAAATTTACTTTCAGAAACATATCCTAGAGGTATTCCTGCACATGTGCTTAAATACATAAAAAATGAAAAAACTCATATACTGTTTTATAATACTATAAAATTAAAAACCTAAATGTGCATCAATTATGAGATACTATATAAATCATGGCAAATTTATGCAGTGAAGATTCTATACAATTGCAGAAAAGGAAGCAGCTCATATTTATACAAGACAATACTACAGAGTGGTTAAATTAACTAGGTCTATATGGATCTTAAAAAAACAATATGCTGAAAAAAAGTAGAACAATAAATACAATGATTTGATTTATAAAAGTTTCCAATAAGCAAAATAATTCTACCCATAGTGTTTATGGAGCTATACACATACCTCAAAAGGATAAAAATATGCATGGGAATGCTAAATGCCAAACCCAGCACAGAGTTACCTTTACATATTTTGAATTTTATATCTTGTGTATTACATCAAAATTAAAAGAATTAATATTTTAAAGTCAACACTCTTTTTATACTCTTCTCTAAAATTTTTTCTCCTTAAATCTCATGTCTTATGAAAATTATCTCATCTCAACCCATCCTACCAAAGACTAAAAATTTCAATGAAAAAAATTCTAATTGCTTCCCCTCATAAGAGACACATTCACTGTAGAAAAACTAGAAAATTCTGACATGCAAAAACAGAGCCTATACCTACCATTTAGAGAAGTCAACTATTAACATTTGGCACGTATCTTACCAATATGTCCATGTGTGCACTTCTTATAAATTTTACAAATGTGGTACCAATATGTACACTGTCTTAAACCTTTTTTTGCCAACCATTTGTTCTAAAACTAAATTTATCTTGCTTATACTATACAAGTAGCAAACAAGTAGATGTTTTTTAGAATATACAAAAAATAGGAAGAATTTTAAAATGTGTGAACAAATACTGATGTACTGAATAGTTTCAGTCATGTCCTAAAACTTGCAGATATGGTGGTATACAGAGAGTGATATAACTAAGATAACTAAGCTTTGAAGACTCAGGTATAACTTACATATGAGAGACTATGAAGATGGAAATAACAAGATAAGCATAAAATGTCCCATTTTTTAGACTATGGAAACTAAAGAGCAGCAATTTGATATCAATATCCAGGATATGCAGAGAACAGATATTAATATGAGGGCTCAGGAAGACCCAAGAGACTCTAATCACAAGAAGCCAGCAGAAGTTTACTAGGAATGAGTCACATCAAACCCTTCTAATTTTGTTGTTTGACAAGAATATCGTACTAGTATATTAGCTGACGTAAGCTCCATGATGGTAGGAACTTTTCTAACTGCTATACACACAAAACCAGACCAATGCCAGGCATACATGAGGTGCTCAATCAATACACGGTGACAGAATGACTCAATAAAAGGAATTTGATATTTCTTATAAAACTATCGTGGCCTTAATGGAGAAATACAGACCAGATTTTGTGACAGCTGGATATAGTCACAGCTAAATAAACTGTAACCAAAAAAACAAAAGATTAAGAGATGCCACAGAGGAATTTTCTTGTCATAACCCAGACAATACTATCAGCAATTGTGAGAAAGAGAAGACAAATTAAATTTGTACATAATACCTTCCACCTAACACATTAGGTGTTAGAATTATATTCAAAATTACACTAGGAGTTCCCTGGTGGCCTTGTGGTTAGGATTCCGGGTTTTCATTGCCATGGCCCTGGTTTATATCCTGATCAGGCAACTGAGATCCTGAAGGCCGTGTAGTGTGGCCAAAAAGAAAAAAAAATTACAGCAACAGAATACATATATTATAGAATAGACTACTAGTATAGACCCTACCCACTCCAGTACTCTTGCCTGGAAAATCCCATGGACAGAGGAGCCTGGTAGGCTGCAGTCCATGAGGTCGCTAAGAGTCGGGCACGACTGAGTGACTTCACTTTCACTTTTCACTTTCATGCATTGGAGAAGGAAATGGCAACCCACTCCAGTGTTCTTGCCTGGAGAATCCCAGGGACGGGGGAGCCTGGTGGGCTGCCGTCTATGGGGTCGCACAGAGTCAGACACGACTGAAGCAACTTAGCAGCAGCAGCAGCATAGACCCTGCAGGTTGACTTAATGTTTATCTAAAAGCAACAACCTGAGTTCCCACATGACCTAGAAATTTTACTCCTAGGTATACACCCAAGAGAAATGAAAACATATGTCCACATGTCCATATGAAAACCTGTACATGAATGCATGAAAGTTCATAGCAGCATAATTCATAATGATCAAAAAGGAGGAAACCACTTAAATTTCCCACAACTAATGGTTAAACAAATGCGGTATATCTAAACAATGAAATGAAGTGAAGTAAAGTGAAGTCGTTCAGTTGTATCCAACTCTTTATGACCCCATGGACTATAGCCTGCCATGCTCCTCCGTCCACGGGATTTTCCAGGCAAGAATACTGGAATGGGTTGCCATTTCCTTCACCAGGGGATTACAATTCAGCAATTAAAAAAAAAAAAATGAAGTACTGATGCATTCAACAACACATATGAACCCTAAAAACATCATGTTAAATAAAAGAAGCCAGTCACAAAATGCCAAATATTACCACATGATTCTATTTATATGAAATGTCCAAAATAGGGAAATCAACAGAGACCAGTGGCTCAGTGGTTACCAAGGGACAGGAGGAGAGGGTAATGAGGAATGATTACTAATGGGTGTGGAATTTCTTCATAAGGAATTGAAATTTTTTTAAAATTAGATAGTGGTGATGGCTGTATACCTCTGTAAACATATTAAAACCACTAAATTGTACACTTAAATGGATGGATTTTATGGTATATGAATTACATCTCAATAAAACTGTTACCCAAAAAAAGAAATAACTGATGAATACAGGTGTCTGTTAAAAGAGCTGTTCATCAGAAAGATACCTCAAGCTTACAATTTACCATAAACTCCACTTAATGTAAACAGAAGTAATGGCTAAAAAAGTAAAAGCAACTTTAGGCTGAATTTTAGCAATATGGTATTCATATCAAGAGATGTAATAGTGCAGATGCATTCCATGCTAGTCAGACCATTTCTGGACAACGACATTTTATCCTAAACATAGTGTCTGGAGGAAGTAACTAGTACAGATCCAGAGGAATGTATACATAATTAAGAACAATCAGAAACCATGTTACCTGAGAAACACTTGAAAGAATGAGAACTGCTTAGCATGGGGGGAAAAAAAAGATTCAGAAAATACAACTATCTTCACACAACATCAGAGTCTGTTAGAGAAAGCAGAGTAAACTTGTTCTGTGTCTCTACAGAAGACAAAATAGAATCTTGGAGAAAGAAGATTACTTGCACCTTGGATTTGAACTAACAAAGTTACAGCTGTCTCCTAGGTAGTACTTTCCACCAAATGAACAGATTCAAGTAAATACTGGAAGTTACCTATCAAGGCTTTCTATCTTAGGATATGTAGTGGGTTTGGGATGATACTTAAGTTCCCTTCTAATCCTAAAATTCCATGACTTTATCCTAGTTCAAAAATATATAATGAAACAAATGAAGTAAATGCATGAAATCCCAAAGAGTAAATGATATAAATTTTACCTCATTGTTCTGTAATGGTGGTTTTCCATTTTTCTTACTGCAGAGAAAAAGAAAAAAGAGCAAGAGAGCTTTATTTGCAAATTGTTTCCATCATAAAAAAATTATTTTAAGAAATAAAAAGAATATACCAAATTCTCCAAATGAGTCTCTTCTTTTACATGTCATACTGAGACAGAATATATTAAATACAATAGTCCAACTGCCTCTTACTAACTATAATTCACAGAAAATGCTCAATAAATGTTAACTACCACTATCATGTGTCAGGCATTACATTGTAATTTTTTCATACACACACAAATATGATTTCTATGAATTCTATGATTTCTCCCATGAAGATATGGAATCTATTTTTCCATCCTTGAATCAAGGCTTGGCCATGACATTAGCAAACTGATACAAACAAGGGCCTGAAAACATTTGTGTACTAGGCTCACTCTCTTGCTGCTGCGAATCCTTTCCCAGCCCTGTGAGCGATCCCAGTTAGTAGCCTAAAGGATGGGAGACTATGTGTACGAATGAAAAAACCGGCTTAGAAGAGTCAGTAGCACCACCAAGGTTCATGCAACTCAAAGTAGTTAATCTACCACTTGTACCCAGATCTGACTACTAACCCAGGCTTCCTCCCCTAAACAATCCAATAACCAAACTTGGCTTCTGTTTATATACACTACCACCTCACCCTATGCTTCTATATAATATTGATCACAGTTAAAATCTCTTGTTTAATGTACGTTTCCTCCCAGTAAATTAGTTCCATGAAATCAGGAGCTACTGCAGGTTGGTCTCTCCAAAGTAGAGTACAAAAGGTCTATTAGAGATCAGCATCTGTGAAAGAAAGGCAAAGAAGGAAGCTAGGCAGAACTCAAAACTGAGATACACACCAACAAAATTTCAGCCAACCAGGTGGGAAGCCCTGAAGCAAGAAATGTTCATCCTAGTGCTCTGAGCCGGGATGAAATGGTAGGGTTTTTTAAACCTCTTCCTAACTCAATAAGCAAATCTACCCTGCTCCAGCAAGACCATGACCTTGGAGAAGGTAGCTCTGCAGCTGAGGCAGACCCTAAGATGTGTGCAGAAGGGGTTACCTGGTGATTCGCACTGCTCATAGCTGGACAATAAGCCCTTCTTTGAAGGGGAATCTGGATAGCACATCTCCTTTTCTACTACAAGGGTCATATATTACCCAATCCTCTATGTTCAATACCTAGTTGAGCCCCAGCGTTTTGCAGATTGAACATTTTCATTACAGGACACCATGTCACTGAGTAAGGCAAGAAGACACACAACTACAACGCAGTAAATGCTATCATTTTTAAAGTGCTTAGGCATATTATTACTGTTTCTAATTTCAACTATACTGCAGGATTGCTCATCTGTTTTTAAATTTTCATGAGACTACAAAACCATTTCAGAAGATGCCTTTTATATATATATATATATATATATATATATATATACACACACACACACACATGTTCAAGCATGCACAGTTAATTATAAGCCCCTTTTATAAGGCTTTCTAAATTCCTATTTTTAAAGAATTTTTTAAAGTTTCCTCAGTTTTGAAGATACCAGCTATATGTGATTTAGTCACTAAGTCATCTCCAACTCTTGCAACCCCATGGACTATAGCCTGCCAGGCTCCTCTGTCCATGGGATTCTCCAGGCAAGAATACTAGAGTGGGTTGCCATTTCCTTCTCCAGAGGATCTTCCTGACGCAGGAATCGAACCTGGGTCTCCTGCATTGCAGGCAGATTCTTTAGACTGAGCTACCAGGGAAGCCCTTACCAGCTATATAAACACATAAAAATTGCTTAGGATATATGAGAGCAGTATATTAGAATCCTGTTTAATAGATTACATTTTTTTTTTACTTCATACGTCATAAAGATTATTTTTCTTTTTTTACTTCATATGTCTAAAGTGTAGAGAGAAGTTAATGTACTTCCAAAAACAAGATCTACTAGTAGGCAGATTCAAGTCTAACAAAAATTCAGTATTTTCCTTTTATTTTTATCCTATGAAACTAGAAAGGCTCTACAACAGACATGTCTTCTACTCGTCTATGTTTCTTTTGACTACCAAAAAAAATCAACTTAGCAGCTAAATTAAATTCATTAAATAAAAGCATTCAACGTGTTCAAAATATATTACCAGTATGAACACAAATGGTGAAAGTGAAAGTCACTCAGTCATGTCCGACTCTTTGCGACCCCATGGATAATACAGTCCACGGAATTCTCCAGGGCAGAATACTGGAGTGGGTAGCCATTCCCTTCTTCAGGGGATCTTCCAAGCCCAGGGATCAAACTCAGGTCTCCTGCATTGCGGCTGAATTCTTTACCAGCTGAGCCACCAGGTGAGGTATCTATAATCTGATTTGGAGCAGTCACTAAACATCAGCTGTTTTGTTACATCTCAGGGTATAACCGAATTAAATTATTTTTAATCTAATTTTGTGACTATGTGAATGATGACCTTAAACCAGTCTATTATATCAAAATCGATGTTATGTTCAGACAGGAGCTGCTCATCTATTTTCTTCTTGCTCAATAAATCAGCACACTGGATGGCAGTCCTACATCAATTCTTTTCATTGCCTTCCCAATAGCTCAGCCTGGGCAGAGGGAAGGAAAAGAGAATCAAAGTACCAGGATAAGATGTATAAAAACAGTTTGGTTGCTAGAGTAAGAAACAGAGGCGCACAGAATAGATACATTATCAAATGCACGTGTTACTGAAAAGACAGGTAAATTATAAAGTAATGAGAGGGTAACAGGCAGGAAGGCCAGGGGTCTCTAAATGGAGGAAATAGCCTGCAAGTGTCAGACATTTTTATCTCTCTTAATCAGCAGGAGGAAACAAACTAGCAATATTTTTTTCCTTCTCTATACAAATTTAAAGGGAGGTTTCTCTTAAAATACTGTGTTGCCATAATGACACCTGGTTTCGCCTGAAGTTAGCTATTCTCGAGCCTAGAGATAATCAATGCCTTTTTCTTATGGAAATGTTCATCTTAAGCTATGCTAATGTACTATATGCCTTTACCCCAAACTCTGTCTCCAAGTTGGTTCCCCTCTTGGCCCAGAACCTACTTGACAAACCAGTATGGATATTGTTCCCCTAATCTATGTAAATGAAACTATTTGTATGGTGATCTGCCCTTCTTCAAGATTCAAGTTAATCATTTTATGGCCCAGGATAAACCATTTGGCACCAAGACTATCCCAAAATGCATCTTATGGGTGAGGGGCCTAGTGCCATTCTGAATTTTAAGACATTCCTTTCTTTCATTAACAGACTGCTAGTGACTATATAACACCCAGCTGAAGACTAGCAGGCGGATACTCTTTCTACCCCCCTTCTGATGCCTATGTCAGAAGCTTTCTCTATCTCCTTTATACTTTAATAAAACTTTATTACACAAAAGCTCTGAGCGATCAAGCCTCGTCTCTGGCCCCGGACTGAATTCTTCTCCTCCGGGGGCCAAGAATCCTGGTGTATTCGCGTGATTCAACAACAACCTTTCATCTTGGGGGCTCGTCCGGGATCCTTCAGGACAAGGTAAGGATGCTTGGAGCTTTAGTTCTTTGTTCTCTTAGCGAACATGTTTTCTGCTGTGCTTTACTAACTCTACGGTGCGCTTGTGTAAATGAATGGCATGCCCTGCGTAAAACAAGTAAGGGGCCCTGCTCTGCGGTTCCACGGTGATCTCGTACGGCTTATGGCAAAAACCTGTCAGGGCGTTATACTGACCTGCCAATGCCAAGAGGCACCCAATGTCTCCTTCAGGAACCGACCAGAAATGGGCAAAGCGTGCGGACCGAACTCTCCTTTCTCGGTCAAACTTTTCGGTCTCTTTGACCATTTCATAACTCCTTGGGAATTAGAAGTACTAACCTAATCTATCAGATCACAGACTTTCAAGGGACTTGTGATCTATACTGTTATTGTGTACTGTGGCTTAGGTCCCAAACTTGAATTGGTAGTCAAGAAAGCGCCTACCCTCACTAGGAATTGAAAGTTCGGAAGCTAGATGGAGCTCTAGCTCCCAGAACATCTCTGAGGTTAAAGGTTACTCAGATTGGGACTGCAATGGGTTTTTTTATTTCTTTGTTAACGCCGGCTCTTAGTGGATCAGAGGAGGCTATTATACTGGTGTGGTGATGCTTGGAAAGAACATCTCAGTTTTGTGTTCGTGTCGGTCTTATTGTGGTCAGGAAATACTCAGGGTCGTGCACAGGCACTCAGGTGACAAATGTTTCCCCCGGTAGTCTTAGCTTGGGAGGCATTCCGGAAGGTTACTCTGATTCACCCCGGGTGACATCAGAGGCAAGCAAGGTTAAGGGTGAAGAGCTGGACGTCAAGTAGGGATGCTATCAAGTCTACCCCTGGTACATCCCCACCCCATCTCGGTGGTAGAACCGGGAGGGACGAGTACGGCGCCTGCGTCGGTAAGGGACAGACTAAGTCCAACCAGGAAGGAAAAGCTTTTGGTGTAACGTCTGTCTACACCCCCATCTAGAGCAGGGAGGGACGCCTCCGGTAGAAAAATGGCGCTGGTCGCTTTTTTTCTCTCTTACAGATGGGAGCTAACAATTCCAGCCTCACTCCTTTGAACTGTGTCCTGAAAAACTGGGATAGATTTGTTCCCCAGGGCTTAAAGAAGACACTCCTGGTCTTCCTATGTGATACCGCATGGCCACGGTATCCATTGGAGGATGGCGAACAGTGGCCAGTTGGAGGGTCTCTTAAGTATAATACTGTTCTACAATTAGACCGGTTCTGTAAGGAACAAGGAAAATGGGTAGAAGTAGCATATGTGTCGCCCTTTTTCTCTCTGCGAAATATGCCAGACTTATGTCCTAAGGGTATAGATTTGGGCGTGGGATCTTCAGCTCCCTCCTGTCCTCTTACTTTGCCGCCGTACCCGGGACTCCAAACTGGGATTCAAACTGCCCACATGGAGGTCCAAACAACTCCTGTCTCAGTACGACCTCAGACTACTCTGGTTTCAGTAGATACTCAGACCATCGAAATAAGAGATGAGATGGAGGACAGGAGACAAAGAGAAGAGGAAAAACAGGTTTCTCCAATCTAACCCTGGGATCATATGCGCAGAGCAGCCAGAGAGACTGAGGAACACCCACACAAGCTGTTGCCTCTTTATGAAACACCCACCAGGAGAAACAATCAGTCTGTGAGAGTTAATAAGCCTTTTTCTTATCAAGAAATACAAAGAATCAAGGAGGATCTGGGAGACTATTTAGAGGACCCAGAAAAATATATTAGAGCTTTTAAAGGTGTTACTCTGCTTTATGACCTCACTTGGAAGGATGTGATGTATATCTTGGGACAAACGCTGACTCCTGAGTCAAAGACTCGAGTTTTGGGAAAAGCGGTTGCTTATGGAGATGAGTGGCTTGGTAATGAATCAGTAGTAGGGAAGAGGGAGAATGAGATAGCGGCCCTCCCCACTGGGAATCAGGCGGTCCCAACTATAGAACCAGACTGGGACTACAACACAGCTAAAGGAAGATGGGATCAGAGTCATTTTGTTAGATGTATTCTTGAGGGACTTATGCAGGCGCGTTCTAAGCCTTTAAACTATGGCAAATTGGCAGATATAGAACAGGAGGAAAAAGAAGCTCCTGGTAAATTCCTAGATAGACTGAGAGAAGGCCTTCGCAGATTCACTGAGATTGATCCCAAAAGTGAAGAAGGAAAAGTGATCTTAAAGGATAGATTTCTCACTCAGTCGGCTCCAGATATCCGCCGTAAGCTACTAAAACAGGCGTATGGACCAAATCAGTCTTTAGATACTCTGTTACAACTGGCTCAGACAGTCTATTATGGTAGGGAATATGAGGAAAAGAAAGGCAAAAAAAGACAAAGGAAAAGGCGGAAGCCTTCGCCATGGCTATGAAAAACATTCTTAAACAGCCTGAGAAAAATGCCCAGAGGGTCCCAGGTGAAAAGTGATGGGCTTGCTATTACTGTGGAAAGGAGGGGCACCTCAAGCGTGATTGCCCTCAGGCATCTAAGCCGCCCCCGGCTCCATGTCCGGTCTGCAAAGGACCACACTGGAAGAGAGACTGCCCCCAGAGGCGTAGGTCTCCCGGGTCGGACTCTCAAGACAATCAGGACTGAAGGTGCCCGGGGGTCCCCACACAAGCTCCCGTCCTAATTACACCTGAGGAACCCCGGGTATTAATAGTTGTGGGGGGCCAATCCGTCGATTTCCTTTTAGATACTGGGGCAACTTATTCTGTGCTTACTGAAGCCCCTGGCCCACTTTCTTCCCGATCTGCTTCCATAATGGGCCTGTCTGGACGAGCCAAAAGGTATTATTTCAGTTATTCTTTATCTTGCAACTGGGATTCTGTGCTGTTTTCACACGAGTGTCTGACCGTGCCAGAATCTCCCTCACCCCTTTTGGGAAGGGATATACTGAGCAAGGTCCATGCCTCTGTTTTCATGAATATGGAGCCCTTCCTTTCTCTCCCTTTAGTTGAACAAAATGTAAATCCTAGAGTATGGGCTGATGGAAAATCTGTGGGTCGAGCACAAAATGCTATTCCTGTAGTTGTTAAGCTCAGAGACCCACACGTATTTCCACATAAGAAGCAGTATCCACTGAAACCTGAAGTTAAGGAAGGGTTAAAACCCATCATCGAAAATTTAAAGGAGCAGGGACTATTAATTCCCTGTAACAGTCCTTGCAACACTCCTATTTTGGGTATAAAGAAATCGAATGGTAAATGGAGACTAGTTCAAGATTTACGAATAATAAATGAGGCCGCGGTTCCTTTACACCCCGTGGTGCCTAATCCTTATACTCTTATTGTCTGAAATTCCTGAACGGGCCAAATATTTCTCAGTAATTGATTCAAAGGATGCCTTCTATTCAGTGCCTTTGGCGCAAGAAAGTCAATTCCTATTTGTCTTTGAAGACCCTACGCAGCCAGCTTCTCAGTTAACCTGGACAGTTTTGCCCCAGGGATTTCATGACAGTCCTCACTTATTCGGACAAAGTTTGTCACGGGATCTACAAAACTTTAATAGCTCTGAAGCAGTGGTGTTACAATATGTAGATGATATTTTGCTCTGTGCTGAGACAGAGGAAGCTTCTTCGTGAGCCTCAGAAGATTTCTTAAACTTTCTGGCAGACTGTGGTTACAAGGCATCAAGAGAGAAGGCTCAGCTTTGTCAAAAATCGGTTAGATATCTGGGCCTAATCATATCAGAAGGGACTAGGGCCATAGGCCCTGAGAGAATTAAACCTATACTAAATCACCCCCTACCTATGACTTTAAGACAATTGAGAGGATTTTTGGGAATCACAGGTTACTGTCACATTTGGATTCCGGGTTACGGGGAACTTGCCCGGCCTTTATATAAACTTATAGCTGAAACTCAGCAGGCCCAAACCGACAAACTGGTTTGGTCTCCAGAAACTCAAAAGGCTTTTAAGGTTCTTCAGACTGCTCTCCTGCAAGCTCCAGCTCTAAGCTTGCCCACAGGGTCAGAATTTAATTTGTTTGTCACTGAAAGAAAATGTGTGGCATTGGGAGTTTTGACACAACCCCGAGGGCCTCACCAGCAACCTATTGCTTATCTAAGCAGAGAATCAGATGTAGTTTCACGTGGGTGGCCCCACTGCCTAAGAGTAATTGGGGCAGCAGCTTTATTAGCACCTGAAGCTTTAAAAATAATTAATGGATGAAACCTTACTGTACTGACTTCTCATGATGTGAGTGAAATCTTAAATTCTAAGGTTAATATTTGGATGACAGACAGTAGGCTTCTTAAGTATCAGTCATTGTTGTTAGAAAGACCAGTAACTAACCTTAAAGTTTGTGGAAATTTAAATCCTGCCACTTTTCCTTCCTGAAAAGGAAAATGAAACACCTGATCACGATTGTTCTCAATTCCTAACTCTGAACTATGCAGCTCGGGAGGATCTAAAGGATACCCCATTAGACAATCCTGACATGGAAATATTTACAGATGGCAGTTCTTTTGTTCAGGATGGAAAGCGCTAAGCAGGTTACGCTATGGTGACTGCTGAACAGGTTTTGGAAGCAAAATCTCTCCCCCAGGGAACCAGTGCTCAGTTAGCGGAGCTTGTGGCCCTGACCCGAGTTCTAGAATTAAGCAAAGGGCAGCGGATGGGCCTGATAATCTATGTGAGTCTACTTCTGCTGACTCCAAAAATCCTGAGTCTGCTGTTTGAGCCTCAAGACAATGCCTTCCTGTCCTGGGCTCACTCCTATGCTGCATTCCACAATCGGACTAACTGCTGTGTCTGTGGAGCACTCCCCTCTTCATCAGTGGAAGGCTTCCAGAGGTAGACATCTCCACTTCAAGAAAAAGACTTTCTCCAAGTCTGTGAATACCTTCGACAACAATCACATGCGATGCCTCTTCTTCATCTGATGACATCTAGCAACCCTAAAATGGACTGGTGCAACTTTGTACTCTAACTATGGACATAATGTGACTTTTAATTTTGATTCCTCAATTGCCTCACTTTGGGAGACATTAACTAGTTCCCCATGGTGGACAACTATCTTATGGTTGTTTTGTTCTTGCTGTCTGCTCCCTGCATCTGTAATTGTATAACTGGATTTGTTTCTAGCCACATGAAAGCTTTTAAGTTACAAATGGTTGCTCAAACTCCTGCTACTGCTGTAGCTTCCTCCAGCTACTATTTGGGGCCCCTGGATCAGATATCCTCAATATGAGGATTAGGAGAATATGTTGCCTCACCAATTTAGGGACAACGCCCCTTGTCAGCTCAGAAGTAGTTATGGAATGAGGACGCCCCTTTTTCCTAGGCAACATAATTCTCCTAAAAGAAAAGGGGGGAATGAGAGGGTAACAGGCAGGAAGGCCAGGGGTCTCCAAATGGAGGAAACAGCCTGTAAGTGTCAGACATTTTTATCTCTCTCAAGCGGCAGGAGGAAACAAACTAGCAATATTTTTTTCCTTCTCTATACAAATTTAAAGGGAGGTTTCTCTTAAAATACTGTGTTGCCATAATGACACCTGGTTTCGCCTGAAGTTAGCTATTCTCGAGCCTTCTCGAGCCTAGAGATAATCAATGCCTTTTTCTTATGGAAATGTTCATCTTAAGCTATGCTAATGTACTATGCCTTTACCCCAAACTCTGTCTCCAAGTTGGTTCCCCTCTTGGCCCAGAACCTACTTGACAAACCAGTATGGATATTGTTCCCCTAATCTATGTAAATGAAACTATTTGTATGGTGATCTGCCCTTCTTCAAGATTCAAGTTAATCATTTTATGGCCCAGGATAAACCATTTGGCACCAAGACTATCCCAAAATGCATCTTATGGGTGAGGGGCCTAGTGCCATTCTGAATTTTAAGACATTCCTTTCTTTCATTAACAGACTGCTAGTGACTATATAACACCCAGCTGAAGACTAGCAGGCAGGTACTCTTTCTACCCCCTTCTGATGCCTATGTCAGAAGCTTTCTCTATCTCCTTTTATTATTTAATAAAACTTTATTACACAAAAGCTCTGAGCGATCAAGCCTCGTCTCTGGCCCCGGATTGAATTCTCCTCCGGGGGCCAAGAATCCCGGTGTATTCGCGTGATTCAACAACAACCTTTCAGTAACATGGTCAAGAATCATTCAGACATCTACTAATTGCTTACTGCATGCTAAGGACTGTTCTAGATCAGCACTTCTCGAACCTTCTGGTCTCAGGATTCTCAAGAACTTTTATTTATTTGTGTTACATGAATACTTATCACACAGAATTTCAATCTCAGAAATTTTTAAAAAATACTTATTTACTCATTTAAAGATAATAAACACATTACACATTAAATAAAATTTTATTTAAAAAAAGCTGTATTTTCCTAGAAAAAACAATTTAGTAAGAAAAGTGGCATTGTTTCATATTTTGACAAATCTCCTTAACGACTGGCTTAACAGAGAACAAGTGGATTCTCATATCTGAGTCTGTATTTATTCTATCTACGGCAATACAGATCTGTTGCTGTTTAGTCGATAAAGTCGCGTCTACTCCTTGCGACTCCATGGACTGTAGCCCACCAGGTTCCTCTGTCCATGGGATTTCCCAGGCACGAATACTAGGTAGCTGTAAAACAGGAGTATTCTAGTAAGTGTGGATATTCTTCTGTGATACTATAATGTGGCGATGCAGTCTGAAAATTGTATCAATAAACTTATACTCTGATATAATAAAATTCACTAATCTACATTATATTCCACTTTCAATGGCTCTGTTTACCCATTCTAGATTTTTTAAGATCATGTATTAGTCATTTGGACAACAATGCTTCACTGAGTTCAACTGCAGGCCTTCCAATTGCAACACATTATACAATATTTTTCAAAATTACACTTGTTAATATTGCCACCCATCTTACCAGAAAGGCCTTAAGCACTGGGAAGCTAGCAAGCTCAGGGTAGCAAACAACTTTTTAAAATTCCGATTTTTCACTTGAAAGCCTAAATTATAACATTAGCAACAAATACTGCCAGTTGTTTTTCCTTGAAGGCAATACAAGAAAACATCTGCAATATTCAAGGCTGAATAAACACAGTTATTCAGTCTTTCTTCCAAGTAAAAATGATGTCACACACAAAGTAGCTAGTTCAGTTCACAACTCAAATAATTGAACAGTGCTTTCTCTGAAGACAACCTCTATACTTAGTACACTGCATGAAGCACTTTTGCAGATTTCTCATTTTTCTCTGCCAAAAACATTACAAAAAAGAAAGACAATAGTAACTAACTATTTATAAAAACGTTTATGAGGGTTTTATCCAAGAAATGCAAGATCGGGTTCAGTTCAGTTGCTCAGTCATGTCCGTCTCTTTGTGACCCCATCAACAGCAGCACGCCAGGCCTCCCTGTCCATCACCAACTCCCGGAGTTCCCCCAAACCCATGTCCATCGAGTCACTGATGCCATCCAACCATCTCATCCTCTGTCATCCCCTTCTCCTCCTGCCCTTCAATCTTTCCCAGCATCAGGGTCTTTTCAAAAGAGTCAGCTCTTCACTTCAAGTGGCCAAAGTATTGGAGTTTCAGCCTCAACATCAGTCCTTCCAATGAATATTCAGAACTGATTTCCTTTAGGATGGACTGGTTGGATCTCCTTGCTGTCTAAGGGACTCTCAAGAGTCTTCTCCAACACCACAGTTCAAAAGCATCAATTCTTCGGCGCTCACCTTTCTTCACAGTCCAACTCTCACATCCATACATGACCACTGGAAAAACCATAGCCTTGACTAGACGGACCTTTGTTGACAAAGTAATGTCTCTGCTTTTCAATATGCTGTCTAGGTTGGTCATAACTTTCCAAGATCATGTTAACATTTGAAATATCAATGCAATTCATCCTATTAACAGTTTTTAAAGAATAAACATGATCATATCAATAGATACAGAAAGACCTTATGACAAAACCCAACACCTGCTCATCCTAAAAAACTCTCAGACTATAAATAAAAGAAACTTCCTCAATATAAAAAAGGACATCAAGACATCAACAAACACCTACAACTATCACCGTACCAAAAAACAAAAGACTTAATCTCTCTGTAAGATCTGGAACGTGCCAAAGATGCCAACTCTCAGCACTTTTATTCAATATCATTACTGAAGTACACACTACAATAAGGCAAGGAGAAGAAACAAAAGGCACATAGAATGAAAATGGATAAGTATAACTACCTTTATCACATACTCTATTAATATCTATATAGAAAACCCTAAAGAATCTACAAAAAAGCTAAGGGAGTTCAACTAGTTTCTAGGATATAACATCTATACACAAACATCAACTGCATTTTAAATATGAGTGTAGAACAACTGGAAATTGAAATTTTAAACATACCATTTTCAAAAGCATCAAAATATTAAATATTTAGTATTAAAATGAAAACAAAAGATGCACAAGACTTGCGTGCTGAAAAATACAACACCCTGCAAAGAAATGTTCAAAGAAGACTAGAGAGATCTATCATGCTCAAGGATAAGAAGAGTCAATATTATTAAAATGTCAATTCTTCCCTAATTGATTTAGAAATTCAATGAAATCCCAATCAAAATCCTACCAGACTTTTCTGTAAAGATAACAAATTGAATCTAAACTCCATTTGGAAACATGGAGGACTTAGAATAACCAATAAATTCTGACAAAGAACAAAGTTAGAGGAACTGCACCTGACGTCAAGGCTTATCATAAAGCTATGCTAATTAAGAGAGTTTGATATTGGAGTATAAATAGAAGTCAAGAAATAAAAAAGTCCAAAGTAGACCTATACATATGTGGTGCAAAGGCAACTCATTAAGGAAAGGATAATCTTTTAACCAATGGTCTTGGATCAACTATTCCAAATCCTGAAAGATGATGCTGTGAAAGTGCTGCACTCAATATGCCAGCAAGTTTGGAAAACTCAGCAGTGACCACAAGACTGGAAAAGGTCAGTTTTCATTCCAATCCCAAAGAAAGGCAATGCCAAAGAATGCTCAAACTACCACATAATTGCACTCATCTCACACGCTAGTAAAGTAATGCTTAAAATGCTCCAAGCCAGGCTTCAGCAATATGTGAACCGTGAACTTCCTGATGTTCAAGCTGGTTTTAGAAAAGGCAGAGGAACCAGAGATCAAATTGCCAACATCCGCTGGATCATGGAAAAAGCAAGAGAGTTCCAGAAAAACATCTATTTCTGCTTTATTGACTATGCCAAAGCCTTTGACTGTGTGGATCACAATAAACTGTGGAAAATTCTGAAAGAGATGGGAATACCAGACCGCCTGATCTGCCTCTTGAGAAATCTGTATGCAGTTCAGGAAGCAACACTTAGAACTGGACATGGAACAACAGACTGGTTCCAAATAGGAAAAGGAGTATGTCAAGGCTGTATATTGTCACCCTGTTTATTTAACTTCCATGCAGAGTACATCATGAGAAACGCTGGACTGGAAAAAACACAAGCTGGAATCAAGATTGCCGGGAGAAATATCAATAACCTCAGATATGCAGATGACACCACCCTTATGGCAGAAAGTGAAGAGGAACTCAAAAGCCTCTTGATGAAGGTGAAAGTGGAGAGTGAAAAAGTTGGCTTAAAGCTCAACATTCAGAAAACGAAGATCATGGCATCTGGTCCCATCACTTCATGGGAAATAGATGGGGCAACAGTGGAAACAGTGTCAGACTTTATTTTTTGGGGCTCCAAAATCACTGCAGATGGTGACTGCAGCCATGAAATTAAAAGACGCTTACTCCTTGGAAGGAAAGTTATGACAAACCTAGATAGCATATTCAAAAGCAGAGACATTACTTTGCCAACAAAGGTTCATCTAGTCAAGGCTATGGTTTTTCCTGTGGTCATGTATGGATGTGAGAGTTGGACTGTGAAGAAGGCTGAGTGCCAAAGAATTGATGCTTTTGAACTGTGGTGTTGGAGAAGACTCTTGAGAGTCCCTTGGACTGCGAGGAGATCCAAGCAGTCTGTTCTAAAGGAGATCAGCCCTGGGATTTCTTTGGAAGGAATGATGCTAAAGCTAAAACCCCAGTACTTTGGCCACCTCATGCGAAGAGTTGACTCATTGGAAAAGAGTCTGATGCTGGGAGGGATTGGGGGCAAGAGGAGAAGGGGACAACAGAGGATGAGATGGCTGGATGGCATCACCGACTCGATGGACATGAGTCTGAGTGAACTCTGGGAGTTGGTGATAGACAGGGAGGCCTGGCGTGCTGCGATTCATGGGGTCGCAAAGAGTCGGACACGACTGAGCGACTGATCTGATCTGATTGGATCAACTGGGCTTCACAGGTGGCCCTAGTGGTAAAGAACCTTACTGCCAATGCAGGAGACATAAGAGACTCAGGTTTGATCCCTGGGTTGGGAAGATGCCCTGGAAAAGAGAATGGCAACCCAATCTAGCATTCTTGCCTAAAGGATCCCATGGACAGAGGAGCCTGGCGAGCTACAGTTCATGGGGTTGCAAAGAGTCAGACACGACTTAAGTGACTTAGCACGCATGCATGCACTAGATCAACTGGACAGACATATGCGAGGGAAAAAAAAGGAATCTCAAACATTATTGCATACCATATACAAAAATTAACCTGAAGTGAAACAGAGACCTAAATGTAAGAGCTAAAACTACAAAATTTCTAGAAGAGAACAGAAGATCTCAGTAATCTTGAGCTAAATAAGTAAAGTGAAGTGAAGTCGCTCAGTCGTGTCCAACTCTTCGCGACCCTATGGACTGTAGCCTGCCAGGCTCCTCCAACCATGGGATTTTCCAGACAAGAGTACTGGATGGGGTTGCCATTTCCTTCTCCAAAGAGTTAAATAAAGATTCATTAAATAGGATAAACTGCACAGTAAAAAAAAAATCAATAAATTAGAATTCATCAAAATCCTAAATGTTTGTTTCTCAAAAGATACTGCTAAGAAAAGTAAAAGACAAGCCACCAAGTGGGAGAAAACATATGTAAAATACACACCCAAGAAAAAAACTGTATTCAGAATAAATGACAGACTCTCAGAATCAAGTAAGAAGCAATTCATTTAAAGATTTAAACAGATATATTGCCACATAAAATGTACGGATGAAAAATAAACAGGAAACATGCCCCATATCATTGGTTCTAAGGGAAATTCAAATTAAAACCACAGTGAGAAACCACTACATACATCCACTAGAATGGCTAAGATTAAAAAGACCGATCCTAGCAAGTGTTATCAATATGTGGAGCAACTGGAATATTTTTATACTTCTGATGGGAGTATGACATGGAACACTCACTTTGGAAAAGTTTCTTAAAAAGTTAAACATAACACCTACCATATAACCCAGCCATTCCACTACTAAGCATTTGCTCAAGGAAAATAAAAGTGTGTTTCCAGACATAGACCTTACACAAATGTTCACAGTAGCTTTATTTTTAATAGCCAAAACCTTGCAACATCCAAATGTTCAACAAGCAAGTGGATTTTAAAAATCAAAGTATTTCCATAAAATGTATTCAACAATTTAAAAAAATGATGAATGCAATATGAATATATCTCGAAATCATGATGCTGACTGAAAGTAGCTAGACAAAAAATGTGCATAGTTAGATTCCACTTATATGAAATTCCAGAGCAGCCAAATATCATCTACAGTTTTATGCAGTAGGTCAGTAGTGCCTTTAGGCTGGTGGAGGGGAGAAGACTGACCACAGAGGGGCAAGGGGGACCTTTGGAGTGATGGAGATGTTTGTTATCTTAATTGGAGTGATGGTTTCACTGATGCTTACATGTGAAAACTTACTAAGTTGTGTTTTAAATATAAGCAGTTCATTATGCATCAATAAAGCTTTAATAAAACTCTAAAAGAAAAGATGACCCACTCCAGTACTCTTGCCTGGAAAATCCCATGGACGGAGGAGCCTGGTGGGCTGCAGTCCATGGGGCCGCTAAGAGTCGGACACGACTGAGCGACTTCACTTTCACTTTTCACTTTCATCATTGGAGAAGGAAATGGCAACCTACTCCAGTGTTCTTGCCTGGAGAATCCCAGGGACAGGGGAGCCTGGTGGGCTGCCACCTATGGGTTCATGAAGAGTCGGACACGACTGAAGCGATTCAGCAGCAGCAGCAGCAGCAGCAAAGGAAGATGACCAAAATTTAGGAGAGACATTTTCCTAAGAATACAATATAAAAGTAAATTTTGTTTGTTCTTTATTGGAAAGGCAAGGGAGAAGGAGTTAACTGTTCTTTAATAAAGTCAACAAAATATGTAAAATTAATAAGCAGAAACTTCCCCCAACAAACTATGAGACTACGAAAAAGAAACTGACAAAAACTGAAGAGAAGCTTTCAGACAATTTCTAGACTAAGCAAAAAAAGAACACAATTCAGAAAACTTTAATCAGAGTTTAGTTATCCAGAACAATAATTCTGATCCTAGAATTTCTCACTTAGTTCATTTTCCTAGACCAGTGTTTTCTAGACTTGGGGTAATGGATTAACCTCTCCTGAAGGAAAAAAAATTCTTACAGACTCCAGCATTGCCTTAAATTGGTTCTTTCTTAAATATGTATAAGAATACAGTTAAGTACAACTGACCCTTGACATGAGGTTTAGGGGCACTGATCCTCCACGAAGCTGAAAATTCACTTATAACTCTACAGCAGGCCCTCCATATCTGAGGTTCCAGATCCTTGGATTCAACCAAGGATTGTGTAGTACTGAAGTGAGTATTTAGTGAAAAAAAATCCACACGTATGCACACTCTCACAGTTCAAAGCCATGCTGTTCAAGAGTCAGCTGAATATATTCTTTTCCTTTACAGCTCCTCTACATTCACAAAATACAGTGTATCACTTAAAAACAAGCAAAAACGTTAAAGCCAATAAAAATGGAATCAATGTTCATTTAAAGTGATAGGTGAAACAGCACTGCTACAACTAATCACCAGTGCCAGGGTAAAAAAGTAGAAGCAACTATTTATGTGTTACATATGCCAGTTAATAGCTGAGAGTTTTTAATAATACTATTTTTCCTTTGTAAACAATGAACTGGTTTTAAATCACTGCTTTATTAATGCTGATGATAATGAATTTATTACTATATCCCCAAAGAAAATTCTAAAAAATCAAAATACTCAGAGAAAATATCATAAGCCTTATTGCAAATAAATATTACAAATTGGTATTTATAGAGATAAACAGGGATTCATGTAATATAACTGCTCACAAAAAGAGAACTCTGCATAAATAAAACATACATACACACATATATACACACATATATCCACCCACACAAGCATATACATACACACACCCACAACAGGCCACACGATCAGTCAACTCTGCCATCACTTTCTCCCTCCAAGCTTTCATAAAATATCTTATTCAGTGTGTACCATGACATTTATGAAGCCTTCACTTGCCCTCAACACATCATCCACATGAAAGCCCTACGTTCTTTTATCAGTTTGTGACAATTACAGTAATACACTGCTCAGTTGCTCTATGTCTTTTTCATTATTTAAATCCAAAGCTTCGTTATAATAAGAGTTCAGTTACTTAGAAATTCTATGAAGACAAGTTTCACCTGTAATTATCACTACAAAAGAAACTTTTAACAGCAAAAAAATTCAGTACAAATATAAAGACTTGATGGTTTCGAAATGTGGTGCTAGAGAGGATTTGTGAGTCCCTTGGACTGCAAGGAGATCAAACCAGTCAATCCTAAAGGAAATCAACCCTGAATAGTCAATGGAAGGGCTGACACTGAAGTTCCAACACTTGGGACACCTGATGCAAAGAGCCAACTCATTGGAAAAACCCTGATGCTGAGAAAGATTGAGGGCAGGAGGAGGAGGAGGCAACAGAGGATGAGATGGTTAGATAGCATCACTGACTCAATGGACATGAATTTGAGCAAAGTCCAGGCGAGAGTGGAGGACAAGGGAGTCTAATGTGCTACAGGCCATGGGTTGGCAAAGTCGGACACAACTTAGCAACTGAACAACATGAATGTAAAAGCTTAAAATGATTTTCTTAGTTTTACATTACTACATGTCAACCTAATACAGGTTCTAATGCAGCAGGTCTGTTTACTGTTTACATGTAGTCTCTTTGGAGACAATTAAACAACCATTCAAACACAAACAGAAACACAAATCTGCAATAGTCATTCAGATGACCCAGAGGTGCATATATTCTTTTATTTATAACATCACTAAGATGAAAAATTTAACAAAGTTAAAAAATTATCAGAATCATTAGATCCATTAGAGTCTAGAGATACCGCTCTAGAACACCTCAGTCAAAACCATGATAACAGCTATCACCTGTACTCAAAAGACTCCCCAAACCTCTAGTACCCTCATCTGTCCTGAACTCCTGACTTGAATATCCATTTTTTAAAATAAGATATTTGTACTTGTATCTACTGAAACTACTTTAAACTTTCCATGTACTTTTATGTCTGAACTTACTGTTCCACCCCAAACCTACTCTTCCATTTTCTCATACTGAAATGGATCCTCACTCAGTGAATGTACCTTTTTCTACCCAACCCCAGCCACAAACTTGAATAATCTCCCTTTCGCATACTCTTTTTATCCAATCTCTCTCCATGCTCTCCTCTTCCTCTATTGCCCCGATTTCAATTCAGGCTCTCAAAATTTCTCATGTACTAACGATTTTCCCACCTACTTTCTAAGAAGGATTTTCCTGTCATTTCTATTCTCTCCCACTTCACTTCCATAGCCACATCAAACAGTGAGTGTATTTAAGGCAGGGGAAGGGGGGTGGGGGGTGGGGGTGGGGGTGGGGGAAGCACACAGGCACACACACAGCCAAGGTCAATCAGGGACCAGAAATAATGAAGAGCTGAGCAAAGGTGGTAGCTAAGAAAATGGAAAGAAAGATGCAAAAAAATATTTGCTAGAAGTAACAGGATGACGGAATAGATAAGAGCTACTGCTGCTAAGTCGCTTCAGTCGTGTCCGACTCTGTGCAACCCCATAGATGGCAGCCCACCAGGCTCCGCCATCCCTGGGATTCTCCAGGCAAGAGTACTGGAGTGGGGTGCCATAAAGGCCTAACTAAATATGGAAATGAAAGAAGAACAAAGATTTAAAGAACCACGTAAAGAGACTGGAAGTATTAGCTCCAAATTTATGCCCTGAAAGGTAAAGATCATTTTAACTCTTGCCTCACAAATAGTTTACACCTTGAGTGACCTGAGGACAGTGATTCTATTTACCATAATAACCACAGAAGCATTCAGGGAAATAATAATGTGAATGTGCTAATTTTCAGGTTCCAATAAGATAACTATATGGGATTGTCCAGAATATAATTTTTTTTAAGCTGAGATTTGAAGTTCAAAAGTAGAGATGTTAATTTCAAAGGAATTAACCTGACAATGGACTCGACTTAGCCACTAAACAACAACATGACAATAATGTGAATATATAATGATATAACTCCTTTGGGAAACAAAACTACGAAACCTGAAATGTGAGTCTTGCGTCTGCTTATTAAGATACTGTATTAAAAATTTTAGTATGTTCTCTTAAGAAATTTGGTTTAAGTTGTTCCCTAACTAACACTGCTCCTAGGCATTTTAAGAAGTAAATGTTCCTCTTAAAATGAAAGTATTGTTTACTATAAACCTCAAAATTATTCCTACAAATGATTTTAAATAACATGTCCAGATCATAATCAAAAATAACCAAGCACATGGGAAACTAAACTCCATAAGCAAGAACTAGCAGAAATCAGAGAAAACAGAAGCAGACCTAAAAAGATTTCAGATACTTGAATTTCCAAACATATCCTATAAGACAACACAGACTGTACTTAAGGAAATAAAATAAAATAAAGATATCTACCAAGACAAGGAAATAATAAAAAGCTACAGAGACTTAAAACCAAATGGAATTCAAAAATAAAAATAAAAAATACAACAATTAAAATTAAATATCTAATCAATTGGTTCAACAGATCTCAGATAAAGGCTGAGAATATTCCAAAATGGAAGAAAGACATCAATCCATAAAAGTTAAAAGGCCTGTGAATCCTAAGCAAGATAAAAAATAAATCCACACTTAACCAAATTATAGTGAGCTTCAGAAAACCAAAGACAAATATAAATTCTTAAAAACTGCTACGGGAGAAAAAAAGAATAATTACCTTCAAAGGAGCAACAGTTACAAACTGACAGGTGACTTCTCAACATTAATAAAGGAAACCAGAAGATAATGGAATCAAATCTTCAATGTACAAAAAGAAAATTACTGCCAATCTACACTTAAACATTTATGGAAAAAAGACACTTACACGAATGAAGGCAAATAAAGAAATTACCTGACAACATGGAGAGGGTTCATCAGGAGCAGACTTGTACTAAAGAAATTTCTAAAGGACATATTATGGGGAAGAGGAGGGTTGATTCCAGCTGGAAGGCACAGGTTGCAAGATGGAATGGAAAGCAAATATGGCAAATATATAATTACCTCTAAATGAATATTATATAAAACAACAACATAATGACTTACAGTACTAAAAAAAACAACAACAGCAACAAATGGCATCTAAATCAGGGGTAAAGTTAATGGGGTCACTGCTCTGAAGTCCTTTTACTGCCTGGGAGGATGATGAAGCATTTCTTATTGATTAATGGTTTAGACTTGAAAAGGCAAGCAGATGTCAAAATTTCTAGGGTAATCAGTAAAAAAAATTTTTTTAATTTAAATAGAGAATAACTTCCAAACAACTAAAACAGGTTAAAAACAAAATGATGAAAAAACAAATCAATACTCTAACCACAAAGCAATTTTGCTGGTAATTAACAGCAAAAAGAAAAATACAAGAAAAACCCCTAAATGTTTGGAAATTGTGGTAGATTAAATACTGAGACAAATTCCTAAAATGGAGGAAATCTTCTCCCATCCTTGAATCTGGGCCAGGCTTGTGACTTGCTCCAGTCAACAGAATGTGTGGAAGTCTTTCTGCTTTCACCTTGACTTCTTGGAATGCTCACCCGAGACTACCATTTGAGCAACTGTTGAGCCTACTGAAAGATACAAAGTCACTAAAATGAAAACCAGGGCATCCCAGCCACCAGCCAGCACCAACTACCAGATACGAACCACAAAGCACAGCCAGTCCTCTACTGAATACAGCTCATAAGGGAAGCTAGACAAACCTGGCAAAGGAACTACTCAGAAATAACTGCTGGGATGGTGTGTTACAATTGACAGAAAGAGATTCACTTTTTCTTGTGAAAAGCCATGGGTCTAAGAAATTTTTCTAAATATTTGAAATGAATGACATATACATCAAATTATATGTTTACAAAATAAGAGTTTACATATCAAAAAAACCTGTGGGATGCAACAAAACAGTGCTTAGAGAACTTTATAACCTAAAATGCATACATTAGAAAAGAAGACTGAAAATTCATTATCTATCTGAACATTTGAAAAAGAACAAAATTAATTGAAGAAAATATAAATAAATGAAACAAAAGACAATAGAGGTAAAGCAAAACTAAGAGTCAATTTTTTTTAAAAAACTGACACATTTTACAATCATAGCAAGATTGATCAAAAAAAGGGCAAGGGCAATATAACCAGTATTAAAAATTAATCTATAAATGAGACGAAATTCTCATCAATATCCCAACATGCTGATTCTAAAATTTAAATAGAAATGGTGCCAATGCAAGAGTTGATAACTGAGGCACATTTCATATATGTATAAGATTCACTGCATGCATAAAGGTTCCTCCAAAGCATCTAAAAGAGTAGTAAATTCTTCTTTTCAAGGAGTAAATCAATAAGTTCATAATGACACTTAAGAAAAAATCATTGATCACCTTTGGAGAATAATAAGAAACTAATACATTATTGTCTTTTTTAATTGGAGGAAAATTGCTTTACCATGTTGTGTTGGTTTCTGCCATATAAACTGTATTATTTTAAAAACTAATATAGAAAAAAATATCTATCCTGCCTTTCCTAACTGAACTGTGTCACTGGATAACCAAACAGATGAAGAAAAGTTTCTTTTTATGGAAGCATTCCACCTTACAAAGGAAATAAGAACAGAATTCAAATATCACCATTTTGTAAGCCCTAATAAGCTCATTGTTCTAGGTATCAAATATCAATGGCTGCTCAAATTACAAAAAGAGAAACAACCAGACATTATATACCTTGCAACAGAGTATACCACATCAACACCTAGGAAGCATTCTTGTCCAAAAACCAAAATCTAAACTTGATCAAGCCCTTCGATTCAACTACCAATTTAGAGGAAATACAGAGAATGAGAAAAAATGACACAAGAGGCATAAGCCAGATTAGCAAACCTCTATAGGTGGAAATACCTGGTTGCTTCACCAAATAAACTATAATAAAGAAAAGGGAAAGAGAAAGGGCATGGGGACACAGAAATTAAGACACACTTGAACAAAAAAAAACCCCACAAACACAATTAAATTACAGTGCTCAGGAGTGTAGCTTTGGATGATAAAAATTATAAAGAAATACAAAGATGCCATTACCAGAGAAGTCAGGACTATAGAGGGAAGGGGCTGTGATTAGGAAGGGCCAAGTGGAAGGCTTCTGGGTGGATGGCAAAGATATTTCTTGACTTGGGTGCTAGTTATACAAAAAAAAAAAGACATTAATTCATATATGTATTTCATGCACTTTTCTACATTTTGTTGCATGCTGCTGCTGCTGCTGCTGCTAAGTAGCTTCAGTCGTGTCCGACTCTGTGCGACCCCATAGACGGCAGCCCACCAGGCTCCCCCATCCCTGGGATTCTCCAGGCAAGAACACTGGAGTGGGTTGCCATTTCCTTCTCCAATGCAGCAAAGTGAAAAGTGAAAGTGAAGTCGCTCAGTCGTGTCTGACTCTTAGCGACCCCATGGACTGCAGCCTACCAGGCTCCTCCGTCCATGGGACTTTCCAGGCAAGAGTACTGGAGTTGGGTGCCATCGCCTTCTCTGACTTGATGTCATAAGTAACATTTAAAGTGAGTTTTCAATTGCTGTTTTTTATAGTGTCACTCAAGAAACCTTAACTTAAGGCCTAACAGCAAAGTGAAGTCCTCAAAACCTCAGTTCTCTAAGAGAACAAAGTGATGTAGTTCAAATATGCTGCTGCTAAGTTGAAGTCAGTCGCGTCCGACTCTGTGCGACCCCATAGACGGCAGCCCACCAGGCTCCCCCATCCCTGGGATTCTCCAGGCAAGAGTACTGGAGTGGGTTGCCATTGCCTTCTCCGACATTTTGTTGTATAATGTACAATAAAAAAGCTTTCAAGATCTTAAACAGTATTTCACCATGACTATAATGTGCCCAGTGCCCAGTTGCTCAGTTGTGTCCACTCTTTTGCGACCCCATGGACTATAGCTCACCAGGCTCCTCTGTCCATGGGATTTTCCTGGAAAAATACTGGGTTACCACTACCTCCTCCAATGATTATAATACTTCAATACTAATGTACTATGACAAAACTGTTACTGTAACAATTAACTTCACTTTGAATTCAACGTAAGACTTCTTTCTAACCTCTGAATAATTCTTTCCTGTCCCTACCCCACCCCCAATGATTCTTGGCTGTTCTTTTGAATCTAAGCTCCCTTACTGAGTTTATGATTAATCTCTCTATCCAATTCTTTACTCCTTTTTTGTCCCCTCTGACCTCAATCCTGTGCTAACTGAACACTAATCAACCACAGTCAGATGACTAAAATTGCTGGTGTCGATAACATCGTTAATGTACTAAAATCGCTAGTCTGTGTATCATCATTAACATACTAACCCAGGTTGTTTCTCCAGGGCAAGATCAGATAACAGACCCCCAAGCCACGGACCACCTGGTCTGAGACTCCTAAGCTAGAACATCCTGACTCCCAAAACTATGATTAAGAAACGTCACAGATGATGATTAGGCCCATTCTCTTTGTTCTTCCCCTTTAAGACAATCTCCAACTCAAAAAACAAGATGGATCTGAGGACAGGCTCTCACTCCCCGGCCTGGCCCCTTGCAACAAACCCTTACTTGGCTGAAAACACCTGCTGTCAAGAGTCTGGCTTTCTGTGTCAATGGACGCATGAGGCCTTGCTTGGTTACAAATCTAAGTCAATCTGAAGGACTGATATAAATGTTTTACTCCGTCCTTTACCCTCTACATGGCTAATTCAACCATAAGAACTCTTATCATCAGGGGTCATTTTTACCTTTCTGATTACTCCCCAATAAAATAAACATAATAAAACAACTATCTCAAAAGACTGTTGTAAGGAATAAATGCAAAATATTTAAACCTATAATACACGTGCTCAATAAACAGTTAATAGTAATGTTACCAGCTTCATGTCTTGAAAGTCCTTCTTCTCGAATCGTAATTCCACCCACACCATGCCTTTGCTCATGCTACCTTCCCTACCTGGAATGCCTTTTACTCCTTATCTCTTAAGGTCAGGCACAAGACTGAAACCTCCCCAGGTAACAACCAAAACAATCAAACATTCTCAGCTCAGAGCTCTCTCCCACAGAATTATTATTAGACCAAACGTCTAATGATATTGATTTGTACAATACAACTTTTCTATGTATTTGCATTTCCATAAGACTGAGGTTAGAAATAACATTCATCAATTTTGTATCTCAGTACTTACCTAGCCTAGTGACACATAACAAGCATTCAGTAGAATGTACTGGATCAATGTTTTATTTCCTCCAACACTGAAACTTTCTTCAGTGATGGGGAAGTAGCTATTTTGTTGAGCCAGTGATAAAATACACAGAGAAATGTATTCACCCATCAATAGTTAAACTGTTAATTATCCCATCTATTAAAAATGGGGATCATTTCATTGATTCTCTGACACCTGCTTCCTAAACACCACATCTTGGGCATTACTGCAGGGGAAAGCAAATGTTTAAAATGTTGAATTAAATCTCATTTCCTGATACAACAAAACTGTATTCACAGGTAAATGGAGAAATAATATTTTAAATAAAATATACCAGATGTTTTAAACTAGAAATTCAGTGTGAAATGTTAAGACACAGGATTCTTTCAATAGTTGTGAGTTTCTTAAGAGCAAGAATTCTAATTCAATGTTTAATCTTCCCAAGTGCCCAATACAAAAGTAAAATGAAATAGGTCTTCTCCCACTATGGGATCCATCTGGGAAACAGGCCTACCTCACTCACTACTGTGTGTCCTCAGGAGCCACCACTGGGTGTTGAATGAAGGTACAGACTTGGATCATACCCCAGCTCTTGACAACAGGAGCTTTTGTTCATCTCTATGGACCCAGGACGACAGAGGATGAGGTGGTTGGATGGCATCACCGACTCGACGGACATGAGTTTGAGTAAGCTGTAGGAGCTGGTGATGGACAGGGAGGCCTGGCGTGCTGCACTCCATGCGGTCACAGAGAGTCGAACACAACTGAGCGACTGAACTGATAAACCCAGCATCTAACATGTAGCAGGCATGCAACATTTTATGAGTTAGTGCATGATCTTTGGGTTCCTTTCTTTGAGTGGTTCACTGATTCCCACGCCAACCTACGCCTCCAGTCCTTGTTCTGAAATGAGGAAAACATCTGACCGTACCTCAGTTCCTTCTTCTGCTATAACCTAAGTTCACTTCTAAGATACAATGAAGAGAGAATGATAGTGACACTGAATTTAGAGCCAGAAGACTGAGTTTGATGCAAATTATTATGAAGCATTTTTTACAAGCAAGTTGAAGATATGCAAAACACATGCATTTCACATAATTCATTTATTTTTAATGCCAATAGATAACTTCTTAAGCAGAGAATAAATCATATAACCCACGTTTATTTCTATTATTACAGTATCATTATAGCAGTGATTCACAGATATCAATATAGCTGAATGCTTTGATGAGCTTTATTTTCAGTTTTATACTTTATTAATCTAACTGCATTCATTTAGGACTGCTAATTATCCAAAGGACAACAAATGAATTAAAAAAAACAAACACCTTTAAGCACACTCACTAGTTTCACCTAGCAGGGCTTCAAACTATCTTAAATATGTGTAATAGTCCCCACAACTATTGGGAACAACCGATCAATTATCCAGAGCATTTTATCCTAATGCTATGGAAGGTTACATTCCTGACAGAGATGCCTAAAACAAAAGTTATTTCCTCATAAAAAAAAAGTTATGATAAAAGCCATATTCTTAACCAAGGGCCTTATGCCTAATTTTTTCTAGAAATGACTACACATGTCATTTTTAAACATCTCTAACATTCTGTAAAGAATCATTCCAAAAAAATAACAATAGAGAAATACACTACCCATTTTGAATAAAACCTAATTTGGTATATGTAACTCTATAAAGAAAATTACAAAGAGTGCCTATCTCTTCTTCACAATTCCAATTCAGTGAATTCCCTGGTGGTCCAGCGGTTAGGATTCCGCCTTTCCACTTCGGGGGGCACAGGTCTGATCCCTAGTCAGGAGACTAAGATCCTGCAGGCCATGTGGTGTGGCCAAAAATTGTAATTTCAGTTTCTATTCATTGCAGTAGAGTGGAAAGTGGTGATATTCATCATCCATGACGAAAAAAGAAAAGACCCCTCACCACTGACTCCAGCAGAAACATCACAGAGCAGGAAGGACTCTGGCCCTGATGCCTAGCCCTGTTGTCAGAAGGCCAAATCATCACTAGAAGAAAACATGTGAAAAGGAACCAGGTTAAAGATGAGAACCAATATAACACCCAAAGGGCATCATTTAAAAGAAAGGTTACAGTGCTACAAATATATTGTTCTATACTTAGTCCTATCCAATAACTTAATTTACTGACTAAATATACAGAAAGAATACTAATGTGCAGGATAAAAAAAATTTAGCAGGAAGTAACATGCCCAAAGATAACTTGTAAATACCCATACCCAGGTTTAAAAAAAAAAAAAATCAAACCAGCAAGTTGAGAAGGGGAAAGGAGGGAAACAATTGTGAAGGCTAAAATATGAGTAAAGAATACTTACTGCCACAATAATGAATGCAACTTCCCCTATTTTAACAAAAGCTTTGGATCTACAAAGCAGGTAACAACCTATTCCACCCGATCAGACCACACTTAGAATAATGAATTCAGTTTCAGACCTCCTCTTTAAGGGGCTGGGAAAAAGAGTATCGTATTCAGGAAGCAACAACTGAAAAACACTAAGGCCTGAAACCATGTCACATAAAAAGTAACTTAAATACTTTCCAACTCTGATTCAAAAGGTTTCTTTAGGGAAATTTTTGTGGGCATATTTTTTTTGTGAGGAAAATTTTTAGGAAGGCTCAATAATTATTGAGAACCTCACAATGGGATTTTTGCTGTCTGTTAGCAAGCAAAGGGAAAGTTAAAGTTATCTTTTATCCCTGGTGGCTCAGATAGTAAGAGCGTCTGCCTACAATGCGGGAGACCTGGGTTCAATCCCTGGGTTGGGAAGATCCCCTGGAGAAGGAAATGGCAACCCACTCCAGTACTCTTGCCTTGAAAATCCCATGGACGGAGGAGCCACGGACGGATGCTACAGTCCACAGGGTTGCAAAGAGTCAGACACCACTGAGCCACTTCACTTTATCTTCTGAGCTTTGTTCCAGCTACTGAGTTAGGACATTTCCTCATTTAATCCTCACAACTACTCAGTTAAGTAAATACTATTATTCATGTTCTACAGATAAGAAAACTGAGGCTCAAAGAAGTTGACTAATTGACCAAGATCACAGGTCTAGCAGACAGTTGAATAAAACCCTGAACCTGTATCTAACACCAATGACTATGTTTTATACTATACCAAGTGTCTCCATAACAAAGGTAAGTTTCACATGTAAAAATATGCATTCGTGCCAATTAAAATAAGTCTGCAACATTACTTTACCCCTCTAAAATAATCCCCCTATCAAAAAAATTCTAATATCCCTTAATGATGATTCAGTTCAGTTCAGTCGCTCAGTCGTGTCCAACTCTTTGCGACCCCATGAATTGCCACACACCAGGCCTCCCTGTCCATCACCAACTCCCAGAGTTCACTCAGACTCATGTCCATCGAGTCAGTGATGCCATCCAGCCATCTTATCCTCTGTCATCCCCTTCTCCTGCCCCCAATCCTTCCCAGCATCAGAGTCTTTTCCAATGAGTCAACTCTTCGCATGAGGTGGCCAAAGTACTGCAGTTTCAACTTTAGCATCATTCCTTCCAAAGAAATCCCAGGGCTGATCTCCTTTAGAATGGACTGGTTGGATCTCCTTGCAGTCCAAGGGACTCTCAAGAGTCTTCTCCAACACCACAGTTCAAAAGCATCAATTCTTCGGCGCTCAGCCTTCTTCACAGTCCAACTCTCGCATCCATACATGACCACAGGAAAAACCATAGCCTTGACTAGAAGGACCTTTGTTGGCAAAGTAATGTCTCTGCTTTTGAATATGCTATCTAGGTTGGTCATAACTTTTCTTCCAAGGAGTAAGCGTTTTTTAATTTCATGGCTGCAATCACCATCTGCAGTGATTTTGGAGCCCCAAAAAATAAAGTCTGACACTGTTTCCACTATTTCCCCATCTATTTCCCATGAAGTGATGGGACCAGATACCATGATCTTCTAACGATGATTAGAGAATTAAATTAGCACTCATTCATAGTATTCTATGGCACAATTCTTAAAAAGTAATATGTAGAACTTGTGTAGCTCCAGAATGTTTACACCTTTTCTGGAAAAGGAAAGGTATAAACTAAGGTATAAACTACACTAAGGAAAGCTTGTAACTTTCCTTCATTAATCCTATTTCTGGCAATTATTCCAAGGAAATAATTCAGCAGAGAGAGAAATGTTCACTCACAAATATATACAGTATTGTCCATAAAAATTACAGAAGCAATCTAGATATCCAATATTTAAGGGTAAAATAAATTATGATACAGTCACACAAAGGAGTGTTTATAGATTTATTTTAAAATATAGTAGAGGTTCATGTAAAAACACAAGAATGATGTCTATGCGTTAAAATGAAAGTAGCAAAGCATGCATACAGCTATGTAAAAATATGCATATAAATAATAAAGGTAATAAAAATAAAACAATATGTATATTATGGTGATGACATTATACATGATTTTCAATTTTTTATAACTGTTTTTAATGTTTTCACTCTACTGCTAACTATCAAAAGCAGGTTATAAAATATAATAATAATGATATTATTTTTATAAATTTCTAAGATATGCTTTACACATGCATATAGAAGCAGCCCAGCTCCTAAAGAGTTCATAATATACTTAAGGAGACAACATTTACATTTGTAGCAAGAAAAAAACTATTATTTAAAACAATAGTAACTAAAGCTCTAAGAAATGAGCATTTTAGAGGTAGTCATTTAACAAACTTTTTTGAGTGCCTACTATATGCCAGCCACAGCTCTAGCCACTGGACTTATAACAATGAACAAAACAAACAAAAATTTCTTGCCCTCATGGAACTTACATTCCAGCAGCAGAGATACAATAAGTAAGTTAATATGTGAATTAAATAAGCAATTGATAGTGCTAAGTGCTACGGAGAAAAATAGAGCCAAGAAAGCAGGCAGTGAGTGTGTATGTGAAGGATGCAATTTTACACTAAGTGCCAGTGGAGGGTCTCACTGAGAAGACATCTGCTAAAAGACTGAAAAATGGGAGAGAAAACAGTAGTGATAAATGAGGAAAGAGAATTACAGGCAGGGGAATGGCCATAGCAAAAGCCCTAAAATAGACTGCCTGGCCAATGATGCTAATGTGCCAAAAACTGAGACATGTATTTATTAAGCAGTCTGTACCCAGTTACCTGAAGCATACCACAGACAGCTACACAGTTCTGAGAAAACGAACTGCATCAGTTGGTTTCTGTATGTAGCTGCTTTTCCTGGCAAATCCTTTGAGATCTTCTTCACCTATAATTACTTAAGCATCTCCTTTTTATTCTGAGGATCCATATGGGGCCAACCCCTATAGCATCCAACAAAGCTAACAAATTTCTAACAGGGGGAATGAGACCCTTAGGGTGAACCATGAGAGTGGATGTTATAGGGGTGGCCCCCATATGGGAATGTCCAAGAAACTTGTAAATAAAAGAACTTCATTTTAAGCTGTTCTCTGTGTCATGATATGGTGCTTCCCCAATGGCTCAGAAGTCAAGAATCCTCCTGCAATGCAGGTGACCTGGGTTCGATCCCTGGGTTGGGAAGATCCCCTGGAGAAGAGCACTCCAGTATTCTTTCCTGGGAAATTCCATGGACAGAGGAGCCTAGTGGGCTAGAGTGCATGGGGTTGCAAAAGAGTCGGACACAACTGAGTGATTAAACAACAACAACACGTTGTGATATAATCCCTGCCACTACTTCCAAATTTTCAAAAACCTCTACACCAAAACCTGATTTGTGAATTTAGAGGAATCAAGGCAGATACCAAAATGACAGGCTCAAGAGACAAGATATAAGTGGAAGCTAAAATAGAGCAGAAACATAGAAGTGAAGCAAGGCATGACTAAGAAAAACACAGCTTTCTGAAACTCTTCAGAAACATTTGGCTATTCCTACCATCTACAGACTGGGGCTTTGAAAAAGACGAAGGACCACACCATAAGCTGGTGGACATGGCTACACTTTGATGGCCAACAACTAGATCACACTCAAACAATTAATAGATGAAACAAAAAAAGTACCTAAACACACGGTTCATAAGACTAAAGGGGAATGCTTATCATTCAGATTAAAAGTTGTTTAAAAACACTTCATGGAAAAGGTGACCTTGGCCTAACCTTTAAAGGATAAGAGTTGAAGAACAGAGAATATAGGAAGAGATATTCCAGGTACGGCTAAACCATGAATAAGGCTCCAAAGCCATGAAGCAGTGTGGCCTGTTCAGAAAACAGTGCAGAAACTGGTCTATTTGGAACAGGTAACGGAATAAAAGATTAGCCAGGTAAGGTGAGAACAGATAAAGGCAGATTCTGAAACCCAGGATGAGAAATCTGAACTCTGACAAGCATTCATGAGAAGAGAAAGAAAACTGCTTTGTTCTGCTTCTGCTCTTTGTTTTTTTTTAAGATCATAAAATAGTTTGGCAATGTTGACTGGTCCCTGCCTTGCCTTCTAAAACTGGCCCACTGATTTCCTACCCTCCCCTACCCCCAGTTCCTGTTATATAATCTCAGGCACACAACTATCACCTCTCTGAAGATAATGCCTTTAACTCATGTTTGTGCTAGTACCCCATCTCCAACTGCCTGTCAATTATCCTTAAAAAGTCTTCAACTATCCTGTATCATTTGTCCACCCTATAAATGCTTCTGAATGTCTATCCTGTGACATATGCAAACTAGGAATGTAAAGATAACTCAGTCCATAGCCTCCAGAAACTCACAGTCTGATGCAGACAGAAGCCAAGAAAATAAACTGGTACAATACAGAGCAGAGGAATGCTTAGCGCAGCATGAGAGCAGAGGACAACAACATCAGTTTGGAGATCAGGAAAAGACAGACAACATTTAAAAGAAAGTGCTAACTGAACTGAGTCATGAAGGAAAATACACATCAAAGGGTGGGAAGAAGTGGTGGGGATGAGAATGATTACAATTAGACGGCAACGGCTGGGCAGAGCTCATCCTGCTCAGAGACTATTAATTTCATATGGCTGGCTAAGTAGTAAAGGACCAGATCACGAACACCGTTCTCTCACGCTAAGAATTTTGTATTTTAGAATAGCTGAAGGAGTTGAATGATGAAATAACATGACCATATTTGTGTTTCTTAAAAAGAGCTCTTGTGGCAGTGGACACTGGACTGAAAGAGCACGACCATGCCTCATAAAATGCAACAAAAATCTGTTAAAGGCTTCTGTTAACATTCAATTTATCTCCAGTCATTCATTCCTACCCTCATTCTAGGCTTAGCTCATATCCTTCATAAAACCTTCGTTAACTCTTCCCAACCACATTAATCTCTTCTTTCAGAAATTTCTAAGGCCTGGCTGTCTGTACACTGCACTGTCATCATCTTACATTTTTAACTAATTCACACTTAAAGATGTCATATATTGTCTGAATGTACGTGTGACACATGCATACAAACACCTCCATCTCACAGCACCTAGTGTGGTAATACATTATGAAACAGATAATTCCTTTGAACTGAATACATGAGTCTCCTTTATCCATGAATAAAATGATTCCACTATTCTCCATATAAATAATAAACACATAAGATGTATGACTAATCAAAACTAGGGTGAAAAAGTTAGTACAGTGGTCATATAGAACAAATACAAGGGAACTTTCTGGGGAGATGAAAACGTTCTAATTTTGCAAAAGGAATGTGTTAAACTGTTGCATCTATTTATTTTAAAAATACACAGGATGTGTACAGCTCAATATATACAAATTTTACCTAAAAATCTTTAAAAAACAAGGGGTAGGGAGCAAGGAGCTATAGATGAAACAAGAATGGTAGAATGTTGACGGTACTTTTTGTGTAGAGTGTATGGGGGTCCACAAAATTATTCTGCTTACTTTGAATGTGTGTGAGATTTTCTGTAATAAAAAGTACATTTCTCCCAGTCAAATCATATATAACTAAAAAACTACTCAGAAGATTAAATTACTCATTCTCCCAATGTCTGGAATAATGTAACATTGTATCTTTTAAAGTGATTTCACTATCTTTATTACCTATCTGGTTCTAAGGAATATCTTCTAAGACAAATTTGTCAATAGCACAGACAAGCTATAAAGGTCAAGCAGTCACAATTTCCTTAATTAGGTGCTAGATAGTAAAGTTAATTAGCCCTGTTACCAAAGACACCCAAAAAGCCAGTAAAATATAAAGTTAGAATTTTCTAATCTTCAAACTATTGAAGGAGGAAACAGACAGAACAAGCTCCATCTTGAAAGCAGCACCCCATCTTGGGCCGGACTGTGGACTTTGAGCTATATGCCCAATATCTATGGAAACGACATACCAACTGGAAAACCAGACGCCCAGGATGTAAGAGCCCCAGGGCTCGTACCTAGCCTCTCAGTAGCCTAAAAGAATATCCTAATCATCTGTGTAACCAAATAGAATCATAAATTTTATTATGCTTATTGGGGTATAGCCACAGGCCTATTGATAACTGTCCACTGTTAATTACCTAGGCTTAAGGCATATGAATCACGGATTAACTTTGACTGTATCTTTCTTTTCCTTTGTTCAGACTAGTTTCAGGGAATTTGGGGAGGTGGGTTTGGGCACGTACACTTAAGAGTATATAAGGTTTTCACAAAAACTTGTCAGGGTTCTTGGCTAAGAGGAGACTCTGCCTTGGGCCTGCCAGTGTAATAACTGCACTCCACCATCTGCATTGTCCTTCTGAGTGAGTTTGTTTGCCGGAATGAGTGGCTACAACACTATGATGCCAAAGACGGCAACTGAAAGATATCCAAATGATTCTGGAAGTATATTATCCACAAAGATAGATTTGACACCATTCTTCATGACTTTAAAATAATTCAACCACTTTATCTCTGTAATTTAAAATTCAAGCTTATCTGCTCATAATTTGCATTTGCCTCCCACAAACTATTTAATGTGTAAAATAAAGATTTTCCTTAGTACTGTACTGCCAGCGCAAAAGATTAACAAGAATCTTTTATTTAGTAAATTAACTGCTGCATAGTTTAATCCCCTCCAAAGTTCACAAAATTTCTCAAAAAGAGATCTATAGAGCCTTTTACATTAATAATGAATAAACACCCAAAATTACTTACTAAGCCAGATTATATTGTTTTGCTATTATTGCTACTATTTCCCATCAGATTATGCTTAAACTTTCCCTTACTCAATTATCTATGGCCTTATTAATCAGGAACTACTTTAGCTGTGACTGGAAGGGACCTGAAGGACTTGGAGAGTGTTTCTGGGATGCTGACAATGTTCTTAATTGGGTGCAGATCTGAGTGATGATTACATGAGTGAGTTTCATTTGTGAAAATTCTTCAAGCCCTACACTTACATGTATTTTTCTACAAGTATGTAATTCTACAATAAAACGAAGTTTTTATTTTAAAGAAATCATAAAAGCAAGCCAGAGCTGTTAGGGCAGTCCTCAAATCCCCCTCTCCCATAATAAAACACCTGTTCCATGCCCTTAAGTACTTCTCCGCAAAAGTGTAATTCAAAGTTATTTTACAACATTCAACATTTTCTACTGGCATATTCCCAGATAATGCATAACTTCCATTTGCAACTGGGAGCTCAGAAAACATACAATCTCATCTAAAATTTTGTTTATATTTTCCAGAATAAGTAATTTTAAAAGCAAACTGGATAGAAGAAAAAGCTCTGTATTGTTCCGACGAAGATGCCAATCATTTTCAACTTTGTTAAGCAGATTTACGAAGGAAAAGAAGGCCACTACTTCAAACTTTAATAAGATAAAGAAATCAGGGACAGGGGAAGGTTTAGGAAGAACTTCATGGGAAGGAAGCCCACTTGTCAATGTTTTAAATCAATGTTTACTACTAATCAGATACAATAGGCAAACCAAAAGAGAAGGCAACAATACCTGCCCAAAGAAATGAATGAGATAAAATGTATGAAAACACTATGCCAAGATTCCATATGAAATACCTAATACTTTCCAGGCAAGCATGCTTGACATAGCCTTTTCTCATTCATTTGCTGAAGCAAATAAATTATATCTATAACCCCACAACAAGTAACTCAATTCTCTATTCCTTCTCTAATCTTATAATCTCCCAAAGTTAAATTTAAACATTAAAATTCTCGAGGGAGAAGCAACGGAGTATAATCAAAAGATCTCCTAACCCTTATCTAAAGCACACTTGCACCTTCCACCTGCGAATCAGGAAAGGGAACCTTGCCCTCCAAATACCTCGGAACCCATTCAGCCTTTTCGGCTGAAATGCCAGGGCGTCCACTGACCAACTCCAACGGACACCACTTTAGAAAGCAACTTTGCAAGTGGATCCGGGATAGTTCACGTGAACCATCCTAGCGACTTTCAATGGCAACTACTAAGGATTCATGCCAAACCTCACCCACTGCCTTAAACAACAGCCTCCAGCCTGTGCGTCCAATCCCCATCCTCAAATCACACATAAACGTCCACAAAGCAAATCCACTGACAGTCAGATGAGATGGCAAAACTACAACACACCCAGAAAGTTGATGCAAAAAAGGAGGTGGTGGAGTTGATGTAAAAAGGGGAGGATATGGGGGACGACTCCTCGGGTCAGAGGCACAGGTTTGCTAGCGGGTGCAAGAAAAAGATTCACACCCCCGGGGGCAGAGTGGGCAGCTGGACAGGCAGGCGGAGCGCAGGGAACACGGAGAACTCCCGCGTCGCGGGACACCCGGACACCCTGACATTGGAGCCCGGCAGCGCCCGCGGCCAGCCCCGGCTCCACTCGACCCCACGGGGCAAAGGGGATCGTCCGCCGGGCGAAGAAGAGCGCCCGGGGAGCTCCAGCTCGGGCCCGGGAAGGCGGCGCGGCCACGGGCCTTCTTACCTGTGCAGGCCGAGGGCGCGGCGCCGCTTGTGGAGCAGGCAAAGCAGCAGGAACGTGGCCCCCGCCAGCGAGGAGTTTCGCACGGTCAGGTACTTGCTGAAGGCCGCCATGGCACAGCCAGCACGAGCGAGACAGGGAAGGGATCGGGGACGCGGACGCGGCGGCGACTACCGTAGTGCAGGAAGCGCGAGGGAGACTGGGAGGAGAGGAGCGCGCGGAGGGAGGGCGGTGCCGACCGGTCAGGGCCGTCCCCTGGCGCGCGCCGCCGCGCCGGCCGCGCGCCGGAGCCCACCTTGGACTTTGGCTCGGCGGGAGCGCGCGCGGGCGCCTCTGGGCCGGAACAGACTAGCTCTGCGCACGCGCCTACCCTCCTGGGTTCGCCGAGCACGCGAGCGGAGAGACGCCCCCGAGGCTCTGTTTGCCGCTGCTCGCTCTTATCCCGCGGTCTCAGCCTTACCCCACCTCCGCGCGCGCACACGCACATGCACATGCACAAGGCTTTCACAAGAACTGGAAAAGCGGCCCTGGGCTGTGTCAGCGGCTTGGTGAGACTTGCCACTCCGCCTCCACTGTTGGGCAGTTACCAGCCTCTTAAAGGAGCCAGGAAGAAGGGGACCGGCCCCATCACAGATCCTTTACACAAAACTGAGGGCACAGTAATCCTTTAGAGGAAAACAACTGTAGGAAACTCTCAGAGGTGTACGGAAACGTGGAAAGACTGACTACAAATCAAAAGTCTTTTTCCAAGCCAGTGTTTTCTAAACCATAAATTATCACCTCTAGGGGATTATATATCGGTTTGGTAGATGGAGACCATCACTTTTTTTTTTTTTTTAATGAAATATAGAATAGAACAATCTCAGCGTGCTTTACGTGTAATGGAGTTGTTCTGAGAAATTTTTATACCAATCTTTTGGATCTATGTGCCCCGAGAAGTGAAACAAAATGTATTTCTTAATGTGGCTCTGATCAAACACATTTGAGAAACACTATTCTCTGCAGAGGGACATTCAGCCATAACAAGAGTGCATTGTGATCATGCTGGCCTTACTCCCGAAATCAGAAGGGCATTAGAGATTACAGCATTCTTCAGCTAGGGCCTGTGATACTGAAATCCTTAGCATTTAGACGGCTTTGTACAGTGACTAGTGAGCCCCTGTCTTTAGTTGAGGAAAGGAGAAAAAAGCAGGTGTGTCAATAAGAAAACAAGTTTGTATATTAAAGTAGCCCATTTGAAGTAGCCCATAAAACATTGGTTTCCTAAGGTGTTTTCTCAATTTAAATTGACAATTTCTTGATACAGATGACAAGAATCACTCAAGAAGGCGAAAGGGAAAATTACTAGTTCATTTAAAAATTGCATAGCACTGTGAAAGTGTTAGGAACAAGTGGAGAAAGTTTATCATGGAGTTTCTAGCAGTGAAGAAAGGGTATGCAAGGTTAGTCCAAAATATGTCTATTTAGTAAATAGATTTTATTTCAAAAAAAAGATATATTTAGGAAGTAGACTACAGATCAGAGAAAAGACAAGAATGATTCATTGGGCAAGATACTCTAAAAATACCCTTGTTCAAGACGCATCAGTGGACTTCCCTGGTGGCCCAGTGGATGAGAGTCTGCCTGCCAATGCAGGAAAAATGGGTTAGATCTCTGGTCTGGGAAGATTCCATATACCTCGGAGCAACTAAGTCCATGAGCCACAACTTCTGAGCCCAGATGCTCCAACTACTGAAGCCCACGTGCCTAGAACCCAGGCTCCTCAACAAGAGAAGCCAGGGCAATGAGAAGCCCATGCACTGCAATCAAGAGTAGCCCCCGCTGGCGGAAGGGATTGTTAGGGACTTTGGGAAGGTCATGTACACACTGCTATATTTAAAATGGACAACCAACAAAGACCTACTGTATAGCCATGAAATTAAAAGACGCTTACTCCTTCGAAGGAAAGCTATGACCAACCTAGACAGCATATTAAAAAGCAGAGACATTACTTTGTCAACAAAGGTCCGTCTAGTCAAGGCTACGCTTTTTCCAGTAGTCATGTACGGATGTGAGAGTTGGACTGTGAAGAAAGCTGAGCACCGAAGAATTGATGCTTTTGAACTGTGGTGTTGGAGAAGACTCTTGAGAGTCCCTTGGACTGCAGGGAGATCCAACCAGTCCATCCTAAAGGAGATCAGTCCTGGGTGTTCATTGGAAGGACTGATGCTAAAGCTGAAACTCCAATACTTTGGCCACCTGATGTGAAGAGCTGACTCATTTGAAAAGCCCCTGATGCTGGGAAAGATTGAGGGCAGGAGGAGAAGGGGATGACAAAGGATGAGATGGTTGGATGGCATCACCGACTCAATGGACATGAGTTTGGATGAACTCTGGGAGCTGGTGATGGACAGGGAGGCCTGGCCTGCTGCGGTTCACGAGCTCGCAGAGTCAGACACGACTGAGTGACTGGACTGAACTGAACTGATAGCACATGGAACTCTGCTCAAAGTTGTGTGCCAGCCTGGATAGGAGAGGGTTTGGGGGAGAATGGATACATGTATATGTATGGCTGAGTACCTTCCCTACATACTTAAAACTACAGCAACATTGTTAATCAGTTATACCCCAGCAGAAAATGTTTTTGGTGTTAAAAAAATAATTTTTGTTTAAAACTCAAAAAAAAAGAGTAGCCCCCACACTGCAACTAGAGAAAGCAAAGATGATCCAATGCAGCCAAAAATAAAATAAATAAGTAATTTTAAAAAGAAGCATAACTGATTCTTAATAATGAAATTAGTTAAATATGAGCTCAAATAATTTTATTCCATCATATAAATACCACCAGGGACAAATCTGTAACCCAACAAAGTTACATTTACTAATTTGCTGCAGCGGAGGAAACCACAGAGCAGAGGAAACCGAGGAATTATGGGTATGTCTCCAAAAAAGGGAGGAAAAGTGGATGATTATCATATTAGGGGAAAGAAAGAATTTAGGTAGACTAAATGAAACAGTACTTAATAGATTCAGAGCAAATCAGATCTATATGTAAAGGAATTAATATCAGACCTGCATCGAGAAGCAGACTAGGGGATCTGATTCTTGAAAGATAAGATTAATGTAGAATATGCGTGTGTGTGCTAAGTTCACTTCAGTCGTGTTTAACTCTTTGCACTCTATGGATTGTAGCCCACCAGGCTCCTCTGTCTATAGGATTTCCCAGGCAAGAATACTGGAGTGGGTTGCCTTTTCTTCCTCCAAGGAATCTTCCTGACCCAGGGATCAAACCCAAGTCTCTTTTGTCTCCTGCATTGGCAGGCAGGTTCTTTACCAGTAGTGCCACCTGGGAAGCCCCTCACTAATAGGAGTTCCAAACAATTTTCTGTCAACCTAGGATTTTAGAGAAGGTTCCTTAGTACTGTATCCTTCAATAATTAACCAAAGCAATTTTTTAGATTCATACTTTTAATTTTTTTTAATGTGATTTTATTGGGCAATCTCCAGGAGCTCTGATTTTTAAAGTATTTGAACTATTGAGAATAGGGAAGAGAGGGGTATATGGAGCTAAGGAATCTAGAAAACCTCTTGAATAGCCTCCAGCACTGTCCCAGGTGATTCTTGCTTCCTGGTATTCATACCTTTGGGTAATCTCCCACATACAAGGGCTGATGTGTGTGAACAAAAGATGGCAAAGGTGATACATGACTTCTGAGATTAGATCATGAACGGTGTTGTAGTTCCTGCCTTGGTCTCTCAGATTGCTGCTGCTGGAGAAGCCAACTGCTGCAAGGAACAAACAGCCCTGGGGAAGAATTGAGGACTTATGGCACCCCACTCCAGCACTCTTGCCTGGAAAATCCCATGGACGGAGGAGCCTGGTGGACTGCAGTCCATGGGGTCGCTAAGAGTCGAACACGACTGAGCGACTTCACTTTCACTTTTCACTTTCATGCATTGGAGAAGGAAATGGCAACCCACTCCAGTGTTCTTGCCTGGAGAATCCCAGGGACGGGGGAGCCTCATGGGCTGCCGTCTATGGGGTCACACAGAGTCAGACACGACTGAAGCGACTTAACAGCAGCAGCAGCCAAGAGCCAGCACCAGGTCACTGAGCCCTGGAAGCAGATCTTTCATTTCCAGTCAAGTCTCAGATGACTGCAGCCTCATGAGCCATCACCAGCTGGAACACTAAACCCAGATACCCCTGAATTCCTAGCTGACACAAGCTATGAGAATACATACTGATCGCTGTTTTAAACTACTGAATTTTGAAGTAATGTATTATGCAGCTGATGTGATTAGGGCTAACCCTTGTAAAATGGGTAGAGGAAAAGGACTTTAGGAGAAGATATAATAGGAGGAAAAAGACACAAAGACAAAAAGATACAGAACAGGAAGATGATTAAGTCTGGTGTGGATGGAGGTTCAAGAAGGGGTGTGAAATGACAGACGAGGATGCAATGTTTAATGGAAGGTCTAAAACACCAAGATAACCAGTTGGGACTTTATTCTATGTATAAAAGGGAGTATTGCAGGTTTAGGGGCCTCAGCTATCATTTAAGAAATGTAGTGTGTAGGATGGATTGAAGGAGAGTAGAGAGACCAGTTTGAACACTTTTGAAATAATCTAGATAAAAGGTCGTGGGCATCCGAGTGAGAGCAGCACAGAGCAAACAGGAAGGAAAGCACTTTGTGGATTCAGATTGGATGGAGATGGGTGAGATTGTTGTTTAGTAGGATCATTATTTAGTTATTTTTTAATTAACTCTGAAATTTCCAGGTTGAGTGCCTGAGAGGACCATAATATTTACCAAAAGGCAGAGGCGCAGAAATGGCACCTGCTTGTCAGGAAAGATAATGAGATGCAGATAAATGAATTCCTCACTAGTTCCTCATCACCAAGATAAATCCCAAGATTCTTAGCATCCTATTCAAAGGCAATTATATAAGCTCTGTCTACCTCTCTGAAGGGAGTTCCCTGGTAGCTCAGTTGGTAAAGAATCTGCCTGCACTGTAGGAGACTGGAGTTCAGTCCCTGGATTGGGAAGATCCCCTGGAGAAGAAAATGGCAACCCACTACAGTAATCTTGCCTGGGAAATCCCATGGACAGAGGAGCCTGGCAGGCTACAGTCCATGAGGTTGCAAGAGTTGGACACAACTTAGCAATTAAACCACCACCTCTCTGAATTCCTAACTTTGCACTCTTCCCCAGCCCCAGCAGCTATATTCTACCCCTGACCCAGGAGACAAATGCACATTCCTATTCCCCTCTGTGGTTTTCCCTTGAGTATGTTATTCCTTCTACTTGAAATACCAATCCCGTTTTGTCCTAACATACTTTAAAATGAAGCTTTGATGGTCTCCTACCCCAAACTATCTTTTCTGAAACCACTTCCCCAACACCATCCATCCCCACTCCCAGCAAAGTTAACCACTCCCTCCTTTGTACTACTTCTGTTTCATATGTAATTCTATTAATGTATAGCAGGTTAATGTATAGTAGTCATGAAATCAAAAGACACTTGCTCCTTGGCAAAAAAGTTATGACCAACCTAGACAGCACATTCAAAACCAGAGACATTACTTTGCCAACAAAGGCCAGTCTAGTCAAAGCTATGGTTTTTCCAGTAGTCATGTATGGATGTGAGAGTTGGACTATAAAGAAAGCTGAGCACCAAAGAATTGATGCTTTTGAACTGTGGTGTTGGAGAAGACTCTTGAGAGTCCCTTGGACTGCAAGGAGATCCAACCAGTCCATCCTAAAGGAAATCAGTCCTAAATATCCATTGGAAGGACTGATGCTGAAGCTGAAACTCCAATACTTTGGCCACCTGATGTGAAGAGCTGACTCATTTGAAAAGCCCCTGATGCTGGGAAAGATTGAGGGCAGGAGGAGAAGAGGATGACAGAGGATGAGATGGTTAGATGGCATCACCAACTCAATGGACATGAGTTTGAGTAAATTCCGGGAGTTGGCAATGGACAGGGAGGCCTGGCGTGCTGCTGCAGTCCATGCGGTTGGAAAGAGATGGACACAACTGAGCGACTAAACTGAACTGAACTGATAGTAGGTTATCAAGGAGGCAGATCTTAAAACTTTCTTTTAAGACAAACTGCTAGTCATTTCTCTGACAAAGTAAACTTCAAGTCACCAGGAACAGTTCATCTTTGCTTAGAAAAGAAACACTTGAAAGGCCCTTCTTACTGACACATTTATAGGAGTGTTTTATACCCATTGGATTGGGGAAAGTATGTAACAGGACATCTGGACAAGACCATTCCTCCAAATAATCCTAGTTAGCCCAAGTTGGTAATGGGAAAGTTTGCCTGGGATTGCCTCTTGGGAAGAAAGATTAAGATGTCAACCTCTTTGCTTTCCAGGTTCAACATTATTACAATCTTTTGATAGATTTAGATAGACTGAGATAGTCCTATCTCACAGCTTAGGATCCTAAAGAGAAACTCCCAGGTGAAATAGGAAGCCTGGGCTGGTGAACCAGTTCAACAACAGAGTCTCATGGGCGCAAGAGCTGTTTCCAGCACAGTCCTTGGCAAAGCCACGCATGGCCCATGTGCTCCATTGTGTCTGACTCTTTGCAGTCCCATGGACTGCAGCCTGCCAGGCTCTTCTGTCCATGGAGTTTTTCCAAGCAAGAATTTTCCATTTCCTACTCCAGGGGATCTTCCTGACTCAGGGATTGAACCTGCATCTCCTGCATTGGAGGCAGATTCTCTACCGCTGAGCCACCTGGAAAGCCCAGCTAAGCCATGAAAGCCATCTGAATTTAAATATATATATATATATATAATATAAATAAATCCAGTCATCTAGGAATACCCACATTCTTTGGGAACAGTATCCAAACATAGAAACACCTTGGGGATCCATGCTTCAGCTGCTCTACAAGCTGTGCACCCAGGATGTCATGACAGAGGAGCAAGGATGGTGAGGAAAGCCAACTCGCAATGGCAACACCAGCTAGTAGCCACAGATTTTTGGCAACAGTTTCCTGTCTTGTGTGGAGACAGAGAACTAACTTCTGTGAGCTGAATTAGCACGTGAAGTGAATTGGCTGAGAAAGGCAGTCTCAAAGATCAGGTACTGGGTTTCCTAATAAGGACCTAAACTGGTCAATTAACTGAAAAAATAAATGATGTGAAGTGATATGTGAGTATTACCGCAAACTGATGAAGCAGGTCATACTGATTACAAGCATACACACATGTGTGCATACTCAGTTGTGTCAGACTCCATGACCCCGTGGACCGTAACCTGCCAAACTCCTCTGTCCACGGGATTCTCCAGGCAAGAATACTGCAGTGGGTCGCCATGTCCTATTCCTGGGAATCTTCCCGACCCGGGGATCGAACCTACATCTCTTATGTCTCCTGAATTGGCAGATGGGTTCTTTACCACTAGTGCCACCTGGGAAGCACCCCCTACATACACAGTTGTGCTTTTTGTTTTCTGTGGAGTAGGTACATTCCTAAGCCCTGTATACTGTTGACACATAGCATACACATAGCAAATGTTTGTTAAATTGAGCAAATATTTTCTAGTGTTAACAGGAATACCCTGTGGAAAATGCCCAGCCAGTGATTACAAAATTAAGATCTAGTTCATAGGAGAAAAGATTAGTACTAAACATTTTCTCATTTGAAAATTTTTATTAATGACTGACCATGGGTCAAGAACTGAGGCCAATGGTGAGAAAAACAGAATAGTCCTCACCCTGAACAGATATTAAGCAAAAAATAAAATAATTATAAAATCCAAATACAGTAAGAGTTTCAAGTATACATTTAGAAAAGATATACGGTAGAGCTAGCGGTAAAGAACCTGCATGCAAATGCAGGAGACGTAAGGAGACATGGGTTCGATTCCTGGGTCAGGAAGATCCCCTGGAGGAGGGCATGGCAACCCACTCCAGTATTCTTGCCTGGAGAACCCCTGGTGGAATATGGTCCACAAGGTCGCAAAGAACTGGACACAACTGAGCGACTAAGCACACACACAGACATGGATTTAGAAGTCTTCTGTTTACAAACAGATGAATTCTTGGAATGGAATAAGAATTAAAAAGAAAAAGGGGCAGTTGAGAAGTGAAGCATAATCTTATGAAACACCTACATTCAGGGATAAAGGAAGGAAAAAGAGCTGGGGCAGTGAGAATAATTTATATGGTAGTATAGGAACACAGAGGCATGATACTCACAGAAGTCAAGATAAAAGAGAGTTCCAGAAGGGTATAGGATTAATTAATTCAGATTATTGGTAAGTATTGGAGATATATTCTTTTGTGAAGCCTTTCCTGAACTCTCTTGTCCTCTCTCCGGTGTCCCTAATGCACACTGTTCTGACTTTTGTGACAGCTTCTTTATAATGCTTATTCATGTTAATGGAAATAGCAAGGAAAGGAACCAAGTCTTATTTTTCTTTTTTTTTCTTTTTTGATGTGGACCAATTTTAAAGTCTTTATTGAATTTGTTATAATATTGCTCTGTTTTATGTTTTGGTATTTTGGCCCCAAGGCATATGGGATCTTAGCTCCCCCACCAAGGATCAAACCCGTACCCCCTGCTTTGAAAGTGAAGTTTTAAAACCCAGGTCTCCCAAATTGCAGGGGGATTCTTTACTGTCTGAGCCACTAGGGAAGCCCTTGGACCACCAGGAAAAAGTGAAAGTGTTAGTAGCTCAGTCGTGTCTAACGCTTTGTGACCCCACAGACTGTAGCCTGCCAGGCTCCTCTGTCCATGGGATTCTCCAGGCAAGAATACCAGGGTGGGTGTTATTCCCTTCTCCAGGAGATCTTCCCAACCCAGGGATTGAACCCTGGTCTTTTACATTGCAGGCAGATTCTTTACCACTGAGCCACCAGGGAAGCCCCTTATTTTTCTGTAACCCCATATCACCTCAATAAAAAAATTGGAACCATACCTCATACTGCAAACAAAAGAAACAGAATAATTTCTAAACTGCTCAAAGAATGAATAAAAAGAAAAAAGAAATTAAAAGAAACTATTAAAATCATTGAAAGAAAACAAAGAATTCCTCATGAAATAATTATAATCTTGACATGAGGAAGACCTCCACAAGTATTAAAATCCAGAAACTGTAGATGAAAATAATTGATACTGGCTACTAAAAATAATGTCATCTTGATAAAAAAACAAAACAAAACCATAAACTAAGCAAAAAGAAAACTGTAGGAAAAACCTGCACTTTATTTCTTACACTAGAGGTTCATTTTCCTAAAAGTACATCAAATCAGTAAGAAAAAAGCCACAGCTAAATAGAAAACTGGGTAAATAATATGAATAGTTCACAGAATAAAAAATTCAAATTTGAAAACTTTTATCACACATGATATGTGACACAAAACAAAGCAACACTAAAATACAATTTTCACCCACCAAATAGGCAAAGATCCCAAATTTTTAAAACATACTGTGTCATTTTTTAATGAATATTTCTGAGGGCCAGGCAAATTAGAGCAAACTGTAAGATAATTGGTCAAAGAGATCTCAGAGAGACAGCAATGAGTGGTCCTGAAGAGAGATCTTAGCTGCCTGTCCAGGGATTGAACCTGGGTACCCTGTATGAAAATCAGAAATCCTAGCCACCAGACCACAAGAGGCTATAGGCCAGAAGGAAAGTGTCCTTGGCTCTTTCTCCTGTTTGAAAGCAAGGCTGTTTCAAGGAGATAAAAACTGTAAAAACAGGTTCAACGTTTATTATTAGAGACACAGTTTGACACCTGGGAGAGCACATAGAAAATCAGTTTAAGTCAGAAGCAAGGCAGAAATGCACAGCCAGAGAAGAGTGTGGGCATCCTGAATGAGGAGCGCGGTACAAAGGAAATCTAAATCACTTACATAGGACAGTTCTTCTGAGATTTTGCTTACCTTTGGCAAATTATCTTGTTTCTTTTTTCACACCTGGTCCTAGGACCACCTCTCCCCCCAAATATGTGTGCACAAGTCTTTGCTAAGATGGATCCCACTGCAGAGGCCTATGGGTGCACGTCCATACTTATTACAGGGGTGGCACCCTCTTCCCTTTTTGACCTCCAAGAAGCCTTCCTGGGCAGGTGCAGACAGGGAAGTTTACCTTGACATCAGAAGTGGGCACCTTATCTCTTTACTTTAGCAGAGCTTAGCTTTTGCCGCTGGCTTTGTCCTTGGAGTGTCTGGTTGAGACCAAAGCTTCAATTTTACTGCACTTGACAAGCACCAGCTGTCCAGTCCAAGGGCCCATCTATCTCCTACCTCAAAAAGCTTTAAAATAGTCCCAAATATACATACTTTCTGACCTAGCAATTCATTTCAGAGAACTGATTCCATAGATTTACTCTCACATAGATATGATGCATCTTTCTGTAAGAGCAAGGAATGGGAATATTCTTTAATTCTATAATGTAATTATTCCTGTAATGTCATTCTTATTAATAATGGAATATTATACATGCACTAAAAGAATGAAGCAATTCTGTATGTACTATGATGGAATGATACTAAAATATAATGTTAACCAGGGGGGAAAAAGTTAGGAGTAGAATAATTTGTAAAATATGTTACCATTCATAAAAGTGTTTATAGATAAATATAATACCTTTAAAAGGATACTCATAAAGTTGATCATATTGGTCAGTTGCAGGAAGGGTAGAATGGAATTGAGAAGTAGGAAGAAAGATTTGCACTGAATAAATTTGTACCTTTTATGTTTTAACCATGTGAATATATCATCTAATACATTTCAGAAAAAAATTCAATGAGATGAAATTCATATAAGATAATATTACCTATTTTTAAATCAACAATTCAGTGGCCTTTAGTATGTTTACAATGTTATACAACTACAACCTCTGTCTAGATCATCATCATTTTCATTACCTGAAAAGAAAACCCCATACGCATTAAGCATTTCCACTGTTTCCCTCCCTCAGCTCCTGGCAACCACCAATCTTATGTCTCTATGGATTTATCTATCCTGGATATTTCATATAAGCAAAATCATACAATATGTGACATTTTGTGTCTGGCTTCTTCCGCAGAGCATACTGTTTTCCAGGTTAATCCACATTGTAGCATTCCTTTTTAGGACTGAATAATGTTACATTGTATAGACAGACCACATTTTATTTATCAACTAATGGAAGTTTGGATTGTTTCTACCTTTGGGCTACTGTGAATAATGCTGTTATGAACATGCATGCACAGTGTTAGCTAAAGTACCTGTTTTCAATTCCTTGGATGTATACCTCAGAGTAAATTGCTGGATGTATGGTAATTCTGCTGACATTTTTTGAGGAGTCACCAAACTGGTTTTCACGGCAACTGAACCATTTTGTGTTTCCACCAGCAGTAAATGAAGTTTCCAATTTCTCGACATTTTCACCAACACCTGTAATTTTTTGTTTTTTTTTTTTGTTTTTTTTTTAACCTGCTGCACCTGCTGCTGCTAAGTCACTTCAGTTGTGTCCAACTCTGTGCGACCCCATATACGGCAGCCCACCAGGCTCCCCCGTCCCTGGGATTCTCCAGGCAAGAACACTGGAGTGGGTTGCCATTTCCTTCTCCAATGCATGAAAGTGAAAAAATAAAGTCAAGTCGCTCAGTCGTGTCTGACTCCTAGAGACCCCATGGACTGCAGCCCACCAGGCCCCTCCGTCCATTGGATTTTCCAGGCAAGAGTACTGGAGTGGGTTGCCATTGCCTTCTCCTAGTGAGTGCAAATACTCATTGTGGTAATAATGTGCATGTTCCTAGGAACTAATGATGGTGAGTATCTTTTCATGTGTTTGTTAGCCATTTGTGTATCTTCTTTGAAGAAATGTCTGTTCAAGTCCTCTGTCCTTTAAAAATTGTCTTTTTGTTAAGTTGTAAGAGTTCTTTACATATTATGGATACTAGATCTTTATCAGATATTTGATTTGCAAATATTTTCTCTCATTGTTAAAGTTGTCTTTTCACTTTCTTGGTAATGTCCCTTAAGACACATTCATTTTTAATCAAGTCCAGTTTATCTATTTTTTCTTTTGTTGCTTGTGATTTTGGTGACATATCTACGAATCCATTGCCAAATCCAAGATCATGAAGATTTATCTGTTTTATCTTACAGAGTAAGTTTTACCTTTGACATTTAGACCTTTCATTAATCTTTAGTTAATTTTTGCACATTAGTGTGAAACTGTCTAATTTTTTCTTTATTCTTTTGCATGTGAACATTCAATTGTCCTAGAACTATTTTTGAACCTATTATATTTTTGAAATGGAATTTAAGTATGAAACAAATAGATAAACTTAGTCTTTTCAAGCTTTCCTCCTTTGGGGCGTGTCAATGTTTTGCAGTCTCTTACATGACTTAGGAGTTTTAGAGGCACCTTCCTGTATCAGTCCTCTGTGCTAGCTGTGATTGAAGCATTGTCTCAGCATGCACAGTTCCTTCCATGCCAGGAAACCTCGGATGAGGCTGGGATCTTCTGATCTAGTATTTAACTGACCTGGTACACTATGCAGCTAAGAACCCCCTTCCTCCTCCAGTCTTGGGCATGATCTTTTTATTTGTCTTCAAACTCCAATCTCAGTGTAAGCTTGGACAATCAAAAGTCATGAAGCCATCCTACCAAGCCCAAATGAAGCAATGAAGCAGAAGATTTCTTCTGTGAATGGGGAAGGGAAAGGGGAAATGATAGGGAGAAACATAAACTAATGCCTCAAGAAATTATCCTGCTACACATGTATTGGGAACGTACTTACAAGAAATTCAAAAGTAAGTAAGATAGCCCCTACCCTCTTGAAACGAACAACGTAAGGACAAATACAGGCTAGGGAATTATAAGGAGCCAAGTTTCTGATAACACTTATTTCTACACTTAAATTTTGCATTTATCCTCACTTCAGTTCTCCGTCTGGTACACTGTGCCCCACATTTGTATGCTCAGTTCCGATCATTTTTAAGCAAACCTTGATTCAAATAGCAGTTACAGTCGTTTTAAAAAATTTGTTTATTTTTGGTCGCGCTGGGTCTTTGTTGCTGCATGAGGGCTTTCTCTAGTTGCAAGGAGGAGGGGCTACTCTTTGTTGCGGTACGTGGGCTTCTGATTGCAGCGGCTTCTCTTGTTGTGGAGCACGGGCTCTAGCACTCGAGCTTCAGTAGTTGTGGAGCACAGACTTCGTTGCCCTGCAGCATGTGAAATATTCCTGAACCAGGGTCATGTCCCCTGCATTGGCAGGTGGTTTCTTCTCCACTGTACCACCCGGGAAGTCCATAGTTAAAGTTTTGATGCCCTATCTGACTGGCTAAATTCTCAGTCATCCATTTGTATAGGGGATCCAGTCAAAGAGACACAGTTATGGCCTCCATAATGATGTTTGACTCATTACTCATCTGGATACCACTTTATCCCTCTTTCAGAACTAACGTGCTGCCCTGACCCCAACTGGGATTAGACACTGTGCTGAGTCTTCTCAGGCCTCCTGTGTAGAAATAGAACTTTGCACAGTTGCTTGCCCAGCCTAGGGTCCTGCTCCACAGCCTCTTTGTTTGATGATCAGCCATTGTCTGATTCCTGGATTCTCTAGCACTGTGTGCTACCCACCAGAATGGAAACTTAAGAAGTTACTAAAATTTGATGTGTAATAATAAAGCCAGAAAGTTTTGAAATTAAAAAACTATAAAAAGGCCAAAGAACTCTTTATTATTTTTATTTATATAGATTTTTAACAACTGAAAATGTACACTGTTTTACCAATACAATTGACCCTTGAACAACACAAGATTGAACTGAATGGGTTCATTTTCATGCAAATTTTTAAAGTAAATATAGTACCTATATCTTCATTTTATAGGTCTTTAAATTAGCAAGTATGGGGGAAAGTTAGTGTTTGATAAGGGATCACAATATGTGTAATCAATATAACTAAAATGTGAGTCCTGATTCTATCCAAACCGACTGACTTACTTTGTTTACTTTAATGCTTGATATTTATTTTATATTTATTTGGGCCCTACTTTGTGAAACAATTACAAGAAGATGATTATTTAAATCATAATGATAGCTATGAGGGGGGAAAGCTATAAAAAGGCAAGCACGAACAGATTCTAAAGCTGATGCTGATGCTTTGTTCTAATTGAAGTATAGTTGACATACAATGTGATGTTAGTTTCAAGTCATAGCAAGACATATGTATCTATGTCTACTCTGTTTTAGATTATTTTCCCTTATAGGCTATTACAGAATATTGGGTAGAGTTCCCTGTGCTATATAGTAGGTCTTTGTTGATTATGTATTTTCTACATGGAAGTATCTATATGTTAAGCTCACACTTCTAAGTTATCCTTCCTTCTCTTTCCCCTTTGGTAACCTTAAGTTTGTTTTCTATGTCTATTGACCTATTTATTTTGTATATAAGTTCATTTGTACCATTTTTTTTAATATTCCACATGTAAGTGATATCATATGATGTTTGTCTTTCTCTGTCGGGCTTATTTCATCTAGTATGATCATCTATAGATCCAGCTATGTTGCTGCAAATGGTATAATTTTATTCTTTTTTATGGTGGAGTAGTGTTCTATTGGATCTATATGATTCCCCAGTGGCTCAGCAGTAAAGAATCTGCCTGCGATGCAGAAGCTGCAGGAAACTCATGTTTGATCCCTGCATGGGGAAGATTCCCCGGAGAAGGGCATGACAACCTACTCCAGTATTCTTGCCTGGAGAATCCCATGGACAGAGGAGGCAGGCAGGCTATAGTCCATGGGATCACAAAGAGTCAGACACGAATGAAGCAGCTTAACACATGCACACACATATATGTGTGTATCTTCTTTATCCATTCATCTGTCAATAAACATTTAATTTTTTAAAAATATCTGTATATTTCATTAAGCTGTGAGGGTCTTAGCTGTGGCATGCAGCATCTTCAATCTTCTTTGCAGCCTGTGGACTCTAGCTGCAGCATGCAGAATCTAGTTCCCTGACCAAGGAGTGAACTTGGGTTCCCATGCATGGGGAGTATGGAGTCTTCACCATTAAACTACCAGCCAAGTCCCAACATTAAGTTTTTAAAAAATGAAAATAGAGCTACCATGCGGCTGCTGCTGCTGTTAAGTCATGTCAGTCGTGTCCGATTCTGTGAGACCTCACAGAAAGCGACCCACCAGGCTCCCTTCCCTGGGATTCTCCAGGCAAGCATGCTGGAGTGGGTTGCCATTTCCTTCTCCAGTGCATGAAAGTGAAAAGTAAAAGTGAGGTTGCTCAGTCGTGTCCGACTCTTCGAGACCCCATGCACTGTAGCCTACCAGGCTCCTCCGTCCATGGGATTTCCCAGGCAAGAATACTGGAGTGGGGTGCCATTGCCTTCTCCAAGAGCTACCATATGATCTTTCAATCCCACTCCTGGGCATATATCCGGAGAACACCATAATTCAAAAGTACCCCAATGTTCACTGCATTGCTATTTACAATAGCAAGACATTGAATCAACCTAAATGTCCAGCAACAGATGAATGGACCTTTATATCTAGACCCATGGCCTGTTTACAGATGAAGAAACTAAATTAAGGAGAGGTGAAGTACCTTGGCCAATATTCTGTGATTAATTAGTGACAGAATCAGTATAATCTTCCCTGTTCCATTTTTTTTTTATTTCTGTACCTTTCTCACTTCTTTCCTCTTTAATACGGTTATATTAAGAAGACAGACCCTTTAAAAGTAATGTATTAATGTTACTACACACTTGAATTCAGATATTTCTATTTAAAGTTGTTAACTTGAGATTTTAATAAAGCAGGATTATTAAAAAAAATGAGATTCATTAAACAAATTAAGAAATTGCTAATTAAATAGTTATCGTTAATTAAACAGTTATAGCTAATTAACTATTAACTGTAACCATTTAATGATGCTGAAGCTGAAGCTCCAATACTTTGGCCATGTGATACAAAGAGACGACTCACTGGAAAAGATTCTGATGCTGGGAAAGATTGAGCAAAAGAGGAGAAAGAGGCAATCGAGGATGAGATGGTTGGGTTGGATGGCATCACTGACTCAATGGACATGAATTTGAATAAACTCCAGGAGACAGCAGAGGACAGAGGAGCATGGTGTGCTGCAGTCCATGGGTTCGCAGAGTCAGACACAACTTAGCAACCAAACAATAACAAATAGCTGATTAAATCATTTTAAAGAATACTCTACATAGGAAAACATTGACTTGACTACCAATCACTGATCATTAAGAAGGTTTTGATTGTTTTCTTTAAAATTGTTATTTATTTTCTGCTTGGAAGGTTAGGTTCATCTTTTGGTCTGTTCATTCTCTTGGTCTTAATTGTTTCCTAATATACCTGATAGCAGCTTTGTTCATAGTTTCATTTGTGCTACAATAATGGATGGCTGTTTTTCATTTTAACAAATATTTATTTATCTGACTGTACCAGGTGATAGTATACAGCCTTGACGTACTCCTTTTCCAATTTGGAATCAGTCTGTTGTTTCATGTCCAGTTCTAACTGTTGCTTCTTGACCTGCATACAGGTTTTGCAGGAGGCAGTTAAGGTGGTCTAGTTTTCCCATCTCTTTAAGAATTTTTCAGTTTGTTTTGATCCACACAGTCAAAGGCTTTAGCATAGTGAATGAAGCAGAAGTCGATTTTTTTTTTTTTTATTCTCTTGCTTTTTCTATGATCCAACAGATGTTGGCAATTTGATCTCTGGTTCCTCTGCCTTATCTAAATCCAACTTGTACATCTGGGAGTTTTTAGTTCACATACTGTTGAAGCCTAGATTGGAGGATTTTAAGTATGACCTTGCTACCATGTGAAATGAGCGCAATTGTATGGTAGTTTTTGAACCTTCTTTGGCATTTCCCTTTTTTGGGATTGGAATGAAAACTGACCTTTTCCAGTCCTGTGGCCATTGCTGTTTTCCAAATTTGCCTGCATACTGAGTGCAGCACTTTCACAGCATCATCTTTTAGGATGTGAAATAGCTCAACTGTAATTCCATCACCTCTAACTTAGTTCGTAGAAATGCTTCCTAAGGCCTACTTGACTTCACACTCCAGGATTTCTGGCTCTAGGTGAGTGATCACACCATCTTGGTTATCTGGGTCATTGAGATCTTTTTTTAATAGTTCTTCTGTATTCTTGCCACCTCTTCTTAATATCTTCTGCTTCTGTTAGGTCCTTGCCGTATCTATCATTCATTGTGCCCATCTTTGCATGAAATGTCCCCTTGGTATCTCCAATTTTCTTGAAGAGGTCTCTAGTCTTTCCCATTCTATTGGAAAAGCAAAGGAGAAAGGGAAAGATATACCCAACTGAATGCACAGTTTCAGAGAACAGCACAGAGAGAAAAGAAAACCTTTTTAAATAACATTCATATATACAAATAACAACCAGTTTAGAAACTATAATAGATGAGAAAACTCCATTAACAACAGCAATAAAAAAGAAAAACTATTTCAGAATAAACTTATTAATAAAATATTCAAAACCCATATGAAGAAAATTATAAAACATCACCAAAAGACACAAACATAGCTTTGAACAAACAGAAAGACATCCTGTTTCTTGGTTAGGGTGTTTCAACATCATCAGTATGTCAGTTCTCCCTTAGTAAACGGTACAATTTCAAGAAAAATCCCAGTGAGCTTTGTATGAAAGTGGATAAGTTAATTCTAAAGTTCATATGGGAAAATAAACACACAAGAGTAACTGAGAAGAAAAGATTTAACCCTTTCAAATATTAAAACATACTATAATGCATCTATAATTAAAAGTGATGCCATTGACACATGAATAGATAGACCAATGGAATAGAATAGAAAATCCAGAAATGGAGCCAACTGTGTATAACAATCTAGCATTTGATACAAGTAGTAACTCTCATCACTGGGCAAACATTATATACTTTTTAAAAATAAATTATATTCAGAGAACTGGATAATGATTTGAAAAATACATCATCTTAAATCCATTTCCCACATCATACACCAGAATAAATTCCAAATGTAAAAAATAAATTACACAAGTACTGCAAGAAAACATAGACAAATTTCTCTTTAACCCAGGTATCAGAAAAGTTTTTCTAACTGACTAAAAATCCAAATGCAATGAAAGGAAAAAATTGATAAATATAAGTAATAACAATAAAACTTCAATATGTCCTAAAGACAGTATAAGCAAAGTCAAAAGACAATGGTAAACTACTGATAGAAAAAAATAAAAATATTTGCAACCTACATTCCAGTTAATAACATTCCTAATTTATAAATAGTGTATGTATAAAACTTGAGGGGAAAATGAACAAATGACAAAAACCAGACAGTTCACAAAAAGAGATAAAAAACTGGTCTTTGAACATGTTGAAAAATGTTTAATAAGAGAAATTGGAGTATAAAGAAAGCTGAGTGCCAAAGAATTGATGCTTTTGAACTGTGGTGCTGGAAAAGACTCTTGAGAGTCCCTTGGACTGCAAGGAGATCCAACCAGTCCATCCTAAAGGAAATCAGTCTTGAATATTCATTGGAAGGACTGATATTGAAGCTGAAACTCCAATACTTTGGCCACCTGATGTGAAAAGCTAACTCGTTTGAAAAGACTCTGATGCTGGGAAAGATTGAAGGCAGGAGGAGAAGTGGATGACAGAGGATGAAATGTTTGGATGGCATCACTGACTCAATGGGCATGAGTTTGAGTAAACTCAGGGAGTTGGTGATGGACAGGAAGGCCTGGCGTGCTGCAGTCCATGGGGTCGCAAAGAATCAGACATGACTGAGTGACTGAACTGAACTGAAAAGACATTATTTAGGGTACATTTCTTACCCATAACATTGGCAAAAATTAAAAAGCTCAGCAATGTTACTCTGTGGCAAGAATTCAAAAGCTTAACAAGGTTACCCTGTGGCAATACTATGAGGAAAATGTTCTCACATATTTGTCCCTCATACATCACCATAGGAATGAAAAAAAATAAGAGAAGTTTGGCATAATTATACATACATATAATTATACATGCAATTTGCCTCTTGCCCTACTTCTAGGGATTAAGAAATCAGAGGAAATAGATCCACTTCCAGAAATACAAAACTGTATATGCACAAAATTCTTTCTTGTAGAATTATTTGAAATTGCAAAATAATGGAAACTAAGAAGACTCTTGAGAGTCCCTTGGACTGCAAGGAGATCCAACCAGTCCATTCTAAAAGAGATCAGTTCTGGGTGTTCTTTGGAAGGAATGATGCTAAAGCTGAAACTCCAGTACTTTGGCCACCTCATGCGAAGAGTTGACTCATTGGAAAAGATTCTGATGCTGGGAGGGGTTGGGGGCAGGAGGAGAAGGGGACGACAGAGGATGAGATGGCTGTATGGCATCACCGACTCTATGGACATGAGTTTGAGTGAACTCTGGGAGTTGGTGATGGACAGGGAGGCCTGGCGTGCTGCAATTCATGGGGTCGCAAAGAGTCAGACACAACTGAGCGACTGAACTGAACTGAACCCAAGATTCAAGTGTAGGACATTGATTGAAGAATCTTTGGCATGGGCACACAATGAATTCTATGCAGCTGTAAACAACAATAATAATAATAATAGAAAAGATCTCTGTAAATTGAAATAGCATAATTTTAGATGATATGACAGTTTTAAAAAGTAGCGCGGCTTATATAGGATATTACCTTTTATGTGCAAAAGAGGAAAAGTAAGGATACATACATATATTTGCTTATCTTTACAAAAAGAAACACTGAAGGAGAAACCAGATAATAATGAAAGTGATAGCACACCAGAGTGGGAGGAAATAGGGTGGAAGGCATGTGAAGAAGCATCCCTTCTCTGAGGTTACCTCCATGAATAGAAGAGCCTGGTGGGCTACAGTCCATGGGGTTGCAAAGAATCAGACATGACTGAGTGACTGAGCACACACACAAAATATGCATATGGGGTGTGTGCATATGTAAGTGTATGTATTTAAGTATGTATGTTTATATTTTTAATTCTGTCCACTGCAAGGACCAAGAAGCAAAGACACTGGTAGCAATGATTACACCCAATATCCAAATCTTGGTCTTTAATACCGTTCTTTGCTAAGTTGAACCAGGGCTCCTCAAAGAAATGATTAACACCAGGGATGGAGCAAAGTGGGTATTAGATGAACCTGAAACATCTAGTTATGCCAGAAATAAGGAAGTGATACGACAAAAATCATGGAGGAAAGAATGTCACAAGAATACGACATCCATCTTGAATAGACTCCTTTTGGCCAAATCTGGAATAATTTGTGTGCCAAAGTAAGTAATGAATTGTAAGCCATTGAGGAAATAGAAATTAATGAGTTTGTACCTACAATAAATAAGCAAATAAAATTGCAGAGGAAAGAGCTCTTGATTATCGTTGCATATTGAGAGCCAACTGGTAAGTGTAGAGGAGTTAGCAAGTTGGAAAATGATCATTTTGCCATAATCACAGTAAAGATTTTATCAGGTAAGAATCACCAATGATGCTAAATCTAGGAGGAGACTTTCATAAGGAATAGGATATTTTCTTGATTCTAAATTATCTCCCCCATAGACCACCTATTAGTTATAATAGAGAAAAACAGTAATTTTAGAGTGAATAAATTAGAAACATCTTGACTGGGAAATCCAAATTAACATCACCAATGCTGGACAGATGGACAGTTCATGCTTCTGGTTGTGCTACTCTGAGAAGGATATAGCATCTCACATGCAGTATTCCGGTCTGCATAATATGAATCTAATTGTGAGGAAATATTAGAACAACCTGAAATGAGGAACACTTTTTAAAAAAGAGAAGAGGTACCGATTTGTCAAATATATAGTGTCATAAAGACTTCAGAAAAATCTTTTAGGAAAAAAAGTCTTTAGAAATATTCCAGATTAAAGAAGCCTCATGAGAGGTGACAATGAAAAGCAACAGCTGACCCTAAATGGGATTTTTTTAAATTGGGGAAGTAGGGGACTTTGTTAAGGACATCCAGTTCGGCTCAGTTTAGTCACTCAGTCGTGTCTGACTCTTTGCAACCCCATGAACTGCAGCACTCCAGGCTTCCCTGTCCATCACCAACTCCCAGAGCCTGCTCCAACTCATGTCCATTGAATTGGTGATGATATCCAACCATCTCATCCTCAGCCGCCCCCTTCTCCTCCTTCCTTCAGTCTTGCCCAGCATCAGGGTCTTATCCAAAGAGTCAGTTCTTAGCATCAGATGGCCAAATTTTTGGAGTTTCAGCTTCAGCGTCAGTCCTTTCAATGAATATTCAGTATTGATTTCCTTTAGGATGGACTGGTTGGATCTCCTTGTAGTCCAAGGGACTCTCAAGAGTATTCTCCAGCACCACAATTCAAAAGCATCAATTCTTTGGCACTCAACTTTCTTTATGGTCCAACTCAGTTAAGGACATTACTGAGTTAATAACTGACAAAATTGGAATACAATTGATAGATTAGAGTATTACATTGATGTTAAGTTCACTGAAGTCAGTAACTATACTATGACCATATTAGAGAATATCCACATTCTTGAACTTTTTAGGAGTAAAAGTCTGTAATTTTCAAGCAAAGGACCTTCAAATGGTTCAGGAAACACACACACACAAATGTAAAAGCAACATTTATATGGTTACAATAGACAAATCTGGATAAAGAGTATTTGAGTGTTTTGTTTGCAAGTTTAATTTTTTTTTATTCAATTTTAATTAAAAAAAAATTATACATGTGTTCCCCATCCTGAACCCTCCTCCCTCCTCCCTCCCCATACCATCCCTCTGGGTCGTCCCATTGCACCAGCCCCAAGCATCCAGCATCGTGCATTGAACCTGGACTGGCATCTCATTTCATACATGACATTTCACATGTTTCAATGTCATTCTCCCAAATCTTCCCACCCTCTCCCTCTCCCACAGAGTCCATAAGCCTGTTCTATACATCAGTGTCTCTTTTGCTGTCTCGTATACAGGGTTATCGTTACCATCTTTCTAAATTCCATATATATGTGTTAGTATACTGTATTGGTGTTTGTCCTTCTGGCTTACTTCACTCTGTATAATAGGCTCCAGTTTCATCCACCTCATTAGAACTGATTCAAATGTATTCTTTTTAATGGCTGAGTAATACTCCATTGTGTATATGTACCACAGCTTTCTTATCCATTCATCTGCTGATGGACATCCAGGTTGTTTCCATGTCCTGGCTATTATAAACAGTGCTGCGATGAACATTGGGGTACACGTGTCTCTTTCCCTTCTGGTTTCCTCAGTGTGTATGCCCAGCAGTGGGATTGCTGGATCATAAGGCAGTTCTATTTCCAGTTTTTAAAGGAATCTCCACACTGTTCTCCATAGTGGCTGTACTAGTTTGCATTCCCACCAACAGTGTAAGAGGGTTCCCTTTTCTCCACACCCTCTCCAGCATTTATTATTTGTAGACTTTTGGATCGTAGCCATTCTGACTGGTGTGAAATGGTATCTCATAGTGGTTTTGATTTGCATTTCTCTGATAATGAGTGATGTTGAGCATCTTTTCATGTGTTTGTTAGCCATCTGTATGTCTTCTTTGGAGAAATGTCTATTTAGATCTTTGGCCCATTTTTTGATTGGGTCATTTATTTTTCTAGAGTTGAGCTGTAGGAGTTGCTTGTATATTTTTGAGATTAGTTGTTTGTCGGTTGCTTCATTTGCTATTATTTTCTCCCATTCTGAAGGCTGTCTTTTCACCTTGCTAATAGTTTCCTTTGATGTACAGAAGCTTTTAAGTTTAATTAGGTCCCATTTGTTTAGTTTTGCTTTTATTTCCAATATTCTGGGAGGTGGGTCATAGAGGATCCTGCTGTGATGTATGTCAGAGAGTGTTTTGCCTATGTTCTCCTCTAGGAGTTTTATAGTTTCTGGTCTTACATTGAGATCTTTAATCCATTTTGAGTTTATTTTTGTATATGGTGTTAGAAAGTGTTCTAGTTTCATTCTTTTACAAGTGGTTGACCAGATTTTCCAGCACCACTTGTTAAAGAGATTGTCTTTAATCCATTGTATATTCTTGCCTCCTTTGTCAAAGATAAGGTGTCCATATGTGCGTGGATTTATCTCTGGGCTTTCTATTTTGTTCCATTGATCTATATTTCTGTCTTTGTGCCAGTACCATACTGTCTTGATAACTGTGGCTTTGTAGTAGAGCCTGAAGTCAGGTAGGTTGATTCCTCCAGTTCCATTCTTCTTTCTCAAGATCACTTTGGCTATTCGAGGTTTTTTGTATTTCCATACAAATTGTGAAATTATTTGTTCTAGCTCTGTGAAGAATACTGTTGGTAGCTTGATAGGGATTGCATTGAATCTATAAATTGCTTTGGGTAGTATACTCATTTTCACTATATTGATTCTTCCAATCCATGAACATGGTATATTTCTCCATCTATTAGTGTCCTCTTTGATTTCTTTCACCAGTGTTTTGTAGTTTTCTATATATAGGTCTTTAGTTTCTTTAGGTAGATATATTCCTAAGTATTTTATTCTTTTTGTTGCAATGGTGAATGGAATTGTTTCCTTAATTTCTCTTTCTGTTTTCTCATTATTAGTGTATAGGAATGCAAGGGATTTCTCTGTGTTGATTTTATATCCTGCAACTTTACTATAATCATTGATTAGTTCTAGTAATTTTCTGGTGGAGTCTTTAGGGTTTTCTATGTAGAGGATCATGTCATCTGCAAATAGTGAGAGTTTTACTTCTTCTTTTCCAATTTGGATTCCTTTTATTTCTTTTTCTGCTCTGATTGCTGTGGCCAAAACTTCCAAAACTATGTTGAATAGTAATGGTGAAAGTGGGCACCCTTGTCTTGTTCCTGACTTTAGAGGAAATGCTTTCAATTTTTCACCATTGAGGATAATGTTTGCTGTGGGTTTGTCATATATAGCTTTTATTATGTTGAGGTATGTTCCTTCTATTCCTGCTTTCTGGAGAGTTTTTATCATAAATGGGTGTTGAATTTTGTCAAAGGCTTTCTCTGCATCTATTGAGATAATCATATGGTTTTTATTTTTCAATTTGTTAATGTGGTGTATTACATTGATTGATTTGCGGATATTGAAGAATCCTTGCATCCCTGGTATAAAGCCCACTTGGTCATGGTGTATGATCTTTTTAATGTGTTGTTGGATTCTGATTGCTAGAATTTTGTTTAGGATTTTTGCATCTATGTTCATCAGTGATATTGGCCTGTAGTTTTCTTTTTTTGTGGGATCTTTGTCAGGTTTTGTTATTAGGGTGATGGTGGCCTCATAGAATGAGTTTGGAAGTTTACCTTCCTCTGCAATTTTCTGGAAGAGTTTGAGCAGGATAGGTGTTAGCTCTTCTCTAAATTTTTGGTAGAATTCAGCTGTGAAGCCGTCTGGACCTGGGCTCTTGTTTGCTGGAAGATTTTTGATTACAGTTTCAATTTCCATGCTTGTGATGGGTCTGTTAAGGTTTTCTATTTCTTCCTGGTCGAGTTTTGGAAAGTTGTACTTTTCTAAGAATTTGTCCATTTCTTCCTCGTTGTCCATTTTATTGGCATATAATTGTTGATAATAGTCTCTTATGATCCTTTGTATTTCTGTGTTGTCTGTTGTGATCTCTCCATTTTCGTTTCTAATTTTATTGATTTGATTTTTCTCCCTTTGTTTCTTGATGAGTCTGGCTAATGGTTTATCAATTTTATTTATCCTTTCAAAGAACCAGCTTTTGGCTTTGTTGATTTTTGCTATGGTCTCTTTTGTTTCTTTTGCATTTATTTCTGCTCTAATTTTTAAGATTTCTTTCCTTCTACTAACCCTGGGGTTCTTCATATCTTCCTTTTCTAGTTGCTTTAGGTGTAGAGTTAGGTTATTTATTTGACTTTTTTCTTGTTTCTTGAGGTGTGCCTGTATTGCTATGAACTTTCCCCTTAGGACTGCTTTTACTGTGTCCCACAGGTTTTGGGTTGTTGTGTTTTCATTTTCATTCGTTTCTATGCAAATTTTGATTTCTTTTTTGATTTCTTCTGTGATTTGTTGGTTATTCAGCAGGGTGTTGTTCATCCTCCATATGTTGGAATTTTTAATAGTTTTTCTCCTGTAATTGAGATCTAATCTTACTGCATTGTGGTCAGAAAAGATGCTTGGAATGATTTCTATTTTTTTGAATTTACCAAGGCTAGCTTTATGGCCCAGGATGTGATCTATCCTGGAGAAGGTTCCATGTGCGCTTGAGAAAAAGGTGAAGTTCATTGTTTTGGGATGAAATGTCCTATAGATATCAATTAGGTCTAACTGGTCTATTGTATTGTTTAAAGTTTGTGTTTCCTTGTTAATTTTCTGTTTAGTTGATCTATCCATAGGTGTGAGTGGGGTATTAAAGTCTCCCACTATTATTGTGTTATTGTTAATTTCTCCTTTCATACTTGTTAGCATTTGTCTTACATACTGCGGTGCTCCCGTGTTGGGTGCATATATATTTATAATTGTTATATCTTCTTCTTGGATTGATCCTTTGATCATTATGTAGTAACCTTCTTTGTCTCTTTTCACAGCCTTTGTTTTAAAGTCTATTTTATCTGATATGAGTATTGCTACTCCTGCTTTCTTTTGGTCCCTATTTGCATGGAAAATCTTTTTCCAGCCCTTCACTTTCAGTCTGTATGTGTCCCCTGTTTTGAGGTGGGTCTCCTGTAGACAACATATGTAGGGGTCTTGTTTTTGTATCCATTCAGCCAGTCTTTGTCTTTTGGTTGGGGCATTCAACCCATTTACGTTTAAGGTAATTACTGTTAAGTATGATCCCGTTGCCATTTACTTTATTGTTTGGGGTTCGAATTTATACACCATTTTTGTGTTTCCTGTCTAGAGAATATCCTTTAGTATTTGTTGGAGAGCTGGTTTGGTGGTGCAGAATTCTCTCAGCTTTTGCTTGTCTGAGAAGCTTTTGATTTCTCCTTCATACTTGAATGAAATCCTTGCTGGGTACAATAATCTGGGCTGTAGGTTATTTTCTTTCATCATTTTAAGTATGTCTTGCCATTCCCTCCTGGCTTGAAGAGTTTCTATTGAAAGATCAGCTGTTATCCTTATGGGAATTCCCTTGTGTGTTATTTGTTGTTTTTCCCTAGCTGCTTTTAATATTTGTTCTTTGTGTTTGGTCTTTGTTAATTTGATTAATATGTGTCTTGGGGTGTTTCGCCTTGGGTTTATCCTGTTTGGGATTCTCTGGGTTTCTTGGACTTGGGTGATTATTTCCTTCCCCAGTTTAGGGAAGTTTTCAACTATTATCTCCTCAAGTATTTTCTCATGGTCTTTCTTTTTGTCTTCTTCTTCTGGAACCCCTATGATTCGAATGTTGTAGTGTTTAATATTGTCCTGGAGGTCTCTGAGATTGTCCTCATTTCTTTTAATTCGTTTTTCTTTTATTCTCTCTGATTCATTTATTTCTACCATTCTATCTTCTAATTCACTAATCCTATCTTCTGCCTCTGTTATTCTACTATTTGTTGCCTCCAGAGTGTTTTTAATTTCATTTATTACATTATTCATTATATATTGACTCTTTTTTATTTCTTCTAGGTCCTTGTTAAACCTTTCTTGCATCTTCTCAATCCTTGTCTCCAAGCTATTTATCTGTGATTCCATTTTAATTTCAAGATTTTGGATCAATTTCACTATCATTATTCGGAATTCTTTATCAGGTAGATTCCCTATCTCTTCCTCTTTTGTTTGGTTTGGTGGGCATTTATCCTGTTCCTTTATCTGCTGGCTATTCCTCTGTCTCTTCATCTTGTTTAAATTGCTGAGTTTGGGGTGTCCTTTCTGTATTCTGGCAGTTTGTGGAGTTCTCTTTATTGTGGCTTTTCCTCGCTGTGTGTGGGTTTGTACAGGTGGCTTGTCAAGGTTTCCTGGTTAGGGAAGCTTGTGTTGGTGTATTGATGGGTGGAGCTGTATTTCTTCTCTTTGTTCAGTCGCGCTGTGGGGAGGGAGGGAGGGATGCTGCAAACAAATAACACTGGCGTGCACTCGCAGTGCCTCAGCCACACTGGGTCTGCCCCCGCTCACGGCTCGTGTAGCCTCCCTGCCCACACTGCTCGGGCTCTAGGTTGTTCCGCCGGGAACAATCCGAGGCTGGCCCTGGGTTGCATGTACCTCCCAGGTCCAAGCCACTCAGGTTCAGGCACTCGGGTAATCCTCAGAGGCGCAGACTCAGTTGGGCCTGAGTATTGTGCTCTTCCCAGGTCCGAGCAGCTCAAGTGATGAGGTGTTTGGCGAGCGCCAATGCTGCGACTTATCGCCTCCCCGCCACTCGGTTATCTGGGTGTAAAACCGGCGCACCTTCTCAGGCAGATGTTAACCGTCCAGACCCCCAAAAAGTTTTAGTTAGCAAAGAAGCCTGCTTACAGTTTTATAGATAATGTCTCTCTGGGACTGCGATTGCCCCCTTCCGGCTCTGGCTGCCTGTCACCGGAGGGGGAAGGTCTGCAGCCGGCTAACTCTGTTCAATTCTTTGTTCCGTGCGCGGGCCTGGCGGTGTCTTAGGTTGGGGCTGGCTTTTCGCGTGGTAGATATCCCACAGTCTGGTTTGCTAGCCCAAATTATTTCGCTCAGATAGTGCTCAGGGTATTCAGGCCAGATTCTTACTCTAAGCGATGCAGCCCGCGCTGCGCCTCCCTGCCCAGCCCCCACTTGCTAATGGCGCATGCAGGCGTCTGCGCTGCTTCTCCGCTGGGGGAGTTACCATAGGACTCGCAATCTTCGAGTTTTAATTGTTTATTTATTTTTTCTTCCTGTTATGTTGCCCTCTGTGCTTCCAAAGCTCGGCACAGATTCGGCAGTGAGAAGGTTTCCTGGTGTTTGGAAACTTCTCTCTTTTTAAGACTCCCTTCCCGGGACGGAACTCCGTCCCTCCCTCTTTTGTCTCTTTTTTTGTATTTTATATTTTTTCCTACCTCCTTTCGAAGAGTTGGATTGCTTTTCTGGGTGCCTGATGTCCTCTGCCGGCATTCAGAAGTTGTTTTGTGGAATTTACTCGACGTTTAAATGCTCTTTTGATGAATTTGTGGGGGAGAAAGTGTTCTCCCCGTCCTACTCCTCCGCCATCTTGGCTCGCAAGTTTAATTTTTGCTACTATTCATAAGTTTGAAATTATTTGTTAAAAGAAGTTTTTAAAAAGAGGAAATTTAAAGAATAATTTGAGAATATCCATAGCAACCTTGTTCATAACATCCTAAAACTGGAATCCCCTGTGCCCATCGACAAGAGAATGAGTAAATAGACTGCAATATAGCCAAATCATGAACCTCAGCAGGGAAAAGGAAGAACTACTGATAAGCACAGCGATATGAATATCCAAAATGCTGGATGAAGGAAGATACATGCACACACACACGCGCACACACACACATGCGCTACTTGAGTCCGTGAATATGAAGTGCAATAACAAGCAAGATAACAAAAGCAATAACAAAAATACATGTATGAAAGAAGTCAGAAAATGGTTGTATTTGGAAGTGGGGTAAAATCGACAAGAAGGAGCATGAAGAAGCTTTCTGGGGTGACAACATATTCTCCATTTTGTTTGGGGTGGTGGTTTCATGGGTGTTTACAAATATCAAAACTCATCAAATTGAACACTTAAGATCTGTGCCTTTTGTGGTCTGTAAATGGTAATTCCAACTAAGTGAATAAATATGAATGAATAAGCAAACAAATTAATTGTTGTTTTTTAAAGGAAGATAACGTAAGGTAAATTTCAGGTTGAAAGAGAAGTTAAATATCCCTGGAATTTGTTCCAGTACTAAGAGCATTAGGTACTGAAAAAGACCTGGTTTTTCTAAAAATAAGAAAGGGAGATAATTCATCTCAAGAAGACCCAGGGTATCTGAAAATATGGAAGGGAAATAATTTGTCTTAACCTTCCCTCAAACAACCTTTAGAATATTTAAGAATTCCCTGTGGGATCTATGGCTAATTTCAAAACATAACTTAACCAGTTTGTTAACCTCAAACAATGCATATATTGCTAAACTTGGGAGGATGTCCTGATTTTGCCACTGGGTTGTTTTTTTTTTTTTTTTTTTTTTTTTGTACATATAAAGAATGGCATGTCTTCATAGGGGCCTGTTAGGGCATCTTCTCTTGGTTAGCCCACGCTTGTCACCAACCAAGGCTGCAACTACATGTGTAGCTGAGTTCCACCAGTCCAGATATCTGTCTTTAAGCTGTACAAAAAGGAATTCATTTTATTCAAATAACAAAAGGGATTAGTTCGCAAAAACTAAACTGCAAAATGGACATAATGTTGAATATCTACACCATTTTTCAAGCACTCACAGCTATAATCATACACAAAGATTTTTTACAACCCTGCATGACATAACACAGAAAATAAGAATCACCCCCTTCTAGCACATGACTGCCCCTTTATCTACAGCTACAGAAGCTGAGGCCAAAACGTTCTACTTAACACCTCATCGTTGTTTTACTGGTAGTCCGTTTCGTCAGCTCAGATCAGATCAGATCAGTCGCTCAGTCGCATCCGATTCTTTTCGACCCCATGAACCGCAGCACGCCAGGCCCCCCTGTCCATCACCAACTCCCGGAGTTTACTCAAACTCATGTCCATCGAGTCGGTTATGCCATCCAGCCATCTCATCCTCTGTCATCCCCTTCTCCTCCTGCCCCCAGTCCCTCCCAGCATCAGAGTCTTTTCCAATGAGTCAACTCTTTGCATGAGGTGGCCAAAGTACTGGAGTTTCAGCTTTAGCATTATTCCTTCCAAAGAAATCCCAGGGCTGATCTCCTTCAGAATGGACTGCTTGGATCTCCTTGCAGTCCAAGAGACTCTCAAGAGTCTTCTCCAACACCACAGTTCAAAAGCATCAATTCTTCGGCGCTCAGCCTTCTTCACAGTCCAACTCTCACATCCATACATGACAATAGGAAAAACCATAGCCTTGACTAGACGAACCTTTGTTGGCAAAGTAACGTCTATGCTATCTAGGTTGGTCATAACTTTCCTTCCAAGGAGTAAGCGTCTTTTAATTTCATAGCTGCAGTCACCATCTGCAGTGATTTTGAAGCCCAGAAAAATAAAGTCAGCCACTGTTTCCACTGTTTCCCCATCTATTTCCCATGAAGTAGTGGGACCAGATGCCATGATCTTCGTTTTCTGAATGTTGAGCTTTAAGCCAACTTTTTCACTCTCCACTTTCACTTTCATCAAGAGGCTTTTGAGTTCCTCTTCACTTTCTGCCATAAGGGTGGTGTCATCTGCATATCTGAGGTTATTGATATTTCTCCCAGCAATCTTGATTCCAGCTTGTGTTTCTTCCAGTCCAGCGTTTCTCATGATGTACTCTGCATATAAGTTAAATAAACAGGGTGACAATATACAGCCTTGACGAACTCCTTTTCCTATTTGGAACCAGTCTGTTGTTCCATATCCAGTTCTAACTGTTGCTTCCTGACCTGCATACAGATTTCTCAAGAGGCAGATCAGGTGGTCTGGTATTCCCATCTCTTTCAGAATTTTCCACAGTTTATTGTGATCCACACAGTCAAAGGCTTTGGCATAGTCAATAAAGCAGAAATAGATGTTTTTCTGGAACTCTCTTGCTTTTTCCATGATCCAGCGGATGTTGGCAATTTGGTCTCTGGTTCCTCTGCCTTTTCTAAAACCAGCTTGAACATCTGGAAGTTCACGGTTCACATATTGCTGAAGCCTGGCTTGGAGAATTTTGAGCATTATTTTACTAGCGTGTGAGATGAGTGCAATTGTGCTGTAGTTTGAGCATTCTTTGGCATTGCCTTTCTTTGGGATTGGAATGAAAACTGACCTTTTCCAGTCCTGTGGCCACTGCTGAGTTTTCCAAATTTGCTGGCATATTGAGTGCAGCACTTTCACAGCATCATCTTTCAGGATTTGGAATAGCTCACCTGGAATTCCATCACCTCCACTAGCTTTGTTTGTAGTGATGCTTTCTAAGGCCCACTTGACTTCACATTCCAGGATGTCTGGCTCTAGGTCAGTGATCACACCATCATGATTATCTGGGTCGTGAAGATCTTTTTTGTACAGTTCTTCTGTGTATTCTTGCCATCTCTTCTTAATATCTTCTGCTTCTGTTAGGTCCATACCATTTCTGTCCTTTATCAAGCTCATCTTTGCATGAAATGTTCCTTTGGTATCTCTGATTTTCTTGAAGAGATCTCTAGTCTTTCCCATTCTGTTGTTTTCCTCTATTTCTTTGCATTGATCACTGAAGAAGGCTTTCTTATCTCTTCTTGCTATTCCTTGGAACTCTGCATTCAGATGTTTATATCTTTCCTTTTCTCCTTTGCTTTTCGCTTCTCTTCTTTTCACAGCTATTTGTAAGGCCTCCCCAGACAGCCATTTTGCTTTTTTGCATTTCTTTTCCATGGGAATGGTCTTGATCCCTGTCTCCTGTACAATGTCACGAACCTCATTCTATAGTTCATCTGGCACTCTATCTATCAGATCTAGGCCCTTAAATCTATTTATCACTTCCACTGTATAATCATAAGGGATTTGATTTAGGTCATACCTGAATGGTCTAGTGGTTTTCCCTACTTTCTTCAATTTAAGTCTGAATTTGGCAATAAGGAGTTCATGGTCTGAGCCACAGTCAGCTCCTGGTCTTGTTTTTGCTGACTGTATAGAGCTTCTCCATCTTTGGCTGCAAAGAATATAATCAATCTGATTTAGGTGTTCACCATCTGGTGATGTCCATGTATAGAGTCTTCTCTTGTGTTGTTGGAAGAGGGTGTTTGTTATGACCAGTGCATTTTCTTGGCAAAACTCTATTAGTCTTTGCCCTGCTTCATTCCGTATTCCAAGGCCAAATTTGCCTGTTACTCCAGGTGTTTCTTGACTTCCTACTTTTGCATTCCAGTCCCCTATAATGAAAAGGACATCTCTTTTGGGTGTTAGTTCTAAAAGGTCTTGTAGGTCTTCATAGAACCATTCAACTTCAGCTTTTTCAGTGTTACTGGTTGGGGCATAGACTTGGATTACTGTGATATTGAATGTTTTGCCTTGGAAATGAACAGAGATCATTCTGTCATTTTTGAGATGGCATCCAAGTACTGCATTTCGGACTCTTTTGTTGACCATGATGGCCACTCCATTTCTTCTGAAGTCTTCCTGCCCACAGTAGTAGATATAATGGTCATCTGAGTTAAATTCACCCATTCCAGTCCATTTTTGCTCGCTGATTCCTAACATGTCGATGTTCACTCTTGCCATCTCTTGTTTGACCACTTCCTATTTGCCTTGATTCATGGACCTGACATTCCAGGTTCCTATGCAATATTGCTCTTTACAGCATCAGACCTTGCTTCTATCACCAGTCACATCCACAGCTGGGTATTCTTTTTGCTTTGGCTCCATCCCTTCATTCTTTCTGGAGTTATTTCTCCACTGATCCCCAGTAGCGTATTGGGCACCTACTGACCTGGGGAGTTTCTCTTTCAGTATCCTATCATTTTGCCTTTTCATATTGTTCATGGGGTTCTCAAGGCAAGAATATGAAGTGGTTTGCCATTCCCTTCTCCAGTGGACCACATTCTGTCAAACCTCTCCACTATGACCCACCAGTCTTGGGTTGCCCCACGGACATGGCTTAGTTTCATTGAGTTAGACAAGGCTGTGGTCCTAGTGTGATTAGATTGACTAGTTTTCTGTGAGTATGGTTTCAGTGTGTTTGCCCTCTGCTGCCCTCTTGCAACACCTACCCTCTTACTTGGGTTTTTCTTACCTTGGGCATGGGGTATCTCTTCACGGCTGCTCCAGCAAAGCGCAGCCATTGCTCCTTACCTTGTACCAGGGGTATCTCCTCACTGCCGCCCTTCCTGACCTTCAATGCGGGATAGCTCCTCTAGGCCCTCCTGCGCCTGTGCAGCCACGGCTCCCTGGACGTGGGATTGGTCCACCAGGCCACCGCCCCTGACCTCGGGCATGGGGGCGTGGGGTAGGTCCTCCCAGCCGCCGCCCCTGACCTCGGACGCTGGGTAACTCCTCTCGTCCCGGCCCCTGGCCTGGGGCGTGGGTTGCTCCTCCCGGCTGCCACCCCTGACCTCGGACGCTGGGTAGCTCCTCTCGGCCGTTCCTGCGCTGTCGCAGTCTGGTACTCTCGGCGGCTGCCGCTGACCTCGGACGTGGGGTAACTCCTCTTGGCCGCCGCCCCTGGGGCATGGGAGTCCTCCCCTCTTCTGCCCCTGACCTCGGACGTCGGGTGGCTCCTCTTGGCCGTCCGTTTCATACTCACCCATATTTGGGTTGCAGGTTGATCTGAGCACATGCCTTTGAACTAAACACCAGGAAGTAAAAAGAAAAATGATCTGGGAGTTTTGAGTCTGAGTTCCACCTCAAGTTAGTCATAACAAAACTTATGTGGCCTTAATCTCTGATTCTCAGCTTTCTCATATGTGAAATAGGTTATTCTGAGGATGGGGCTTGGAACCATAACCTACTGGGCCAAATAAGGACCTACCAATAGGGATAAAGAAACTACAGATGTCAACAAGATCTTACATGTTCACAAATGCAAACAACTAGGGGAGAATTGTTTTTCACATTATACCTTTCTTTTCCATTAAACAAAAATGTGTGTGTATTGTATACATTATAAAAATACAAAAAAATATATAAAATAGAGAAGTTTTGGACAACTTGATTTCTAAATTCTTTATTATATAAAATGTTTATCATTTTACCAGAAGGTGTTACAGCAGGGGGAAAGAATGTATGAAAAATACATTATACAACTGCATGGGGATAGGAGAAGAGCTGGTCTAAGTGATTTGGGAAAAGAGTGTTTTTTACCGGAAACTGTAAGACTAAAGACAAAAAGAACTGATGAAAACACTGATGTGTTTTACTTGGTAAATGTGTGGCACACAAGAGTACGGTTTAGCAATTCTGATACTGGTTCTGATACAATTCTGATTCAAGTATACTAGGGGTAAACAGAACCAAGTAAATGGTAAATAATGGAAATCATGGTTTTCATTGCCAGAGAAAGCAAGTTACAAATAAGCAGAGAAGGAAAGGCTAGAATGAACCCTGTGGAATTTGGTGAGTCAAAGATATCAGCATAAACTTATATACATAGATAGGTAGATAGATAGAAATGATACAGAAATAAGAAGAGCTTCATTGACCAAACTTGGAGGAATTTGAGCAATAAAATCAATAGAAATATTGTTGGGCTATAACTTAAAGAATAAAATAAATATCTATTCCATACTGATATAAGTAATTGATAAAAATGGAGAAGAGAAAACTCTTCCTTATAGAAAAATTCCAAAATTCCAAATAATAAATGTAGAAGGAATGAGGGCAATAGAAAAATCACTATTTGAACACCACAGTAATAATTACTGTGGGCAAGATTCAAGGATGTATGCTAAAACTAGTAAGTGAAGATTTAAGGAGAAGCAGAATAGTTGCAAAGCCTCAATGTATCTTCCCCCTAGAATTTATTAAATGCTTTAGTGGTTTTAATATATGTCCACACATTCTTTAATATGCCTCCCTCCAGAAGATGTCATTTATTTCCCCAGATCTTGCGTGTCCACTGGACTTCGACTTCTGATGAATATAACATGGAAACAGGAAAAATGACAGTGCAGAAACCCAGCAGACACCACGTAACCAAGTGATCACCGGTAATGAGTTGATTAGTACATGTTGATATCACGAATCTTTGATATGATGCAATGAGAAGGGTGCTTTTTTGTGTGGTATTCTTAAAAAAACCCACAACCTCAGTCTACTCATGAGGAAACATTAGACAAACTCAAATTGAGGGACCTCTACAAAATATCTGGTCAGTGCTCTTCAAAAGTGTCAAGTTCATGAAACACAAGGAAAGACTCATCCCAGGTTGGAGGAGACTAAAGAGATATGGTGACTAAATGCAGTGTGGAATCCCACTGAATACAGGAGCAGAAAAAGCATAAGTGAGGAAAGTGGTGGAACTCAAACACAATCTGTGATTTTGATAATAATGCTGCACAAAAGTTGATTTCTCAGGCTTTGATAAATACAACACAAATGTAATAACAGGAGGGGAAGATAGATAAAACATGCAAGAATTCTCTGTACTGTCTTTGTAACTTATCTCCGCACTGTGTACCTTGTCTTTGTACTATCTTTGTACTATCTCTAAATCTAAATTGTTTCAAAATTAAAAGTTAAAAAAAATGCCATGACAAAATGCATTCAGTGTTGATATAAAAATATGCACATTGAATCAGGTTCTGTATCTATTGTTGAACCCAGAACTCATAAAAGAAACTAGCATTTTAAAAAATCCTGAAAAAGATATTAAATGTAAAGAAATAAAGGCCACTATATCTTTTTTTTCCCTTGGAATACCAGCCAACTACATCTCGGACTCATCAACAAAACCTGTGCACATACCTTACATGTCATGGAATTCATTATTTTGTCATTGCTTGCTTTTCATATCGCTCAAAGAACCTCAGGAGTCCATCAAGTCCCAGGCTGGGGAATCATTTCATTCCTATCCAGACCAATAGACCCATAGAAAAACATAAGCATTAGTACAAAGTGATTTAATGCCATTTTCAGTTGCTGTTGTTTTTTCAGAGATAGAAATGTATAATGCTATATTCACGTGCATATAAAATTAAGAAGGGTTTACATGAATCTGTTCTACTATAAAGGTAGAAAAAGGTAGGAAAAAAAGACAAACTTCTATCCACACTAGGAAGTACATAGAGTGAGAAGGAAAGGAGAGAGGAAGAGAGATGAGGAGGAGTTGCCTGCTACCCCAAGGCAGGCACTGACTTCATGGCTGAACATCTTGTGGTGCCCTAGAGAGTGAGGTTGCATGAGAAGGCAACCCTTGAGAATAACTGCAGTCAGTGTCCTGGTAAAGGAAGACTGTTAAAGTCCACCATCAAGATTCTGTTGTCAGGTCTGAGAGTTAAAAAGGGGAGTGAAGTGAAAGTCGCTCAGTCGTGTCTGACTCCTTGTGACCCCATGAACTATACAGTCCATGGAATTCTCTAGGCCATAATACTGGAGTGGGCAACCTTTCCCTTCTTCAGGGGATCTTCCCAGGCCAGGAATCGAATCCAGGTCTCCCGCATTGCAGGTGGATTCTTTACCAACTGAGCCACAAGGGAAGTCTAAGAATACTGGAGTGGGTAGCCTATCTCTTTTCCAGCAGATCTTCCCTACTCAGGAATCGAACCAGTGTCTCCTGCATTGCAGGTGGATTCTTTACCAACTGAGCTATCAGAGAAAGACTGAATGATTATTGGAGCTTTCACTTATAGGCACATAGCTCATTTTATTTACTTTTAAGGAAACTAAAGCCTTCCAGTGTTCTTGCCTGGAGAATCCCAGGGATGGGGGAGCCTGGTGGGCTGCCATCTATGGGGTCGCACAGAGTCGGACACGACTGACGCAACTTAGCGGCAGCAGCAGGGACATTAAGGATACTTGCCAAATATCACATGGTAACTGGGGAAGCCAAATTGGAACTTAGTTTATGTGACCTCAGAGTTTGAGCTCTTAACCACAACATGAAAAGAGTAGTAACTGAGCAGACACAGGAAGCAAGCTAGGCAGGAATAATGTGAGAGAGGTTAGTATTTGCCTCAAACACCTGAGATTCACTTTTAACAGCTGCTGGGTTTCCCAGGTATAAGCCCTAACATTGGCACAAATAAGGAAATGGCAATGGACATAGCTCTCCCCGACCTCCTTACATACACACACACACAAGCACTCACCCACACACAGAAATCTCAGACTCAGAGAGGACATGGAATTGGAATCACCACATGTAACCTTATATACCTTCTGAAGCAGCTTTTCTCCCTTTCCAGGACCAGCTTTCCATCTGGTTCCATTCTGAAAGGGCCATGAACTTGGCAGAGTGGAGGCTGGTTGGATAGTGACTGGGAACTATCCAGTGCTATCTGGAAGTGGTTTGGGGCTCTCATACCTGCTGGTGAGATAGTTTTTAACTGGCGTAAAATAACTAAAAAGCTAGAGAAGGCCAAAATGATGTTCAAAGCCTCATGTTCCTCATGGTCCTCTTCCCCAGCCTCTTTGTTTCAGGTGACACCTTGTGTGTGTCTTCTCCAGAAAGCATCTTGTGCTCAGACTCTGCCTGATAGCATCTTCCTCTCTCCACCTCTATGAAAACTTGACACCTTCAAATCAGACCCTCTACGAATCCAAATCTAAAATCCCCAATTCTGTTTCTAAGTTAACTGGAGCAAGCAAACAACTAGAAGGAAAGATTAAAATTGCAATGGCCCTTGATTCTTCATAGTAGACAAATATACTCCAGAACTTCTGGGAGAAAACTTGCTTTATGGTTCTGGCAGTCTGTTGAAGCCTTTTGGTAAGTTACCTATTCTGTTTCAGAGGGGGAAACTTTATTTTAAATTAGTCCACTTAAGAGGCACACTTAGAAGAGACAATGGAATCCATTTTGTAATTTTTATGCACAAGTTAATTGATTCCAAAATAGCTCTAAAAGGATCCTTACAGCATACAAAACAAACAAAAACTTTGATCACCTGGGCAAGTGAACTTAGTCCATCTACCAAAAACACAAGTTGTATCCAACTATTCTTTTGAGTTTGTATCTGAGACATGACTAACATTTAAAACACAGCTATGAAGTTCCTGTTTGCATCTGTCTGTATGCTTATGTTTGTCTGTATACATACACATGCATGGGTTTCCCAGGCATCTCAGTGGGTAAAGAATCCAACTGCAATGCAAGAGTCACAGGCAGATGCAGGTTTGATCCCCAGATCAGGAAGATCCCCTGGAGAAGGACATGGCAACCCACTCCAGTATTCTTGCCTGGAGAATGTGGTGGACAGAGGAGCCTGGCAGGGGTAATGTCAGTCTTCCAACTTTGTTGTTCTCCTTCCATACTGTGTTGGCTGTTCTGAGCCTTTTTTTTTTTCTTCATATAAACTTGAGAAGTAGTTTGTCAGTATCCATAAAATAACTTTAAGGGATTTTGACTGGGATTGTGTTGAATTTATGAATTAAATTTATGAATCTGTGACTCAAGTTGAATGTAATAATCAACTGACATCTTAAACACTGAGTCTCCCTATCCCTGAGCATGGAAGTGCATCTCCATTTACTTATTCCTTCTTTAATATCTTTCATCTGTTTTGTTGTTTTCCCTCAAGTCTTATACATATCTTAGGTCCATTTCATTTAGTGCTAATGTAAATGGTAGCATCTTTTAATTTCAAATTTCAGTTATTCACTGCTGCATATATAGGAAGACAATAGACTTTTGTATTAACTTTGTATTCTGCAACTTTGCTGTATCTTCCATTAGTTCCAGTTGTTTGCTTGTTTTTGTAAATTCTGGTGGACTGTCTATTAATACATAATCATGTTGTCTACAAATTAACACAATTTTATTTCTTCCTTTTCAATCCGCATATATATTTTTTCTTTCCTTTTTGTATTAGCTAAGACTTCCAGTATGATGCTGAAAAGCAGAGGTGAGCCAGGAAAGACATTTTGCCTTGTTTGTGATCTTAATGGGAAAACTTCAAACTTTTCCTGTTAGGTGTGATATTAGCTGTAGGTATATTAGTTGTAGGTTTTTGTAGATGTTTTTAAAAAACCAAGTTGAGGAAATTCACTTCTATTCTTCATTTACTGAAGTTTTGGTCATGAATGGTGTTGGATTTTGTCAAATGCTTTTTCTGCTATATCCATTGATAAGGTTATGTGATTCTGATACAGTTCATACACTCGCAGATTTGGGACTGAAACAGCTGAGTGTGCGTTCATATACACCTAGGTATTGTTGATATGTGGCATTCTTTATCTCTGGATTGTATTGCTAAAATTTATTTGTAAAGAGTTCTATTTAGTTGGCTTAAAAACAAGCAAGCACTATATGAAGTAAAGAAATGTTACAGAAACTAACCCCAAATGCTTTTCAAGTTCACATAATCTAGGGTGGTGGCTGTTGTTGTTGTTTAGTTGCTAAGTTGTGTCTGATTCTTTTTTGACCCCATGGACTGTAGCCCATCAGGCTCTTCTGTCCATGGGATTCTCCAGTCAAGAATACTGGAGTGGGTTGCCATTTTCTTCTCCAGGGGCTGTTAACTTTTATTTGTATAGGTACATATCAATATATGTGTTCCAAAGTTGTGTGAAATCTCTAAAATTCTAAGTTGTCCTGATACACTTTTACTGGCCATATTTTAAAATGTATGTCACAGAAATAAGCAGATCCCCTTGTCAATCTCATTATAATGAAATCTCAACAGATCTTTAATAATGGTCATCTTCAAGTCTTTTTGCCATTTATGGAAAGTTACTACTTCAGTCTGGTGTTTTTGCAAAATGCTTTTCATCTTCAAAAACCTTCGTGGAAAGGATTCTGATAGGTACTCTGTTATACAGGGTTTTTTGGATAAGTTTAAGATTATAACACTGAATTGGATAAGAATTTCTGAAACTCCAATGGAAAACTAATTGCCTTAGTGTTTTATGTTTCAGATGTAAGGATCCCTTTTTGTCCTCTCCTCTAAGCTACCTATAACTTATAGCAATTTGATAAATGATGTCTTCACAATAAAGGTTGAAGCAGTTATTTTTTTCTGCCTACTTGATCTTTCAAAGTGTTCTGAAGCGCTTATTAAATGTTCTTTTTTCTCATGACAATGTAAGTATTTGTGTAGGTTCAATGGCAGGCTGTTCTTGTAATGGAATGCCCAACGCACCTCGTTACTGCATCTTTTGATCCACAACTGATAAAGGGAGACAGACATCTACACTGTAAAGGCCTAAATTGCTTCTACTAAAAACAGCCTTGTTCTGGTAGAGCACTGTTTTTCATTATGCACCTAGAAGACAAAGATTCCAGACATCACATGCTACAACCTGGAGATTTTGTGTACTGGAAAAGGCACCTCCAAAAGGTGCCTCCCTCCAGCCTGAAGGGCAATTATCAGCTCCCATTAACTAACCCCTGTGCCGCCAAAGGCCCGGGAGTAGACTCCTAGCATTTGCACATGCTGTACCTAAGGAGGCACCAAACCCCAGACTGGACCTACATATTGTATGGCAACCTGAAGATAAAGCTAACTAGGATCTGATGCAGAAGACATCTGAGGCTGGGAGCTTTCCCGAGATGTCTATGCCAGGCCTGTATACTTTTCTTTCAGTACTGTCTCTTCCCTTATTTTCTCATTCCTCCGTGGAAGGACAATGCCTTGGTCCATATTCCCTAATTCCTTGTGAAAGAAGGAAAGCTCTCCAATTGCTGGATCTGCCACTGAAAACCTCGGTCCATCCAAGATAGCAATGACCCTTGGGCTCAGTCTGTCCAAGAATGCAATGACCCTTTGGTTCTTCCTAGAAGTAATTTCACTGGGGTTCCAGAGGCTGTTGTCTACCCAGATTCTTCTGTGGGTCCATTTTATAGAGTCAGTGATTACCTAAATTTATTCCTTGCTTCAACTGGACCCAGTCCTAGAATGGGTAAACAAGATCTTTTGAATATTTATATGGAAGTTTCTCCAGAGTTAGAAATGCAAGTTGGATTATTTATAAATTTGTTGAATATCTATACACACAGGTGACCCCTCAGGATGTAACAATATAATGTCTAAGGCTTTGTTAAGTAATGCTAATGCCTCTGTACCAACAAATAGATCCACAGATACAGTCTCTTATGTGGGCACCTTAAGAACACCAGCTGCTTTTATTTTCATATATGGAAGTTTGAGAAATGGCCTCTATGCTTGAGCAATCCATCGCCTTGGTAGCTAGAGAATACAAGGTCAGGGTGTCTTTGTTGTGTTCACTGGCCTATTCTCCCTACATAACTGAACAGAGCCTCTCATTGATCTGTCCAATTAAGCCTCTATAACTGCCTTAAGTGAGAACTTCTGGGAGGTGTATGTAATTCTGGTTTTGCCTCCCTAGGGAGAGCTTTGGAGTGCAAATAAACAAATGGTCAGGAGCCTCTCCTGACATTAGAAAGTTAGTTGATTCTGTAGACAGAGTTTTAGCTCAGCAATGGTCACTTAAATTCCTGGCCAAAGTGGTTTTGGATAATCACATAGTCCTTGATTACCTATCTGCTGAGCAAGGAGGGATCTGTGCAATAACAAACACCTCTTGCTTCACTTGGATAAAAGCCTCTGAAATAGGTCAAACACACTGGTCACATCAACTTCTACCAGACTACCCACTGTCTCTTAGTTTATTCACCTGGCTACCTTTGGGTCTGGGTTCCTGGTATATAACCATCTTACAAACTGGGTTTATTATGTGGTTTTAAATTTTGCTCTGTATACTTGTTAAGTTCTGTATTTATTGCTTGTCAGGCCTTTATAAAAATGACTTGCCTAATGTAAGAAGGTGCTACGCTAGCTCATCGCTTTGAGATTATTTCTACCACTTACAACCTTGACTTTAAACGGACTTTTAACCAAAAAATGCATGAGAGTTTTCCCTACTTCTTTCCAGCTTCGTGCGGTTTCTGATTTGTGTACTTTCTCTTTGATGTGGGACATGACAATCAGGCAAGGTCCCTTCTGGCACCAAGGGACAAATCAGTACATGCGGAGGTCCTGACTTGATCTGCAACCCTTAGAGGAAGGATCTTGACCAAAAGGAGGGAATGTAGAATTAATTAAAGAAATTTCAGTTAAAATTAGAGTTGGGACAGTCCTGCAGGGCTAACTCTCATGCTCAGCCATCATAAATCACTCCAATCAGGAAGAGATGTACATTTACATCTCTGACAGGAAAATGTTGCCTACTTTACTGCCCAGCAGGAAGAAGAAAACTTCTCTCTACCCACCAACAGCCCAGTCAGTCATAGACTATAGCGGCCAACGAATCAGAAGCATCTAACTTTTTACTCCCAGTTTCCTCTAGTGGAGCCTGGTTAGACAGTCCTTCCCAGCTTCTCCCTTTTCCCTGTAAAAGCAAGTTTCCCTTCTTTGTTCTCTGGATTTTCTATGATCTGCCAAAGTTCTCATATCCCAAATTGCAATTCCTCTTTCAATTCCCAAATAAACTTCCTTGTACTGATAAAATAACTGGACATTATATCATTAAAGTCTACAAAGTATAGCAGAACAAAGGACCAGAAAAGCAAGGAGACTTAGGTTATAATTCTAACCCTACAGCTAACCTATTTGTGATTTTATTCAGTTCATTTAATCTCTCTGACCTTGTTCACTTGTGTGACAGGTGAAGATATTGATCAAGATGACCTTTCATTCCTTCTGAGCTCCAAAATTCTTTAGACCATGGAAGGTACAAGAGTTCTAAATTTCTGTGCTATGGGACGTGAAGTGCCTCACAAAATGTTCCCTTGATTCTTTTTTTTTTTTTTTTCCAATTTTAAACTTTTTATTTTCTTTCGGGGTATGGCCGATTGACAATATTGTAATGGTTTCAGGTGAACAGCGAAGGGACTCAGTCATACATACACGTGCATCCGCTCCCACACAAACACCCCTCCCATCCAGCCTGGCATACAACATTGAGCAGAATTTCACGTGCTGTCCAATAGGTCCTTGTTAGTTACTAGGCTCTAAATGTTCTAAACCTTTGCCATAACCCATCTTTGTCCAAGGCACTGTCTTGGCTCCCCTCTTTGTTCCAAATTCAGTACCTTAAAGCTTATTTCACCCCATTCCTACTCCAAGTGAAAAATGGAATTACCTGGGTAAGCCCTACCCCAATGTCACACAGTGGGGAATTGATCCCCTTCTAGCGGGGAAAGCCTTAAGATAGTATCACAATACTGAATTTTCTTCTGTGGAGGGCATAAATGTTCCTTAAACAGTAAGTCCAAAAAGCTTTTCTTAAACTGCTTGCAATACAACTAAATATTGAGAAGAATGTCTTCCGGCAAATTCAGCAAATTCCTCGGGCCTGAATGCTTTCAGTTAAAATACAAATGGTGTATACAAATTCTTCTTTAAGCTAGATTTTTAAATGACTTAAAGCAAATTCCCATATATACAGATTTCTAAATTCACTACATTTTATTCATGGCTGCTCACCTGTTAACATAGACATCCACAATCACATTGCCTCCCCCACATGGTTGGGAGTTACTATAGATTAGAGAGCTTATGAAGAGGGATGGCGTCTAAAAGTGCTGTGTCAAAGACAAAGAAACTTTGAATATAATTTCAATGAAAAGCACTGAAGGTACACTTCCAAGAATCTGTCTTTAACCAAAATGTAAAAAATGCAGTCAAACTCTTCTGCTTCCTCAGGGTCTTGACCTTGACTCTGTGTCCTGACTTCAGGCTATACCATGTCTGAATATAGTGCGGCCAGCATCAACCGCACTGCAAGGTATATTTTTAGTCCTGCCAGTTTAGTGCCCTCTCTTTTGTGCTGTATTTAATAAGCTTGATTATATATATATTAACTTTGTTATGTTCGGATTTTCTTTTCTTTTTTTTAAACAGAGTCTTTTCTTAAATTTATTTTATTTTATTATTTATTTTGGCTGTGCAGGGTCTTAGTTGCTGTGTGTGGGCTTTCTGTGGTTGTGGCGATCGAGGGCTGCTCTCTAGTTGAGGTGTGTGGGCTTCTCTTGTTGCGGAGCTCTGGCTCCAGGACCCGTGAGCTCAGTGGTTGTGGCACGTGGGCACTGTGGCAGGTGGAATCTCCCTGAACCAGGGATTGAACCCATGTCTCCCGCGTTGGCAGGACGATTCTTAACCACTGGACCACCAAGGAAGTCCTATATCCTTTTTTTTTAATTTCCCACATTGCACAAATCTTACCAGGATTATAAGATGTCCATGCCCCAATGTACTGTGGAGCAGAACCAACTTCTCACAGATCTATAGTAAATGGGATAGACTGCTTTTTTCCTTAGTGGCAACTGGTGCCAACCCTCTCTTCGCTAGTTCTTGAACTTGGTAAATGAAATCAACATTCCCTTGTCTGGAGACACTTGAAAAAAAAAAATCTCAACTGAGGCAGATTCCTCTTAAGGTTATACTTTTTTCCCTCAAGATCTGACCTATTTCCCTCATTGCCTTCAGACTGGTAACTATGGTAAGAGCTCAGTATAGTCCCAGAGCAGAAATACAGTTCCTATTCTGGGAGGAAGTAGCCTACATGCCAAAGAAATTTCAGGACCTGGTGAATATGAATATTTCAGGAGGACACGTGTACAAGGATCTTGAGGATACTGGATCAGGGATGGTGGTGGTTGGTGGGGATATAAAGCTCGGTGGAGTATAGTTTATTGACATGGGAGCACTCCTCCATGACTTAGAGCTCAGTGTTCTGGCAAGAACACAAGGAGCCCATCTCACATAGTGCTGCTAAGATGACTCTTTGAAGCTTGTGCATTAAGAGCCTACTATTAACATAAATGAGATGGGGATGCTGGAACTGCCTTGACATAGTATTGAGGAAAAATGCCAATGATTCAAGGAGGTAAAAATATTAGAATAAATTTATTATGTGTGATCAAGAAAAGCTAGCACTGGACAATCTTCCCTGGGAAAACGGAGAGGACACTTCTTTTGCTAAAGCAATGAGGAATACTTGCTAAGGGACATCAGCTAATTTAAGAAGCTCAGTGACAACTATCCCATTTAGGATGGGGTTGACAGAAGAAGGTATTGCAAAGGAATTGAGATCACTAATATCAAGGTGCTGATAGGATTCTGGAATGGCAGAGACCAATGGCAGCACTTAGAATAAAGAGGACATAAGCCATAATAAGGCAATGGCAACCCACTCTGGTACTCTTGCCTGGAAAATCCCATGAACAGAGGAGCCTGGTAGGCTGCAGTCCATGGGGTTGTGAAGTGTCAGACACAACTGAGCGACTTCACTTTCACTTTTCACTTTCCTGCATTGGAGAAGAAAATGGCAACCTACTCCGGTGTTCTTGCCTGGAGAATCCCAGGAACAGGGAAACCTGGTGGGCTGCCGTGTATGGGGTCGCACAGAGTTGGACACGACTGAAGTGACTTAGCAGCAGCAGCAGCAGGCTATCTGTTATAGGATTCAATCTGCCTTAGTGCTTTTTTCCTTAGTGGCAACTGGTGCCAACCCTCTCTTCGCTAGTTCTTGAACTTGGTAGATGAAATCTACCCCGCCCCCCCGCCCCCGCAGGAATCAGTAGCAATAACTGATAAATCATGGTATTCTCTGAGGGCAGGTCAGGTAGAGAACCACTCAGAACATTATTTAACTTGTAACAAAGAATAAAAACTGGTGAACAGAAAACCTTCACCAGCTTTCACTTCAGCAGAAAAGAGTCCATCACCCAGTTTCCAAATATGTCATTTCATAGACCCAAATCTCACTCATTGAAAGAGAGGTGGATCCCCTTGAGGAAAGACAATGCAATGCTACTTTAAGTATGTATGATAAACATTCTCGTGATCCTAGCCAAAGGGGATCTAAGATTGTTTATCAGGGTTAACATACACTGACAGAAAGGGAATCCCCAGACTTTTAAGGAACTGCTGAATATTGGGACTATGGTTCTGTGTTCATACTGACTCAAGGGTGCTGCAGCCCCTTCATTACCCTCTCGTTGAAAGGGGTTATAAGGAGGGCCAGGTTAGAAATGGAGTTCCGCCTGTCTCAGATGGGTTCAGTGGATCTGTTGGAGCTACCCTGTGGTTATTTCTCTAGTTTCTGAGTATGCAGTCAGGGTGCATAACTAACTATTAATACAGTTAGCATTAATAGCTGGAAGAAGCAGTACATTGGTTTCCCAACCTGTGAAGAGCCGTTATGGCAAGAAACTTGAAACTGTCTCTTCCCTCAGTCAAGTGAGCATGCCAAAATAATACACACTGGCAGGATTGCACACCATCTACCCAGCATGGTTGCTAAGTCAATAATATATCACAGAATTTGGAGGTAATTTTTTTCCTTCCATGTTTTACTCTTTCAGACCCTCAATCTTGCTCTTTGGGATTACTTTTTAAATAAACTACTTGCATACGAGACTGCTTTTGGGAAGACTTGGGATAAGATGATTCCTCAATGGCCTTGTCTGTGTTATTCTACTTATTTTGGGGAACCACATTTGGTCCCATCACTTCATGGGAAGTAGATGGGGAAACAGTGGAAACAGTGTCAGACTTTATTTTTTGGGGCTCCAAAATCACTGCAGATGGTGACTGAAGCCATGAAATTAAAAGACACTTACTCCTTGGAAGGAAAGTTATGACCAACCTAGATAGCAGATTCAAAAGCAGAGACATTACTTTGCCAACAAAGGTCCGTCCATCTAGTCAAGGCTATGGTTTTTCCTGTGGTCATGTATGGATGTGAGAGTTGGACTGTGAAGAAAGCTGAGCATGGAAGAATTGATGCTTTTGAACTGTGGTGTTGGAGAAGACTCTTGAGAGTCCCTTGGACTGCCAGGAGATCCAACCAGTCCATTCTGAAGGAGATCAGCCCTGGGATTTCTTTGGAAGGAATGATGCTAAAGCTGAAACTCCAGTACTTTGGCCACCTCATGCGAAGAGTTGACTCATTGGAAAAGACTCTGATGCTGGGAGGGATTGGGGGCAGGAGGAGAAGGGGACAACAGAGGATGAGATGGCTGGATGGCATCACTGACTCAATGGACATGAGTCTGAGTGAACTCCGGGAGTTGGTGATGGACAGGGAGGTCTGGCATGCTGCAATTCATGGGGTCGCAAAGAGTTGGACACGACTGAGCGACTAAAGTGAACTGAACTGAACTGATACCTCTATCTTCTGTGGCTACATTATCTGAATGGAAGCTGCCATATTCTTAGAGGACTTTTCCTGGCAGTAGTAATTTGTCAAGGGATGGATATGGGACACAAATGGGCCAAGAGGAGTGCTTCTCCAAATTTCCTCCATATGGAGCTTTTGGGGAAAATAGCCTCAAGTCTGAGCACTATTGGCAGAACAGAGAGTCTGCCCAGACCTGCAAAAACTCATATTTGCTAAAGCCACCGTATCTGCTATACCTCATCTGGAAGAATGCGTTCTATCTGCCGTCCCTTCCCCAAATAGTTTGAGAGTATCTTATTGAGGCATTTAAATTACATTCAGAATTATAGTTCCTGAGCTTCCAGTCCCTTGAATACAAGCGAAAGCAGAGAAGGTGGAAACAACTGCTGATTGCTAATAAACAGTATCAAATAGGGGAGATGTTGTATACTTCACAGGATTGGGGATGGCTAAATGAGATTATGTGCAATGGCTGGTTTAGATTAGGAATTAAATATATCAGAGGAAATTCAGCTAAAAAAACAGCAGGTAAAGCAGTATTGCCAGGTGAAAGATTTTATCTGTTACAACCTATTTCTCTTTAACACTTCTAAAGGGATAAAACAATCAGCCATTTCTATAAACATATGACATAAAAATGTACCAACTTTTGTACCATTATATTATTGCTATCAGTCAGTCAGTTCAGTCACTCAGTCGTGTCCGACTCTTTGCGACCCCATGAATCACAGCACGCCAGGCCTTCCTGTCCATCACCATCTCCTGGAGTTCACTCAAACTCACGTCCATCAAGTTGGTGATGCCATCCAACCATCTCATCTTCTGTCGTCCCCTTCTCCTCCTGCCCCCAATCCCTCCCAGCATCAGAGTCTTTTCCAGTGAGTCAACTCTTCGCATGAGGTGGCCAAAGTACTGGAGTTTCAGCTTTAGCATCATTCCTTCCAAAGAAATCCCAGGGCTGATCTCCTTCAGAATGGCCTGGTTGGATCTCCTGGCAGTCCAAGGGACTCTTAAGAGTCTTCTCCAACACCACAGTTCAAAAGCATCAATTCTTCAGTGCTCAGCTTTCTTCACAGTCCAACTCTCACATCCATACATGACCACTGGAAAGACCATAGCCTTGACTAGAAGGACCTTTGTTGGCAAAGTAATGTCTCTGCTTTTCAATATGCTATCTAGGTTGGTCATAACTTTCCTTCCAAGGAGTAAGTGTCTTTTAATTTCATGGCTGCAGTCACCATCTGCAGTGATTTTGGAGGCCAAAAAATAAAGTCTGACACTGTTTCCACTGTTTCCCCATCTATCTGCCATGAAGTGATGGGACCAGATGCCGTGATCTTCGTTTTCTGAATGTTGAGCTTTAAGCCAACTTCTTCACTCTCCACTTTCACTTTCATCAAGAGGCTTTTTAGTTCCTCTTCACTTTCTGCCATAAGTGTGGTGTCATCTGCATATCTGAGGCTATTGATATTTCTCCCGGCAATCTTGATTCTAGCTTGTGCTTCTTCCAGCCCAGCATTTCTCATGATGGACCTAACAGAAGCAGAAGATATTAAGAAGAGGTGGCAAGAATACACAGAAGAACTGTACAAAACAGATCTTCATGACCAAGATAATCACGATGGTATGATCACTCACCTAGAGCCAGACATCCTGGAATGTGAAGTCAAGTGGGCCTTAGAAAGCATCACTACGAACAAAGCTAGTGGAGGTGATGGAATTCCAGTTGAGCTATTCCAAATCCTGAAAGATGATGCTGTGAAAGTGCTGCAGTCAATATGCCAGCAAATTTGGAAAACTCAGCAGTGGCCACAGGACTGGAAAAGGTCAGTTTTCATTCCAATCCCAAAGAAAGGCAATGCCAAAGAATGCTCAAACTACTGCACAATTGCACTCATCCCACATGATAGTAAAGTAATGCTCAAAATTATTGCTATAGGTATTATTTAATCTCTGAGCTAGGTATTATTATCTTCATTTTACAGATGGAAAAATGGGCTTTGAAGAACTATGTATTTTCCTCTAGTTTATGTCATTAGTAAGTGACAGAAATAGGTCTTGAACTTAGTGTTTTTTAGCTTCAAAGTTTATGGTCTTTTCTCTGTACCATGTGGACTTCTAATAGAAGTACGAATGGTCTTTGGAGTACAAATGAATTAATCCCAGTTGGGGGAATCTGAGAACCATTTTGAAGGAAGTAAGACTTATGGCTGGCCTTTGGAATAACTCAACAGGTGACTATGGGGAAGGAAAGCACATTCCAGGTAAGGACAAACCTGGAGAGAGAAAAGCAGACAGCCTATCTGGAGAGTGATGAGTGGCTTGGGGTTCAGAATTCAGTGGCTGCCAGAAAGCATTTCCCAGATGAAGCTCAGCAAGGCCAGTGACTGGGTCTGCACCACTGTGTCCTCAAGAGCCCAACACAGCACCCGGCACAATACTGTAACAAGTTCAGTAAAGATCTTTAAAAAGGTTGAAGCCAAGAAAAAGAAAAGATAATGATCATAGCCTGGTGCTATATAGGGTAAGGGGGGGCTCGAAGAACTTGTAGGGTCAGAAACTGCTGACTTTGTGCCTTTTGTTGTTGCTGTAGTTCCCGCAGTGAAGCCACCACCCCACTGCTAGTCTCCACCCAACCAATACTAAGTAAGTGATGTGGACAATATCACACCACTCAAGGCCTCTTGTTAAATAGAGGCTGGGAGAAGTGCAGGAACCACCCAAGAAGACAGAGTGACCTGGGCAGTGTCAAGCCCAGGCTGTCTTACCCCAGGATTTGACAGAAACATTGGGGAGGGCATCAGCTTTTCCTTAAATTATGAAATGGAGGTTCAAGCATGTCTTAGTAGGATAAGTTTCACATAGAAAAAAGTGCACAGGTAAAGAACCAAAGGCAAATAGTATATCTGAGCATATTTACTGAAAACAAAGTGTTAGCAAATCAAAGAACAGTTAAAATTCTTATAGCAGCTCAAAATGATCACCATAAACTCTGAGACACTGAACTCTGAAAATTAAATCGAATAAAAGAAATGTTGCTCAGAGAAACCCTTAATTGCGCCAATGAATTTTTTCAGTGCATTTCTTTAATGTAATGATAAATATTTGACTGCTTAGAAAATCCAAATATTTACATTTGTAATCCTCATAATGACCCTGAAGGATTCAGAAAGTATAAAAAGTCATTGTGAGCATTCTACAGCATTATAACTGCCTTTGCTAAATCTATTGTATTCTGACCTGTGATATTGTTATGCACTTGCATTTTCTCTCCCACTAGATTGCAGTTCAATTTTGCAGTCCTTCAAATTGCCTTGTACATAGTAAGTGATGAATAGATGCTGAATTCAATTGACAGTTTTCCCAGTGTTTATCCTATGTATTAGAAGAGAATGAAACATTAGTTACCTTAGTAATTTAACATTTGCTTGAAAAGGGTAAGAATGTGTTTATGAAACTCTTACAATTTTATTATTTCTAATATGAAATTAAAATATAATTTAGAACCACCTGAATTTTTTTGGTTTTATTTATTTTTTATTTTTTGGCTGTGCTTCTTGGCATGTGGGATCTTAGTTCTTCTACCAGGGGTTGAACTTGTGCCCCCTGCAGTGAAAGCACAGAATCTTAACCACTGGACCACCAGGAAGTCCCAGGATCACCTGAATTGTTATCACACTTTTTCTCTAAAGAGCTCATTGCTCACCATGGACTTTAAGGCCACAATTTCAGTAACAGATGGCCATTGCTGATCCCACACAGACATCTACCCATCTCCGGCTCAGAGAGAGACGCTTTGCTTAGAATGGAGAAGTGGTTCCTGCAGTGAAGGTGGAGGAATACAAATGTGTATCAAAAATGAAGATGAAAATGAATATAATCTTGTAACAATCTTGTAAACAATTTGGTGAATATCTTTCCATTCTTTTTTCCTGAACTTTTTCATATTTACAGTTATGTACTATATGGTCTATTGGTATCTGTGTATATGTCTGTGTGTCTGTGTATTTCCTCACTGTTTATAAAAATTTCAGACAAGTCCTTAGTGACATAGATAAACATCTCCTGAAGTTGGATTAGGGTGACATTTCTCAACTTACAGGTAATGAATGACAGAAAATTCATAACTCAGACAGCAGTTGAGTTCAGTTCAGTTGCTCAGTTATGTCCGACTCTTTGCCACCCCATTAATCACAGCAAGCCAGGCCTCCCTGTTCATCACCAACTCCCGGAGTTCACTCAAACTCATGTCCATTGAGTCGGTGATACCATCCAGCCGTCTCATCCTCTGTCGTTCCCTTCTCCTCCTGCCCCCAATCCCTCCCAGCATCAGAGTCTTTTCCAATGAGTCAACTCTTCGCATGAGGTGGCCAAAGTATTGGAGTTTCAGCTTCAGCATCAGTCCTTCCAATGAACACCCAGGACTGATCTCTTTTAGGATGGACAGGTTGGATCTCCTTGCAGTCCAAGGGACTCTCAAGAGTCTTCTCCAACACCACAGTTCAAAAGCATCACTTCTTCGGCACTCAGCTTTCTTCACAGTCCAACTCTCACATCCATACATGACCACTGGAAAAATCATAGCCTTGATTAGACGGACCTTTGTTGGCAAAGTAATGTCTCTGCTTTTCAATATGCTATCTAGGTTGGTCATAACTTTCCTTCCAAGGAGTAAGTGTCTTTTAATTTCATGGCTGCAATCACCATCTGCAGTGATTTTGGAGCCCCAAAAAATAAAGTCTGACACTGTTTCCCCTGTTTCCCCATCTATCTGCCACGAAGTGATGGGACCAGATGCCATGATCTTCGTTTTCTGAATGTTGAGTTTTAAGCCAACTTTTTCACTCTCCTCTTTCACTTTCATCAAGAGGCTTTTTAGTTCCTCTTCACTTTCTGCCATAAGGGTGGTGTCATCTGCATATCTGAGGTTATTGATATTTCTCCCGGCAATCTTGATTCCAGCTTGTGCTTCTTCCAGCCCAGCGTTTCTCATGATGTACTCTGCATATAAGTTAAATAAGCAGGGTGACAATATACAGCCTTGACGTACTCCTTTTCCTATTTGGAACAAGTCTGTTGTTCCAAGTCCAGTTCTAACTGTTGCTTCCTGACCTGCATACAGCTTTCTCAAGAGGCTGGTCAGGTGGTCTGGTATTCCCATTTCTTTCAGAATTTTCCACAGTTTATTGTGATCCACACAGTCAAAGGCTTTGGCATAGTCAATAAAGCAGAAATAGATGTTTTCCTGGAACTCTCTTGCTTTTTCGATGATCCATAGGATGTTGGCAATTTGATCTCTGGTTCCTCTGCCTTTTCTAAAACCAGCTTGAACATCTGGAAGTTCATGGTTCACGTACTGCTGAAGCCTCTGAAATGTGAAGTTACTTGGAAGATGAGTTACAAATATATTCATGGGCAGGAAAATAGAATTTGTCCCTGTTTAAGGCAGTGACTGATACATACAGAGTACTTTTCTACCATCAGGTTCATGGCAGTCAAAGGAACGTTGGCTGCCCGTAAGGTGATAAGTGCTTTGTGTAAGAACTTGTTTCTAGTTCTTGGGCCCTCTTTTTTCGTAACTGCTCCACTTCAAGTGTAGTCTCTTGATGTGCTCCCTTCCTTCCTTCTCAGCTTGCTCTCTTTCTCTGCTTTGTATTCTGAAGTCACTTCAGGTGTTGTGAAATCTAGAATTCACATTCCAGTACAGGATTACATTTTAGTTGGTCAAGACTTCTAGACTTCCTGGAATACCGAGTCCAAGAGTATCTCCTTTGTTTGCCAACATTCACCTTAACGTATGACCACTTGCCCTGCCCCTGGGCTAAGAGAATGTCTCAGTGCTCACTCTGGAATAAGCCCCCTAAAATATTTCAGTGAGGATAAGATCCAGTCTGCCCAGATCTGGTTCTTGGTACAGGTACAACCTCAGTTTTCAGGACTTCATCTTTGTTGCTCCCAATCTGCTTCCTTTCTTGGATGCCTTCAAAATCATCCACAGTGGCCACCATTTTTTTAAAGCAAGTTCAGCCTCTGAATGTACCCGGTCTTTACATGTTCACTGCCCTTCAGTGCTGAATGAGCCAATAACTCCACTGCTCCTGTCTCTCAATCTACTTTGCACTTTGGAGAGAGACCCAGGCTTTTGACTCTAACTTTGCTCACCACTGCTTTCTCTAAGGGCTCTGAGCAACCATTCACACCTAAAAGTGTTTGTCTGGGTTAAGAGGGAGCTACTGCTGAGTTGAGAAGAGCTACTGCTCTTTTCTCACTCTGCTGAGCTTTTAGAATCTTCCTCGTACATCTGAGACCACTGGGAAGCAGAGTAAGTCCCACAATCCTCCTGAGAGGTTATAGTTTTAAGACATTGTCCTTCATTGCAGAAATGCCCACAAAAGTCCAGGGATTGCCATTTGCTTTAATTGAAAGATCAGTTTCAGAAATTGACTCTCAGGGTGATAAGTTAAGGTAGCAGTAGTGCTTAGGATAAGAAATGTTTGTATTAACTGCTAATTATTGAGTTCCCAGGTTGGGCCATGTTCTCAACATATGTTATTTCATTTTTATCAACACAGAACATATGATAAAGTAAATATTATTTGCCCCATCACAATTAGCCAAAGCTGAGAAAACTGATTTACTTTCCAAAGGCACAGAGTTAACAAATGGCAAAATCGAAACTCAAATCTAGGACTCCAGATTCTAGCTCTTAGTCACCAGGCTAATAGCCTCCCACAGAGAAAACACTGAGATCCACTCCATCCACATGAGAGCGTGGGTCACATTATTTTAACACAGGTTATTTGGAATCTGCTCTAGTCAGTCAATGATTGACAGAGTCCAAAGATATGCAAGGCACATGGGCAGGTACACTGAAGGACAAGCCAAAGTATGACATGGTCCGTGCCCTGAAGTTAGAGAGAAGGCATCACACTGAGTGAAGAATATAAAGGCAAAAAGTTAGAGAACAACATTAGGCAATAATGCAAGAGATAGCACAAATAAACCAGAAACTTTAGTATGTATCAGACCCTGTTCCTTTAAAACCATTTTTATTGTGGTATAATATACATAACAAAACTCACCATTTTCAGCATTTTAAGCTTACAGTTCAGTGGCATTACATGCATTCTTATCGTTGTGCAGCTCTTACCACTTTCCATCTCTAGAACTTTTTCATCACCTCATATCAAGGTTCTGTATCCAGTAAACAATGACTCCCCTTTCTTTCCTTCCTTCAGCCTCTGATAACTTCTGTTCTACTTTCTGTCTCTCTGTATTTTTCTGTTCTAGGAATCTCATACAATATTTGTCCTTTTGTGTTAGGCTTATTTTACTGAGTGTAATGGTTCAAGTTTGATCCATATTGAAGTTTTCATTAGAACTGCACTTTTTTTAAAGCTGAGTAAGAAATACTCCATTATATGTTTCTATGTCATTTTTCAGTCCATTTGTCTGTTAATGAACATTTGGGTTGTTCCAAGTACCTTTATAGGAATTAACTTAGGACTTCCCTGGTGGTACAGTGGTTGAGAATCCACCTGATAATTTAGAGGACATGGGTTTGATCCCTAGTCCGGGAAGATTTCACATGCCGCGGGGCAGGTAAGCCCATGTGTCATGACTGAGCCAGTGCTCTAGAGCCTGTGCTGCACAACAGCAGTCACCATAATGAGAAGCCCATGCTCCAAAACGAAGAGTAAAGCTTGCACACTGCAGCTAAAGAAAGCCCTTGTGCATCAGAAAGACCCAGAACAGTCAAAAATAAAGAAAGAAATAGAGTTAACTTGACCTTTGAGGTAATTATTATTATCCCCATTTTCAGATGAAGAAACTGAGATAAATTAAGAAACTTGGCCAGTAAATAGTGAATTTGAATCCAGAAGCCTGCATAAAGAGCCTGAAATCTTAGTCATTATGCTCTCCTCTCCCTGTGTTTTTAAGTGGAAGATACAGTTAACAAAATTCAGTATATCTAAGGATGAGGAAATCACCACAGGTTGAATTGAGAGAGGAGCTCTTCATGGCAGCTGTCGTTCTGGTTCTGAACCTTACAGGAGATGAAAGACTGAAATAAACCTTGGGCTACAAAGCCAACATCTGAAGGGGTGGAGGCAGGGCTTGCTTTGAGGGAAGGGCCATTTAAGGACCTGCAGGATCAGCCATTTTCCACAAGGGATACCGTGTGCCAAGGAAAGCATTGTGAACCAGGTGAGATGACTTCAGTAGCTCCATAGGCTACTTGGCAGACATAGCCTTGTCGGAACTGTACTGCCTTAAACACAGCTGCTGAGTCCAGAAGACTAAAGGGCTTTGAAAACTGAATATACATTTCCCCCCAAACCTGTAGTACACTTCACTTTTTAAATTAACTGACATTTTAAGTGCCCTGGAAAGACTGGCTCTTAAATACGTCATTCCTTTTTAATGTAGCATGAACTACAGGCCATTTCCTTACATTGTTTTTCACGGAATCATTCGACACCATCTAAAGGCAATCCACCTTTTCACTGTTTTACCTCCTCCTGCAATGCTTTCCAGGTGGTGCTAGTAGAGATGAGATCAGATCAGATGAGATCAGTCGCTCAGTTGTGTCCGACCCTATGCGACCCCATGAATCGCAGCACGCCAGGCCTCCCTGTCCATCACGAACTCCCGGAGTTCACTCAGACTCATGTCCATCGAGTCAGTGATGCCATCCAGCCATCTCATCCTCTGTCATCCCCTTCTCCTCTTGCCCCCAATCCCTCCTAGCATCAGGGTCTTTTCCAATGAGTCAACTCTTTGCATGAGGTGGCCAAAGTACTGGAGTTTCAGCTTTAGCATCATTCCTTCCAAAGAAATCCCAGGGCTGATCTCCTTCAGAATGGACTGCTTGGATCTCCTTGCAGTCCAAGGGACTCTCAAGAGTCTTCTCCAACACCACAGTTCAAAAGCATCAATTCTTTGGCGCTCACCCTTCTTCACAGTCCAAATCTCACATCCATACATGACCACAGGAAAAACCATAGCCTTGACTAGACGAACCTTTGTTGGCAAAGTAATGTCTCTGCTTTTCAATATGCTATCTAGGTTAGTCATAACTTTCCTTCCGAGGAGTAAGCGTCTTTTAATTTCATGGCTGCAGTCACCATCTGCAGTGATTTTGGAGCCCAGAAAAATAAAGTCTGACACTGTTTCCACTGTTTCCCCTTCTATTTCCCATGAAGTGATGGGACCGGATGCCATGATCTTCGTTTTCTGAATGTTGAGCTTTAAGCCAACTTTTTCCCTCTCCACTTTCACTTTCATCAAGAGGCTTTTGAGTTCCTCTTCACTTTCTGCCATAAGGGTGGTGTCATCTGCATATCTGAGGTTATTGACATTTCTCCCCACAATCTTGATCCCAGCTTGTGTTTCTTCCAGTCCAGCGTTTCTCATGATGTACTCTGCATAGAAGTTAAATAAACAGGGTGACAATATACAGCCTTGACGAACTCCTTTTCCTATTTGGAACCAGTCTGTTGTTCCATGTCCAGTTCTAACTGTTCCTTCCTGACCTGCATACAGATTTCTCAAGAGGCAGATCAGGTGGCCTGGTATTCCCATCTCTTCCAAAATTTTCCACAGTTTATTGTGATCCACACAGTCAAAGGCTTTGGCATAGTCAATAAAACAGAAATAGATGTTTTTCTGGAACTCTCTTGCCTTTTCGATGATCCATAGGATGTTGGAAATTTGATCTCTGGTTCCTCTGCCTTTTCTAAAACCAGCTTGAACATCAGGAAGTTCACAGTTCACATATTGCTGAAGCCTGGCTTGGAGAATTTTGAGCATTACTTTACTAGCGTGTGAGATGAGTGCAATTATGTGGTAGTTTGAGCATTCTTTGGCATTGCCTTTCTTTGGGATTGGAATGAAAACTGACCTTTTCCAGTCCTATGGCCACTGCTGAGTTTTCCAAATTTGCTGAAACCGTACTCACAGAAAACTAGTCAATCTAATCACACTAGGACCACAGCCTTGTCTAACTCAATGAAACTAAGCCATGCCCGTGGGGCAACCCAATAGGGGCAGGTCATGGTGGAGACATTTGACAGAATGTGGTCCACTGGAGAAGTGGTAGAGAACTTGCCTGCAAATACAGGAGACATAAGAGATGTGGGTTCTATCCCTGAGGTGGGAAAATCCCCTGGAGGAGGTCAGGGGCAACCCACTCCAGTATTCTTGCCTGGAGAATCCCATGGACAGAGGAGGCTGGCAGGCTACAGTCCATAGGGTCACAAAGAGTTGGACATGACAGAAGTGACTTAGCAGGCACACACGTGATGCTTTCAGCTGAGGTATGGGTAGGTGAAGACACCCAGCGCAGTTAAAACTTGCATGGAGCCACTGATTTTTAAACAGTAGCACTTTGAGGCTTTAGGACTGCAAATACTTTGAAAGCAAAATCCTTGGCTTTGTCTTCCTTGGAGCCTAGCATCAAGTCGTCATCTAAAACTTTGGAAACATGGCCTGCTGGATGAAATGAAACCAAAAGGCAGGGATGCTTGGATTGAGGAGGAAACAAGGCCCTAGTCTGACCTCAACCACTCTAGCATTGTGACCACAAGCAACTTACTTAAACGTCCTAGGCATCAGTATTCTTAGTTGAAAAAATAACATTGTGCTTGTTGTTGAGAATAAAGATGTTCCTCTATCTTTTCTTTATCAGCTCATGACTCCTCAGCTTGGATGTCTACCCACTCATTGAGAAATCAGTGCCCCAGTCCAGCACAGCTGGTGTTGTTTACCTAAACTCACAGCTTCTAGTTCCTACAGTGAGAACACTCAGGCAATCACAGACAAAAAGAAGGTTAATGACAGACTAAAGTTACCCAAGTCAGAATATGATAAACTCAGCTAAGGCAGGCAAATGCTATGGGATAGCAAAAATGGAAAGTTATTGTTTAATAGGTACTGAGTTTCAGTCTGGGTTAATGAAAAAGCTTAAAGGTGGTGTTAGGACTCAGGGTGGGCCACCCCAAAACATGTTACAGTGGCATCTTCATTATGTTGAACTGAAGTTCCTTGAAGCTGAAGTTGAACAGTTCTATGGAGACGAGAAGACCTTCTAGAACTAACACCCCAAAAGATGTCCTTTTCATTATAGGGGACTGGAATGCAAAAGTAGGAAGTCAAGAGATACCTGGAAAAACAGGCAAATTTGGCCTTGGAGTACAAAACGAAACAGGGCAAAGGCTAACAGAGTTTTGCCAAGAGAACACACTGGTCATAGCAAACACCCTCTTCCAACAACACAAGAGATGACTCTACACATGGACATCACCAGATGGTCAATACTGAAATCAGATTGATTATATTCTTTGCAGCCAAAAATAGAGAAGCTCTATACAGTCAGCAAAAACAAGACCGGGAGCTGCCTGTGGCTCAGATCATGAACTCCTTATTCCCAAATTCAGACTCAAATTGAAGAAAGTAGGGAAAACCACTAGACCGTTCAGGTATGACCTAAATCAAATCCCTTACAATTATACAGTGGAAGTGACAAATTGATTCAAGGGATTAGATCTGATAGACAGAGTCCCTGAAAAACTATGAATGGAGGTTCATGACATTGTACAGGAGGCAGTGATCAAGACCATCCCCAAGAAAAAGAAATGCAAAAAAGCAAAATGGTTGTTTGAGGAGGTCTTACAAACAGCTGAGAAAAGAAGAGAAGCTAAAGGAAAAGGAGAAAAGGAGAGATATACACATTTGAATGCAGAGTTCCAAAGAGAAACAAGGAAAGATAAGATGGCCTTCTTCGGTGATCAATACAAAGAAACAGAGGAAAACAATAGAATGGGAAAGATTAGAGATCACTTCAAGAAAATTAGTGATACCAAGGGAACATTTCATGCAAGATGGTCACAATAAAGGACAGAAATGGTATGGACCTAACTGAAGCAGAAGATATTAAGAAGAGGTGGAAGAATACACAGAAAAACTATACAAAAACTATGTCTCCTGGTCATCTTCATGACCCAGATAACCACAATGGTGTGATCACTGTAATGCAAAGTCAAGTGAGCCTTAGGAAGCATCACTATGAACAAAGCTAGTGGAGATGATGGAATTCCAGTGGAGAATTTTCAAATCCTAAAAGATGATGTTGTGAAAGTGCTCCACTAAATATGCCAGCAAATTTGGAAAACTCAGCAGTGGCCACAGAACTGGAAAAGGTCAGTTTTCATTCCAATCTCAAAGAAAGGCAAAGCCAAAGAATGCTCAAACTAGCACACAGTTGCACTCATCTCACACGCTAGCAAAGTAATACTCAAAATTCTCCAAGCCAGGAGTCAAAAGTACATGAACCATGAACTTCCTGATGTTCAAGCTGGATTTAGAAAAGGCAGAGGAACCAGAGATCAAATTGCCAACATCCGTTGGATCATCAAAAAAGCAAGAGTTCCAGAAAAACATCTCCTTCTGCTTTATTGAGTATGCCAAAACATTTGACTGTGTGGATCACAACAAACTGTGGAAAATTCTTCAAGAGATGGAATTACCAGACCACCTGACCTGCCTCCTAAGAAATCTTTATGCAGGTCAAGAAGCAACAGTTAAAACTGGACATGGAACAACAGACTGGTTCCAAATAGGAAAAGGAGTACATCAATGTTGTATATTGTCATCCTGCATTTAACTTCTATGCAGAGTACATCATGCAAAATGCTGGGCTGGATGAAGCACAAGCTGGAATCAAGATTGCCAGGAGAAATATCAATAACCTTAGATATGCAGATGACACCACCCTTATGGCAGAAAGTGAAGAGGAACTCAAAAGCCTCTTGATGAAAAGTGAAAGTGGAGAGTGAAAAAGTTGGCTTAAAACTCAAGTCAGAAAGCTAAGATCATGGCATCTGGTCCCATCACTTCATGGCAGATGGATGGGGAAACAATGGAAACAGGGCCAGACTTTATTTTCTTGGGCTCCAAAATCACTGCAGATGGTGACTTCAGCCATGAAATTAAAATCGTTTTCTCCTTGGAAGAAAGGCTATGACCAATATAGACAGCATATTAAAAAGCAAAGGTATTACTTTGCCAACAAAGATCCAGCTAGTCAAAGCTATGGTTTTTCCAGTAGTCATATATGGATGTGAAAGCTGGACTATAAGGAAAGCTGAGTGCTGAAGAATTGATGCTTTTGAACTATGGTGTTGAAGACTCTTGAGAGCCCCTTGAACAGCAAGGAGATCCAACCAGTCCATCCTAAAGGAAATCAGTCCTGAATATTCATTGGAAGGACTGATGCTGAAGCTGAAACTTCAATACTTTGTCCACCTGATGTGAAGAACCGACTCATTTGAAAAGACCCTGATGCTGGGAAAGATTGAAGGCAGGAAGAAAAGGGGACGACAGAAGATGAGATGGTTGGATGGCATCACCAACTTGATGGACATGAGTCTGAGCAAGCTCTGGGAGTTGGTGATAGGGAAGCCTGGTGTGCTGCAGTCCATGGGGCCGCAAAGAGTTGGACACAACTGAGCAACTGAACTGACTGAAGTTGCTTGAAAAGCAGGTGATTCAAGAAGGAAACCCTGACCCTTCTCTGTCTCCATGAAAAAAGCAGGAAATAAATCTTACATGAAGAGTGCACCCTCTGCATCTGGAGGGAGGACACTTCATCACCAAAGTTAGGAATTCAGAGCAGAGAAGCCTGTATTAATAAAACTTGTTACTTATTCTCATTTATCACCTTAAGCCAAGCTCAGTTTACATTCTTCACCCAAAACCTTTGACCTGTCAATTCCTCACAGATATATTTCTAATTTTTCTACAAAGTATATAAGCTGCCTGAACTGCTTATATATTCTTTGACAATGCCAAAGAATGCTCAAACTGCTGCACAATTGCACTCATCTCACACACTAGTAAAGTAATGCACAAAATTCTCCAAGCCAGGCTTCAGCAATACATGAACCGTGAACTTCCTGATGTTCAAGCTGGTTTTAGAAAAGGCAAAGGAACCAGAGATTAAATTGCCAACATCCACTGGATCATCAAAAAAGCAAGAGAGTTCCAGAAAAACATCTACTTCTGCTTTATTGACTACATCAAAGCCTTTGACTGTGTGGATCACCACAAACTGGAAAATTCTTTAAGAGATGGGAATACCAGTCTACCTGACCTGCCTCTTGAGAAATCTGTATGCAGGTCAGGAAGCAACAGTTAGAACTGGACATGGAACAACAGACTGGTTCCAAATAGGAAAAGGATACTGAACTGAACTAAACAGATATAAGCTGTCTATTTTGGCCACTTAAGTTCTATTTCCATGGGACTTCCATGTGCAGAAATTAAAATTTAATTCTTTTTCTCTTGCTAATCTGCCTGTGTCAATTTTATTATTAGTCCTGTTAGGTAGTTAGAATGGGGAAAAGGAGTCCAGAATGGCAATGGCTAAAAGACAAGGAAAGAAAAGCCCATGAAAACAGAACAAAGGAAGGTCGGAGGACCAGAGTGAGGACCTCAGGTAAAACAAACAACACTCCTGGCTGGTCCAATTTACATAGGACAGGCCCAGGGAGAGGAAAACATGTAAAAAGAGGAGCCAAAGGGCTGGGGCTCTCTCTCTCCCCCGCGCTCTCTCTCTTTCTCTCCCCCCGCCACCCCCACGCACTGGGGCGCTCTTCTCTTCTTATCTTTGGGTCAACATGCCCTCACGCCTCGAAGATGGATTTTCCTGTTATTATCTAAATAAAATAGAGCTGTAACACTGAGCTGTAACACTGATTTGTCTAAGAGCTATAACACGGTCCGCTCGAGACCTGAGAGCTATAACACGGTCTGTCCAGGACCCGAGAGCTGTGACACGCCGAGGGGGGCTTTAATGTCCGTCACTCCAAATCTTTGTTGTGACGAGACAGAACTGAGGAGCATACACTCGCCTGACAGTCCAACCACAAGAACTCAAGAGAGGTAAAGGGGGAAATGTCCCTCTCCTTGACACTAGGTAGATGGTTGCACAACAATTCCAATGTACTGAATGCCATTAAATCGTACACTTCAGTTCAGTTCAATTCACTTGCTCAGTCGTGTCCAACTCTGTGACCCCATGGACTGCACCACACCAGGCTTACCTGTCCATCACCAACTCCCAGAGCTTGCTAAAACTCATGCCTATCAGGTTGGTGATGCCATCCAACCATCTCATCCTCTGTCATCCCCTTCTCCTCCCGCCTTCAATCTTTCCCAGCATCAGGGGCTTTTCCAGTGAGTCAGTTCTCCACATCAGGATTGGAGTTTCAGCTTCAGCATCAGTCCTTTCAAAGAATATTCAGGACTGATTTCTGTTAGGATGGACTGGTTTGAGCTCCTTGCAGTCCAAGGACTCTCAAGAGTCTTCTCCAACACCACAGTTCAAAAGCATCAATTCTTTGGTGCTCAGCTTTCTTTATAGTCAGACTCTCACATCCATACATGACTACTGGAAAAACCAAAGTTTTCACTAGATGGACCTTTGTTGGCAAAGTAATGTCTCTGCTTTTTAATATGCTGACTAGGTTGGTCATAGCTTTTCTTCCAGGGAGCAAGCATCTTTTAATTTCATGGCTGAAGTCACCATCTGCAGTAATCACTGCCCAAGAAAATAAAGTCTGTCACTCTTTCCATTGTTTCCCCATCTATTTGCCATGAAGTGATGGGACCGGATGCCATGATCTTGGTTTTTTGAATGTTGACCTTTAAGCCAGCTTTTTCACTCTCCTCTTTCACTTTCATCAAGAGGCTCTTTAGTTCTTCGCTTTCTGCCATAAGGGTGGTGTCATCTGCATATCTGTGTATAAAGGAGAAGAATCAGCCACCCCAAAATATCTCTTTGGCATGTAGATTTTTTTCAAGACAACCAGAAAATATAGAAGACTCAAGAAGTCTTTTTTTCTCCCCCTTAGCTGCTCAAAGAATTTAAATAAAGGGCTTGTTTTCAAAATAGAGCTATGACCAGAGATATCTGCAAAGCATATGGGCTAAGTGTGGTGGTGGGAAGTAGCGAGGATGTAGAGATCAGAGTCCGCTCTGTGTCCCATAGTCTCCACATGACCCATCAAAATTTATTTACCAGACATTTGCTTTTCTATCTCTATATAAATTGTCTTCTTTCCCTGTGAATCCCTAAACCCCTACCCACAAGATCTTTTGTTTTTAACTGAAAATGGTATTTAAAGTGAGAGTTTAGGCTATTTTGGCAGAAATAGCCAAATGGTGTTTGGCAAATAGAAATGGTGTTTGGCAGAAACCAACACAACATTGTAAAGCAATTATCCTTCAATTTAAAAAAAGTTTAATGACATGGCAGAACTTGGACACTTCTAGTACAGGAGATTCATTTCAGAGATTTCAGTCAGAAAATAGCAATATCGAGAGGCATCTGGGGAGAGATGATTTATCCAGTGAAGTAAGCACCTGCATTTGCCCTTTGTACTTTCAAGCTTGTCCTTCCCAGTTGCCTGGGGTAGTCATATCAGCTGTCACTCCACAGAACGAAGTTCCCCTCCTTATTTTAACTAAGTCTCTATTCACAGTCTGTGAATTAAAACCAACACATCCACAATCTAGCTGACTGAGCAACTAGACAGAAAACTAGGAAAGATACAGAAGAACTCAACAAGACATCAGTCAACAAGACTGAGCAGACATTTACAGAACACTCCATTCAAGAACACATCTTCTTTTCAAATACACTTGGAACATATGCCAAGATACACGGTACCTCGAGTGGTAAAGATACCACCACGCACCTACTACAGTGGCCCAAATCCAAAAATCTGACAACACCAAAAGCTGCTGAGCGTGTGGAGTAATAGGAGTTTCTCAGGTTCCTCAGACACCTGGGCCCTGGAGGCGGGTAGCCTGGATTGAAACCTGGCTGTGCCACTTAAAGTATGACTTTGACCCAAGTCATCAGCCTCTCAGAAGCTCAGACTTCCCATCTGTTAATGGAAATAGTAATAACTATTTTCTCTTAAAGCTGTTGCAGTTTTTAAGCTACACTGAATTTTCACAAACTTAACTCATCCATGTAACCAGCACCTTGATCATGAAACAGAACATTTCCTTGACTCCAGATGTGGTTCCTGTGCTCTCTTCTTGTCATTATGTCCCAAAGCACGACCTTTTTTTACAGGCTAACTTTGCCTGCTTTGTACCTCATCTCAGTGGAGTCATATAACATGTATTTTTTTGTATTTGGCATCTTTCCTTAACACTATGTTCAGAGATTTACCCATTGTATGGAATTATAAATTCTTCATTCACATTACTGTACAGTATTCCACTGTATGTTTAAAATTCAGTCCTTTATGGGCATTTACGATCATAGAGTTGTTTGGGGGATTGAGTGATATGTACTGAACTCTTACAAACTGAAAACAGACCACATCTGTTTTTGTTTGGCATTGCATTCCTAATGCATAAATGCAGTAGGATCTTAAAAATACTTATTCAGTAAAGAAGCATTTTTTATTCTCTACATTAAACATATTGCCTTTAAAAACTAAAATATATCTGACATAAATATTAGTTTCGGGTGTACTACATATTGATTTGATATTTGCATACATTATGAAATGAACACTGAGATAAGTAACCACCTGTCTCCACACAGAGTTATTACAATATTATTGACTATATTTCTTATACTATAAATTTCATCCCCATAGCTTAGTTTATAACTGGAGGTTTGTACCTCTGAGTCCCCTTCACCAATTCACCCCTCCACCATGGGCTTCCGCTCCAGCAACCACCAGTGAGTTCTCTGTATGTGTAAGTCAGCTTTCATTTTGTTTGGTTCATTTTTTTAGATTCTACAAGTAAGTGAAATCATATGGTGTTTGTCTTTGTCTGATTTCTTTCACTTAGCACAGTACTATCTAGAATTCATTCATGTTGTCACAAATGACAAGATTTCTTTGTATGACTGAGTGATATTCCACTGTACATATACCACATCTTCTTCATCCATTCATCTATTGATGGACTCAGGCTGCTTCCATGTCTTGGTTATTGTAAATAATGCTGCCATGAACACTAAGGTGTGCATATCTTCTCAAATCGATGCTTTTTTTCCCTTTGAGTAAATACCCAGAAGTAAAATTGTTGGCTCATATGGTAGTTCTGTATTTAACTTTTTGAGGAGCTTCTATGCTGTTTTCTATAGTGGGTGCTATGGAATTTACAATGTCATCAACAGTACATCAAGGTTCCCTTTTCTCCATATCCTCACTGCTGCTGCTAAATCGCTTCAGTCGTGTCCGACTCTGTGCGACCCCATAGACGGCGGCCCACCAGGCTCCCCCGTCCCTGAGATTCTCCAGGCAAGAACACTGGAGTGGGTTGCCATTTCCTTCTCCAATGCATGAAAGGAAAAAGTGAAAGTGAAGTCACTCAGTCGTGTCCGAGTCTTCATGACCCCATGGTCTGCAGCCTACCAGGCTCCTCCGTCCATGGGATTTTCCAGGCAAGAGTACTGGAGTGGGGTGCCATTTCCTTCTCCAATATCCTCACTAACACTTGTTATTTGTTCTTTTTGAAGGTAGTCATTCTGACAGGTGTGTGGTGTCATCTTCCTCGGATTTAATTTTCATTTCCCAGATGATTAGTGACGTCGACATTTTTTCATATGCCTTTTGGCTGTCTGTATATATTCTTTGGGAAAATGTCTCTTCAGGTCTCTGTTCATATCTTATTCAAGTTTGTTTTTGATGTTGAATAACTGAGTTTTTGGTTTGTTTGGTTGGAAATTAACCCCTTATTGGATATATCGTTTGTAAATATATTCAATAAGCTACTTTTTCATTTTGCTGATAGTTTCCTTTGCTGTGCAAAAGCTTTTTAGTTCAATGTAGTCTCAGGTGTTTATTTTTGCTTTTGCTTCCCTTGCCTGAGGAGATAGATCCCCCAAAAATGTTGCTAAGATCAATGCCAAAGAGCATGCTGCCTGTGTTTTCTTCTAGAAGTTTTATGGTTTCAGTTCTTACATTTAAGTCTTTATCCATTTTGAGTTTATTTTTGAATATGGTATGAGAAAGTAGTCCAGTTTGATTCTTTTGCATGTAGCTGTCCAGTTTTCCCAGTACAATTTATTGAAGAGGCTGTCTTTTTCCCATTGTATAATCTTGCCTCTCTTGTCATAGATTAATTGACCATAAAAGTATGGGTTTCATTCTGGGCCCTCTGTTCCGTTTCCTTGATCTATGTGTCTGTTTTTGTGCCAGTACTATACTGTTTGGATTACTGTAGCTTTATAGTATAGTTTGAAGTCAGGGAATGCAATGCCTCTGGCTTTGTTCTTTCTCAAGATTGCTTTGTCTCTTGGAGGTCTTTTATGTTTCCACACAAATTTTAGAATTATGTGTTCTAGTTCTGTGAAAAATGCAATTGGTATTTGGCTAGGGATTGCCCTGAATCTGTAGCATGCCTTTGGTAGTATGGACATTTTAGTGTTATTAACTCTTCCAACCCATGAGCATGGTTTGTCTTTCCATTTGTTTGTGTCACTTTCATTTTCATCAGTGTGTTATAGTTTTCAGAGTATAAGCATTTTACCTCATTGGTTAGATTTATTCCTAGGTATTTTATTCTTTTTGATGCAACTGTAAATAGGGTTCTTTTCTAAATTTCTCTTTGTGACAGCTTGCTATTAGTGGATAGAAATGCATCAGATTTACATATATTAACTTTGTATCCCACAACTTCACCAACCAAACTCATTTATTAGTTCTAATAGCTTTTTGGTGGGCATCTTTAGGATTTTCTGTATATAGTATTACATCATTTAAAATGCCAAACAGTGACAGTTTTACCTCTTCCTTTCCAATTTGGTTTCCCTTATTTCTTTTCTTTGTCTGATTGCTGTGACTTCCAATACAATACTGAATAAAAGTGGTGAGAGTGGGCATCCTTGTCATGTTCCTGATTTTAGAGGAAATGCTCTCATCTTTTTGTGGATGACTGTGATGTTAGCTGTGGCTTTGTCATATATGGCCACATATGTTGCATTTAAAATCAATGAAAAAAGACTACCACACTATGGTAGTAGTATGGTATGCTAAAAATAATATTATTATAAGAATAACTAAATAAATGCTTGTTATCTAAAATAAAGATTTGTAGTTTATTCCCAAAGATAAACACATTATTCTGACCATTTCCTTGCATTGCACTCTTCTGTTAATAAACCAGGGGGACTCTCAGCAAAGCACTCTAACAAAGTACATAAGCCTTTCATAATTTTAGTTTCTTTATTTTTTCCCACATCTATTATTTCTCTCTCTCTACATTTTGTCTAGAGAAAAGAATGCTTGATTTTTTTTTTTTACATATAAAATAGGTATTTCTTCCATAGTGCATACAAAGAAAAATCCCAATCTTCTCTGGGCATTGTCTTCTTCAGCTATCCATGTGAAAATGAAACCTCTCAAGACTCTGACCTTTTTCTTCAAAGCAGTGTGAGTTACAAAAGAGACTTTACAGTTTTTTCAGCTCTAAATTCAGATCAGTTCAAAGCATCTGCTTCCTTTAAGATTCTCTTAAAAGGAAACTTGATATGTTTATTATACAAAATACTTTAGGGAAAAAAAAACAAGTCCTCCCTGTTTAGATCTAAGAAGATCTTGTAGAGTTTTAGAATTTCTCAAATGTGAAGTCTTCCCATCTCCATTTCATTCAAGATAATGCATTTTCTGTTCAGATAAATCTTGAATTACTCAACATTTCCATTGTAGACACTTATAGGTAACTTCAAACATGTTAGCGCTGAAGGAGTACTGCCCCAGGATTAAGCAATAGTACTCATGATTTAATCAAACAGAGCCAGCCACTGATCACTTCTGACCTCCAGACTTACAATACCTTTCACCTTTCTCTCAGTTTCTTTGATGATGTTTTACAAATTGTAGAAATTTATCTGACAGATCTGAAAATAGTGTTAGGCAGCAACGATGCTGACAGGGAAGAGGAGCTGCAGAAGTGTCCTCATGCAAAGTCTAGACTTTCCCCTTGTCATTGGCTGGGGAGAACGTCAGCAGAAGCTAAGAACTTTCAACAAGAAGAGGGAATGAGATTTCCCTGGGCAAAGGGCAGGGGATGGAAGGATAAATGGATTGATCCTCTCTGTTAATCATGTCCCTCCTGCTATCAGAATATAATGTGGGGGTAACTGTGCTGTTTGTCAGATGGTTAAAATTAGGAGACGAGTATATGAGGCTTTGATAGAGGCAGGATTTTCTTACGCTATATAAGCTTTGGTCCAAAAAACATTTTAAATATATTCAAATACATTTTATTTCTCCAAGAGATCTTCCCAATCCAGGGATTGAACCCAGGTCTCCCACATTGCAGGTGGATTCTTTACTAGCTGAGCCACCAGGGAAGCCCTAAATATATATATATATATATATATATATATATATATATATATACACATATATACACACACACACACACATATATATATATACATATATACATACACACATGATCTGGCTGGCAGCAACTGTTGTTGTTGTTGATGTAGTTGTTTAGTCACTGTCATGTCCAACTCTTTGCAACACCATGGAATGTAGCCTGTCAGGCTCCTCGGTCCATGGGATTTCCCAGGTGAGAATACTCTTTCCTGAAAAGTGGTATTTGGTCCAGACAACAGATGTTCTTTGAAGAGGCTGATCGTGTGTGTACTGTTGCTTCGGTCGTGTCTGACTGTTTGCGACCCTATGGACTGTAGCCCACTAGGCTTCTCTGTCTATGGGATTTTCCCAGTAAAAATACTGGCATGGGTTGCCATGCTCTCCTCCCGGGGATCTTCCTGACCCAGGGATCGAACCCGTGACTCCTGTGTCTCCTGCATTGGAGGAAGATTCTTTACTGCTGAGCCACCAGGGAACTCCTTCAAACAGATTTAAACATTTAAAAACATTTTTTTCGCTGCGTTGTGCCTTTGTTGCAGCACATGGGCTCTTCACTGCAGCATGCAGGCTTTCTCTAGTTGTAAGGGCGTCTCTCGTTGTGGCGCATGGACTTTAGTTTCTGCTCACAGGCTTGTTGCCCCAGGGTATGTGGGATCTCAGTTCCCCAGCCAGGGAATGAACCTGCATTGGAAGGTGGATTCTGGACCACTGGACCACCAGTAAGCACTTAGGAAATGTATGATCTTGCATAACAGGTAGCGCAGAGTTGAGAGCTGGCTTCACAGCTCATTGACCAGAATTGATCTGTTGGCAAAGGGAGTGAATGGGTTACTTTCAGACCAATCACTTCTGAAGCTGGGGGTGGAAAATAAGTGAATGTCTAAATGGTGTTTGAATTCCATCAGAAATCATCTTGCAGGGGGAGTGGTGATGGTAGAGAATGAATGCTGCCAACCAGCAGCGCCACCTACAACTCAGGTAGACAGTGAGCAAAGACAGGCTAGAGGGGTGAAATAGGATGGCCCAGCAGAGTGTAAGAAGTAGGGCCTGGAGAGATCAACTAAAGTTATTTTGCTTTCTAAGAGAGGGCTGTTTAAAGAGCACAGGCAAATCTACAAGTGGAGAGAAAGCCGCAAAGGACACTGAACGTCACCCTAATCCCTCATCAGTTCTTCTCTCCTGTGTGGAGAGGAACGGGATTTTCTAAGTTCACTTGATGGAGGGATTTAACCCATTAAGAGTATCATAAATAAGATGGACTGATGTTAAAACTTTAAGGTCTCACATTTTACCCTTCTTGCAAGCTAATGGATGTGATTTCATGCATGTTGGAGGAAGACTTGAGATTCCTGGGTCAAAGACAAAGTACTTTATTACTCAAAGCAATGACAGTTGTGAAGGTGTGAGCATTTGTGTTTGTTTCCCATGCCCCAATTCCTATAGTATGATGCAAAAAAGGACCAGGTGACACTTGCATATGTAACAGATACCATCACAGGTGAGGAACGCTAAGCTTTTATTTTATATAAAAGTCCACATATATATTATATGTAATATATATAATATAAATGTGTGTTATATAGTATAAACATATAATATATATAGGCTTTATATTATATATGTGTGTATATATACATATAGGCTTCCCAGGTGGTGCTAGTGGTAAAGAACCCACCTGCCAATGCAGGAGATGTAAGAGATGCAGTTCTATTACTGGGTCGGGAAGATTTCTTAGAGGAGGGCACAGCAACCTACTCCAGTATTCTTGCCTGGAGAATCCCATGGACAGAGGAGCCTAGTGGGCTATTGTCCATAGGGTTGCAAATAGTCAAATATGACTGAAGTGACTTAACACACATGAATATACATACACACACACACACACATATACATGTGTGTGTTAGTCATCCAGTCATGTCCAACTCTTTGTGACCCCACGGACTGTAGCCCACCAGGCTCCTCTGTCCATGAAGTTCTCCAGGCAAGAATACTGGAGTGGGTTGCCATGCCCTTCTCCAGGGGACCTTCCTGATCCAGGAATCAAGCTCTGGTCTCCCCCGCTGGGGCAGATTCTTTACTCTCTGGAGCCACCTGAGAAGCCATATACATATGCATATACATATACATGAGAAATGCCAGGCTGAATGAATTACAAGCTGTAATCAAGATAGGCAGGAGAAACATCAGCAACCTCAGATATGCAGATGATACCACTCTAATGGCAGTAAGTGAAGAGGAACTAAAGACCCTCTTGAGGGTGAAGGAAGAGAGTGAATGAGCCAGCTTAAGACTAAATATTAAAAAAAACTAAGATCATGGCATTCTGCCCCATTACTTCAAGGCAAATAGAAGGGAAAAAGGTGGAAGTAGTGACAGATTTCCTCTTCTTGGGCTCCAAAACCACTGCCAATGGTGACTGCAGCCATGAAATTAGAAGACATTTGCTTCTTGGCAGGAAAGCAATGACAAACCTAGATAGCGTGTTGAAAAGCAGAGACATTACTCTGCCAACAAAGGTCCATAGAGTCAAGGCTATGGTCTTCCCAGTTGTTGTGAGAGCTGGACTGTAAAGAAGGCAGAACACCAAAGAATTGATGCCTTCAAACTGTGGTGCTGGAGAAGACTCTTGATAGTCCCTAGGTCACCAAGGAGATCAAACCAGTCAATCTAAGGGAGATCAACCCTGAATATTCACTAGAAGGACTGATGCTAAAGCTGAAGCTCCAGTATTTTGGTCATTTGATGTGAACAGACGACTCATTGGAAAAGTTCCTGATGCTGGGAGAGACTGAGGGCAGAAGGAGAAGAGGGTGTCAGAGGATGAGATGGCTTGACGGTATCACCAATGCAATGAACATGAACTTGGGCAAACTCCAGGAGATGGTAATGGATAGGGAGGCCTGGCGTGCTGCAGTCCAGGGAGTCGCAAAGAATCAGACACAACTAGGCAACTGAACAACAACATACATATACATAATATGTTTATATTATAATAAAAAAGTTATTTTTTTTATTTATATTATAATAAAAAAGTTTCCTGTTCTTTGCTGCAAAAAGAAACATTATCTTTATTATACTAGACAATGAGCATAACTATCTATGCTGTCTTGGATATCTGGAAAAATATCCCATGAGTCTACTACTCCACGGGCCACTCAGATTAGTCTGGACCAATAAAACCAAATCTGTCCAACTTTTTCTCACACCGCATTCAATTAACATGTTATCAATAGGAATCAAAGTCTCAGGATAAGGCCAACCTGAAGTATTGACCTCAAACTTGCCTCCCAAGAGTCCAGACCCAGGCAGCTGAACAAATTCCATATATCATCAGGTTCTACCTTAGAAAGTCAAGTGATTTTGCTCTGTAAGTTTCTATATTGATTTTTCCACTAGGCCTGAGATATTAATCCAGGTGCAAAAGAACGTACTGGTGATTGTACAGGCTCTGTCTTGGGCCTCAAAGAAGTCTAGGGCAATCCTCTCATTTGTAACAACTCTGACCAGTGAGTTGAGGCCAACCTGAATGCCTTCCAGGGATAAGGTAGTGCCATTGATCACTTCAACTAAAGTCAGGAACTAATTTTCTAATTGGATGACTTCTGCCATAAGGATAACTACAGTGCGCATAAATGTCAGTTATCTCTCTGGGAATCTTTCCAAGGTAGCTTCTTTTTGGAGAGGTTTCTGTAGTCCTAAGGGCTATATTTTGGTGTTGGAGGAGACTCGTGAGAGTCCCTTGGACTGCAAGAAGGTCCAACCAGTCCATTCTAAAGGAGATCAGCTCTGGGTGTTCTCTCCAGTACTTTGGCCACCTCATGCAAAGAGTTGACATTGGAAAAGACTCTGATGCTGGGAGGGATTGGGGGCAGGAGGAAAAGGGGACGACAGAGCATGAGATGGCTGGATGGCATCACTGACTCGATGGACATGAGTCTGAGTGAACTCCGGGAGTTGGTGATGGACAGAGAGGCCTGGTGTGTGGTGATTCATGGGGTCGCCAAGAGTCAGACACGACTGAGCGACTGAACTGAACTGAACTGAACTTAAGGGCTATATAGTCTACAGGTTCTTCCTTTAACCCTGGAAGATTTCTTATGACCACTGCTAAATTGTAAGTCACTGTGTTTTTAGAAGGCAGGGAGGTTAATGCCTGGATTCCACAAAAGAAGTGTAGTAAAAGGATGTACACCATACCCATGGAAAGAAAGTGTTATTATAATTGTTGGAGTTTCCTATATAAGACCTGTATCATTTAGGGGAAGGTGTTGACAGTGCCTCTAACATAAGCTCTCAGCAAACTGGCAAACCTTACATTCCCAGTTCAGTTTAAGCAATTAAGTTTAATCATTGTTTTCAATGATTAAGGGCAGTCAGTCCAACCTGTCCTGTTTGTCCACACCACCAGCTGGGTGGCATTTGTCTATCAGAGGAACTGACATAATTGTGAAACTGGGGCATAGGGAAAATATCTAGAGGAGTTAACAGATTTGTTTTGTGTGTGAAAGATTCAGGAGCTGAGGACAGCCTCTGTTGTTTCTGATTGACTTCTCAGTGAAGTTAGAGGAAATGGGCCAAACTGTGGTCAGAGGCATCAGGCAGAGGATAACAGATCCAGCAGTCAATAAAATCGAAGGCACACACAATGGTTTGGGAGAAACTCACCAGGCGGTGGCCCATCATGAAGAAGGCTCCAAGGGTGATTCTGAAACACAGAGGTCATGCAGATCCATCTCTCTTCTGTGTCTCTTGGGGTCTAACGTCTTCCCAATCCCAGGTACTATTCTTGTCTGTCCTCCATTGATTCAAAACTGGTGTGTTCAATTCCACTATTGATAATTTCACTCTTTTTGTAGTTATTTCCTAATCACACCCAGACCTTTTACTGAGAAAAAAAGGTGCAAGGCTTGGACATTTTAATAGAAGTTATACGAACACCTTATGTACCCCACATCAACCTGTGTGGACCACTGCATGGGGGTTTGGTGATAGTGTGATCAGTCAAGTGGCATTATCTTTACGATCTAGGACCAAGTCCATCTAACTGGAGAATCCAGATAGTAGAATCAGAATTAAGTTGGAACCTCCTGGGCACCATTTTGGCTGAACTGCCATCTAGAGAGTATACCAGCTGGGCTGGCCTGGAATCGCTATTAGGGGAGAGAAAGACATATGCAAGAATGGTCAGGAAGAAATCTCAATTTTTCAAAATAGGTCTATGTCACCTCCTACCCCTTTTGTCCTGACCAGTACCTAGAAAGCAGCCAAGGGGAAGTGAACCCTTTCTGAGGACAGCAGCATTCAGTGACCAAACTGCCTTACCAAAGTGCATGGACCAGGAGAAGGTGAAGGAAGTAGAATTAGAAATTTTTTAGTCGGTTTTTGAGGAGGCCATTCCAGTGCTAGATGTCTGTGGCTGGTAGGGAGCATGGAAGTTCCTTCAAATATCTGTAATATCAGCAGCCAAGGTGAGAGTTGAGGGGGCTGAGGGAAGGAGGGGTACAAAGGGAAAAGAGCCTTCTACGTCAGTAAGGCTTTGCATTTATTTATTTTTAGTTTCAAATTGGGTGTGGCTGCTCATGGCTCCAATGAGTCAACTTGCAATGCTTTAGGCTGATTCAAAAATTTAAGGTAGGTAAATTTCCTCATGGCTGATATTGCCTACTTTGGGTTTCAGAATCATGGCCTCATTCTTTTCTGGCTGGTGTCACTGGATTTGCTTCTTTCTGCTCTCTTGGGCTTGGCTCATAGAGTGGCAAGTTTTTTAAGGAGTCAACTCATCCGAAAAAAACTCTGATGTTGGGAAGGATTGAAGGCAAAAGGTGAAGGAGGAAGCAGTGGATGAGACTGTTAGATAGCATCATTGACTCAATGGACATGAATTTGAGCAAACTCCAGGAGATAGAGGAGGACAGAGAAGCCTGGTGTGCTGCAGTCCGTGGGGCCAGAAAGTGTCAGAAACAACTTAGTGACTGAAAAAAAATGACAACTTCAATCTGAGGTATTTAATGCCTCACTATCAAAAATATCACTTTGGCTTCACCTAGTTCCAGTGTTAAGTTTTCCAGGGCTAAGAATTGACAGTAAGAATACATGTAGAGTTCTCTGGGTCAGTTTCCCATTGTCCAATATGTCATCTGCATCAGCATTAGAAACTCAATCCCAGGCAGGAAGAGCTCTAATATTAGATAATACCTCATCCATGGATTCCCACAGAAGTTTTCCCCCAAAGAGCCACTGCTCCATTTAGCAGCCAGGACAATCTGCAAATAGCCTGAGACATTTTGCTCTAAACTGAATGGGTTAAAGTTTGGCATGAGAGATGGAGTGATAAAACAATCCAGCTGTTGTCACCCAGGGTGAATATTAGTACTAATTGTCACCGTGGGGCGCACGTGAAACTAATCAACAGGTTGAGAAAGTGCCCTGCACAGAGGAGAGTTAGCAACACCCCAGGCACTGTTTCACATGGTTGGCTTTCAACCTACTTCCTAGTACTCAGCCTGCAGCGAGAAATTACAGAAGTATTTGCCTGATTGATAATAAAATTTGGTCAACATGTTCAACACTAATTCCCAGGGATTTCCTCAAAATCTTTTAATTGGTCTATGAGGTCCTCATCCTTGCTCTTTCACATTCCCTCTTGGTTACCAAGACTGTCAATAACCATAGAATGTGATTTTTACCATCCAATAATCTAAGCTAGCTTGCCACGGTTTCATGAATGCTGGGAGAAAACACAAGGCTGGATCATAGACAAAGGACTTTGTTAGTCACAGCACTGGCAGTAGTCAGATCTCAAATTTGTGTCAATTTCCCAGACCCCAGCTCCAACAGGCAATTCAAAGAAGACCAAATAACACCAATGTATGTGACAGATAGAGAGAAATCCTGAGTTTAGGGAACCCAGACCTCTTATAATAGGCAAAAGCAAACATGTACTGTCTCCGTCTTCCAAAATTGTTTGTTATACAAACATCTTTAAAAAGATAGTCCAGGAAGTCCAAGAAAGCCTTAGAAAGGTCACAGATAGCCAAATAACTTGAACTCTGCTTTTGCCAACATAGAAACAAATTTTAAAAGGAAGAAAGGAAAGAAAAATGGAAATGATGAAAAATAGCAAAACAGAAAGATATTCCTGGAACTCTTTCTACCAAATATAACCAAGTATTTCTAATTTCCTTACAAGACATAAACAAATAATTTCATAAAACTGAAGCATACACATACTTCTAGGCTAAGTTGATAAGTATTTATATAATTTTGGAGTATCAGCCATTATAAAGCATAAAACCAAAAAAATCATTAGGAAAAATTTATAGATATGATTATGCAAAATTCAAGCACTTCTCTCTTATGTCAAAATAAAATGAAATGCCATAAACAAAATTATAAGTGAAAAAGAACCAATTGAAAAAATATTTGGAAAATACATTAATAGATTCATTTTTAAAATACCTAACAAATTAATGATAATAACAATAATAAAATGAATTCATCATTTGGGCTTGGAAACTGAACAAGGAATTCAAATCAGAATATATATATATATAGCCAGGAAGAATATATAATATGTTCTATCCTTATTTGTAGTTATAGCAATTCACATTAAAATAAATGCATTTTACTGATGTGGAAAAAAAAGCAAAGAAAAAGATAGTCCATAACAACAATAGTCAGTCTTTGTGCTTTCGTGATGTGTAGAAACATGAAAGACCCATGGAGAATTTCTTCCCAACAATGCATTTCAGTTCACTTCAGTTCAGTAGCTCAGTTGTGTCTGACTCTTTGCGACCCCATGAATCGCAGCATGCCAGGCCTCCCTGTCCATCACCAACTCCCAGAGTTCACCCAGACTCACCCCCATCGAGTCAGTGATGCCATCCAGCCATCTCATCCTCTGTCATCCCCTTCTTCTCCTGCCCCCGATCCCTCCCAGCATCAGAGTCTTTTCCAATGAGTCAACTCTTCACATGAGGTGGCCAAAGTACTGGAGTTTCAGCTTCAGCATCATTCCTTCCAAAGAACACCCAGGGCTGATCTCCTTCAGAATGGACTGGTTGGATCTCCTTGCAGTCCAAGGGACTCTCAAGAGTCTTCTCCAACGCCACAGTTCAAAGGCATAAATTCTTCAGCGCTCAGCTTTCTTCACAGTCCAACTCTCACATCCATACATGACCACTGGAAAAACCATAGCCTTGACTAGACAAACCTTTGTTGGCAAAGTAATGTCTCTGCTTTTGAATATGCTATCTAGGTTGGTCATAACTTTCCTTCCAAGGAGTAAGTGTCTTTTAATTTCATGGCTTCAGTCACCATCTGCAGTGATTTTGGAGCCCAAAAAAATAAAGTCTGACACTGTTTCCACTGTTTCCCTATCTATTTCCCATGAAGTGATGGGACTGGATGCCATGATCTTCGTTTTCTGAAGGTTGAGTTTTAAGCCAACTTTTTCACTCTCCATTTTCACCTTCATCAAGAGGCTTTTTAGTTCCTCTTCACTTTCTGCTGAGTCACACCATTCCCTGGATAAGTCTCTTGTAAGACAGTCTGTTTTCCAGTCAGACTGATTGGTGGTGGGATATTAGTAGATGAAATGGAACTAGCAATGGTGATGACTGGGGGAGACCCTAATGGATAAAGACAACAGAAGATTTATTAGTTGAAAGGGTTTAGGGTTGCAAACGGCAGAAACCAATTTTGATTAACATAAGTAAAAAGGAAATTTATTACAAAATTATAAAATAACTCAGAAATAAAGAAAAAGTTGAATAATTAGGTCTTTGGGAGACAGGAAGCAGTGCAAGTTGAGATCTAGATCTAGGAACTCATGGACAGTCTCTCCAGAGTATTTCTGCTAGGATGACCCAGCTCCAAACTTTAAATTCTTGTGTCACACAGCTCAAGATTCAAATGTTCATGGGAGAGAGTCTAATGTTAGTCACTCAGTTGTGTCCAACTCTTTGTGACACCATGGACTGCAGCTAGCCAGGCTCCTCTGTCCATGGGGATTCCCTAGGCAGGAAAACTGGAGTGGATTGCCATTCCTTTCTCCAGGGGATCTTCCTGGCCCAGGGATCAAACCTGGGTCCCCTGCATTGCAGGCAGACTCTTTACCATCTGAGCCACTAGGGAAGCCTCTTGGGAGAGAGTCTAATTGGCCTCTGTTGGATCATATGCCCATACCTCGGGCAAGTGAGTGTTGGAATCTTAACCAACAATCGAACCAAGACTGCATTCATTATAAAGGGGGAGTCCCCAAAGAAAAATCAAGATATTTTTCTGCTTATAAGGTTCATTTTCTCAATCTTCTCCATACTCTGGGGGACATGGTTCCTGGGAATTCTGGGATCACATCTGACATCTCCATTACTAGCGAGGGAAGAGAAAGAATCACAGGGAATGACTCTGAGTGCCAGGCTGGGTGACAGCTCTGCATGTGGGGCTTGGGGATTGGGTAGGGTATTAGGATTGGCTCTTATTCCAGAACCATACAAGAAATAACGAAGGAACAGTTCCCCAAAGAATAGGAGTGTCACTACCAAAAGAAGGGAGCAGAGTGATATTGGGCAGAGAAAAATGGATTTCCATCATGTCATCAACCCTGCATGATTCTTCCTTGCGGCCTGGAATTTTGTGAGTCCTGTAGGAGAAAGAAAACTCAAGATGCTGCTGGTGAATTTTCCCAAGAGGAGTATCCCAGGCCAGGGTGGATGGGTTCTCCGTCTGGCGAGCATAGGGCCATAGAAGGAGGTAGGGTGTGGCACAGAAAATACCGTGCGATCTTGGATATTTCCTCACTAGGTGCTGAAGGCCTTTCTGGGGCCACTGGGAGATGGAGTCCAAGCCTGAAAGTCTTCCATTAAATCCCACAAGCTTCTTAACAGAGAGCTGAAGAAAATCCATGAGGTGGACAGGGCCAGGGAGGCAGGTTTGCCATTTGGTGCCTGGGGCCCAAGGGCCAAAACAGGCAAGCAGTTCACTGGACTTCCTCTCATCCCAAGCCATTCTGCATAAAAAGCTCAGTCTAAAATGTCAAGGTCCTAGGAAAGGCCAGAGGTGGGAATTAGGGTGAGGTGTCACAGCAAAACTCTAAACTCAGAGCCCAGCCAAGGACCAGTGAAGGGCAAGTACCAGCAGATAGTCTGAAGACATTTCTTAGGGCACCAAAGCTGGGGCAGGAGTCATTTATGGAGTTTGTAAGTGGGAAGGAAAAGGGGGGGAAAAGTAATTTTGAACAAGTGATGATAACTTCGTGAATATATAGTGAAATTTTCTCTTATGTAAGAATAAGAGCATGAGGTATGTAGGTAAGTGATATAATTATATAGCATATTGTACAAAATAAATTTTATTATGTCAATATAATATGGTGTAAAGTTTTACTGGTCCACTTCTCTTTGGATCTCCACTCACATCCTAGAGAAATAATGTAGACAGTCAACAAGAGAATGTCTTTGCTGCTGCATGGCGTTCTTAGAGCCTGTCACATAGACCGCCAGCTGCAGAGATCCCCAGGTGGAGCATGCCTCATAGAATAAAATCTGCGAACTAGGGAACTGGAAAACCTGAGATTTGGCAATCATTTGAAGGCCATGGTCCACGATGTTACACTGTCAAAAGAAACACAAAGGATTTGTTCATTGACCTGGAGTCACAACCACAGGTAATTAGCATTTGCACCTCATCCTTTTGGGGTAGTGACACCTCTGTCCTCAGGAGCTTAGGCTTTAATCCAAGCTCTCATTTATAACAACTCAATAAACAGCCCAAATGTTTTCCACTGGGAAATTGATAAGCAAACTGTGGAACATCCATGCAATGAAATACCCGTCAACGATAAAAAAGAAAGAAACTAACTGATTCACACATCTTAGAAATGATATCACATTTTTGCTGTCTTCTGTTTGTTCTAAATCATTATGTTAAATGAAGGAAGCAAGACAAAAAAGAACCACATACTTTATGATTACATTTATAGGAAATTTCAGAAAAGGCAGACTTACAGTGACAAAAAGTAGCTGATGTTTGCCATAAGGGAAGGGGGCTGACTCCTAAGAAGCACAAAGAAACTTTTGGGAGTGACGAATATTTTCTGTTTTTTGAAATAGATGATGGTTTGATTAAGACTGTGTACCTTTGTCAAAACTTATCAAATTGTATACTTAAAATTGGTGACTTTTTTTACTGTGGTAAAATATATACATAAGCTTGCCCTTCCCCCTCTAAGTGTACAGTTTATTGGCAATGTTTATATTCACAGGGTTGCACAACCGTCTTCACAATATACTTCCAAAACTATTTCTTTTCTCCAAAGGACGGTGTCCTCATTAAGCAATAACTCCCCATTTGTTCTTCCTCCAGGGTGACTTTTATTGTACACAAACTATACCTCAATAAAGCTGGTTTTAAAAATTCACTACCTGCACCCAGCCCCCCTGCCTGCTCTTACTTGAGATAATTTTTGTAGCCTTGCACTGTATCCTCTCGGACTTCCGCCTGTGTGCTGACCCTGCGTGCCCTGGCCACTGCAGTCATCTCCCTCTCCAGGGTGTCCACAAAGCACACACGGGCATGGTTTCCCTGGGTTACCTGAGGACTTTACTCTTTGGCTCTCATCCAGGAAGGCGTCTCTTCCCTCTCGCCACCTGTCCATGAATCTTTTTTGCCTAGCCCAGCCTATCAGGTTCTAGCTTTGAGCAACACACGCACACACACCAGATTCTCCCTTCAACAGTGTGACACAACCTGTTTGTATGTCTTACCCACCCCTGACCCTTGACCTCCTTTCCTTTAACATTTTTTCTTCCTTATCAGTTAGTTGAGTCCAACTTGGACTTTACACTTATATCTTAAATAGTATAGAGCTGATTTAAAGGCCGCGCGATGAGACAGACTTTGTGTTTTCTCCTAAAAAGACAGGAATCTTTTCTGTGTCATCTTTCTATGATGGCATCCCTGTAGGTCCACCCTCTCGAGGAGAGGGAGCTTACTTTCAAAGTGTCATGTTCCACTCTTGCAGCAATAGATATTAGATAGGGACTGTTGCTTCTTCCGTCTTTTAAAGGTACAGAATGAAATGTTCCTCTCCCTTTCCACTCCCCTCTCCATCTTCTCCCTCCCTCCTTTTCCCCAGGATAAGCATCAAAGTGTGTGTGTGCTTAGTCACTCAGTCATGTAGAGCCCATTTCTTATTCGTGAAGCCCAAGGAGACACAATTTGATAACAGGAAATTAAAGAAAGAAATGAATGCATTCAATGCAAAGAAATGAAGATGGGTCTGCAGCATATTCTGCCTGGGCCACCTCAAAGGAGGCTGGGCTTGGCTGCCCACCCCAGATTCCTACGTGTGGTTGGGGTGTTGAACTCCCCACCCCCACAGTTCTTAGGAACTGGCACCGGTGATAGGTTGTTCCCTTAGTGTATGCTGCTAGGGCCCCACTTTCCCTTCAGTATGCTGAGGACAATTTGCTGGTGGAAGTAGGGAAAGAATTCTGGGGAAGACTGACGCTTGTGGACAGGTGAAAAGTGAGGAGAGGAACACATGGAGAAAAGGTTAAAAGATTAGAAGAAAGATATAAAGATAGGGAGTGATATTAGAGACCAAGCTTGTCCATGAGACACTCTATGAATAATTTAACTTCCTAAGTGCACTTCTGGAAAAACCACATTTAACCCTCAGTTTTAACCCCCTTCCCCCACCATCTTGTATTATAATGTCCTTCGTCTTAATGGAAATCCATCCTCCATTTCTCTCCTGCCCCCAAAGCACAGTCTCATCATCTGTACTGAACTATGAGATTACCAGTAATTATCAGTAATAATTACTGATTATTATCAGTAGTTATCAGTAATCAGCAAAGCTGGGAGCAGAGGGAAGCACATGGCACTGAAGTACAGCTCCTGATAGACTGCTCAGGTGGAGAACAAGAGAAAACCTTTTCAAATGCTTCTGAAAGAAAGTGTGTATTTTTAAGGAGGGGAAAATGATATTTGGGCCACAAATGCATCAGGTTGTAGACATTTTATTCCACTCCAAAGATGGGAAGCAAGTTGCAATGGATTTGTTAAGGTTAAGCACACATTTTTTAAAGTGGAGCTTTTGAGTGAGGATATACAATTTACCCAAAAACTATATTAAAGAAAACTAAGAAGAAACAGGGCTTCGCAGGTGGCACAGTGGTAACAAATCTGCCTGCCAATGCAGGAGACGCAACAGATGCTCGTTCAATCCCTGAGTCTGAAGATCCCCTGGAGCAGGAAATGGCAACCCACTCCAATATTCTTGCGTGGAAAATTCCATGGACAGAGGAGCCTGGCATGCTGCAGTCCATGGGGTCGCCAAGAGTCAGACGTGAGTGAGAGACTGAGCATGCATGCACAAAAAGCAACAAGCTGGCACAACTATACCAAGTGATAAGCAAAGGGTTATGACCTCAATATAGAGAAAGAACTTACATTCAGTGAGAAAAGACAACGTAACAGAGAACTGAAAACAATGGCACATGCAAATTAGGATAAAGGGAGGAGGGTTCATTTCCAAAGGACTGTTGGTACAGTTATGAGTGAGAGGAAAAACCAGTGCAGTCACTTGGAGCTATCTGAGTCAACCAGATAACTCATTTCTGTGTGAAAGGTCAAAGGGGGAAAGGTCACAGGAGCCCAGAGTGAGAGAGGGTCAGGTTAGAAGAGCAATGAACTTTGTTTTGAAAACACAACCTGTCAGATGCAACCTCCCAGGAGGGAGACAAGGGAATAAATACTTTGAGTTTAGGCTCTTTCCACCTCCAGTCTCCTGCCTGCCTCTCCACTGGCTAAGCCAGCAGGGAGCTGGAGGGCACTGGGCCATGTTGATGAAACCCAGGGAGGTTAAATTTCTAGGGTGACAGCAGAGTGGAGAAAGGGGAAGAGTGACGAACAGAAGACATCCAGCACAGAAGGAAAGGATGTGAAGATGCAATTCAGAGAAAAAGAAATGTTATGGGCCTATTTGGCCACCTGAGGTAGACTCAATCTCACCAGTCATTAACAGCTCAGATTCTTAAGACAGACTTACTGAGACTACCCCATCTGCTACTGTATTATGGAATCTTGATCAGGTCTTGTTTTTATAATTGGGGTACAAAATGGAATAATAATAGCACCTATGTGCATGCATGTCAAGTCACTCCAGTCCTGTCCAACTCTGTGCGACCCTATGGACCATAGCCTGCCAGGCTCCTCTGTCCATGTTATTCTTCAGGCAAGAATACTGGAGTGGGTTGCCATGCCCTCCTCCAGGGGATCTTCACGACCCAGAGACTGAACCCCCATCTCTTCTGTTTCCTGCATTGACTGGTGAGTTCTTTCCCACTAGTGCCATATGGGAAGCCCAATAGTACCTATATCACAGAGTTAAAGCAGAGATCAAAGGGAAAAAGATATATAAAGCCTTGAGCTGAAGGTCAGCATGAGAGAAGCAATCAATACATGATACCTGTTTTTTCCCTTTCAAATTGGTAAATTATAAAGATCTGTAGACTTGGTATCAGCAAGGTTATGGGGCAAAAGACAATGTCAAAGACATTTTATTGGCAGTATGAATTGGCATACAACCTTTTTGGGGGGAACAATTCTACAGTTTTGTAATTCAAAATCAGTTCAGTTCAGTTGCTCAGTCGTGTCCGACTCTTTGCAACCCCATGAACTGCAGCATGCCAGGCCTCCCTGTCCATCACCAACTCCTGGAGTTCACTCAAACCCATGTCCGTTGTGTCGGTGATGCCATCCAGCCATCTCATCCTTTGTCGTCCCCTTCTCCTCCTGCCTTCAATCTTTCCCAGCATCAGGGTCTTTTCAAACGAGTCAGCTCTCTGCATCAGGTGGCCAAAGTATTGGAGTTTCAGCTTCAACATCAGGCCCTCCAATGAACACCCAGGACTAATCTCCTTTAGGATGGACTGGTTGGATCTCCTTCCAGTCCAGGGACTCTCAAGAGTCTTCTCCAACACCTCAGTTCAAAAGCATCACTTCTTCTGCATTCAGCTTTTGTTATAGTCAAACTCTCACATCCATACATGACTACTGGAAAAACCAGAGCCTTGACTAGACAGACCTTTGTTGGCAAAGTAATGTCTCTGCTTTTTAATATGCTGTCTAGTTTGGTCATAACTTTCCTTCCAAGGAGTAAGCGTCTTTTAATTTCATAGCTGCAGTTGCCATCTGCAGTGATTTTGGAGCCCAGAAAAATAAAGTCAGCCACTGTTTCCACTGTTTCCCCATCTATTTGCCATGAAATGATGGGACCAGATGCCATGATCTTAGTTTTTTGAATGTTGAGTTTTAAGCCAGCTTTTTCATTCTCCTCTTTCACTTTCATCAAGAGGCTCTTCAGTTCTTCACTTTCTGCCATAAGGGTGGTGTCACCTGCATATCTGAGGTTACTGATATTTCTCCCAGCAATCTTGATTCCAGCTTTTGCTTCATCCCGCCCAGCATTTTGCATGGTGTACTCTGCATACAAGTTAAATAAGTGGGGTGACAATATACAGCCTTGAGGTACTCCTTTCCCAATTTGGAACCAGTCTGTTGTTTCATGTTCGGTTCTAACTGTTACTTCTTGAACTGAAACAGATTTCTCAGGAAGCAGGTAAGGTGGTCTGGTGTTCCCATCTCGAAGAATTTTCCAGTTTGTTGTGATACACACAAGGGCATTGGCGTACTCAATAAAGCGGCAAGAGATGTTTTTCTGGAACTCTCTTTCTTCTTCTATGAACCAACAGATGCTGGTAATTTGATCTCTTGTTTCTCTGCCTTTTCTAAATCCAGCTTGAACATCTGTAAGTTCTCAGTTCACATACTATTGAAGCCTGGCTTGGAGAATTTTGAGCATTACTTTACTAGCGTGTGAGATGAGTGCAATTGTGCAGTAGTTTGAGCATTCTTTGGCATTGCTTTTCTTTGGGATTGGAATGAAAACTGATCTTTTCCAGTCCTATGGCCACTGCTGAGTTTTCCAAATTTGCTGGCATATTGAGTGCAGCACTTTCACAGCATCATCTTTTAGAATTTGAAATAGCTCAACTGGGCTTCCCTCATAGCTCAGTTGGTAAAGAATCTGCCTGTGATGCAGGAGACCTGGGTTGGATCCCTGGGTCGGGAAGATCCCCTGGAGAAGGGATAGACTACCCACTCCAGTATTCTGGCCTGGAGAATTCCATGGACTAAGTCCATGGGGTCGCAAAGAGTTGGACACTACTGAGCAACTTTCATTCTTCACTCACTCAACTGGAATTCCATCACCTCCACTAGCTTTGTTCATAGTAATGCTTCCTAATAAGTGCCACTTGACTTTGCATTCCAGGATATCTGAGTCTAGGTGAGTGATCACACCATTGTGGTTATCTGGGTCATGAAGATCTTTTTTGTATAGTTCTTCTGTGTATTCTTGTCACCTCTTCTTAATATCTTCTGCTTCTGTTAGGTCCATACCGTTTCTGTCCTTTATTGTGCCCATCTTCTCATGTTCCCTTGGTATCTCTAATTTTCTTGAAGAGATCTCTAGTCTTTCCTATTCTATTGTTTTTCTCTATTTATTTGTCGGAGAGATTGAATATTTGACCATTCCTGGGACAAAAGTCATCAGCTGGAAGCTTTTGTTTTCCCAGATGTGTGATGTGCCACAAGAGGGAGCCAGAGACTTCTTTTGAAAACTTAATCGGCGAGCTTGGGGTTTTGTTTAAATTGTACCCCAAATAGCCACTAGATGGTGCCCAAAGACTTCTGAAAATCTTTTGAAATGTCAGTTATTTGTTTAGTGTTTAAATTATGGTAGGGGCTTCCCTGGTGACTCAGATGGTAAAGAATCCGCCTGCAATGCCATGAGAGGCAGGTGCAATCCCTGGGTCGGGAAGATCCCCTGAAGAAGGAAATGGCAACCCATTCCAGTATTCTTGCTTGGAGAAAGAATCCCATGGACAGAGGAACCTGGAGGGCTATAGCCCATGAGGTTGCAAAGAGCTGGACACGACTGAGCGACTAACACTAAATTATGGTAAAAATAATATTTGGTCATCATATTTAATTAGAACAATGCAATAAATGAGGTCAAGTGTAAACATTTCAATTCAACACAGACTAAATCTTTTTCCCTATTCTAGATCCTAGTCATAGGAAAACTCCTGGAGAAAAAAAATTTTTTTTCTATTAATCTATTAAAGTTTTAATTAAAAAAAAAGGTTAAATCACACTTCACTGGTCATGATTTAGCAGCCCCATCACGTGGAAAGGATGGTACTGAGGGAAATATTCAATGCAGCTCATGTGCTAACTTTGACAAGGATGACAAAACAGCCGCAGAGAACAGGAGCTCGGGGGTCTTTCATCTGTTCCAACAGGACTGCTTGAATGGTGACAATTCCTCAGAGACTGTTTTCTCAACTTGTTTCACTTTCTCTCTTTCATACTTAATGAAAAGAATAGGCTTAAGAACAATAATGAAGTAAGAGAGAGCCCTGAAGCCTGAAACCAAGAAAAATCTCAATTTTGTCATGTCAAAAAACCTGAGAGCCTAAAGTAGAAGAGGGAGGAGGAATAGGTACCAATTGATCATCATTCTTTGCTGAAACAGTCTTAAGAGTCCCCCCAAGGCTGACTCATTGAATCCTCTGAAGAACTCTACCTGTTCAATGTTTTTAACCTTCATTTGACGGATAGGCAAACTGAGAATCTGAGAAGTTACGTTTTCAAAGTCACCCAAATGGTAAGAAGTGGAAGCAGGAAACAAACCAGAAAAGTTAGGAAATGCCAAGTATGTGAAATTTCAATATAGGTGGACAACTAACTTCCATAGCCCCTAGTAGTTACTCGGTGGTGGTGGTTGTCAGAGGGCATATAGAAAATAGGTTATTTGCTCTCATTCTTTGACTGAAGAAGCAATGACCCCAGAATATAAGGTTGTGACTTAGGCACTGCACAGAGGCAGGGACCTGGTCCTCTCTAAGGAGGGACCAGGATGCTGGGAGCTCTCCAGTTTAGAGAAGAAGGGGCCATCTCCACAGGCACTGGCTACCTAGTAAAAACTTCCTGACTTTCTCCAGGGTGGTAGTTTCCCTCTACTGTTTATCCATATGCTATTTAAAAAAAAGTGCTTGTAAACAACTTGAGTGCATGAACAATCTAATTAAAATAATTAAAGTAATAGCTTGTGAAAAAAATAGTAAAACTAATTATTATAGAGTAGTATGTGGGAAGGCAAAAATTGCTGACATTCTTTAGTCTGAGTTTGCCCTGTTTGTCACAGAAAAACACAGACCGTTTACCAGGTTCCTTCTGAGGGTATGGTTCCTCCCTCCCAACACAGGTTCAAACTAGTGCTTCTCATCTCAGTGACTTTCTTCTTGGTAACAGCCATATGTGAATGACCCCCCAGTGGCTCCAACTCCAAATTGTTCCTCGGGGTCAAACGTCTGAACTTTTTTCTATTTAACTCAAAGAATCATGAAAGTTTAGAATCTGAGACTCTCTGTACTGAAAGAATGTATGTGTATGTGTGCCTGCTCAGTTGCTGGGTGGTGTCCCACTCTTTGCAGCCCCATGGATTGTAGCCCGCCAGGCTCCTCAGTCCATGGGATTTCCCAGGCAAGAATACTGGATTGACTTGCCGTTTCCTTTTCCAGGGGATCTTCCCAACCCAAGGATCAAACTGGCGTCTTCTGCATCTCCTTCATTGACAGGCAGATTCTTTACCACTGAGTTGCAGACCCTTAGTACATGATCTATGGATGCCTCACTCCTTTTGCTGTCATTTCTATGTGACGGCTAGTTACTCTTTCCTCTAGTGCATTTTAGAGACAAGGTAATGCAAGTGTGGATGCTCTGACTGCTGTCAAATACATTTTTGTTTCTGTGTTAAGCCATACTCTGCCCTTTTAATGCCCCACTATTCCTCATTCTATCCCTCAGGGCCATAGAGAATAAGAAAAATGCCGCTCCCAGGAATTTGAAGGCAGAACTACGTTTGCTCATGCCTTCCCAGGATCGAGTTCCAACACCAAACCTGTTAAGTCTTCCACACCACGAATGGAGCCCTGCTTGAAAGTTCCCACAGTTTACCTCGGCGGGGTACTTACCTGAAATGGCCAGATACTATTCTACGCAGATGCAAGGGCCAGAGTTTTTGCCAGTAAGAGTAATGGTCATATCTGAAGGGAAATGGAACATCAAGTCAAGAGGTAGAAGAAGGGACAGAAGGAAGATATAAGACAGTAAATTTGTCAGCTAAGAGGGTCAGGAGTGGAAGAGAACAATAAGACGCACAGGTACATAAAGGCAGTTCAGAACTAAGATCACGAGGAGTAAATTTTTACAGGAGCTCCCTTTTCCTTACATGGTGCTTCATACACACCCCAGGGCCAGACACCCTCAGTTAAACACTGATAGTTCTTCAACTGTCCATCGTACAACTACTATTGAAACTGCCTTCATAATCCACACCAGAATCTCGTTGAACAGCTCATCAAGTAACTGATCATGGGTGGTAGAATCCACCTGGCGCTTTTGGGTAATGGTGTATCTCAGAGGCATTTGTAATGTATATACCAGAGTGTGGAACAGACGTTCTTCGCTCAGGAAAAGTCACTTTAGTGGACCTTCTTAGCTATGTAAACACAGCTTGATAAAGTACATGGAAAGCACTTAGCACAGCCAATAATATCAGCGCTCATCACCACCTCCCTTTAGACTAAGTCTTCTTAAGACATTGGAGGTAAGTGAGGCAGAGGTGGCCTTCGGAAGACACATACAGACCATATTGCAGAATCAAGCAATTTCATTGAAATGTGAAAGTGATAATACTCTTGCAACCTCCCTGTTCTCTTACACCTTTCCCAAGTTGGCAGCTACTGCCCATGGCACAAGCCTGGCTGCTGCCTCCCATGGCCTCCACCACTGCAGTTGGGCTGTGCTGACTGCAGTTGGCTTAGCAGCGGTTTCCTTGTGGCCTGCTGGCCCCTGACAGGAGAGAACAGAGTGACTGGGGCTAGGAGAGCCCCAGGGACCACCAGCTGCCATGGCCAGGAACCTGATGGGATAGGGGAAGGCCAAGTTCAGTATCCACACCTGCATTTGCAGGCAGTATCTCAGAGAGAGAGCCTGGGAGAAGGTAAGGGATGATTGTAAATATTTCATCTTCACATTATTAATAGAAAGTATGCAGACGTGTAAATGTGAAATAAACTCCTTTGAAATAAACTCCCCTTAGGGGAAAAACTATCATACGTTGAGTTAACAAAGTGGGTCATCCTGGTTTCATATGGAATACCCCACTGACGTTGTTCAATTCCTAGTTCATAGCCCTTTCCTTCTTTTAAATTTCTTAGTGGTCACTAACTGGGATTTGATGACATCATTCACAAATTTATTGGGTAGTTTATGTAATTCATCCAGACCAGGAAATGTGCACTGCCTTAGAGCAGCAGGTTTCGTTCATTCAGCAAGTCTGACGAGCTTCCTTTTTGCCGAGCCCTGAGGCAGGTGCTGCAGGAACAATGACGGGCTCTCTGACCACCCTCCTTTGTCCCTGCAGGACAAAGTACACCTTCTGCCTTTGCACCTGCTCACACACAGCGAGACAGCTGTTTTTCCTGGAAAGTCCTCCAGCTGCTGAGGCTACCTTATCCTCTAAGGTACAAACAAAATGGGAAACCCAGCATTTCTCCCAAATCTAGATATTCCCGAGTGCTTTGCTTCTAGTCACGTCCAGGCTCCAGCTTCCTGCTTCTGCTCATTTCTCCATCCCCACTCAGCCCCTCACCTTCTGTATGCACTGTCCTTTTTCACACCACATCACTCCACCATGGAAACTGCTCGAATTCCTGCATTGCCCAGGCCCCATCCACAAGGAAAACACCCCACTGTGTCATTTCAGGTCCTCTGAGATTCAGTCACCAAGAAAAAGTTAGAAATGCAAGTGAATTCTTGAGGGAAAAGCTTTTCAGTGATAAAGAAGAGAGAGCAAGAGAGCAGGAGCAGGTAGGGGAAGTCTTAGACAGCGTTCAGCTGTGACACCTTCGAAGAAAGAAAGGAAAGGAAAGAAGTTGATTGGTAGGAAGAGCCTCAAGCCACATTGCGGCTCTGAGAAGGTTATGAGCCAGCAGATAGGGAGGTTGAGAGCAAAGATCAGCACTGGAGGAGTCCTGCAGTGGGCAGGAATGGCCCAGCCACAGTCCCTGTTGTGTTCACTCACTGGTTGGGCAGCCCAGGGAGGTGGTGGCTTTGGCATGAACTCTGTAGTGCACCCTAAAGGTGCAGCAGTTGGAGACTGATGTACTTGTACTTGCTGCAGCAGGTTCTCTGGAAGAAAGACCTCAACAGCATACTCTACAGCCACACTCACTGACTTAGGGCAGCACATGGGAGACTTACTGAGGTTCTACAACAGAGGAGAGAATAAGACTTACACAAAATCAGAGTATAGCATGGTCAATTATGTAAAATCAATTATTGGATGCCATTGGGTTTAAAACTCACTTAGCCATTCTTAACTACTTACTGGCTTTCTTTGGGGTGAGGGGCTCTGAAAAAATCACCCCCTCACTTTACTTTCCTTAGCTCCTCTTTCTCTTCCCTTTTGGCTGTGCCTGCATCACACTAAGTCGATTCAGTCGTGTCCTGCTCTTTGCAACACACAAAGACTGTAGCCCGCCAGGCTCCTCCATCCATGGGATTCTCCAGGCAAGAGGACTGTACTGGGTTGCCATTTCCTCCTCCAGGGAATCTTCCCAACCCAGAGATCACACTTATGTCTTCCGCAGCTTCTGCATTGCAGACAGATTCTTTACCACTGGAGCCACGAGGGATGCCCCGCTTTTGGCTGCCACTCTTCAATTCTTGATACTTTTCTTATACAAGGCAATTTATCCTTGGGGATTGCATCTTTCCTATTCAAGTTCATTTGCTAATCAAAGGATAGTCTTCTCTCAAACAATTATATTTCCATTCTCAAAATTATTATTTTAGGCCCATTACATGTTTTTTTTTCTGTTCATTTCTATAGAATTTTAAAACCTTAATTGCAAGTATTAATTGATAATTTAGTGTATTTGCATTTTTGCCAAAGAATTAGGCACATCTTCTAAGATTCTTGCCAAAACTGTCAATCACTTAATGAATGATTTCAATTCAATGTAATTCAATAATATTTATGGAATTACACTCAGTTCTAGAAACTATACTAAGTCACTTTGGGAGGTTGCAGAGAGAATTGAAATTAGCTTCTGCCCCCAAGAAATAAGCTAGCTTCTAACTTCTAGAGAAAAAGTAGGCATATGTTAAAGGAGTCAATGTTTATCGCCATTATGACTCAACGGCTGATTAGATGTCTAGATAAGGAGATTGAAGATCCTCATTGAGGTGTAGTGATCAAAATGTCATTTATCCAGAGTAAGGACAGAACAAAATGCAGATGGGAGTGGGGATAAAGAGTAGATGATTTTAGACATGTTTTGGAGACATTCAATAAGTTTTCATTGAGTGGATAATTAAATGAATGAAAAGGTAATGACATGAGATCTTCAAAAGACAATTGGAAATTCTGGCTTCAGGAGAGTAGTGAAGGAATGACCTGTAAAAAAAAATCATAGGCTTGAATGAGGCTGCCCAGAGGAAGACCAGTGAGAGAAACCAAACAAGCTATGCCAAGAATCCTTGGAGATAATGTACATGAACAGTGTGAGTAAAGAAAAGAAGACTAAGAAGGAACAACGAGAAGAGAGAGAGAATGCCTACTTCAGTGTAGCCAATAATAGCACACATCACCTACCCGGTGTAGACTGAATGTTTGCTTTTGAGAAGGTAAACTCAGAACGACAAGAAGCTAGAATAGCATAGATGGAGAAAAACCTGTTAGATTCTTCTTGGATGGCCATGAAACCAGCTGTTTCAGCAGAGGAAGGGAGCAAAACACAGACAGAGGGGAGTTTAGTTTATGTGAGGAATGAGGGCAGTGGGCAGTGCCAATCTGCACGCTGGAGGACAAGATGCATGAAGCCAGAAAATAATTGCATATGGCTAGAGGCTGAGGGGAAGGAGCTTACGGAGGAGTTTCTGCAGCTGAGACAGAAAAATAGGCTTATCAATGAAGTAACATCCTGCAAGAGCCCTGAGGACATTTTTGGATCCCTAGTGCAAGAGAGAGGTTAGCTTTGGGAAGGAATGGGGTCTGTGTCCTTGAAAATAGAACAGGAGATGAGGTGCACAAGAAATGGACTGTGTTCCGAGTGGAAAAGGGAAACAGGATGAGGTAGACCTTCCCACCATGTTTTAGAGCAGGAGAGCCAAGTGGAGCTGTGGTCCTTTGAGAGTGGAAAAGGTTCAGTTCAGTTCAGTTCAGTTGCTCAGTCGTGTCTGACTCTTCGAGACCCCATGAATCACAGCACGCCAGGCCTCCCTGTCCATCACCAACTCCCGGAGTTCACTCAGACTCACGTCCATCGAGTCAGTGATGCCATCCAGTCATCTCATCCTCTGTCATCCCCTTCTCCTCCTGCCCCCAATCCCTCCCAGCATCAGAGTCTTTTCCAATGAGTCAACTCTTTGCATGATGTGGCCAAAGTACTGGAGTTTCAGCTTCAGCATCATTCCCTCCAAAGAAATCCCAGGGCTGATCTCCTTCAGAATGGACTGGTTGGATCTACTTGCAGTCCAAGGGACTTTCAAGAGTCTTCTCCAACACCACAGTTCATATCATGTAAGAAACGAGTTGCCAGTCCAGGTTCAATGCACAATACTGGATGCTTGGGGCTAGTGCACTGGGATGACCCAGAGGGATGATATGGGGAGGGAGGAGGGAGGAGGGTTCAGGATGGGGAACACATGTATACCTGTGGCGGATTCATTTTGATATTTGGCAAAACTAATACAATTATGTAAAGTTTAAAAATAAAATTAAATAAAAAAAAAAAAAAACACAACAACAAAAGCATCAATTCTTCAGCGCTCAGCCTTCTTCACAGTCCACTCTCACATCCATACATGACCACAGGAAAAACCATAGCCTTGACTAGACGGACCTTTGTCAGCAAAGTAATGTCTCTGCTTTTGAATATGCTAGCTAGGTTGGTCATAACTTTCCTTCCAAGGAGTAAGCGTCTTTTAATTTCATGGCTGCAGTCACCATCTGCAGTGATTTTGGAGCACAAAAAACTGGGCTTCCCTGGTGGCTCAGACAGTAAAGTGTCTGCTTTACCCTGCAGTGTGGGAGACCCGGGTTCAATCCCTGGGTTGGGAAGATCCCCTTGAGAAAGGAAATGGAAAAGGTTAGAAAAGGCAATAGAAAGTTAGCCAGAGATGACATGAAGGAAGCTAGAAAGGTACAGATTCTTATCCTCAAACTGACTGCAATTCATTCACAGTGATAGCTTTTGTTGGAATTCTTATTTTTCCCGTACAATCTCACTGAACTCTTGCTACTGCTAAGTCACTTCAGTCGTGTCCGACTCTGTGCGACCCCATAGACAGCAGCCCACCAGGCTCCCCCGTCCCTGGGATTCTCCAGGCAAGAACACTGGAGTGGGTTGCCATTTCCTTCTCCAATGCATGAAGGTGAAGTCACTTAGTCGTGTCCGACTCTAGCAACCCCATGGACTGCAGCCTACCAGCCTCCTCTGTCCATGGGATTTTCTAGGCAAAAGTACTGGAGTGGGGGTGCCATTGCCTTCTCTGCACTGAACTCTTAACAATCCTTAAATATTTTCTAAGGAATTAAAATCTCCCCCCCCCCCCCCACCTCCATTGTTTGGCCACAACCATGCAGCATGTGGAATCTTATTTTCCCAGAGTTTGAAATAGCATTCCCTGCATCTACTTCAGTGTGTAGTCTTAACCACTGGACCATCAGTGAAGTCCCCTAAAATCCCATTTTTGAGACAAGCACACCAAAGCACAGAAAGGTTTACCACTGTGGAGCTGGACTCCAAACTCAACTTGCCTAGAGCCCATGTTCAAAGCTGCCTTGTCTTCTAGAACACCTAACCTTTCCCACCACTCTTCACTCAAATGGTTCTCTTAACAAGCCCTGCTCAGTTTCCTCAGGTTGATTGCCTGCTTTTGGCTCTGGGCTCTAAGAGGTCCTTTCTGTATCCAAGATACCCTGTCTGCAAAGCAAGCCATTTGCTCCATCACCGCTCATCAGGGTCTCATGGTGTACACCTGTTCTGTTAATGTCTTCTCTTTTTAGATGAACCTGAGGTTGAGATTCTCTTGCCCACACGTGTGCTTGTATAATGCATGTGCTTTCCTATCATTGGATCCCCACGCTCATGGGAAGCTTCGTGTCTACACTGATGTCAGGTCCTTAAGCGTGTTAGGGTCTCAAGTGGAGAGGGATTCCTTCATCTGCTCTTAATACCTTCTTACCAGTCTCTATTCTATCTTAGCTAACAAATAGCATTTGCAGAATATGATGATGATGCCAAAAGAAGTTCATTTACTAGTTTTCCCTATAAATATAAGTCTCCAGAGACCCCTGTAAGAATTTTAATTGAGGTAATTTTTCTTAAAATAAGATTGCTTATTTTCTGAACTCACATAAGTCTAGGCATTTTGTAATTTCACCCTGATGCTTTATCTACACTTTAAATTTTTCAGTTGCTCTTGAGTTCCAAGGGAAACGCTAGCAGTTTTCTGCTCCCTCCCCTGGTCCATTTCTAGAAATGTGTTAGATTAACTTGGCTCTGATTCCCCCAAGCATTCTGTCTTTCCAGGGAGCCATCCAAACGCTGCATTAAGGCAGTATTAATCTCTGACGCTTTTCCTTCCCACTCAGAGGCTGTCTCTTCTTGAGTCATCTTAATTTATCGAAGGGATTTCCTAATCACCCTTAATTTATCACTTTTCTGACACTGTTTCCATTTCTGATACATTTTACTGGCCTCATGAAGGCAAGACAAAAAGCTAAACTAAAATAAAACTTAGTTCAATTTTTCCAAGGTCCCAAAGAATGTTCCCCCTCACCCACAACCACTTTGGGTCTTTAAAGAATCTTTTATAGTTGTGGCTTTTTCTAAGATTGTCCTTCCATTACCATCTACTTTAGCAGTTCTCTTTATATCCTCTTAGTATTGTCTCAAAGCCGCCTCCCTGTTTCATAAAAAAATCTTTCCAAGTGTGCTGGTTTAATAAAGCCAGAGCCTTCTGTTTTTTCTTGGTCATTCTCATGTGATCTTTCTTTATTAGTTTGTCTGGGCAGTTAATTCATTTCCTGGACACAGAAGATTTTTAGGAATCTTTAATCTGCCTTATTATCCACTTTGCCCCCTCAATCAATCCTTTGCAACAGTATCTGGTTCTTCTAATCCCATCTATTTTATAATCAAACTCTCCCCCTTCTTTTCAGTGACTCTAGCTGCAGTGTTTCATCCTTCTGCTTGCCTTTCTCCCATGATTTTAACATCTTGGCTGATTAAAGTTGAGCTTCTCGTAGCTTTCTGACAATCAAGTTTTAGGAATGAATCAAAAACAGTATTATTTTGGGCTCACCGTAAATCCTTTTTTCATGCTAATAATCACGTGTGGTAAACACACTGATTTAAAGAATAAACTAATTCTTGTTTTTATAAAATTGTAGCTTTTTCCTGTCACCTCCTCCTAGTTTTAGAGCACTTCATCCTTTCAGGTTATTTTGGTACTGATTCTTTTTAGAAAAAAGGGGGCTCTCATAACTCATTCACTTTGCTATACACCTGAAACTAACACAACACTGTAAATCAATTAGACTCCAGTACAATTTTTTTTGAAGTAAAAAATAGCATCTGGGGGAAAAAAAAGATCTCATTAATGAATACTTTTTTATTGGTCTTAAACCATCTAAACCTGCCTAAACATCTATACTGGTGCTGTAGATATTTCTTATGGTTTCTGCTGGAACTATTTTGCTTACCAATCCAAGCTTAAACTTTTGGCCTTTGGATGGGGGACAGATTTCTCTAAATTAATCATGAAGTCATTCTTATCTGGAATTCATAATATTCATGAAGTAATACTCAAAGTGCTTCCTGAATAAAGAGAACTGCCTTGGAGTCTGATGCTTTCAGGTATAAAGGGTTAAGTTATGAGTCTCCGGAACTCAACAATGAGCTCCTGAAGGGACCGAAAGAGAGACAGCATTCCTAAGTCACTTCTCCGACTCCTCTCGCCCTGCCCCACCAGGCTTTTTTGTTACTGGCTCGTTTCCTCTGATTGTAATTCATTCTGTATTCCTTCCTGCTCCTCTGTCTTGGCTAATTGTTCTTTCCCACACTACAGGGTTTTAATTTCCTCTAGCTATCGCCTTATCACCAGTGTCTACACTTCCTACTCTTTTTCTGACCCGTCTCCAGCTCAGCACCGGCTTTCGGCTTTCGGTGACTCTGGCTTGACTGCTTAACTGCACTTCAGTTTGACCATTGCTGAAATGGGAGTGCAACCTCTCCCTTTTCTTCCGAGGCAGCTGCATCAAAATCTGGTTGTTTGTAAGACAGTCTGGCCAATAAGACACTGGGGACAGGTTGAATTCTGAGATTATTTTAATGAACCTTCCGATTAGTTTCACTATCAAAGCTAGAGGCTGCAAAGACATGTCTTTTTGGGGGGTTTTGGTTCTGTTTGTCCTTATTTTTAGGGGTTTTACTGGGTGATGCTAATGATAAAGAATATGTTTGCCAATGCAGGAGACATAAGAGCTGCAGGTTTGATCCCTGGGTTGGGAAGATCCCCTGGAGAAGGGCATGGCAACCCACTCCAGTATTCTTGCCTGGAGAATCCCATGGACAGAGGAGCCTGGTGGGTTACAGTCCATGGGTTGCAAAGAATCAGACATGACTGAAATGACTTAGCACATCCTTATTTTTAACTTTGTGAGGGAATCCAGTCATACAGATCTTACCAGTCACTGACCAGAGCAGTTTTCTCTGGGCTCTAAATCTGGCTGACATTTTGAGCGAATGTACTCTTTTCTTTCAGGGAAAAAAAATGTTCTTTCTAATCACCATGACAAGGCATTGTCCTAGGAACTCCATCATACTGCAGACTCACTCACCAAGTGTCTTTGCATAGGATTAAAAGGGAAATGTTCATTTTTAAAAGCAACAAAACATATTTTCCAAAGATCTATTGCTATTATTCTATAGGAAAAGTGGAGAACCAATGTTACCTGGAGATCACTGATCCCAGGGTGTGCAGATGGAGAGACAGCCTTCAGGCTTGCTACTGTTGTTTTGTTTGTGCAGAGTTGATCCCTTTTTATTCTCTTAGTGCCTGGTGGGGTTGGGGTCAGGGTGGGAGGGGGAATCGAACAGTGCCCTGACTGAGGGAGGAGGTGGCCTGAAGGCCTTTGTTTTGGGACTTCGGTTCTGATTACACCCGACAGGCCTACTGAGCTGGTCACACCTTATCTTCTTCCACCAGCGACAGTTACGGCAGGAATGCAGCAGTAGTTGTCACTTCGGTTCAGTTTGTATAATGCTGATTATGATAACCAAAATAAAAGTTCATTTTTTTCCCCTTGAAATATTCTTCAGGGGGAGTTCTCTTTTCCATCTTTTTTTTTTTTTTTAATTGGTCAACATAGTGAGTTCTCATCTAAACCTCCTGGCTGAGATTCTCCTAGCTCAAGAATGATCATATTCAATTAAAAAAAGCCTGTCTGAGAAAAAGACTCATATAACCTGAGCTGTGGCCCTGATTCTGTGGTATTTGAATTCACGTCTGTAAAAATATTTGGACACCAGGTGGTGGGTTGTTAGGCGCATTCATCCCAAACCAAAAGTTAAAAAAAAAAAAAAAAATTTACACACACAAAACATTTGGGAAGGGGAGGGAGAAGTTATCACTAGTTTTTTTTCCAGGCATGTTTCATGAGTAATGGTAAAAGCAACAGCTAAAACAATAAGATTACTGTGTTGAGTTCTTAGTGCATTGTCAGAAATAAAGACTTCAAGTAGTGCTGAAAATATTTTCTCCCTCTGAATAACTCATACCTTAAGCACCACTCACTTTGACAGCTTACCAAGTGTACATATTGTATAAAAAACAAAATCATCATGTTGGTGGAGTTAGCTATATGGAGTGACCTATCTCCTTCGTGGGACTGGATTGGGAAGGAGCCAAATTAAACAGAAGGCCAACAGCCTAGGGCCACAGTCATTAATCCAAAATGACTTTTCTCTGCAGGTTGATTTTAACAGTCACTTCTCAACTATCTACTCTAGTGGGTGGGGAGGCACAGGATAAATAAACCAAAACAGGGTAATAGAAAACTAAACTGTGGAACATATGATATGTTTGTGGGAGGGTTGTTATTTATGTCCCATGGTGGTCACGCTCCATGGGGCTTTGGCTGTCCATTTGTTTTTGTGTCCGAGCAAATGTGAACTATTTTCTGAAGGCAATCCGGCCCCAGCCCATGGGTACGCCTTAGTTGGCTTCTTTACAGAGGTAGGTCTATGCAGGCACCTGGCTTGGATAGCCTACTTTGTGGTTATAAGTAGATGCCACGCTCTTATAGACCTCTGTCTAATCAAAAATACAGTTTTGATACATTAGACCCTTGCCAGACAGTTTGTCCTTGATTTCTTTGTTGCGTGATTCTTACTGAAGTTTGATTGGAGAAAATAATATGTATGGGAGGATGCAGTCCTTTGTTTCTTTCAGATATTTTAAACTTTAAACAGGATCAAGTCAGATAATTAAAGGACTTTATATTTGAACTACCGGAGAAGGCAATGGCACCCCACTCCAGTACTCTTGCCTAGAAAATCCCATGGATGGAGGAGCCTGGTGGGCTGCAGCCCATGGGGTCGCTTAGAGTCGGACACGACTGAGCGACTTCACTTTCACTTTTCACTTTCATGCATTGGAGAAGGAAATGGCAACCCACTCCAGTGTTCTTGCCTGGAGAATCCCAGGGACGGCAGAGCCTGGTGGGCTGCCATCTATGGGGTCACATAGTCTGACGCGACTGAAGCAACTTAGCAGCAGCAGCATATTTGAATTACATCACTTTGTTCTCTTAGAGAACTGAGGTTTTGAGGACTTCACTTTGCTGTTAGGCCTTAAGTTAAGGTTTCTTGAGTGACACTATAAGAAACAGCAATTGAAAACTCACTTTAAATGTTACTTATGACATCAAGTCGGAGAAGGCGATGGCACCCCACTGCAGTACTCTTGCCTGGAAAGTCCCATGGACGGAGGAGCCTGGTAGGCTGCAGTCCATGGGGTCGTGAAGAGTCAGACATGACTGAGTGACTTCACTTTCACCTTTCACTTTCATGCATTGGAGAAGGAAATGGCAACCTACTCCAGTGTCCTTGCCTGGAGAATCCCAGGGACGGGGGAGCCTGGTGGGCTCCCATCTATGTGGTCGCACAGAGTCGGACACGACTGAAGCGACTTAGCAGCAGTAGCATGACATCAAGTGATGTCTCTTTTATTTACATATTTTTATTTTTGGTTATGCTGGGTCTTCGTTGCTACACGTGGGCTTTCTCTAGTTATGGAGATGAGGGCTCCTCTTTGTTGTGGTGTGTGGGTCATTGTGGTGGCTGCTCTTGTTGTGGAGTACTGGCTCTAGGTGTTCAAGCTTTAGTAGTTGTAGTGCTCCTCGGCATGTGGAATCTTCCCAGACTAGGGATCGAACCAGTGTCCCGTGTATTGCAAGGCAGATTCTTATCCACTGTACCACCAGGAAAGCCCCCAAGTGTCCTGTTTGAAGATGCCTTGGACAAACTTCAGATCTCCAGTCTCCAAGCCCCTGGCATTCCATCTTATAAAACATCTCGACTCCTATGACTGGTTTGATTCCTTCGTTGCTCAAAGCCAAATTTGTGGTCCCTCTGTAGTGACTGCTTGAATCCCTGTGGTTGATATTTGTGATGTGGCTTTATCTCTTGTTCCATTTTACTGTCTTTTTCTCTTTGCTCTGATTTATCTATCTCTTTTGTTTCAGTTATGTTGCATGATTTTTATATTACCTAAGATACATTTCAAAATGAGGCAGGGGTTAAATGGATATCTTTATCATTCTTATGGTATTTCCTGAGCAAACATCAATAAGAAAATACCACTGGAGATACTCCCCAAAGTATGAATGATTATGGGAGAAAATTTTAAATGTTTTAATTACCTCTGATAATTGAGAATTGGAGATATAATAGCTATTTTTAATTAATCTAACTGAGGCACAGAGGAAATTGAGACATTGTGATCTCAGTCTCAAGGAAGAATAGAAAGCAAAAATGCTCCATCAGCTAGGACTCTCCTACTGAGAAAACTAGTACTTGAAGGAAGTGAAGAAGATACCACTGGCCCTGCACTGTGTGGAAAATGGTCCTGAAAGGGCCCATCTGGAGGGAGGTGTTACTCTGCTGACAGAGGGAAGCAGGGAGAAAATTCATTCTCCATAACACAATTTAAAGCTTCATACCCCGTTTTTTCATATTGTTTATTTATGATGATGATGATGCTTAAATTTGAGCAATCCATAACTTGACCCCTGTATCAACCCTTAGTAAAGAAGCTTATTTAGGCAGAGGAAGTCTATCAAATACATTCAGCAATGTTCCTGGCACTGAAGATAAATGAACAAGTCAGAAACCTTGTCCCCAATGAGCTCAGTCATTTTAGCCCTTTTTGCTCATTTGCTTGTTTATTCAAACCATATTGAGTATCTGAAGGGGAGGCTGTAAGAGTAATTATTAGAGGACACCCAAGTTACAGTGCAGAGAAGGCGATGGCACCGCACTCCAGTACTCTTGCCTGGAAAATCCCACGGACGGAGGAGGCTGATAGGCTGCAGTCAAAGGGGTTGCGAAGAGTCGGACACGACTGAGCAACTTCCCTTTCACTTTTCACTTTCATGCATTGGAGAAGGAAATGGCAGCCTACTCCAGTGTTCTTGCCTGGAGAATCCCAGGGACGGGGGAGCCTGGTGGGCTGCCATCTATGGGGTCACACAGAGTCGGACACGACTGAAGTGACTTAGCAACAGCAAAGTTACAATGGGTTGGGACTAAGACAGCCTATCTGTGTGTTTAGTCCCTCAGTTATTTCCAACTCTCTGCAACCCTGTGGACTGTAGCTCTCCAGGATCCTCTGTTCATAGAATTCTCCAGGCAAGAATACTGGAGTGGGTTGCCAAGATGGCATTTATATGAAACCTGAAGGATGAGGAGCTGGTCCAGGAGCCAGTGATGGGAAGGGAGAATGCTGAGTGATTGGAACCGTGTGTGCAAAGTCCTGAGGTGGGAAGGGGGTGGCCAGGGTGTTTGGAGAGCAGAGAGGGAGGGCTATTATGCACAAGAGGAGGTGATAAGTTACCCAGTGAGGTCATGCTGTAGGAAGGCATTTCTTCTTCTTCTCCCAGATAACCTCACAGCCCACGCCCTTCACTTGTTCAAGTCTTTGCTCCAACCACCTTCTCAGTTAGGCCTGCCCTGACCATGTCACCTAATGGTAACAGCCCTCTTATTCCAATTCCTTTCCTTTGCACTTGTCAGCCTCTAATGTAGTATAATAAATTTTTAAAATTATGTTTCTTCTATGTTTTCCCCTACCCTCTTCTGTAAGCTTCAGGAAATCAGGAATTTTTAACTGTTTTATTTACTGATGTATTCCCAGCATTTAGAATGGGGCCTGGCATATGCTTGATCAGTAACTATTGATGGAATTTTTTGAATTCTTAAAATTTATTATTATATTAAGATTTTTATTTCTTTTCTTTTTATTTTGTGATAGAGCCACCCTGCATGTAGGATCTTAGTTCCCCAACCTGCGCCCCCTGCAGTGGAAGCACTGCATCTTAATCATTGGACTGCCAGGGAAGGTCCTTATTGAATGGAATTAAATTGAAATGCAATGAATGTTTTAAGCACGGATGTGACTTTCTCTCATTTATATTTTCCAAAGATGACTCTGGATGCTGAGTGAAAAGGATATTTTAAATCTGAAAGACACTTTCTTTTCTGCATTGCTCTATGTGAACACCAGAATATAAAATCAAGACTCAGTTGGGAAGATGTTGAACTGCTTTCCTTTCTGAATCTCCCAGATAGCGAAAGAGGCAACCTGGGTACTATGGAGGCTTCAGGCACACAGGTGGGAGCCCCAGAAGGAAGCCCCTTCAAGTTAAGTCAAGCTAGAAGCACACCCCGCAAGCGTGCCTACCTACAAAGCCCCAAAATAACCGGGATAGTTAAACGACAGCTTACAGAAGGTGTGTTTGTGCTTTGATTCTCTTTGCTGGGGCTTGCTACTGCCTTGAGGAAGAAACTGTTCACTTTTCATATCAGATGTTTTTAAATTTTCAGGTTTCACTCAAAAGTATAGCAATTTGTACTGGTTAACTCTTTCTAAAGAAGTCATGAAAGAAATTGCCTCAGGATGGGGCGCTCATACTCCATTAACAGGAGATTTATTGGTTACCCAGGCTTAGAAAGCCTACTCTAGGCTGATTCATTCATTCAACAAATATTTATAGAACATTTTCTGTGTGCATGGCCTTGCTGGGGAGTTAAAGGTGCAGTTCTTCTACAGGCTTCCTATGAAGCTTACGTCCTAGTTGAGGAAATGACTTATGTGCATAAGAAGTTAAATAGAGTCAACAACTCAAAATGTGCCCCAAGGCAGCTTATGAGTAAGAGCTAAATCAGTGCCAGAGATACCAGTCTAGTTGTTTTCACTACCTCAGACAGCCATACAATAAAGAGAAATGTGAGTTTTCCTAAAGTGGAGTGTAAATTCTTTCTACATTGAAAGAACTGATGGTTATTCTGAGACTATGCCTTTTGTGCTTTTTGAGTGATAAAATGTCTTTAGTAAGATAATCTGGAGAAGGCAATGGCACTCCACTCCAGTACTCTTGCCTAGAAAATCCCATGGATGGAGGAGCCTGGTAGGCTGCAGTCCATGGGGTCGCTAGAGTCGGACACGACTGAGCGACTTCACTTTCACTTTTCACTTTTCACTTTCATGCATTGGAGAAGGAAATGGCAACCCACTCCAGTGTTCTTGCCTGGAGAATCCCAGGGACGGGAAGCCTGGTGGGCTGCCATCTATGGGGTTGCACAGAGTCGGACACGACTAAAGCGACGCAGCAGCAGTAAGATAATTGTGATGCTAGTGTTTTAAGTCTTTAGTTTGGCAGAACAAAAAGTTGGCAGTCCTATATTGAACTTTTTTATTGTTTGGAAAAGTCTTACTGGTCTGTTAAATCCCCCAAACTAGAAAGTGCTGCAGTTGGGGGAAGAAGGATGGACAGGAGGGGTCATTGACCATGTGGAGTAACTGCATACTGGATGCTCATGGATGTGCTAGCCTGTTCCACCACATCTTTTTGAGTTGAACTTAACCGTACTCTGAGTGGAGGAGATGTGAACAAGAGGGGTGACAGTGGGGACAGCCAGCTTGGAGCCTCCCTCTCTGAGGAGTGTATAGTGGTGATCATTGGGAAAGAAGTGAAAGAAAGTGTTAGTTGCTCAGTTGTATCTGACTCTTTGTGACCCCAGGGACTTTGGTCCTCCAGGCTCCTCTGTCCATGGAATTCTCCAGGCAAAAAAACTGGAGTAAGTTGCCATTCCCTTCTCCAGGGGATCTTCCCAACCATTTAAAGTAAAATTGGGACATGTTATATGGAAAACCTTCAATGTCTAAATAAGGAGATAGACTTAGAAGAATAGGCACCATTTTAGTGCACAGTTTTAAAGCAGAAAAATGACACAGAGTATTACTTTTAAAAGATTAATCTTAACATAAACCAGGGACTTTGAGTGATACTGATGTGCCACTGCAGGTTCACCGATAGTAACAAATGTCCCCCTCTGTTGTGGGATGTCTGCAGTGGGAAAGGTTATATCTATGTAGAGACAGAGGAACTCTCTGTGCTTTCTGTTACATTTTTCTGTGATCCTGAAGTTCTCTAAAAAATAAAGTTTATTAAAAAATGATTAATCTGGCATCTTAAGTGGAAAGTTAATGGTGACTAGGAAGATCCTGTTTTGAGAGATCTGAAACTTATACGATTTGGGGAGTCTTCTTTAAGAAAAAGAATGTAAAATCACAGATACAAAACTAGGTATAAACACTTGAAAGGGGTTTGTCTATGCAAGTGAGGCATCCTAGATTTTAGGACTTATCAACTAAATGACAAATCCACTTCTATAAGGGAGAGACTCTAAAGGCAGAGGACCCAGTCAGGAAGTAACTGTAATAGCCTAGACCCAAGAAGAGAAAGACAGAAAACAGAGTATTAATATCTATCAGTGGAGAAAATGGAAAACAGGGAGTGAGTTCTGGGTGTTAGCAAAGGAGGAAATTATAGTGATTAGTGGGATCTGAGGGGAGTGAGGGATCAGCAGAGGTGACTCTAAGGTTTGTATTACAGTCAGGTATAGGGAGATAGGGCAGGCAATGGGGGGTTGGGAGGTGTTGCCTTTGGGTTGATGACAGCACCTCTCTGAGGAGGTGGGAATCAAGGGCATGGTTTCCTAGATGCCAGGCACAGTGGAGGCCCAGCCTTTTGATGAAAGGTGCGCGTGAGAGAGATTTCTAAGGCAGAGAATCTGACTCTGAAGAGAGGCAGCATCCTCAATGGGAGGAAATTTTCAATCCTGTGACATTTCAATTCTGTTTTTCCATTGGCCCCCAGAAATCTTAGAGGAATAGAAAATTGTATTACTTGCTCCAAGAACCAGAATAAAGACAGGAAACAGTGGTTGCTGGTTACCTTTTCCGGGAGTGGCCTAGCGGATGTTTACAGGAAAGATTCCTTTCTGCCCTTTGACTTGTAGAGCTTTCAGACTAGAAATAGGGCCTCCAGAGCAGAAATCCTAGGGGGACAGAGCAAATACAAATAATAGATAAAACAGAAGTGGAATTTCCCAGGTCACAAAGCACCCTTGCACATCCCTCAAAAAAGAAAGCAAAACAGCTGGGGAGGGAGTATGGAGAAACTTCGTTAATACAAGATTGCATCTCTGTTCCTCTCCCCTCTTCAGTCTCACTCTTTTCATCCCCCACTCTCCTAAATTCCCTTTCATTGACTAAACAAGAATACTAAATGGAGGTGAGAGTAGGAAAAGCATATATAATAAGTGGTTTCCCCAAATCATAGGTTGTTTTAAAAGAGCAGCCATCCTTGCCATCAGTACAGTTACATCAGATGAAATCACAGTCTTTACCAAGGACACAGCTAATTCAGCTGAGACTGGAGTCAGGTTTGGCACCCCCGTCATAGACCAGTCCGTAAAGAATCTGCCTGCAATGCAGGAGACCCAGGTTCAATTCCTGGGGCGTGAAGATCCCCTGGAAAAGGAAATGGCAACCAACTCCCGAATTCTTGCCTGGAGAATTCCATGGACAGAGGATCCTGGTGGGCTACAGTCCATGGAGTTGCAAGAGTCAGACATGACTGAGTGACTTTCATAGTGCTCAGTTGGTCTCAGATGTCAGGGTACAAATCCTCGCATATCATTCCCTAGCTGGTTAACTGTGCTCAGGTTATCCTGTTACCTTATCTGAGAAGTGAAGACAACAAGAGAGGACGGTGGAAAGTAATTAGCGGAGTCATTAGACAGGCAGAAAGTACAAAGGCAGGTCCAGATTTTATGGGGCCTAAAGATTATACAATTTTGAGGGCCCTCTTAAATAAAAAGAAGTTAAATCTTATTTTTATAAGTTTTATGTGAATACATTGCTAAGGCCCCTCACAGGGTCTGGGAAGAGGGCTGTTTAAAGTGGGAAGACCTGAAGCTTCATCTTCATCAGATTCAAAGTAAACCCTCCTCTGAATAAATGTTCAAAACCAATGCTAGCCTTTGCTGTTCTGTATTTATTTTTAAAATGTTTATGGAGCATTTACTATGTGCCAGGCTGTGAGGTCCTGCTAGGTGTTAAGGGTATTGCACATCTGGAAATTCTATGCCCTCCGTAAAGGGAAGGTCATTAAATATCAAAGCAAACCAAACTCCTTATCTAAAGAATGTGGTTGGATTTGACAAAACACCCCTAGCTAATAAATGACTGCAAAGCACTTTACAGACCTCCTTAACAGAAATCCGGCACCAGCAAAATAGATGAGCTTTTTGTAATCATTATTTAATTTTTTTTCATTAAAAAAATTGAGATAAAACACACATAAGATTTGCTATTTAAACCATTGTTAAGTGTACAGTTCAGTGGTTTTAAGTATATCCATATTGTTGTGCAGACATCAACACTATCCATCGCTAAAACAATTTTTATCTCGGAAAGCTAAAACTCTCTACCCATTAAACCCTAACTCTTCATTTCCCTTCCCCAGAGCCTCAGGCAACTGCCATTCTTATTCTGTCTCTGTGGTTTTTGACTCCTTAGAGTGGTCAAATACTCTAAGAGTATTTGTATCTTAGATCTGTAAGAAACCACTTATAGACTACTTCATGTAGGTATAATCAGACAGTATTTATCTTTTTGCTATGGATTTATTTCACTTAGTATAATGTCCTCAAGTTTTATCTATGTTGTAGGATGTGTTAGAATTTCCTTCCTTTTTTGAGGCTGAGTAATACTCCATCGCACACTTATACCACATTTTGCTTAATCATTCATCCGTCAATGGACACTTAGGTTTAGCTATCCTGAATTATGCTTCTGTAAATGTGGATATACAAGTGGTCATCATTTTTACTTTGCTTTAGAACATTTGCACCCCTACAATTACTGATTAGAATGTACTTGGATTATTGCTTTGCTTTCCTCACATGTGAATTAAATAAAGCAGTCAAGGGACTTGCCTGGTGGTCCAGGGATTAAGATTTTTGCCTTCCTATGCAGGGGGTGCAGGTTCCATCCCTGGTCAGGGAGCTAAGATCCCACATGACTCACAGCCAAAACATAAAACAGAAGAAACATTGTAACAAATTCAATAAAGACAATAAATAAATAAAGCAGTCAAATGTCTAAGAGCCAGTAATTAAACTTAAGTTCCTCTTCATAGCTGACCCCATATCTCACTGCCAGGACAAGGACGGTGGGTCAGTGCAACCCTTATCCAGGTCTTAAGAGATCTGGGTTCTGGTGCCAGCAACACTGTAAATGTTCTTTATGTGATATTAGGGAAGATTCTTTCATTTTGCTGGGCCTCAGTTTCTTCCTCTGTCTTGTGAGTGATTTGGACTAAGAATTCCTTTCCAGGGTGATTAACTCAGCCTATGTCTTGGGAAATTCCTTATTTCCAGACAAACTAGGATGGTTGGTCATCCTCCTTTCATCAAGTACTCAAATATGACACCAGATTTTTTTTTTTTTTTAATGCTAGATTAAATAGAAAAGTGTTTGCTGCTCAGTCGTGTCTGACTCTTTGGCAAGAATACTGTGGCAAGAATTCTCCAGGCAAGAATACTGCAGTGGGTTGCCATTCTCATCTCCAGGGGACCTTCCTGAGCTAGGAATTGAACCCCGGTCTCCCACTTTGCAGGCAGATTAAATAGAACAAAGCTGTTTACCTCTCCCCGCAATCCCCCAGGAAATATCAGAAGAGAATGCAGCAGCTGAATCAGGTTAGAACAAAATTCCAAATGTGTAATTTTTAACAGGCCTTTTGGGAAAGGGTTGATTTCAGATCCTGTTAAGAAGTCATCCCTCACAAATGTTCTGGTTAGGGAGGTTTGTATGTTAACGATTAGACAAGAGCTATTAAAATCTCAGCTGAGCAGCTTAAAATATTTTCTGCTCTTAATAAATAGCTTAGCCTCTCATGGAACCAACCGTAAAGCAGATAGGATTTTTTTTTTTTTCCCTTCAAAGTGCAGATTTATATATCATGGAGGAAAAATGAAACAAACAGTAACAGCAAATAAACAAAATTAAACTAAGATGTGCTCTGTGTCTAATCCACAGCTAAAAGGAAAGCTGAGCCTGGAAAATGTTGAAATCCCCCCTCCTTGTATAGGAATGTGCTAATGTGCTTGCCTCCAATCCCACATGAGCCCCCTTTACTGGAAGGACAATTCAGCCAGGTTCCAGCTGCCCTAAAGAAGCAGGGCTGATGTGAATGCAGTCAAAGAAGGTTTGAGGACTGTTAACTTCAAGAAGTGAAATGGAATCCTGGTTGATTTGGATTTCAGCTCAATCCATTGGTCACATATTTTGAGATTATTTGTAGTTTCAATCCTAGGTCCACGGGCAGTCATAGTGCATTATTGATTTGATTGAGTCTTGTTTTTCCAGTGGTCATGTATGGATGTGAGAGTTAGACTATAAAGAAATCTGAGCACAGAGGAATTGATGCTTTTGAACTGTGGTGTTGGAGAAGACTCTTGAGAGTCCCTTGGACTGCAAGGAGATCCAACCAGTCAATCCTAAAGGAGATTGGTACCGGGTGTTCATTGGAAGGACTGATGTTGAAGCTGAAACTCCAATACTTTGGCCACCTGATGCAAAGAGCTGACTCATTGGAAAAGACCCTGATGCTGGAAAGATTGAGGGCAGGAGGAGAAGGGGACAATAGAGGATGAGATGGTTGGATGGCATCACTGATTCAATGGACATGGGTTTGGGTGAACTCCAGGAGTTGGTGATGGACAAGGAGGCCTGGCATGCTGTGGTTCATGGGGTCACAAGGAGTCGGACATGACTGAGCGACTGAACTGAACTGAACTGAACTGACATAAGACCTAAACAGAAACCTTGAGGCCATACAAGTACTTGTATGGGCATACTTGTACTTCTCCCTACAAGTACATGGAAATGAAAAGACACTTCCCCACATCAATTATTATTCCCTATAGAAAGTGGTTTAGTGACCCATTCTTTTCTGGTCTATCATGTTAGAACCTGTATTTATAGATCAAATTATATTTTATAAAACATGTTTTATAAAAAACTTACTATAAACAAATGAGTCATTCAGATTTCATACATTAAGATAATATATGTGAGGTAAGACATTATAACCCTGGGGACTCAGTCAGTAAAGAGCCTATCCACAATGTGGGAGACCTGGGTTTGATCCCGGGGTTAGGAAGATCCCTTGGAGAAGGAAATGGCAACCCATCCCAGCATTCTTGCTTGGAGAATCCCACGGACAGAGAAGCCTGGTGGCCTACGGTCCACGGGGTCACAAAGAGTTGGACATGACTGCCTGAGCAACTAACACTTTCTTTTCAAGACACTTTATCTCTATTTTGTAAATGCAGAAATGGAAGCCCAGAGAAGTTATGAGTTTTTCGCACAGATACAAAATTGGTAAGTTGACAGAGCTGGGCCCAAACCTAGGTCTTCTCAATCAAAATCTGGGCTCATTAAAATGCAAAGCAAAATGTGTTTCCCTTTTTAAAAATATTGCTTCTAGCATTTTTGCTAATCTTTCTCATGCATTGATATTATCTAAAGACAATGATTAACAGGAGTTTAGAGAGAGTGTTAAAGAGAAGAAGGTAAAAAAGTAGTGTTGGGTAATGCTTCCATTTAAAGGACCAGCATGGGGGAGAGGAGACAGCAGTGAGGCTGGGGTTGGGGTATCTGAGAAGGAACAGGGAACCCAGCGAGCTTAGTGCTGCCTCTTAAGATGAGGGAGGGGAGAGGAAACTTGTCTGTAAGGACAATAACTGACCATGACCTGGGGTTTGGTGTTCAGGGAGATACTGATAACCACAGGGATTTCATATAGCCAGAGTCTTGGGTTCAGGAAATTCAAATAATCACCCTTACCTCAACAAACCCTCAGACGTTGGCAGCTTTCCCACTTGACTCCAGTGACCCTGATGAGCAGCTCTCCAAGCAGCCACTCCTAAACAGTATGCCTACCGCATATTGGGTACTCTTTTAAGTACTATGTATGAGGGCTGTAAACAAAATGGTCAAACTTTCTGTACTCTTAAAATTCTGGGGGGGAGAAATGACTTAAACAAAAAGAAGGGTGCTATCAGGTGGTACGAAGCGCTATGAAGAAAACTCAAGGCAAGAGTGGGGTTCTCAAGGCAAGAATACGGAACTAGAATAATACTGAAGCAAAGAGCAAAGGAGAAAAGGAAAGATATACCCATTTGAATGAAGACTTCCAAGGCTAGCATGGAGAGATAAGAACGCCCTCCTTAGTGATCAATGCAAAGAAACAGAGGAAAACAATAGAATGGGAAAGACTAGAGATCTCGTCAAGACTAGTGATACCAAGGGAACATTTCATGCAAAGACGAGCACAATAAAGGACAGAAATGGTGTGGAGCTAAGAGAAGCAGAAGATATTAAGAAAAGGTGACAAAAATACACAGAAGAACTATACAAAAAAGATCTTCATGATAACCAGATTTCCAGATCCAGATTTCTATATAACTCACCTAGAGCCAGACATCTTAGAATGCAAAGTCAAGTGGGCTTTAGGAAGTATGAACAAAGGTAGTGGAGGTGATGGAATTCCAGGATATTTCAAATCCTAAAAGATGATGCTGTGAAAGTGCTGCATTCAATATGCCAGCTGCTTCCAAGTTGCTTCAGTTGTGTCCGACTCTGTGCAACCCCATAGATGGCAGCCCACCAGGCTCCCCCAACCCTGGGATTATCCAGGCAAGAATACTGGAGTGGGTTGCCATTTCCTTCTCCAATGCATGAAAGTGAAAAGTGAAAGTGAAGTCGCTCAGTTTTGTCTGACTGTTAGCGACCCCATGGACTGCAGCCCACCAGGCTCCTCCATCCATGGGATTTTCCAGGCAAGAGTACTGGAGTGGGGCAATATGCCAGCAATTTTGGAAAACTCAGCAGTGGCCACAGGACTGCAAAAGGTCAGTTTTCATTCCCATCCCAAAGAAAAGCAATGCCAAAGAATGTTCAAAGTACCGCACAATTGTACTCATCTCACACGCTAGCAAAGTAATGCTCAAAATTCTCCAAGGCAGGCTTCAACAGTATGTGAACCATGAACTTCCAGACGTACAAGCTGTATTTAGAAAAGGCAGAGGAAACAGAGATCAATTTGCCAACATCTGTTGGATCATCTAAAAAGCAAGAGAGTTCCAGAAAAACATCTTCTGCTTTATTGAATGTGCCAAAACCTTTGGCTGTGTGGATCAAAACAACCTGGAAAATTCTTAAAGAGATGGAAATACCAGACCACCTTACCTGCCTCCTGAGAAATCTGTTTGCAGGTCAAGAAGCAACAGTTAAAACTGGACATGGAATAACAGACTAGTTCCAAATAGGGAAATGAGTACGTCAAGGTTGTATATTGTAACCCTGCTTTTTTAACTTGTATGCAAAAGTATATCATGCAAAATGCCAGGCTGGATGAAGCACAAGCTGGAATCAAGATTGTCGGGAGAAATAACAATAACCTCAGATATGCAGATGACACCACCCTTATGGCAGAATGCAAAGAAGAGCTAAAGAACCTCTTGGTGAAAATGAAAGAGGAGAGTGAAAAAGTTGACTTAAAACTCAACATTCAGAAAACTAAGATCATGGCATCTGGTCCCATCACTTCATGGCAAATAGATGGGGACACAGCGGAAACAGTGACAGGCTTATTTTGGGGGGCTCCAAAATCACTGCAGGTGGTGACTACAGCCATGAAATTAAAAGACGCTTGCTCCTTGGAAGAAAAGCTATGACAAACCTAGATATCATATTAAAAAGCAGAGACATTACTTTGCCAAAAAAAGGTCTGTCTAGTCAAAGTTATGGTTTTTCCAGTAGTAATGTATGGATGTGAGAGTTGGACTATAAAGAAAGCTGAGAGACAAAGAATTGATGTTTTTGAACTGTGGTGTTGGAAAAGACTCTTTACAGTCCCTTGGACTGCAAGGATCTCAAACCAGTCAATCCTAAAGGAAATCAGTCCTGAATATTCATTAGAAGGACTGATGCTGAAGCTGAAACTCCAATATTTTGGCCACCTCATGTGAAGAACTGACTCACTGGAAAAGATCCTGATGCTGGGAAAGATTGAAGGCCAGACGAGAAGGAGATGACAGAGGATAAGGTGGTTGGATGGCATCATTACCTCAATGGACATGAGTTTGAGCAAGCTACAGGAATTGGTGATGGACAGGGAGGCCTGATGTGCTGCAGTCCATGGGGTTGCAGAGAGTCAGATACGACTGAGCGATTGAACTGAACTGAGGAGACCCCTTGATCATTCACTCATTTAGTCAATCATTATTTATTAAGCACCACCTGTATGCCAGGCACTGTGCCAACTGCTGGGTAGGTGGAAGGTGGGGAACAACACAGATGGTTACCATTCTCATGAGAATGACTGATACTGCCTACAGGGGGAGTGAGCTTCCCAGGTGGCACTAGTGGTAAGGAGCCGGACTGCTGATGGAGGAGACATAAGAGACAACGGTTTGATCCCTGGGTGGGGATGATCCCCTGGAGGGGGGCATGGCAACCCACTCCAGTATTTTTGCCTAGAGAATCCCTTGGACAGAGAAGCCAGGTGGGCTATAGTCCACAGGGTCTCAAAGATTTGGACGTGACTAAAGCGACTTAGCATGCGTGCGTGCAGGGAAGGAGTAGAGAGTGAGGAGAAAACAGTACACAGGACCAGTCCCAAAGGGTACTAATAGTTCAGAGTCAAAGAAAGAAAGAAAGAAAGTGAAGTCACTCAGTCGTGTCTGACTCTTTGTGACCCCGTGGACTGTAACCTATCAGGCTCCTCCGTCCATGGGATCCTCCAGGCAAGAATACTGGAGTGGGTTGCCATTTCCTTCTCCAGGGGATCTTCCTGACCCAGGGATTAAACCTGGGTCTCCCGCCTTGCAGGCAGATGCTTTAACCTCTGAGCCACCAGTGAAGAGTCAACTGGCCCACAAATGAGAAGCCACCAGAGGAGAAGCCTGCAAAGAGGCAGAAGAGAAAGCAGGAGAGGGTGCTTTCACATAGAAGCCAAAAAAAGAGATGTACAGGGAGGTAAGGAGTAGCCTATCCTTAGACTACTGCTGAGACATCAGATAAGGTGGGAGGCTGTGCAAGATCCCTCCACAGGAAGGTTCTTAATGGCAGGGCTAGAGTGGGTGTGTTGAAAAGTGGCTGGGATGTGCATTTTCAAATCCAGACCTCTTATTCACAAACCTGAGTCAACAAGACAAGAGCTGGATGGATGTGTGAAACTCAGGGAGAAAGATTTTTTCCCTTGTTTTTTAATTTTTACAATGTGGAGTTGGTTTCTGTCAAACAACAACACAAATCAGCCATAATTATACATATATCCCCTTCAGGGAAAATTTTCACAGATGGAATATAGTAGATTATGTTTGGAAGCTGATGAAAAGAATCCATGAAAGCAAATTACTTAAGTCGTTTTTTAAAATGCAACTCCCAGTAAGAAATATATCTTTTCACTGGGACTCAGTATGTGCTCTACACACATACGATTGAGACAAATGTTTCAGAAAACAGTAGTTTAATAAAACAATGTTTGCCTTTATTATGTGTGATGGGCTCTAATAATTTCTATTTTCTTCTATCTCATTTTTAATTAAGTTATAAAAGTGCAATTGATTATGTACTTGATGTAATCAATTCAAACAAAGCAGAAATAGTACAGTAAAAGTGAAAACTCCTTCATACCTGCTACCCTTCCAAATACCATTTCCTAGCTCAGAGGAGCACTTGGAATTAACAATTTGATGTTTATCCTTTGAAAGCACTTACTAAGCATTTATGTAAGTATGAGCGCACACACACACACACACACAAATTTGTTTGGTTTTGGTTTTTGTGAATGTGATCATATACACTCTTGTTCTGAAACTTGACTTTTTTTCTCTCTCTCTGTTGAAGGTATTTTTATGTTAATACATTATTATCCACCTCATTCTTTAGAAAGGCTAAGTAGTTTTCTAGTGTATGAATGTACTGTGATTTATGTAAAGCATTCCTCTATTTGTAGGACAGTGACATTGCTTCTAATTTTTTATTGCTTCACACAGTGCTACAATGAAAATCTGTGTACAGATGTGAGAATCTTGGAAATAAATAAAGAGGAACATTTTGGTAGATATTACCAGATGGATTTCTTTAAAGGCCAAGGTCATTTATACACAATGACATACGATAATGATAATTCGTGATGGTCTACTGTCTGGGGCAGGAAGATCCACTGGAGAAGGAAATAGCAACCCACTCCGGTAGCCTTGCCTGGAAAATCCCATGGATGGAGAAGGCTTCAGTCCATGCGGTCCCAAAGAGTCGGATATGACTGAGCAATTTCACTTTCACTTCCACTGTCAATGACAGTCTGTGGTCAATTTGTCATTTTTTTGGTCCATTTCTTGATTTTGACTCACTTTTTAAGGACTTTCCCATTATGAAAGTCATAAAAATTCTCCCATGTTTCTGTTTATTAATTTTATAGTTTTATTTTATATTTAACATACTTTTTAAATCTATTCAATTAAGTGGAGATAAACATTATTTTTTTCCACTGAAACCCAATTTTTCCAACACTATTTTGTTAAATATTCTAACTTTTCCCAGTGTTTTGAAATCTACCTTTATCTTATCTGTACTCTTATCTGTGGTTTCTGGGATCTGTGTCACTGATGTATTATATCTCCCAGCAAAAATTCCACATGATTTAATGATAGTAACTTTATGGTTTATTTGATAACTCAGAAAGTAATATTGCCCCTGTTGTTTTTATTTTTTTCATTTTCTTGCTTGTTCTCATGTACTTACTTTTATGTTTCACTGTGTTTTGCTTATATTTTCTGGATGAAATATTATACAAAGTCATCCATTTACAGGAAGGCATGGAGGGTCAGATGTTTGAGGAGAGTGAGCATTTGAGAAAATTGTAGTGGAAAGTAGAACTAATTTATCAGATGGTCCTGCAGAGAAGGAGGCAGCCAAGCGTTTATAATAGCATCTATCTGCAATTTGGGTGATTTTTTTTTTCATCCATCCTCAGCTGCTCATGAGCAGGTACAAAGAACAGTTTGGTTGGGTTCATGCTGGGATTGGGTGTGGCTAAGACAAGCATAACAGAGGGAGCCAAAGAATGAAGATGTTTTTATTTATTATGTACTGGTCACACCATGCAGCTTACAGGACCTTAGTTCCCCAACCAGGGACTGAACTTGCTCCCTTGGCAGCGAAAGCGTGGAATCCTAACCACTGGAGCACCAGGGAGTTCGCTTTTTAGAAGTTTAAAATTCTTATTAAAATGTTTTTAGAAATGAAGATGTTTTTAAACTTTTTATTTTATATTGGCCTATATCCAGTTAACAATGTTGTGATAGTTTCAGCTGGACAGCAAAGGGACTCAGCCACACATATACATGTATCCATTCTCCCCTAAACTCCCGGCCCATCCAGGCTGCCACATAGCATTGAGCAGAGTTTCCTGTGCTATATGGTAGGACCTTGCAGACATGAAGATATTTTCATCTCTTTGTCTTCCTTTTGGTAAAGATAGAAGACAAATAATTTTGTTTTCTATTCACCAAATAGGAATACGTGTGAATAAATGAAGAGAGGTGCAATTTTTTTTGTTTTGCTCTTCCTTTAAACATCTTGGTGGTTGTTTAGTCGCTAAGTTGAGTCCAACTCTTGCAACCCATGGACTGTAGCCTGCCAGGCTCCTCTGTCCATGGGATTCTCCAGGCAAGAATACTGGAGTGGGTTGCCATTTCCTTCTCCAGGGGCTCTTCCCAACCCAGGGACCAAACCTAGGTCTCCTACATTGCAGGTAGATTCTGTACCAACTGAGCTAAGAGGGAAGCCCATTTTAGTAAAATAAAAAAATGTTAACTTGTGGGCAAGAAAGCTAAATTACACTTGATTTTAGTAATGTATAAATAATCTATAATACACATATACAATCATGTTATACTTGAGATATTTCCCTTGTAATAGAGCACTTTTGGTGTGCACACCTATGTTTGGAGTGTGTATATTTCCCTAACATTTTCTTTGGTACTGAGCATTTTCAAGTGTGTTCCCCGGGGAATCTGGAAATGTTGGTACATATCCATTTGGCAGTTTAGGGATCTGTTAGAGTGTGGGAAAATTCCAAGGTTATTTTCAGGTTACGACATCTGAATACTTCTTTGCAGGTCCAAAGAAGAGTTTATTTTTAAAACTGTGAGGATACCTTAGTGTTGGTCCTCACTGAGAGAAGAAACTGCTGTTGTTTTGGGGAAAAGTTATTCAGAAAAATCTTGAGTTAGAAAACTGAAGACCTAAATCCAGATGAAATAGAAAAATCTACTGATATTTCAAAGTGCTTGTTTAATGATATTTTCCTTTACTCAGACAAGCAAAGTTAAGGCACTACTGAAGGACGTAGTCATAAGGGATGTGACAATGGATATGATAGATCCGCCATGAATATGATGGATATCACCATGGATATCAAAAACAAACCTTTTTATATTTTCCCTCTCTGAACCCAGGCTTTCACAGCATGATTCTCTGTTCTACTCTGGGGAAATAACTCAAAGTCACTCCTTTGGGGCTTCCCAAACTCTTGAGATGCTCTCCATTCTCATAGCTCTTCTAGCGTGACTGCATTGTAGGTAGGGAAATATCCAAAAAAGCTGAAGCAATCCCGCTGATACCCAGGGCTCAACTACTGCAAAGAAGAGGACACAGTGTTCTATAAGTTGGTCAGGAAATGGCCTCCCCCAAAGGCATTGACTGCTATGTCCATAGTTTTCAGCAGCCTTCAAAATATTCTCTGTATCTCCTTCAGTCGAGGCAAGCTGGACTCATGCAAATTTAAATGAGTTGTTGACTCTCATTGACGGAGAAGGCAATGGCAGCTCACTCCAGTACTCTTGCCTGGAAAATCCCATGGACAGAGGAGCCTGGTAGGCTGCAGTCCATGGGGTCGCAAGGAGTCAGACACGGCTGAGCAACTTCACTTTCACTTTTCCCTTTCATGCGTTGGAGAAGGAAATGGCAACCCACTCTAGTACTCTTGCCTGGAGGATCCCAGGGACAGGGGAGCCTGGTGGGCTGCTGTCTATGGGGTCACACAGAGTCGGACACGACTGAAGCAACTTAGCAGCAGCAGCAGCAGACTCTCATTGAATCAAAATTTGGTCAGATGTGGTGATCACATTTTTCAAGAGTTGCCAGAAACCTCACATTCAACTGTTCTACTCATGTATCTTATGGATGATCAACCACAATTTATTCCCTGAACTTTGAGGGAAGACTGAAAATAAACATGAGACATCGTGTATTCTCGGTGTGTACCAACCAACTAGAAAACTCACATTTCAGATTCTGAGTCCTCTTGACACTGTCTTCATCTAATTATGAAACCAGTAAATTTTACCTAATCTGTCTATCTATCTCTATATGTACATATATCTTATATCCATCCCCTCCTATCCATTGGCACTGCCAAGGTCTTGGTTCAAGTCTTCATCATTCCCCATCTGATCCACTATAAAGCCAGGCTCTTTAATCTTTTGAAAATGTACCTCTACTCATAGTACTTCTCTCCTAACAATTCACGGTGACTTATCTGCTCATATGAATCTTTCAGATGATCTGCCCAGATGATCTGAATTCTTTCAGGTTCTGGTCCTTATCTATGTGTTTCCCGCCTTATATTCTGTTATTCTTCACTGATGTTCTATGCTCCTACCACATAGATTGCCGTGCACTTGCAGTGTTCCTCCCCTTGCCTAAGGCTGAAATTTTAAATATTCATTTTTTAAATTAATTTTTATTGGAATGTAGTTGCTTTACAATGTTGTATTAGTTTTTACTGTACAGAAAAATGAATCGGCCATATGTATACATAAACCTCCTGCCTTTTGGACTTCCTTCCCATTCAGGTCACCACAATACATGAAGTAGAGTTCCATGTGCTATACACTATGTCCTTATTATTTATCTATTTTATACACAGTATTAACAGGGTATATGTGTTAATCCCAACCTCCCAACTCCTTCCACCCCTCCTTTTCCCACCTTGGTAATCCAAGTGTGTGTGTGTGCCAAGCCACTTCAGTCGTGTCTGACTCTTTGCAACTCTATGGACCATACCTTGCCAGACTGCTCTGTCCATGAGATTCTCCAGGCAAGAATACTGAAGTGGGTTGCCATGCCTTCCTCCAGGGAATCTTCCCAACCCAGGGATTAAACCCCCGTCTCCTGCAGCTCCTGTGTAGCAGTCAGGTTCTGTACTGCTAGTGCCACTTGGGAAGCCCTTGGTGTCCATACATTTGTTCTCTATATCGGTGTGCACTCTATTTCTGCTTTGCAAATAAGATCATCTATACCATTTTTCTAGATTCCACATATATGCGTTATTATACAATATTTGTTTTTCTCTTTCTGACTTACTTCAATATATTTAAAGAACAGGAACAAGTCAATCAGAATGAACTCCACAACTACAGAGAACTGCTTATAAGGACAGTCTGCTAAACATCAGCTCTGACTGCCATTTCTAGCATCTTGACCATGATTCTCTTCCTGGGGAAATTCCGTGGTTCCTTAACACGGTCCACAGAAGACTAGCCATTAAGCAGTGGCTAGAGGTAAAGGACAGCATCATTTAGAAAGGTTTAAGGACACAAAAACACCATGATAATGCGTCCAGCATTTATGTAGAGATTGAAATATTTACACAGTAAGCACTACTTGCAGAACCTAAAATGACCTTTTATATTTTTGAGATGTGCTAAACACACACACACGCGCGCGCACACGCACACGCACACACTGCCTTTTCTCTGGTTACTTTGTAAATAATTTTGCCTCCTTCTGTTTTTCAGAATTTAATCAGCAAGAGACTTCTACCTCTCACTCAGGCCCTCCAGCAGATCAGTTCCCCCCACCCCAGCCTTAATCTTTTTATTTCCATGCTGACTAGGAAACATTATGTCCTGAACTGACCTAAAAGTTAAAGGAAAAGTTTCAGGATCCTCTCTAACAAGAAAATAATACACGTTTTTCTCCAATCCAGATAATGGTGTGCAAACTAGTCATCGTTAATCGTATTTCCTACATTAGCATTGTTAAGAAATTATCATTGGGACTTTCCTGGTGGTCTGGTGGCTAAGAGTCTGTCCTCCCAATGTGGAGGGCCTGGATTTGATCCCTGGTCAGGGAAGTAGATCCCACATGTTGCAACTGAAGAACCCCATGGGCTGAAACTAAGACCCAGCACAGCCAAGCAAATAAATTAAAATATTTTCAAAAATACTTAAAACAAGAAATGATCATCGAGTCATTGCTCAATACAAAACACTTAAACTAGCATTGAGAGGAATTTAAAGAAGTAACCAACACAGTCCATGTTCCCTGTGTGTGAGCTGATAGTCTGCTGTGGAGATAGGCATGAACAACTAAACACTATGGCAATTCTGAGAAAGAAGTGTCTATGCCTCTTCGTCAGTGAGGTGAGGCTTTCTGGGGGAGCTGAGTCTTGAGCTGGACATTGAAATGTAGGTAGATTTCCAGCACTGTCTCAGCAGGAGAAGCGTGCATGCTATGGACACAGTTAGCATGCGACAAGGTAAAACAGGGCCCAGACCTCGAGATGAAGCTGGTAAAGTCAATAGGGCCAGACTGCAAAGCAAATTGTGCCAGGAGGAGGCATTTGGGGTTTCTACCAGGAATAGACCTCTTAAAGTTTTGTTAAACAGAAGCTTGGCAGAAAGCAGCATTTAAAAATATTAATCAGGTGATAGTAGCTAGCAAGCAGTGTGCTGGGAAGAAATGTGGAATAGCAAAAAACAGCAGGGGCCCTGTGTTGAAATACTGGATTCAAACCTGGCTCAGACACTCTCTAATTAGGGGGGCTTGGACAAGTTACTTAACCTCCAAGTCTCCATTTAATCAGCAATAAAAATAGAGATTATACCTCATTCTAAGGATTATTATGAGAATAATAATATTTCATTTATGTCTGTTATTTCATTTAATCCTTATATCATTGTTCTATTGTGACAAAATATACTTAACATGAAATTTACCATTTTAACCAGTTTTAAGTGTACAGTTCAGTACCTTTAAGTACATTCATACCACCATCCATCTCCAGATTCCCAAAGTGAAGCTCCATATCCATTAAAAAAATAACTCCCCATTCTCAGTTTCCAGGTCCTGGCAACCACCCTTCTACTTTTTGTCTCTATGAATTTGACTACTCTAGGTGCTTTATATAAGTGGAGTCACACAGTATTTGTATTTTGTGTCTGGCTTATGATGTCTTTAAGGCTCATCCATGTTGCAGCATGTGCCAGAATTTTCTTCCCTTTTAAGCTAAATGCTATTCCGTGGAGTATCTTACATTACTGTTTTATCACAAGAAAATTGGACTTAGATTAACTTATCCAAAATAGCACAGCTAATAAAAGAAAGATGTAGGATTTGGACTGAAGGCTTCCCTTGTGGCTCAGCTGGTAAAGAATCTGCCTGAAATGTGGGAGACCTGGGTTTGATCCCTGGATTGGGAAGATCCCCTGGAGAAGGACAAGGCTGCCCACTCCAGTATTCTGGCCTGGAGAATTCCATGGACTGTATAGTCCATGGGGTCGCAAAGAGTCGGACACGGCTGAGCAGCTGTCACTTTCACTTTTCAATCTGATTCCATATCTTATTATTATAAGCTTGTATACTATATATCTTGTGTTTCCCTGTATATCCTGTGTCATATAGGTAAAGAACCCAACACTGCACCTGGCACAGGATGGCTACTGCAGGAAGATATTCAGTTGCTCTTGACTACCTAGCACCTCTTCCTCAGCTCATCCTGGTAACGAAATTCCTCTTTTTCTTGAGGAACTCCTTCTGTGATTGTTCCACTCTCCACACAAAGGCTACAAGTTTGAGCTCATTGCTGCTGCTGCTGCTAAGTCACTTCAGTTGTGTCCGACTCTGTGCGACCCCATAGATGGCAGCCCACTAGGCTCCCCCAACCCTGGGATTCTCCAGGCAAGAAAACTGGAGTGGGTTGCCATTTCCTTATCCAATGCATGAAAGTGAAAAGTGAAAGTAAGTCGCTCAGTCGTATCCGACTCTTAGCGACCCCACGGACAGCACCCAGGCTCAAATAGCGACTTATTCAGGAGGGTCACAGGGATGCAATCAGAATCCTCTGTGGTTGTAAGCCAGGGTCATGACGGTTCATTTTAAATTTAAGCAGGAAGATGGCAAGAGAGATGAAGTCCTGAGCATTCATCTGATTCCTGATATGGGCAAAGCCAACCGTCCCCATCAACTTCCCAGATACATGATCCAATATATTCCTGGTTTTTGCTTTTAAGCTACTTAAAATTGAATTTATGTAACTTGCAAGAGAAATAAACCTGACTAATACACTGGATCAAATGACCCTCATGGGAACAGAAAGGTAGAAACTAACAAGAAGCATTGTGAAGGTATGTGGTGTGAAGAAAAGGGTCCTTCTTAAGTTTGGATACCTGGTGAGCAAGAATAATTTATTATTGAAGAAGTAGAAAAAGTTGCAATTTGGGGCATAGAAAAGAAAGTTACTGGTACTCCGAGGAATCCCGAGTGCTATCTAGCTTCCACAGGTAAAATGCACTTTACTTACGATTACTAACCACTTCATCCCCTTCTAGGATCTCAAACTCATAAAGTGTTCAGGGTCTGGTTGGGGGTAGAACTTTTGGACTTTCACCTTTATCCTCCATCCCCACTAAATAACCTAGTACAAATTCTCCTTCCAAATGTAATCCATTCCTAATGTGCTCATTCATTCCTGTAACACATACTTACTGAGCACTCAGTGTATGTCAGGCAGTGTTTTAGGTGCTGAGGATACAGTGATGAGAAAATAAACACAATCCCCTCTCTTTAAGGAGTGTGTCATCTCGTGGAGAAAAGAGTCATAGAATGGACTATCACACAAATGAATATAATTAGAAATTGTGTTAAGGAAGGGCTATGAAGAAAATGGAGTTTCATAAAAGGGATGTTGGAATGTCTAATTTAGATAAAGCAAGGACATTAGGGATAGTTTCTCTGGGGAAAGAACATTTATGCTAAGGCCAGGCCAGGGTAAGAGGTCAACACTGAAATGAAAAGGAGAGGTGGGAACCAGAGAACAGTCTCACCTACCCAGAAGAAACAAGTGATTCATCCACCAGGAACGTGAGGCAGGAAGGCTTGAAACAGGTTTCTTTGAAGTGTAGCTCCACAGGGCCTTAGAGAGGGACCCGCAGATCAGCTAGCTATTGTAGGGACCCCACTGCCTGTTGCCCAGTCACCTCTCTGTGACTCTGCTCATTCATTCATTTACTCATTCAAGAAATATTTATGAATAACCCAAAGTTCGGGGGTGGGCATTGTGTTAAATGATGAGGATGCAGGAGTAGGAAGACAATCTCTAGTCTAGTTCTCAGCAGGAAGGCAGAAGCATGGGAGGGCTCTTCCTCAAACGGCTCCAAGAGACAGCCTGATCCTTCCCTCAGGGAATAGTTAGACTCGGGTTTATGAGCTTGTTTCCTAAGCCTTCTTTCTCTAGGCACTCACCCCTAGCAGACTTGTACACTTTTGTTTTTCCTCGGAGACTTAAATCTAGTCATTCCAGCAGAGGCAAAGCTCCTTAACCCACAAAAAACTAAGAAAGGAATCACGTGGGGCAACATGGCAGAAAGACACCCACCAGCAGGGCTGTCCAGCCCCTCCGGATAAACATAAGGAAAGGTCATCCAAACACAGGAAGACAGCCGTCCCCTTCCCTTTTCCTTTACCCCCTCCCCTTCCTCCCTCTGGCTCCCTTATCCCTAGAGGGTGGACCCAGCCTTTCCCAAAGTTTATTCTGAGAGCTCCAGGCTCCCACAATGGAACGTGCTGTGGACATGGGAATATAACAGCCCAGCCAACAGGGAAAACCAAAAATATAAACGGAGAGATTTAATAGATTCCTTTCTCTCTCTCCCTCAGAGTTACAGCAGAAATGTCTGCTATTACTGCTTTTACTATTCTTGATATGTCAGCTCTTCTAGGGAGGAGGCGTTCTGATGTTTACTGCGTTTGTCAGCAAACACTTTGCCCAGAAAAAAGTTAAGATCTTTCTTAGGATCTCAGTGTCACTGACTTGGTCCATTAAAAAAATTCAATGAAATGTTAGGAAGCGAAGTTCAGAAAGCCTTGCATCTCAAACCCTGGCCATGAGTGTAATAAGAATATGAATAACACTAATACTGTAAGAAAACATTTATAGGGCTAAGTTTCTTTTAAACCCACTATTGGAATTTTATAAATAGGAACCCCAAGCCCCAAAATAGGAAGTCATTTTATCTTTTACTGACATATTCTGATCAAAACAGTGGTGAGAATATAAGTTTTAGTTTTTATCCTGCACTTAGGAGAAAAAAGGTTACTACTACAGGACTGTGTACCTCAATGTTATAAACCAGCATTTGTGAAGAAATGTTCAGTACTAATTTCAAAACAAACATAGTGTTTGAAAGCAAAGCATAATGGTGACCTTTCTCATTAGCTGTTGCTCAAACAAAGATATGTTCCAGCAATATCCGATGCTTCCTTCCTGCCAGGGCCTCCACCCTGTGCAATTTAAAACACTTGTGTTACATCCAAATCAGAGCTGAGGATGTGGTAGAGCTGAGTTTCAACAGCATTGTGTTTATGGTTTATTATTACTTTCTAAGTTTTTTAACATTTTGTTTTCATATATTTATTGTCATGAGTCGGATTTGCAAGATTAAGTATGTGACACCATACAAATGAACTAATTATTTACTCTTCTACCTCTTCACCTCTCTCTTTTTTTGTGGCAAATAGCATCATAGGTCTTTGACCATAAGGACAGATAATTATCTCATTGCTGTCTGGTAAACGCTTTTATGAATACATTGACGGCAGCAAGCAAACAAAAAACAAAAAAGTTTTTTAAAGACTATGATTAATTTATTTTGGGCAAAATTCTATAGATCTAAATAAACACAAATCTAAGAAGAGAATGAGAGAAACAGAGGAAGATTGAGAGACTGCTTTCATACAAGTAATCCTTGTGTTCATCATGACCAATGCTCCTAAATTAGGTAATACAAGTTGAAGATTATCAAAATCGAGGTGAATTTTCCATGGAACAACAAATAATGAAGAACTTTTTTTTTTTTCTGGTCAAAGACCTAATACTCAATCTTTATAGAAACTACCATAAACACTAAGTCCAACTATAAATGATATAAACTATTTATATTTTTTATAATGGACATAATTTTATAATAGAAAAACTGAATGCATGTTATTTTAAAAGTAACTTTACCTCTTTGTATCTGTGCAGTATAAATTGTTCTAAAATATATGTACATGAGTTAAAAAGAGCTACGCACTAATAAAAAAACCCATGAAAGACCAGGGAGATGGGTGACTCTAATTAGCTGAAACCAGCCCAGGATTCTCCCTACATCCGAGAGTGGAATTTGTCATCCTTTAACAACTTTGCTAAGAATGGGAGAACTCTGGTTTCCCCTACAAAAAATCTGTGCACTGCTAGGAAAGGAAAGAGGGGAATGGATAGTGAAGAGGCAACCAATGACCATCCAATTCAGTAGTTCACAGGAATTTTCATGAAAATTAAATAACACTGTAGACATGAGACTGTTTGCATACCGCCTGGTGCAAGGAAGTGTTCAAGGGATGGGCTGAGACCTAAGCAAGTTCAGTTTCAGTCCTTCAGGAAAATTTGGTCTATGGAAACTGAAAGAGCCCCTCTTCCTAAAGGACCATGAGGTGCCGTTAGATGAGTGTAGAGCTGCCAGTAGCCATCTTCCCATATGGAGCCATGTGGAGAAAGTCTATCTGTTTTAAGAGGGCATAAGGAGTAGAAACCTTAGAAATGAAAAAAAGAGAGCCTTGATAGTGTCCTCCCAATCCAGATATGTCTGAGGCCACTCTGCCCTTGGACCTCCAAAGTGAGCCAATAAAGTCCTTTCGAATTTAAGAAAATTTGAATTTAGTTTCCATTATTTATAACTGAAAGGACCCAGATGAATTGCAGCCTTCCAAATCATGCATTCAAGCATCTTCTTGTTCTTTTCTATTACTTGTCTTTCTAGAGAGTTTGTTCAACTATATCTTATCAAGGCACCCAGTCCTCTATCAACTCCTCTAATTCTTCCATATGGATTAGTCCCCACCTGCCTTTACTTTCCTCCTTTTGCAACTTAGATTTATGGTTCATCATTTTAAAAACTCCCTTGACTTCATTAAGCAAAAATTCCATCCATGGAGCCTACCTACCTGCTTTCTCCTTATTCCAACATGAGCAATTAAACAATGCTAGAGAAAAGTCCGGAGAAGGCAATGGTGACCCACTCCAGTACTCTTGCCTAGAAAATCCCATGGGCAGAGGAGCCTGGTGGGCTGCAGTCCATGGGGTTGTGAAGAGTTGGACATGACTGAGTGACTTCATTTTTCACTTTCATGCATTGGAAAAGGAAATGGCAGCCCACTCCAGTGTTCTTGCCTGGAGAATCCCAGGGATGGGGGTGCCTGGTGGGCGGCCGTCTATGGAGTTGCACAGAGTCAGAGACAACTGAAGTGACTTAGCAGCAGCAGCAGCAGAGAAAAATCACTGGTCGCTCAGCTGGTAAAGAATCCACCTACAGTGCAGGAGACCTGGATTTGATCTCTGGCTTGGGAAGATCCCCTGGAGAAGGGAAAGGCAACCCACTCTGGTATTCTTGGCTGGAAAATTCCATGGGTAGGGGAGTCTGCTGAGCTACAGTCCACTGGGTCACAAAGAGTCAGACACGACTGAGTGACAAACACACAGAGAGAGAAAAATCAAAGAGCAGACTGACTTTACCCTAAGTTCATGATCATACCTCAAATGGCCCTCAGTACTCTTCAGCAATCCTGCTACAATCCTCTGGTTAGCTTTCTCTTATTCCTCAATGATAACATCAGAGCCTTATCATTCTCATCTCTTCACCCAATCATTTCCGTTGATGATCTCTGCTTCATTGACGTAATAGAAACTTAAAAACCGTCTGCTGATATAGCCCATCCTCTATTAATTCGCAAAGAGTCAGACACTACTGAATGACTTCACTTTCTTTCACTTTTTCATAATAAATGAGTTATCTTTCCTGTTTAAGTCCTGTTCTTCTGAGGCTGGGATCTCATACTGCCCCACCTTGTCAGAAATCCACGCTACCAATTTGCCGTTCTCTAGCCTGTGTCTCTATAGGCACTTGGCTGATGAGCCCTGTCTTCCTCTCTGTGTTGTGCTGTGCTTAGTCACTCAGTCATGTCTGACTCCTTGCAACCCCATAAACTGTAGCCTGCCAGGCTTCTACTGTCCATGAGGATTCTTCCAGCAAGATTATTGGAGTGGGTTGCCATGCCCTCTTCCAGGGGATCTTCCCAACTCAGGGATCGAACTCAGGTCTCCTGCACTGTGGGCGGATTCTTTACCGTCTTAGCCACCAAATCTTCCTCTCTAGAGCCACTTTTATCTTGTCTACTTTGCTGGGTAGAATGTTAAAACTCAACATTCAAAAAAACTAAGATCATGGCTTCCAGTCCCATCACTTCATAGCAAATAGATGGTGAAACAATGGAAACAGTGAGAGGCTTTATTTTTTTGGTCTCCGAAATCATTGCAGATGGTGACTGCAGCCATGAAATTAAAAGACGTTTGCTCCTTGGAAGAAAGGCTATGACCAACCTAGACAGCATATTAAAAAGCAGAGGCATTACTTTGCCAACAAAGGTCCATCTAGTCAGAGCTATGGTTTTCCAGTAGTCATGTATGGATGTGAGAGTTGGACTATAAAGAAAGCCAAGCACTGAAGGATTAATGCTTTTGAACTGTGGGGTTGGAGAAGACTCTTGATAGTCCCTTAGCCTGAAAGGAGATCAAACAAGTCAGTCCTAAAGAAAATCAGTCCTGAATATTCATTGGAAGGACTGATGCTGAAGCTGAAACTCCAATACTTTGGCCACCTAATATGAAGAACTGACTCATTGGAAAAGCCCCTGAAGCTGGGAAAGGTTGAAGGCAGGAGGAGAAGGGGACGACAGAGGATGAGATGGTTGGATGGCATCACCCACTCAATGGACATGAGTTTGAGCAAGATCCGGGAGTTGTTGATGGACAGGGAGGCCTGGTGTGCGGCAGTTTATGGGGTCGCAAAGAGTCGGATATGACTGAGTGACTGAACTGAACTAAACTGACCTTGCTGGTGCTGGAGGATGCTGAAGTCTGTTTGAACTGTATCAGCAGGCTTCTCAGCCCTCTGCTCTCTGGGGGCATGGCCAATGGAAAGTACCAGTAGGAGATCTGAGAGAGGGAGGAGCATGAGATAGGAGTATTTATTTGTCTGACTTTTTCTCCTGAAAGTCTTCTTGCGTTTGCTGATTCTTCTGACCAAAGTCATTGTCCTCTCAAAACAACCCTCTCCTGATTTCTGATAATATCTGGCTTCTTCCAACCCTTTAAATCTAAGGTTATTGTTCCACTTTGGGATTGGAATGAAAACACCTTTTCCAGTCCTGTGGCCACTGCTGAGTTTTCCAAATTTGCTGGCATATTGAGTGCAGCACTTTCACAGCATCATCTTTCAGAATTTGAAATAGCTCAACTGGAATTCCATCACCTAGCTTTGTTCGTAGTGATGCTTTCTAAGGCCCACTTGACTTCACATTCCAGGATGTCTGGCTCTAGGTCAGCGATCACACCATCATGATTATCTGGGTTGTGAAGATCTTTTTTGTACAGTTCTTCTGTGTATTCTTGCCACCTCTTCTTAATATCTTCTGCTTCTGTTAGTTCCATACCATTTCTGTCCTTTATAGAGCCCATCTTTGCATGAAATGTTCCCTTCATATCTCTAATTTTCTTGGAAAGATCTCTAGTCTTTCCCATTCTGTTGTTTTCCTCTATTTTCTTTGCATTGATCACTGAGGAAGGCTTTCTTATCTCTCCTTGCTATTCCTTGGAACTCTGCATTCAGATGCTTATATCTTTCCTTTTCTCCTTTGCTTTTTGCTTCTCTTCTTTTCACAGCTATTTGTAAGCCCTCCCCAGACAGCCAGTTTGCTTTTTTGCATTTCTTTTCCATGGGCATGGTCTTGATCCCTGTCTCATGTACGATGTCACGAACCTCATTCCATAGTTCATCAGACACTCTATCTATCAGATCTAGGCCCTTAAATCTATTTCTCACTTCCACTGTATAATCATAAGGGATTTGATTTAGGTCATACCTGAATGGTCTAGTGGTTTTCCCTACTTTCTTCAATTTCAGTCTGAATTTGCCAATAAGGAGTTCATGATCTGAGCCACAGTCAGCTCCTGGTCTTGTTTTTATTGACTGTATAGAGCTTCTCCATCTTTGGCTGCAAAGAATATAATCAATCTGATTTCAGTGTTGACCATCTGCTGATGTCCATGTGTAGAGTCTTCTTTTGTGTTGTTGGAAGAGGGTGTTTGCTATGACCAGTGCATTCTCTTGGCAAAACTCTATCAGTCTTTGCCCTGCTTCATTCCATATTCCAAAGCCAAATTTGCCTGTTACTGCAGGTGTTTCTTGATTCCTACTTTTGCATTCCAGTCCCCTATAATGAAAAAGACATCTTTTTGGGTGTTAATTCTAAAAGGTCTTGTACGTCTTCATAGAACCTTTCAACTTCAGCTTCTTCAGCATTACTGGTTGGGGCATAGACTTGGATTACTGTGATATTGAATGGTTTGCCTTGGAAATGAACAGAGATCATTCTGTCATTTTTGAGACTGCATCCAATTGCATTTTGGTCTCTTTTGTTGACCATGATGGCTACTCCATTTCTTCTGAGGGATTCCTGCCCACAGTAGTAGATATAATGGTCATCTGAGTTAAATCCACCCATTCCAGTCCATTTTAGTTCATTGATTCCTAGAATGTCGACATTCACTCTTGCCATCTCTTGTTTGACCACTTCCAATTTGTCTTGATTCAAGGACCTGACATTCCAGGTTCCTATGCAATATTGCTCTTTACAGCATCGAACCTTGCTTCTATCACCAGTCACATCCACAGCTGGGTATTGTTTTTGCTTTGGCTCCATCCCTTCATTCTTTCTGGAGTTATTTCTCCACTGATCTCCAGTAGCATATTGGGCACCTACTGACCTGGGGAGTTCCTCTTTCAGTATCCTATCATTTTGCCTTTTCATACTGTTCATGGGGTTCTCAAGGCAAGAACACTGAAGTGGTTTGCCATTCCCTTCTCCAGTGGACCACATTCTGTCAGTGTGGCAGATTCCAATTCCAATCCCAAAGAAAGGCAATGCCAAAGAATGCTCAAACTACCGCACAATTGCACTCATCTTACATGCTAGTAAAGCAATGCTCAAAATTCTTCAAGCCAGGCTTCAGCAATACGTGAATCGTGAACTTCCCGATGTCCAAGCTAGTTTTAGAAAAGGCAGAGGAACCAGAGATCAAATTGCCAACATCCGCTGGATCATGGAAAAAGCAATAGAGTTCCAGAAAAACATCTATTTCTGCTTTATTGACTCTGCCAAAGCCTTTGACTGTGTGGATCACAAGACACTGTGGAAAATTCTGAAAGAGATGGGAATACCAGACCACCTGATCTGCCTCTTGAGAAATCTGTATGCAGGTCAGGAAGCAACAGTTAGAACTGGATATGGAACAACAGACTGGTTCCAAATAGGAAAAGGAGTACGTCAAGGCTGTATGTTGTCACCCTGCTTATTTAACTTATATGCAGAGTACATCATGAGAAATGCTGGACTGGAAGAAGCACAAGCTGGAATCAAGATTGTGGGGAGAAATACCAATAACCTCAGATATGCAGATGACACCACCCTTATGGTAGAAAGTGAAGAGGAACTAAAAAGCCTCTTGATGAAAGTGAAAGAGGAGAGTGAAAAAGTTGGCTGAAAGCTCAACATTCAGAAAACGAAGATCATGGCAAATAGAAGGGGAAATAGAAGGGGAAACAGTGGAAACAGTGTCAGACTTTATTTTTCTGGGCTCCAAAATCACTGCAGATGGTGACTGCAGCCATGAAATTAAAAGACGCTTACTCCTCGGAAGGAAAGTTATGATCAACCTAGATAGCATATTCAAAAGCAGAGACATTACTTTGCCGACAAAGGTCCGTCTAGTCAAGGCTATGGTTTTTCCTGTGGTCATGTATGGATATGAGAGTTGGACTGTGAAGAAGGGTGAGCGCCGAAGAATTGATGCTTTTGAACTGTGGTGTTGGAGAACACTCTTGAGAGTCCCTTGGACTGCAAGGAGATCCAACCAGTCCATTCTGAAGGAGATCAGCCCTGGGATTTCTTTGGAAGGAATGCTGCTAAAGCTGAAATTCCAGTACTTTGGCCACCTCATGCGAAGAGTTGACTCTTTGGAAAAGACCCTGATGCTGGGAGGGATTGGGGGCAGGAGGAGAAGGGTACGACAGAGGATGAGATGGCTGGATGGCATCACTGACTCGATGGACATGGGTTTGGGTGAACTCCGGGAGTTGGTGATGGACAGGGAGGCCTGGCATGCTGTGATTCATGGGGTCTCGAAGAGTTGGACACGACTGAGCGACTTAACTGAACGGATTGTTCCACTGTTTTTTTGCTCCAGGGTACTCTACAATCCCGTTAGATTCCTGTATTGTATTAATAACTACCCCATTGTAAGGGATCCCTTCCTTGGATTAAACTAATGTGAGTGTGTCATCTATTTCCTACTGACTGACACACTCTTTCTCTCTAATGAATTCTTCTCGTCAATGTAGAAACATGTTTAAGTATCTTAGCCTAACAGATCCTTAATCATTACTGTTATATACTTTTTCTATCCTACTTTCTTGATTACACCCCAGGTCTCAACAATCGGAATTGTTCTGTCTCTGAGGTCTTAAACTCCCATTATCTGAGAACCATCTTCTAACCTTATCAATGCATATTTCTAAATTGTATCAAAAGCACTAAGCCCCTTGACTCCTCCATCCCGCCTTCGATTTCTCAGTCTCGATTTGTTCTCACTTCCTTCTCTAGGCAGGAGAAGGCAATGGCAACCCACTCCAGTACTCTTGCCTGGAAAATCCCATGGACGGAGGAGCCTGGTGAGCTGCAGTCCATGGGGTCACGAAGAGTCGAACACGACTGAGCGACTTCACTTTCACTTTTCACTTTCATGCATTGGAAAAGGAAATGGCAACCCACTCCAGTGTTCTTGCCTGGAGAATCCCAGGGACGGGGGAGCCTGGTGGGCTGCCGTCTCTGGGGTTGCACAGAGTCGGGCGTGACTGAAGCGACTTAGCAGCGGCAGCAGCATTATTTTATGATCTCCAACTTCATTTCCGACCCTTCCAGCTGTCCATACTTAATATCTTCTCTTTTCTCCCCATAAAATGTAATTTCAAACCTTCTTAAAAGGGGGGACCTATGCTTGCCATTTTAACTTTCTCACTCCTCTTCTCTCCAATATCTTTCAGTCTTACCCTGTCCACTGATGTTGCTTTTGCATGGTCAACAATCCAATTCCTAATTTCTCAACACAATTGAATTTTCACTCTTTGCTTTATTTGGCTTCTTGAAGAAAGTTGACCTTATTTTCAGTTTCCTTCTTGAAACTGTCCTCAGTCTTGCCTTCTAGGAAAATATTATCTCCTGCTCACCTCTTTTTCTTAAATGTTGACATTTTCCTGGGGTTCCTTTTCCCTCTTCTCATCTCTCCAAGTATTCTTAGCCACTGCCAGTGTCACTAGCACAGCAATCTGTACACTGATGGTTCCTAAGTCTAGAAATCAAATTTTGCTCCTAAATTCTAGATCTAATTGCTGAGGATTTTGACTGTATATCTGACCAGTACCCAGAACTTAATATAGTACAAATTAAATGATTAATATTTATCTCCATGTTACAGTCTGCTCAAGCCCTCCTTTATTGAATGGCACCACTTTCCATTTTCCCGGTCACTGGAACTCAGCTTTCTGTAATCATCTTTGACTCCTACTGCACCAATCCTTACTCATTCATTTGATCACCAAACCCTGGTAGATCTTCTTTCTTTCTCAATAGTTCTGAAATCCATTCATCCTCTCTATTCCTTCTGACCTCATTATTTCTCACTGAGAATGTTACAACAATCTTCTAGCCAATCTCTATAATTCTAATTTACCCATTTTCCATACCGCCAAAAGAATGGTCATTCCAAAACAAAAGACTTATTAAGTTACTTCCCTTCTCAGAAAGCTTCAGTGGTTATTCATTGTATTGAGAGTAAAATCCAGACACAATATCATGATATAATAATCTTTAATAGTACAAATTCCTTTGGCTGAAAGGAATTTTTTTTTAATTTCTGTTAAGTCAACAAAAAAGGGGCTCCTTTATCGAAGCAATATTGGAGAAGCTTGTGGAATGGGAGGAACTGAACAACCAAGTGCCTAGAAGAACCTGAACCAGGGATGCTCTGAGGATGTCAGCAGCAGAAGTTTGAAAACCTTAACCAGAGCTACAACTCATATTTGTGCACTGTTTATGGTAGCCCTGCTCTCTATGGAATTGCCATTAACATGACTCAGCTTAAAGATTCCCAGCCTCTGTGTCCCTTGCTTCTAGTTTTAAAATTCCCACTAATAATATTCTGATTAGCCCAGTATGGATACATCAGTTAATCTCTGTACTCTGAGAAGGAGTACACAGCACAGGTATGACTCTTGGGGGTTCCCTCCTACGTATAAGGCATTCACAAAGGACTGAGAATCACTGTGAGCTGAGAGAATATCTAATGGGTGTCTGTAATACTCTGTGTTTCTTACCTGTCAATTTTCTTTCTCCACTGTTCTTCAAATTGTACCTTATTTTCCCAGCCATGGTGTGTGTTGTGGACTGAATGGTTGTGCCTTCTCAAAATTCATATGTCGAAACCTTAACCCCAAGGAGATTGTCAGAAAATAAATCACTGCTGTGGAAGCCACCTGGCCTGAGCTAAGACAGTGTACTACTTGTTGTCTCCTGGAACAAATCATGTTCTTTAAGACTATCCTGTCCTTGTGACCTGCCCAGCTTTTCACCTACCGTTCACTGGAGTTTGAATTAATTTCTCCTTCTCTCTACCAGTACATCGCTTTCCTTCTTCATCTTGCAATACTCAGTCATCTGTTAGGAATCAACTTAAGGATCACTTCCTGCAGAAAGACTTCTTTGATTCTTTCAAACTGATTCCATTTTCCTCCTCTATATACTTCCTGAGCTTAACTTTATCACAGCCCTTATTGTTTTCTTCCCTGGTGGCTCAGACAGTAAAGTGTCTGTCTGCAGTGCAGAAGACCTGGGTTCGATCCTTGGGTAGGGAAGATCTCCCAGAGAAGGAAATAGCAACCCACTCCAGTATTCTTGCCTGGAAAATCCCATGGATGGAGGAGCCCGGCAGGCTACAGTCCACGGGGTTGCAAAGAGTCAAACACGACTGAGCGACTTCACTCACTTATTGTTTTCAAATCTGTTTCTCCCACTAGCATAGAAGAGTGTTGAAGACCCTGAAGAGTGTTCAAATCCTATTCTGCCATCTTTCTCTTTCATTCTTTACCAAGAATTAGCAAAATTGGATCATCACTTAAACCAATGGTTCCCAAACCTGTTGGATCACAGAAAGACCCATGGAACCTTTTTAGAAGACTCCAGCACAGATCTAAATCAGACTTTTGGGGTGGTAGGGGCTAAAAGTCTGTGTTTTTAAAGAGTTTCTTAGTGATTGTGATTATCTGCCAACTTTAGGAAGTAATAAGAGGCTTGCCAGGCTGTGGGTCACTATGATGTCTGCTTTTGGTAAAAGAACTGCACCTGGCCCTTAGATTATTTCGGCAATAGAGAGACCTAGTCAGATCCATGCCTCTCCTCACCACCCTCAGGCCCGTCCTTCACATATGCCATGCTGTCCTAGTTGCTGAGGAGTGCAAACCTATGGACCAAAGAATATTCCTTGGAGGGGCTTTAGTAATTGCATGTCCACCAACACAGCAGTCCTCAGGCATGATATCCCAGGGGGGAAAAAAATCCCCCAGTAATGCTGCCAACACTGCATACATAGCTCAGAACTGATTTTCACCAACCTTAACTGCTCTGTATAGCATTTGTCGAAGAGTAGGCAGCTAGTCACTAGTTGATTTTATCCAGAACCCCTCTTTTTCCTTGAGTGCTTATAAGCAGAACCTGCTGCAGAAACCCATTTAAAAGGAAAGCCTGCGTGTGCATAATTCAGATTCTACGTTCCCAGTGATAACACTATTATGTGTGATTGCAGTTCTCTAAATCCTTCCAGCTGATTTCCTGCCACCAGAGTGATGAATGCTTTGATACATTCCTGAATTTCTGTGATGCACTGCCATGAAGTCCTGTAACTCATCTCACTGATGGTGTTGATCTCAGGGTTAGCTTTAAGTGCTAGGCTGTTTCCAGAAAGAGCAGCCTCTAACGCACCTCCCGCCCAGAGAGATATGATACCACAGGGGCCTCAGTTCCTTCCCTATCATGCTGTCATATTTGGCAAACATAAGGATTTAGGGTAACTTTGGAAAATTATAAACCCTTGCTTTAGAAAGTGTTTAAATGTGTATGCATATATGGCTACATGAATATTTTGTGAATGTATGTTTGGATACACGTGCATATGGGTGTGTGAATGTGTGCTACATGGTGCGTGTGTATACTCATGTAAGATTCAAATTTTCTGCTTTTTTGTCTCTCGGAGAGCAATACTATGACCATCTCTATATCTAATACTCATGGCAGAGTACAACTGTCAGCTGTGGAAATATGATTAACCCTTGAAGGGAGTTGAAATATTTCTATGTCACTGGAAGTCATTATTCAAAGTTGGGAAGTGATGCCCAAAAGTTCAGGATTGATGGAGGATATGACACAGGAGATGGAAAGGGAGGACATCAGTGTTCTCTGCTTATCCTACCATTATTCCATCTTTTAGGTAATTTGACAAAACCATCCCATCCTCCCAGTTAGGGAAGAGGAATGGGTAATGTAACTGCTGGAGACTGGATTGCAGTTTACAGAAAAGAGTCAAGATAAGCTCTACGCTTTCTTTCTCTCCTTTGCAAAACAACTCTTCTTCCGGCTAGTGCCTGCCTGCCGCCCCCGCCCCCGCCCCTCCATCACCGCCGCCACAAGTTGTCTTCTTTTATTCTTTAATTCCCTAACTTCAGGGCAAAACATTTAGGGGATAAAATACAAATATAATATTTCTCATTGTAACCATTTGTAAGTATATAAATTCAGGGGCATTAAACTTCTGTACTTAATGGTGAATTACCTGAGTCAGGCTTGCTCATTGTGATGAGTTTATATGACCCGTGGGAGAGGTTAGCAAGAGTGTATATGCCAGAACCATGGAAGCCTTCAGCCTTCCCATCTTCCTCTACAGATTCGTTAATGGTTTCTTCACTTTTCAAATCAAAAGATTTCTTTTTTACTGTGGGAAAATTACCTATAGAAGACAATGCCAAGTTAAGTCAGAAATATAACTTTGTAGACCATCTCCTGTCCTCATTTGCTGAAGAAAGTCAAACCAAAAAACTAACCATCAAACCAAATACAATTAAAAACAAACAAACAAAAAAGACCCCCAGAAAAACAAGTGCTAAGAGGGAGAAGAAGGAAGACTGCAGCCATGAAATTAAAAGACGCTTACTCCTTGGAAGGAAAGTTATGACCAACCTAGATAGCATATTCAAAAGCAGAGACATTACTTTGCTGAAAAAGGTCCGTCTAGTCAAGGCTATGGTTTTTCCTGTGGTCATGTATGGATGTGAGAGTTGGACTGTGAAGAAGGCTGAGCGCCGAAGAATTGATGCTTTTGAACTGTGGTGTTGGAGAAGACTCTTGAGAGTCCCTTGGACTGCAAGGAGCTCCAAGCAGTCCATTCTGAAGGAGATCAGCCCTGGGATTTCTTTGGAAGGAATGATGCTAAAGCTGAAACTCCAGTACTTTGGCCACCTCATGTGAAGAGCTGACTCACTGGAAAAGACTCTGATGCTGGGAGGGATTGGGGGCAGGAGGAGAAGGGTACGACAGAGGATGAGATGGCTGGACAGCATCACTGACTCGATGGACGAGTCTGAGTGAACTCCGGGAGTTGGTGATGGACAGGGAGGCCTGGCGTGCTGCGATTCATGGGGTCGCAAAGAGTCGGACACGACTGAGTGACTGATCTGATCTGATCTGATCTGAGGGGCAATCGGGATGAACAAAATTCCTAAAGGAGAATGGTGGTCTTGGTTGAATACAGTAAGCAACAGTGTTTGGCATATGGTAAGTGCTCTTTCTGAATGAATAAATGAGATGCAAATCTATGTAAATGAATGTGAGTGAATAAGTGAATAAGGTCTAAATCTGAACCAAGCCTGGAAACTGGGAAACTGTAAGGGAACTTTGATGGATGGTGTGTAATAGCTGGATGTGGTCAAGATATGTGGTAGAAGGTGGTATCAAAACACTATGAGACAAAGTTAGAATCATATTAGGGGAATCTTGACCAAAAGAGTAATTCTCATGAGATGTCCATCAGAATAAATGGAAAGAAAGACCCCAAGGGAAAGACTATAAGTACAGTGAAAGTTCAAGTCAACACTATCCTTTAGCGTGCTCTCAGGACACTGGGGTAAGAATGAGGGTGGATGTTCAGTTTAGTTCAGTTCAGTCGCTCAGTCATGTCCGACTCTTCCCATGGACCACAGCACGCCAGGCCTCCCTGTCCATTACCAACTCCCAGAGTTTAGTCAAAGTCATCTCCATTGAGTCACTGATGCCATCCGACCATTTCATCCTCTGTCGTCCTCTTCTCCTCCTGCCTTCAATCTTTCCCAGCATCAGGGTCTTTTCAGAGGAGTCAGCTCTTCGCATCAGGTGGCCAAAGTATTGGAGTTTCAGCTTCAACAGGTGGAGGTGGGACCCAACAGTTAAGAGAGAAATGTAGACCAGAGAAGAAATTCCATGAACACATTTATTGAGTGAGTCACTGGCAAGCATTTAACAAGCATGGACTAAAGGCACAGGGCCCTGTGGACACAAAAGAAGATAGTCACTGACTCCAAGGCCTCCATTCAACTTTTAAAGATAGGAAGGTTAGTGATTGTGTAAGTTCTGAAAGGTGCTATGAAAAGGTTATATGTTCAAAGAAATGATGTAGAGAGGAAGGAGAAGTCTGTGCCACTCCTGAAGTTCAGAAAAACTTCCTGGACAGGTGACATTCAACCCTAGTCTTTGAAGTACAATGTAGAAGCTTATCAGTTAGACAAGAGGGTTAGGGCTCTCCAGGCAGAGGGTACAGCACAGTCAAAAGGGGGCATGAAATTGTATGGCAAGCAAAGCATTGTTTCATACCATAAGCAGCTGCCCACTAATCTTTGAAGAAATACTAAGACTGCTGGAGATTAGCCATCTGGAGGACCCTCACAGCTGCTCTTTGAGAGCAACAATGTTACCAGACAAAAGGGAACCATGAGAAACAGCAAACCTGGCCAAAACAATCAAAGAAGCTAGAAATTAGGACACTATAGTCTGACACTCATAAGAATGTAGCTAGATTCATGACCTCGATTTCTTACAAATAAACGCACATTGTAATCAGTCTTCTTTGCCTCTTTAACAAACATCACTGCCATCTTATTCTCCTACCAGTTGGAGGTTAGTATTTCTCCTAATGCTCCCGTGTGCATTTATCCAGTAAGACTACTGTCCTCATCACTTCCCTTCCTCTGAGGCCTGTAACAAACCCAGGCAGCCAGAGGTTCTTCCAGGCAGGCAGCTTCCTGCTGTGGATCTGCTAAGCATTTGCTTCTGTTTATTAACAGTCAGGTTGGTTCAAAACCCATCTTTCCAGGCTGGTATGTCTACTTAGCAATTAAAGTGAGGTTTTTATATGACTTAAAATATTTTAATTTGACTGTGCCTGCAGGGTCCTCAGCAAAGGGTTTGGTTTAATAAATTTAATGACTAATTAAGACACCCTTAATTTCAACCACCATGAGGTTAATTTTTTAATGGGTTTCAGAATGTCTCTCAGAACATTTCTCCCCTGGATGTGGTGAGAAACACATGCACGCACATGTGCCAGGCGTGGTGGATTTTAGCCTTTGATGTACCAGGTACTAGCTGTGTAACCTTGGAAAGAATCACTGAACCTCTCTGGGCTGCTTTTCCTTATATAGAGAGAAAAAGGTTAGGACAAGGTATTCAAAGTTCTTGACTAGGCAAGGAAATTAATAATCTACCTTTTATTAAGACAACAGTTGAATGCCTGTTCTCAGGACTTACCCTTTAGGGAGGCAGAGGGTCCTAAATGGTACAAGATATACTGTGTGTGTGTGTGTGTGTGTGTGTGTGTGTTTGCTCATGCATGCTTCAATGAATATCAAATAATCTGATGGCTTTGTGCAAGTAGAATTAGGACTGGTTATATTTTCAGTATGCAGAAAGATTTCTTGAAATATTTTATTAACTGGTTGATGTACAAATAAAATTTGGAGACAATCTGGACTTACCAAGATATATTTATTGTCCCCAAACTACTTAATCTTTCCACTCCTGAGGGTTTGAATTGCTTTCCTTCTAGGAGCTATATCCTGGAGGAAGACCTGGCAGGAATTGATGGAGAAGAAAAACTCTAATCAACTTGTCTCCCTCCAGTAGGGATCTGATACTAAAAACAAATCACCAGACTATCCTTTCCCTTTCTTTTCCCTGTCACCATGTCAGGCAGCTCACACACTGCAATATTTACCTTAATCAGGGAAGGAGGAGAGAATTTCAGAGAAAAAGGAAGAAGAAAATTAAAATATTAACTGTATCATTGCTACAGTGGAATTGTCCTTCTTCCCAGGTTGGGAAGTACAATCCCTTATTTTTTTCTCTTCCATTCTGAAGCAACACACACACACACACACACACACACACACACACTCTCTCACACACATGTACTCAGTTGCTTAGTCTTGTCTGACTCTTTACGACGGTATGGACTGTAGCCCACCAGGCTCCTCTGTCCATAAAATTCTCCAGGCAAGAATACTGGAGTGGGTTGCCATGCCCTCCTCCAGGGGATCTTCAGAATCCAGGGATCGAACTGTGCCATCTGTGGCTCTTGCATTTCAGGCAGATTCTTTACCCGTGAGCCCTCGGGGAAGCCCCTCTACCCTCAGGAGACAAAATCAAATGCTGAATTTGATCTACCTAGTGCCTATATAAATAATTGGTACTTAAAAAAATAACTATTAATTGTTTAAAATGATAGTCAAAATTAGCATTTTCTTCCACTTTGAGCAGTAATTTAGCATGATCTGAGGAAAAACAGGGTCTGAATAGTCTCATTCAGTACAGCCAAATGTTGATGCCCTAAATCCATGACAAATCTGCCTTTCAGTTTCATTGTGACATTACTCCCTCCCCTGCGTATTTAACTCATCTTTAAGCATGAGAAGTTGGCTTGCTCTCTGGTTTCTTCCGAGTTGGATCTTCCCAGAAGGGCAACATTATTTTACTTAAAGTCCAGTGAATTCCCAGAATTCTAGAAACATCCCTATTCAAATGTTAGAATAAAAACACATTCCAGAGTGAGATGAAAAACTGCAGTCTGCTCCAAAGCATGGAAAGTTAAGAGTTGACTATTTGGGAAAGTTCCTGCTGTGTCAAAACCGGATGAAAGCAAGTCTGTTTTCATTTTTCGTATTCAAAAAGGCCTCAGTAACAATAATTTGGGGGCCGTAGCTAAGACTCTTAGGACAATTATTCACTGAAGTTAGTTGGCTTTTTACAATGTCCAGGAGCAGCTTGACAAATATTACAAAAAAGAAGCTGAAAAGCATACAGGTTTTTTCCAATACATCCCTAATAGGAACTACAATGACAATGTAGAATTCGGACTCATGAATTTCTAATACTTTTATGTTTAAAAATATCTAAAATTAACTCTATACATGAACAGTTAGAGCTCAGTGTGATCATTTGACGCCTTTATAAGCTTGTCCCTATGAGATTATACATTCACTATGTAAACAGTCTAACAAGATGCTCTCTTCCCTATACGCTCTGAAGAGACCAGTGTTAAGTATTAATATCCAGGATGTCTTCTAGAAATTTTTTTAGGTTGAAAACCCTCCTGCTGGGCTTGTGGCTTTGCTTCTATTCAAATGCTCTAATTTAAAATAGAAGCTCAGAATCCCAAGTCTTTGGAGTACCTGAAAACCCCAAACTCAATATTTGGACTAATGTTTAAAGCAGAATCAGGAAATAAAAGACTTTCTGCCACTCCAACATTATTTTTCTTTCTCACTGCCTTCTAACACTCCCTTTCTTGTGCGTTCCTTCTCCTTTACCCTTTTCGTTCCCCTGCTTTTAACTTTTGCCAACTGGCACTCATTGACCCTGTGGAACATTAAACCAATCTGGATGCTATTAACAAGAAGACCTCCAATCTGGACCTGTCTAGAACCTGGAGGCAGGAAGAACCTTTCTTGTGCCTTGCTGGGTTTGATTAATATATAGGTGCTTCTCATTCACTATGTAAAGCATGCCTGAAATAAGCATGCAGGCATGATACATCCAAGATTCACATTTTCTCTGTAACCTAACAAAGAGGAGCTCCTGGCCATTCTTCAGCATATTAGGGCAACAAAGTTGACTCCCACACAACAACCTATCACGCAAACCATTGTCCCTATATGGCAGTGATGGGAAGGTAGAAACGGTGGTAAACACCCCCAAAACCAGTTAGAATTTTCCTTCCTTCTTGGTAGGATGTTTGTAAGTGTAGTCATGGCAATAAACACAGACTAGCTGGCTGGAAAGGTTAAGAGAAACTTTAGAAATCCGCCTGACCAGCAGTTTCCAAACATAGTTCATGCACATCAGAATCACTTGTGGCGCTTATTCAAAGACTGGATTCTCAGACACTGAACCAAGAACTTCTCAGTCACAGTCTTTAGGGCCCTTGAAGTTTATTTCAAGCGAGTATTAATATCTCTTAGATGGGCTTCCCAGGTGGCGCAGTGGTAAAGAATCTGCCTGCCAACGCAGGAGACTCAAGAAATGTGGTTCCATCCCTAGGTCAGGAAGATCACCTGGAGAAGGAAATGGCAACCCAATCAGTATTCTTGCCTGGAAAATTCCATAGACAGAGGAGCCTGGCGGACTACAAAGAGTTGGACATGACTGAGCTCTCCCTCCCTCCCTCTCTCTCTCTCTCTCTCTCTCACACACACACATCTCATAGACTGTCAGGAACCACTGGCAGGCCAATCCACAGCTACCCATTTGGCTTATGTGCTGTTCTCTGGGGAAGTGAACAACAACTGAGAGTGAGCACAAAGGCTTCTTAGGGTCAGGGTTCAAGGCAACATTAGAGAAAACTAAGATCCTTAAAAACTACCTGGTGATTCCTTTTACCTTCAGGTGATAATGTCAAGCCCTAATGCATGGAACATGTATACTCTGAAGAGCCTGAGAACACAGCAAGCTAAAGCTGTGCTCCAGCTGTTTTACTCAAATAACCTTCACTCCTGGAGAGTGGAGCTGAGTGGTGGGAGCAGAGAGTTGGCGCTCTATTATTGGACCATTTTGCCAGAAGACCCCAATTCCCCAGGCCAGGTTAGTTGCCCTTCTTCTATGTTCCCTTGGGACCCTAATCAGTGCCCCTATCATGTAGCACTTGTCACAGTCTATTAAAACAATAGTTGTCTATTTACTTGTCTTTTTCCCCCTGTACACTCCATCTAAGATATCACTGTATTACTAATGACCCAACAGTAGCCACTCACCAGGTATTTGCTGAATAAGTGGATTTGTATTTTAGACAGCTTTAACTTGGTTAGAATTTTCTCTGCAGGACTCCAAATACATTTATTTTTAAAAACAACAATTGTGCCTCACATTTAAAACACTGTTTCACCTGAGAAAAAGAAGCAACATTCACAGAGATTAGGCCCACCTGTCAAATCCAGATGACCTTTTTCTGTAAAGTCCTACTGAAACACAGACATGCCCATTCATTCACATTGTCATTTATAGCCACTTTCATGAAGCAATAACAGAGCTGAGTAGTTGCAACAGAGACAGAGACTGTGTGGCCCACAAAGCCCCAAATATTTACCATCTGGCCCTTTACAGAAAGGTGTGCCAACTCCTGCTCTAGAGTGGTATAGACCTGATTGGACACATTGCTTAATCTTTCTTAATTTCGCTCTCATCTGGGTACTGGGGTTTATCATGGCATTCTACCTTACAGGGTTCTTGTTAGGAATAAAAGGGACAATGCTTATAAACCTGCACATAATAGGTATTCAGTAAATATTAGTTGTTATTTTTACAACCTTAAAAAACTTGCCTATATTCACTCTTGTCCTTTTTCTGGTATTCCTCATCTGCTTTTAAAAGTTTTTAATAAAAATAAAGCCAGACCATTCTCTAGCTATAACAGAGGCATTGCCATTTGAAAGAAGTTTGGGTTCAACTACTTTTTTAGTGATAAATTACTCAGCTCCTGAGAACAAAGACTAAAATATTTATTAATTCTATTTAAAAAAAATCCAAGGCAAAATCATTGGCTGTTCAATAAACATGTTTTGATATGAGAGATTTGTTTTGAATAACTTTCAAACATAATAGACAGAGATGGGTCTTGTCTATTCCCTAATTTGGGATCTGTCCAACATATTTTTCCATTGCCTCTAAAACCAAACACTCACAGGCTTTCTATTAAATTTCATCAAAAAGTGTGGAGGTGGGGGTGAGCACTAAACATTACGAAAGTTTTTTTTTTCTTTTGCAGCAAGAAATGTTTGCAAGAATGATAAATAAAAGACCAAGCCAAGAATCCCCAAAGGCATCTTTTATTTAACTTGTAACCATCACTGCTGGAAAACCTGCTGACCACTCTTGTTAAAATAAATTGCTTAAGTCCTTTAATCAGACAGATGTCCTGCAGAGTGGATTATAGCTCATGCAAAGGAGGACAGCTCTCTGACTCAACCAACAACTTATTTATTAGTTTCTCTTTCTGATCATGAAGCTTGAATGGAATTTCAGTTTTTCAGTTAGCATTCAAGATTTCCAAAGTCTTGGTATTGACCAAAACTCTGCTTTACGGGAACTGACAACAGCTGGACACTCCTCTCTTGACTCCAGTCGGTAGTCATCTACCTGTCTGAGGAGTTACCTAGTCATCTACCTCTCTGAGGAGTTACCTGCTTGGGCACTGTGTCTAAACCCCCATAGCAATAGGAATTTTATAGTTTTTGTTAATGTACAAATCTAAGCTCTGAAAATTGGACTTGTATTTGGGACACTCACTCATTGGATTAAAACTTATCTAGATTAAGAAACTTATTTTTTAGAATTTTACCCAGAACCCGAAGGGATAAGGGTTTCCCTTGTAGTCCAGCTGGTAAAGAATCTGCCTGCAATGCAGGAGACCTGGGTTCGATCCCTGGGTTGGGAAGATCCTCTGGAGAAGGGTAAGGCTACCCACTCCAGTATTCTGGCCTGGAGAATTCCATGGGGTCTCAAAGAGTTGGACGCGACTGAGTGACTTTCGCACCAAGGGATAAAATCACTGCTTTGTGTCAGTCCTGGTGAGGACGTAGAAGAAACAGTCACTGAGAGGGAAGCAGTCATGTTCACAATCTCCTGAGGGCAAAGCCCATGAAGGATACAAGGGGCAAGAAAGAAGGAATAGGCAGGAAGAGCCTCCAGACCAGGATGTAGGTCTAACATAGGTGTAAGGCGAAGAGAAGAAGGAGAATTGGGTGGAAGGAACCTCCAACTGCAACACAACTCTGAGGAAGTCTCAGCCAGGCCAGTGGAGAGCTCAAGAGCTGAGACTGCTCATTGGAGGAGTCTCATGTTGGGAAGAAACAGCCCAGCTCCAGTGCCCTGTCATCTCAGTCACTGGTGGGGGACTGTGGCCTCAGAGTGAACACTGGCGTGTTTCCAAAGGCTGCAGCCTGCACTACACACCAAGCACCCGGTTCTCTTGAAGGAAGGTCTGAGCCACCCACTTCCATGGTAACCACAGTCACCCTCATGCCTCACAGACACACTTCTCCACACCAGGTTGAAGAATAGCTCCACCATGGTTCCCATAGTCCTCTCTTTCTGAGGAAAAACTTAGAAGAGGGGGCTAGTGGGGCAAACTGTAGTCCCATCTCTGAAGTCAGTCTTAGAGTCAAAACTGGTACCCATCCTTTCCCATTTCTACTATGCATTCTGAATCTCCCTCATCCTCAGCCTTCACTTGGTACTGATGGCTATTGCATTGGTTGAATCCAAATCCCCATCCTTGAGGGGTGTTCATATTCTTCCTGTGCCAGGGCTGCTCTATGTGACTGTTCGCAGATTATATCAGGTAACAGATTACCAAGAGGTGCCCAAGTGCATAGTGTTAGTTACCACATCTGTTCATCCCTGCCCCCTTTGTGTAAAAGCAGCCCTATCTTCTTGCTGATCAGAGTCAATTATTCCTGATTTTACTTTTTGTCTGTTGGTCTCTGGCTATAAGGGTTTCTAAGTGTCCAGGTGGGATTTATAGCTTGTAATTCAATGGGACTCTTTGCTCTGTCCCCTGGCAAGAGAACATTTCCTTTAAGGACCAGTACTTCTAACCCTACAGAGCCTAGAATTACTAGGATGAGTCCTTGGGAGTAATGGTTAGTGAGACTATGCCTGCCTCTACTCTTTGTATTCTTTGTAGAGGGGATATAATCTCATAAAGAGGTCTCTAAAAGCTACTGTGTCCTGAAGAATGGCACTCCCTCCTGTAGGGTATTGACACCAAATAGGCACTCCACTCCATCTGTAAGCCATTCTAATGCTCTAATGGGTAGTTGTCCAGGAATCTATTGTGGAAAGCAATTTCTAAGAAGGTTCCTGATGATCTCCACCTGTGGTATTCATGCTCTTATATAATCTCCTTCTTTTGAGTGTGGGTAGGACATAGTATGTGTAGGACATAGTGGGGCTTCCCTGGTAGCCCAGTCAGTAAAGAATCTGCCTGCAGTGCAGAAGACCTGGGTTTTATCCTTGGGTCGGGAAGATCCCACGGAGAAGGAAATGGCAACCCACTCCAGTATTCTTGCCAGGGAAATCTCATGGACAGAGGAGCCTGGTGGGTGGGCTACAGTCCATGAGATTGCAAAAGTTGGACACGACTTAGCGACTAAATCACCACCACCAGGACATAGTGATTTGCTTTTAACACGTAGAACACAGCAAAAATGTGGTATCATTTCTAAAACAAATTTCAAAAATGCTAGTTTCCACGTTGCTAGCCTTCTCTTCGGAGAAGGCAATGGCACCCCACTCCAGTACTTTTGCCTAGAAAATCCCATGGACAAAGGAGCCTGGTGGGCTGCAGTCCACAGGGTCTCGAAGAGTCGGACATGACTGAGTGACTTCACTTTCACTTTTCATTTTCATGCATTGGAGAAGGAAATGGCAACTCACTCCAGTGTTCTTGCCTGGAGAATCCCAGGGACGGGGAAGCCTGGTGGGCTGCTGTCTATGGGGTCTCACAGAGTCGGACACAACTGAAGCAACTTAGCAGCAGCAGCCTTCTCTTACTCTCTCACTTGCTCACCCTTATAGAAGCCAGCTGCTGTGTTGTTAGTTATCTTGCAGAGAGGCCCATGTGGCAAGGAACTGAGGGAATCTTCTGGCCAACAGGTGACCAGGACTTGAGGCCCTCTGTCTAACATCCTGTGAGAAACTGAGTCCTCTGAACAACCACGTGAGTGATCTTGGTTGTAGATTCTTCCTCAGTTGAGCTTGGAGAGACTCCAGCTTGGCTGAAATGTTGGTTGGCACCATGAGGGAGACCCAAAGGCAGAGGATCCAGCCAAACCACATCCCATTTCTAACCCACAGAAACTGTGAGAGATATGTTTTAAGTTGCTAAGTTTTAAAGTAATTTGTAATGTAGCAATAGATAACAAATACACTTTCCTATCTTGGGCCATTTCTTCTTCACAAAGTAGACAATTCAGGTGTGTTGTTTGCAACTCTGCCTATTGGGAAGGTTTTCTTTCTTCATTCTCTTTCAAGTCTCTTCCTGAGGGTGGCTGTAACGTAGTTGCTGCCCATTTTCATCTTGCTTCCATCAGCAAAGTGAACTCATCCATAACTCAAGCTCAAGATTTCCCCTCTATTTAAGCTAGTCATAGAGGGTCCCCCTCCCCTCTTAAGGCATAGGTAGGAGCACCTGGAGGAAGAGATGCTAGTACAACTGTGGCTGGTGACATGGGACTCTGGACTATCCGCTCAGGAAGCTTACTTGTCTTGTGGGCCTGCTTGGCCTTAATCCTGGATGAACCAGCCCTTTCTTTTAAGGGACTACTCCCAGTTTTATCTGACTTTGTGACTTGGTGGGCCCCAAGTCATAAAGTTGGTATAGTCAAAGCTATGGTTTTTCCAGTAGTCATGTATGAATGTGAGAGTTAGACCATAAGGAATGCTGAACGTTGAAAAATTGATGTTTTGAACTGTGGTGTTGGAGAAGACTCTTGAGAGTCCCTTGGACTGCAAGAAGATCAAATCAGTCAATCCGAAAGGAAATCAGTCTTGAATATTCACTGGAAGAACTAATGCTGAAGCTGAAGCTCCAATAATTTGGCCACCTGATGCAAAGAACAGACTCAGAAAAGACCCTGATGCTGGGAAAGATTGAAGGCAGGAGGAAAGAGAATGACAGAGGACGAATTGGTTGGATGGCATCACTGACTCAACGGACATGAGTTTAAGCAAGCTCTGGGAAGTGGTGAAGGACAGGGAAGTCTGGCATGCCGCAGTCCATCAGGTCACAAAGAGTCAGACACAACTGAGTGACTGAACAACAGCAACAACAAATAACCCAACTCATGGATAGTCTGGTACCTGGTACCCAGGGTCAAGCATTCTGTCCACCAGAGCTCAGCAACATATCAAGAACTATTTTTCCAATTTTCAAAAGGTGTATAATGTGTGGCTCCAGATGGCATGGCCATCTCCAGAACTCCAGGGGTCTGCACTGTGATTCTCTTACTGGGACTTAACTATAAACTCCTTTTTCACCACTGACAACTTGACCAGCATGGGTTTGCTGGAGCATATGGCCCAAGCGACCAAGCTGCTTGCAGTGGACCTACTGCAGAGTCCCTTTACATTCAAAGCTGGCAATCTTTTCTGACACCAGTATATGGCTTGGCACAATATTCCTAGGTGGAGAATATGTTGCTTCCAGAACCCCAAAGGCTTCTTTCTTTGTAGTAGAGAATGTAAGATGCAGTAATGTTTCTTACTTTGGAGGCACATTCTAGCACACTCTTGACCACTGGACCTTGAAAACTTTATTGATATGGCAGATTTCTGAACCTTTGTAGGTTTTATTTCCCACCCTCTGGTGTGTATATATCTGAACAAGATCTCCAGCATACTAACCATCTCTCTTTGTTGCTTTTTTTTTTTTGCCTGATCAAAATGATGTTATCAAGGTAATTATGTACTGAGAGAAGTCCAGCTCTCTTTTTCAGACCATATTATGACAAGCAAGGTAGTTAACAAAATGCTGGAGCAGAACTGTAACATTATTGTTCATTCCCTTGACTTTCTTTATCTCCAACTTCCGTGTTTGTCAACATCAATCATACTCTTGAGGACAAGAGAAATGACCCCACTTAGATCCATGGATCCAATGGACCCACTGTAAACTGGGCTTCAGCTGGGACTTTAATTACAGTTATCTACCTATTATTTGTTCCTTTGTTTATTTCTCTGCTGTATCTCTTGTTGTTTATTCTGCAAAGAATATGAGCTCTTTGAGAGCCATGACTTTGCAGGCTTTAGTCTCTGTGGTATCTGCAGCAACTTTAACATGCCTGACACACAGTAAATATTCAGTAATTGACTAAATCTATTGAATTATTATTTTAATTTGTGTTGCTTTAATTATAGTAAGATTTTATTTCTTGTTCTGTAAACTGCCTTTTCTACATAATTATCATTATCATTAAAAATGTAATATTACTAGTAATAGTAATAATGATAATAATAAAGTTTTCCCCCCTCTAGTCCTGGCCACAAGCAATTGCCATTTCCGAGCAGACAAAAGGGCTGATCTAATCTCAAAAATTTGATTGTCTAAAGGTGGACTGGGCAGCAATCTGGGTTATTAGAGACTGTGAATGTATCCTAACTTTTGTGTTCCTTTAGCATCCTGTTGTCAGCTGTACAGAGGCACTTATGCTTCATTATAACTGCCTTTTTACTTGCCCATTACTTTGCGTACATTATATTCCTTAAAGGAATGAACTTTCTCCTTTTATCATGTATTACATCATATACAACCAGGAGCTAGCACAATGCTTGACAAATGGCGAGAATGAATAAGTTAATTAAATGAATGTTCATGAATAAATGAATCAAGTCAGTTTACTAAGCAGCAAGAAGCAGATTTATTTAGGTAAAAATATATTCCTTCTGAGCTTTGCTCTAAAATGATGCTTCGTACTCAAGCACCAACATGGTAAACGATTCAGTTGTCTGACCGGATCATGGCCAAAACTGGACTCAATCCTGGGAGTTTTGAAAAGGAACTTTTTCTGGACTTTCACCCCAGGGTATTCATTGCTCTGTAGGATATTTGAAGAAATATCTATGTCTTTTGAAATAAACATTGTCTCAAAATAGAAAGAGAAAAAAAGAAAAAAAAAACAAATATACTCTGTTGACAGACTTAATAGTTACTGCAACAAAAATTATCTTCTTGTGTATGTGGATATGTGTGCATTTATGCGTATCACCCATGCATATATATATGGGTTTCCCAGGTGGCGCTAGTGGTAAACTATCTGCTTCCCTGGCTTGGGAAGATCCCCTGGAGTAGGAACCAGCAACCCACTCCAGTATTCTTGCCTGGAAAATCCCATGGACAGAGGAGCCTGGCAGGCTACAGCCCATGGGGTCTCGATGAGCTGGGCATGACTGAGCACACATGCACACGAAAAGACAAACAGAAGTTAATGACTCAGGGATTCTTCTATATTCCGACTATAGAAGAAAACCATTTGGTAGTTTAAGTAGACCTACTTTAATTAAATATGCCAGTATATTTATTTAACAAACATTCAACTGATATTGCCTGTATTTGCTGATCATTTACTATATCCCAGGCACTGTTATAGGCACTTGGGATATATTAATGAAGACAGAGAGAGAAAGAGGGAAACTCCTATCCATGTGGAAACATACAATGCTGCTGCTGCTGCTGCTGCTGCTAAGTCGCTTCAGTCGTGTCCGACTCTGTGGGACCCCAGAGACGGCAGCCCACCAGGCTCCCCCATCCCTGGGATTCTCCAGGCAAGAACACCGGAGTGGGTTGCCATTTCCTTCTCCAATACATGAAAGTGAAAAGGGAAAGTGAAGTTGCTAAGTCATGTCCGACTCTTCGCGACCCCATGGACTGTGGCCCACCAGGCTCCTCCGTCCATGGGATTTTCCAGGCAAGAGTACTGGAGTGGGGAAACATACAATAAACATAGTTAAGTAGTATGTTAGATGATAAGTGCTACGGAAAAATAATCAAGCAAGATAAAGTGGTATGGGGTAGCCAGTGTGTGTGTTGGTGGGAGGTGGGTGTGTGTGTGTGGCAGGATTGAGTGAAGGTGAAAGCTTGCAGAATTAAATGGGATGATCAGAGTAAGCCCTGTTCATAAGGTGAGATTTGACCAAAAATTTAAAGAAGGGAGGGGAATTAGTAAAGTGGATATTTTTGAAATTAACATATCAAATGTTGCCTACAGGTCTTGCCATTTAATACAAATATTTTTAATTAAACTGAGAGTTTGAATGTTATATTCAAAATGAATATCTGAATTGACAGACATAACTAATTAAAAAATCAAAGTATTAAACAAAACTATAATTTGTGAAGTTTACTAATCATTCTTTTCCATTTGTCAGAAGAAGCCTATGTTTTATTGAAGCTTATACAGTGTAAAAATAATTAAAAGAGCTGGAGAAAGAGGGACAAAGTAACAGGACAAATATTAACATTGCCAATATGCCAAAGATATGCAATGGTTTTATCTAATAACTTGACTATTCGGGCTCTTATTATATCATGAATTGAGGTAGTTTGAAGGAATACGTTTGCTATTGGCCATACCCAGGGTTAATCCCTTTTCATGGATTATTTTTATAATTATTTCAAATAACACTTATTTTATGAAGAAGAAAATCAGTTCCTGGAGAGATTATATAATTTACCCAAGGTCACACATTGAGCAAGTGGCCAAGTCAAGATATAATTCCAGATTTGTTTGACTTCAGAATCCACCATTTCAACTCTGAACTGCCTCTCTTCTACATTTTACTGTTACATTCGTGTCTATGATGGGAGATAAAATGTAGGTGAGTTAAATATTCACAAGAAGAAGAAATGTACACAGGATTTGATAATCATACTGTACTTTTACCTTGCCCAAGAATTTAAGAAAGGGTTACTCAGGGTACATTGTAACAATAGTCCACATTCAAGCACTGTGACGTGACGGCCATGGTAACCAAGGCTGTAGAGCTACAGCATAAGTGGGAACACACCAAAACACACTTTACCGTTTTGGGATTATTAGCACAACCTTTCAGGATCTAAGATCCAGTTGCAGACTTTAGCAGGCTTTATTTTGAGACCCCATTGCAGAAAGCCAGAAAGAAAATGCTAAACAGGCAACTGACCTATTTCTAAGCTATGGAAGTAATTTCAGCTCAAGAGAGGGTTGTGTCAGCCAAAGATGAACAAAGTTTTAAGGAAGGCATGACAGTGAAATGGAAAGATTTCCTGGACTGGAGACAGAAGATCTGAGTTCTTGTCCTAGTTCTACCATTAACTCATGCAACCTTGGGCATGTCACATCACATTTATGAGCCTTGGTTTCCTCATACATTGGGTGCCCAGTGCTGTAAAGCCTAAAGGAGGCTGATGAATGCACTTCCTCCAAGAGCTAATGACGGTCACAAATAATTTATTTGTACATGTGTCTCTGGAACCACAAAGTTTGATTCAAAAAGCTTAGAATGGGAAACTTCACAGCATGGGAGGTTATGAGTACTAAGAATAAGTTATTATGAACTTAGTAACTAAATGGCTAACAGATACTCCATTGACTCCAAGAGTCCTCTTTAGAAGCAGATTTATTTTATGGGAATGAGTTGGTTCTATACCCTGAACCCCACCATAATGTAGATGAAAAGAAGCAAAGTCCACAGCACTGAAGGGCACTCAGTCCATGAAGTGTGGAGGAGAGAAAAGTGGAGGAGAAAGAGAAGAGAGGCAAGGAGATGTCATTAGCTCTTAGGTGGGCACAGTAAGCACAACATTCAGGAAAATTTAGTCCCTCTCTAGCAGAAAGGGAGAGAGACTCAGAATCCTATTTGAAGCTCTGAAAATTCCTCACCATAGTTTGGAGGGGAAAGAATATAGACTCTGTGGAGAGCAGTTTCTAGAGTAGCATGAGCTTCGGAAGTTCCTCGTCTCTGTATGGGCAGGAGGGAGCCCAGGAATAAGCATGCTGGAGAAGGAGGAGAATGACAATGACCAGTGTCCATTTAGCCTGGCCTTTGAGCCTGGCTGACTCGCTCCTCTGGATGTGTCAGTTAATTTGCCCGTGAAACCCACTGGTCTGCTAGTTCACCTTAGAAGGGCCAACCCCTCCTCTTATTCCATTTGCCTAAACTCAGAGTAGGTTTTGGTTTCTTTTCATCAAAAGCAGCTTGATCAGAGAGAATGCCACCATGCACCTTTCCTGGGCTGTGCTGTGTTTGGTAGATCAGTCGTGTCCGACTCTTTACAACCCCACAGACTGCAGCCCGCCAGGCTCCTTTGTCCATGGGGCTTCTCCAGGCAAGAATACTGGAGTGGGTTGCCATGTCCTCCTCCAGGGGATCTTCCCAACCACGGATCAAACCCAGGTTTCCCACATGGCACGTGGATTCTTTAACGACTTGAGGCTGGTGGCTCATAAAATAGGCCAGAAACAAGAACACTGATTCTCCCTAAAATCCCTACATCCACATTCCTGGTTCAGTGCCAAGTCTGTAACAGCTGCTAGCATGGATAGAGAGGACTCTCAATCCAGACTCTCCCCGTGGATTTGGATTTGGTTTCACAAACCAAGAGATATCACCCCAACCTCTTGGTTGAGGTGTTCCCCATCACCTCTGGTGAAATAGCCCCAGCCTTGTTGCACTTACTAAGGACATCAGCCATTCTACCCCTGAAGCAGTGGAACTCAGTCAGCCACAAGTCTAAGGAAAAAGTCACTGGGACTTGGGGAACAGGCAGCAACAGCAAGGAGAGGAGATGCCAGCTGTATGCTGAAAGTGCTGTGGTAGCTCCCAGTAATTGATGATGTGGACTTGGGGAAGACTATCCCACAGGAGGATGATCAGGGCATTCTAGACAATTACTGATGGTTTCTTTCTTAGAATTTCTTTAGATCTGAGGGGCTGCCACTGTTTTCCACATTCCTTTCCAAGTCATGTCCCTGGAAAGGGTTTTCTATAAAAAGCTGGTCTGAGCCTGAGCTGCCCATGGTCAAGTATTAGCCCTTAACTTTTAGGGAGGAAACTGAAGGGGTTAAAATAGCCTATCTACATAACTTCTAGAGCAGGGTCAGAGCCAGGAAGAAGGCAGGGCCCTCAAGAATGCCAGGTCAGCCCTGCCCAGGCACCTTGTGAATACAGCCCATGGGGAAGCCAGACCAGGCCGGTAATGCCAAGGCAGGAGGGGAGAGCCAAGGAGGGAACAAGGATATCCTATGGTGGGCCAGGGGCCAGAGGGAAGGTTAACCAAGATGCTGATGCCAGAGACAGACCCTTAACAAATGGGAGGCAGGAAGGACCACATGGAAGTTGAACAGGGAGGGGATAAGCCTGGGGAGTGAAATAGGGATTATTAAGATGAAACTGGCAAACTGCCACAGCCCTTCAATGCACGTTTAGTACACTCCCTTAATATTCTGGAGCAAGGCCTTGAAGTGTCAGTTTCTCACTAGACTTGTAGTGCAAGGGCCAGAGCTTGCTGGAAACAGAGAAGAAGCCCTGAGCCACAGTGATAGAAAGTTGCCAGAGTCAGGGGCAAAAGTAGGGGAGAGGTGGCAATTCAGAGAAGATGATGGCAATAAGAGGCCAAGACAGTATAGAAAATATTGCCCTGCTTCCTAGAAGTCGAAGTCAAAGGGCCAACCAACACAGAAGAGCAGCTTAAGGGAATGGCCTTACAGGCTCCTGGCTGAGATCAGGAGTATGTGTGTGTGCTGGGTGTGGGCGTGGGGGTGGGGATAAAGGATTAGGATGGAGGATTGTGAGATGTAAAGCTAAAGCTTCTAGGGAAGTCTATCCAATAGAGGTAGAGAAGAGTGAGTGGCCCAGCCTCAGGAAATGGGACAGGCAAAATGTAATGTAGGAGGAGCGGATACCAGCCTGATGGTGGGGACAGGGTGGGACTCCCTTGAATGAACTCAAAAGCCCATGGGAAGCAAGTGGAAGGAACTACAGAAGGACATTAGGGAGAATCACTTCCCCAAACCCCTGAAACCCCTGCATCTCATGTTTCAGCCAGAAAGCCAAAGATCATTCCAGACCTCCACAGACTAGTCCAGCAAGGGCCATTAATGTTCTTCCCAAATGGGGCCTTCTCAGTCTCGGGATGGAAGGGGTAGCTTTGGATGTCTGGGTACCAATTACAAATGGTGGAGATGAGATGAGGACGAGGATAGAACCTAACAAAGAAAGACTCAGAGAGGAGCCAGCAAGAATTCCTGAGGCTCAAAGCAACTAATGGTAACACACGGGAGAAAGAACTCAAGGGCTGCTGTGGTGAGATGGCAATTCTGATATGCTACTGCCAAGATTATGAACAGGTATATTCTTTCTGAAGCCCATTTGATGATATGTAGAAAGATTCATAAAAATAGACCCACCCTTTGACCCAAAACTCCACTTCTGGGGATTTAAGGAAAAGCTGATGTGGGCTCAGCTTTACATGCAAGGAGGTTCACCATTGTGTCATTCATACTCAAGGAAAATTGGAAGAAATACAAACGTTCAAAGATAGAGAACTTATCTGGCAAAAGTAAAGAACTTCTGGAACACACACTATTATGTAGCCACACTACATCATGCTTCTGACGAATCCAAAATGGCATGGGAAAATGTGTATATTGTAATATTTTAAGTGGAAAAAGCAAAAACGAAATAAGTAAACAGAAGTAGAAAGTCGTAAGTTTCGAGAACAGAGACCCACTTACTTTAGTTAATGGGGAGTCTGAGGGTGGGGATATAAAGATGGTGTCTTCTAGGGTTATAGAATGTGAGAAAGGGAACACTCTTAACAGCTGCACCGCTGTGCTTCAGGGGCCAGACCGTCATCTAAGAACTCAAAGCCACTTTAGAATATAATGCAGTTTGGGTTATCCTGTGTGCCTGCAAATCTCTCAGCCTGCCTCTAATGCTCTGCAAGCTTTACAGTGATGCAGCTACTCTCGGTCTCTGTTTTTACTACTCCTGTCACATTCCTGTTCTCTTTTCTTTATCTCTTGGTTTCTGCTCACTAATGGCATCTGCTACCTCATGGTTTCTGCTTTCTGTGTGTCTTTTCAACTTCTGTCCATACTACCAACAGCAGGGGCTCTACAATGACCTCCTATTGAAACTATACAATACAGGTCTTCTTGCTGCTGTTGCTTAACCCTTTCCCTCACTGGGTAGAGCTCACTTGCCAGATTGCTTAATAGAACACCGATAGGCCTATGGATGGGCTGGTCTTGAATGAGACATCCACATTTGGCTGAATCAGCTGAGATCAGGATGTAGGAGCTGTGACTAGCTTTCCTCTGAAGGGAGCAATGGACATTTCAGTACTCAGAGTATAAGAGATTTCTTCCCAATGCAGAGAGTCCATCCAATTTGAGGCAGATTCCAGCCAGAGGTTAGAGTAAGGCAGGGATTTACCCTTGGAGAAATGAAAGCTGGTGATGTCAGAATCCCAGGAGAGAAACTGAGTCAGACACCAATCAGATAAATAGGGTACACGTGGCAAAGAATGGGAAGAGACTGCTACATAATGCACATGCCAATGCCTGTGACTCACCTCAGCCATATCAGATTTCAGGCTAGCACAGTATGATTAATGGTATCAGATTGGTAAAGGGATTCCCTATTACAGCTAGTCTTGGTCAGGATTAGCTCAGAATTGAGCCATTTTGAGTCAACATACTGGATGCCTCTGGTCCTCTGTAGAAATTCCACAGATGCTTTTGCATCATATAGGGAGAGAACTTTTACTCCCTGAATAGTTTGTTCTTTAACTAACAGTGAGTCATGAAATATTTCCTGAACTTTTGACTTATGAACTCTGAATTTAAATATTCAACACAGATTGCTCTGTTGCATCCTGAAAGGGAATTACAGTATTCAAATAGTTTTCTTTATGTGTATTAGTTTCCTGTGGCTGTTCTAACAAATGACCACAAACTTGGATGGTTTAAAACAATAGAAATGTATTCTCTCACAGCTGTGGAGGCCAGAAGCCCAAAATCAAGGCACTGGTGGGAACATGCTCCCTCTGAAAGCTCTAGAGAATAATTCTTATTAGCGTTTTCCAGGGTCTGATGATTGCCTGAAGTCCTTGGTGTTCCATGGCTGACAGCTGCATTGCTCTGATTTCTACTTATCTTTATACAGCCACCTTCACTATGTATTGGTCTGTGTGTCTCTTTCTCTTCTCATGTGGATTCTAGTCATCAGATCAGGGTTCTCCCTAATCCAGTATGACCTCATTTTAACTAATTAGATCTGCAAATACCTTATTTCAAAATAAGGTCACATTCAGAATGTGACTTTCAGAACTTCAGAAGTTCCAAGCAGAAACGAATTTGGGGGAGGTGGTTATTCAACCCAATATAACATATTAAACATTTCCCAACCTCTGGCCAAATTAATAATGGAAAGAAAATCCTATGCTTTTCTTAGTCCCCATTAGATGAGATCTGTTTGTTACTTGTATCTCTGAAATGGATACCAAATACAGACATGACTGGGGTTGCTGCTAAGTCGCTTCAGTCGTGTCCGACTCTGTGTGACCCCATAGACGGCACCCCACTAGGCTCCCCCGTCCCTGGGATTCTCCAGGCAAGAACACTGGAGTGGGTTGCCATTTCCTTCTCCAATGCATGAAAGTGAAAAGTGAAAGTGAAGTCGCTCAGTCGTGTCCGACCCTCAGCGACCCCATGGACTGCAGCCTTCCAGGCTCCTTTGTCCATGGGATTTTCCAGGCAAGAGTACTGGAGTGGGGTGCCATTGCCTTCTCCGTGACTGGGGTTATGCAACCTTAAATCTTTGACCAGCTGCCTGGCACCACTATAGATTCTTGAAGGGTCTGAGTAGAAGGGCCACCTGGTAAATGAACAGTGCTTATGACTAAGTGGGACTTTGGCTCTAAACTCCCTTGGGGTCCCCCATTCCCAGAGATTTTGACTGAACCACTGGACCTCTGACCTAAAGCACTAAATAAAAGCAAGAAATTGTCTTCTTACAGACCCAGTCAAGAGTATAATTTTCCATAGTGACAAGAGGTCAAAAAGGATTTATTCAAATGAAAAATGTCCCAAGGGAAAGAGAAAGTTAATCTTTCCACCTTGGGAAAGCAGCAGACACAGAAAAAAGGCATGGCCTTTGGAGCTTCAGTGTTAAGTTTGTTAGAAGTTCAGATCCTGGTTTCACCACTTACTAGTTGAGTGATCTCGTTCAGACTAATTAGTCACTTAAGTCTCAGTTTCTTCATTAGAACAATGGAGATAGTAGCATCTTCCTTACAGACTTAAAGTAAAGAGTAAATGAGTAATGCATGCCACGCTTCCTTGGTAGCTCAGTTGGCAAAGAATCTGCCTGCAATGCAGGAGACCCCAGTTTGATTCCTGGGTCAGGAATATCCCCTGGAGAAGGGATAGGCTACCCACTCCAGTATTCTTGGGCTTCCCTGGTGGCTCAAATGGTAAAGAAGCCACTTTCAATATGGGAAACCTGAGTTCTTTGCCTGGGTTGGGAAGATCCCCTGGAGTAGGGCATGGCAACCTGCTCCAGTATTCTGGCCTGGAGAATCCCCATGGACAAAGGAACCTGGTGGGCTGAAGTCCATGGTGTCGCAAAGCGTCAAACACAACTGAGCGACTAAGCATGCATGTAATGCCTGTAGTACAGGGGAAATGCTAGTTACAATCATTGCAAGGCCTAGAACAATGGATTTAAGGTGTTCGTGTCAGATTTCCTGATCCCACACTGATTTCTATGGCCCTTCCTAGAGCAAGAAGGCCCTCTCTTGTGGGAAGCAACCTAAGACCCTTTGTCACCAGCTACAAGAGAGACATGTTCTCCAAACAGGCAAACCAAAGAACACTGTCATATCAGTCCGAGGTTTTAATCTAGAGGCTGCAAACTGGCAGCTCCCAGGCCAGATCCTGCTCCTAAGTTTTCTTTGGTCTGAACAAAGTGTTTAAACTTGTGGAATTTGTTGGCCACTTAAAAAAAAAAAAATCCAAGATGTTCTTTAAAACGTAAATTTTTGGCTTGAAAAATCAGAAGACCAGGCAAAACTTTACCTAAATTTTCCTATGACCAGACTGCCCATATACTGTATTGCACGAATTGGCACATTTCTGAGAGTGAGAAGAGGCTCTTTTAATAATTACAGCTGGATAACAGATATTAATTGAATCTGCCTGAGGCGTCCCTGGTGGTTCAGTTGGTAAAGAATCTGCCTGCAGTGCAGGAGACTGCCTGCAGGAGACCCGGGTTTGATCCCTGGGTCAGGAAGATCTCCTGGAGAAGAAAATGGCAACCCATTCCAGTATTCTTGCCTGGGAAATCCCATGGACAAAGGAGCTTGGTGGGCTACAGCCCATGGGGTTGCAAGAGTCAGACATGACTTAGCCACTAAACCGTCAAGGCAAATCAAAATATGTGGTTGGTTACCCTACTCATGCAGGACCTCAGTGATCTGGAGCTAAGAGTGAATGCCTCTGTAGGGGATCTGTCTCTCTCGGTTGCCCCTACTTCTAGGGCTTTGAGTTTTAAAGTTTTATTTTAACTAACCTTTGTATATCACACCTAATAATTGGTCCAATATCTCTGACGTGGGCTCCTATCATCTTCCTTCTCTTTGAAGGAAAGAGTGTGGAGTGAGCCGTCAGTCACTGTATACGCTGGACTTCATTCAGATGCTATCATGGATTCTGAAAGAATTTCCAATAGCATAGCAACATCTGTGTGACCTCATTTATGTCTTACCATCATCGGAAGTCTTATTAGTCAGTCCTTCTCTGCATCTATAGAGCGTTTATCATTGGGGTGTGGCACGTGTGTCACAATAATCATTTGTAGACATTGTGAGATTCTTGAAATGTCTTCTGAATCATATAAGGAAATTCTTAACTTTCAAGGAGCTCCCATCTAAGGAATGGATTGCATTCCCAAAGTTTGCTTGTACATCTAGCATAAAGAATCAAAAGGCACATCCTATAGAAACAATGTTGTTGCCCCCCACCTCACACACATATGCATGTGTGTGTGCTAAGTCCCTTCAGTCATGTCCGACTCTTTGTGACACTATAGACTGTAGCCCGCCAGGCTCCTCTGTCCCTGGGATTCTCCAAGCAAGAATACTGGAGTGGGCTACCATTCCCTTCTCCAGGGGATCTTCCAGACCTAGGGATGGAACCCACGTCTCTTATGTCTCCTACATTGACAGGAAGGTTCTTTACCACTAGCACTGCCTGGGAAGCCCTCACACACATATACATGCCCAAAATAAAATATACTATATGTATTATAAAGTAAATAGACCATAGAATATCTGAAGATTAGTGCTGTGTGCTGTGCTTAGTCACTCAGTTGTGTACTGTACCCTAATCATCCCTGGGTATTAGTAGCTGGATCTCTGTAATTAAATAAGAAAAAGTATCTTCTTTTTTTTAAGTATTTATTCTTGGACTCCCCTGGTGGTCCAGTGGTTAAGAATCCACCTTTTCATGCAGGGGACATGGGTTCAATCCCTGGTTGGGATTAAGATCCCACATGCCATAGGGCAACTAAGCCCACCGCCACAAGGGATATCCCATGTGCCGCAAGTGAGACCTGAACACAGCCAAAAAATAAATAAATAAATATTCTTTTAAAAAGTGCTCATGCTTTAGAAATTCTGAATCAAGGCCAATGGTGTGAGAGGTAACATAGGAAGTTTTGGTGACAGTCTCCTCTTATGCCCACTTACATGTGGCATGTAATTTAGTTATGTAGATTTGTAGGAGAGGTACAATTTGTGTAAGAAATATCAAAGCTCTTTATTACCTAGAACACTTGATGAATACCGAATATGTCATTTTTTAAAATCAAAGTGGATCATTTGAAGCTTGTAGTGTAGAATAGGTCTATTTAGAGCTGGTAGGGGTATTGGAAAGAGTCCTGCTTGAGGAGACAGATGACCTTGCTTTGAGTTCAGTCTCTGCTCTTAGCTTGTGCAATTTTGGGTAAACAGCTTAACTTTATTAAGATATAGCTTTTTTATGAGAAATCTGAATAAGAATGACAACAGTAACTCATATTTCACCAACTTATTTTGAAGATAAATTGAGATAATGTAGCTTTGTACACTGTGAAATACTGTAGAACCAAAAACAATAGAAAAGTAAATGAACACTGATCAAGCTCTTATTATGAACCGAGCACTGTGATGAAATTACTAGTATTAACTAACTAGCCACTAACACTACCTACAGTGGCAGAAATAGTATCCTTAAAATTGTCACTCTCAAATCTTTTCCTACTGTATACAAATGAAGAGACCAGGGCAACCCTTCCACTCTGAGCAGAAACCAATCAGCCTCCTCCCACTGAAAATACTCACAAAACACCGGGCTTGTAAACATCCTGCCTTCTGATTTTAATGATAATATTACAATGGATAGGATGCTGCATCCTGGTCTACACCCCAGCGTAGGAGTGATATGGACTCATTGCATCTCTTACATATTACAAAGAAGAAATGGGCCACTAAAAGAGTCGGATAATGGCAACTTTCAGCCAGACTTGGACTTGATATTTCTATGGAGTAAAAGAAAGAAATGGTCTTGAGTCCAGCTAGAATTCATTAATGGAATAATTAGTTAATTAATTAATTTCTAGAACTTTGTGTTGTCTCACATGCTTGTTGTGGCTGCCATAACCAAGTACCCCAGACAGAGTGGCTTAACAGAAGTATATTTTCTCACAATTATGGAAACTAAAAGTCTGAGAGCAAGGTGTTGGTATGACTGGTTTCTTTAGAGATGCCTCTCAACTTGAAAATTACCGTCTTCTCTGTGTTTTTGCATGGTCTAGACCTGGTCTCCCTTCGTCTTCACATGGTCTGTGTTCTAATCTCTTATAAGGATGCAGTCATATTGGATTAGGGCCTAGGCTAATGGCTTCATTGTTATTCAAATACCTCTTTGAAGACCCTATCTCCCAACACAGTCACTTTCTGAAGTACTAGGGGTTAGGACTCCAACATATGAATTTTGAGGGGATAAACTTCAGCCTACAACACTTTGTCTGATAAATCAGTGATCTACTTTGTTCTCAAGAAATTTCCCCAGTAATATCTCTATGTCCTTTATTTTTGCCTCCTTGGCATAGTCCTGCCTCACTCCCACTACCAGAGCCAGCTATCACCTACAAAACAATGCAAAGCCCCTTGAGTTTTCACTGTGCTTCAAACATTGCGTCACCAATACAACACTGCCATTGCCATTGGCAGCTCCATTTCACAGATTTGTTGGTGCTCAAGAAAGCTTGTGTAAATTGAAATACCAGTTCTCTGTGAAACACGTTCAGAGAGTCCTTCTAGAATCCACTGTTCCTTAGAATCCACATTCTATGCTTCTAATTCCCCAAGTAACTCCAAGGTTTATATCAAGACCTCTTGTCTACTGGTCTATTCACTTCCTTAGATTCCAGTCTCTTGGTAAACTTGTTTTATCTTTTCAATAACTTTTTTTCCATAATGGAACTCTTCCCGCCCCCCTCCCCAACCCCCACTGATTCTTAGTTATAATCCAGATGGAAGATATTAGACATCAGCTTGATATTGTTCATTCCAACCAAGAGGATTGTCTTCATCTATTTATAAGAGAGAGACAAACCATGTTTCACCTTGCAACCCAGCTCGGGCTAACTCTGAAGCAAGGCAACTGGCTGTCTTGATGCTTGTTTGTCATCCCATTTGTTCTCCACCCTGTGTGTGCTAAGCTAATGGTTTCAGTTATGTTACATAACAGATATTTCATCAGCTTTTTGGTTAGTAGGATATATGTTATGCTTATGACCTCATGTAGTCTAATACCATGTAGCTCCTAGGAAAATTTAATTATACTGATGAACATCCTAAACTGAATATGTCATTGAGCATAATAAGTATGTCAAATCTTATTATTTGACATATTTATCAGTGGCAAAGGATGCCAATCCATCAGTGATACTCAAGCACTGTTTTTCAAGGTTTTTGACACAAAAGTTTACAGACATTTCGAGATATAAATATTATAGGGTTAGTGAGTCATATAGTACTATTTTTCTCATATTTTATTTCTTCTAATTTAAGTCCTACATTGTCAGCTATTGAGATAGTTTCAAAATAAAGTAATTTAAACCCAGGTATCTACATGATGGGATAATAATAATTCTTCTCATGCTATAGAATGTGATAGTGTAACTAACCTGTTTTCAGCTTTTACAAGCAGTCCCGTCTGAATCCTCTGGCAAGCATGCCACAGGCAGTCACCCCTCTATAAATACGCAGTTAGAAAGATAAACACTCATTAAAGTCCCTAGTGGTTGCATTGTTTCTCAGGGTTCCGCAATATTTATTCAGTGTGTAGATAAAGAAAGAGATTAGCAATGTTTCCACTGGGCTCTACTCCTTCCTGAAGCCAGCCAGCCAGCCTTCTCTCCAGGAGAAAGGCATAATCTGTGCATGTGTTTCAGAATGCCTCAGGACAACTTTCTACTTCAAAAGCAAACTGAGCTCCTCATTGGCTCCATGCTAAGCCACCCACTTTTTCAAGGGACATAATTTTTTAGTAACTTAATAAGTCAGACCTCTAAAATAATAGGAGTAAATTTGCAGAACAAATTTAATATTTAAACATGTGAGTATAGCTTAAATATTTACACATAAACTAAGAACGATTCAGGTAGGGACTCTGATCTAATTTCATAGACTTATGGACATTTTAAAACCTTAATTTGTCAATTAGTGTAGAAAGAGTCCTGGTCTTAGTTCCAGTCTAATCAGGCCAATGACTAACCCTGTGATCTCTGGGAAAACTGAGCCGAGCTTTTTTTAAAAAAACAAATAAAATTAAGGACAATGGAGTAGAGCTCTAACATCCTCTGGCTCTGAAAATTGCAATATTCTTTCAGGGAAAACAAATCTCATCTTTCCATCTCATAAAGGTTTTTGAGAATTGGATGACATGATTACTCCAAAGCACAGCATCATCCATTGAGTAGAATATGTAGATGAGGAGTAGCTGTATTTGTTTTCTTATCTAGTAAGCATTTGGGGGAATAGATGAAAGAAAAACAACAGCAGAAAATGTTCACCTTTCCACTTTAAAGAAGGAAGGAAATAATTTAAGATTCTAGAGTTATTTATGGTTCTTTCAGACAAAGACTAGGTAAAGTAATTAAACTTGGCATGTATTAGTATGTTGGATATAAGCAGCAAATGTAAAATCTTTGTCAAACAAAGTAATAAGGTCTTCTTACCTGATTAAAACTTTCAAAATGTTAAACTTACCTTTTTGAAAGATAAATCTAGTGTTTGCCCTGTTCAGCTCAGTTCAGTCATTCAGTCGTGTCTGACTCTTTGTGACCTGATGGACTGTACTGTTCTTTAAACTATTTATTTATTGATTAATTCCAAGTACTTTTCCAAGGTCAGGGGATACAATGGTGAACAAAACAGTGTCCCTTTCATCATGGTGCTGACATTTCCACACTAGTGAGAGGAAATGAAAAATATACAAATAAGCTAATAAAATTTACCAACTCAGTAGAGATGTGCTATCGCATTTCCTAGCATTTAAAGCAGGGTAAGTGATGAGGTACAGACACCCTGTGCAACATCCAGAAGGACCTGAAGGACTTGTGACTTCTGGCTGCTAGGCTATAGAAACTTAAAAACTACAGTGTGATTAACCATGAACCTTTAGTTTTCATCCATGTACATGGAGCGCAGTTTGCTTGTATCTTCCGAAGCATGTGAATCTTGGCTCCCAGAATTACAGCCCATGCTTGGTTTAATGCTTGCAAGGTGAGTCCCTGAACAAATAAAGTTAACTATTGTGGTAATAAATAAGTAAATAAATAAAGCAGGGTAAGGAAGATAGGGAGTGTCAAAGACGGGGATACTCTTTTCTATGGAATGGTCAGGGAACATGTCAATATCATGGAACATTTGAGGGGAGACTGAAAGGACGAAAAGTCAGGTATATGGGGCAGGGGAGCCATTCCAGGCAAAGGGAACCGCAGAGGCAAGAGGAGCTTGGGGTATCAGGGGAACAACAAAAACGTCAGAGGAAGAATAGGAGGAGTGATTCCCCACCATCTTTTTCTAAGAAAAGTATAGTCAAATTTATCTTCATCCTAAGATCAATTTTCATAAAATCCAATACGAATCCTTTATGTAATCTCTCTTGTTCTGTGCCTCAATTTTTAATTTGAAAAATAGGGATGATTGTTGTGAGGACTAAATGAGTTACTAAATATAAAGAATAATTAAGACACTGTCTAGCACAGAGTAAATCCTGCGTGCTCAGTCTCCAAGTTGTGTCCGACTCTTTGTGATCCCATGGGCTGTAGCCCACCAGACTCCTGTGTCCATGGGATTCTCCAGGAATCCCATGGGGATTGGGATTGCCAGTTCCTACTCCAGGGGATCTTCTCCACCCAGGGGTCAAACCCACATCTCCTGTGTCTCTGACACTGGCAGGGAGATTCTCTACCACTGAACCATGGAGAGCTACTTATTACTATTATCATCATTGTTATCTCTTATCTACAACTATATCAATAATTCAACTTTTTAGGCCAATAGTATAATTTTGCACCAACCATTAATTATCTGGAGAGTTTCCTTACCTGTATTAGGATATTAGGTAGGGTCATGGTACGTGGTGACTCAAGCACAGAGGTTTATGTCATCAAATGTCTTACAAAGAGCTTTAAATGACATAAACCAATTGGGGCTTGAAATTTAATACCTTAATCTAGACATAAAACGAGTATGGTACCATGTTCATGTACTTAAGTTTTTTTTATTTTTATTTTTTTTCAGGCACTCTTACTCAGTTCCCTCTCCTCACAACAACACAGAATTCTTGGATCTTTGCAATGTCTTTCACATTCATCTCCAGCATGTGGTCTGAATTGATTCCTTGTTTCTCAATTACAACCATCACAGAATCAAGATTAATAACCTGCTTGGTGAGTTTTGTCCACTTTGGAATCTGGGGCCTTTGTACTCACCATGGCCTGGCGGGCTCTCCATGGTTCTTTCTGAGGGCTCCCAGCAGTGAGGGGCAAAGACAGCCACAGTGACTGGGAATCTGCCTGCCTTTGGGCCACCCTGCCTGCTTCCACTATCTCCTTCCCTCTCCCAGGCGTTTAGCTATGATTGAGGAGAGTCTGAAAGTGGGTTGTAAGTTCACTAACATAATAATCCCTGTGCTTAGAACAATGCCTAGCACAGTGGAAGTACTCAGTAAGTATTGTCTGTGGGTGATGTTGTGCTCCCCTAAACAGGCTGTCACTGAAGCATGACTGGCAGGAAAAGCACCTGTGCACTGGACTCTCCTTTGGGCTGGGCTCCCATCTCTATCCGTACCTGGAACAGCTGCTTTCATTGTCAGCCCCTTCACTTCTGGCCACAGGGTAACTGGGACTGTCTTTGCTTTAGACATGAGGTTTTTGTGGCCATTACACTTAATTTCACTAGTCACATCAGGTTGAATAGAATTTACAGTAAGAACAAACAAACAAACAATGGATCCTAGAATTTTTATTCTAGGGGCCCATCGGTCAGTCCCTCAAGTCCTCCAGAAAATACTTAGTACAGACCCATTGTGTACTGGACACAGACTTAGGTAACATAACACTAGAGACCTCTACAATCTAATTAGTATAAGTAAACATTGGTACTAGTATCCAATAAAAGAGGGCATGAGAATCACAAGTGCCCTAAGTATAGGGTTCCATGCACCATATTATGTTAAATAAGATGACTGATTTTGAGTGAGAACAGGAAAGCTTCAGAGTAGAGGTTGTATCCTGTGTATCATAGAAAGAATGAAGAACACTTCAGTTGGCAGAGTAGTCATGTGTTATTGATAAATACTATAATTATAAATAGCAATACTACATCATCTGTCATGTATGTTACATTATTGATCCAGCATCCTATTATGCCTCTGACTTGTGTTTGTTTGTCTCTGACTCCTTATGGTCCAAAGCCGTGACCCTGAGCCGCTTTAACCAAGAAACATTTAGAGGTAAAAACCGGTTGGCTTTATAATAGCAAGTGCTGGGATACTGTTATCAAATTTGGTGGAGGTATTTGTTTCTTATTTTCTTTACCAAACACATGAACTACTTATCCCAGATAACAGATTTTTTCTTTTTTAAAAAATTTATGAAAATATAGTTGATTTACAGCAGATAACAGATTTTTGATGTTCATTCTTTCTCAGTTAATGGTTGTATTTATTTTATTGTGAAAGTGAATTACCATTCTCTGAGAATGTTTTGGAATATATTACTCCCAACTAACGAAGAAGAGTGGAGATTATGGCAGATGCTTAATGTATTTTGAAAAAGATTTAATGGGAGAAGATTTGAGGAGCTTTTCCAAATTCCTTTCCCATAATTTTACTTATTTATTCAGTTAATATTCACAGAATGTCTGCTATGTCTTGGCATAGATGACAGGAAGGGTATTCTTGGTAGTTAAGTGTTACTAAGTACTTGAACTATTCAATAGAAACCCTGTATTTTTTCATTATGGTGTGTGATCCAAATCTAGATAAGTGGTTTAATTCTGGTTGTTCATTTTCCCTACAAGTGTTGATGAGTCCCATTAGTAAAGGAGCATTTAATGGTAAGAGCCAAATAGAATGCTTAGGGAATCATGCATTCAGGGAGCCTGGTGGGCTGCCGTCTATGGGGTCGCACAGAGTCGGAAACGACTGAAGCGACTTAGCAGCAGCAGCATTCATTGAGCAACTCCCACGAGTCAGGTATTCTACATAATGGTTGATGTTTTGTGTAATTTAGTTTTCTGAAAATGACAGTCAACAAAGAAAAGAGTGTGGCAATTTTAAAGGTAAACATAAAATGTATTTTTGTTCCTAAACGGATAAGGAGGATGTGGCAAGGAGTAGGATCAAACAAATTGAACACCAAATTTCTGACTGTGTGTCCACCTGAGAAATGTGCACTTAACCAACAAGGACCTGCTCCCTGCTGGAGGGTGTAAAAGGTGACTGATTCCTGAGGTTCCTCCGTCCGTCTTGCCACAAGCCGCACAGAGCTGCTAACACGTCCTGCAGGTATTAGGACCGCCAGCAGGCCAAAACGCAACTGACCGTCGGAACCCCGCGCGAGAGAGCCAGAGGCCGCCCCCACCTGCCGCCCGCGTCCGGCCCCGCCCCCTGGGCGCGCAGGCCAATGGGCTGGGCCCCGGGGGAGGCGCGAGGCCGGGGGCGGGGCGGCCGGGGGCGGGGCGGCCGGGGCCTGGGCGGTCGTTGCGGTAGCTGCAGGGAGCGCGGCGGCGACGGCGGCGGCTTGGCCGGGCGTCCGCGGGCCGTGGGGGATGGGGGCGGCGAGCTCCAGCCCTCGGCGGCGGCGGCGGCGGCCGTGAGTGTTGGGCGGGCGTCCGCGTTCGGGACGCGGGATGGAGCGCCGCGGTGAGTGTCGGGTGGCGGCGCTCGCACCAACCGTGGCGGCTGAGGCAGGGGTCTGGGGTCACCGGCGAATTGCCGTCCAGGGTCCGGGCGGCCCAGAAGGCGGCCAGAACTGGAAGCGCCTGCGGGCTGCGCTGAGGGTCGGCGGCGGGCCGGGCCGGTGCCCCCAGGACTCCTGGTCCTCCGGGAGGGGTCCTAGCGGATGAGGGGAGCGGCAGGGGAGGGAGAGCGGGGAGAGCTAGAGAGGGCGTCGCAGGTATCCGCGGACCCCGGTGCCCCCAGTTAGGCGACGCCGTCCCGGTATCTGGGGAAGAGAGTCTCGGGGTGGACTTTCCTCCCTTTCCAGTTCCCCTCGAGTGTCCTGCAGCCCCTCTCCCTTTTCTAACCATGTTCGCTCATCCGCCTTTAAGCGGAATTCTGGAAGGGGCTTCTTCACCCTCCCTGCCCCGCACTCTTACCCCCCCCGCCTCAGCCCCCGCTTTTGGTTTCCTTAACCGGGTCTTCACTTTGGTGTTCCTTACTTGGGATCTTTTTGGAAGTTTAGTGCCATTTTCTCAGATTTTTGTCTGACAAATGCGAAAGCTGAGGTGAAATAACAAGACATTTCATGTTGCCTGTCTTCCTTTTCTTATCACATTTCGCCTCACCTAGGCCCGACTGTTTGTTTGTTTATTTATTTGGCGGGGGGAGCGGTAATGAAAAGTAGAAAAACACTCAGTTCCGGTTCTACCCAAGTGCCCCGCTCCGGTGCGTCTCTGTCGGTCTTCACACTCCCTCTCTCTCCCACCACTCCGACCCTTCTGTCACACCCCTGTAGCTGTTCCTTCGCACGCGCACACACGCACCCGCTATCCCAGCCTGGTCCTCGGGTAAGCCCTGTGCTTTGCAGAATAGAAATTGACAGGCGGAGGATTGCAGCTCCCAGGAGGAGAGCAGGAGAGGGTATCCCTGTGAGCTTGTTTCCCGGGCTGTCCCAGGTCCCACAGTCCAAACCTTGGCCCGAGGGAAGGCCTTCCTTTGCCTTGAACAAAGTAGCCAGGGAGTCTCCTTGTCTTTGAGCCCCCTCTGACATTTCCAGGGTCCATCTCGCTTTTTCATCTCCACTCCTCTTTAGAGGGGAGGGTGAGGTTTGTTTACCAGCTACCCTCATGGACTGTTGTTTTGTTTTTGGTCGTTGACATCCCCTATCCACCTCTAATGGTGGATCTCTCTGTTAGGAGGTGAAAGCTGCAACACGGCACTGGAGCCAAAATAACCAAAGAACTATTTGTTTGACATTTACCTTTTACTTTTCTCTTCTTTTTGGGAATTAGCTTCGCCTCCTTGTTCGGTTTGAGGAAGTGTGTGTGGGGGGGTAGTTTCCTGTTCAAGAAAAAGAATTCATAATTAAGTACGAAAGTGAATATTTAGAATGAGTAAAGAAATCGCAACAAATTATGGGTCTTGGAGATTTAAATCCCTTTCTTCAGAGATTTCTTCAGGCAGTTTGCCAGGAATGTATACTTGGAAATGCTTCCTGATTGTAGGAACTAAGCAAGTGAGGAACCCGGACACTTAAGCTTCATTAGCTTTATGGTTCAAGTAGCCTTAGTCTCCTGATTCTGAGAAAAAGTCTAGAGTGGATTTGAAGAGAAGTAAGATAGGTCTGAGTTGAAAATTTTTCAGTTCCTAAATTGGCAGGAAGTAAAACTCTGGCTGAGATGAAGAAAGCACTGTTCATGGAATCGATGGTGGCTGGTCATTCCTACTCTACCCACCTCCCTAAAATAGAATATCCACTAAATTATCAGCACCTTCTCTTCCCAGTGGTAAAAGCCCTTGATCTAGGAATGTGCGCTGCTTCAGCCACTGCTGTTGGTCTCAGTCGTTAGTACTGCTTGAACAAAGCTCATGACCAAAAGGTTCCCTGGAAAGATTTTCATTCCTGTACCATTGGTGATTGATTCAGCATTCACTCAGAAAATTTAGTTTGACACCACTTTATGTTAGAGAAACTTTCAGTCTATTGGGTAGAAGCAGGTAATTTCAAATAAATAGGGCCCAAGGCATAATATCTTGGGTTACCTGAGAGAAGTATGTTGAATGTCCTATGGGAAAGTAAAGGAATGACTTATTTTCAGTAGAGGAAATGAAAAGGCTTTTTGGAAGAAGTGATTTTTTTGTGAGATTGAAGTCAATTAAGAGAATGATTTTAATAAGCACAGAAGGCCAAACGATCCTTCTTTGCAGAGTTGCTGGTTATCGTAATGCACACATACAAGAGTATCATCAGTCAGCTTCTATGATTCTGCTTTGATGGCTACTTTGTTTTTGATTTCCCACCTATCTCCAGTATAATGATGAGCCACAACACAGAAAGATACATCCCTGTGTAAAGAAATAAGGAGGTTTAAAAGGAGGGTTAACAACACGTTTGGATATGATGAGGATTTTTGTGGACGGTTTGTACTTTCTGCTTTATCTTTTACTCTGATAAGCAAGAGCCCTTTGATGATACTGCCTCCCTGGGATAAGGTTTTTTCTTTTTGTCAAAAAATGCTCCAGTATTTATCCCTGAGAAAGTTTTCAAATACCATAGACTTTCTTTCTAAGGAAGAAGATGGAAAATATTTTGAAAAATATTAAGGGAGAGAAAAAGTTGAATTCAGGGATTATTTCAGTAGAACTTCCTGGAATTTTGTGGGCTTCCCAGGTGGCGCTAGTGGAAAAGAATGCCTGCCAATGCAGAAGATGTAAGAGACGTGGGTTCCATCCCTGGGTTAGGAAGATCCTCTGGAGGAGGGAATAGCAACCTTACAATTTTACTTTTAATTTACCTAATATTCCCTGAGTACTAAAATAATAAGAGATTTTTATACAGTATGAGTGAGTTTTGACAATTGTATACACTCATGTAATCCCCATAATCAAGATATAGAACATTTCCATTATTTCAAAAAAGTCTCACATGCAGAACTCCCCCCACTTTCCACACTACAAGCCCAGTCACCAGGCAGCCATTCCTGCTTTTTTGTTACTAAGAATTTGGTTCATCTTTTCTTTGTGCCTGACTTTCATTTAGCACGATGTTTTTGAGATTCACCCATGGTTTTTTGCTGTTATAGATATTTTATTGTTGAGTAGTATTCCCTTGTAAGGCTGTTGGCATTTATCTGTTGGCACTCGGATTGTTTCCAGTTTTTGACTATCATGAAAAAAGTTGCTGCGTACATTTGTGTATAGTTTTTGGATGAATGTATTTTTCATTTTGGGGAGTTAGATAAGGGAGTAGAGTTGCTGGCTTTTATGGTAAATGTATGTTCATGTGTATAAGGAACTGCCAGGCTGTTTTCCAAAGTGGTGTGTACCTTGTATAGCACCAGTGTGTGGGAGTTTTAGTTGCTGTACATCCTTCCTATCCCAGATTTCAGTCTAGCTGAAATTGAGAATTCCAGTAGACATCTGGTGGTATCTCATTGTGGCTTAAATTTGTGTTTCCCTGATACTAATGATGTTGAGCACTATTTCATGTGCTTACTGCCCAGTTGTGTATCTTCTTTTTTGAAGTATCTGTTCAGATCTTTTACTAATTAATTTCTTGTGCTGTTTGTTTTATTATTGAGCTAAGAGTTCTTGATGTAATTTGGATACAAGTCCTTTGTCATGTATTTCCTCCCGATTTGTGGGCTTAACAGTTGTCTTTCAAATAGCAGAAGCTTTACATTTCAATGAAGTTTAGTTAACCAGTTGTTTGTTTGTTTGTTTAATGGTTCTTGCTTTTTGTGTCTAAGAAATTGTTCCCTAGGTTTTCTATCCAAGTTTTCTTAGAATAGAGATCCTCAAACATATTCTTAAAGGACCAGATCATAAATATTTTAGGCTTACAGGCTACAGTACCTCAACCACTCAACTTTGCTGTTGTAGGGCAAAAGAAGCTAATGACTGTACATCAACAGCTGGGCATGGCTGTGTCCCCCCATAATTTTTTTAAATAAAAATATGCAGTTGCCTCTTCCAGCTCCAGTATTTAAAAGACTGATAGTTTTAGATAATACATTTAGGTCTATGATACATGTTGAGTTAACTTTAGGGTATGCTCTGAAGTAAGGATCATTTTTTTCTCATATGGCTATCAAGTTATTTCAGTACCGTTTATTGAAAAGAACACCTTTCCCCTTATTGAATTACTTTAGCACCTTTTGAAAATATGTAGGTCTATTTGTAGACTATTCTGTTGATCTGTTTCACTCTCTATAATAATATCATATTGTTTTGACAACTGTAACTCTATAGTAAATCTTAAAATCAGACATGGATCTTCCAAATCTCTTCTTTTTTCAAAAATTTTTTGGCTGCTTAGATTTTTTACATATTATATACATTTCAGAGTCAGCCTATCAATTTCTGCAAAAACCTAGGAGAGATTTTGTTTGGGATTGCTTGAAATGACACATCACTTTGAGGGAAACGAAAGTCTTCAGCAGTTTTGAGTCTTCCAGTCTATGAGCATGGCATATCTACTGATTGATTTACTTCTTTAATTTCTTGCCACTAAAGTTTTATAGTTTTAAATTTAGGATCTTAGACATATTTTGTTAAATTTATTCCTAAAAATATCTGATTTTTTGATGTTATTATAATTGGTATTTGTTTCTAAGACGTCACTGTCCAATTGTTTGTTGCTAGTATTTAGAAATAAAATTGTAATATGTTGACCCTATATTCTGTAGCCTTGCTAAATTCATTTATTAGTTGCAGTAACTCATTTGTAGGTTTCTTAGAGTTTTTGAGATATGCAAACATGTCAATTTTTAATGAAGTGTTTTACTTCTTCCTTTTCAATCTGAATGTGTTTTATTTTTTTCTCTTGTTCTCTTGTACTGTCTAAGACCATCAGTAACAATAGTGTGTGTTAGTTCCTCAGTCATGTCCAACCCTTTGCGACTCCATGGACTGTATGTAGCCTGCCAGGCTCCTTTGTCCATGGAATTCTCCAGGCAAGAACACTGGAGTGGGTAGCCATTCCCATCTCCAGGGCATCTTCCTGACCCAGACATTGAACCCAGGTCTCCTGCATTGCAGACTCAGATTCTTTACCATCTGAGCCATCAGGGAAGCCCAGTAACAATATTGATCCTAATCTTAAAGTGGAAAACATAGGTAGTCTTTCATTATTGACCAAGATGTTAGCTGTAGATTTTTTGTAGATGCCTCTTAAAAGGTTGAAAAAATTCCTTTCTATTCCTACTTTGCTGACTGCTTTAATTATGAAAGTTTGCAAAATTTTGTCAGATGCTCTTTCTGCATTTATTAAGATCATCACATGTTTTTTTCGTCTATTGACTATTAAACTAAGCTTGATTCTTGAGACAAACCTTTCTTGGTTCTAATGTGTTATTTCTTTTAAATATTGTTGGGTTTGACTTGCTAATACTGTGTTAGGAAATTTGATCTGTAGTTTTCTTGTCATATATTTGTCTGCTTTCAGTATCAGAGTAATACTGACCTTATAAAATGAATTGGGAGGTTTCCCAACTCTTCTATTTTTTGAGAGTTTCTGTAGGACTATTTTATCTAGTTCAGTAGATTTCATTAGTGAGGCCATCTGGGTCTGCAGTTTTCTTTGTGAGGTATTTTAAATTATGAATCCATTTCTTTAAGTACATATAAAGTTACCCCAGATTTTCTATTTTGTGTGTTAGGTCTGGTTATTTGTGTCTTTCAAGAAATTTTTCCATTTTATCAGATTTGAATTTCTTGGCAAAGTTTATAATAGTCTTGTTTCCCTTTTAACATCTGTAGGGTCTGTACTGATGCTCCTTATTTCATTCATGATATTAGTAATTTGTGTTTTCTCACTTTATTTTTTAATCAGTTCAGCAAGATATATATCTATTTAATCTATCTTTTCAAAGAACCGACTTTCAGTTACATTGGTTTTTCTCTGTTACCTGTCTTCCATATCACTGATTTCTTTGTTGTCGTTGTTCAGTTGCTCTGTCGTGTCCGACTCTTTGTGACCCTAGCTTTGACTGTTCAGGCCTTTGTTGGCAAAGTAATGTCTCTGTTTTTTAATGTGCTGTCTAGGTTTGTCATTGCTTTTCTTCCAAGGAGCAAGCGTCTTTTAATTTCATGGCTGCAGTCGCCATCCACAGTGATTTTGGAGCGCAAGAAAATAAAGAAATCACTGATTTCTACTCTTACCATTATTTCCTTCATTTTACTTACTTGCTGTTCAATTTGCTCTTTGCTTTATAGCTTGAAGTAAAAGCTTAAACCATTGATTTTAGATCCTCCTTTCTTTTTCATTGTTCAAGTATTTTATTTATTTTTAGAAATCTTTTTATTTTATATTGTCATATAGCCAGTTAACAATGTTGTGATAGTTTCAGGTGGACAGCAGAGAGACTTAGGCATACAAATACATGTATCCATTCTCCCCCAGACTCTCCTCCCACCTAGCCTGCCACATAACATTGAGCAGAGTGCCATGTGCTATACAGTAGGACCTTGTTGGTATCCATTTTAAATATAGCAGTGTGCACATGTGGATCCCAAGCTCCCTATCTCTTCCCCCCCATCCTTCCCCCTTGGCAACCATAAGTTTGTTCTCTGTGAGTCTGATTTTGTTTTGTAAATAAGTTCATTTGTATCATTTCTTTTTAGATTCTGCATGTAGGGGATGTCATAGGATAATTCTCCTCTGTCTGACTTTACTCAGTCTGACAATCTCTAGATCCATCCATGTTGCTGCATATGGACCCTCCTTTCTTTTTAATAATGTATCTAAAACAGTGTATTTCTCTAACTACTGCTTTTACTGTGTAACTTACCCATTTTGGAATATTGTGTTTTCATTTTTATTCAGTTCAAACTATTTTCAAATTTGCCTTGGGAAAATGTGACCCGTGGATTATTTAAAAATATATTTTATAATTTCCAAATATTTGGTGATTTTCCTACTGTTATTTAGTCTATATTTAATTTTGTTTGGGTCAGAGAACATACACTGTATGATTTCAGTTCTCTTAAATTTATTGGGACTTGCTGTATGGTCCTACATATATCTTAGTGAATATTTTGTGTGTATTTGAAAAGACTGTGTATTCTGTCATTGGGTAGAATTTTCTATGAATGTGTGTCAGGCAAGTCAAGTTGATTGATAGTATTGTTTAAATTTTCTATATCCTTACAGATTTTCTCTTATTATCCTATCAGTTAATGAGAGAAGATAATTGAAATCTTAACCATCATTGGGATTTATCTATTTTTCCTTACATTTCTGTCAAGTTTTGTCTTATATATTCTGAAGGTCTATTTTTAGGTGCATACACTTTAAGATCATGTCTTTAAGATGAATTGACTCTTACTGTTATAAAATGTTACTCTTTATCCTTGTCAGATTAAAAACTGCTTCTGCTTTCTTAAGATTAGTATTTACTTGGTGTATCTTTTTGTGATGTTTTACTTTCAACCTACTTGTGTCTTTTATATTTTACGTCTCTTTCTTACAGGCAGTTTGTAATTGTGTGTGCTAAGTTACTTCAGTCATGTCTGACTCTTTGCAATCCTATGGATTCTAGCCTGCCAGACTCCTCTCTGGTATTCTTCAGGCAGGTTGCCATGCCCTTCTCCAAGGGATCTTCCTCACCCAGGGATGGAACCCATGTCTGTTATGTCTCCTACATTTTCAGGCAGGTTCTTTCCCACTAGTGCCACCTGGGAAATCAGTATGTAATTGAATCTAACTTTTTTGGAGATTGTCCAGTTGTCCAATTTGACCAGTGCTGCCTTTTTATAGGGGTGTTCAGATAATTTATATTTAATGTAATTATTGATATGATTGGGTTTAAGCCTATCGTCTTGCTGTTTGTCTTTAATTTTTCTCATCTGTTCTTTGTTTCTTTTCCTCTTGTTCTGCCTTCTTTTGGATTGACCAATTTTTTGAAATTCTATTTATAACTGCTGCTAAGTCGCTTCAGTCGTATCCGTCTCTGTGCGACCCCATAGATGGCAGCCCACCAGGCTCCCCGTCCCTGGGATTCTCCAGGCAAGAACACTGGAGTGGGTTGCCATTTCCTAACTACTGTTGGCTTATTAACTGTACCTCTGAAGATTTAATATACATTTTAAATTTATTATAATATGCTTTCAAATAATAATATGATATTTCACATATAGTGTAAGAACCTTACTTGCATTTCCCTCCTTCCTTAGTTTTTGTTATTGTGATACTTTTTGCTATTCTACATATGTTGTAAATGCCACACAGATTGCTATTATATTTGTTTTAAATGTCCGTATTTTTTTTAAAAAAGAAATTTACAAAATGAGGCTTGTGTTGAAGCTTCATTTGAGGTGAGTCTAGAATATTATTTTATTAGGGCTGGTCTCCATGTACTACTAACACATGTCCTTCTGGGATCTCTCCTTAAGTATTCCATAGATCTCTCTGCTCTGGCTGATGAAAACTCAGAGGTCTCCTAGCCTTGTGAGAGCCCTGGAAATTGTTCAGCTACAGCTCCTTGGAAATTCTTTGTCCATCCTTGTGGGGATTCACCCTATACATATACAGCTTTCAATTCAGCAAGAAAATTAAGGAGTTGCCTATGCAGATTTCTGGAGCTCTTTCTCTGCCTACCTTCTTCCTCTCTGGTACTCTGTTGTACTGATCCCAGAGCTATGATTGCTCTTTCCTCAACAAGAGCACCACACTCTGTTTGGCTTCCTCCTTCTGTTCCATGGTCTAGAATGTGCCTCCAGGCAGAAAGTTGGGGTGACTTGTAGGGATCACCTCATTTGTTAGTGATTCCATCTCTCCAGGATCATGGTCCTGTGCTGTTTATAGTCTGATGTATGAAAATAATATAGTGGAAGGGCAAATCTCAGTTATTCCTGCATTGATGTAGTCAAAATTTTAAGACTTTTTTAAAATCTGGAAATTTTTTTCATCATTTTAGTACAGTTTATTTAAGAAACTGTTGTTTGCTCTATAAAATGGTGCACAGTCTAGACTTTACCGAGTGCATCCTGTGATGTAATTTAACATATTCTCTTGTCTTCTGTATTGCTTATAAAGTGGTAATTGGATCTAGAGCAGAGTTTCTCAATCTTGGCAGTTTTTGGCCATTTGGGGCTAGGTAGTTCTCTGCTGGGGTGGACGTAGGGTTGAGGGGTGCTCTCTTGTGCAGGTGGGATGTGTAGCGGCATCCTTGGCCTCTATTCACTAGATGTCAGTACGATTCCTTCCCAGCTGTGAGAACCAAAGGTGTCTACAGACACTGTAAAATGTTTTTGGAACAATGTTCTATTATGAAAAGTATGCTAGGTAGCTACAGAATCAATTTCAGGAATATGAAGATCCCTACCCAGCAAAAATAGGAATACTTATTATAAATGTTAACACTGAAGAGAACACATGGAAAAGATTTTAACAGTATGGAAGTTGAAGTTTCTCAGAGTGACAGAAAAGTAACATCACAGAGGATAAGAATTTCTGTTTTAGAAGGGAAAAATACTTGAGACAATAATAATGTAAAATGGTAAAAACAATTTTAAGACATTGGACTTCTATGATAGATATACAGATGGTTTTACTTTTTCTTTTTTTAAAATGGTTTATGATTTAATTATAAACCAAAAATTTTAGAGTTGCAGAAAGGTTTTGTTTTAATAGTGTACTTTTTCATACTAGAAACTCACTTGTGTGACATAAAATTTCTTTAAACAAAATGTAAATTAGGGAGAATTAATAAAATAACCCCTTTAATTTAAAAGTGAACTATAGTTTTCACTGTTTCCAAATACCCTGTTCCTCCTTAGTAAGGAAAAAGAGTAGAAAAGATGACAGATAATTAATACATTTTTTAAAAAGATTTAAGAGGAGGATTGGGATTGAGAGACTTCTCAAAATTTCCCTCAGATAACAGTACTTATAAGTTAATTGTCCAGTATTCTTCCAGGAGCCACTCTGTTGGTTCTGTGCACAATAGTTGGCTGTTTTGATATGGTTTAAAGGTAGATCTGGTGGGAAGGGTCTTGAGTTAACCCAGAGCAGATCCAGCGGGCGGACTTCCCTCTGTTGAGCTCTCTGAGGGTTACCCAGCCTCTACCTTCCATGGCTTTAGAATGCTTTCCTCTCTTCCCCATTGATGTCCTTCAGTTTAGTCCTCAGTGGTTTCCATGATGAGTGTCTCTGGTGCATCATTCTCTTCCAGTAGGATTTGAAGGAGCATTTGATTGTTAGATGTCCCTAGCATTGTTAGTTCTTTTTATCTTGACACAGTTATGTTTAAAGTTTAATGGGTAAGTTTTCAAAAATTAAATCTGCAAAATGATAGTAGAGCCCAAGTAATTGAGGAGCCTGAGGTTCTCATATTTTTCTTTTCCAGTAACAACCTAGGGGCTTAATTAGGATCACTTGCCCAGAATTGTTTGGGTGTGAGAAGTGTCTTTCTTCCTTTTCTTGTTAGTGAGTAGTCCCCCTATTTCTCTTTCTGTCTTCCCTGTTCTGTCTCCATCTTATTTTCTCTGCCTTAACTTGTCCCTGAATCTTTCTTGGTCTTCTTTCTCTCCTCTCCACGATTGTTTCTCACCCTCCCACATCTCTCATGGTGTTTTTCCTCTCCCTCCCTCCCATGTGCTCCTTTCTGTCTTTTCACACCACCGCTTCTATCTCACACATGAGGACCTCGTGCACCACATTGTCAGTTTAACTTTAATAAGGAACACAATCCTCTTTATTAAGGGAGTGGTGATTAATGGAGTAAGAGTACAAAATTATTAATATACAGGTATTTTATTTTTTAAGTAAAAAGCAATGATCCATATTTTGCAACCATGTATTATTGTTTAGTCCCTAAGTTGTGTCTGACTTTTTGTGACTCCATAGACTAGCCCTCCAGACTCTAGCCTTTCCCAGGTAAGAATATTGGAGTGGGTTGCCATTTCCGTCTCTATGCTAATATACAGGTATTTTAAAATAGATATAAAAGAGTGTTTGAGATTGAGTAACTTTCTTATATTTCTTCCCCAAACCTTTTCTTAGGATTTAATTAGGGTTGCAGTGCTCCAGCCCCCTTTTGGACTGGGATCCCTGCCTCTCATTAGTTTGTTTCAGTTCAGGGCATCATCAGTTTCCATGGTGAGAGTCCATGGCGCGTTGTTCTTTTTAAGTGTGATTAGGAGAGTTTGGATTTAGGGTTTCCTTAGTATCTATGGCATGTCCTTGATACTGTTGTTTTTGAAGTTTGAAGGGTAAATTTGTGTAAGTTGAATCTGAAAATTCCAATGTGGAGCTAAAGTAACCAAGGAGCTGAGCGTTTTCAGATTTATCTTTTATAAAGTAGCACCTGAAGGGCCAAATTTGCTTTATTTCCCCAACATTGTTTTTAGTAAAAGAGTTCAAAGATACGAGAGGTGTTCCTCTTCTCTTTGCCAGTGAGTATTTTCTCCCTGTCTTGCTACCTCATTTGTTGGCTCTATCGTGCTCACTTCCTTTTTCTGTTTCTGGAAGTAGGTGGCCGCTCTTTTCTCTTTTTTTTCTCATTATCTTCTTTCTGCCCTCACTTGTTTCTGTCTTCCTTGGTTTTGCCTCTCTCCGCAGTTTCCGCTTACTCTTCTTCCTCACACTCACTTGTCTTTTTCTGCATTCTCCCCGTGTGACCATTTTTTTTCTCTGCCTCCAACACTAAGCTTAGCCACCCTACCCTCCCCATGGGCCCTGTTTCTCCATCAGTTCTTCAGTTCTTTCTGAATGTTCCAGCATGAAGATAACTGATAAGGCTTGTTTTCCTGAGTAGAATGATGTGGAAACCTATGTGCTTTCGGCCCCTGCTGCTTTCTTTAGTTATTCCATCTTTCTCAGACATTTTTTCTCATTCCGAGCGAGTTTGCAAGTGCAATTGAAGTAATATATAGGTCTAAGTGGGAAATAGGACCCTGTACAGAGGGTAGAGTAGTTAGTTGGTTTTGAGGAAGTTTATTTTTCTGAAAAGGAGTCAGGCTTGTGTTACACTTTTACCTGCTTTGGATCGTGTTTTTGTTTTCTTAAGAGTTGGAGAGAGAGGGACGAGGTCGTCAAAAGAAGTACCTCATAAAAAAATGTAGATTGTTCATCCAAGAAATTTTCGTTTGTCAGATGTAGTCATCAGGTGACCTATTCCTAAGGTTCCTCCGCCCGTTCTGCCACAAGCCACACGGGGCTGCTAACACGTCCTGCAGCGCTCAGGACCGCCAGCCGGCCAAGGTGCAGCTGACCGTCGGAACCCCAGGCGCGTGAACCAGAGGCCGCCCCCACCCGGGCGCGCAGACCAATGGGCTGGGCTCCGGGGGGCGGGAGGCGCGAGGCCGGGGGCGGGGCGGCCGGGGTTGGCGCGGTCGTGGCGGTAGCTGCAGGGGCCGCAGCGGCGGCGGCGGCTTTGGCCGGGCGTCCGAAAGCCGTGGGGGATGGGGCCGGCGGCGGCGGCCGTGACGGCCGGGAGTGTCGGGCGGGCGTCCGCGCCCCGGACGCGGGATGGAGCGCCGCGGTGAGTGTCGGATGGCGGCGCTCGCTCCAGCTGCCGTGGCCGAGGCAGGGCATTGGGGTCACCGGCGAGTTGACGTCTAGGGTCCGGGCGGCCCAGGCGGCGGCGGGAAGTGGAGGCCACTGCGGGTGCGCTGATGACCGGCGGCGGTGGGCCGGTTCGGTGTGCCCAGGACTCCTGGTCCTCCGGGAGGGGTCGGACGGGACGAGGGGCGCGGCAGCGGAGGGGGAGCCGGGAGGGCACGAGCGGTGGCCCTGAGCGGATGAAGAAGATAATAAAAGCAAACACTTAGCGTGTCCCACGTTCGGCATGCTGTTTCCTAAGTGCGCTACACATTTTAACCTCCTGAGAGTTCCACGATTATTTAATTTTTCAGATGGGAAAAACGTGTCAGAACACACAGGCTAGTAATTGGCAGTGTGACTTCAACTCAGGCAGGTTTGCTCCAGAATCTGTGCTCTCTATCGCTACAGAGTTGATCTGACCCCGTCCTACCCCACCTGCCCTGACAGCAGTCCTCTCTTCAGCTGGGTCTCATTCCCGATTTTAGGATTTCCGTGGTTGCATTGTTTTCGTCTCTGTCTTTTGGGCTGAGTGAGGGGTTTTTCGTTCCGAGGCCGCGTAAGCCTCAATGGTCTTTCCCAGGTCTGCTGTGGACGTTTTAAGGGCTGGACTTTTTTTTTTTTTTCCCTTTTTGACGGCTGAATTTTCAAGCCTGAGACGTTTCATACTGCAGCTGTTAGTAACTCACGAATCTCTTGTCTCCCTGTTCATCTTTCTTGACTGTCTTCCTCAAGACCGAATTGGGCTTATAACTTTTCGGAGAGCAGGATTGTTAGTTGCTAAAGGCGGGAGCTGAGTGCACCTTCTCCAGGCGTCTCCTAGACGGTATCTCTTGTCCATCGCTATCAAAGCCGGACACACTTTTTGGTTGCTCCATTTTCCCACTCTGTTTAAACGCTGAAATGGGGAACGTGGTCTTTGGCTTTGGGTAGTTTTGGCTGGTCAAGGGAGAGCCCTGCCCGTCAGGAATGCTAGACATTCTGGAGGCGTGGGAGGTTGGGCAGCTTCATCTTCTTTAAACGTGCTGAGTTCTGACTGCACTGGAATGAAGTGTATGAGTATTGCATGCCTTCCTTTAGAAATTAATTATTTGCATATTACTGATAAAAGTTTTCAACATTCCCCTCTTCTCTTTTAGTGAGAAGTGCATTTAAAAAGACCTCCAGGGTGAATTTTCCTGATTTTTTTTTTTAAACATCTCTAAGATTCTTACCAATCAGAAATTGTGTCGAAATAGCAGATTTCTAAAATATATAGCAATTTTTCCTGAGGTAGAAATGGTAAGATTGGGAATTGAATACAGATATTTGAGGTTGTTTCAGTTTTCAATTAGGCAGCCCGGTGCCTAAAATGAAAATACTTCTGTAAGGAGACATTTGGGGTGGAGGAACGTGAGGCAAGAACATTTGATAAACGCAGTCTACTGAAGTCTTGGAAAAGACACATTCCAGGGTACCAGAAGTTAGTGTTCACATTTCCGATGCATATATTACTTAGAATTTGGAACATACAGAGAAAGTAGTTTTGCACAGTAGTTTTCTCTTTGCTACACAGCTCTTTGTGAAGTGGATAATATGTGTTTTTTTTATATTGATGACTTGGAGTTGGAAGAAATGCAAGAGAATTAGAAGAGTTTCACAAATATTTTGCTCAACAATCTGTTTGCACAGTTCAAACTTCACTTGGAAGTCGTATTTAGTAGGCTTCCACAAAGTCAGTGACGTTTCTGGAATTGTTTCCAGTCCTATATTTCATGGTCACAATTTACAGATATATTGTAATGAAGCCGCATGTTGTTCATTACTTACATATGTCTACAGTCGCCTGCAGTAAAGCACTGCTAATGATAATGGCTAATAGTTATTGCACCTTCATGATGAACCAAGTGTTGTGCTAAGTGTGCTTTCCGTATTATTATCTCATGTAATTAAATTTACAGTTACAGTATCTGGTAACTACATTTTATGTTCCCACCAGCTAGAGGTTCATTTTGGGACATGAGAAAGTAATGTGGGTGATCTTGGAAAGTGTATATCCTCCAAACTTTCTCACTGCTTGCTAAGTCGCTTCATCATAGTTCAGTTTTGTGAAAGTATGGATTAACTTTATGTTAACATTTTTTCAACTGTATTGTTTCCTTTTTTTAGTTTGAAATATGAAAAGTAGTAAAGTGTATATAGTAAAAATAAAGTGTAGTACATTACTCACCATAATGCTGACTCCTCACATCCCCATCATTTTTGTTTGTTTACAGATAGTCTTGACTAAAAATGTTCAAGCATTTTTGAAACACTCTATAACTTTGAGCTACTAATTTGACAGTTGAAGTAAAATAGTTTTACTGAGGTGGGTGATTTGTTTTATTTGAAGCTTGTGATATACGCTTTAAAACTTATAACCATCTTTTTACCAGTGACAATGACCAGTTTTCTAATTTACTAAACTAAAAGCCATCAAAATTAATCACAGTGGCTTTACTAAGTAAGCTGAAAAAGTGATAACTTAGGCAAATAGTCTTCTAAATTAATGGTTTGTAAAAGAGCTGCCCAAACAAGACACTTGAGTGTTGTTTTGTTTTTGTTGGAGGGGAGACTTAGGTATAATAGTGCCCCCTAAATTGTCCTAAGTTCATTTTAGAAGTTATTTACACATTTAAGAATTAATGTTAGATAGGTTTGAAACTAGAGTAAATGTAGAAATTGCATTTCCAGAAATGATTTGAGGATAACAATATTGAATAAAGGACTTTTAAATGTTATTAAAGAAGTGTCAGGACACCTTATTTAATAATCGGAAGTAGAGGAACAGTAATAGAAATCCACCTTTGATTTCAGTCTTATATACCCTTGCCTTTACTCAACTTTATATGCCTTTCTTTTTTTGAAAGATACTATTTTAGAGACAGATTTTTAAAAACAATTTCTGTTTTCCATTCAAGACACTGAAACAAACCAGAGTTAACCATTTTATTTCTATAAAAATTAATTAAAATTTTGTAAAATTATAAAGTTTATAAATTCATTATAAATTGCTTATTCATTATTGTTCATTATTCATCCTGGAAAATCATTACTTATTCAGACACTTTTGAGTTTTTCATCCCTCATTCTGCTATAAGCAGAGAACAAACACATGGTTAGCAAACATTGGTCATGATTGCCTTGAGATTATAGTCTGGATAGGGAAACATGAATCATCTATGGGAACTTGGATAAGTGCAGTGATGGAAAGGATAAGATGCTATAAAGCATCCAACAGGAAATTCTGTTCTAGTTTGGTGGCGGTGGTGGTTATGAGGCAGGGGAGGTCCAGGAAGGCTTCTTTGAACTGAGATCAGAATGAGTAAACAAAGAGGAAGAATAGTCCAGGCAAATAGAACTGTATATAGACAAGACCCTGTTGAGTCCAACAGTTGGTGTTTTTCAGGTTGTAGGGACAAAATCCATAGTAAGTCTCAGAGCAATTTGATGGGTTACAACTGGCATTTTAAAAAACAAAATGGAACAGGAAAGAAAACATCTGAGTAAGAAAACATCACCTGGCTCCTTAGCCAGTATCTGTTTTATGTTTATGCATTCCTGCATGCATACACCACACACAAACATACTTAATATGTATACTAGCTCCTGATATAAAATTATTTTCTCTACAAGTCATGGTAAACAAATATTATTGAAAAAATGAGAAAGAGGTGTGTGGGTGGCCAGAGTGCTGAGAGTGTTGAGTAGGAATTTGACTTCAGATGACATTGCAGAAATAGATAGGAGGCAGATCTCATGTTGAACCTTGTAATGCACAATAGCTTCTCATTGTCCTTTGGAAGAGTTTTGAACAGAGAAATAACATGATGAGATTCATGTTTTGAAAATGAATACCTTTGTAATGAGACACTACCTATGGAATGAACAAGAATGAATGTGGAGAAATCATTAGGAAATTAGTAGCAGTAGCTCAGACAAGAAATCATAGTTATTCAGCTAGTGTGGTAGTAGAGATAGAATTAGAGAGTAAAAAACTGTGGATGGCTGGGGCGGGGCGGGGCGGGGGTGGGGTGCGGTAATCTATGGAGTTGGCAATGTATAGTAAAGAGTAAATGATACAATTTTATATCTTACATGTAACCCAGAAATGAATATTCCATAGAACTTTCTACTGTAAATTTCACAGAAGTCCTTAGTCACTCTACCATTTTCAAAGTATCCAAATATCCAAGACAAAACATTTGGTAAATATTTCAATGATAATGCTTGAGCTAATTTAATTCCTCGAGTCATTTCTCTTTTGATTTCAAGAGATATAAACAAAGTTAGGACTTTTAATTCCAGGAAGATAAAATGTAAGGATGAAGCAGAAACATAGTAAGGTTTTCCTTGAGTTCCATCTGTGTACCCGGTTTAGGTGTTTTAAATGAAGTATTTTAATTTTTATGTTCCCTTTTAATCTTCACACAGCCTATAACCAAATTGTGCAGGTTACTAAGTATTCAGCTAGGATTCAAATCTCAGTCTTTGTCATAACAAAGATTGTGTTTTTATTATATCACCATGAAATTACCAAAAATATTGCTCCAGTGATCATATATTTATTTGTTCAGTCCAAGTGTGTCGTCATTGACTCAAAGGACATGAGTTTGAATAAGCTCCGGGAGATGGTAAAGGACAGGGGAGCCTGTGTGCTGCAGTCCATGGGGTAGCAAAGAGGCAGACACGACTGAGTGACTGAATAACAACAGTGTGTCAGATTTGTGGACATGCTTAGAACTTAATTTCAACAGAGAAGAATTCTTGATGAAAAGTGATAATCCAGAGTGTGTGTGTGTATTGTTGTTTAGTTCATGGGGTCACAAAGAGTCAGACATGCTTGAGCGACTAGCACTTCACCAAAGTTGTCAGTTGTGTCTGACTCTTTGCGACCCCATGGACTGTAGCCTACCAGGCTTCTGCATCCATGGGATTTTCCAGGCAAGAGTCCTGCAGTGGGCTGCCATTTCCTTCTCCAGGAGATCTTCCCAACCCAGGGATTGAACCTGGGTCTCCTGCACTGCAGACAGATGCTTTACCATCTGAGCCACTAGGGAAGCCCAGAAGAGATGATTAACAGTTTGTCAGGTCAAACATAGGAATGATGGAAGGGAGACTTTGAAAACAGGCCTTTCTATTTTCAAAGCTCATATTTCACCTTTATTTTTGAAGGTGAGGTCATAGTGGGAGAATATGTTCTTCTACTAAGTGACATTTCAGAACAACTTTTATAGCTTAAAAAATTCTGTGCCCTAGGAATTAAGAGGAAGTTTATTAAGAGCATAGATTTTGGTCACAAGGCAGATATGGTTTTAAGTACCAATTCATCATTTATCAGCTGAGAGCTTAGACAAATCATTTAACCTCCAAATCACTTTCCTAACTTGGGAATTGAGAATCTGCATATCATAGACTTGTCAAGATTATTGGCACTTAATAAATGGAAGTTGCTATATTAGTAATACAGAGTTTGTTGTTTTTTTTTTAAGTAGAATATTGAGGTGGGCTTTGAGCTATTCGTGAAAACCTGGTACCTTGGTTAATGAAATATTTGCATTTCTCTCTTTTTTTCTCTCCCACTTAAGGAATTCCATTTTTTTGACTGTTATGTGAAAGGATGATTGCTTACAAACAGAAAAAGACAAAGAAAAAACGTGTTTTGTCAACAGGCCAGCTCTCAACTGATGTTACAACTTCTGAGATGGGGCTCAAGTCCATAAATTCCAACGCCATTTTGGATCCTGATTACATCAAGGAGTTGGTGAATGACATCAGGAAGTTCTCCCATATGTTACTGTATTTGAAGGAAGCTATTCTTTCAGGTTTGTTGACTCTCTTTCCCTTAGCCTTCTTACTGGATGGTTTGTAATATCGTAAATGCCAGCCTCGCTTGCATATAAGAATGTACACAGTAGTAGAAGCAGAGTATTCTGCTTTAGCTGTTTTATATATGTTTTGCCAAATGTTTGATGTTTCCAGTGTAAACTATGTTATAATCAGATACAGTGCAATACGTAGTAGAAAGCTTGGGAAGTGAGGGAACAAGACCCATTTGATACGGGAGATTTTTAGATATTTGGAATTTTAACCCTCTTGTTAATGGTAGCAAGGCACTGTTTGGTCTGTAATAAGCACACTAATATTTTTAATTTACATTGTTAATACATCTGCCTAGATTCAGTTCGGAGAAGGCAATGGCACCCTACTCCAGTAGTCTTGCCTGGAAAATCCCATGGACAGAGGAGCCTGGTAGGCTGCAGTCCATGGGGTCGCTAGAGTCGGACACGACTGAGCAACTTCACTTTCACTTTTCACTTCCATGCATTGTAGAAGGAAATGGCAACCCACTCCAGTTTTCTTGCCTGGAGAATCCCAGGGATGGGGGAGCCTGGTGGGCTGCCGTCTATGGGGTCACACAGAGTTGGACACGACTGAAGCGACTCAGCAGATTCAGTTTTCTATATTGTTTTGAAACAGTCTAAAATCACTGATTTGAGTGAATTTTTTCCTCAGAAGTCAAACTTAATTCTGTTTTGCTGTTCTCTTCCTCAAAAGAGAGTCACAGAATTTACTTTTTGTCTAGTTAGAAATGGATACTAGAGCCTGAGACTTGATTGTCCTGAAAGAAAGAGCTATATACATCTGTACTCCCTGACTTGATCTTAGTACCTGTCTTTCAACTTTCTGTGCCTCTTTTATATCTAATTTTGATGGCAATTAATAATCATACAACTGATATTCTTTTGTAATAAGTAGCAGTTCAGTCCATATTCATAAAGGTATGTCTGGATGTAGAAAATGAAGTTTCCTGGTTATTTATATGACACCTTCTGGGGTTTCATAGACATAAGATTTCAGTAAATATTTTCTGTGAATATAAGTTAGATACTCATTTTCTGATATGCATTCTGAAAAATAGAAACTAAAAAACCATGCCTTTTGTCATAAATACTGCTTTTAAGAGTTTATTTCTAACCTACCTGTAATTTTCCATTTGAAATGCCCCAAATACCTGGACTTGAATTGTAGCCTCAAAATTTTAGTATTGGACTTACCCTTAAATGACAATCATGTAAGTCATTCTTTTGAGACTATATATATGTTTTTAGAAAAGAATTTACCTACATTTCTGTTCATTTTAATAGCTTGATTTTGAAAAAAAATAGCTTGATTTTGAAGTCTAACTTTGGATAATTAAATGATAATAAAGTTACTTTGTTATTGTGGAAAGATATTCTAAATACATTAAGCATTATACCAGTAACAGATTCATTATTAAAATGACACATCTGCCATTTATTTAAAAAAGCATAGCTATGTAATAAAGGTTTATTCTTAACTGGGTTTTTTAAAAATTTACATATAGTAAAATTTTATCTTTTTGATGTAACTGGGTTAACTTTTAACTCAAAATTTATATTAATTGGCAAATCATTTAAGGTAAAATCTGATTTTATTTAATGTATCAATTAAAATAGGTTTCACTAATATAAATAAGAGTTTTAGTTAGAGTATCTATTTGTTTTTGTTTTCTGTAGGAAATTTTACATCATTTGGAATCTTTATCTCACATGTTTATCCCTTGTTTCACAGATTTTAAATGATGGTAATTTAAAACAAGTTGGACCCACTCCTTATATCCATAATTTTTTTTAATGAGTTTTAAATTTGTGAATAGACAGTTCATTAGAAAGGAAGAGGATTGAAAGTTGATCCTAAGTAAGAAGAAAAGAGGAAATTGGTAATAAGATAGGAAAAGGAAACTACCTTTTGAGGTAAAAAGATGTATACGGAAATATATTTTTTACATAAATGTAATGTTAAAAATCTGTAAGGATGTTCTTTAAATAAGAAAACTAGTACTTCAAAATTTAGAACTTGAGTGTATTGCTAATAGTAAAAAAGTTTTCCATTTATGGTTGGTAAATTAATGCAAAAGACCATCTTTTGGGTAACCAGCTCTCATTAGTGAGTAGTGGCCAGAGAATTTCCATTAGTTTATCTTTGGATTGATTTTAATGCTTGATTCCTTAGTCAGAGTTAAAAGGATTTATGTATGCCATCTCAAAATAAATTTTGGATTTAGCAAGAATTTATTTTCTCTGTCTTTGTGTTGTTGTTATCAAAATCTGGAAATATATTCTTTAGTTTATTTGAATTGATAGAACCTTTTTGTTTGTTGTTTTCCTTAAAGGAGTATGTATAAACAGTATAAATCAACCTCATTATAAATGACAAATGCCATGTAATAAAATGTTTAATTTTGATCATGATTTTCAGCTTGTTAGAGTGTCATGCTATTTATTTAATAGAATTATTGCAAAAATCACATGAGATATAATCTTCAGGAAAGCAGGTAAAAAGTTTAAATTCTGTAGCTGTCTAAGGTGGTTTAATATACATATGTTAGTGGACATAGACATAGGTCACGCTTTTGTCTCTGAGCATTGAGAAATTTCCCTGGACTCCTGCTGTTCTGTATAGTTGTAAACTGGCCAGACAGCAAAGAGCTGTTTCATATTTTTCTTTTGGAGTGAAGAGACCATTGTCAGTATTTGATTGGTGGCTTTGCCACTGTTTTGTCTTTTGCCTCCTCAAGAGGAGGGATGCCATATTTTTGATATTGTTTATTACCTTTCAGTTCATGTTGGTTGGCTATGAAAAAGCTAAAAAGTTGTCTTTTAAGAATGTAGCTGTGGGTATGCAAATCACCTTTGGTGTTATCTGCATACCATTTTCTTTATGTACTTTACCTGTCATGAAGCAGTGGTGTACAAAATCATGTAACTACTGCTTCAGGTGTTCAGTCATTGTTAAGGCTAGGTGTAAAGTAATAGCTTTGTGATAGGTTTTGTATCTACATTTCCCTTTCCTTGAACTAGTTATAGAGATTATTATAATTGTATATGATGCTTTACATTTTACAGAGTAGTTTCACATGCAAACAGTAATCACACAGTCCCCACAAAGGCAGGGTTTAGCCCGTTTCATAGACGAGTTGTATGTATAATTTAAATTATGTGATTTCATCAACCTCTGCTGATAAATAACTACTATTTCATTTGGAACCTAGAGGTCATGAATGTAGAATGGTGTGACCTTTGCTCATGCTTTATTAGCTGTTTTACATGGCAGTATGATACTATAACGGAGAAGGCAATGGCACCCCACTCCAGTACTCTTGCCTGGAGAATTCCATGGACGGAGGAGCCTGGTAGGCTGCAGTCCATGGGGTCGCTAAGAGTCGGACACGACTGAGTGACTTCACTTTCACGCATTGTAGAAGGAAATGGCAACCCACTCCAGTGTTCTTGCCTTGAGAATCCCAGGGACGGGGGAGCCTGGTGGGCTGCCGTCTGTGGGGTCGCACAGGGTTGGACACGACTGAGACGACTTAGCAGCAGCAGCAGCAGCAGCAGCAGCATGATGCTATAAAGACACTGCTCAGTTTTCATTTCATTCTATTTCATGTGGTATTTATATTGACTTACCCAGTATGGTAGCCTTTAGACATATGGCTGTTTAAATTTAATTAGAATTTAAAATTCAGCTCCTCAGTTGCAGTAACTGCTTCAAGTGCTTATTACCCATCTCTGCTTAGTTGCTACCATTTTGAATGGTGAAGATATAAAAATTACCATCATTACAGAGATTTCTCTGGTGGCTCAGACATTAAAGCGTCTGCCTGCAATGCGGGAGACCTGGGTTCGATCCCTGGGTCGGGAAGATCCCCTGGAGAAGGAAATGGCAACCCACTCCAGTACTCTTGCCTGGAGAATCCCATGGACGGAGGAGCTTGGTGGGCTACAGTCCATGGGGTCGCAAAGTGTCGGACATGACTGAGCGACTTCACTTCTTCACTTCTTCTTCACAGAGATTTCTGTCAGACAGTGATGGTATTGACATTTGGTTTTCATCAATCTCTGGAATATTGAGATGAATTTTTGAGCTATAAGTATTTTATATTTTTATAGCCTAAAAAGAAAACCTAGAAAAAGTTGTTATTTTAGCAAAATTTTACCTAGAAATAGAAATTCTTGGAATTCATTTGAATTCCCCTTCCTTAAATTGCCTTTGGGATGTGTAGCTTTCATGCAGTTATTTGATTTGAACCAGCAGATCACTTTCTAAGCAGTTTATACAAGTTGGTGCGATTCGTAATAAGGGATGGCAGAAAGAGCTCAGGAAAGAGAATCACACAATCTAGGTTCTAGACCCAGTTCTGCTATTGACTAGTTTTGGTATATGGCTTAAGTCATCTAATACTTTGTTAAAAATGAGGTGCTTACACCAGATGCTATTGATATTATAATTCTGATTTAAAAATTGATTGGAGTTGGAAATTCTACATTGTTCAGAACATTGACAGTTCAGAGCTGAAGAAGACAGCTAAGTATTTGTATTCAAACTATATAACACATTTTAGAGGACATCTGGCTCCCACCAATTTATTGGGTTTTTTAATGTGAATTTTATGATAACTTTCTTAAATGTGATGTTAATGAAAATTTCCCAAGTGAGGATGTTACGCTCATATTGCAGTAGGTGTTGATGAACTGATTACAGAAAATTGTTGTTGTTCAGTCGCCAGGTTGTGTCTGCCTCTTCATAGCCGCGTGGACTGCAGTACACTAGGCTTCCCTGTCCCTCACCATTTCTTGGAGTTGACCAAGTTCATGTAATGTCTGCCAAAGGACTCTTTGCCCCCTAACAGAGTTAAGATGTATGTGCACTTTGTCTCTGCTGTTTTTATTTACAAACGAAAGCAGAGAGCTTAATGTGGGAGATCATAGGACTGTGAACACAGTTGCTTTTGATATAGGGTAAGTGATAGATTATTGGTTCTCTGTCCACTACGTATTTCCTAGAGGAGGTTACCCTGTGAGTTTTTTTGGGGGCGTGGGGGGCTGTGCAGGATCTTTGTTGCTACACAAGCTTTCATCTAGTTGACGCGAGTGGAGGCTACTCTCTAGTTGTGGTGCACAGGCTTCTCATTGCTGTGGCTTCTCGTTGCAGAGCGTGGGCTTTAGGGTGCTCAGGCTTCAGAAGTTGTGGCTCGCGGGCTCTAGAGCACAGGCTCAATGGTTGTGGCACAGGGGCTTAGTTGCTCCATGTATGTGGGATCTCCCTGGATCAGGGATCGAACCCATGTTTCCTGCATTGGCAGGCAAATTCTTTACCACTGAGCCATCAGGGAAGCCCCCTTAGTCTTATGTAGATAGCAGATGTGAAATTTGAAGTTTTAGATCTCTCTCCAGTGTCATTATGGTACATTATGAATAATTACAGGACAAAATTTGCATCTTATGTTAAAATGCTGAAGGCACGCTGTTATACGTATATCCCCTGTGTTTAAATATAGCACTGCAGATTAATGTATGTGCAGTACCAATTGAGGTTTATGTTGCCCCACTGAGAAATAGTGTATTCTGAATTCCAAAGATAAATGCTCTTCTAGTTTATACAGTAACCTTAAACTCTCCCTTTGTGATACACCTTCTCCATTCCCAAGTGAGCACCATGTGTGGAAGTTCGAAATTTGGAAATTTGAAGAAGCACAAGGCTTTTAATTGGGCTAGAAAGAATAGTGCACATTGCTTACTTTGTCTAGTACTCAGTGCTTGGAAGTGTCCATTGCCATTATAACATACATTTGAAGAAAAATATGGGCAGTTAATCTAATAGTTATAGATTTTTTGATTATGTAACTTTAAAAAATGGATTTTAATAAAATTTTACTATTGTGACAATGGTGCCCTGTTTTTCTGTTTGTTTTTTAAATAGGTTAGGAAGGAAGATAAAACTTCATCATCAGTTTCAGATGAAGTTCTCTAATTGTTAAAAATGATTTCTAGTTAAGAGTGTTTTTATCACTTTTAATTTGTAAAAATATAACTGGTCTCATAAGTGACAGCTTTTGATGAATTCTGAGTCCCAAATTTAACAGAACTGTAGTCAGAAGTGGTATGTGAACATTCTAAAGCAAACTTTACTGAAAGAAGGAATTAAGTAAAAATTTTAATGTCATTAAATACTATGTTCTGTTGTGAGAGGGAAGTTCTGTATAAACTTTCAAAATCTGAATTGAAATCTTGTGGATTACCCCATTTTTTACACAGGAGGGTGTGTAAATTTATTTAGGCAACTTACAGTGAGTATTAATTTTACCATTGTTGGCTAGTATTTTACTTTCAACCTTTATAGTGTGCAAGAAATTTTGTGAAATAGTGGAAACATAAGTTGCTAGTCCTCCTATTGTGTTTGTCAGAAGTAAACCTCTCTAGAAGTGATTTCTAATCGTTATCGTTTAGGAAAAGCTAATACGGATGTTAATAGGTTCAGGCTTAGTGTCTAGAAGGTACAAAATGAATCTTTGGGGAATGAAGTATGAAATACAGGTAGCTCATTTATTACACATGTGCCAGCTTTAGGAGATTGCTTTCCTCTTCTGCACTTACCTAGTATGGCTTACAGAATTGAACCTCATTTGTAATAGTAACTGGCATATTCAACTGGAAGTTGAAGCCTGTTAAATCAGATTGCAGAGTATACCTGTCATTAAGCTATAACTTTTTTAACCATGTTGATTGTCGCGGTGACTAAGAACATAAATTCTAGAGCCAGAGCCCTGAGGTGGAATTCTCATTCTGCCACTATTTGTATATAACCCTGGGCAAGTTACCAGTATTCTCTTCCTCAGTTTCACATCTCCTAAAATAAGATAGTAGTAACTACATTATTGGGTCATTGTGAAAATTAAATGAGTTCATACTTCATATATGTAAGGCTCATAGAATAAGTCTTTTAAAATGTCAACTGTAACTATTTTTACAATCCCCAAGTGATTGGATAATGAAAGTTGCTGTTAAGGCTTCACTTTTATCCTGTAAATTCAGAAGTCATTTCAGAAAACACAAAAGTGAGTTTCCTTGTGATAAGTTCTGAAAACTTTTCCCCTCCTCCTTGTTTTCATTGCTTTCCCAGAGAGGTTAAACTGAATTAATAAGACTGAGTTAAAAAATTATTGTCAGTTTTTATTTTTTTAAATCAAGGAAAACACCATGGCCTTTTCACTTATTTATTTACCTAAGTATTTCCATGAAGTGTTTGCATTATAAACACTGTGCTATTGTGTTAATGCATGAGAACCAAAAAGTGGGACTGGCTAATCTGTTCTCACTTGATAAGCGGAGTGAAGCAGAAAATAAACGGCACAAATGAAAGAAACAATAAATTAAAATTCACGTTACCATATAGGGATGGTAGATAAGCAAATGTTGGGATATAGGAGTTTTACTCTTTTATATAGCTGGTATTAAAACTGATTGAACCTTATAATATTTGCATATTTAATACCTTTGTACTATAATTTAAATTTTATTACATTTATAATATGGCCACTATAAAACTTAAAAATTATCTTATATGACTAAATTAAATACTGTAATTTACTTGGTAGGTATAGAAATACTTTTATAAAATATATTCTTAATTATTTTATTTCTAAGTGGTTTGCTAATTTAGATTTTTACATGTAAAATTAAATTAAAATTTAACTGTAATATCTCTTTTTCATTAAAATATTGTGGAACCATACTATAATTTGTTACTGAGTGTAATTCTGTGTGGGACAAATCTGTTTTCAAAGGTATTTAGTTTGAATGGCTTTCAGATTTAATAGTAATGATAGTTTGCATATATTAAGACTATAAAACACTTTTGTTTCTGTCAATTTATTTGATATTCACAACAAACTTATAAGGTAACTTGAATGAAATAATGATGAATCTGAGGTTAGAGAAACTGAGTTTTGTATATGGTCATTTCAGGGAAGTGGCAGATTAAGCATTGTAATGGAAGTTTGATTTAAATCTATTGTTTTCTACCACACCAATCAGCCGCACACCTTTCTTCTGTATTGAAAAAAAAGTAAAAGTAGTTCAGCTGTGTCCAGCTCTTTGCCATGGACTACCCCTGGACTGTAGTCTGCCAGGCTCTTCTGTCGATGAAATTCTCCAGGCAAAAATACTGGAGTTGGTTGCCCTTCCCCTCTCCAGGGGAATCCTCCCAACCCAGAGATCGAACTCAGGTCTCCCGCATTGCAGGCAGATTCTTTACCGTCTGAGCCACCAGGGAAGCCACTGGGGAAGAACAGTTACTGTCTTTTTTTGCTTAGCTCATTATTACTGCTTTTGGTGGTTTGGAGATATTTAGTGTTGGTGAAGGAGCTGCCTAAACATAAAACTTTCTGAAAAAATAAAAGTTCAAGAAGCTTTTGCTTCATAAAAATAACTTGAGATAGCTTTATTCTCCTATAATGAAAAAGAACATTGGAACATTTTTTAAAATTATAAAACATAATTAAGGGCTTGCTACTTTATAACGTTCCAGCTGAAATATTATCAGAATATTCTCATGTCCTAGTAGTTATAGTTAAACTCATCTACTCAAATACATAGGGGAGTTTATGAATCTTTGTACGTAAGGCTTTTTAAATTATCATGTTCATTTCCATTGATTATTATACTTCAGAGATGTGTTCAGTCACAGAAAATAGGAATTATTTATAGAGTAATTTGAGATATTTCTGAAATTTCTTTTTTTTTTTTAATTAATCTTATTTTATTTTTAAACTTTACATAATTGTATTAGTTTTGCCAAATATCAAAATGAATCCACCACAGGTATACATGTGTTCCCCATCCTGAACCCTCCACCCTCCTCCCTCCCCATACCATCCCTCTGGGTCGTCCCAGTGCGCCAGCCCCAAGCATCCAGTATCGTGCATTGAACCTGGACTGGCATCTCGTTTCATACATGATATTTTACATGTTTCAATGCCATTCTCCCAAATCTTCCCACCCTCTCCCTCTCCCACAGAGTCCATAAGACTGTTCTATACGTCAGTGTCTCTTTTGCTATCTCGTATACAGGGTTATCGTTACCATCTTTCTAAATTCCATGCGTTAGTATACTGTATTGGTGTTTTTCCTTCTGGCTTACTTCACTCTGTATAATAGGCTCCAGTTTCATCCACCTCATTAGAACTGATTCAAATGTATTCTTTTTAATGGCTGAGTAATACTCCATTGTGTATATGTACCATAGCTTTCTTATCCATTCATCTGCTGATGGACATCTAGGTTGCTTCCATGTCCTGGCTATTATAAACAGTGCTGCGATGAACATTGGGGTACACGTGTCTCTTTCCCTTCTGGTTTCCTCAGTGTGTATGCCAAGCAGTGGGATTGCTGGATCATAAGGCAGTTCTATTTCCAGTTTTTTAAGGAATCTCCACACTGTTCTCCATAGTGGCTGTACTAGTTTGCATTCCCACCAACAGTGTAAGAGGGTTCCCTTTTCTCCACACCCTCTCCAGTATTTATTATTTGTAGACTTTTGGATCGCAGCCATTCTGACTGGCATGAAATGGTACCTCATAGTGGTTTTGATTTGCATTTCTCTGATAATGAGTGATGTTGAGCATCTTTTCATGTGTTTGTTAGCCATCTGTCTTCTTTGGAGAAATGTCTATTTAGATCTTTGGCCCATTTTTTGATTGGGTCATTTATTTTTCTGGAGTTGAGCTGTAGGAGTTGCTTGTATATTTTTGAGATTAGTTGTTTGTCTGTTGCTTCATTTGCTATTATTTTCTCCCATTCTGAAGACTGTCTTTTCACCTTGCTGATAGTTTCCTTTGTTGTGCAGAAGCTTTTAAGTTTAATTAGGTCCCATTTGTTTATTTTTGCTTTTATTTCCAATATTCTGGGAGGTGGGTCATAGAGGATCCTGCTGTGATGTATGTCAGAGAGTGTTTTGCCTATGTTCTCCTCTAGGAGTTTTATAGTTTCTGGTCTTACGTTGAGATCTTTAATCCATTTTTGAGTTTATTTTTGTATATGGTGTTAGAAAGTGTTCTAGTTTCATTCTTTTACAAGTGGTTGACCAGATTCCCAGCACCACTTGTTAAAGAGAAGGAAATGAATACTGAATAACTCAGTTACTGTCTTTCAGTATTTTGCTTTAAAACAACTTCAATATATGTTTATAAGGGCTTCCATGTAGGAAAAAAGGGATTTCAAATTGGTAGAACATCTATGTTGACACTTACAGGAATGTTCTGCACTGGTTTTTAAGAAAAAATATAGTAGTCATTCTCAGGCCCCTCTATGCTGTTAAAAATTATTAAGAATCCTGAAGAGTTTTTGTTTCTGTGGGCTGTATCTGTTACTATACACTGTAAACTAAGAACATTGAAAAATATATAATAATATGTTTTTAAAACATATGAAACACTAATAATTTTTAAATATATTAATAAACATAATAATTTTGAAATATATTTATTTCGACATAGTTAATTTCCTTGACTCTGAGAAAGCCAGAATTTATTACCTTGGTTTATTTAGGCATTTAAACCATTAGTATTTTGTGCATACGTGCTAAGTCGCCTCAGTTGTATCCGACTCTTTGTGACCCTATGGACTGTAGCCCACCAGGCTCCTCTGTCCATGGACTTTCCTAGCAAGAATACTGGAGTGGGTTGCCATTTCCTTCTCTGGGGATCTTCCTGACTTAGGGACTGAATTCGGATCTCCTGCATTTGGAGCAAGTTCTTTACCACTAGCGTCACCTGGGAAACCTTCTTGTTTAATATCCAATATTCATTTTGAATATTGACCATTCTTCAGATCAGATCAGATCAGTTGCGCAGTCGTGTCTGACTCTTTGCGACCCCATGAATTGCAGCACGCCAGGCCTCCCTGTCCATCACCAACTCCCGGAGTTCACTGAGACTCACGTTCATCGAGTCAGTGATGCCATCCAGCCATCTCATCCTCTGTCGTCCCCTTCTCTTCCTGCCCCCGATCCCTCCCAGCATCAGAGTCTTTTCCAGTAAGTCAGCTCTTCGCATGAGGTGGCCAAAGTACTGGAGTTTCAGCTTGAGCATCATTCCTTCCAAAGAAATCCCAGGGCTGATCTCCTTCAGAATGGACTGGTTGGATCTCCTTGCAGTCCAAGGGACTCTCAAGAGTCTTCTCCAACACCACAGTTCAAAAGCATCAATTCTTCGGCGCTCAGCCTTCTTCACAGTCCAACTCTCACATCCATACATGACCACAGGAAAAACCATAGCCTGGACTAGACGAACCTTTGTTGGCAAAGTAATGTCTCTGCTTTTGAATATGCTATCTAGGTGGGTCATAACTTTCCTTCCAAGGAGTAAGCGTCTTTTAACTTCATGGCTGCAGTCACCATCTGTAGTGATTTTGGAGCCCAGAAAAATAAAGTCTGACACTGTTTCCACTGTTTCTCCATCTATTTCCCATGAAGTGGTGGGACCGGATGCCATGATCTTCGTTTTCTGAATGTTGAGCTTTAAGCCAACTTTTTCACTCTCCACTTTCACTTTCATCAAGAGGCTTTTGAGTTCCTCTTCACTTTCTGCCATAAGGGTGGTGTCATCTGCATATCTGAGGTTATTGATATTTCTCCCGGCAATCTTGATTCCAGCTTGTGCTTCTTCCAGTCCAGCATTTCTCATGATGTACTCTGCATAGAAGTTAAATAAACAGGGTGACAATATACAGCCTTGACGTACTCCTTTTCCTATTTGGAACCAGTCTGTTGTTCCATGTCCAGTTCTAACTGTTGCTTCCTGACCTGCATACAGATTTCTCAAGAGGCAGATCAGGTGGTCTGGTATTCCCATCTCTTTCAGAATTTTCCACAGTTTATTGTGATCCACAGAGTCAAAGGCTTTGGCATAGTCAATAAAGCAGAAATAGATGTTTTTCTGGAACTCTCTTGCTTTTTCCATGATCCAGTGGATGTTGGCAATTTGATCTCTGGTTCCTCTGCCTTTTCTAAAACCAGCTTGAACAGAGGATTCTTGCTGACCCACAAAGATCAAGCTCTTTTTCCTAAGACCTCAAAATAAGACAAATTATTTTTACCTACTGTTTCCTAAGTATGTTAATATCTGTAGAAATTAATCTGAAACAGCACAGTAGGGGATAGAAATGACTGGCTTTCCTTTCTCTCTTTTTTTCTGGGGTCGGGGGAGTGCCATGCTGGCTCCCACCATCCACCATCCAGTTATGCAGTTGTTCACTTTCAGGGTACGTGTAGAGCAATATCAGCATTGTTAACCTGAAGTGTCACTGAAAACTTGATCAACTGGAGTCCAGTGCTTATGTGCATTTCCTTTGCCTTTAACGTTATACTCTCCACTCATTTCCAAAGCTACTTAAGCCACACCTAATCTCTTGGGTTTATCTATTATTAAAATTTTTGGATGAATGAGTGGAATTTTTACTGAAGGCACTCTATTCTCTCTCCTCCCATCACTACCTGAACTATTCTTCTTTACCTCTACCTGGGATACTTTTTGCCCTAATATACCCAGCTCCCCACCTTGCCTGCTCCTTTTATACTCGTTATTTCTTGCTCTTGATAATACTGTTAATGAACAGATTGTTTGACAGATAATAGTAGAATTTTCTTTTGTTTTTTCATCCTGTAGATTTTCTTTCTAGTGGCTGTCTTTTAATATTTCTTTAAATATTTGCATAATTATAAAACACGTCTTTAAAAGTGTTTTTTAAAGCTTTTAATATTTCAGTAGGGAGACAGTATAATGTTAAGAGCTTAGCTTTTAGAATTATACAACCCGGGTTCACATTCTGACTTGGTGAACCTAGATGTGCCTCAGTTCTCTCATATATACAATGGAAATTTTTTAAATTATCTACCTAATAGAATTGATATGAAAACTAAATGAGGTGATAGGCTTTAAGTGCTTTTAACAGTGCCTAGCTGGATCATAGAAAAAGCAAGAGAGTTCCAGAAAAACATCTATTTCTGCTTTATTGACTCTGCCAAAGCCTTTGACTGTGTGGATCACAATAAACTGTGGAAAATTCTGAAAGAGATGGGAATACCAGACCACCTGATCTGCCTCTTGAGAAATCTGTATACAGGTCAGGAAGCAACAGTTAGAACTGGACATGGAACAATAGACTGGTTCCAAATAGGAAAAGCCTGGTGGGCTACCATCTATGGGGTCGCACAGAGTCGGACACAACTGAAGCGACTTAGCAGCAGCAGCAGCACATAAGGAAGCATTTAACAAATGTGCCATTATTAAACACCAGTGCTATATATAAGGTTATAGAAATGAACATTACATCAGAGTATTGTATTTCAGGTGGTTGTCTTTTCAAAGTTTTGAGGATTACTTAAGGGATTTTAAAGGTTAAAGTGACTATACTTTCTGGTTTGCCAGGCATGGTGATCCAGAAACATACCTGTTTAGTGGGAAGTGCCCCCCTTTTCACTTACTAGAGTATTTTGGTTTGAAAGATAAATTATATGGTCACCTTATTTCCAGGGGTTATAAAAGATTGTATGTCTTTGACCAGGGATACTATAATGCTCAAAATTCTCCAAGCCAGGCTTCAGCAATATGTGAACCGTGAACTTCCTGATGTTCAAGCTGGTTTTAGAAAAAGGCAGAGGAACCAGAGATCAAATTGCCAACATCTGCTGGATCATGGAAAAAGCAAGAGAGTTCCAGAAAAACATCTATTTCTGTTTTATTGACTATGCCAAAGCCTTTGACTGTGTGGATCACAATAAACTGTGGAAAATTCTGAAAGAGATGGGAATACCAGACCACCTGATCTGCCTCTTGAGAAATCTGTATACAGGTCAGGAAGCAACAGTTAGAACTGGACATGGAACAATAGACTGGTTCCAAATAGGAAAAGGAGTATGTCAAGGCTGTATATTGTCACCCTGCTTATTTAACTTCTATGCAGAGTACATCATGAGAAATGCTGGGCTGGAAGAAGCACAAGCTGGAATCAAGATTGCCGGGAGAAATATCAATAACCTCAGATATGCAGATGACACCACCCTTATGGCAGAAAGTGAAGAGGAACTCAAAAGCCTCTTGATGAAAGTGAAAGTGGAGAGTGAAAAAGTTGGCTTAAAGCTCAACATTCAGAAAACGAAGATCATGGCATCTGGTCCCATCACTTCATGGGAAATAGATAGGGAAACAGTGGAAACAGTGTCAGACTTTATTTTTCTGGGCTGCAAAATCACTACAGATGGTGACTGCAGCCATGAAATTAAAAGACGCTTACTCCTTGGAAGGAAAGTTATGACCAACCTAGATAGCATATTCAAAAGCAGAGACATTACTTTGCCAACAAAGGTTCGTCTAGTCCAGGCTATGGTTTTTCCTGTGGTCATGTATGGATGTGAGAGTTGGACTGTGAAGAAGGCTGAGCGCCGAAGAATTGATGCTTTTGAACTGTGGTGTTGGAGAAGACTCTTGAGAGTCCCTTGGACTGCAAGGAGCTCCAACCAGTCCATTCTGAAGGAGATCAGCCCTGGGATTTCTTTGGAAGGAATGATACTAAGGCTGAAACTCCAGTATTTTGGCCACCTCATGCGAAGAGTTGACTCATTGGAAAAGACTCTGATGCTGGGAGGGATTGTGGGCAGGAGGAGAAGGGGACGACAGAGGATGAGATGGCTGGATGGCATCACTGACTCACTGAACGTGAGTCTCAGTGAACTCCAGGAGTTGGTGATGGACAGGGAGGCCTGGCGTGCTGCAATTCATGGGGTCGCAAAGAGTCAGACATGACTGAGCGACTGAACTGAACTGAAGTATAAATGTCTAAGCAGGCAGGTGTGCACTGGGAAGGAAGCATGCCTAAAAGAGCACAGTGCTGCTCTGTTTCAGCTGCTTATGGCCAAGGAGGATATGGGCCTGGTATAACCACATTTTGATTTTTCAAGAGTAGGCATAAATCTGGAGTTCTTGTAATGATCCCCCAGTTTTTCATCATTGGCAGTTAACTCAATTTTTCTAAAAGTATAAAATTTCATTGAACCATATAAAGATCTATGCATTTTATTGTATGTAAATTATATCAGTTTTTAAAATATATAGGCGAAATGGAGGTACTTACATATATGCCTGTGAGTTGCTCATTTCTGATATCTGATAGTAGCTTAATGAAGAGTCAATTCTTACGTGGTAACTTAACATGTAAGTGCCATTTAATATGAGTTAATATTTCAGACATTTATAGGGCTTTAACTGATACAATATGTATTTAAAAGTATATTAATGAAAACTGAAAGACAGGAAAACTTATAAAGTTGCCTCAAGGGAAATCTGGAAAGCACATTTAGACTGAGAAAACTGCAAAAGGTTAGTGCCTAAGTTGACTCTATGAGTGCTTTTGAAATCTTTAGTGAATTAAAATGATTATGGATTTTTTGAAGGCTAAATGAGTTACATGTAATTGCAGTGGTGAAAATAAAAGTGAACATACTGTAGGCAAAAATTTTGGAGCCACTGCTTCTGTTTAAAATGTGCTCCCAAATGATCTTTCATGGTTTATTTAGACTCTTGTAACGTGGTTTGGGAAACAAATTAAAAAATTTTTTTTTCCTTTAAGAGTGTTTTAAAGAAGTCATTCATATACGTCTTGATGAACTTCTTCGTGTTTTAAAGTCTGTAATGAATAAACATCAGAACCTCAATTCTGTCGATCTTCAAAATGCTGCAGAAATGCTTATCGCAAAAGTGAAAGGTAAGAAAGACACTATTAACCATGGGTTGGCATGAGCAAAAAGGATCCACGTGATATATTTTGGTTCATAATGTCTGTGGAGCCATCTCTCATGGCGCATGTATGATGTGTATCAGTAGGAGTCATACACACTTTGATATTTAAATATTCCTAAGTCACCCTGGAGAAGGGAATGGCAATCCACTCCAGTATTCTTGCCTGGAGAATTCCATGGACAGAGGAGCCTGGTGGGCTACAGTCCATGGAGTTGCAAAGAGTCGGACATGTCTAAGCAACTAACACACTAAGTCACACCTAAAAGTCTCTTTGTCTTAAAAATTAAACTTTATTTGGCAGGAAACACTCTAAAAATACTAAGTGAAATTAACTAAACAACTGACGTTTAAAATTTTTGAGTTTTTTGAAAGTATGTATGCTCTTTTGAAATAAGTTACTGGTGCACAAAAAGTGTTATCTGAGGACAATTGATACTGGAAAATGGCCATTTTTAGTGACTCCACTTAAAGGGGGGAAACAAATGGAAAAAGTAGACTTAATTGGTACCTTATTTTAAAATGTGGATAAATTGAAACTAAAATTGTAGAATAAGTTTATCATATATGTGTATATAAATGTGTATATATATTACATGTGCTAAAAGAAATAAGAATTAGGACATTATCCTTTGATGAAATAATTTGAACCAAAAATTGTTAAAATCTATTATTCTAGGCTGCATTATATAAAGATTGAGAAAAATGAGACTAGAGACAAAGGAGTTCAGTTAGGAGATTATTGGAAATAATGGGCTAGAATAGGGTTGAATGTCTGAGCTAAGACAGAAGCTGGGGTATGGTAGAAGTAGAGTGTGGCTATTACAGAAGAGGAGATGGCTGTTGATTTGATGGAACGTAGGACAGGTTGAGTGTTAGGGATTAAGCTGAAGTTTGAAGTTGAAGATGTAGTGGACTTGGATTATTGTTGACCTGTGAGTGTTAATGGAAGAGGATGACACCAACTCAGAGTGTGCAGACTGATTAGAGGACTGAGTGTGAGCTCCCAGGGACAGAGAGAAGGTGAGAAACACGAAAGTAGGTAGATTATCTGGAGAAAGATGTTATGGAATTTTAAAAATGTTAGGTTCTAAGAAGTGATTGTCAGTGTTAAATGTTAACCTGATAGGTAATGTGAATTCAAATAGTTTAACAATTTAGTTTAACAATAGTTTAACTCACTAAAAGTGAGTCACCATGGCTTGAGTAATGAAATGAGAGGCTTTTTTGGGGAGAGGGATTACCTGTCCAGAGTCTCAAAGGTCAGGTGAACATTAACTGGGCTAGGGCAGGGATTGGAACTGCAATTCTGGATGCTTGTCGAACTCTGGATGTGAAGAACATGATGTGATTGATATAGAGAGGGCAAAGGGCAAGTGTCAAGGAATTAGGCAGGAAGGGAAAATAAAAACCTTGTCAATACAATATAGTCCATGCACTTAAGAACTGCCTTCCCTTTTTATGTAGATTTATCCTGTTTGCGTGGTTCTCTTTTTTTCTGTATTTCAAGCACTGGAAAAATATAGATGGTTTCAAAGTGGATAGCTTCTGTTGTGACTCTTAAAAATGCTTAGTAACCAAATTTGTTTTAAAATAGATTGTCTATAAGTGCAATTTAATGTAAGTTAGAGTAATTAGTGTCTATAGATAGTAAAATTTCCATGCTTGCAAATAAGGACCACGGTTCATTCAATTGTTGTCAGTAGCTATTGTGTGTAGTCAGGATGTCCTGGGGAAGGAGGGTGTCTGTGTATGGTTGATGTCCACATTCCAGAAACAGACTGCAAGAAAGTGACCTCTCCACTGCTTTACAGATCTTTTTTCTTTGAGGTAAAGCAATTTTTTGAGTATTATTTCCCACTAAGAGTGTCTTTACCTTTGGAATTATTGTTACAGTCTTACTTTTGTGTTGGATGAAATTTAGAAGATTACTTTGTTGTTGGGGAATTTATTGTTTCAGTAGGACTCCACTTACTCTGTTTCAGTAGGACTCCATGACGCTGGAAAACTAAAAATTATGTTTTCTTTGGTGTAAGTTTTAAGTTTCTAAATGACCCCCCTTATCTTATTGTTGAGGCCATCTAAAAATGTTATTGATACCTCAAATGAAAAATATTCAGTAACCTAGAAAACTGATGTCAAATTAGAGCTTATTTAATTCTTTCATTTAATCTTAATTTAGTTTTCAAACCATGGAAAGGCCAGGATTTGAAGTGTAGAAACCATTTTTTAATATTGTTGTGGTTTAGTTGTTCAGTGGTATCTGACTTCTTTGTGACCCCATCAACTGTAGTATGCCAGGCTCCTCTGTTCATGGAATTTCCCAGGCAAGAATACTGGAGTGGGTTGCCATTTCCTCCTCCAGGGGATCTTCCTGATCCAGGGATAGAACCTCAGTCTCCTAAGGATTCTTTACGTTTGAGCCACCTGGGAAGCCCTAAAGACAGTTAGATCAGGGAGGTATAATTTTGTTTGTGCTGCTCAGGGTGTGAATGCATGAAATCTATGCACTTCCTATGCATAGTCATAACAGTTGCATTGGAATAAAATTGAAATCCTTTTAACTTCTCTTATTTTTTATTTTAAATGTGGGATTTACCTTTTAATAACCTTACAAGAAAAATCCTTAGCTTTTCCCCATTCATTCTAATAGTGATTTGTATTTCCTGTGTCTTGTTTCCAAGCAGGAAGCTCAGTCTGACAAAATATTTGCAGTATGGTAAGAGAGATACAGCTTATTTGTGAAGTAGATGAAGACACCATAGCACTCAGTAATTTATTGTGTATGTAGTAGTTGTGTTTTCATCATTTACAAGCATTTTGGTAAACCTCATTTGTAATATAAAAGGACCATTTTTAAGGTTTTTCATGATCTGTATTTTGCCCTATATTTAAAAATTGGCAAACAAGAAAAATAAGTATCCAAAATTGTAGAAGCCTCACATGTTTTCTTTGTATTGAAACTTAATTTTTTAATAGGCAGTTCATTCACATGATTCATAGTGCAAACAGTATAAAAAGGTATTCAATCAGACCTTAGCTACCCATTCCTTTCCCTAGATAAGCAACAACTATTACTGGTTTTTTATGTATCTTTCTGGAGACATTACATATACAAAAGCAAATAACAATACGTTCTCTTTCTTATGCAAAGGTTAACAGTCTGCTCTTTGCTCATTGTTCTGAGTTAACTGTATATAAAAGGTCTTCTTTTGCTGTTATTTGTTTTTTCAAAGCTGCGTGATATTCTGTTATATTGATGTACTATAATTAATTTAACTAGTTCACTACTAATAGATGTTTGGATTGTTTCTAATTTTTTTATTACAAACAATGCTTCAATGAATATCTTGTGTATATTCATAGGTGGGTAGTTACTAGAACAGAGCACACGTACATCTATGTTTTCTATATTGCTAACATCCTCCATAGCTTTTCTGTCCTGATCGTCTTGCTGAAGAAGCTCATTTCATACACCTTTGCCAACAGAGCTGGTGACCAGACTTCGTTATCCAGTCTGGTAGCAAAAAAATGGTATCTCAGAATAGATTTGATTTGCATTTCCCTCATTTTGGGTATAGTTGAGTATCTTTTCATATGTTTCAGAGCCATTTGCACATCATTTTATGTGACTTGACTGTTGATTCAAATTTTTTTCTTGATGGTCTTTTTTTAGTACTGATTTATAGAAACTCTGTATAAGTGAAATTAGTCCTTAATCTTTGATATAAGTTGCAGGTTTTCTTTAGTTTGTTTTTATCTTTTGAGTTGCTTATTTTATTTTATTTTGCATCTATATCTCAATCTTTTGTATGTTTTTTGAGTATAAGGGAAGGATTTCCCTGCTTGGAGATTATAATAGCATTCGCCATTGTTTTTTCTTCTAATGTTTTCATGGTGTTATTTATTAAATTTAAATCTTTGGTACATTCTAGAGTATCTATGTTTCTGGCTAGTTTATTGAATAATTCCTATTTTCCCCATTGGTTTAAGATGCCATCTTTATCATAAATATACTATATTGTCACATATTTAATATCTGTTTCTAGAGTTTATTCAGGAGAAGGCAATGGCACCCCACTCCAGTACTCTTGGCTGGAAAATCCCATGGACGGAGGAGCCTGGTAGGCTGCAGTCCATGGGGTTGCTGAGGGTCGGACACGACTGAGCGACATCACTTTCACTTTTCACTTTCATGGATTGGGGAAGGAAATGGCAACCCACTCCAGTGTTCTTGCCTGGAGAATCCCAGGGTTGGGGGAGTCTGGTGGGCTGCCGTCTGTGGGGTCGCAGAGAGTCAGACATGACTGAAGCGACTTAGCAGCAGCAGCATCAGAGGTTATTCTCTCCCCTTGATTTGTTTAGTTATGTGTCAATACCTTATTGTCTCCATTGTTTTATAGTGTTTTAATGTCTGATAGGGATAGCTCCTCTTTCCAATATTCTTTTTGTTCAGGATTTTATTTTTCCATAAGCACTTTTCAATTGATTTTTCCTAGTTCCAAAAAATATGTGCTAGTATTTTGAAGGTGATTTGAATTAAATTTAAATTAATTTATAATTAAATCTATAAACATAGATTATAGTTAATTTATAATTAAGTTTATAAATTAAATTAAGGAGCAATTTGTATATTCAGCATTTCTGAGAATATAGGATGCATGTAAGTTCTTCAGGTTGTCTTTTTTGTTTCTCAGAAGCAATGTGAAGTTTTCATTTTATAAATCCTAAAGCTTTTGGTTTGTGTTTTTGCAGTTTTCCCCATGCATATAGTGAAAATTTTCTTCCATTGTATCTTTTAATTCAGCAGTTTTCAAACTTTGGCCTCTGATTTATGACATCACATTAATGAATTGTAGCCAGCATTTTTAAAATATGAAAGTGAATAGAAAAGAAGTTTAAGACTTAAGGATGTTTCAGAAACTTTAAAGATGTTATATAACTGTATATATAGTTATCTATTATATGTTTATGGTATACTTGGTCATGATGTGATGTGTATTTCTTTTTTTTTTTAATTTTTTTTATTGTTATTATTTTTTTTACTTTACAATATTGTATTGGTTTTGCCATACATCAACATGCATCCGCCACGGGTGTACACGTGTTCCCCATCCTGAACCTCCCTCATACCATCCCTCTTTTCTTACCAAAGATTGGTTATTGTAAAATTGTTTGAAAGTTGCTGTTCTTGTAGAGTATATGTATGAAAACTATTCATGTGTTTTCTTAAAGAGATATTAAATGTGTTTTAGTGCTCATTGTTGTGACTTAATAGGGAACCCAAGGGAGATATTTAAACTTTGAGCAAAATTTTTTAAATTTGATTTTGAAGGTCAGCTAATAGAGAGGAGAGAGTGGAGACAGGCTAATTAATTAGAAGGTTGTTAAATAGTCCAGACTAGAAGTAAAATGTCGTCTTTGAACTAAGTCAGTGTCAATGGGAATGGGATGGAAGGAAAAAACTTTAGAGACATTTTTTTTTTATTTATGTTTGACTCCTTTATACAGAGTTGAATATAGTTGTAACAGATTGTATGACCTGAAAAGTCTAAAATATTTACTATCTAGCCCCTTACAGAAAAAGTTTTCCAACCCCTGCTAACCATTAAACTGGATGAAAAGTCAAATCCTAGTGAATTCAGTCATTGTGTATTTATAGAGGTTTGGCAGTAAAGAAATGCTAAATTAGGATGATAGCTTTAAGGAGAAATACGGTAAATTTAATTTTTTACCATAGGAAAGATTTGGGTATGTTGTTAGTATCATAAGAAATGTCAGCTAGTGGGACCTAGGGGAGCAGAGGAGGGCAGAGGAGCCTGGTGGACGACGGTCCATGGGGTTGCAGAGAGTCAGACATGACTGAGCACAAGCGCAAGCGGTGGTGGTACAGGGTTTTGGAGAATGCAGGAGGGAATGGGAAGACTTATTATTGGAAAGGAGCTGAAGATTATTCTTTGAAACCCTGGGCAGGAGCAAAAGAAGTGAAAGGATATTAGATATATAGAGCTGTTTTGAAGTGGAGGCAAAGGCAGTAAGAGGAATTTTCAATAGATGGCTATAACCTCATTTGAGTAGGGATGAAGTTAAGGACTGAAGATGGTTCAAATAATTGTCTTTTCACTACTTACAATTATTTTTTGAAGTTCCCCAGTCCTGTTTAGTGCTTTGAAAAATATATTTATAGGAAAGGAAGGACAATTACAGAATTCTGCCAAGTGTTATAAAGCATTTTTTTTCTTTTCTTTAAAGTCTAACATGTTAAAATTAGGAAATAGAAGTAGGCTTTACATTTTTTTCTGGTATTCCATTTTAAATTATGTTTGAAGTCTACTTTTTAGTGCAGTTTTTAAGACAGCATTATTGAGGTATAATTGACTTATAATAAACTGCACATATTTAAATTAAGGGTACAATCTGATCAATTTTGATATTCATACTCTTGTGAAACCATCACAGTCCAGGTGATGCATGCCCCTTGGTAATCCCTCCGTTTTGCACCTCTTTGCCCCCACCTGCACCAAGATTGATACAGTGTATTTTCATTGTGTTCAAAATACTTTCTAATCTAATTTCCCTTTTTCTTCTTTGATCCATGGGGTTATTTAGAAGTGTGTTAGTTTCCTAATATTTGAGGATTTTTACAGAGATTTTTATTGTTTAATCCCATCTAGCCACAGAACATATTTTGCTTGACTTGAATCCTTTTAAACCCAGAGACTGGTTTTATGGCCCATAATATAGTCCATCTTCATAAATTTACAATGTATGCTTGAAAAGAATGTGTGTTTTGCTGTCATTGGGTAGAGGTTCCTTAAATGTCCGTCTCATCCATGTGGCTGATAGTATGGTTGAAGGCTTTCATATCCTCTACTGATTTTCTGTCTACGGGTTCTGTCAATTACTGAGATAGGATTTTTGAAATTTCTGACTATAGTTGTGAATTTGTCTATTTCTCATTTCAATTCTATTAGTTTTTGTTTCATACATTTTGAAGCTGTTAATTAGGTACATAAATGTATAAAATTATGTCCTCCTGATGAACTGACTCCATCATTATAAAATGGCCTTCTTTATCTCTGTTAGTTTCCTTTGCTCAGAAATCTGTGTGTGTTATGAGACAGTAAGTTTAGGACAGTTGTAGAGCTTACCACGTTTGTTTCTTGTATGTTAGGATTCTTGTTCTTTGTTGCTTGATAGCTAGTGTCTTGAAAACTGTTGTTTCATATATTTTGTATGGATTTCTTTCAGCTGTCTAGGTTATATAAGCTACAACCTAAATTTTGAGATATTTAAAAAATTATTTGTGGTGGTTCTTAAGTTTTTCTTCATCTTTGTATCAGGAATATTTAGAGGAATATGATGAAAGTTGTGGACCTTAGCCCCTCGTATCTATAGAGGCTTCCAGGTTTGAGGTTTTAATTCATCCCTTCTTAGGAATCCTGGCTTTCTAGAAAGCATTTTCAATTCTTATTGCACATTAGATTCACCTGGGAGAAATTTTGAACAAGTATCTGTGCTTCAGGCTTTTAAAATCTGAATCTTGGGTGGTGGGCCTCAGATTTTGTTTTTAAAGCTCCTAAAGTAAGTCTGATGTACAACCAAGCTTAAGAACAACTCCGTTTTAAAACAAAGTATAGCTTCCTCTCCACTTGGTTTCTCTTCTTCCAGTTATTGGCAGGGATCCTAGGGAGGGTGGGATACAAGGAGCCAGTTGCTCCTTAAACTCAGTCTGAGTAGAACGTGATGCTTGGAACAATTTATTCAACCCTCACGTTTTTTTGTCTCTGTAAACTGTATCTGGGCTTTTAACAAAGGTGTGTAAAGATAAAGTTATAATAAGAAACTTTTTCCAATTATATTTCATAAGTTTCTTTAACAAAATGCAAAATGTTAAAAAATCACGATGGTAAAAGACAGCTATATATCAATTTAAATGGACCTCAGCGCCTACGGACCTTACAAGAAATAAGGCTTTAAAAAGGCAGAAATTAGGAATTAAAAGTTTTTTAAGTATTGGGTGTTGTTAATATGATATGCTTCATGTATAGGTTTTATGCTACGTTAGATGTATATATGACTTTAGATATTGGTTATTTGTAGTGGAAAATGTACTTCATATTGACTTAGGTGGGCCACAGTGCATTTAATTGTTCTTTAAAAATGCCATGAAGCAATAAGCAAGAGAAAATAGCACAGAGCTCTCTTAACTGAGAGAGGGCTGATGTAACGTGGTCTCTATGACTCAAGATCGATTGATTTCACATTGAGTCACTTTTTGGATGTGCCAAATAATGCAGTGTGTGTGGAGGAGTCAGTTTGGAATGCCAGCTACTTTTATGCAAGGTGATTCTTTTGTGTGATTTCTTTAATGAAGGACTTGAACATCATATTATTTTGTGTATTAGGTTTTTTAGTTTCTGAATTTTCTAATGCTTCTAGAAAGTAATGGTGGATTTCTATGGGATTAAATTTTTTTGTATAAATCTAGTTTATTTTCCCCCTCATTTATTGTAATCCCTTTTCCCTCAGCTGTGAACTTCACAGAAGTAAATGAAGAAAACAAAAATGATCTCTTCAGAGAAGTGTTTTCTTCTATTGAAACCTTGGCCTTTACCTTTGGAAATATGTAAGTAGAGGACTGTCATTTCAAGAATTTAGGGCCTAAGTCTCAATGAGAGTATGTGTCATGATAATTCAGTATGTAAAGCAAAGTAAAGTATTAACCAACATAAAATACTATCACAGCTTTGGAAAAGCTATATCCTATGTTGGTTTATTGCTGTATTTGGAGGTGTTTATAGCCATTCAGACAGAGAAGGCAATGGCACCCCACTCCAGCACTCTTGCCTGGAAAATCCCATGGACGGAGGAGCCTGGTGAGCTGCAGTCCATGGGGTCACGAAGAGTTGAACACGACTGAGCGACTTCACTTTCACTTTTCACTTTCATGCACTGGAGAAGGAAATGGCAACCCACTCCAGTGTTCTTGCCTGGAGAATCCCAGGGACTGGGGAGCCTGGTGGGCTGCCGTCTATGGGGTTGCACAGAGTTGGACACGACTAAAGCGACTTAGCAGCAGCAGCAGCGGCATAGCCGTTCAGAAGCAGCATCCATTTGTGAGTGACCACTTAGTTTATGTGGATAGATTCTTAGGAGTTTATATCTAAGGCTCTTTTAATCTAGATGACATGTTGAATGTACAGCTTGTGACAGAGCAATGTAATGACTTGTGTTTTGTCTTTGTGTTTTTAATTTCTATTTCTTTTTTTTTAAACTTCCCCTGGATAGCTTGACAAACTTCCTTATGGGAGATGTAGGCAATGATTCATTATTGCGACTGCCTGTTTCTCAGGAAAGTAAGGTAGGCCAAGTTTGTATGAAAGCAAAGACTTTAATATTTTTAACTTCCTGTTTTAATAATATCTTAATCTTAATCTCAGCATTAGTCTTTGATAGTTTTTTAGTGTAGCGAGAAAAATAGCTCGGTTCATTTGAAGTATGATTATTTATGGCCAGTTTTGGGGCTGGAAATTTAGTTGTACTTTTTAAGTGGAACTATCATTTTAAAAGAACATATCTGATAATTTTATAGTGTCTTATGTAATGAATCTATATGTCGTATGATCCAAAATTTTAATCGGTAGTTCTTAGCCGTTTTTCCTTCCTGATGGTGCCGCAGGTCTTGAAGACTGGTGGAAACTTAGAAAAATGATACAAGAAGTGAAGAAGGTGTTAATCTTTTCACATGCTCTATAGTTTGTTTGTTACCATGAAACACCTAATTAACAAAACTGTAGGTCTTAATTCTCCCTAAGAGCATCCTTATAAGTATGTCAGAGAATTAGAGTTCTGATTCCTAGTTGAAGAAAAACACCTATAAAATAATAAAACATTAGGAATGTACGCAGAATATTGCTTTAAAGATTTATAGTAATTGTAGTAGTAATATTTTCATTTGAGTAATATTTTTTCACCAAATGCAAGATATTTAAACAGACTGCATTAGGGACATATGTTGATCATTTCCTGTTAAGGATTTCCAAAAAGTATTGGAATTCAGATCCAAAAGGATTTCAACACATATTTGGAAATGTGTCAAGTACTTGTTATTATGTCAAAATAACATAAGAACTACAGGTCTTTCTTAAATAATACAAAATGTGAATGACTACTTAAAGGCCATTTGTTATATGTACTACAGTATTTAGAAAAAAAAATGTGACATTCTGAAGTCATCCATTTGATGACTGAAGGAGGACAGTGTAGAAACCATATCAGAATTATGAAGTATTTCTAGATCTTTAAAATATTATGCTGTTATTTATGATTTTTCCTCAATTATATGTTTCAAGCTTGCTGCTAATTTAGGAAGTGTAATAAAACACTCTATCAGTGTAACAGGGGTCTAAACAATTTAAATTTTAGGTGTGAATCATATGTCCTATTCATGTGCTCCTGTTGTGGCCCATGTTGCTGTGCGTGAGTGTCTCATTGCAGTGGCTTCTCTTACTTCAGAGCACAGGCTCTAGGGCATGCAGGCTACAGTAGCTGTGGTACACAGGCTTATTTGTTCCACATGGCGTGTGGGATCCTCCTGGATTAGGAATCGAACCCATGTCTTCTGCATTGGCAGGTGGATTATTTACCACTGAGCCACCAAGGAAGCCCCAAACCTACATCATCTTAATCTTTAAAATAGACTTATGAAGTGGTGTTCTTATCCTCATTTTATGAAGGGGCAAGAAAACTTAAGTGAGTATAAATATGTAGCTCAGTGTCGTATAACTACTAAGTGATAGAGCTTGACTTCAAATGTAGGTTTTACATGATTCCTTTTGCATTGAATAATAAGCTCTCACAATTTTGGTAGATAACATTTTCCTGCACTGTCTGTTAAGGTAGCCGCGTGTCACATGCAGTGCATTAAATTAAAATTTTAATTCTCATTTACATTAGCCACTTTTCAAATGCCACTTTTCAAAGGTAGCTAGTAGCTACCTTATTGGACAGTGCAGCTGTGGAACATTTCCATCATCATAGAAAATTCCACACTAAGCTGTCCAAAGGACTTTGCACAACATGCTTATCATATAATAAAATGGTAAAGGATGGCTGAGAGTGTCTTTGTCTTCTGTTTAGATAGAAGTCTATTTAGATTGCTTCCAAAACTTGCTGACTAATATTTTTGAGATCTTTAGGATTTAAAATTTTGAATGGATTCATTAATGCTGTTAGTAAACAAAGAGGTTTATTCATTTTGGACCTTGAGAACTGCTGTTGTAAAAAGCTATATAGTTCTTATTAAATGTTCTGGCATTTAAACAGGCTTCTCAGGCTCTTTGAGTTCTAAATGCTTGAAATTCTTTAGTAGGAATTATCTCAGAGTAACAAGTTAGAGTGAAAAATTTTGAAGCAAAGATCTGTTATCTTCTGCTGTAATCTTAAATTTGCTTTCTTCCTTTTTTAAAGTCTTTTGAAAGCGTTTCTGTGGAATCAGTGGACTCATCCAATGAAAAAGGTAATGCTTGAGGTACTTAAAACTTTAATCAGACATTTTGCAGTTACTTTTGATAAATGTTTTGGATTACTTAATCTCCTTGCTTAATAACCAAAAGTATTTATTTTAGACATAAGATGAATAATATGTAAAGTTTTACATATAAAACTTAAGGGAAAAAAACCTACTAGAGTAGATAGTGTGATGATAGAGACTGATCAACAATTATATAGGGTTTGTAACTTGATGAATGATAGAAATATGTATTAAGATTTTAAAATGTAATTTGAAATTATTTTCAACTCAAGCCATGACCCTTTGTTTTTGAATTTGTCACATTTTTTTCAACCAGTTTTCATTGAAAAACATCTTAGGATTTTAATGCTTCTTTAAAGGTTTCATGTTATGAGCTCATATTTAATGTGTACTTACCTTGACATTTTTTTATTTTCAGGAAGTTTTTCTCCTATAGAATTAGACAGCATGCTGTTAAAAAACACTAATTCTGTAGAACTGGCTTTGTCATATGCTAAAACATGGTCAAAATATACCAAGAACATAGTCTCATGGGTTGAAAAGAAGCTGAACTTGGGTGAGTTGCCCTTTGGGGCATCTGATTAACTCTGGAACATAAGAACTAAATTCTTTGTGATTCATTTTCTACAGACTGTAAATAACGATTCCAAATTAGTAGTGCTTTCATTGTAGTGAATAAAATCATTGTCCATTTTCTCTTCTTGAAATAGGGAAGGCTTTCCTTAAAATAAATACACTTATTGAACATTGAACTGTGGACCTATCATTAGATCTGGGGACACCACGACAATGGTCTTTGCCTTTAAAAAAAGTTATACTCTAATGAGCGAAAAGAAATGCAATCAGCTAATATAGTTAAAGGAGATAAAAAACAACTATCAGATAAAATCTAGCTATCAGATCAGAAGGCAATGGAAACATATATAAGGAACTTCTTGATAGCTAATATTTTCCCAGTGTTTTACAGTTAACAAAGTGCTTTCACATCCATTTTCTGATTTAATCCTTACCAAAACCCTGGGAAGTAGGCAAGACAAAATTCTTATTCCTGTTTAACAGAAGAGGTGAATGAGACAGGGAATTTGCCTAAGGTCAGCAGATTTGCCTAAGATCATATTAGTAACTGGCAAAATACAGAATTTACCCAAAACTTGTGCTCTTTCTATTACATTATTTGCCTTTAATATGGGATGCCCATCAGATTCACCTAAATAAGGCCTTAGAAACAGATAATAATCACTCCTAGGTCCCAGTCCCCTAAAGAGGTGAGATCTATGCAAGTGTATTTTGAAAGTTTCCCAGTTGATTTTGATGAGTAATTTCAATTAAGAATCATAGCTTCATACCATGATGCAGGCTAGTATTTGTGATCACTTTTTAATTGGGGGATTACAGATAATTCTAGAGTATGGAGGAGAAAAAGTAAGTTGGACTTACCTTCTGATGCCTTCTTTGACCTTTTCAGAATTGGAGTCCACTAGAAATATTGTTAAGTTGGCAGAGGCAACTAGAACTAACATTGGATTACAGGTAAGTGGTCAGTGAACTGCTAGGGTTCTATGCCAAGTGATTACACAGCTCCTGATAATACCATGTAAAATCAGAAAATTTTGTACTTAATATAGGAAAGAACTTGAATGCTAAATAACCTTTTTATTGACAAGATAAGATCTTTTTAAACTTACAAAGATATTCATTATGAAGAAGCTAGGAAATTTACAGTTTTATATATATATGAATATTAATTATCTTGTTAGCTACTAATTTTGCTGACTAGTTTAAGAATTACTTATTAATGTTCTTCAGTATTTTTTCATATGGTCATACTTATGAATAGTCATTTTTCTGAAAAAAATTTAAACTTAAAAATTTCTTTTTTTGAAGAAAAATAATGGGGGGGTTATCTAGAACTCTAGTACATTTCTATTGGAAAATTTTCTTTTCAATTTTAAATTCTAGGAGTTTATGCCACTGCAGTCTTTATTTACCAATGCCCTTCTTAATGATATAGAGAGTAGTCACCTTTTACAGCAAACAATTGCAGCTCTCCAAGCCAACAAATTTGTGCAGGTAAAAATTTATATATACACTATACTTTTTATTTTTTTAAACAGCAGTGTACCTTTAGAAAACAGCTTTTTTCTCTCTTTTCTGTTTTTTTTTGTTGTTGTTGTTGTTTTAAAATGCCCTTGGCAGCCTCTACTTGGGAGGAAAAATGAAATGGAAAAACAAAGGAAAGAAATAAAAGAACTTTGGAAGCAGGAGCAAAATAAAATGGTTAGTATTATAATAGTTTCATCTATTTGTGAACATCTAAAAATCATGAGCAATCTGTTGGCATATATACCCTGGAAAGATGCATATCTTATCCTATAGTTTATCTAAAATGCAGTCATAACTGTCTTGCTGAATATGCTAAAGAGATTTGTACATTAGGATTTTTCTTATTTTGTATTTCATACTCTTTTTATTCTGTGTAGCTTGAAACAGAGACTGCTCTTAAAAAGGCAAAATTGTTGTGTATGCAACGTCAAGATGAATATGAAAAAGCAAAATCTTCCATGTTTCGTGCAGAAGAAGAACATCTGAGCTCAAGTAGTGGATTAGTAAAAAATCTCAATAGGCAGCTAGAAAAGAAGCGAAGGCTGGAAGAGGAGGCTCTTCAAAAAGTAATCATCTTTTTTGTTATTTATTACTATTGAATTAGCAATAATCTGCTAAGGCTTCAGTTCTCATATTTTAACCTGCATCAGGACCACCTGGAAGGCTTGTCAAAACAAACTGCTGGGCTGTATCCTCAGAATTTCTGATTTAGTAAGGTCTGGAGTTGGCCCCAGACAACTTGGATCTCAAACAAGTGCCCAGGACTGCTGCTGCTGTTGCTGCTGGGGATCCACACTTTGAGAACCATTGTGCTAAGAGATTTTTGCTTATATTTTGAATTTTGGGGTTTATTTGTGAAGGAAGTATCTTAGGTCAATCGTTTAATATTTTCTGCTTGATTGTTCAGGAGGTTCACCATTTAGGCAACTGGGTGTATATGTGTACTTATTCTAGTACCTGCTAGCAAGACTAGGCAGAAGCTTTGTATTATTAATATTTATGAAATATAATTGATAAATTCTGTAAGAAGATTATAGGAAATGGTAAATATAAATAGAAAAGTCTATTAATGGACATTTATTTTATAGACAATGTACTAATTGTAAATTATACTTAACTATTCATAGAAGTCAGGTGTCCTTGAATTGCTGACCAAAACAATATTTATCTTTAGGAATATTCTATCTAAAACATAGAATGTTTCAGAACTTTCATGCATAAGCCATTTCAATCATTTAAACTGAGCTTTACTAGAATAAGTATATTTATTTTAAAATATAGATTCAGTGAACCAGCATCACTTTTTTCTCTGATAACTCCTAAAGGTAGAAGAAGCAAATGAACTCTACAAAGTGTGTGTGACAAATGTTGAAGAAAGACGAAATGATCTAGAAAATACCAAAAGAGAAATTTTAACACAACTCCGTAAACTTGTTTTCCAGTGTGATCTTACCCTTAAAGCTGTAAGTAATTTCTTCAGTATTTTAAAGAGAAAAAGTCTGTACATCTGTAGATATACAGACTGTATAACCTCTAGAATGCTTGATGAGTTGCAATTCTTAAAGGATTTAATTTCTGAGATTATAGGAAAGTTTAGAGTTTGAAAATTGGAAAAGGAAATGGCAGCCCACTCCGGTATTCTTGCCTGGAGAATCCCAGGGATTGGGGAGCCTAGTGGGCTGCAGTCTGTGAGATTGCACAGAGTTGGACATGACTGAAGCGACTTAGCAGCAGCAGCAGAGTTTGAAAGTTGACTCTCAGTTTTTAATTCTAGTATGTGATTTGAGCTTTTTATCTATTCTCTTCTCCATGGATTGATGATTTGTTTGGTTAAAATTGAAGGGTGAGTGTTTGAAATTGCCTCTAAGCCACTCTTTCTTGGGTTGACTAACAAAATGGATTTAATCCCTGAAACTTCTATCAGTACGATGAGATCTGTTCTCCAGAATTTGAGAAAACTAAATATTGAAATTGAACCCAATGGTTTATTTGAAGACAAGGCATTCATGTATCTCTTTAAAATGGTTTTTATTAAAAATTTATGTGCAAAATACAGTGAACTTTCCATATTCACGGGTTCTTCATTAGTGGATTCAACCAACTGTGGCTTGAGAGTATTCAGGGGAAAAAAGATTTCCAGAAACTTCCAAAAAAGCAAAACTTGGATTTGTCTGCATTGGTAACTATTTACATAGCATTTAATTATATTTAATAGCTGTTTACATAGCTTTAGGTATTATAAATAATCGAGAGATGATTTAAAGTCTATAGAAGGTTATGCCTAATTTACATGCAAATACAGTGCCATTTTATATAAAGGACTTATGCATCCATGGGTTTTTGCTATCCATGAGTGGTCCTGGAAACAGTTCTCTTAGATACTGAGGGATGACTGCACTTGTTTTTGGCGTACGTTTCACAAATTTTAAAGCATATATAAATTTCTGTAATCACTACCATCACAGTTAGGACTCGAAATAATTGTATCACTCCAATAAAATTTCCTCATGGTACCCATTTATAGTCACACTCTCCACCTATCCCTTATCCCTGGCAAGTATTGATCTGTACTCCATCTCTGTAGTTTGATCTTTTCCACAGTGTCACATAAATTGAATTATAATATGTATGTTTTGAAGACTGGCTTCTTTTACTCAGCATAATGCTTTTGCGATTCATCAATGTTATGCATGTATCAATAATTCATTTCTTTGTATTGCTGATTAGTATTCCACTGTGTGAATATACCACAGTGTTTATCCATTCACCACTTGGACAATTGCAGTTTGGGGTAATAAAGAATAGAGTTACTATGAATATTCATTTACAGTTTTTGTGTGAATATAAGTTTTACATTTCTGGGGTAAACGCCTAGGAGTGAGATTACTGGGTGGTATGGTAGATGTTTAATTTTGTAAGAAATTGCCAAACAGTTTTTTAGAGTTTTTTCATTGTTATTAGCAATGTGTGAGAGTTCCAGTTGTTCTGCATCCTTCACAACACTTGTCAGTTGTTGGTTTTTATATTTTAGCTGTTCTTAGGTATGTAGTGGTAGTGATTTTGTTTTGAGAATGACTTATGATATAGAGCATCTTTTAAAGGGTAAGTTTGCAATCTCCGTTTTGCCTGTTCTTTTGGATTGAGATATTTTCTTATTGTTGAGCTTGCATATATTGTTTACCAGTTTGAAGCTTCTCTTTATTCTTTTAGCAGAGTCAGGGAACAAAAGTTTTAATTTTGATGGAATCTTACTTAACAATTTCTGCTTTATGAGTCATGCTCTTGGATGATACCTAAGAGTGCTTCATCTAACCCAAGATCTCAAAGACTTCTTTGGTTTTCTATAAAAAATTTATAGTTTGATATTGAGAAATGATCGATTTTGAGTTAATTTTTTATAAAGTGAAGTATAACTTGAAGTTCATTTTTTGCATATGGATGTTACGTGAAAATTATACTCATGGAACTTTATGTTATAGTGGTGACTGAATGTTGGCATGGAGAGGTCAGTGTCATTGAAAAATGAATTACCTAGATTTCCTGAGAGAAGGTACCAGGATTGGTGAAGCAGAAGCACGAGGGAGAGGAGAGGCAAATATGAAACCTTTATTGGGGTTTCTGAGGGAAAATCTAGGTAGGACAGGATAAGCAATATAGGATTGTCCAGTTTGGGCTTTGGGGAATAAGGATGGCCTGAAACAGGGAATAGGAATTGGTACCTGACCTGGGATGATTTTAGGGCAGGGGAAAATACTGGCTTGATGTGTGAGAGAGATGGTTGGAGTTGCATGTAAAAGACATGTGTGTCCCCCAGCTAAGAATTGGCTAGCATTCAGAGGAATAGAAGTCCCCAGTCAGCAAGTTTTTAAAGATATTAAATCATCATAAAATACAGAAAATAAAAAAGGGTGATTAATACTTGTTTGCTTGTTCTGATACCATTTGTTGAAGACATTGTAGCATCACCATTGAATCATCACCATTGAATTGCTTTTGCATCTTTGTCAAAACTCAATTGACCATATTTTTATAGTTCTATTTCTAGATTTTTTATTTTGTTCTGTGGATATATAATACATATGTATCTATCCTTTTGTCAGAACACTACTATATTGATTACTGGTATTGTCTAGCAAAGTCTTAAAATCAGGTACTATAAGTCTTCCAATTTTATTCTTTTCAGAATTGTTTTGAGTATTTAAGATCCTTTAACATTTATAAAAATGTTAGAATCAGTGTGTCTGTGTCTACAAAAAAAAAAAAATCTTGCTAACATTTGAATTGGAATTACATTAAATTCAGCTTAGGGAGAATTGACTATGTAGGTATCATCCTAACTATAAATAGAGTTCTCCAATCCATGAACACAGTATGTGTCTTCATTTATTTAGGGCTATGTTACTTTTAATCAGCACTTTGTAGTTTTTAACATTTCTTTCCCATGTTTTGTTAAATTTAAACCTCTGTATGTATGTATGTATTTATTTGGGGGGTTCATTGTGTCTGATATAAATAAATACATACACGATATTTGTGTACATGTGTATATGTATCTATGCATACACACATGCTTATTTAATTTCAAATTAAGTTGTTCATTGTTAATGTTGAAAAATACGAGTTATTTTCATATCTTGATCTTGTATTTTGCAACCATGCTAAACTCACTTATTACTTTTAGGAGCTTTTTTTTTAGCAGAATCATAGGGTTTTCTTACATAAAAAATCACATTTTCTGCAAATAGGGACAGTTTTCTTTCTTTCCAAACTCTGTTCCTTTTTTTTTTTTTTCTTATTACACTGGCTAGATATTAAAATTGATTGTTGAATAGAAGTGGTGAGATAAGACATCTTTGTCTTAATCTTAGGAAGAAAGCACTTAGTCTCTCACCATTAAACATGATAGCTGTAGGGTTTTTAAAAATATTTGTTTTTAATTAATTTATTTGGCTGCGCAGGGTCCTAGTTGCAGCATGAGGGATCCTCAGTCTTTGTTGTGGTGTGGTGGTGTTCAGTTGCTAAGTCATGTCTGACTGTGACCCCATGGACTGCAGCACGCCAGGCTTCCCTGTCTTTCACTGTCTCCCACAGTTTGTTCAAATTCATGTCCATTAAGTCAGTGAGGCTGTCTAACCATCTCATCTTCTGCCGCCCTCTTCTCCTTATGCCTTCAGTCATGAGGTATCTTTAGCTGTGGCGTGTGAACTCTTAGTTGCGGCAGGTGGGAAATGGTTCCCCGACCAGGGAGCAGACCCAGGCCCCCTGCATTGGCAATGCAGAGTCTTAGCCACTGGGCCACCAGAGAAGTCCCTGTAAGGTTTGTTATTTTTTGAAGATACATTTTATCATGTTAAAGAATTTCTAGTTTTTTCTAATTGTTGAGAATTTTGTCATAAAAATATTGGGTTTTTGTCATATGATTTTTGTTTTTTTGCATCACTAGATGTGATAATAGAGTTTTTCTTCTTCAGTCTGTTAATATGATGAGTTGCTTCATAATACTAACATTGATATTTAAGTGTTGATCCACCCTTGCATTCTTGGGATAAGCCACTCTTGTTTGTGACACATTGTTCCTTTTATAAATTGCTGGATTCAATTTGCTGATATTTTGTTGAATATTTTTTTCTTCTCTGTTTATGAAAGATATTGGTATTATGTTTTTGTTTACTTTTCATGTTCTTATACTGCCTTTATCTGATTTTGGAATCAGGGTAATTCTGACCTCGTAAAATAAGTTGGGAAGTGTTGCTTCCTATTTTATTTTCTGGAAGAGATTGTATAGAATTGGTATTGTTTCTTTAAATGTTTTGTGGCATTTCCTGGTGAAAGCAGTTGGCTTGGAGTTTTCATTTTTTTGGAAAATCTTTCCCTGTGTATTCAGTTTCTTTTGATATAGGCCTGTTTGAATTAGTTCTTTTTATGTGAACTTTGGTAGTTTGCGGAATTAGTTCCACCCTTTCATCTAAGTTATTGTGTTTATGTGCATAGTGTTGTTTATAACTCTTAACCTCTCAGTGTCTCATTGAGCTGTAGTGATATCCTCTCTTTCCTCCCTGATGTTGGTAATTTGTGCCTTCTCTTTCACTTCCTTTCTCTTTGGTTAGTCTGGCTAGAGGTTTATAAATTTTGTTGATCTTTTCTGAGAGACAGCTTTTGATTTCATTGGTTTTTCTCTACTTTTCTTTTTAAATTTTTTTTCTGCTTTTTATTGTTCCTTTCTGCTTACTTTAGGTTTATTTTGCTTTTCCTTTTAGTTTCTTAAAGGTAGAAACTTAGATTGTTCATCAAGACCTCTCTACTTTTTTAATATGAATAGTTGATGATTTTAATTTCTCTCTAAGCACTGCTTATCTACATCCCACAAATTTTGAATTTGGATTTTCATTTTTATACAATTCAAAATATTTTCTAATTTTCCTCAACACTTTGATTTTACCTGTGGATATTGTAGAAGCTTGTTTAATTTCTAATTATTTGAGGATTTTCTGGAAATTTTCCTGATACTGATTTCTAGTTTAATTCTGTTATAGTGAAACAAATACTTTATATGATTTTAATTTTCCTATATTTGTTATGATTTGCTTTATGACGCAGGATATGGTTTATCTTGGTACTGTTCATGTGTTCACTTGAAAGAATGTATATTCTGCTGTGGTTGGCTGGAGTAACCTATAAATGTAGACTAGTTCCTCTTGGTTTATGATATTTATTTCTTCCATATCCTTGACGATTTACTTTTTGTTTCTGTCAATTACTGAGAAAGCAATTTTGACGTTTTTAGCATACTATATATTTTTAATTCTGTCAGTTTTTCCTTTATATATTTTGAATGTCTCAATTGCTTATATACATTAATGATTATTATATATTCTTGGTGAATTGATCCTTTTATCTTTATGAAATGTGTCTTTTTATCCTGGTAATTTTCCTTGCCTTTTACTCTACATTATTTAATATTGATAGAAGTAGTTAAGGTTTCTTTTGAGCATTTTTAGCATGGTATATCTTTTTCCATTCTTTTACTTTTAACTTAATCATGTATTTTAAGTGAAGTTATTATATAGCATAGTGTTCAGTGTTGATTTTTTTAAAATCTATTTTGATAATCTCCATCTTTTGAGTGGAATGGTTAGACCATTTATATTTAATGTAAATATATGTGCAAATTTAGGCCTACTACTTTTTGTTTTCTGTTTGTACCTTATGTTTCCCTTCATCTGTTTCTCTTTTGATGCCTTTTTTGTATAAATCAATAATTTTTTAGAATTACATTTTAATTGATCTATTTAATTTATTTATTAAAGACTTAATGTTTTATTTATATATTAGAATTATATTTTAGTTTATCTAAAATGATTGTCTAAAGTTTAATTTATTGTATATATTTTAATATATCTATTGGGTCTTTGATTATGTCTGTTCATTTGTATAGTGTTTTTTCTTTAAATGGCTGCACTAAGACTCTAATGGCTGCATTTTTCAGTTTACTTTGAACTAATATTTTACCAAGTTCAAATGGAATGTAAGAACTATACCACCATATAAGTTCCTTTATTCATTTTTAGTTGTAGTTGATATGTATCTTACATCTGCATACATTGAAAACTTCACCAGACAAACTTACAGTTTTGGTTTTCGAAAGTCTCATATTTTAGAGAGTTTAAGAGAATAAAACTAGTCTTTAAATGTATCCAGATATTTACCATTTCTGTTATTATTCTTTCACTCTGAGTTTCCGTCTTCTCTCCCATATAATTTCTTTTGTCCAAAGAACTTCTTTTACCATTTCTTTTATAGTTGGTCTCCTGGTGATGAATTCTCTTGGTTGTCTTTCATCTTAGAATGTCTATTTCATCTTCATGCATGAAGGATATTTTCACTGAATTTAGAATTCAGTTCTTTTAACACTTTATTTATAAAAATGTTATTCCACTGCCTCTGGCATCCAGAGTTTCTATGCATAGTCATTTGAATCATTGTTTCCCTAATATGAAGCGTGTTGTTTTTCTTTGGCTGCTTGCAAAAATTTTTCTTGGTCTTTGGGCTTCAGCAAAGGCCTCAGCTTTTGTTGAGTTTCTCCTGTTCTTGGATCTACAGATTTAACTCTTTCAATGTGTAAGAAGTATTTGGCTCTTTTTCCTTCAGATTTTTTTTTTTTGTAACAGTCCCTCATCTTCCTCTAAGACCCTAAAGACTCAAATGACAGACCTTTTGTTATTATTCCACAAGAATGTAGGACCTTTTTTCCCCCAATCTTTTTTTCTCCTGATTGTTTATGTTGTTCTACTGATCTTTTTTCAAGCTCACTGACTTTTTTTGTTGTTATCTCCAATTTCCGTACAGTCAGTCCACTGATTTTTTTGTTTTGGATATTTTTTTAGTAGTAAAATCTCCTTTTGTTTCTTTTTTATATCTTCAAATTCTCTGCTGAGACTTAAGTCTTTCCACATTTTAATATTGTTGGCCCTTATTTCTTGAAATCTAATAATATCTGCTTTAAAGTCTATGATAATTCAAATAGCTGAGTCATCTCGGTGTTGGTATCTGTTTGTCTTTTTTCTTATGAGTTGTTGAGATTGTCCCAGTTCTTTGTGTGACAAGTAATTTTGGATGATATCTTAGGCATTTTCAGTATTACCTTATATGACTCTGGGTTTTCTTTATAACCTGTATTGGATGTTGATTCTTAAAAAATTTAGCAGGCTTTTGATCCAGCTAGGTTCACTCTTCAACTAAGGACTCCCTTCTAGGCCTTCTGGCTGGGAAACTGAAGTTAACCTAGTCTGCTGCTTTGAGAGCTGAGTTGGGGAAGGATAAAGAGAAAGAAACAACAGGAATTTCAGACTCCTCACTCCTCAGACTACAGTTATAGAAAAGAATTCCCCTTAGTTTTAGACGTGTGTTCTGCTGCTACTGCCATCACTCACACTGCCAGAGAACTTCATCTTAGGGCTTGGGGCAAGAGAGAAAACAAACATACAAAAGAAACAAGAGAATTTCCCCAACTCTTTCAGTCACATATATTTGAGTAGGAGTAGTGTACTGACTGGGAAATACAAGCAGGAAAAAAATAACAGGAAGCATGCCACGGATTGGTCATAACTTAATTTGTAGTTTATTTCCACAATCTACTTGCTACCATTTACTTTTCAGAGCCTTCAGATAGCTAATCCGTGCATTCTGTCCAGGGTTTTTAGGGAAATTGAGTGAGAGCCTTTGGAAGTGAGCTTATTCCATTTGAATCACAAACCTTCCTTAAAATATTTCTGGGTGTTTAAAATTGTATCTCATTTATTTATAAAATTCTGATTGATTAATATGTGGTTAATTTACAGTCAATTTTAATAAAAATATTGAAAAGAATTACAAAATCCCAAGATTCAAAATTCCTGTGTAAGTTATTTAAGCCAACTTTTTACCTTTTACAAGTCCTTTTACCTCAAACAATAGCTAATGATAATTAAGATTATGTGTTTGCCAGTGTATTGTGAATGAAGCTGTTTGTCTTCATTAACTCATTTAATTTTCACAAAATCATGTTGGGTAACTATAATTGTTTTAAGCTCCATTTTACTGATGGAGTAAAGTTTAGAAAATCTTTCTTCTCCAAGTGTTTTCCTTATACCAGTCACATTCTTGTTACTTTGGAAGTCTATAAGGAATACAGAATTTTGGGTTTCAGTGTAAACTTTTGATATCAGAATCTGTATTTTGAATAGGATCCCCTACAAGATTTATTGCACATTAACTTTTTTGGAAACAAATGTTTAATGTAGTTATAAACAACTTAATATCAAAGTCACCCAGCTATAAGTTGGAAAGCCAGACTTGAAGAATGACTTCAGAGCTGGTGCTTCTAAATACTGTGCTATCTTGCTGTGAATGATTACCCAGCCTGGATTTGAACAACTCTGGAATTAGTATGACGTGTATATTGAGCTTTAAAAAAAATCTGTTTTATTGTAGACCTTTCAAGTTGTGCTATATTGATATAATCCCTCTTCCACAAGATAGTACTTTAAATATCTCTCCCTGGATTTTTTTTCAGACTGCTGAAATCTGACTACTTCATATAACAGATTTGAGTTCTCTCATGAGCTTAATCTTGTTTGTCTGCCTCCATCTAAAAAAGTGATGCTGTTTGGTGATCCAACAATTATAATTTCTTTTAATTTGATGTGATATAAACAAGAAGTTACCTAATTTTGTTGGAGAAGGAAATGGCAACCCATTCCAGTGTTCTTGCCTGGAGAATCCCATGGAGCCTGGCAGGCTGCAATCCATGGGGTTGTGAGAGTGGGACATGACTGAGCAACTAAGCACACAATTTTGTATATAACATTTGTATTTGTTAATGCCTGTTGTTCAGTTGCTAAGTTATGCCCAGCTCTTTGTGACCCCACTGACTGTAAATGCCAGCCTCTTCTGTCCTCCAGTGTCTCTTGGAGTTTGCTCAAATTCATGTCCATTGAATTGGTGATGCTGTCTAACCATCTCATCCTCTGTTGCACCCTTCTCTTTCACCTTTAATCTTTCTCAGCATCAGGGTCTTTTCCAGTGAGCCACCTCTTTGCGTTAGGTGGCCAGAATTTTGGAGCTTCAGCTTCAGCATCAGGTCTTCCAATGAATATTCAGAGTTGATTTCCTTTAGGATTGACTGGTTTGATCTCCTTGGAGTCCAAGGGACTCAGTAGGGTCTCTTCTCTAGCACCACACTTGGAAAGTATCAGTTCTTCGGCACTCAGCCTTTTTTCTTTATTGTCCTACTCTCAACATCCATACTTGACTACTGGAAAAACCATAGCTTTGACTATATGGACCTTTGTCAGCATAGTGATGTCTCTGCTTTTTAATATGCTGTCTAGGTTTCTCATAGCTTTTCTTCCAAGGAGCAAGCGTCTTTTAATTTCATGCCTGCAGTCACCATCTGCAGTGATTTTGGAGCCTAAGAAAAGTAAAATCTGTCACTGTTTCCACTTTTTTTCCCTTCTATTTGCCATGAAGTGTTGGGACCAAATGCCATGCTCTTAGTTTTCTAAATGTTGACTTTCAAGCCAGCTTTTTCACTTTCCTCTTTCACCCTCATCAAGAAGCTCTTTAGTTCCTCTTCACTTTGTGCCATTAGAGTCGTATCATATGCATGATGATACCACTACTGTTATTGCCTACTATTTATTTAAAAGAAATATACAACAGATACCCTCTCTCAAGGAGTTTTAGCATTTATCTAGGGAGAGAGAATTAATACATCTGAAAAATTATAGAGCAGTACTTATCTGCGTATGAAGTAGACTTTGAGGTACAAGTTCCCCAAACTTGAACAAATACACAACTCTTGAAAATCACTACAGCGTATAATGTATAGTCTGTTTATGGGAAGTTTCTCCCTATAGATATTTGTGAGCAGAATTTCTTATTAGCTGGAGTTCTGAACCAGTTTAATCAGTTTTACTCCTTCTCTATGACATTATTCACATGCAGATCTAAGCAGATAGCAAATCCAGCATTCAGTTCTTGAATGTAGGTGCTTTTCCCCCAAGGTAAGAGCCATAATTTTCTCAGATTTCTTTGTTTTCTTCTCTATCAAAGAAGAATTGGGGGATTTTTGGTGACTATTTTGTATCACCATCTCGCAAATTGTTTTCAAAAGAATTTTGTTCTCACTCTAGGATCTGTTATTATTACGTCTATCATTGAAAATAAAACAAAGTCATCTGAAATATAAAGATGCTGGACACTCGGTTATATTCACTCACTATCTTAAGGAAGATACATAAATCAGTCCCAGCAAAATTATAAGTTACATCATAAACATCAAGAATTATTCTGTATTGAATTAGGAAGTATTGAAGGATATGGGATGTAGATCATAATTACATTACTAGGGCATTTCCAGGAGGTCGAGTGGCTAGGACTTCGTGCTTTCATCAAGGAGGGAAGTGAGTTCAATCCCTGGTCTAGGAACTAAGATCCTGGAATGCATGTGTCTCGGCCCAAAAAAATTGCATTACTGAGTGAGAACAAGGAGAAATGACCAAACCAATTACCAAAGGCCTAATTAAATTAACAGACTTTGAAGGATGGGAAACATTAGCACAAGAGGTTTTCCTTTCCTTTGAAAGGACATTCATGAAAAATTTATCTTTTTAAAAAATGTAGGACAGAAATATTGAACAAAAATTTTTAGATTATTGCTAATGTATATGAGAGAAACTTTTCCCATTGATTGGAAATTATGAAATACTCTATTTCAGCAACTGTCAGAAAAATTTGTGCTAATCTGTGTGCCAGTGGAGTAAGTAAAGATTAAATATAGATGATGAAAGCTGGGCATAGAGTTGAAAATCCTCTGTTCTTGAGTGAGCAGTAACAGAAAACATGCAGGATTTCAATATGACCTTGACTGATAACACTTGCTACTACTATTCATTTGGTCATTTACCCTTTATGAAGCACTTAGGCCACTGTGCTATTATTCATTAGGGACCTAGAAGAAAAGGATGAAGTCCCAGACCCAGGACGGGATTGGGGGACAAAAAGATCTTAGGGACATGATGATTTTTGAAGTACCTATGAGCCACCCCAGTAAAGATTCCCAGCAAGTCCTGCAGGATCTACCCCATGGGGACCTCAATCTTCAGCATTTCTGTTAGGTGAGGGAGAAGACTGAATAATTTAGGGGAAAGATATTTTAAGATTGGACTTCCAGTACATATAAGGCTTTATTTATAAGTACCTGTAGACAAACATTGGAGAAGGCAATGGCAACCCATTCCAGTACTCTTGCCTGGAAAATCCCATGGATGGAGGAGCCTGGTAGGCTGGGTATAGTCCATGGGGTCGCTAAGAGTCCGACATGACTGAGCGACTTCACTTTCACTTTTCACTTTGATGCATTGGAGAAGGAAATGGCAACCCACCCCAGTGTTCTTGCCTAGAGAATCCCAGGGATGGCGGAGCCTGGTGGGCTGCCGTCTATGGGGTCGCACAGAGTCGGACATGACTGAAGCGACTTAGCAGCAGCAGCAGCAGCAGCATAGACAAACATTAAGCGGATGAGTTGATTGATTATGCCTGTGTATTCATTTGACTTTTTAATTAGTGTTTCTAACTAGATTCATAAAGTTTATTAAAAAGTATTAAAAGTGGACATACAATTACCTTTAGGATCAAGAGAGTTCAGTTCAGTTTAGCATTAACCAGAGAATTCCCAATTATAGCTAATTGTTGGACTTAAACTTTACCATCCACAATTTGAATTTCCTATGTTACTTGAAGGAGGAACAAGTGATTCTATTATGTGCACTTTTCAAACACTATTTATGCTGACTCTTAGTTATCCTTGGAGAATGCCTATCTACCTTGGAAAGGACTTAGGCTAATCAAAAGTTCAACATATCATCTGGTAATCAAAAGAGATGAAGAGGAAACATGGCAGTCTTTGAAATAACATTAAGCTGATCGAAATTTGGCATTCATTCACATTTCCCACACAGAAGTGGGAGTGGCATTTAGAAAAGTCAGATCATGTTACAAATCCTGTGCTGTGCTGTATGTTGTACTTAGTCGCTCAGTCGTGTCTGACTCTTTGCAACCCCATGGACTGCAGCCTTCCAGGCTCCTCTGACCTTGGGGATTCTCCAGGCAAGAATACTGGAGTGGCTTGCCATACCCTCCTCCAGGGGATCTTCCCAACCCAGGGATCAAACCCAGGTCTCCCACACTGCATAGATTCTTTACCGACCAAGTCACCAGGGAACCCTCCACTTGCTTCCTGTTGTACCTTACCTTGGTTTAGATGGCGTCTTCCCTGTTTGGCTTTATCTCAAACTGAAACGCCACACTGACCTTTCATCTGTTTCTTGCGCATGACAGGTTCTTTCTTACTCACTTTTGCCCTAGGGTCTTTGCACTATCTCTTCTGTTTGTATTGGTTTTCTCCCTGGAACTTCTCACTGGTTCTTTGTTATATCAGGTCTCAGTTCAGACATTACCTCCTCAGAGAGTCCCTTCACCAAACTGTCATATCAAAAGTACCCTTTTGCAAACACATACCTGGTCATATTCTATAACCTGACAATGTTATATCATGTTTGTAGCAGTTTTCAGTACCAGAAATTATCCTACTTAATTTGTCTTCTGTCTTCAACCCCCACCCTCAGGAAAATGCAAACTCATATGAGGACTGGGATTTCATCTATTTATTTGCTGTAATATACCCAAAACTTTGATTTTTATGAACTTGAGAGTAGTTAATTCATGTACAGTTCTCGGGATGGACCTGGCATATTGTAAACACTCTGTCTGCTTATTTTTGTTGTTGTTCCTGTAAGTGGCAGTAGTGACAGTAGGCATGTTAGGCATTTGTAGAAATTCAATGGAATAATTATTTTGAATAGATTCAAGATAGTACCTAATTATAAAAACTGAGTGCTGTAGGACACATTATAAGTATAAAGTATTTCTATTTTTATAGGATTGAAGAAGTGAAACTGAAAATAATAGTGCTCTGATTGGAATTTTTGCTCCATGTTTTTCAGTGTAGACAGTTACGGTCAGACCATCAGAGTACAGAGCTGGGATCATCAGAAACACATCCATCTCCTAAAATTGTGAACCTGTAGGGACATGGGTTGTGTTTTTAAACCTTTCAGATTAAAGCCAGCTTTGCTGGAAGTGATTGCTCCTAGATACTTCATTAAAACTACTTTCCATGCCCCTCCCTCAATTTAGTCCTTGTACAAAGTCAGGTGACATAGTGTGCTCACGATGATATTCACTGTCGAATTCTTCACTGTGTGGCCTTTTTCTTGGTACTGTTACTTGAAATAAATGTGTATGTACATAGCATTCTCTGTAGCATGACTCTTTTACCTTTTTGTTTTGTTTTGTTTGTGACCATAGGTAACAGTTAACCTCTTCCAGATGCAGCAGCTGCAGGCTGCCTCCCTCTCAAGCAACTTACAATCTCTCTGTGATAGTGCCAAACTCTACGACCCAGGCCAAGAGTACAGTGAGTTTGTCAGGGCCACAAATTCAGCTGAAGAGGAGAAAGTTGATGGGTGAGAACATATAGAAGAAATTATTTCTAGATATAAAATCTTTATTGCCGAGTTTTCTATCTTGTGTCAGGTGGTGTCGTTTCTAACACTGACAGCATTGACTGTAAAACTTTCTGAATTTTTAAAATATTTAAGATGTAATTGACTTAGAGTAAAGCTTTCCATTTTGACACAGAGCTCAGTTATTTGAGATTTAGAAATCCACTATACTTGAAAAGTTTAACCATGCTATGAATAATTCACTATATTTTTGCTCCTCTTTTTCAAGTTTCAACTGTAATAAATAAAAATGATTAATAAGTTTTATTCACATATCTTTTAAGAAGTTCAACTATATGTTTCTTAATATTTAGTTTAATTACTCTGTTCATTAAATTAACAAATATTTCTGAAAATAAAGTGGGCTGATTATTTGTCATTTTTCTGTATGAAGAGTTGTATTTGGGTTTTCTTAGGAATGTAAATAAACAATTAAGCAGTCCTCCCATTTCTGGATACGGACCTTCTGACTCTTTAGAAGACGTTGTACGCCTTCCTGACAGCTCTAATAAGATTGAAGAGGACAGATGCTCTAACAGTGCAGACATAACAGGTAGTTTTTCACACTAAAAAGAGAACTAATTCATGACAGCTAAAATTGTTTAAATGTGATCATTAAATGAGTTGAAGGTCTGGAAGTTAAAAATCAGGCCTTGAGGTATAACCTTATGAAGCTTTATTCATAGTTGTGAGCACTGCGCCTGTCAGCTGTCACACTGTTAGAGAAGTTTGACTTGTCTCATTTTAAATAATGTCAGTATTTTGCCTTATGAAATTCATCTGTAGCCAAGTTTGACTGTAAATATTCTTTTCTTAAAGGTCCATCTTTTCTAAGGTCATGGACATTTGGAATGTTTAGTGATTCTGAGAGCACTGGAGGAAGCAGTGAATCCAGATCTCTGGATTCTGAATCTATAAGTCCAGGTATATAAGTATTAAGTCTAGAGTGAAAATTCAATGAAAGATGAAAATATTCCTTTTGGGGGATATCTTAGCTACTTTATTTTCCTTTTTCTTTTTTTTAATTGAAGTATAGTTAATTTGCAATATTGTATTAGTTTTAAATGTCCAGCAAAGTGAATAGGTTATACATATATTTAGGTATATATCTATATACTTTTTGGATTCCTTTCCATTATAGTTTATTACAAGATACTGAATATAGTTCATTGTGCTATACAGTAAATTCTTATTTATAACTATCTTATTTTTATAATGAATTGTCTCATAGAGAGAAGTATGTATATGTACAGTTTAAATAAAAATCATAGAACAAACCCATATATATTCAACACCTAGCCTAACAAAACATTATATTAGAAGGCCCCTGTGTGTACTTCCTTGATAACCTTGCCTTGTCACTCACCAAATGAACCATCATCCTGAATTTTGTTTATCTTTCCCTGGCTACTTTAAATATTTTAGTACTCATGTAGTTGAGCTTTGCCCTCTTTGGAATATTAGGCAGACAAAATCATATTGTTCTTTTGTGACCTCTTTTATGAATTTTGAGATTCCTATTGATGTGTGAGAAACTGTCTTTTACTTTATGCTATATGCTGTATAGTTTTCCATTCTGTGGACATAATTTATTATCTGTCTTTTGGGTTGTTTTGTAGTTAATCACTGGGTAACGAGCCATAAAATGAATACCAATTCTTGTGCCTGTGATAACTTACTCATTTTTTATAAATGTGCTTCAAGGTACTTTGATAAAGAGAATCTCATCCTCTTTAGAGAGGCAGAGTAGATGTTTTGAATTCTCCCTTAATGGCTTCAAAGAGAATGACTTGTAATACAGCTAGCAAGAGAAGAATGGGTCATTTGAACCCTTGAGATTATTTCTTTCCATGTTCTTTCTCCTTCACTCTTCTACCAAAGACTGCTCCAATCCTGTTCTTCGTGGCTAAGTTTCTTTCTCCTAGGATCTTGGCATTCCAGGAGATATGTTATAGGATTTAACCTTCCTCAAAATCAAAGACTAATGACTTTTCTTTTCGTGTTCTACACAATTCAGAAATTTTATTCCTGTAAATATATCTTTGACTTTAAAGTTAGAAATGACTTCCATGCAGCACTGAGGTTTACAGGCAGGTTGTTGCCAACTAGCTTGAGGCCTACTTTAAAGTTATTGCTGTTCAGGAACACTTTGGAGATGTGAGCCTATTTAACTGAATATTTATAATTAGCTTTATAAAAACAGGTTCTAGCAATTCCCATAAATTTAGACTCAGTCTAGAGCACAATTATTCCTAAATTATTTGGAATCCTGTAAGACTTCATGTGATAAAGATGAAAACTTAGAACCTGGTCACATGATAAATGGGTAAAGACCCAAGGATGCATAGCCTTGTGACAGCCATCCTCAGACACTGGTAGTGGAAAGGGATGAGAGTCAGAGTGCTTTGTAAGAAGACATGTGACCGGGGCTGGGATTTATAAGTGGTAGGTTTCTGCTCAGTAATGAAAGGAAGTCATTTTACAATTGTTGCTGCTGCTGCTTAGTTACTAAGTCATGTCGGAGTCTTTGCCATCCCATGAATTGTGTGTTTCCCACCAGGTTCCTCTGTCCATGGGATTTATCAGGCAAGAATACTGAAGTGGGTTGCCATTCCCTACTTCAGGGTATCTTCCAGGCATCAAAACTCTATCTCCTGCTTGGCAGGGGGATTCTTTACCACTGAGCCACCTTGGAAGCCCTTGTTTTACAGTTATAATAGTTTTTAAATGAACATACGGCTTCATGATCTCTTAGTCATTTGGGGACACATTCAAAACAAAAACTAGATGACCACCTTTTAAGCATAGTTTGAAGAGGGGAAGGAATCTTTTGAGAGAGAGGAAGTGGTTTAAATAATTAGTGAAGTACTTTCTAACTCTGAACTGAAGACTCTCTTAAAGCCTTGAGTTAAATGTAAACTTCCACTTAGAGACAGCCCTGTTTGTAGGATCAGCACAGAGCAAATAAACCTCATTACCTGGTTGGGCTGCTTCCACACATGCTTTGAGACAACTGACAGAGTCCTTGGCTGACAACTTATGTCATGAACTCTTAGCTCCTGGCCAGGATCGTTGCTCCTGGTTCCCAGGCTCCTGTCTTACTAGCAACATAAATGTGATGGTACTGTTATATTGCTGTGTTTGTAGATTTTTGTATATTTTATTATAGAAAGCTTTAGGGTACACTTATTTCTTTATCACTTAATTCAACAAGCAAGTAATGACAGCTTTACTGTTCTGCCAGCTATTCCATCAGATATTAGATATAAGGCTTGAGTAGAAAATACTCTTTATTCTTGTAGAGTTTATAATCTCTAACACTATCAGAAGTTGACAGTTGAGGTCTCATTGGAATGTGTGATCCTCAGTTTATTTTAGATTTATTTGGAAAAGTCAGATTTGGCTCATTCTCTTTTGTTCCCAGTAGTAAGTATTAGGATCCTGTGTATCCACAGTCTGAATGGAAGCAATGTTGATATTGTAACTAATAAAATAGCATGACTTGTGTTATTCAAAAAATGCTGTCATTACCCATTTCTTAAACTCTCAGTGAATTTTCTTTTAGGAGACTTTCATCGAAAACTTCCACGAACTCCATCCAGTGGCACCATGTCTTCTGCAGACGATCTGGATGAAAGAGAGCCACCCTCCCCTTCAGAAGCTGGTATTACTCTCACCTGAATCACATTTCCACTAAACTAGCTGAATCAGTAACACTGCATGATATTAGGAAGAAATAGTATGGTTTAAAGAATTACTTTACTGTGTATTAAACAAAAGGCATTATATTGACTAGATATATCCCAACCAATTATTTATAAGTATGGGTTCATAGTGTATTAATCAAATGTTACAAATAAAAATATAAGAATAAGGAAAACTACTAGAGCTAAAATGTATTGTTGTGATGCTCAAATAGGCTAGATATTTTTTAAAATATATATTTATTTATTTTTGGCTGCATTGGGTCTTAGTTGTGGTACGTAGGCTTGGTAGTTGCCCCACAGCATGTGGGATCTTAGTTCTCCCAACCAAGGATCAAACCTGCGTCCCCTGCATTGGAACACAGATTCTTAATCATTGGACCACCAGAGAAGTCCAATAGGCTAGATATTTTTATCTTTCAGAAACTTTGTAGTGACTTAATTGTTCAGAGTGTACAGAAGAAATTCTGTTTCTGAGAATTTCTATATGAGAAAATCCTCTTCAAAAGAAAGTGTAAGAAGCTAGGCAGGAAAAGTAAATAAAATACATGTACTTCTTGAGGGCAGGAAAGACTATGGATACTGAAGGACATAAAAGATCAGTCAGTTACATTAATGGCTTCACTTGAGACCTCCAGATACTTGTTTTGGCATCATTTTCTAAAGCAATATAGAATATCTGACCTCTGGTAGGATATTTATCGGATCAGATCAGTCACTCAGTCATGTCCGACTCTTTGCGACCCCATGAATCGCAGCACGCCAGGCCTCCCTGTCCAGCACCAACTCCCGGAGTTCACTCAGACTCACATCCATCGAGTCAGTGATGCCATCCAGCCATCTCATCCTCTGTCGTCCCCTTCTCCTCCTGCCCCCAATCCCTCCCAGCATCAGAGTCTTTTCCAGTGAGTCAACTCTTCCCATGAGGTGGCCAAAGTACTGGAGTTTCAGCTTTAGCATCATTCCTTCCAAAGAAATCCCAGGGCTGATCTCCTTCAGAATGGACTGGTTGGATCTCCTTGCAGTCCAAGGGACTCTCAAGAGTCTTCTCCAACACCACAGTTCAAAAGCATCAATTCTTCAGCGCTCAGCCTTCTTCACAGTCCAACTCTCACATCCATACATGACCACAGGAAAAACCATAGCCAGCCTTGACTAGACGAACCTTTGTTGGCAAAGTAATGTTTCTGCTTTTGAATATGCTATCTAGATTGGTCATAACTTTCCTTCCAAGGAGTAAGCGTCTTTTAATTTCATGGCTGCAGTCACCATCTGCAGTGATTTTGGAGCCCAGAAAAATAAAGTCTGACACTGTTTCCACTGTTTCCCCATCTATTTCCCATGAAGTGATGGGACCGGATGCCATGACCTTCGTTTTCTGAATGTTGAGCTTTAAGCCAACTTTTTCACTCTCCACTTTCACTTTCATCAAGAGGCTTTTGAGTTCCTCTTCACTTTCTGCCGTAAGGGTGGTGTCATCTGCATATCTGAGGTTATTGATATTTCTTCCGGCAATCTTGATTCCAGTTTGTGTTTCTTACAGTCCAGCGTTTCTCATGATGTACTCTGCATATAAGTTAAATAAACTGGGTGACAATATACAGCCTTGACGAACTCCTTTTCCTATTTGGAACCAGTCTATTGTTCCATGTCCAGTTCTAACTGTTGCTTCCTGACCTGCATACAGATTTCTCAAGAGGCAGATCAGGTGGTCTGGTATTCCCATCTCTTTCAGAATTTTCCACAGTTTATTGTGATCCACACAGTCAAAGGCTTTGGCAGAGTCAATAAAGCAGAAATAGATGTTTTTCTGGAACTCTCTTGCTTTTTCCATGATCCAGCGGATGTTGGCAATTTGATCTCTGGTGCCTCTGCGTTTTCTAAAACCAGCTTGAACATCAGGAAGTTCATGGTTCACATACTGCTGAAGCCTGGCTTGGAGAATTTTGAGCATTACTTTACTAGCGTGTGAGATGAGTGCAATTGTGCGGCAGTTTGAGCATTCTTTGGCATTGCCTTTCTTTGGGATTGGAATGAAAACTGACCTTTTCCAGTCCTGTGGCCACTGCTGAGTTTTCCAAATGTGCTGGCATATTGAGTGCAGCACTTTCACAGCATCATCTTTCAGGATTTGGAATAGCTCAACTGGAATTCCATCACCTGTAATTTCGTAATAAATCAAGAATAGCGTTATCTTTAATGCAAATAATCCTGACACACTAAACTCGTAGAGCTAGTTTTCTTCCAAACTTTATAAGGTCCTTCTCCAAGAATGTAATGGCTCCTGTGAAATGAAGATCATGTTAAACTGTAAATTTTATAATTCTGGAAACCTTGTGCCATGATATTTTAGAAGTATGTTATTGGTTTGATGATGATTTTTACTCATAGCTTAAATGTTTGATGAATGTGTACCTGATAAGGGATCTGTACATTGGATGCTTATTTTGATGTTACAGACTAAAAGTCATAACTTTTTGTAATCTTATTTAAAAATCTTTTAAAGTGTAGTATCATGTGGTATAATTTTTTCTGTCCTGCTAACCATTCTTGTATACAACCCTGCTTCTGTTGGAAGGACCCAATTCTCTTGGAACATTTAAGAAAACGTTGATGTCAAAGGCAGCTCTCACTCACAAATTTCGCAAACTGAGATCCCCCACCAAGTGCAGGGATTGTGAAGGCATTGTGGTATTCCATGGTGTTGAATGTGAAGAGGTAAGATCTTTCTGGAATTATATTAGCCCTTTTATCCTTTTTGCTTTATACTTTTTTGTTATTAATTTTGCAATTAAGATCTTTTGCAAATGTATTTTAAAAAAATTGAACCACAGTGTTCCTTCTATAATTTTATATTTTATTTTGCTATCAAATGTATTTCAAACCCAAGTAATACCTTTTAAACTCATTTTTGTTATTTATCACTCTACCTGTAGTTTGTCCTTTTGTGAACAGATTTAAGGTGAGTTCACCATTTTAAACTGTCATTTTCTTGTAGTGTCTCCTTGTTTGTCACCGAAAGTGTTTGGAAAATTTAGTCATCATTTGTGGTCATCAGAAACTTATGGGGAAAATCCACTTATTTGGAGCAGAGTTCACACAAGTTGCAAAAAAGGAACCAGATGGCATCCCTTTTGTACTCAAAATGTGTGCCTCAGAGATCGAAAATAGAGCCTTGAGTCTACAGGTACATTATAATTTTTAAAGTTAATACTTTTAAAGCATAAATGTGATTTGTTCTAATCATAAGGATACACTAAAGGAGAACAATGCTCTCAGTTTTTACTAAGTAACTGAATTTATTCAGATTTATTTGAAAAATATTACCTCATTTGGTCCTAGTTTTTTTCCTAAAATATTAGTAAGAATCAAAGTATATTTAGCTATATGCATTTAACCATTTGTACTGAAGCAGAATTTTTTGCAAAATTTTTTCTCTTTTCTCAAGGGAATTTATCGTGTATGTGGGAACAAAATCAAAACTGAAAAACTGTGTCAAGCCTTGGAAAATGGAATGCACTTGGTAGACATTTCAGAATTTAGCTCACATGATATCTGTGATGTCTTAAAATTATACCTTCGACAGGTAAAGTTTTTACCATTGAAACTTACCATTAAATAGAGCAAAAATATAATTTGCAATTTGCTGATAATGTTTGCTGCACACATTTTTCATTGATATAAACCATATCAATATTTTTCCAATTATTAAAGTACAGATCAAAGAGTGTATAAAATGTATGTACAGTTTAAAGACCCATAATAATAAAAATCTTCATTTTCCATCACTTAGGTCCTTATAATAGAACATTCTTATACTTTGTTGAAGGCCCCTATATGCCACTCCACAGTTGCAGCCCACAGCTCTACCCAGTGGTGTTTCATAACAGTGTTAATACCTCCCTGTCTTTTCTTAACTGTTTTAGTACCTGTTGTGTATTCCTAAATATTGTTCATATATTTAAGAATAGTGGTTTAGCCACTAAGTTGTGTCCAACTCTTGCAACCCCATGGACTGTAGCCCTCCAGGCTGCTCTGCCCGTGGAATTTCCCAAGCAAGAATACTGGAGTGGGTTGCCATTCCTTCTCCAAGGGGCATCTTCCCAATCCAGGGATCAAACCCAGGTCTCCTGCATTGAAGGCAGATTCTTTACCAACTGAGCCACAAGGGAAGCCTCACAATATACATACAACAGAATGTATCAAGTTCTTGAAAACTGAGTAGAAAGCATAAATCTAGCTGTTTAAGGAAAGTTTACTATTCACACTGTTATATGAAGGATTCAGTAGTGGTTTGGCTTTAGTTTCATTGGTATTTTAGAATAGCTGTTGGGGGAGGTTAGTGATCAAGGTGTGAATGCATTCAGGGAAGATGAAGTTCACTATGGTTGGGGCATCAGTCAGGGCTCTCCTATAAGCTTAGTACTGCAAGTTCAGCAGGAATGTGGTCAGCAGTGAAGTGCTTTATATTTTCTTTTTCTGTGCTCACTCTTGTACTCGCATGTTTTAGGAGTAGGTCTGAAGAAAATGCTGCTGTGGGTGGATTAAGTGGCCATAATGTCTCAGGCAGCAGCTCATGGAAGGGTTGCGGGAACAATCAGCACTTTGTCATGATAAGCCAAGTTTAAAAGATCTGGGCCAGGGCCAGCTGCATTCTGTCCTTGGGTAAAGCTCTGTCCTTGAGTGAAAATGAAGACAATTGCAGAGAGCATAGTAATGTTGGTCCTCTACGTGTCCATCTCAGGAGCTCTGTTCTTCTGGGTCCTTTTAATATGGGAAGAGCTGTCTTCCTGGGATCTCTCTCCTCCACTCTCTTCTGTGAGAACACCTGTCTTCTGTGTCATGTCTTCTTGTTTTTTATTCTCCTGTTTTGGTCAGGGCCATCTGGAGCAAAGTGGACTAACTAAACATTTGAAACTTTTATCTGTAAATGTCTTTACTTTGCTTCCTTGAATAAGAATGGAAGAGTGGGAGGTAAGGAAGGTTATAATATTCTAGGCTGGAAATTATTTTTCTTTGGAAATTTGAAGGCATTTTTTTTTTTTATTGTTTTCTTTGAAGCCTAAAATCCTTCTCATTCCTGACTATTTATTTATATGTAGCCTGTTGTTTTCTCTCTGAAAACTTGTAGAATCTTTTGCTATCTACTATCTTCAAATTCCACAGCCTATGCCTTGATGTGGGTGTATTTTCATCCACTCTTTCAGGCACTCCACAGTTTCTGTCATTCTGCTTACTTGTCCTTTAGTTCGTGGAACTTTAATTTCCTTGCTCTATTGCTCCCCTCTGTTTTCTCTGTGTTTTTTTCTGGAACTTACATTTGGATGCAACTTGTATTGGTTCTCTAGCTTCCTTCCCTTTTCCCTATTCTTTCGTTTTTGTTTTCTTTTAATTCTGTCTAAAAAATTCCCTCAGCTTTATCTTCCATTCTTACTGTAAACTATTTTATTTCTGAGATCATGTTTTAATTTCCAAGAATTCTAGTTTTCTGTCCCTTTTATAACAATTCTTTTTATTTTATTGAATGCTGTATTTCTTCTACCTGAAATATTCATATTTTTTTAAAGAATTTTTTCTTGTCTCAGCTTCTAGCCCTGTCCTATAGAAATATAATGTGAGCTTTGTATATAATATTTAATTTCCTAGTAGCCACATAAAAAGAAACAGTGAAGTTAAATTTTAATATTTCATTTAACAAATGGAAAGCATCTGAGCATCTAATCAGTAATTTTAAATAATTAATGAAATATTTACCTTTTCTGGGGTTTACTGGGTCTTTGAAATCTGGTGTGTATTTTTCACTTAGAGCACATGTCAGTTTGGAACAGCCACATGTCCACTGCTCAGTAGCCATATATGACTAGCAGCCACAATATTGACAGCAGAGTTGTAGGCCTTCGAGTTGGTTTTTTCCTATTTTCATTTCTGTCTTCTATAGTTTTCTCCTTAAAATGAAAGCTTTGGGAACTGAAATCTCTCTGGAAGCTTTTTTAATTGTAAACTATTTTTAAGATTTTATTGAACTATCATTGATCTACAGTGTTGTATTAATTTCTGCAAAGTGATTCCTTTTTTACATATATATATATATATATATATATATATATTCTTTTAATATTTTTTTCCATTATGGTTTATCCCAGAATATTGGATATGGTTCCCTGTGCTACTGTCTGGAAACTCTTGAATACATGAAGACTTGAAGATTTTGAACTTTACTGTAGTGAGTGTAGCGTTATCTAAGAGGACTGTTTGGGAAACACCTGACATTGGTATGTCTAGGTCTCTGCTTGTGGGCTAATCTAATAGCACAGAGAAGAGTCTTTCCCTGCCTACAGGTATGATTCCATAACTCTGGGATCCTAGTTAGGTAAGAAAGGTTCAGCAGGCATACAGTCACTAAATCCTTATTTAAGATAGTTACCCACCTGTTCCTTATGCTTGGCATTACCCTTCCAGAGACCCTCTGTTTTACACTGCCCAGAGAAGAAATTTCCAGACTTCTGAGGTTGCTCAGGAGCATGGACTAGGGATAAAGATCTAGAATTCTAATGCTTTTTGGATAGCTCACACTTCCCCCAAATTAGAGGACCTAGTCTAACAATCCCTGCATCTCCTTCAGTTCAGCTCAGTCATCTCTGACTCTTTGCCACCCCAATGACTGCAGCACGCCAGGCCTCCCTGTCCATCACCAACTCCCGAAGTTTACTCAAAATCATGTCCACAGGGTCGGTGATGCCATCCAACCGTCTCATCCTCTGTCATCCCCTTCTTCTCCCGTCTTCAATCTTTCCCAGCATCAGGGTCTTTTCACATGAGTCAGCTCCTCACATCAGGTGGCCAAAGTATTGGAGTGTCAACTTCAGCATCAGTCCTTCCAAGGAATAGTCAGGACTGATTTCTTTTAGGATGTACTGGTTGAATCTCCTTGCAATCCAAGGGACTCTCAAGAGTCTTCTCCAACATCACAGTTCAAAAGCATCAATTCTTTGGCATTCAGCTTTCTTTATAGTCCAACTTTCACATCCATACATGACTACTGGAAAAACCAAAGCTTCAACTAGACGGACCTTTGTTGGCAAAGTAATGTCCCTGCTTTTTAATACACTGTCTAGGTTGGTCATAGCTTTTCTTCGAAGGAGCAAGTGTCTTTTAATTTCATGGCTGCAGTCACCATCTGCAGTGATTTTGGAGCCCAAAAAAATAGTCTGACAATGTTTCCACTGTTTTCCCAACTATTTGCAATGAAGTGATGAGATCAGATGCCATAATCTTAGTTTTCTGAATTTTAAGCCAACTTTTTCACTCTCCACTTTCACTTTCATCAAGAGGCTCTTTAGTTCTTCGCTTTCTGCCATAAGGGTGGTGTCATCTGCACATCTGAGGTTATTGATATTTCTCCCAGCAATCTTGATTCCATCTTATGCTTCATCCAGCCCAGCGTTTCTCATGATGTACTCTGTATATAAGTTAAATAAGCAGGGTGACAGTATACAGCCTTGACATATTCCTTTCCTGATTTGGAACCAGTCTGTTGTTCCATGTCCAGTTCTAACTGTTGCTTCCTGACCTGCATACAGATTTCTCAAGAGGCAGAGTCTCCTTAGGATCCGGTAAATCATGTTGATTCTCCGTTTAGAATTTTAGCTTTCTTAGGAGTGCTAAGTCAGCACATGTTTATGTCCTCTTCAGCTTGCGAAATGTTTTTTGTCTCCATCCCTGTTCTCCCAGTCCTGTGGGCTTAACTGTATGTCAGTGGGATTGTAGAAAGGAAAGAAATTAGGTACAAATGTTGAATGTACCATGTTAGCCCAGGAAACTATTGATATATCTTTAACCACATTTTATATGATTCTCAACTGAGAAATGGAGACAGTATTTTCAAATAACTTAATCTCACAATGAATCATCCTTTATTTCTTCTAGTCAGTCAGGGAGAGGAAATAAATGGGGTCAAATACTACCAGCTTTTGGTCTTCCTGGGTGGCTCAGTGGTAAAGAATCCATTTGCCAGTGCAGAAGATGCCAGAGATAAGGATTCAATCCCTGAGTCAAAAAGATCCCCTAGAGAAGGAAATGGCAACCCACTGCAATATTCTTGCCTGGGAAACCCCATGGACAGAAGAGACTGGCAGGCTACAGTCCATGGGGGTTGTAAAGAGCTGGACGTGACTTGGCAGCTAAACAGCAACAACATACCAGCTCTAGTTCTGTGCTAGGAATACTATGGGACCAAAGCTTTAGTATGGAAAGCCATGGTCAGTTCTTACAGTATTAAGAGAATAGCCTTTATTTTACTCAGTACTATGTGGGAAATCTGAAGCTCCAAGAATGACCACCTTCAGATCCCAAAATGGTAGAGGTAGAAATTGATCTTGATGCCCTCTTTGGGACCAGCAGGGGAAGCTGGAGAAGTAGGTGCCAACCTCACCACAGATAGTGTAAGACATCACCTAGCAAGAGAGATGTTGTATATTTTATCACCACGCAGTGCAATCATTGAAATCAGTTATGCCAGTAGACGGATAAAGGTGGTATGCCTATGGACAGTTTGAGAGAGGAACTTCTTTTGATCTGCTTATTGGCAATTAAAGTGGTATTTAAAAATTAGATAAAATGTTGGCAGTGTCTTGTTAAGTCATATTGTCTTTTGCTAATCTTCAGTCAGGTCCAGGTAAAACACAAGGACCTTATAGCATTTTGTTCTGTCTCCCATACGAACAGAAAATAAGTTTTTTCTATTTAATTTGATATATATTGTACATTATCCTGGATTTTTTTCAATAAGATAGCTGAAGATCATGCTGACTTTGGGGCAGTCTTGAATGTAATTGGTATAGAGTATCAGTTTTTAAATCCCATAATGCAGCTTTAGGTTTAGAGTTTTACTTGATTACTAGTTAACTCATTTTTAATATGGATATACTTATGGTGATGTCAGATTCACTTTATAGATCACACCTAGCAAACATACATACATTTCTTTTTTTCTTGTTCTAGAGTTTAATTTTTTTTCTTCTGGTTGTATTGAGATATAACTGACATACAGCACTGTATAAGTTTAAGCTGTACAGCATAAGAGTTTGACTGACATACATCATGAGACGATTATCACAATAAGTTTAGTGAAATCCATCATATATAGATACAAGGTTAAAGAAATAGAAAAAAGTATTTTTCCTTGTGATGAGACATTACGTACATTTCTAACTGTGGATTGACCTTAAGTCCTGTTACCTAAAAAGGATGTGCTAAACCACTCAGTAGCTATTCAGTAAATTATTAACAGTGAAAAACATGAAAAGAATGATATTTCTAATATAATTTTATCTCTTTAGCTGCCAGAACCATTTATTTTATTTCGATTGTACAAGGAATTTATAGACCTTGCAGTAGAAATCCAACATGTAAATGAAGAACAGGAGATGAAAAAGGATAACCCTGAGGACAAAAAATGGCCAAGTTCATCTATAGAAATAAGCCGAATCCTCCTAAAAAGCAAGGACCTTCTAAGACAATTGCCAGCATCAAATTTTAACAGCCTTCATTACCTCATAGTTCATCTTAAGCGGTAAGAACTTTGAATAAGACAGGCGTTAATGGGCGGATAATGGGTCAGTTTTTTTGGTTTTGCTTTTATGGTTTATTTTTTTAATTGTGGTAAAATACACATAACAAAAATTTACCCTTTTAGCCATTTTTAAGTGTACAGCTCAGTAGTAAGTACATTTCACATTCTTGTGGTATTGTTTTTTGACTGAATATTTCATTTCTAATATGTATGAGGGAAAGGGAGACACTTAATATATGTTCTTGGAGCCAACATCTTTCTGTCAGATGCCTGTTCTGTGCCAGGCTCTGGCTGGGGAAATAAGGATGCAGATGTCAGGTTTCTTTCATGTGTCCTGCTGTGAGCTTGAGCGGCAGACCTGCACAGAAGTGCACTGCAGTGTCATTCTCATTCTGAGGGTACTTCGCTTAGCATGCAGAGGAGCATGGGGGAGGGGGTCGTGAATCAGAGACGGTAACCCTGAGCCAGACTTGAAGAACGGTTTGCTGATGTGCAAAAGGGCAGTCCAGGCAGAGACACAGGAGAACGCTTTGCTTTAGGGGACATAAAAGAAGTTCAGTTCGGCCACAGTCTAGCAAGCGGTAGCACAAAGTGAGCAAGGTGGAGTCCTGGTAAAGTCATACATGCCTGGCAGATTAATTGACTATCTTCTTTCTGTACTCACTGAAGGATTTGGGGCCAGGAATTTAACATGGTCAAGTTTGCCTGTTAGGTCTTTCTAGCAGCTGTATCGAGAATGGCTTGGAGGGGAGGTACTTAATTACTTCAGTTCAGATCTCCTTGAATAGTCAGAGAAATAAAAGGTGATGAGAACTTGAAGTAAGGCCAAAGCAGTGGGAATGGCAGTGGAGCAGCAGAGAGATCTTTAGGATCAGCTAGGCTTGAGGACTAGCTGTGGGCAGTGAGGTAGAGTTTCCACCATAGGTACCTGGGAGGATGTCATACATATTTACTAAGATAGGAGCAGCATTTAGGGGTATTTTTTTTTTTTTCTGCTGGTAAAACTATACTGATTCCTTCTACTTATTTATATTTAATCCTAATACCGTGAAACCCAACTTGCTGTGTGGTCAATATTTAAGCAAATAAATAGATCCTTTTCCTAGATTTCAACCCATTTTTCCTCCACCTTTCCCATCCCATAATAAACTGCCATCAAGGAAATCTAATACAGCTTTATGTGTTCTGCGTCGCAGAGTTGTAGATCATTCAGAAGAAAACAAAATGAACTCCAGAAACTTGGGTGTGATATTCGGACCAAGTCTCCTTAGGCCGAGGCCCACAACGGCTCCGATCACCATCTCCTCTCTTGCTGACTATTCAAATCAAGCACGGTTGGTAGAGTTCCTCATTACCTACTCACAGAAGATCTTCGATGGGTCCCTGCAGCCACAGGATTCGGCTGTAGGTAGTGCAGGTGGCATCGCACCTCAGGTTGACCCAGGCTATCTTCCAAAGTCTCTGTTATCACCAGAAGAAAGAGATCCAGAACGTTCTATGAAGTCATTGTTTTTCTCTTCAAAAGAAGTGAGTTTTGCTTATATGGAATTATGTTGGAACTTTGTAAAGTTTAATGTTATAAGTTGAAAATCTTTGAACTGTTTATTTTGAAGTGTGTTTTGCTTCTTCAAGTTTAAAAACTTTCTTCTATCAACAGGATATCCAAACTACGGATAGTGAATGCAAAAGTTTTGAATCCACTCCATCATTTGAGGAATCAGAGCGAAAGCAAAATGCATTAGAAAAATGTGATGCATATCTCATTGGTGAGTGGCCATGTAAAATGCATGCTTACTGACTTAAAACTGTCCCAGTAAACCATGATTAAAAGCCAAGGTGAGTGAAGTTGAAAGAAGTCAGAGGGAGAAAGTTCTTTAGTAGTGCATCTTTCCCAGACATTAAGAATGCCTTTTAGTGTACCTTGTGTCTATATGAATGCCATTCTTTTCAGTAATCCTTATAAAAAGACATCTTAGAGTTCACAGGTGTGTTTTGTGCTCTTTCTGAAATTTTTTTTTTTTTTGCCATTAATGTATGTCAAGAACGCAGAAATGTTTTGAGTAGTATGATGATTCATTAGCATCTTTTGTAACCATAGATCATTGTATTGATCTTACGACTTGTAAGGAATCACTTAGACTCCTCAAATTCAAAAATTTTAGACTCAAAAAACTCAGAAAAAATTTTTTCAAATGCCTTTTCATATCACCTGTCATTAACACATTGAGCACACATGATATTTTTTTTTATTTCCTTGTCTGTAGTCATTCACTGTATATAATTTTAGTTGTAGTGATTGGTGGCATCCATTTGTGGAAAGGCTTTCATTTATTACTGTAATTCTGTACATCACTAAAGCGAACTTGCAGGGTTTTTAAATGTAGTCATATATGTTAAATTTGATCTGTAATTAAATATTAATGATCATAGCCTGACAAGATCTGAAAAGCAAGGGAGCCTGCTCTGTGCTAGGCACTGTTCTTATTGTTTGATTCTGTTTATCCAATTTGATCTCAGAAACAGTTCTGTGTTATAATATAGATAGTATTAACCCCTTTCAACCCATAACCTAATAATCTGAGAGAGGTTAAATAGTGCCAGAGGTCATGCCCCTAATTGATTGTTCAGTATTTGAACCTATGTTCATGATAATTTCACTATTCCATTATCTAGGGCTCCCAGTTAGGAATGTCATTGTTTTTAGTGCCTGTACCACTTCATTTATATACTAGATAAATGAACACTTTTCATGATTAGATCATTTAGGCCACATACCATCAAAGATACAAGTATGATTCCTTTTGACAGGTGAAGAAGACACTGAGGGACAGCAAGATTGCCTTGCCCAGTGCAAAAGGGGGAGAACTGAGCTAAATCCAGATGCTGGTCTTCAGAGTCTGCACTCTTATCCATTACACTGTAGTTTTTTCCCTTAGAACTTAAGAATGCACTTTGGTGCCTGCAGTGGTTTGCAAAATGTCCTTTAGGATGTTCTATATACCTGGGGGGAGGACCTGGGAAATCAAAATGAGAGACCATTGCCCTGGAAGCCCAGGGAAGAGAGGTTCACAGTAAGGAGCTATGGAGGAAGGTCAGATGAGGTGATAATTGTTAAGTCATTCTGATGGGCTCCTGTCTACAAACCACTCCTCAGAAGAGGAGCATGAACAGAGGGCTGGAATTTACCAGAAACCGGGATGTTTTAGGGGAGATGCTGCAAAAAAAGGACAGGATTTGAAAAAGTTCAGGATTCTAGTTTGAGAAAACATGGACCATGGGTCCAGACTTGATAGAGAGAAGTACATCTGGAAGTGAACAGTAAATAGGGAGAATGGCATTTTCCACTTAAAACTATTCAGTTTTAATCAGGATGAATATTATAGTCCATTTATTAATTGATCATACAAGGGCCTCTAAGGCATTTAATATAATACGTTCTCACTGTGGGTTGAGTATAACTGTGAAAAGCAGATGGAGTTGGCAAAAGCCTTGGGATTCAGAGTATACTTATATTTGGTTGGCATGTAAATTGGTGTAACTTTTCTGAGGGTAACACACCAATATCAGCCTGTTGAAATCATGACAACCCTTTTAGCCAGCACTTACTTAATCATGGGCTTCCCTTGTGGCTCAGCTGGTAAAGAATTCACCTGGCAATGCAGACGACCTGGGTTAAATCCCTGGGTTGGAAAGATCCCCTGGAGAAGGGAAAGGCTCCCCACTCCAGTATTCTGGCAGTCACAAAGAGTCAGACACACAACTGAGTGACTTTGATTTCACTTCACTTACTTGTTCATACATAGCACATAAGCTATTATACATCAGCAAGGGTGTTTTTTCCCACAACCTGCAATGAATTTTGTAGCTATTTATTATATTTATTTAAATAAATATAGACTTCTAACATTTTAAAATCAAAGTGTACATTTAATATTTTATGAGTATTTTACTCCTCTGCCTAGAAAACTAAAAAATAACATGGAGAAAATACATGAAGACTCGTGTTTTGAGAGGGTGTTCATCTCTAACTCGTTTTGATACTCTTGTTAACTGTGTACCATAAAGTTTGATTTTTAAATGAATCTCTTCTTTTACAGACAACAAAGGGCGTTTGCTTGTAGACCAAGAACTTGAGTCAGCATCAAGAAAGACAGAAGATGCTTGTAAAACCTCCAAGCTGCCTACTCTGAAGTCCGATAGGGAAATAAATGGTGTTGAGAGGCATCTTCCAAGGACCAGGATTAGGCCTGTAAGTTTGCCTATAGACAGACTACTACTTCTTGCTAGCTCTCCTACTGAGAGAAATGGCAGAAATATGGGAAATGTAAATTCAGACAAGCTTTGCAAGAATCCTGTCTTTGAAGGAGTTAATAGAAAAGACTCCCCAACTGTTGTTTGTTCTAAATTTGATGGCTTTGATCAGCAGACTCTACAAAAAACTAGGGAGAAACAGTATGAACAAAATGACCACACTGCAAAGACTGGAATGATTGTGCCCAGTGCATTCCAGGAAAGAGGTGTGGCACTGAACATCAGGAGCAGCGGGGACCACCCTGTCAGCATCACCCAGCCCAGTAAGCCATACACAGAACCTGTCAGGTCAACAAGACAGGTGTCGGAGAGACGGTCCTCTGACTCCTGCCCTCCTGCTTCTGTCAGAACACCCAGGACACTGCAGCCCCAGCACTGGACAACATTTTATAAACCACCTGCTCCTGCTGCTAGTGGGAGAGGGGATGAGGAGAAACCGGTGACACCCTCCGTAGCCGTGCCCCCTGGCACAACGCATGCTCCCCAGGAGCACGTGCTGAAATCAGTTCCAGGGTCTGAAAATGCCTCGGCTGGGCCTGTGCACCCAGTTAGTAGGCCTGAAGAGAAGGCTGAAGAACGAGACCAGCCTGACGTACCCATGGCGTGTCAGAGACCAAGGCTGAAACGAATGCAGCAGTTTGAAGACCTTGAAGATGAAATCCCACAGTTTGTGTAGGATTGTCAGAGTTCAGTTTTTTCTCTTTTTGTTGTTTTGTTTTGTGGTATTGTATTTGTCTTCTGAAAGAAATTTTTGCCAGGGCCTCTCTTGTATAGGATTGCCAAATTGTGGAGTTAGCTTTTTGTCATTGTATTGTGTTATCCTGTGTCAATTTTGTTGAATGGCAGAATGTTTTGATAGGGCCCACCTGTGCCTCACTGGAATTATATGTATTTTTGAAGTTGTGAATAAATATACTCTAAAATTTTTTTAAAGTTCAGTTGATTCCCCATAAAATGGTCCATTTAAGTGCATCCCTAATATATGCTATAGCTCTCAACTAATAGGTGCAATTGAGGGAAATCAGCTTTATTTTTTTGAAGTTGAAACTGTGTGCTTATTTATAAAAGGAATGTTTCTGAGTGCAAGTGCTTGAAAGATCTTTATTTGGTATGATTATTTTTTTCACACAATTTTATAGTGTATCTTTGACCATTTATGCTTTTATGGTAAGTGTGTAACCTTTTATTTTCCAATTGATGATTCACTTAACTTTTTCATATTTACATCATGGCCAAAAGGCTTGCAAATCTGTATTTAATTCCATTTTAATTAATTGCCAAATTTTGCATGTGGTAGCCAGTTTAACTGTACAAAGAAACTGCATTTAAACATGTTTCTAAATTGTATAGTTCAGTCATGTCTTATTTGGTTTTAGATAGTACACATTTAATAATTTTTCACTTTTTGGCTTTGTTTTGCATAAACTTTTGTTCAACAGTTCTGAACCTTTTGGTATTTTATATAATAGTCCAAAACAATGTTTTAAAATTCAGTGTATTTCCTTTTAATATTATCTGGATTTTTTTTTAAAACATTTCTTTTGTTTGAAGTGTTTTCACTTGTGAATAATTTTATGTGCTTTTTCTACCTGGATTTATAACTATTGACCATGTATGATTCAGGTGAATCATACAGAGATTTAAAGTTGATTCTAAGGGTATAGTTCAATAAGCCTCATTGTTTGGAATTTGAGAGGGAGTGTAGATGATTGGATATATTTCATTTATATTTCCCAGTTTTTTAGAACTAGCTCAGTTCTGTTAGTTTCTTGGTTTTGTCATTTTGCATAAAATAGGATATAAAAGGGATAAAAAATAAAATAGCCTCTTTTTGTATGTGTGAATTATATTTGTAACAAATGCTTTTATATGACCATGTTATACTTGATAAAAATATATATATTAACCTGTTAAGTTATTTCAAGTTCTTGTGGTTTCTGTGAAATTGTTCCCACTTAGGGTGTGAGACTTTGAGGTTTATTAACCATTGGCTTAGTGGTAAACACTTGGAACTCATATGTCCTTTGACTGCAGCATGGAGTGCATTTTATGGGAAGTTGTTTTATAGTTTTATATAACATTAAGGACCAGGGATAAAGAATTACCCACCCTTTTGTACTGGAGCCTTGTTTGTAGTCCTAATTGTTTTAAAAATGTAGAATTGTGTTGGTATGAAAACCTAAAAAAACATAAGAGCCAATATTTGTTGAGTTCTTTCTGCGTGCTATGAACTCTGCTGAGTTCCATGTAAATTATTTCAAGTTTACAGCAGCTTATAATGGGTAGGTAAGTACTTTATTATTCCCATGTTACAGATATGAAACTGATGTTTAAATATACTCTGGGTTCTACAGACATAAAAGTTGGAGTCAGGTCTCAAACACAGGGCAATCAGATCATGATGTAACATTGGCATTCTTAACTGCATAATTACTTAGTAATATCAGGTAGCGTTTAACAATAGAAAATGCACCTTTGAAAAATTTGAATTGTGTAGAATATGTACAACATATTCAGAGAAGGCAATGGCACCCCACTCCAGTACTCGTGCCTGGAGAATCCCAGGGATGGGGGATCCTGATGGGCTGCCGTCTATGGGTAGCACAGAGTCGGACACGATTGAAACAGCTTAGCAGCAGCAGTAGTAGCCTGCGTAACATAGAATTTACCATTTTACCAAGTGTTAAGTGTACAGTTCAGTGGCGTTAAGTACACTCATGTTGTTCTGCAACCATAACCACTGCCATGTCTAGAATTTTCTCATCATTTCATTTTGTGACTTAGAAAATGTGCTTTTAAAATTTTTAGACTTTTTATTCATAATTTTTTCATAATGTTCATAGAGTTTTATGTTTGTTTTTAAAATTTTCCCTTTAGCCTATAACCCCCCCTAATTCACATCTCAACACTAAGTTATCTTCTTTATTTTTCCTTTGTGGACCAGATAAAAAGAAGAGTAGTGTACACCACAGGTTGCTTCCCTGGTGGCTCAGTGGTAAAGAATCCACCTGCCAGTGTAAGAGATGCAGGTTCAATCCCTGGGTTGGGAGGATGCCCTGGAAAAGGAAATGGCAACCTGCTCCAGTATTCTTTCCTGGGAAAGCCCACTAGCAAAGGAGCCTGGTGGGATACAGTCCATGGGATCACAAAAGAGTCAGACACAGCTTAGTGCCTAGGCAACACCACCACCACGGGATAAAGTTCTCAGGTGGGATCTCCCTTAGGCTAATCCTACTAGAAACTACTAGGAAAATTGCATCCAGGTTTTCAAGTCTTTTATCTTTTTTCCTAAGGAGCACAAAGCAGATACAGCATACCAACTCTGGAAATGGAATATCATGAGTAACCTGTGCCTTCCACCACATTTGTTTAAGGAATACCAGCTGGTGACCTTTCACTCAGTAGAAAATGTACTTTTAAATTCTTGCTCAGTTGTGTCCAACCCTTTGAGACCCCGTGGACTGTAGTCCACCCGGCTCCTCTGTCCTTGGATTTTCCAGGCAAGAATACTGGAGTGGGTTGCCATCTCCTCCTCCAGGGGAACTTCCTGGCCCAGGGATCGAACCCCGGTCTGTTGCGTCTCCTGCATTGGCAGGCTTATTTCTTATTACTGCATAAACTCATTCATTCATTTCATTTGCTCAGTCGTGTCCGACTCTCTGCGATTCCATGAATCGCAGTACGCCAGGCCTCCCTGTCCATCACCAACTCCCGGAGTTCACTCAAACTCACGTCCATCGAGTCAGTGATGCTATCCAGCCATCTCATCCTCTGTCCTCCCCTTCTCCTGCCCCCCATCCCTCCCAGCATCAAAGTCTTTTCCAATGAGTCAGCTCTTCACATGAGGTAGCCAGAGTACTGGAGTTTCAGCTTTAGCATCATTCCTTCCAAAGAAATCCCAATCTGATCTCCTTCAGAATGGACTGGTTGGATCTCCTTGCAGTCCAAGGAACTCTCAAGAGTCTTCTCCAACACCACAGTTCAAAAGCATCAATTCTTCGGCACTCAGCCTTCTTCACAGTCCAACTCTCACATCCATACATGACCAATGGAAAAACCATAGCCTTGACTAGATGGACCTTTGTTGGCATAAACTCATAATTTTCTTTTAATCTACTGAGACAAGCCAAAGAGTATTTCATCAACAAGTGGCCTCTCTGTTTCCCCTCAATTTTTAAACCTCACAAGTTCGAGTTCCACTTCTGGCTCCTGTCTGCCTTGAGAGCTCTCTGGCATCTTGTTCAGCTAAAGCTATCAGCCTGTAGATATTTCGTGGTTTCCTACGACATTAAGCAAGTATCTCTTGGGATGTTGCTGTTTCCAGAGTACCTACAACATCCACTCTGCTACCCAGTAATGTGGTGGCAGTCATTCATTAGAAGTTGTTTTATGTCACATGGAAAGAATGTGAGCCTAGGGAAAAGGGAAGAGTTGGGAGTCCTTTAAGAGCTGCCAGACCACCAGAAAGCTTGTGGAAAGCATACTGTTCAAGATTCCAAGAAGTCATTTGTGAAGGGTTGATCATAACTTCCCTAGATAGACTTGTTTTACGATAGTGTGATCACTCACATAGAGCCAGACATCCTGGAATGCAAAGTCAGGTGGGCCTCAGGAAGCATCACTACAAACAAAGCTAGTGGAGGTAATGGAAATTTCAGCCGAGCTATTTCAAATCCTAAAAGATGATGCTGTGAAAGTGCTGCACTCAATATGCCAGCAAATCTGGAAAACTCAGCAGTGGCCACGGGACTGGAAAAGGTCAGTTTTCATTCCAATCCCAAAGAAAGGCAATGCCAAAGAATGTTCAAACGACCACACAATTGCACTCATCTCACACACTAGCAAAATAATGCTCAAAATTCTCCAAGCTAGGCTTCAACAGTACATGAACCATGAACTTCCAGATGTTCAAGCTGAATTTAGTAAAGGCAAAGAGGAACCAGAGATCAAATTGCCAACATCTGTTAGATCATAGAAAAAGCAAGAGAGTTCCAGAAAAAACATCTGCTTTATTGACTATGCCAAAGCCATTGACTGTGTGGATTACAACAAACTGTGGAAAATTCTTCAAGAGATGGGAATACCAGACCACCTTACCTGCCTTCTGAGAAATCTGTAAGGTCAAGAAGCAACAGTTAGAACTGGATATGGAACAACAGACTGGTTCCAAATCGGGAAAGGAGTCCAACAAGGCTGTATATTGTCACCCTGCCTATTTAACTTCTATGCAGAGTACATCATGATAAAGGCCAGACTGGATGAAGCACAAGCTGGAATCAAGATTGCTGGGAGAAATATCAATAACCTCAGATATGCAGATGACACCACCCTTATGGCAGAAAGTGAAGAGGAACTCAAAAGCCTCTTGATGAAAGTGAAAGTGGGGAGTGAAAAAGTTGGCTTAAACCTTAACATTCAGGGAACTAAGATCATGGCATCTGGTCCCATCATTTCATGGCAAATAGATGGGGAAACAATGGAAAGTGAGAGACTTTATTTTTCTGAGCTCCAAAATCACTGTAGGTGGTGACTGCAGCCATGAAATTAGAAGACACTTGCTCCTTGGAAGAAAAGCTATGACCAACCTAGATGCATATTAAAAAGCAGGGACATTACTTTGCCAACAAAGGTCCATCTAGTTAAGGCTGTGGTTTTTCCAGTAGTCATGTATGGATGTGAGAATTGGACTATAAAGAAAGCTGAGCGCCAGAGAATTGATGCTTTTGAACTGTGGTGTTGGAGAAGACTCTTGAGAGTCCCTTCGACTGCAAGGAGATCCAACCAGTCATTCCTAAAGGAAATTAATCCTGAATATTCATTGGAAGGACTGATGCTGAAGCTGAAACTCCAATACTTTGGCCACCTGATGCGAAAAACTGACTCATTGGAAAAGACCCTGATGCTGGGAAAGATTGAAGGCGGGAGGAGAAGGGGATGACAGAGGATGAGATGGTTGGATGGCATCACCGGCTCTATGGGCATGATTTTGAGTAAACTCCAGGAGTTGGTGATGGCCAGGGAGGCCTGGCATGCTGCAGTCCATGGGGTCACAAAGAGGCAGAGATGACTGAGAAACTGAACTGAACATGCTGAGAACTTAATTAGAATTTATGTGTATTTAAAATTCCTTTGAGTGCACATTTAAAATTACTTTTGGCAACAGAGATAAAGATATGATCCTTGAAAGGGACTTGTTGCCTAGAGGTCTCAAAAGCAAATAGAATCATACGTTCTTGATTTTAAAAATTTGAAGAAGTAACAAAATATACAGAAGATGTTTGTGGGAAAAAATTTTAGACTACATCAAGAGGCACTGAAGGAGATCTTAAATATTATAACATTTTATAACATATGGATTGGAAGTCACAATATTGTAAAGATATTCATTTACCTTATTTATAGATTCATTGTGATCCCATCCAATATAATTTTTGAACCATCTGAAAGTTGTATAATGATGCCCCATTAATACTACTTGAGTGATACTTTTTTAAAACAAGAATACTCCTGCATAACTAACCATAGTATGACCATCAAAATCAGATTAACATTGACGTATGGAAATGGTAAACAGCTCAAATATTCTTGCCTGGAAAATCCCATGGGCAGAGGAGCCTGGCAAGCTACAGTCCATGGGGTCACAATAATGGACATGACTTAGCAACTAAATCACCATGACTTCTAACCCACAAACCACACTCAGATTTTGCTGATTGCCCCAATAATGTTCCTCTCTGCTCTAGCGTCCCACCCAGTCCAGAATTTCATGGTACATTTTAGTTGTCCTTTTTTCCTCTTCAATATGAAGCAATTTTTCAGTCTTTTCTTTCATGACCTTGACAATTTGGAAAAATGTAGGCCAAGTACTTTGTATAAATGTCTCTCAGTTTGAGTTTATCTGATGTTTCCTCATGATTAAACTTGGGATATATGCATTTTCCCCCCCAGAAATACCACAGAAATGGTGTTGTATTCTTTTCACTATATCATGTCAGGTAGTGTACCACGTCAAGTTGTCCCATTGCTAATAATACTAACTTTGATCACTTGGTTAGGATAGTGTCTATCAGGTTTCTCCATTGTAAAAGTTAAAAGAACTTTGTGAGAAGATTGTTTGAGACTGTGTAAGTGTCCTTTTTCTCATCAGATTGTCACCCAATTAGTTTGAGTCCAATAACACTTCTTGCCTGAATCAGTTATTACTATTCTGGTTGTCAAATGGTGAGTTCATTCTTTCTTATGTTTTGACTGATGTTTGCTCATTTGTTTATCCATCTCTATTAGCGGACTCAGATTCCTGCTTTATACAGTAAGTTACAATACATTACTGCCATTTATTTTGATACTGAACTTTCCCTAGACTTGGTCTATTGAAATTCAAGCTCACATCTCTGTCCTTTTGACTTTTTGAGCTTTTATTTTTGGCGCATCAAGGTGTCCCAAGCTTAAAAGTACTTTTTTTTCCTCCTGCCTTTAATCATACTTCCAAGGACCTCTGATTCCTTTAGAGAGTAGTATATGGAAACCAAGAGCTGAGAAGTACTTACTGCTACTCACAAGTCATTGGTTTTAAGCGTAATTGATGGACAGATTAAAAAGATACATGCATGTATACACTATATATTTCTATCACATAAATTGAAATCCTTGACTTCACATTGATACCCTCATTTCTAATTCAGTATGTCAGGGTTTAATCTAGTCTTTTCCTTTCTATACTTGTAACTCTTTCTCTCATAGTGAAAAACCTGACTCCCATAGTCCTGAATACATCATTTGCTTACTCTTCATGTTCCAACCTCCTGCCAGCACCAGCTGCAGCATTGATTCACTAGCCCCAGATACGTCAAGTAAGTCCTCAGCCACTGCTGCACTGATCCTGACCACACTGCTCACTAACATGCCACTCAGAGCCCTAGCTTCAACTACAAGAAGACCAGGCCAGCTGAATCCTTGACTCCAGTGATGTCAACCCTAACCATGACATTTTAATTCCAGATCTTGGTCATCTGGCTGAATTGACCCCAACCTGAAAGGAAGGAAGGGACAAATTGATGATCTTTTGATAAAGAGCAGCTATTAAAGGCTGTATACTATCACTCTGCTTATTTATATGCAGAGTACATCATGCAAAATACTGGGCTGCATAAATATCAAGCTGGAATCAAGATTGCTAGGAGAAACACCGACAACCTCAGATATGCAATGATATCACTCTAATGGCAGAAAGTGAAGAGGAACTAAAGAACCTCTTGATAAGGGTGAAAAAGAGTGAAAAGCTGGCTTGAAATTCAACATTCAAAAAACTAAAAATCATGCCATCCAGTCCCATCACTTCATGGCAAATGGATGGGAAAAAAGTGGAAACAGTGCCAGATTTTATTTTCTTGGCCTCCAAAATCGCTGCATACGGTGACTGCAGATATGAAATTAAAAGACACTTGCTTCTCGGAAGGAAAGCTATGACAAACCTAGACAGCATATTAAAAAGCAGAGACATCACTCTGCTGACAAAGATCTGTATAGTCAAAGATAGCCAGTAGTCATGTATGGATGTAAAAGCTGGACCATAAAAAAGGCTGAGCGCTGAAGAATTGGTGCTTTTGAATTGTGCTGGAGAAGACTCTTGAGAGTCCTTTGGACTACAAGGAGATCAAATCAGTCATTCCTAAAGGGAATCAATCTTGAATAGTCAGGATTGGAAGGACTGATGCTGAAGGTGAAGTTCCAATACTTTGGCCACCTGATGCAAAGAGCTGACTCACTGGAAAGGTGGAAAGGACCCCAATGCTAGGAAAAATTGAGGGCAAAAGGAGAAGAGAGTGGCAGAGGATGAGATGGTTAGATGGCATCACCAACTCAATGGACAGGAATTTGAGCAAACTCTGGGAGATAGTGGAGAATAGGGGAGCCTGGCATGCTATAGTCTATGGGATCTCAAAGTCAGACACAACTTAGCAGCCGAACAATAGCTATTAAATATTTGTTTATTGAATTTACTAGGAAAAGTTTAAAAATGAGTTGTTATACATACTTATCAGAAACATCTAAACATGGATTTATGAACTACATATAAAGTTTTAAATTATGATTTTGCTTTTTGTCTCAAAATCACATCAGTCGCTCAGTCGTGTCCAACTCTGCGACCCCTGTAATCACAGCACACCAGGCCTCCCTGTCCATCACCAACTCCTGGAGTTCACTCAGACTCACGTCCATCGAGTCAGTGATGCCATCCAGCCATCTCATCCTCTGTTGTCCCCTTCTCCTCCTGCCCCCAATCCCTCCCAGCATCAATCTTTTCCAATGAGTCAGCTCTTCGCATGAGGTGGCCAAAGTACTGGAGTTTCAGCTTAAGCATCATTCCTTCCAAAGAAATCCCAGGGCTGATCTCCTTCAGAATTTTGTCACGAAATAGTTGGAAATAATTTTAAAGTTTTAGTATTTCCTGTATAACTAAACCATATCATATATTATGCTATTTCTTAAAATCAGTTTAATTACTCTGCATACATTAAATTAGCATACTTTTCAGAAGATAGAGTAAAAGCAACTAATTGTCCATGTTTCTGAGTTATATGTTTTATTTGGATTCTTTGTCAGCTTTTAGGTAAACACCAAATAAATAATATTCACACATCACATGGAAACCTGGCTTAATGGTCCTGCCCACTCACTACGCAATATCAAGCCTTCCTTATCGTGTTGAAAGAATTGAAGGGATGGTATAGCACTGTGAATAGATCAGTGAGCTTTTCATTGTCTAAGGAGTGCTGATTAATAAGTGAATATGGCTCTAAAATTTAAAAATTTAAGAGACTAAGTGTGGTAAGATCTTATTTACTCTAGTAGGCACAGAGCCTGGAGTATAATAGTTGCTGTCTTCTAAACCAATTTTCTATATCTTACTTCATTTCACATCAGAAGTTTGCTTTTTGAGATCCAAGGAAATAAAATTTTTTTATATCCAACTATTTTCTTCCAAGTAGTGACTAGTCAATTGCCAGTCAAAACATGTAGTGATTAAACACAGGGGAAAGCAGTGAATCTTCCATCTACAAGTTTAGATACATACTTAATAATTCAGAATCAGAATTTTAAATGATTTTTTGTTTTGACTCAAATGCCTAAGTATGTATATGGGTGTATGTCACATATAAAGAATAATTGTAGAATGAACTCCCGTTAACCCTCAATCCCCTTTAATAGAATGTTAAGAAGCCACCAGAGCCCACTCCCTGATCATGTGACAGTCACTGCCTCTCCCCGCCCAGGTGTAACCGCCATCTTGAATTGTTAATCATTATCTGACTTTTTAAAAAAATTACTAATCTGTGTATTATTTAATTTTGCCTGTTTTTGAAGCTTTTACAAGTAGAATCATCATTGATTCTTTTGTGGCTGGCTTGCTTACATTCAACATGTTTTGGGGATTAATTCATGTAGATGTTTGTAGCTGCAAACATTTTTCCTGTTTTTTTTAAAAACTGAAGTGTTCCTGTGGAAAATACATACGATTTAGTATTCATCTAACTACCGATAGATATTTCATTTGCTTCTGATTTTTCATCACTATGAACAATGCTGCATTGAAAACTTAGTCTTTACTTTTTTTTTTATTTCACTTAAAAAAAATGTTTTGTCATTGTATCATTTAACCATTACCATAGCAGGTATTCTTAACTGCCTTTTTTCAGATGAACAAATAGACTTCAAAGAGATTAAAAAACTTATTACTGGTCATACACCTAATAAGAAAGGGTAATAAGACTTGAGCCCAGGTGTCTTTATTTCAGGCTTCCCGGGTAGCTCAGCTGGTAAAGAATCTGCCTGCAATGCAGGAGACCCCAGTTCAATTCCTGGGTTGGGAGGTTCCCCTGGAGAAGGGATAGGCTACCCACCCCAGTATTCTTGGACTTACCTGGTGGCTCAGATTACAAATTCTGTCATTTCTAAATTATTTCATCTTCATTTTTTCAGCCAAAAGCTGTGACAAATTGTTTACTTTCAGGCTTTTATCTTTTTCTTTATAATTGCTAGGATATTGAAGTTAGGGTTATCCATCCAACGTCAAGGTCATTTGTGTGTGTATGTGTATGTGTGTATTTTATTTATTTGATTAAAACGGGTCTAAAATTGCTGAAATTTTCCTGGGTTATAGTGAGTTTTGTAGGTAAATTTTGCTGATAATGAGAGAACAAAAGAGCAGATAACAATAAATAAACAGTTTTACCCCTCCACACTCTCTCTCAAAAAAGTAGTTTGGAAAACAATTCTGTAATGGAGAGCTGCTGAGGATTCTTTACATAGAGAGAATAGGGTTTGCCTGAGATCTCTTACCATCTGCTTGTAATGGGGGAAGGTGTCAGCAGTACAGGTGAGAAATGGGTCCTAAATTAAGCCACTGGCTATGGGGATGATGACCTAAATTCCAATTTATTTTTAGGAACATAACTGACAGGGATTAGGGACCCATCATGAATGTGGAGTTGGTAAAGGTTGAGGATGGACTTGGGCTGGGTGGAGAAAGACGTACTTAACCTGGAAGCCAGAACATAATACCTCTCTTCATTATCCTAAGTGAAAACAATTTAAGTTAAATATCTTACTTGCTCCTTTAGAAGGATAAGTTTCCATCACTGGGAGTTAAACAGAGGCAAATTTCATTTCAGTACACTCCAAGGAAGTCATTTATCATTAGAATTTTTTTTTTTAATTTTATTTTATTATTATTATTTTTTACTTTACAATATTGTATTGGTTTTGCCATACATTGACATGAATCCGCCATGGGTGTACATGTGTTCCCCATCCTGAACCCCTCTCCCACCACCTTCCCCATCCCATCCCTCTGGGATGCATTAAACCTGGACTGGCGATCCATTTCACATATGATAATTTACATGTTTCAATGCCATTTTCCCACATCATCCTGCCCTTGCCCTCTCCCACAGAGTCCAAAAGACTATTCTATACATCTGTGTCTCTTTTACTGTCTCGCATACAGGGTTATCGTTACCATCTTTCTAAATTCCATATATATGTGTTAGTATACTGTATTGGTGTTTTTCTTTCTGTCTTACTTCACTCTGTATAATAGGCTCCAGTTTTTGAATGGAATGTGTTAACTTGTGATTTGCTGAGCTTGCCCAAACTGGAAAAGTTCAAGGCAAAAACAAAATAGCCTCCTTTGTTACTAGGGAGGAAATTGGGCTAGATGATCTGTAGTCTTTTCAAACTCTGATCATGATTTTGTGACCTTGAATTTAAACTGAAGGAGATGTTTATTGGTGCTGCAAATCCTAAAATCACTGTATTAAGCGATTTCAGTGTTTTCAGTATGCCACTGTTTTTGATGTCAGCAAGCAAGCATTTAAACCTCATTACCTACAGGACAGAAAGTGAAGAACTAAAGAGCCTCTTGATGAAAGTGGAAGAGGAGAGTTAAAAAGTTGGCTTAAAGCTCAACATTCAGAAAATTAAGATCATGGCATCTGGTCCCATCACTTCATGACAAATAGACGGGGAAACAGTGGCAGACTTTATTTTGAGGGGCTCCAAAATCACTGCAGCCATGAAATTAAAAGACACTTACTCCTTGGAAGAAAAGCTATGACCAACCTAGACAGTGTATTAAAAAGCAGAGACATCATTTTGCCAACAAAGGTCCATCTAATCAAGGCTGTGGTTTTATAAAGAAAGCTGAGCGCCGAAGAATTGATGCTTTTGAACTGTGATGTTGGAGAATACTCTTGAGAGTCCCTTGGACAGCAAGGAGATCAGTCCTGAGTATTCATTGGAAGGACTGATGTTGAACTTGAAAACCCAATACTTTGGCCACCTGATGCAAAGAGATGATTCATTTGAAAAGACCCTGATGCTGGGAAAGATTGAAGGCAGGAGAAGGGGATGACAGAGGATGAGATGGTTGGATGGCATCACCAACTCAATGGTCATGAGTTTGAGGAAACTCCGGGAGTTGGTGATGGACAGAGACGCCTGGTGTGCTGCAGTCCATGGGGTCACAAAGAGTCGGACACGACTGAACTGAACTGACTGACCTACAGGACATCCTTAAAGTGCTAGGGGAAAAAATGTTAACTAAAAGTTCTATATAGAGTTTAAAATACCTTTCAGATACAAAGATGAAATATAGATGTTTTTGGCGAACAAAAAGGAGAGCTGGTCACCAGCATGCCTGTGTTAATCAAAATTCTATAGAGAGGTCTTTAGTCAGAAGGAAGCTGATCCCATATAGAAATACAGAAATGCAGGAAAGAATGAGGACCTCTAGAAAGGTTGAATATAAATGAATATTGACTGTTAATAAAAATGATAGTAATATAGAGTATAAAATTTATATAGAGTTAAAATATATGGCAACAATAATGGAAAAGTAAAAAAATGGAAGTATAAATTTCCAGCATTATCAGGGGCAAATGTACTAATTTGTAATAAATGCAATCCAGATGTGTGTTGTAACATTAAAAAGAATGGTAAAATAAAGGGAGAGAAAAGTGAAGTATTAGTATTTGAGTAATCCAAAAGAAGACAGAAGAAAGCAAATGAAAGAGTGCCTCAAATGGAAAACAAATTGATGGTAGATATGAAAGCACTTAAATCAGTGGTTATGTCAAATGAAAATAGACTAAATATCCCAAGTAATAAGCTAATGTTATCAGACTACAGAAGAAAATAAAACCAAATGCATTAATATATCCTGTTTACAAGAGACATAACCTTAAGATGCACAGAAAGTACAAGGATGGAAAATGATAAACCATGCAACTACTAATGAAAAAACAGATATAGCTATACTAATGTGAGATAAAACAGATTTAAATCAAGAAGCATTACTAGAGATAAAGAGGATATTCTGTAATGATAAAGAAGTCAATCTACCAAGAAAATTAAAAAATTTTAAGAACATTGCTTCAAATATGTAAGGCAAAAATAGACAAGTAAAAGGAAAAGCGGAGAAATTCACAACCATAGGGTTACTTTAACACACTTCTGAACAGACAAAAAGAGCAGTAAAAAGGTAGATCTGAAGAACACAGTTAACAACCTTGACCTAATTGACATGCAGGGAACACTGCCAACAATGACAGAATTCATATTTTGGTTAGGCCCATATTTAAAATTTATCCAAACTGATAATAAGCAGTCCATATAAGAAAGCTCCAAAATATTTCAGAGCATTGAAATAATTCAAACTATGCTCTCTGACCTCAGGGAAATTATGCCAGAAATCAGTAATAAAAGCTAGAAGATCCTCAAGTGCCTGGAAATGAAATAGAACACATTTCTAAATAACCCATGGATCAAAGAAGGAGCAGACATTAAGAAATATTTTAAGCCAAATGATAAGGAAGATGTACCATATCAAAAATTGTAGGCTACAGCTGAAGCAAAGCTTAGAAATTCATGGCTTTAACTACATTTACTATGAAGGTTGAGAGGTTAAAATCAATTAAACTTCATCTCAAGAGACAAAAATAAATCTAAAGAGTGTAGAAAAAGGAAAGAATGATTAGAAATAAGTGAAATAGAAAACAAAGTAAAGTAAAAAGCTGGTTCTTTGAAAAGTTTGATATATTCCCAGTAAGACATCAGTAAAAGAGAACGCAAAGTAACATTAGGAATGAAATCAAGAATATCATTAAAGACACTGCAAACACTAAAAGCTGTAATGCCATAATGAACAACTTATAGTGAACAACAAAATTTGAATAAGGACAAATTTCTCAAAAAAATTAAACTGACAGAAAAATCTGGAGAGTTTCCTCTCTTAATGGGAATTGAATGAGGCTTTATTAAAAGCCTTACTAGTGATTTCTTTCAAACATTTAAGGAAGAAATTATTCCAATTTTATATACATTCTTCCAGTGAATAGAAAAAGGGAACGTTTCCAAACTTTCTAAGTCCATCTAACCATGATATCACAATCTGTCAAGGACATCAAATACACAGAAAAAGAACTTGCTGTACATAAAGAGGATAAGCAAGTGAGGTTAACTCTCCCTGTATGCAAATGTAATTTACATTTGAAACATCAATGTAATTTTCCACCTTGATTTCTTAGAGGGAGAAAAACACAGTTATCTCAGATGCAAATTGAAAAAAGGATTTGATGAATTTCAACATTTATGATAAAAATTAATAGCAAACTATGAATTGTTGTTGAGTCACTAAGTCGTGTCCAACTCTTGTGACTCCAAGGACTAGCCCACCAGGCTACTTTGTCCATGGGATTTCCCAGGTAAAAATACTGAGTGTTAGCCATTTCCTTCTCCAGGGGATCTTTCCGACCCAGGGATCAAACCCATGTCTCCTGCACTGCAGGCAGATTCTTTTCACTGAGCCACCTGTGAAGCCCTAAACTATGCATAAAAATTCCCTAAACTGATAGAAATACAGATCTATTTAGTGGTAAAACACTGAAAGTTTTACCCCTGAGATAGACTACCTGCCATTACTACTTCTATTCAACATTGTTCTAGAGATTCTAGCCGTGAAATAAAGGGGGAAAAGAGAAACGAAGGGCATAAAGATAGAAAAGGAAGAAATAAAATAACCATTTGTTTACAGATGATATCTAATTACGTACACGGAAAATCCAAAGGAATTTACCAACTATTAGAATTAGTAAGTCAATTTAACAACCTTCTTATCAGGTCAGTACTCAAAAGTCATTAATATTCATATATAAACACCAAACAGAAAATGGAATTTAAAGTCAAAACATCAATGAGCTAGGAAATCTACCATGGGATATGTAGAGATGCTTATACATTGAAATAATTGATACATATACATTTGTATGTATAGGTATATACATATACATAAACATTGATATATATACATACACAAATATATTTGATACAATTTAAAGAAGAACTAAACAGGGGGATATGCCATTTTCATGAACTGGAAAATTCAATATTATGAAGACTGGAGTTCTTCATTTGGAGTTCTCACCAAACTAGTCTGTACATCCAACCCAGTCTTCTTTATTTGTGTTAATTTTTGACAAATATGCCTTAAGATACTTAAGATAGTGTCATGATTCCCAGAGAAGCAGAGCAGGTGTTTTGAACTTGCCCTTAGTGTCTTCAGAGGGGATAACTTGCCATGGAATATACAGCTAGCAGAGAAGAGGTGGTACATGAACCCGTGGGATTCTTACTGGGACATTTTTTTTTTCTCCTCTACTCTTCCACCAAAGACTGCTCCAGTCCTATTCTTCCTGGTTATGCTGCTTCCTCCTAGAATCTTGACACTACCAGAGACATGCTATAGGATTTAACCTGCCTCAAAATCCCAGGCGTTTTTTTTTTTTTTTTTTTTAGTGTTCTATGTATTGAAGTGGTCAAACAAGAGATGGCAAGAGTGAATGTCGACATTCTAGGAATCAGCGAACTCAAATGGACTGGAATGGGTGAATTTAACTCAGATGATCATTATATCTACTACTGTGGGCAGGAATCCCTCAGAAGAAATGGAGTAGCCATCATGGTCAACAAAAGAGTCTGAAATGCAGTACTTGGATGCAATCTCAAAAATGACAGAATGATCTCTGTTTGTTTCCAAGGCAAACCATTCAATATCACAATAATCCAAGTCTATGCCCCAACCAGTAACGCTGAAGAAGCTGAAGTTGAACGGTTCTATGAAGACCTACAAGACCTTTTAGAACTAACACCCAAAAAAGATGTCCTTTACATTATAGGGGACTGGAATGCAAAAGTTGAAAGTCAAGAAACACCTGGAGTAACAGGCAAACTTGACCTTGGAATATGGAATGAAGCAGGGCAAAGACTAATAGAGTTTTGCCAAGAGAATGCACTGGTCATAGCAAACACCCTCTTCCAACAACACAAGAGAAGACTCTACACATGGACATCAACAGATGGTCAACACCAAAATCAGATTGATTATATTCTTTGCAGCCAAAGATGGAGAAGCTCTATACAGTCAGCAAAAACAAGACCAGGAGCTGACTGTGGCTCAGACCATGAACTCCTTATTACCAAATTCAGACTTAAATTGAAGAAAGAAGGGAAAACCACTAGACCATTCAGGTATGACCTAAATCAAATCCCTTATGATTATACAGTGGAACTGAGAAATAGGTTTAAGGGCCTAGATTTGATAGATAGAGTGCCTGATGAACTGTGGAATGAGGTTCGTGACATTGCACAGGAGACAGGGATCAAGACCATCCCCATGGAAAAGAAATGCAAAAAGCAAAATGGCTGTCTGGGGAGGCCTTACAAATAGCTGTGAAAAGAAGAGAAGCGAAAAGCAAAGGAGAAAGGAAAGATATAAACATCTGAATGCAGAGTTCCAAAGAATAGCAAGAAGAGATAAGAAAGCCTTCTTCAGTGATCAATGCAAAGAAATAGAGGAAAACAACAGAATGGGAAAGACTAGAGATCTCTTCAAGAAAATCAGAGATACCAAAGGAACATTTCATGCAAAGATGGGCTCGATAAAGGACAGAAATGGTATGGACCTAACAGAAGCAGGATGGAGAAGGCAATGGCACTCCACTCCAGTACTCTTGCCTGGAAAATCTCATGGACAGAGGAGCCTGGTGGGCTGCAGTCCATGGGGTCTCGAAGAGTCGGACACGACTGAACGACTTCACTTTCACTTCTCATTTTCATGCACTGGAGAAGGAAATGGCAACCCACTCCAGTATTCTTGCTTGGAGAATCCCAGGGGCGGGGGAGCCTGGTGGGCTGCTGTTTATGGGGTCACCAGAATCGGACACGACTGAAGTGACTTAGCAGTAGCAGTAACAGAAGCAGAAGATATTAAGAAGAGATGGCAAGAATACACAGAAGAACTGTACAAAAAAGATCTTCATGACCCAGATAATCATGATGGTGTGATCACTGACCTAGAGCCAGACATCCTGGAATGTGAAGTCAAGTGGGCCTTAGAAAGCATCACTATGAACACAGCTAGTGGAGGTGATGGAATTCCAGTTGAGCTATTCCAAATCCTGAAAGATGATGCTGTGAAAGTGCTGCACTCAATATGCCAGCACATTTGGAAAACTCAGCAGTGGCCACAGGACTGGAAAAGGTCAGTTTTCATTCTAATCCCAAAGGAAGGGAATGCCAAAGAATGCTCAAACTGCCGCACAATTGCACTCATCTCACACGCTAGTAAAGTAATGCTCAAAATTCTCCAAGCCAGGCTTCAGCAATATGTGAACCGTGAACTTCCTGATGTTCAAGCTGGTTTTAGAAAAGGCAGAGGAACCAGAGATCAAATTGCCAACATCCGCTGGATCATAGAAAAAGCAAGAGAGTTCCAGAAAAACATCTATTTCTGCTTTATTGACTCTGCCAAAGCCTTTGACTGTGTGGATCACAATAAACTGTGGAAAATTCTGAAAGAGTTGGGAATACCAGACCACCTGACCTGCCTCTTGAGAAATCTGTATGCAGGTCAGGAAGCAACAGTTAGAACTGGACATGAAACAACAGACTGGTTCCAAATAGGAAAAGGAGTACGTCAAGGCTGTATATTGTCACCCAGTTTATTTAACTTCTATGCAGAGTACATCCTGAGAAATGCTGGGCTGGAGGAAGCACAAGCTGGAATCAAGATTGCTGGGAGAAATATCAATAACCTCAGATATGCAGATGACACCACCCTTATGGCAGAAAGTGAAGAGGAACTCAAAAGCCTCTTGATGAAGGTGAAAGTGGAGAGTGAAAAAGTTGGCTTAAAGCTCAACATTCAGAAAACGAAGATCATGGCATCGGGTCCCATCACTTCATGGGAAATAGATGGGGAAACAGTGGAAACAGTGTCACACTTTATTTTTCTGGGCTCCAAAATCACTGCAGATGGTGAATGCAGCCATGAAATTAAAAGACGCTTACTCCTTGGAAGGAAAGTTATGACCAACCTAGATAGCATATTCAAAAGCAGAGACATTACTTTGCCAACAAAGGTTCGTCTAGTCAAGGCTACAGTTTTTCCTGTGGTCATGTATGGATGTGAGAGTTGGACTGTGAAGAAGGCTGAGTGGGGAAGAATTGATGCTTTTGAACTGAGGTGTTGGAGAAGACTCTTGAGAGTCCCTTGGACTGCAAGGAGATCCAACCAGTCCATTCTGAAGGAGATCAGCCCTGGGATTTCTTTGGAAGGAATGATGCTCAAGCTGAAACTCCAGTACTTTGGCCACCTCATGCAAAGAGTTGACTCATTGGAAAAGACTCTGATGCTGGGAGGGATTGGGGCCAAGAGGAGAAGGGGACAAGAGAGGATGAGATGGCAGGATGGCATCACTGACTCGATGGACATGAGTCTGAGTGAACTCCGGGAGTTGGTGATGGACAGGGAGGCCTGGCATGCTGCGATTCATGAGGTCTCGAAGAGTCGGACACGACTGAGCGACTGAACTGAATTGAACTGATATATTGAATAACATGTGGAAAGCTGAAAGAATGTGTGCTTAGTCATATCCGGCTCTTTGTGACCCCATTGACTGTAGCCAGGCTACAGTATGCCAGCTCCTCTATCTATCGGATTTTCCAGGCAAGAATAATGGAGTGAGTTGCCATTTCCTTCTCCAGGGGATCTTCCTGACCCAGGAATTGAATCCATATGTCTTACATCTCCTGCATTGGCAGGCGGATTCTTTACCATTGAACCACGTGAGTTCTACATATTATAGAAATTTTACTCTTATAAATAAAGTCTTTGAATTTAAAGTCAGAAATGACTTCCATGCAGCACTGGGGTTTACAGGCAGATTGTCAACAAATACTTTGAGTTGCTGTTCAGGGACATTCTGGAGATGTGAGCCTAAATATTTAACTGAATGTTGTTTTAACTATCTTTGTAAAAACAAAGTTCTAGCTACCCCCAGAAATTAAGACCCAATCTAGAGCAAGCCTTAAATTATTTGGGATCCTGTAAAGATTTTTCATAATAAAGACAAAAATTTTCCTAGCATGTGAGAGTTGAGTGAGTGGTGTTAATCGCATCTTCTTTTGGTTATTCATTGAATAAGCCTTTTGTTTCCTTACTATGTCGCTCTCCTTAAGCTAAGTTTAATTTCAAAAGGAAGTTTTTAAAATGTATTTGTTTTTGGCCATGTTGGGTCTTTGTTGCTGTGCTCCAGCTTTCTCTGGTTGTAGCAAGGAGAGCCACTCTCTAGTTGCGGTGTGCAGGCTTCTCACTGCAGTGGCTCCTCTTGTTGCAGAGCACGGGCTCTAGGTGCGCAGGCTCAGTGGTTGTAGCACGTGGGCTCAGGTAGTGGAAGCGCATGGGTTCAGTTGCCCTGCAGCATGTGGACTCTTCCCCAAATAGGAATCAAATCCACGTCCCCTGCATTGGCAGATGGAGTCTTACGTGCTGGACCACCAGGGAAGTTCATCAAAGAGAAATGTTTAAAGCTGGTAATCTTGCTTGGGCTAAGCTATTATCTGACAGAAGGCTCCCCATAAAAGAATGTGACCAGAGCTTCGCAGGGTTTCCTCATTGTTATCTGACTTCCTTGGACTCACTCTGAAGTCCTCGCGAGTCAGATAATATTTGAAGTATAATGTGTCATAATTCAATGTATAAATGTATAAAACCACCAACATACCTGTTGGCAGCGGAGAGGGAACACTAAAGACTTGTTCAAGGAACTGAGGAACTGTAATTGATTTTAGTGACCTATTAGGAATGTGGAGTTGCAAAAGGTGAGACTGGAGTTGGATAAGGTAGAGAATAGTCAGAATCTAGAAACTGGTCACATGATAAATGGTTGAAGACCGGGAGGCACATAGCCTGGAAAAGAGGAGAGCTGGGAACATGACAGTTATGCTCAGACAGTGGAAGAGGAAAGAGATGACAATAAGAATGCTTGTTTGCTCCTGTAGGGAGACATGTGACCACGGCTAGGATTTATAGGTGACAGGTGTCTGCTCAGTAATACAAGGAAGTAATACAAGTAATACAAGGAAGTATTACAAAGAAGTAATACAGCTGGAATAGATCTAAAATGAAGATGTGGGGGACACATCCAATACAAAAACTAGATGACCACCTTTTAAGCATAGTTTGAATGGGGAAATAATCTCTTGGGACAGAGGATGTGGTTTAAATAATTAGTAAAACCCCACTCCAATACTGTTGCCTGGAAAATCCCATGGACGAAGGAGCCTGGTAGGCTGCAGTCCATGGAGTCGCTAGAGTCGGACACGACTGAAGCGATGCAGCAGCAGCAGCAGCAGCAAAGCACGTTCTAACACTGAACTAAAGATTGTTAAGGCCTTGAGTTAAGTCTAATCTTTTACTTAGACACAGCCCTGTTTGCAGGATCAGCAAGGAGCAAATAAACCTCATTACCTGGCCGGGCTGCTTCCGAACATGCTTTGAGACAACTGGCAGAGACCTTGCCTGACAGCTCATGTCCTGTGAGCTGTCATAGGACAGGATCATTGTTCCTGGTTCCCAGGTTCCTGGCCTACTGGCAACATAAATGTGATGGTGCTGTTGTATTTCTATGTTTGTAGATTTTTGTATATTTTATTATAGAAAGCTTTAGGGTACATTGTATTTCTTTGTCACTTAATTCAACAAGCATTTAATGACAACTTACCATGAATCATCTATCCACTAAACCAGATCATAGAAACAAAACAGAAACTAAAAAACACTTCCTGTCCTTGCAGATCTTACCACCTAATATTATTAGAAATTGGCTCTCGGTTCTTTTTTTCACATTTGGAAAAGCCAGAATTGTTAAATATGGCTTTTTTAAGGAATGAATAGGGAATTTCTCTGTATACAGTCTGAGAATAGAAAGAACATTATATATTGAAACTAACATAGTATGACTTGTTCCTAAAATACTGTTATTCAGATCAGATCAGATCAGTCGCTCAGTCGTGTCCGACGCTTTTTGACCCCATGAATAGCAGCACACCAGGCCTCCCTGTCCATCACAAACTCCTGGAGTTCACTCAGACTCACGTCCATCGAGTCAGTGATGCCATCCAGCCATCTCATCCTCTGTCATCCCCTTCTCCTCTTGCCCCCAATCCCTCCCAGCATCAGAGTCTTTTCCAATGAGTCAACTCTTGACATGAGGTGGCCAAAGTACTGGAGTTTCAGCTTTAGCATCATTCCTTCCAAAGAAATCCCAGGGCTGATCTCCTTCAGAATGGACTGGTTGGATCTCCTTGCAGTCCAAGGGACTCTCAAGAGTCTTCTCCAACACCTCAGTTCAAAAGCATCAATTCTTCCCCACTCAGCCTTCTTCACAGTCCAACTCTCACATCCATACATGACCACAGGAAAAACCATAGCTTTGACTAGACAAACCTTTGTTGGCAAAGTAATGTCTCTGCTTTTGAATATGCTATCTAGGTTGGTCATAACTTTCCTTCCAAGGAGTAAGCGTCTTTTAATTTCATGGCTGCAGTCACCATCTGTAGTGATTTTGGAGCCCAGAAAAATAAAGTGTGACACTGTTTCCACTGTTTCCCCATCTATTTATTTCCCATGAAGTGATGGGACCGGATGCCGTGATCTTCGTTTTATTACCCATATCTAAAATTCTGCAGTGAATAATTAGGAGAGTCATGTCCACAATTTTAGGAAACTTGTTGAAAACAATCATGAGCTCTAACTGGAAATGTCTTCTGCTGCCCATCTAGATCTGAGTTGTCAATACAGTAACCAGAAGCCACATATGGCTACTTAAAATGAAATTCATTAAAATTATATAAAATTAAAATTTTAGTTCCTCAGTTATAATAGCCACATTTCAAGTGCTTAATAGCCACATGTGTCTGGTGGTTACCATATTTGACCATGAAGATTTTGTACATTTCTCTTATGGCAGAAAGTTCTATTGGTGTTGACCTAAAGAACCATTATATTTAGAAGCTGGATTTGAAGATGTTTAAAAGCACAAAAGCATTTGATAACTTTAATACTTATTTATGATAAAGACTTTAGCATACTATCAATAGAGAATGTCATTAGTTTGCTGCTGCTACTGCTGCTAAGTCACTTCAGTCGTGTCCGACTCTGTGCGACCCCATAGACGGCAGCCCACCAGCCTCCCCCGTCCCTGGGATTCTCCAGGCAAGAACATTGGAGTGGGTTGCCATTTCCTTCTCCAGTGCATGAAAGTGAAAAGTGAAAGTGAAGTCGCTCAGTCGTGTCCGACTCCTAGCAACCCCATGGACTGCAGCCTACCAGGCTCCTCTGTCCATGGGATTTTCTAGGCAAAAGTACTGGAGTGGGGTGCCATCGCCTTCTCCTAAAGTAGTTTAGTTTCCACTAAATGACTTGAATCAGCAGCAATACATGATATTCGGAAAACAGATAATTTGGAAAACCACTTTATTCTGTATATGTAAAATATATCTTGATGGTTTGTACAAATATGCATTGATAATGTATTAATCAAATATTACAAATTCAACTACAAGGATACCAGTAAACTAATTTATCTAATATGTTTTATAACAGATGGGAAATTCTGCCATGAATCAATACCAAGTAAGGGATGTGTTGTGTAAAGTGAGAATTATCCAGGACCTATCCAGTTTCATAGTTAGGTATATTGGTCTAACTGCTCCAAAAAAAAAAAGGGCCAAATTAGACTTACGAAATCACTAGATGTTATTTTTTAATATGCATTTGCCTGTGGTCTGATTTATGCTCATTATGCACATATATGTATATTTTGGTCCTCCCGGACGTGGTCCACTGGAGAAGGGAATGGCAAACCACTTCAGTATTCTTGCCTTGAGAACCCCATGAACAGTATGAAAAGGCAAAATGATAGGATATTGAAAGAGGAACTCCCCAGGTCAGTAGCTGCCCAATATGCTACTGGAGATCAGTGGAGAAATAACTCCAGAAAGAATGAAGGGATGGAGCCAAAGCAAAAACAATACCCAGCTGTGGATGTGACTGGTGACAGAAGCAAGGTCCAATGCTGTAAAGAGCAATATTGCATAGGAACCTGGAATGTCAGGTCCATGAATCAAGGCAAATTGGAAGTGGTCAAACAGGAGATGGCAAGAGTGAATGTAGACATTCTAGGAATCAGCGAACTCAAATGGACTGGAATGGGTGAATTTAACTCAGATGACCAGTATATCTACTACTGCAGGCCGGAATCCCTCAGAAGAAATGGAGTAGCCATCATGGTCAACAAAAAAGTCCGAAATGCAGTACTTGGATGCAATCTCAAAAATGACAGAATGATCTCTGTTCGTTTCCAAGGCAAACCATTCAATATCACAATAATCCAAGTCTATGCCCAACCAGTTAACGCTGAAGAAGCTGAAGTTGAATGGTTCTATGAAGACCTACAAGACCTTTTAGAACTAACACCCAAAAAAGATGTCCTTTTCATTATGGGGGACTGGAATGCAAAAGTAGGAAGTCAAAAAATACCTGGAGTAATGGGCAAATTTGGCCTTGGAATATGGAATGCAGCAGGGCAAAGACTAATAGAGTTTTGCCAAGAGAATGCACTGGTCATAGCAAACACCCTCTTCCAACAACACAAGAGAAGACTCTATACATGGACATCACCAGATGGTCAACACGGAAATCAGATTGATTATATTCTTTGCAGCCAAAGATGGAGAAGCTCTATACGGTCAACAAAAACAAGACCAAGAGCTGACTGTGGCTCAGATCATGAACTCCTTATTGGCAAATTCAGACTTAAATTGAAGAAAGTAGGGAAAACCACTAGACCATTCAGGTATGACCTAAATCAAATCCCTTATGATTATACAGTGGAACTGAGAAATAGATTTAAGGGCCTAGATTTGATAGATAGAGTGCCTGATGAACTATGGAATGAGGTTCGTGACATTGTACGGGAGACAGGGATCAAGACCATCCCCATGGAAAAGAAATGCAAAAAAGCAAAATGGCTGTCTGGGGAGGCCTTACAAATAGCTGTGAAAAGAAGAGAAGTGAAAAGCAAAGGAGAAAAGGAAAGATATAAGTATCTGAATGCAGAGTTCCAAAGAATAGCAAGAAGAGATAAGAAAGCCTTCTTCAGCGATCAGTGCAAAGAAAATAGAGGAAAACAACAGAATGGGAAAGACTAGAGATCTCTTCAAGAAAATTAGAGATACCAAGGGGACATTTCATGCAAAGATGGGCTCGATAAAGGACAGAAATGGTATGGACCTAACAGAAGCAGAAGATATTAAGAAGAGATGGCAAGAATACACAGAAGAACTGTACAAAAAAGATCTTCATGACCCAGATAATCATGATGGTGTGATCACTGACCTAGAGCCAGACATCCTGGAATGTGAAGTCAAATGGTCCTTAGAAAGCATCACTACGAACAAAGCTAGTAGAGGTGATGGAATTCCAGTTGAGCTATTTCAAATCCTGAAAGATGATGCTGTGAAAGTGCTGCACTCAATATGCCAGCACATTTGGAAAACTCAGCAGTGGCCACAGGACTGGAAAAGGTCAGTTTTCATTCCAATCCCAAAGAAAGGCAATGCCAGAGAATGCTCAAACTACTGCATAATTGCACTCATCTCACACGCTAGTAAAGTAATGCTCAAAATTCTCCAAGCCAGGCTTCAGCAATATGTGAACCGTGAACTTCCTGATGTTCAAGGTGGTTTTAGAAAAGGCAGAGGCACCAGAGATCAAATTGCCAACATCTGCTGGATCATGGAAAAAGCAAGAGAGTTCCAGAAAAACATCTATTTCTGCTTTATTGACTCTGCCAAAGCCTTTGACTGTGTGGATCACAATAAACTGTGGAAAATTCTGAAAGAGATGGGAATACCAGACCAACTGACCTGCCTCTTGAGAAATCTGTATGCAGTTAGAACTGGACATGGAACAAGAGACTGGTTCCAAATAGGAAAAGGAGTACGTCAAGGCTGTATATTGTCACCCTGCTTATTTAACTTCTATGCAGAGTACATCATGAGAAATGCTGGACAGGAAGAAACACAAGCTGGAATCAAGATTGCCGGGAGAAATAACAATAACCTCAGATATGCAGATGACACCACCCTTGTGGCAGAAAGTGAAGAACTAAAAAGCCTCTTGATGAAAATGAAAGTGGAGAGTGAAAGAGTTGGCTTAAAGCTCAACGTTCAGAAAACGAAGATCATGGCATCCGGTCCCATCACTTCATGGGAAATAGATGGGGAAACAGTGGAAACAGTGTCAGACTTTATTTTTCGGGCTCCAAAATCACTGCAGATGGTGACTGCAGCCATGAAATTAAAAGACGCTTACTCCTTGGAAGGAAAGTTATGACCCACCTAGATAGCATATTCAAAAGCAGAGACATTACTTTGCCAACAAATGTCCGTCTAGTCAAGGCTATGGTTTTTCCTGTGGTCATGTATGGATGTGAGAGTTGGACTGTGAAGAAGGCTGAGCGCGGAAGAATTGATGCTTTTGAACTGTGGTGTTGGAGAAGACTCTTGAGAGTCCCTTGGACTGCAAGGAGATCCAACCAGTCCATCCTGAAGGAGACCAGCCCTGGGATTTCTTTGGAGGGAATGATGCTAAAGCTGAAACTCCAGTACTTTGGCCACCTCATGTGAAGAGTTGACTCATTGGAAAAGACTCTGATGCTGGGAGAGATTGGGGGCAGGAGGAGAAGGGGACGGCAGAGGATGAGATGGCATCACTGACTCAATGGACATGAGTCTGGGTGAACTCCGGTAGCTGGTGATGGACAGGGAGGCCTGGTGTGCTGCAATTCATGGTGTCGCAAAGAGTCGGACACGAGTGAGCAACTGAACTGAACTGAATGTATATTTTTATTTCATTATACCATTTTATTCACTGTTTTTCTTTATAATTTATTTAGTTTCAGAGTTCATACATGCTGATAGAAATGTCTCCACTGTTAACTGCAGTTTTATACACTGCTGCTCCTGCTAAGTCGCTTCAGTTGTGTCCGCATAGTTTGTGCAACCCCATAGACAGCAGTCCACCAGGCTCCCCCGTCCCTGGGATTCTCCTCTCAAGAACACTGGAGTGGGTTGCCATTTCCTTCTCCAGTGCATGAAAGTGAAAAGTGAAAAGTGAAATTGAAGTCACTCAATCGTGTCTGACTCTTAGCGACCCCATGGACTGCAGCCTACCAGGCTCCTTTGTCCATGGGATTTTCCAGGCAAGAGTACTGGAGTGGGTTACTAGTAGAACTAAATTCTATTTTATATTGATCTACAATCTAGCATCAATAATAAAAGCTAGCATCAATGATAAAATAGTATCAATAATCACGGTGTCCAAAAGGATGGTGACAAAAAAAACAGCAATTTCCTACTTGCTCTATTCTCCATATTGTGCTAGGTGCTTAATTCCATTGATTTTATTTCATATAACAACTCTGAAATATTAAAAAAAAGGTAGAATTAACCCCAGTAAACTCATAGTGCAGCAGGCCAAGAACAGTTTCATAAGATCCCCTATATCATGCCCCTACTAAATTGTTCAATCAGAATGTGAAAACCCAGTCTGATTCTTATATATGTGTTTATTTCACTATTCCATTACCTAGGGTTCCCAATTATGAATAATAGTAAATGCCATTTTTTTTTTTTTTCAGTTTAAAAGGCAGACATTTCTATCTCATGATTGTTGAAGCTGGGAAGTCCAATATGAAAATGTTGGCAGATTTGATGTCTGGTGAGAACCTTCTTTGGAGAAGGCAATGGCACCCCACTCCATTACTCTTGCCTGGAAAATCCCATGGATAGAGGAGCCTGGTAGGCTGCAGTCCATGGGATCGCTAAGAGTCGGACATGACTGAGCGACTTCACTTTCACTTTTCACTTTCATGCATTGGAGAAGGAAATGGCAACCCACTCCATATTCTTGCCTGGAGAATCCCAGGGACGGGGGAGGCTGTTGGGCTGCCGTCTATGGGGTTACACAGAGTCGGACACGACGGAAGGGACTTAGCAGCAGCAGCAGCAGAGAACCTTCTTCCTGGTTTCCATAATGCCGTTTTCTTGATATACCCTCACATGAAGGAAAGAAAAATGTCACTTTCTAAGTACTTACAATATACTAGATAATTCTAAGCACTTTTCATGATTAGATCATTTAGGCCACACATTGCCATAGATACAGTTATGATTCCTTTTGACAGATGAAGACACTGAGGGACAGCTAGATCACCTTGCCCTCTGCAAAGGGGCAGAACTGAGCTAAACCCAAACACTGGGCTTCAGAGACTGCACTCTTATCCATTGTGCTGTGGTGTGCTTAGTTGCTTAGTCATGTCTGACTCCTTGCAACCCCATGGACTATATAGCCCACCAGGCTTCTCTGTCCATGGGGATTCTCCAGGCAAGAATATAGGAGTGGGTTGCCATGCCCCACTCCAGGGGCTCTTCCAAGCCAGGAATCGAATCCAGGTCTCCCACATTGTGGGCAGATTCTTTACCAACTGAGCCACCAGGGAAGCCCTCTCTTATCCATTACTCTGTAGTTTTTTTCCCTTAGAACAAAAGAAAGCACTTTGGTGCCTAAGGGCATCATTGACACAATGGACATGAGTTTGAGCAAACTCTGGGAAATAGTGAAGAACAAGGAAGACTGGTGTGCTGCAGTACATGGGATCACAAAGAGCTGGCCACGACTTAGCAACTGAACAATAGTCAACTGAAATGCATCAGGTCCCTTAAGGTATTCTATACACATAGAAAAGGACCTGGGAAATCAAAATAAGAGAGCACTGCACTGGAAGCCCAGGGAAGCTCCATAGTCTCAGGTAAGAAGGAAGATCAGATGAGGTGGTAACTGTTAGGTCATTCTGATGGGCTCCTGTCTGCAGATTGCTGTCCCCAAAATGTGGAAGAAGGACCTGGCAACAGAGCATGCTGTGCTCAGGGTTCTGAAGCTGAAGTTCAAAGCCAGAGTTGTTTGATGTTTTTCAGCAATAAAAAGGAGTGTGAGCAAACAGCTGGAATTTTCCAGCTGGGAATTTTTCAGGGAAGACTTAACAAAAAGGGTCAGGGTTTGAAGAAGCTCAGGGAACTAGTTTGAAAACACATGGACTGTGGGTTAAGTCTGGGAGTAAACTGTAAATGAGAAGAATGGCAATTTTTACCTAAAATAAAACTATTCACTGATTCATGTTGAGGTTTGAAAGAAAACAACAAAATTCTGTAAAGCAATTATCCTTCAATTAAAAAATAAATTTTAAAAAAGCTATTCAGTTTTAATCAGACAGGATGAATGTTACAGTCCATGTATTAGTTGATCAGATTAAGAGGGGCATCTAAAGCATTTAATATGATAGCTCTCACTGTGCTATGGATTTGATGTATCTGAAAAGTGGATTAAGGGAGTTGACAAAAGCCTTGGGATTCAGGGCACCTGCGTTTGGTTGGTGTAACTTTTCTGAGGTTAATTACCAATATCTGCCTATTGAAATCATGACAACTCTTTGGAACAAGTTTACTTCTGTGAAATTGTCTTGTGGAAATTCTTACTGAAATTTTTATAAATAGAACTTCTCAGAAGGAGAGTTTTTTTTTTTTTTCTTTTTTTTAAAGCATGTTTTGTAGTTTGTTACATTAATTTAAATACCCACACACACATACATAATTTTACAATTTCATTCAAAGTGTACTTTTAATCCTTTAATATATCTCCAGGGATAGGTATTCCTATTGAGTAGGAAACAGTTTCTGTCTACTTAGTAGAAAGAAATATTCACTAATTCCTATGTACTTTTTAAACTGAGAACAGTTTGTTTTAATAAATTATCTCTCCATTGTTCTGTGAATGAGTCCATCTGTCAGTCCACATTTTTTATTAAGCTTCACATTTGATTTTGATACATAAAATGATGATCCTTTTTTTTTCTTCTTGTCAGATGAACTTATTTGCAAAGCAGAAATAGAGACCCAGAGGTAGAGAATAAACTTACAGATACTAAGAGAAGGAAGTGTGTGAGAGAAATTGGGAGCCTGAGACTGACATAATACACTACTAGGTATAGAATGGGCTTCCTTTGAGGCTCAGCTGGTAAAGACTCCACCTGCATTGTGGGAGACCTAGGTTCAATCCCTGGGTTGGGAAGATCCTCTGGAAAAGGGAAAGGCTACCCACTCCAGTATTTTGGCCTGGAGTTCCAGGACTGTGTATTGGAATTCCTGAAATTCCATGGACTGCATAGTCCATGGGGTCACAGAGTCCAATACAAGTGGGTGACTTTCATTTTCATGTAGGGAATAGATAACTAATGAGAACCTATTGTATAGCAGAAGGAACTCCACTCAGTGGTCTGTGGCAACCTAAATGAGAAGGAAGTCCGAAAAATAGGGGATATATGTATAAGTATAGCTGATCGCACAATTGTACTTATCTCACAGGCTAGCAAAGTAATGCTTAAAATTCTCCAAGCCAGGATTCAACAATACATGAACCGTGAGCTTCCAGATGTTTAAGCTGATTTTAGAAAAGGCAGAGGAACCAGAGATCAAATTGCCAACATCTGCTGGATCATGGAAAAAGCAAGAGAGTTCCAGAAAAACATCTACTTCTGCTTTATTGACTATGCCAAAGCCTTTGACTGTGTGAACTGCAACAACCTGTGGAAAATTATTCAAGAGATGGGAATACCAGACCACCTTATCTGCCACCTGAGAAATCTGTATGCAGGTCAAGAAGCAACAGTTAGAATAGGACATGGAACAACAGACTGGTACCAAATCGGGAAAGGAGTACGTCAAGGCTGTATATTGTCACCCTGCTTATTTAACTTCTATGCAGAGTACATCATGAGAAATGCTGGACTGGATGAAGCACAAGCTGGAATCAAGATTGCTGGGAGAAATATCAATAACCTCAGATATGCAGATGATACCACCCTTATGGCAGAAAGCGAAGAAGAACTAAACAGCCTCTTGATGAAAGTGAAAGGAGAGTGAAAAAGCTGGCTTAAAACTCAACATTCAGAGAACTCAGATCATGGCATCTGGTCCCATCACTTCTTGGAAAATAGATGGGAAAACAATGGAAACAGTGAGAGACTTTATTTTGGGGGGTTCAAAATCATCGCAGATGGTGACTGCAGACATGAAATTAAAAGACACTTGCTCCTTGGAAGAAAAGTTATGACCAACCTAGACACATGGCATCCCACTCCAGTACTCTTGCCTGGAAAATCTCATGGATGGAGGACCCTGGTGGGCTGCAGTCCATGGGGTCACGAAGAGTTGGACACGACTGAGCAACTTCACTTTCATGCATTGGAGAAGGAAATGGCAAGCCACTCCAGTGTTCTTGTCTGGAGAGTCCCAGGGACAGAGGAGCCTGGTGGGCTGCCGTCTATGGGGTTGCACAGAGTCGGACACGACTGAAGCAACTTAGCAGCAGCAGCAGACGCATATTAAAAAGCAGAGACATTATTTTGCCAACAAAGGTCCATCTAGTCAAAGCTATGGTTTTTCCAGTAGTCATGTATGGATGTGAGAGTTGGACTATAAAGAAAACTGATCACCGAAGAATTGATGCTTTTAAACTGTGGTGCTGGAGAAGACTCTTGAAAGTCCCTTGGACTGCAAGGATATCCAACCAATCCATCCTAAAGGATATCAGTTCTGAATATTCATTGAAAGGACTGATGCTGAATATGAAACTCCAATACTTTGGCCACCTGATGCGAAGAACTGACTCATTTGAAAAGACCCTGATACTGGGAAAGACTGAAGGTGAGAGGTGAAGGGGATGACAGAGGATGAGATGGTTGGATGGCATCACCAACTCAATGGACTAAAGTTTGAGTAAACTCCAGGCATTGGTGATGGACAGAGAGGCCCTGGCATGCTGCAGTCCATTGGGTCACAAAGAGTTGGACACATCGGAGTGACTGAACTGAACTGATCACTGATTCACTTTGCTGAATGACAGAAACCAACACAATATTATAAAGCAACTATACTCCAGTGGTTTTTCCTGTGGTCATGTATGGATATGAGAGTTGGACTGTGAAGAAGGCTGAGCGCCGAAGAATTGATGCTTTTGAACTGTGGTGTTGGAGAAGACTCTTGAGAGTCCCTTGGACTGCAAGGAGATCCAACCAGTCCATTCTGAAGGAGATCAGCCCTGGGATTTCTTTGGAAGGAATGATGCTAAAGCTGAAACTCCAGTACTTTGGCCATCTCATGCGAAGAGCTGACTCATTGGAAAAGACTCTGATGCTGGGAGGGATTGGAGGCAGGAGGAGAAGGGGACGACAGAGGATGAGATGGCTGGATGGTATCACTGACTCGATGGATGTGAGTCTGAGTGAACTCCAGGAGTTGGTGATGGACAGGGAGGCCTGGTGTGCTGCGATTCATGGGGTCGCAAAGAGACGGACACGACTGAGCGACTGATCTGATCTGATCTGATCTGATACTCCAATAAAATTTTTTTCAAAAGATGCAATCATATACCTACTTGAAGTGCTCAAAACATCATTCCTCTCTAAAATGAAAAATCTCTAATCAAATTCCTTTAAAATCTGATTATACTTGTAACTCTGCCTATACACAGACTTATTCTAAGTTCTTCTAATGAAAGAAAGACAGAAATAGGAAATGTAAAGACAAGTTTTGCAAGTGTTCTTCTGTAGAATCTGGAATATGACCATCTTGTCCATCATGGTGAAACTATCCAAGAGAAGTTAAGCAATTTAGTTTTGCTGGATATGAACCTAGGCTGGTGGGCTTCCAAGCCTGTGGTCATTCTGTTACCTCATGATATAGAGTTCATTCCAAGAAACGTTGATCGTGATAAAATAGCTAACTGTACCGAGAATTTGTTAGATCAGGTACTGTTCTAAGCACTTTGCATCTATCTCTCAACAAACTTTAGCGAGTTCTCTATTGATTTATAAGGTTATACATCTATGAACTCAGTCAAACTTAGCTACTAATTAAATGCCCTTGAAATTTGCTTTGTAAAAAATTAATTGACATTCCATTTTTTTAAAAAATTAGGTTTTTGGCCTTGAAACAAGATACTCTTTTTTAAAAAATCAGTAAGTATCTAGATCTTGCTCAGCTCTAAATTCTTGAGCTACTTTCAGGGCACCGAGAACATTGCAGCCCAAATATGCTAATGATGTTCTAGGAATCCCTCAGAAGAAATGGAGTAGCCATCATGGTCAACAAAAGAGTCCGAAATGCAGTACTTGGATGCAAATCTCAAAAACAACAGAATGATCTCTGTTCGTTTCCAAGGCAAACCATTCAATATCCACAGTAATCCAAGTCTATGCCCCAACCAGTAACGCTGAAGAAGCTGAAGTTGAACGGTTCTATGAAGACCTACAAGACCTTTTAGAACTAACACCCCCAAAAAATGTCCTTTTCATTATAGGGGACTGGAATGCAAAAGTAGGAAGTCAAAAAACACCTGGAGTAACAGGCAAATTTGGCCTTGGAATACGGAATGAAGCAGGGCAAAGACTAATAGAGTTTTGCCAAGAGAATGCACTGGTCATAGCAAACACCCTCTTCCAACAACACAAGAGAAGACTCTACACATGGACATCACTAGATGGTCAACACCAAAATCAGATTGATTATATTCTTTGCAGCCAAAGATGGAGAAGCTCTATACGGTCAACAAAAACAAGACCAAGAGCTGACTGTGGCTCAGATCATGAACTCCTTATTGGCAAATTCAGACTTAAATTGAAGAAAGTAGGGAAAACCACTAGACCATTTAGGTATGACCTAAATCAAATCCCTTATGATTATACAGTGGAACTGAGAAATAGATCTGAAATAGGCCTAGATCTGATAGATAGACTGCCTGATGAACTATGGAATGAGGTTCGTGACATTGTACGGGAGACAGGGATCAAGACCATCCCCATGGAAAAGAAATGCAAAAAAGCAAAATGGCTGTCTGGGGAGGCCTTACAAATAGCTGTGAAAAGAAGAGAAGTGAAAAGCAAAGGAGAAAAGGAAAGATATAAGCATCTGAATGCAGAGTTCCAAAGAATAGCAAGGAGAGATAAGAAAGCCTTCCTCAGTGATCAATGCAAAGAAATAGAGGAAAACAACAGAATGGGAAAGACTAGAGATCTCTTCAAGAAAATTAGAGATACCAAGGGGACATTTCATGCAAAGATGGGCTCGATAAAGGACAGAAATGGTATGGACCTAACAGAAGCAGAAGATATTAAGAAGAGGTGGCAAGAATACACAGAAGAACTGTACAAAAAAGATCTTCACGACCCAGATAATCACGATGGTGTGATCACTGACCTAGAGCCAGACATCCTGGAATGTGAAGTCAAGTGGGCCTTAGAAAGCATCACTATGAACAAAGCTAGTGGAGGTAATGGAATTCCAGTTGAGCTATTTCAAATCCTGAAAGATGATGCTGTGAAAGTGCTGCACTCAATATGCCAGCAAATTTGGAAAACTCAGCAGTGGCCACAGGACTGGAAAAGGTCAGTTTTCATTCCAATCCCAAAGAAAGGCAATGCCAAAGAATGCTCAAACTACCACACAATTGCATTCATCTCACACTAGTAAAGTAATGCTCAAAATTCTCCAAGCCAGGCTTCAGCAATACATGAACCATGAACTTCCTGATGTTCAAGCTGGTTTTAGAAAAGGCAGGGGAACCAGAGATCAAATTGCCAACATCTGCTGGATCATGGAAAAAGCAAGAGAGTTCCAGAAAAACATCTATTTCTGCTTTATTGACTATGCCAAAGCCTGTAACTGTGTGGATCACAATAAACTGGAAAATTCTGAAAGAGATGGGAATACCAGACCACCTGACCTGCCTCTTGAGAAATCTGTATGCAGGTCAGGAAGCAACAGAACTGGACATGGAACAACAGACTGGTTCCAAATAGGAAAAGGAGTATGTCAAGGCTGTATATTGTCACCCTGCTTATTTAACTTCTATGCAGAGTACATCATGAGAAACGCTGGGCTGGAGGAAGCACAAACTGGAATCAAGATTGCTGGGAGAAATATCAATAACCTCAGATATGCAGATGACACCACCCTTATCGCAGAAAGTGAAGAGGAGCTCAAAAGCCTCTTGATGAAAGTGAAAGTGGAGAGTGAAAAAGTTGGCTTAAAGCTCAACATTCAGAAAACAAAGATCATGGCATCGGGTCCCATCACTTCATGGGAAATAGAAGGGGAAATAGTGGAAACAGTGTCAGACTTTATTTTTCTGGGCTCCAAAATCACTGCAGATGGTGACTGCAGCCATGAAATTAAAAGACGCTTACTCCTTGGAAAGAAAGTTATGACCAATCTAGATAGCATATTCAAAAGCAGAGACATTACTTTGCCAACAAATGTCCGTCTAGTCAAGCCAATGGTTTTTCCTGTGATCATGTATGGATGTGAGAGTTGGACTGTGAAGGCTGAGTGTCGAAGAATTCATGCTTTTGAACTGTGGTATTGGAGAAGACTCTTGAGAGTCCCTTGGACTGCAAGGAGATCCAACCAGTCCATTCTGAAGGAGATCAGCCCTGGGATTTCTTTGGAAGGAATGATGCTAAAGCTGAAACTCCAGTACTTTGGCCATCTCATGCGAAGAGCTGACTCATTGGAAAAGACTCTGATGCTGGGAGGGATTGGGGGCAGGAGGAGAAGGGGACGACAGAGGATGAGATGGCTGGATGTCATCACTGACTTGATGGATGTGAGTCTGAGTGAACTCCAGGAGTTTGTGATGGACAGGGAGGCCTGGCGTGCTGCGATTCATAGGGTCGCAAAGAGTCAGACACGACTGAGGGACTGAACTGAACTGAACTGATTAGTCTCTTGAGTGACTTCTGAGCAGTACAAGCTTCAGTATATTTTGTGTTTTGAAACATAAATAGAACACACTGATGTTTAAATTGTAAAGTTTCATTGATTTTTTTTTTTTTTTTGCTCCTGTAAAATGGACTCAATCTACCTTCAATAAAGTACAGTTGTCAAGCTGAAAGATACACTCAGTAAGAAGCAGTTTCACTTTCTTGAGTGCAACTAAGCGCTTATTTATAGAACTGAATTTCTGACTACATTGGTTAAAAAAAAAAAACCTCTACTGGTATAAATTACAAAGTTATGAAAAGAGATGACAAGACTTAACAGTTGTCCTGTTAATAAACATAAGCTTTTGTATTCCAAATGTAGACAGCTTCTTTCTAATATTTTCTGTAATAGTCAAAGGCTAGCAAATATATTTATATATTTTTATTTCAGGATTGAAGTTTTTACCAGTGACAGTTATCTGGATTGTACAAAGAAGATGCACAGAGGCCTGTTTCTGAATCACATGGTTTAGTTATAGCTCGTTACTTAGATTTTAAAATGTTAATAGTTTACCATTCAGCACTTGGGCTTTGATATATGTAAATTTTAAACTTTCAGTTAGATTCAAGGTGGCAATAAATATTTTGTATAATGGTGAAAAAGTCCAGGACTGAGTTACATATTAAAAAAACAGAATGTACAAAAAGGAAAGAAGAAATATTGGGAGAGGGATGAGTGTTTTAAAGCCATCAAACCACATTACAAATATTACTATTTCCTGAACTTCACAATTCAGACGAGATTACTTGCATTTTTTCATTGTAGAAGTACACGATATAAAACTGTCAACGACTAACATAGACACACTACTATGTATAACATAAACAACAAGGACCTATTGTAAAGCCCAGGGAACTATATTCAATATCTTGTATTAATAATAACCTACAGTGGAAAAGAATCTGAAAAAGAAATTATATATATATATATATATAACTGAATCACTTTGCTATATACCTGAAACTCACACATTATAAATTAACTATACTTCAATTAAAAAAATAAAACTGTCAACAACTGAAATATGAACATAAAAATAAATAAAATACAGTTTTAAGCTTTTTCACAATTTTATAAGACATTTAAAACTTGGTTATGTTTATATTTACACATATAGATATATATAATGTGTAATTTTATTTTTTCATATGTGAACAGTGCACAGATTGTTAACTATAGAGATCAGGTTAATTTAAGCTTGCTTCTGATTAGTTAAGTCAAGTTATTTAGAATATGATACATGGCTTAGTTCAGAGCACATCTGACTTGCCACATATTTTTGTTAATAAAATCTTATTGGGACCCAATCGTGTCCATTCATTTTCAGTGTCTGTGGCTGCTTTCCTTCAGAGTTGAGTAGTTGGAGCAGAGACCCTACGGCCTGCAAAACCAAAAATATTTACTGTCTGTCCCTTTATAGAAAAAAATTTGCTGACCTCTGTATTTGATGAGTCAGATGGTGCGCTAAATATTACACTTGCTATTACAATAAATGTTTTACGTACAGGAATTCCCTCTTCTGCGTTTTGACTAATGTGTCTAAAATAGAATATAAGACTGGCCAAGATAGCCTAAATGTCCATATTAGTATGTGCATATTATGTCTACCCATAGCAAATGTTTTATATGACCTTGTTATAGCTCGTTTATATATATATATCTCATATATATGTAAACTCAGTATTTGTAACCTATTTCAAGGACTCATGGCTCCTCTGAAATTGTGATCTCTTAGACTTTATTCAAGTCTGAGCCACTCACATGGTTTTCAACATTTTGAATCATACTTCTTTTGGCTATGAGATAAAATAAATTTCACAGGAAGTTGTATTATAGTACTGAATGTCATTAAGAAATAGAGGGGAAAAAAATAGCCCACTCTCTTTGCCTTAATAGCTTTGTTTTTAGTCCTTAGTGCTTGAAATATAAAAGCATTGTATTGTTTATGGAAACCTAAAAGAAATCATGGTAACTATGGCATCACTGACTCAATGGACACAAGTTTGAGCAAACTTAGGGAGATAGCAAAGGACAGGGAAGGCTGGCGTGCAGCAGTTCATGGGGTCACAGAGTTGGACATGATTTAGCGACTGAACAACAGTAACAACTTATTGAGCCTCCAACATGTCAGGCCCTGTTAGGTACTCTACACACATCATCTCATTTCATCCACATAAGCTTAAAAAATATGTTGTTGTATTATGCCTGTTTTACATATGAGGGCATGAAGGCTTAATGAAGACACTTGTCCAGGATCACACAACCAGTAATCGACAGAGCAAGGACTCACACAATGAACTGTCAGATTACAAAATCAGGACTCTTAATCTTACCATTAAATAATAGGTGTTAGTATTTATGCACTTCAAAATACCTTCACATGTCTTTTAACATGTTGAGACAACCAAGTCAGAGAATATAATGGAATTACCTGGTGAACTGACATCTTCGTTTGCCCTCACTGGCAAACCTCCTTGGGAGTATCGTTTCCTGCTGCCATTTCTTCCTTCTTAGTTCATCTCCCTTTTCCATTCCCCAACACTTACCAACCTACATACATTGAGGTGAGTCAGGAAGTCCTGCTTCAGGGGTCTCAAGTATCTCATTCTATCTATAATCCTCAGCTTATAGACACTTTCCAGCTTCTGAAGCCATTTAATAAGAATATATGTTGCTATTTCTATTGTGGAAGTCACTAGTTTGGAAAGAGATTTATTACAAATGGGCAGAGATATCTGACTGAGGGAAAAAGACAATAATAGCGCTGAGTTTATAAACCTACTGACTACCACGAGTCCTGGTAGCTAGTGTACTATGCCAGTGTAAAGGAGAGTGTCTGAGGAGGTGATGAACTCTAGTTTAATCTGGCTTTATGACTAGAAGACTTAGTTACAAAGATGGGCAGACATTTGGAAATGTTTCTTATGGTGTGCATTTGGGCAATGAATACAGAGATGGATAATGAGTGTTTCCTGTGATGAATTCTCTATTTTGAGATCTCAAAAGCAAATGGAATTAAATTCTTTCTTCCTTAGTTCACTTACTTGAGAAATGATACCATGACTTTATCAGGTATAATGCTTCTTATATTTGTCAGTACTGGAGTTTACTCCAGGAATTCATGGATGGTTCTGTAATTTAAAAATTATTAATATTATTTTATCTAGGGATGAAGTGGAGTAACAGCCTAAAATATCAATATGCATTATACTTTGTGGATGAACAATACCAGAGGCATCCTGATATAGAAAAACATAGCAAAAATACCTATCACTACTATTACTTAACTATTATTTAATATTGTACTAGAAATATTGGCTAGTACAATTAAGCAAGAGAAGGAATGTGGAGGGAAAAAGCTTGGAAATGACAAGATAAAATGATCACTATCTGTAGATGAAACATGATCGTAAACCTAAAACCTCAAGGAGAATCACTGACAAACTGCAAATAATAAGGGACTTTGGTAAAACAGTGGAGTGTAATAAAATCTGAATGTAATGAAGAGCACCTAACATCTATATTGAACTAGTATCACTGACACAGCTGTTGATAATGGTTTCTACTGAGGAATAAACACAAAACTGACTGTTTTGTTTGGATTTTCTGAAAAATCCTCAAGCAGATGTTCTCAAATCACCCAATGAAATCTTCCTAAACCAAAACAGAGACTATGATAAGGTAATTAAGCAATTTTTTCTAAGTAGCCTATTAAAAAAACTCAATGGAATTTTTGGTATTTTTATCATGTGAGGACTACCTTGGCTTTGTTCCCTCCCCTATAATAATAGTGGTCCTACCTGAAACTTTTCAATTTATGTGAATAGGGTCTTTTGAGCATTTTGAAAGAAAAAGCAACTTTCCAGGCAAGGTTGTTGCAGCTATTTCAATAATCATTGTGCATATGTCCGCTTTAATAATACTTAAAATCAGATGATGCTGACCCAGTTAGAGCTAAGGATTAAAGAAATCTGCTTAGAACTGAATTGGATCCACTAGAGCAACTGCCAAGAGAAATGCATTCCACAGAATGCCCTTCAGAGAACCTCTCATTAGCCAGACTGCAAACCTTTGATTTCTTTTCACTTGATATACAACTGCCTAGAATTCACTTAAACATGGATGTAATATATGTTCATATATGTTCACAGCATATTGGTCTAGTTTTTCATTTTTTTCGTGGACAAAATATATAGTCTTTTGCAGAAATTAGTTATTTGCAGTTCTACCTTAAAATATAAAAATCATATAATTTTAATACAAATTGTATACACTGTAGGTATACCTTTTATGTAATTTTAATACAACTTCAAATACATCTGAAGATGTTAAAGCATTGCCTTTTAAACCAGAAGCACTTTTTCTGACTATAAACCTTTAATTTGAAATTCACACACACACAAAAAGCAGTAACAACAGCAGAGTGTATTATTCCTCCCGTCAACCAAATGTAATAGAACCTACCCAGAGAAATCTCTGTGATTTCCCTAACCTCTGACAATATTGCATTTATCCTTCCATCTATTCATTTGTTTCTGCGTCGGACTTGATGCTATCTACCACTATTGTCTTTTGTCTAATAGGTATCCTTACTGCTGCTGCTACTGCTAAGTCGCTTCAGTCGTGTCCGACTCTGTGCGACCCCATAGACAGCAGCCCACCAGGCTCCCCCATCTCTGGGATTCTCCAGGCAAGAACACTGGAGTGGGTTGCCATTTCCTTCTCCAATGCATGAAAGTGAAAAGTGAAAGTGAAATTGAAATCGCTCAGTCGTGTCTGACTCTTAGGGACCCCGTGGACTGCAGCCCACCAGGCTTATCCGTCCACAGGATTTTCCAGGCAAGAGTACTGGAGTGGGGTGCCATTGCCTTCTCTGGGTATCCTTACTACTTGTCCTATAACAGATTTATTTACATCAATATTACCTGTTGTAGACTAAAATTCATGGGTGGTAGGATTTTTAACACCACAGCTTTGAACCTTGGCTCTTCATTAAGATCACCTGGGAGGTTTATATTATGTCGCAAGGATATTGCTCCTGATGAATCAGCAGATGTTGGGTGGGCCCCATACTTCAGTATTTTTTAAAAAGTGTTATAGGTAATTCTGACATATAGGTAAGAGTTGGGAGGCACTCTTTTTAATATTATGCCTAATTCCATCCATTGCACCCAGCATAACTGACCCATAGACAACCCTCAAAAACTGCTTATGATACAAACCCTTTTGAGTCAGGTCCCAACAAGGGTCCTCCTGTCCTGTGTCACTCATACCAATAGAAGGAGACTGAGTTCAGTTTGGAAGCAAAGGAAAGCTTTGTTCTCCTTCTTCTTTTTAAAAATATTGATTTATTTGGCTATGGTGGTTGTGTCATGCCTTACTTGTGGCATGCTATTTCTTTCTTGCCACAAGTGGTAACTTTAGTTGCACTGTGCAGGATCTTTTTCAGTTGTGGCACGCAAACTCTTAGTTGAAGCATGTGGGATCTAGTTCCCTGACCAGGGATCAAACTTCACCCACTGCGTTGGAAGCCTAGTGTCCTAGCCAGGACCACCAGTGAAGTCCCAAGCTTTTATCTAAGAGTGGAGCCAGGCAAGGTCTCACTCTAGTGTATACACTCTCCAGAAAGACCGTTGGCACTGCTGCTTTATAGGGTTCTCCTTAGTGGGGGTTGGGGGGAGGTGATGGTGGTGAGGAGGAGAGGGGGACCTGTGGGAGTTCCTGCTGGTCCGGCGCAGGCGTGTTGCTCACGGCACTCACGCCAGGTCGTCGCAGTGCCAGGCGCAGGGTCTCTGCACTCCCGCTGACAACGGCCACCGCCATCTTGAATTGAGGTGTCACGTGCACATACCTGCAGAGCTGTGTCTGACGCAGCCATTTTGTACTTGGAACACTGGCCTGAAGAGGGACTCTGCATGCAGTACCCTATGAACAGGTGAAAATAGGTGAAGCACAAAGAAAAAACAAAAGGTTAGACTTTATTACCCGGGTTCTACTTTTATTTCCTGAAAATTGTTAATGGATTTTGCCCATGACAAGTCCCGCCTCTGCCGTTTGTCCTACTCCTCATTCGCGAGGGGTGCTGAGAGGCAGGTCCATCTTTCTATAACCACTTTCTGCTACTTTGGGCATCATGAACCCAGTTGGAGGAGCAGAACTTCTCCCCAGCTACACTTTACTGTCACCAGACATCAGTCCTGATGTTCCTATCTCTAGGCAATCACCAGTTGTCTAATCTTTTAGAGACAAAGGGCACCAGTCAATTTAATAAGACACATGGCCAAATTAAGACACCAGACAATATAAGACACATTAAGAATAATGGTTCTTATTATTCAACGTGCAGATGTTCAAGCCGGTTTTAGAAAAGGCAGAGGAACCAGAGATCAAATTGCCAACATCTGCTGGATCATCAAAACAAGAGAGTTCCAGAAAAACATCTATTTCTGCTTTATTGACTGTGCCAAAGCCTTTGACTCTGTGGATCACAATAAACTGTGGAAAATTCTGAAAGACACAGGAATACCAGACCACTTGACCTGCCTCTTGAGAAACCTGTACACAGGTCAGGAAGCAACAGTTAGAACTGGACATGGAGCAACAGACTAGTTCCAAATAGGAAAAGGAGTACGTCAAGGCTGTATATTGTCACCCTGCCTATTTAACTTCTATGCAGAGTACATCATGAGAAACGCTGGGCTGGAGGAAGCACAAGCTGGAATCAAGATTGCCGGGAGAAATATCAATAACCTCAGATATGCAGATGACACTACCCTTATGGCAGAAAGTGAAGAGGAACTCAAAAGCCTCTTGATGAAAGTGAAAGTGGAGAGTGAAAAAGTTGGCTTAAAGCTCAACATTCAGAAAACAAAGATCATGGCATCTGGTCCCATCACTTCATGGCAAATAGATGGGGAAACAGTGGAAACAGTGTCAGACTTAATTTTTCTGGGCTCCAGAATCACTGCAGATGGTGACTGCAGCCATGAAATTAAAAGACGCTTACTCCTTGGAAGGAAAGTTATGACCCACCTAGATAGCATATTCAAAAGCAGAGACATTACTTTGCCAACAAAGGTCCGTCTAGTCAAGGCTATGGTTTTTCCAGTGGTCATGTATGGATGTGAGAGTTGGACTCTGAAGAAAGCTGAGCGCCAAAGAATTGATGCTTTTGAACTGTGGTGTTGGAGACGACTTTTGAGAGTCCCTTGGACTGCAAGGAGATCCAACCAGTCCATTCTGAAGGAGATCAGCCCTGGGATTTCTTTGGAAGGAAAGATGCTAAAGCTGAAACTCCAGTACTTTGGCCACCTCACGGGAAGAGTTGACTCATTGGAAAAGACTCTGATGCTGGGAGGGATTGGGGACAGGAGGAGAAGGGGTCGGCAGAGGCTGAGATGGCTGAATGGCATCACTGACTTGATGGACGTGAGTCTGAGTGAACTCCGGGGGTTGGTGATGGACAGGGAGGCCTGGTGTGCTGCAGTTCATGGGGTTGCAAAGAGTCAGACACGACTGAGTGACTGAACTGAACTGAAGAATAATGGTCACATGTCAATTTTTTCCTGAAAGTGAAGGTGTCTAGGTCTTTTACCCATAGGCAAAAGTGTGCTCTGATGACAAGGCTCACTGCTGTGGCCCGAATCTCCCCAAGTCAAACTTTTCTTGTTTTCCAGAAGAGAAACTTCAGGTCAAAGAGAAGTTCCATGAGTAGTCAAGGAGGTTTATTGCCCCAGGTTGTGTCTCTGGACGTTTGGGTTTGCGGGCCCTCTTCACCTGAGTGTGATGTACCCACAGAGTGATCCCTGCAACTGCAGGCCAGAATGGGTAGTTAGGATCACCAAGCAGGATCTGTTCCACATAGGACTGAGCTGATCTTGTGAGCTTCTGGTTTTTTCAGGTTTTTATAAATAAACCCAGTTTCCTGGTCAGGTGCAGGTAGCACCTGGTTATCATATACCATGAGGGCTTGCATGGTTTCTCCTACCTGGAGGGCACACTTCAGTTGCTCTGTTTCAACTAAGGAGGTTAAGGGGATAAGAGGGTTAAGGTGTCCCTTCTTTCAGGCTTGGGGAATGGGTCTACCATACATGAGTTCACATGGACTTCACTTTAACTTATTCCTTGGTGCTAACCACATGCAGAGCAGGGCTATCAGAAGCAACTTAATGCAATTTTCTTGAGTCTCCTGACCTAGTCTGGCTGAGACTCTTGTCAAAGTCTGATTGAATCTCTACTTTACCTGACAATTGGGGTCTCCAGACTGAGAGCAAGGTCAATTTTTATGCCCAGGGCATTCATAATCCCTTTATCACTTGAGATACAAATGCTAGACCATTACTGCTTTGGAGGGATATTGGGAACCCAAGCCTGGGGATTATTTCTTTTAGTAATGCCTTAGCCATTTCAGCTGCCATTTTGGTTCTAGCATAGAATACTTGTATCTACCCAGAAAATATGTCTACTAGCACCCCAGATGGCACTAGTGGTAAAGAACCCACCTACCAAGGCCAGAGACATAAGAAACACAGGTTCGACCCCTGGGTCAGGAAGATCCTCTGGAGGAGGGCATGGCAACCCACTCCAGTATTCTTGCCTGGAGAATCCCTTGGACAGAAGAGCCTGGCGGGCTACAGTCCATGGTGTCGTGAAGAGTCAGATACAACTGAAGTGACTTAGCACATGCACACAGCACCAAGAGAAATCTGAAATTTTCTGGTACTTGGCAATGGCAGTGACATGTCTTGGCATGACAGTGAAATCAATCTACCAGTCTTCTCCAGGTTCCCTTCACAGGTGGCTCAGCAGTAAAGAATCCGCCTGCCAAGCAGGAGACCTGGGTCGATCCTTGGGTTGGGAAGATCCCTTGGAGAAGGAAATGGCAACCCACTCCAGTATTCTTGCCTGGAGAATCCTATAGATACAGGAGCCTGGCAGGCTATAACCCATGGGGTCATAAAGAGTCTGACACGACTGAGCAACTTAACAGCAACAGCAGCATAGTGCTTCCAAGAGCTTCAATATGCTTAAGCCATGTTTCACCTGTTTATTCTCCACAGTAAGTATACTCTGTTTCTTTACAAACAGCCCTGTGTCCATGTAGGATGCCAGATGCATATTGGGAATCTGTGTAAACATCTAAGGTCATCCCTCTCCTGAGCTCTATGGCTCAGGTGAGGGCTATCAGCTCAGCCTTCAGGCCAGAAGTCCCAGGGGTAGGCGTCTTGTTTCTATGACATGGGTCTGGGAAGTTACTGTGTATCCCACCAGCTTTTTCCTCTCCTGTGAAACTGCTCCCACCTGTGAACCATTCTTCTTTGGCATTGGGAGAGGCTCACTTCTTAGGTTAGAGTGACTAGAGTAGGTTGTCTTATAGAGTCATGCTCCAGGGAGAGCAGAGTGGCAGGATTTAGCATGTAACAGGTATTTATGGCAGCCACTGGACTATTTAAAAGTCCAACATGAATTTCTATCTATCTTCTGAGGAATAGCCATTCTGTTCCCTTAGAACATACTAATGCCTGAACCCAGTGTGGAGTCCATATAGTGACTGGCTGACCAAACCTCAATTTTTCAGCCTCCTTTAGCTGCCAATGCAGTAGACGCAAGTTCAGTCCCTGGGTCAGGAAGATCCTCTGGAGAAGGAAATGGCAATCTGCTCCAGTATTCTTGCCAGGGAAATTCCATGGACAGAGGAGCCTGATGGGCTACAGTCCACAGGGCTGCAAAAATCGGATACAACTTAGCAACTACACAAGTAGCTGGTACAGTCCTTCTCTCATGAATGTAAAGGTCGAAATGATTAGCTAAATCTGGGAGGGCCGGGGATGGGTCCGAAATAATTGTTTTTTCAATTCTTGAAGGGCCCTTTTTGCTTTCTGAATTCCATTCAAAGGAATCATCATCTTTCAACTTTTCATATAGAGGCCTAGATCATACTTAAGGATCCAAATGTGGCAAAACCTGGCCATCCCCAGGAAACCCCAAAGCTGTTTTCTAGTTTTAGAAGGGGTGAGGCTGCTAATGGCTTGTGACTCTGGGGCTAATGGAGTACAGAAGAAGGCATCTTTTAAATCTACCACATAATACCCGGTCCTGGTGGACAGTAGAGTGACCAGCAGGGCATAGGGATTAGGGACTACTGGATGCATTTTCTCAGTTGCTTCATTGACAGCCCTGAGGGAGAATAGGGTATTACAGTCCAACTGGCATAGTCTAAGGAAGCCCTAGTGAGTTAAACCCTGTATAACAGGGGTGGTGCCCAATAAGGCCTCCCAACAGAGAGGGTCCTGTTTGCCGTTGAGTCATGTATGTCAGGGTTTTATATGGACCATCACAGGACTGGCTTTTATAGCTCATCCCACCAGTCCCTGGGCTCAGACCTCAGGATTTACTCTGGAGAGATTGATTTATTCTGTCTGGGGAAGTTTATCTTTAGTCATTAATATTATCATCTTGTGCCCTTTGTCTAAGGGGATGCCAATCTCCAGTTTGTCTCCCAATATGTGGATAGTAACCCCAAATTTATGCAGGACACCTCTTCCTAGCAGGGGTATAAGGCATTCAGGGACATACAGGAAGGAATGAGTGATGTGTGTTGATCCAATTAACATTCTAAAGGTTCTATGAATGCCCATTCTTAGACCTTCCCTGTTATCCCCCCTATTGTTTTATAACTCTTGTCACTGAATTTGCCTGATCTGGTGTTCAGAATCGAGTAAGTGGCACTGGTGTCGACTAAGAATTCCTCTGTTTTTCCCACTATGTCCAGTGTCAGCCAGGGCTTCTCAGGGTTCAGTTGGAATGCCAGCCTGAGTCTCCTGGCCCCATCATTCTTCATCTTTGTTGACTATCTATCTTCAAGGGCAGTGGTTGGGATCTGCCATTTCTGTCCTCCTTCAGGAGTGGCAAGGGCATTCTTGTCCCTCTTATTTATATATGGTGAAGATTGGATCCTAGTTTCCTTGGCTTGCTAGCCCTCAGTGGGGCCCTGGAGTCACTCAAAGGAGTTGAGAGTCTTCATGGGTGGTTAGTCCAGATTCCTGACATTGGAAGGCAACAGCCAGTAGGTGGGCTTGCCTCTGGGCCTTTTTATCCTCTGACTTCTCCTCTATGAAAAGTGAAAGTGCAAGTCACTCAGCCATGTCCAACTCTTTGCGACCCCATGGACTATACACTCCATGGAATTCTCTAGGCCAGAATACTGGAGTGGGTAGCCTTTCCCTTCTCCAGGGGAATCTTCCCAACCCAGGAATCAAACCCAGGTCTCCCGCACTGCGGGCGATTCTTTACCAGCTGAGCCACAGGGAAGCCCAAGAATACTGGCTGCTAATGGGCTAGAAATAGAGAATTCCTCCTCTGCATCTCAGTTATTAAACACCTGGTAGGCAATCTTGATCAGGTGAGTGGTAGGGGTGTCTGCGTCTATTTCCAGTTTCTCAAGTTTATGTGCTTTGGGAAATGAAATATAACCTCAGGATTGCATTTGCTTCCAATGAAGGAAGGGTTGGTGATACTATAGATTTTGAGGCATCCCCTGAGGTCCTTTAGTAATGCCAAAGGGTTTTCCATTCGCTCCTGACTGATTTCCTTTATCTTGTTTCAATTGACAAGATTTTTCCAGGATTCCCTTTAGGATCACATTTTTATAGTGGGTCAGACTCTGTCTTCCATTTCTTTCTTTATTATCTCAGTGGTCCCAGGTAAGTTCATTATCTGGGATCACTTGATTCCCTGGTCTGAAAATAGCATGACCAGCATTGTTTCTGTTCTCTATGTCTACTTCCTCTTGGATTTTTGAGAAGACTGTGGCCTCTTCTTCCTCTCTTAGGAGTAAGCTGAGGAGGGTCTAGATGTTAGCCCACCTATCGTGGGGTGATGGATCTGAAAGATTCCCCTAATCATATGCAGGAACCCCTCTGGATCTTCTCTCAATGACTTCCTGTGACTTTTCTAGTTATATAGACCAGAAATGGTAAATGGAATGTATACCTAGATAAGCCCTCCTTCTCTATCAGGGACCTGCCTCAAATGCAGTACTTTTCCTAATAATTAGCCCTGCTTAATGTACTTGCTGGACTGGGTTCTGGGGGATTTGGGCCTGTAGTCCAAATCGCGATATATGAAAGGAAAAGTTTTGGGAGGGAACAGTAGAAAGAGGATTAGAAAAGAGATCAAGAAGGTCCTCAGGGAGAGGGTCAAGGACTGGTATTACCCCAGTGGAGGAGAGTCCACATTCCTTTTGAAGGTCTTTGTTCTAAGGCTATAAAAAACTGGACATAGGGAATTCACCTGATTTCTTTTGTCTCTCACATAACAAGTCCAACTGTAAAATAATGTAATTTAGAGACCTATCAGCAGGCCAACTCCCAGTCAGAGTTTGGGGCCAGGCTATATTACATGATTCATAGCTCAGGAAATTTTGGGAAGCAGCACCAACTACTAATGGTTTCGTCAAAAGATCACAATAGAAGGTCCAAATGTCGTGGACTCTGATATAACTGGAGGTCCCCCTTGAGTTTGTAATGATCTGTACTTGGGTCAGAACATTCCTCAGAAGTTTAGATGGGACTAACTGCCCAGATCACTGAGGCAGGTGGTATTCTGTGCTGATAACAGGAGGAGTGCCCATGGAACGTCAGTCAAGAATCACCCAATTTGCCTCATAAGCAGAGTGGGGAGAAGAGATTGAGGGTGGGTGTTCCCTGTTCTTGCTAGTAGCTCACAGGGCTTCCTGATCATGGGATTCCTGGTTCTGCAAGTGGCTCACATGCTCACCAGCCCACTTCAGAGAAACTAGTGCTGCCTGGAAGAGGTCAAGTCACAGTCCCATTCCTACCTTGGGACACTTTCACATTTGAGCATCGGATTGAGTGTCCTCATTCTGAGTTAGCAGGTGGTCCTTGTTACCTACTCCCTTTTCCAGTCTCACCTCTTGGCTCACAGGGCTGGCCACTTTCCTTAACCAAACCGCAAGTGAAAATGGAGAATGCTACTGTTGATCCCCAGAGTTTGGCAAAGAAGCAGAAAGCCCTAGGGCAGCCACTGTTGCCTTGTAGAGAAGTCAAGAGGATAGCATTACTGGCAAAGCAGAAACAAGACTGCAATGGTTCCCTCTCATCCACAGGTTCCCTTTGTCCCTGGGCTTCTGATATCATGAAAGACCAGCCAGAGGCAATAGACAGACAGGTGTGAGGTTTCAATCTCCAATCCCCAATGATTCCATATTATGATCCCTTGAAGGGGGGCACAGTCCAGATTACTCTGGGAGCTACACTGTGTGTGTACCATATGGAAGTGTTGGGTTGCTGGGCTGAGTTGCTTTGAATTTGGCTGAAGGCTGCCACTGTTTTACCCCATCAGGGTATACTCAAAGATCAGAGTCAGTCATCCTCACGTGAACCTCCAAAGCCTCTGCAGTCCTCTGCAGGCAGTACCCCATGAGCAAGTGAGACTAGACCAAGTACAAAGGGAAGAAAGGGATTAGCCTTTATCATCCAGATTCTATTTTTATGTCCTGAAAAATTGTTAATGGACTTTGCTGGTGATATTTATGTAATTGGTGAACTGGTTTGACATGGAGCTTCACTTGAAAGGTAATTGACAGTCATAATATCAATTAAGTAAGTCAAATAAGTCCAATGATTCCAAGTAAATAAAATACTGACAAAGCCATAACTGCACTTGTTTGAATTGTGTCATTTGAGCCAACCAAATTATTGACTTAACCTGGACAGACCTAACCTTTTGTAATTAAAAAAAAATTTTTTTTTCAAGGAGATTCTGGTTGCCAGCAGTCTGAGTTTGCAGAAAGAATATGCCTTTGTTGTCGTAAACAGTCTTTATGGAGTCCTTTTCTTTGAATTAAAAATGAGTAAATAACCATGTGTTCAAAGAAGAGCTTCAAATAAAAGATCCCAGAGCTGAGTTATAACATTCCCAAAGATTTGTTTGTGATTGGAAGTCAGTATTACATTTTCTTAGTATAAACTAATTCCACTTTTAAGTAGTTCCTACAGCAGCAATTGGTTTGTAGTAATCCTAGTCGTGAGAATTAATAAGACTTGGATGACAGTGTCTGAAGGCAAACCCTGGCACCCCAGTGAAAGGCTGGCCCATCTTTCTGTTCTTTACGTTGTTCCTCAAAGGTGAGGTGCAGCAGAATCACCTGGAAACCTCGATAAACATGCAGATTCCTGGCCTCACCCCCAGAGACTCTGATTGAGTGGCTTAGCCACCAAGGTTGAGAATATGTATGTTTAACAGCTGTTGATTCTGATGCAGGGGGTGTGACACCTATAAAAGGATTGGATTGTGCTGTTTTGTTTTCTTGTTTTTTTCTCTTTCCAATATCTGAAGGTAACTTGTGCAAGGGCTTAACAGCCGAAGCCGTCATGGGAGTTTTCCTGTGCTAGGCAGGTATTAAACTGTTTTTTGTTTTAATCTGTTTTTTAACACATGTATTTGTATACCAAAGAATTTATATGCCCTTGGACATATTTATTCCTAGTTGAAATTCAGTCTTGAAGCCAATGTTTTCAAGTCTAGTGAATTAAACTCTCACCAAAGCAGTTGGGAATGTTTTTACAAATCCTACCCTTTAATCCTAATGAAAATAGAATACAGACAGTACTAAAACAACCGCAGATATAATTCATAATCTAATCAAGAGAAAACACTGCCAAGTAATCTGACCCAATAGCAGTTCTCTAAAGTGCAGCAGCAGTTGGTAAACCATGTTGCAAAAGTACTCAGTAGTAATGATGATGATTTAGACTGTGAGGGCTTTGTGGTCGGAGAGGAGAGAAAACAAGGAATAATGATGCTCTCCAACTGTTTGCGTGCCACTGGGATTTTCCCTGTTTGGGGTTTAGGGACTGTGAGAGGGACCTGAGGTTAGCATGTGCCCCTTCTCTCTGCCCTCAACTTTTCTAGTTATTTTCCTCCTTTCTCCCTTGCTCTCTATTTTTGTTTTCCTGTCTTTTTTCTCGAGAATATGTGTGACGTCTGGGCCCTAGAGCCCATTGAAGGGGGTTATTTGACCTTTTTAAAAGATGACTGGGTGATACATTGACCTGCAGGTTCTCAGCCAAAGGTCTCCTCTTCAGGATTGAAAGGGCACAACAGTTTGTAAAACCAACCCATTTTTTTTCCTTTCTTTGAGTGCCGACAGCAGTAATTAAAGTCTATTGTGATACTTTCTGAAACAGGGAGGAAATAGGAAATTAACATCCTGAAGCTGAATTGGAATCCCAGAGAAGTTGCCAACCTGTAGCTGAGTCACTAAACGATCTGGAAGCTATTTGCCATCTAGCGAGACAGAAGGAGGTTAGGATGGAAATCACTGAAAAACAGATGACTCAGTTTTCCTTTTTAGAAAATGTTCAATTCCAGCTGCCTGATTTCCCAGTTTAAATAAAAGGGATAAAACCGCACAGGCCAATGGCATCTAGGACAGAGAGTAATAACCGCTACCTGCATTCGTATCAATCGAAAGGCACTCACTGGGGCGCTGGGGAACTTTATGCAGAAGCTTATGACATTTTGTTGGGCTTCCCTGCTGGCTCAGATGGTAAAGACTCTGCCTGCAATTCAGGAGACCCAGGTTCAGTCCCTGAGTCAGGAAGATCCCCTGGAGAAGGGCATGGCAACCACTCCAGTATTCTTGCCTGGAGAATCCATGGACGGAAGAGCCTGGTGGGCTCAGTTCAGGGATCCCAAAGAGTCGGACCCAACTGAACGACTAACACACACACAATGACATTATCTACCCGCAAGAGGAGATATAAGTCAAAGGAAGATTCAACCATGTAGTTATTTCCTGCTTTGTCAGAGACTCATGTGGCAGGAAAGAATGAGAAGTCCTGTGTTTCCATCCCAGCTTTTCTATTTACGCACTGTGTGACACTGGCAGGTCATTCAGCCCCTTTGAGAGTGCTGCCTCATCTGTGAAATTAGAATAATATCTGCATGACAAGGCAGCTGTGACGGATAGGTGAATTAGTATACTTGAGTTAATGTACATTTTCAGCCCTATAAAAATGTAAAGCATCTTTGTGGCTGTGAAGGTATTTGGAGGGGTTGGCCATGGTTACTTGATCACAGTAATAAGGTAAGAGAGAGGTCAGTGTACTGTTATTGCATTTAGAGGGGAAATAGTGTTTAAATGAAGATACTCATTATCATAGATTTATTTTTGTAAGTATGAAGATGACCTCCGTTTGAAAGTTCAATTATATCACCTTTCATTTCAAAATATTAGGTAGCAAATGCATCAACAGTAGGCATTTCTTACCAAAGTAATAATAATGGCCATCATCTAATGTTTTCTTTAGACTGAGCATAGTGATAACAAACTCTTCCCTTTATACCATCAGACTGAGCCATAGCCCCAAAATGTAAGCATTCTTCCCAGACACTGTAGACAACAGCCCTACACCAGTAAGTATTATTATGCCCACTTTAGAGATAATGAAACTGATCAAAATTAAATTTTAAAAAATTCCCCAAGGGCATATACCTAATAAGCAGAGAAATAGACTTTTTAACCCAAGTATATCTGACCCTAAATCATGTGTCTTTAACTACCAAAATCTTGAAGAGAATGGAAACCACACTGTTTTCCACTGAATTGGAACAGAAGTCTTGTCTCTGTGACAAGCTGACCTTGACTTAAGGTCCTGTCTTTGAAATCGGTACATGATGGTCAGAGTAGCTTAGATACAGGCACACACACACACAAACACACACACAAACACACACTCCTCCTTTATACCTGGCTCCTGTCAGCCATGAGTTTGTTATGAAGGAGACATGTGTTATAACTGACTGATAAAGGGCCAGAAAGCTTAGCTCATATTGCTGATTACCTATGTATCTTTGAGTAAGTGATTTAAAATCCAAGCCCTAATATCTGCTTTGAGTGAAGGTCATAATGTTTATCTAACCCACCTCATAGGGAGTTGTGAGAGTCAAGTGGAATGGTGCGCATAAAAGTATGTTTAGATATTAAAGAAAGGGGAGGGTGTTGTTAGGAGTTTCTCAACCAGTAAGAGATTGAGAGAAGGTTTGGTAAGTAATATAGAAAAAAAGGAACCATTAATCCTCTGCAATAGTCACTCCTTTTATTTCCCATGCCACTTCCATCACCTCACAGAACGCTGCCTCAGTATACAATAGTCTGATTATCTAAAAAAGTGGCTTTCAAAGTATGGTGTGCCAACTGGTGAGACACAAGATTATTTCAAGAGGTACTTGAAAATGTATTTTAATAGTTCTGTTTATTAGAACAATATAGAATAGAAAAATATCAAAATACTGTGATATCCCAAATTATTTTTGAGAATTCAGCTAAGTATAAAAAGTGAAGCAATTTAAAATGAATTAAATATAATGAAGTACAGGTATTACACAGATCCAGCAAACATGGCAAAAGTAGAAGCAAAAGATTTTAGGAAGCTCTGACAAAAGCGCTCTATTTGAAAACGGAGTCTTATGTCAGAGGAGCTTGTTGGAGCTATCTCCGGTTGATCTCTGTTGATCTCTTGTCTTCAACAACAGTAATAATAACAGTAAAGAGCTCTGTTGACATTCTCTCCAAAGCTCACCCCATACTCCCACCTTCCCTACTCTGGTTGAATGTACTTGCCCCACAAGGAAGCCAATTTGAGCCAAAGTATTGTTTTATTTCTTCTCCAAAAAATACACTTTTCACCCTACATTACACAGGATTCAAACCATGGGTGCACCTCTACACAGGGCATGAGTCTCTACTTTGAAAAATGAGAATTTACTCTTAGTATCATAAACATACTTCAGAAAGAAAGCCTAAGTGCTCTGGAAGGGTCTGTAACAGTCCTACTGGGACTGATTGCTCAGTTCAGGCCTTGAATATTTGCCAGGCCCTAGCTGGATCTTATGGAGAAGGCAATGGCAACCCGCTCCAGTACTCTTGTCTGGAAAATCCCATGGGCAGAGGAGCCTGGTAGGCTGCAGTCCATGGGGCCACTAAGAAGACTGAGCGACTTCACTTTCACTTTTCACTTTCATGCATTGGAGAAAGAAATGGCAACCCACTCCAGTGTTCTTGCCTGGAGAATCCCGGGGATGGAGGAGCCTGGTAGAAGGCCGTCTATGGGGTTGCGCAAAGTCGGACACGACTGAAACAACTTAGCAGCAGCAGCAGCTGCATCTTAACTGCTAAAGGTTAAAAGCTAGTGACAACTCTTCTACTGCAAGGCTTGTTTTGCAAGCCTTTGATGACAGGGCTTTCATTTAGGATGGCTTCTCCAGGCTTGTTGAGAAACCAGTATTGACCTGATGTGACCTCAAAAGAAAGCAACACAGTCTTCTATATTAAGGGACTTCAGTGGACCATGTTGGATTTTTCTCCGAATATAGTCTAGTAACTTAAATAGCAATTAAAACTAAAATAAAGAAGCATCATTTATTAAGAAAAGAAAAAAATCCCTTCATGTATTTTCCTGAGAAGTTCCTGGTCTAATAGAGACATTTTCTCTTACTAGCAGTCACACAGCTAAGGGCAGTCTGACATCCAAACCAGGGTCTCTCTGGTTCCAAAGACAGGGACTTTTCCCCATACCACAGTCCTTGTACTCAAATCTTTATTGATTGATATCAAAGAGTAGCACTTTGAAAATCATTTAATTTCATTAAGAAGAAAAGAGAATCAGAATTTAATTAAGCTATGGAGACGGAAATGCTTGCACAGCATTCATGGGGATTCCCGGGAGACTGTTGGGGAAATGCTGGGACCCCATCACTGCCTCGGCTCTCTGTGTTAGATAAAATGACTAAGCCACATTCTCGCTGGGGCTGAGCTAGAAATGAATCCAAAGCAGGGGCGAAGGCTGGCACACACCCCGCAGCTCTGCATGTGGATCTTGCCCCGTCCCCCGGCCCCAACAGATGCAAAGAGCAGGGGAGACAGAGGGCCAGGGGGGCCCTGAGTGCTGGGAATCATTAAGGCAGGGGGTGATATGGAGCTGTTTGAAGAGAAAGATTTCCCTCACCCGACAGAGGTTTTTCTCCCTTTGACAAATTTAGCTGAAGGAATCTGACAGCAAACCACAAGCTTTCTTTGTCAGGCTGAGCAGGCAAGAATCATGTGAAATATTTTCCCACGCCACTTCACCACCTCATAGAACGCTGCCTAAGTGTTCAATAGTCTCTGTTTTCCTCCTGTTTTTCTATGCTCAAGGTCAAACAGTTACTGGAAAGCTGACATCGTTGTTGGCCGTTGCGTGGTTTTGCCACTTGGCGGGTAAATCGGAGCAAGCCCTTCCTCTTGGTTCGCCTGTGGTGAGTTGCCCATTGTTGAGTTATTGCAGACCTCTCGGCAGAGTCTGCAGAGACTTAACTTGTTACCTCCTGACAGCAAATTCCCAAGGAGGGGCACCAAGCCTTCCTTGGTGTTATAAGGAAGATATATCTTCCACATGGGCACTCAAATTGTTGCTATTATTTGTCTCACTAAATGGATCACCACAAAGAACTTGTTCTGAATTAGTCCGGGTCCCTGAGTCTCAGTTATTTTTGGCACTGAAATACCTCTTTTCCTCTGTTCTTTAAGCTTACCCCTTGGTTGTGCTGCTTGCCTCTAGCTGGAGTCCTTCGGAATGTCTGGTTCTGGAAGCTGAGCTTATGATGCCCTGAGATTCCAGATTGGCAGGTCTGGCCCTGGGGGTGAGGTTACTCAGGTGTTATCAGACTCTGCCCACAGCCAGCAGCTCATACCCCCACTGAGGCCCATGTGATAACATCCCAGACTAATGGTCTGCTATGAAACACTCCTCAGCATCCCCTAAAACTCTGTTATCTGACAAGTATTTTGTACTTAATTCCCAGAAAATGTGAAATCTCTGGGCTCTTGTGGGTTTTCTGAATGTCAAGTCAGCACAACTCTAAACAGCTTTTGAAGTGAGTGCATAGAATGTGCTTGGAATAGCAACCTGCCTCCTCATTTTTGATAACAGCTTGATTTAGTTTTATTTATTCTGTTAGAACAGAGTCCTTTATACTGGGGCAAGTGGGCTACCCCCCTCCCCCACCTCCAAGAGTCCTCAAAGACTTTCCAAAGATACCAGACCAAGACAGCTGACATGGATACATTTCCAGAGCTTCAATTTCCATATGATTATTTCCCCAAATTTATCTAACTTTGATGGAAATGAGGATGCCAGTCAGGCTGAAGAATGAGAAGAAATTCAGACCGACTCTACAAACAAGGCTGGGACTGGGCATCCAGGGAAGAGAGGAGGGCGATATGTGAGTCCACGCGGCCTTTTGGAGCATGCCTTGAGGTGGAGGTGAGACCCAGGAACCCAGATCTTGTTTCCCCAGGGACAGCTGACCTTTCATAGGGTCTTGCCCTCCCAGAGCAGAAGTACTGTGACTGGGATAGGAATCTCCAGAAAACACTTCAGTTGGTGCTGGTTATCGGTTTAAACCGTCAAGTTGAATTAATAACAAGACCCTACCTGTGACTTGCCAATTCATTAGGTGAATATAGTGACAAGTATGTTTGGGGGAGGAGGGGTTCAATGAATAATTTCACCCCTAAGAGCTCTACACACTGCAGATCCGTTACTCTCCCTTTATAAATGGCTCAACATGCACTTTGCTTAACAAAAAGCTCAAAGGAGGACAAAAGAAAGATGAGAAATAAACTTGCATATTTGTTTCTCATTCAGTTCACAAGGTATTTTCACATTATCTCATTTAATCCTCTTATTTTTCCTTTGCCACATTTAAGACAGGAACCACTAGAGTGAGGTCCCCTAGCTCCTGGCCTCCGCTCTCTTAAGTGAATCTGCCCCTGCTCCTTGTGTATGGCAAAAACCACCACAATATTGTTAAGTAATTAGCCTCCAATTAAAATTTTAAAAAAATAAAAGAATTGGAGAAAAAAAAAAGATCCTTCCCACAATGATTGTGGGATGCAAGGTGTCCCTGCCCCTGCCCAAGGCTAATTCTACTTCCTCCCCTTCCTTGGGGCCACATTAATCATCCGCACTAGCTTTAGCATCTTCCTTTCAAAGTATTCTTTTCCCCACATATTAACAAGGTCAAATCTCTCCTGTCTTCAGGGAAAGAAAGCCTGACTGACCTGATGTCCCTCCATGTGTCTCACACCTCAGTCCTCTGCTGTCTGGTATCTACCTCCCTCGAGACTGTTCTCTCAGAGGCCAGTCATCCTACCCAATAGACAGCTTTCAGTCTTCATTCTACTCAACCTCCTTTCTTGAGCCATTTGGCACTTTGAACCAATTCCCCCTCCTTGAAACATCCTGTTTCCATGGCTTCCAGGGTATCGCTTTTTCCAGACCTTTCCCCATCACCTCTAGCTAATCCTGCTCAAGTGCCTTTGCTGGGTTCTCTTTGTTCACCTGCTTTTTAAGAAACTATTATTATTGAAGTATAATATAGAGAAGTGTCCAAGTCCTAAGTTTACCGGCTAATAATTTCCACAAACTGAACACACCAAAATAACTAGAACCCAGGTCAAAACACTGTTTCCAGTGCCCCCAGAAATCACCCTTGCAGCTGCCATGCAGCCAACTTGCCCCCGCAAAGAGTAGCCACCCTCCTGATTTTGAAAATAAGGCATGAGTTTTGCCTGGGCTTGAACTTCATATAAATGTGAACTATGAATGCTTTGTATCTGGCTTCTTTTGCTTGTCATGTGTATATGGGAGAATTAGCTATCATTTTCTGACTTTGTTCCCACTCATTGCTGTATGAGCTTTGACTGAGAGAACACACCACAATTCATTTATCCCTTCTTCTGTGATGGCTGTTTGGTGAATTTCCAAGGTTTTGCTATTAGAAGGCATGGTAACAGCAGAACACTCATGCACCTGCTTTTAAATGGTGAATTCTCTAGATTTCCATCCTAAATCTCTCCCTCTACCTTGTCACCCAGAGAAGCTCTGGAATATTTGAGGGGCAGATGGGCAAAGATGGCTTAGACATGAAAGCCAGTGTCCCTTCTCACTAAATAAGAAAGAAGCTGCTAGAAGTATTTCACATAATTTTTTTCAATTACAATTTTCGAAAGTTTAAATTTAGCATCTTCAAGTTAGCCCAACAACAACCTGAATTCCAAAATTCTTATACCAAAGATTAAAGTAGTGCCGGGTAATGTGCAAGGGCTTCCCTGTTGGCTCAGGTGGTAAAGAACCTGCCCGCAATGCAGCAGACCCAGGTTTGATCAAGAAGATCCTCTGAAGAAGGGAATGGCTACCCACTCCAGTATTCTTGTCTGGAGAATTCCGTGGATAGAGGAATATTCCATGGATAGCTCCATGGGGTCGAAAAGAGTCGGACGTGAATGAGTGACCAGGCATATAGGTAATGTGCAAGATTCTCATAAGAGAGATTAATTTAGAAAATTTGTTTTTCAGCATATAGGGCCATTGATTCCATAGTACTACTGAAAGTTTACATTCTCTTATTTTGGTCATTAGCTTCTACTCCACAAAAATTAGCAGGGCTTGGACCTCTTGATGACACAGTGTAAATGTTCTAGCAAGGTACAGTAGACAGTGTGCATGCCAACCTTGCCGCAGTAGTCAACCAAGTCAAAGCAACCTGTGACAGCTCCAAGTCACAAGGCTCACTGATAAGACCACGTCAAGTAAGAGTCAAGATCAATTAATAGATGAAACTGAGCTGTAGATACTGTAGGTAAAACCAAAGTTCTGGGATTATACTTGCATCAAGTCTGTAAAGGAATTTTTAATGTATTTTGCTACTGCTTTATTTGATAATTCAGAAATTATTTTTATTTTGGTATAACCATTCTCAAAAAAAAATGTCAATTCAAATCTAGTAGTATAATTAGCAATCCATAGAAAAAGATATTAATTTTATACTATCCTGAGGAGGTAGAAAAAAAAAATTTCATGATTTTTCTCACTTCCCAAAATTTCATGAATATAAATATTCAAATATAAGACTTATAGAGATTATTTTTATCCTTCAAATATAAGACATGTAGAGATTATTTTCTGAAGAAATTCTTCTACTCTGTGCCAAATGGTTTGGAAATAGTCATCGTTTCCCTCTGATGATAAACTATGTGATATTGCTTCTACTTTTAAAAACAAAGAAAAAATGTGTTTACAGTTTCCCTTTGAGGCTCTTTAGAAAGAATTCTTGTAACACTTAGTGAACTGTAAATAAATATTAAACAAAAAGCTGGCTCAAAATTGGAAACAAATATCAATATCACACTTGATTCATTGGCCACCAAAGTATAATATGTAAAGAATCAGTTGACATAATTTTCAGTTTAGATCATCGATGAAAGTATAGTCCCAGCTAAGAATTCACAATGGCTGATGTGCTTTGAACCTGCCACACATCTTCCCACTTGTTATGCCTGCAGCATGTTTTAAAAAATTGTCAACATTTTCCTAATAGAAGAGGAACTGACAGTGTTGAATATTTTGAAATTCCTTTGCTTTCTTAAAAGATCCTCATGACAGTGTCAGTTCAGTTCAGTTCATTTGCACAGTCATGTCCGACTCTTTGCGACCCCATGAATTGCAGCACACCAGGCCTCTCTGTCCATCACCAACTCCCGGAGTTCACCCAAACCCATGTCCATTGAGTCAGTGATGCCATTCAGCCATCTCATCCTCTGTCGTCCCCTTCTCCTCCTGCCCTCAATCTTTCCCGGCATCAGGGTCTTTTCAAATGAGTCAGCTCTTCACATCAGGTGGCCAAAGTATTGGAGTTTCAGCTTCAACATCAGTCCTTCCAATGAACACCCAGGACTGATCTCCTTTAGGATGGACTGGTTGGATCTCCTTGCAGTCCAAGGGACTTTCAAGAGTCTTCTCCAATACCACAGTTCAAAAGCATCAATTCTTCGGTGTTCAGCTTTCTTCACAGTCCAACTCTCACTTCTATACATGACCACTGGAAAAACCATAGCCCTGACTAGACGGACCTTTGTTGGCAAAGTAATGTCTCTGCTTTTGAATATGCTATCTAGGTTGGTCATAACTTTCCTTCCAAGGAGTAAGCGTCTTTTAATTTCATAGCTGCAGTCGCCATCTGCAGTGATTTTGGAGCCCAGAAAAATAATGACAGCCACTGTTCCACTGTTTCCCCATCTATTTGCCATGAAGTGATAGGACTGGATGCCATGGTCTTAGTTTTCTGAATGTTGAGCTTTAAGCCAACTTTTTCACTCTCCTCTTTCACCTTCATCAAGAGGCTTTTTAGTTCTTCACTTTCTGCCGTAAGGGTGGTGTCATCTGTGTATCTGAGGTTATTGCTATTTCTCCCGGCAATCTTGATTCCAGCTTGTGCTTCCTCCAGCCCAGCGTTTCTCAGGATGTACTCTGCATAGAAGTTAAATAAGCAGGGTGACAATATACAGCCTTGACGTACTCCTTTTCCTATTTGGAACCAGTCTCTTGTTCCATGTCCAGTTCTAACCGTTGCTTCCTGACCTGCATACAGATTTCTCAAGAGGCAGGTCAGGTGGTCTGGTATTCCCATCTCTTTCAGAATTTTCCACAGTTTATTGTGATCCACACAGTCAAAGGCTTTGGCAGAGTCAATAAAGCAGAAATAGATGCTTTTCTGGAACTCTCTTGCTTTTTCAGTGATCCAGCGGATGTTGGCAATTTGATCTCTGGTGCCTCTGCCTTTTCTAAAACCAGCTTGAACATCTGGAAGTTCACGGTTCACGTATTGCTGAAACCTGGCTTGGAGAATTTTGAGCATTACTTTACTAGCGTGTGAGATGAGTGAAATTGTGTGGTAGTTTGAGCATTCTTTGGCATTGCCTTTCTTAGGGATTGGAATGAAAACTGACCTTTTCCAGTCCTGTGGCCACTGCTGAGTTTTCCAAATTTGCTGGCATATTGAGTGCAGCACTTTCACAGCATTATCTTTCAGGATTTGAAATAGCTCAACTGGAATTTCATTACCCCCACTAGCTTTGTTTGTAGTGATGCTTCCTAAGGTCCACTTGACTTCACAGTCCAGGATGTCTGGCTCTAGGTGAGTGATCACACCATTATGATTATCTGGGTCGTGAAGATCTTTTTCATACAGTTCTTCTGTGTATTCTTGCCACCTCTTCTTAATATCTTCTGCTTCTGTTAGGTCCCTACCATTTCTCTCCTTTATTGTGCCCATCTTTGCATGAAATGTTCCCTTGATTTCTCTAATTTTCTTGAAGAGATCTCTAGTCTTTCCCATTCTGTTGTTTTCCTCTATTTCTTTGCATTGATCGCTGAGGAAGGCTTTCTTATCTCTCCTTGCTATTCTTTGGAACTCTGACAGTGTAGTTCTTTAAACTTTGCTGCAATTCTGTTGAGTTTTCTGCTATATTAATATTGTAATTATGTACCTACCTAGGTACTTTATTCACATACATCTCACAGGCTGCAAATCAATTTTTGCCCTATGTCAGTTGTCCAGGTGATAGCCTCTCCTTGATTACAATAACTCACATTAGTCAGGAATTTTTTGGTTGCAAGTGATAGATGTCAAACTTGAGCTAAGTTAGGAAAAGTGGATTTTATTGGAAGGACTGGGGTGTCTTACAGCTAAATTGCCTGGAAGAAAAGCAGGAGAGCAGCTGTGTCCTGGGGACAGCTGGAAGCAGGGCCATAGCTAGAAGGAGGGCCACAGCTGCAGCTGAGACTGCTGCTCTCAGCCTCAGTCTCTCCTGTGCATTCCCATCATTCCCTCTCACTGCAGATCAGATTTCTCTCCATAGTGGGGTACACAGCCTCGAGGCCACTGCCGGTCCATGGCATGTGGGTGTGCATGCGCATGCCCACAGAGCCTCTCAGTTGTGTCTGACTCTTTGTGACCCCGTGGACTGTAGCCTGCCAGGCTCCTCTGTCCATGAGATTCTCCAAGCAAGAATACTGGAGTGGGTTGCCATTATCTTCTCCAGGGGATCTTCCCAAGCCAGGGATCGAATCCACGCCCTATAGCACTTTCGAACAAATTAGAAGGCGGAGACAGCTCCACAGTTGCATAGTTTGGTGAGAAGAGGCATCTTCATGAATTGAAAAATGCACACGTTTTTCTTGGATACAAGAACAACCTATACCAGGGCCCATGGTTTAGTCAGTAAAAGTAAGTGAGATTGCACCCACTCCACTCTTCACCTGCACAAAGTACCAGCTGGACCTAACGACCTAGCATGGCCTCTGATTTCTCTACCAACTTCTGTGCTTCCATAATGATAAACTCAAGCTTCTCTCAGGCTCACAATAAAACATTCTGTGATTAGGCTCTGATTGACCCAACTAAGGTCAGAAAACCACTCGTGACCAATCAGCTCTGACCACAGACCCACAGCATTTCCTAGCTACTGTAGACCCTTTCCTTGGCATTGGGGTCACCCCCAGAAGAGAACAAGTCTGTGAGTCAGGCAGCCAATCTGTTGGCAGCTCCTACCCAGGTTTGGATAATTTTTTTTGGAGAAAATTACATAAACTGAATTGTATTCATTTGTTGTACTATTGGGGCTTCACAGGCGGCTCTAGCAGTAAAGAACCCACCTGCCAATGCAGGAGAGTTAAGAGAACATGGGTTCAATCCCTGGGTCAGGAAGATCCCCTGGAGAAGGGCATGGCAACCCACTCCAGCATTCTTGCCTGGAGAATCCCATGAACACAGGAGTCTGGCGGGCTGCAGTCTGCAAAGTCAGACTAGACTGAATCGACTGAGCACAGTACATCACACTACACTATTACCTTATCAAATATTATTGAATAAGTTGAGGAGATGTTATTCATTACAATTGAAGGAGTTTGAGAATTTAACTGCCAATTATTTAGTTTTAAATCTGGTAGGAGTAAACTCTGGCGAAGGCAATGGCACCCCACTCCAGTACTCTTGCCTGGAAAATCCCTTGGATGGAGGAGCCTGGTAGGCTGCAGTCCATGGGGTCACACAGAGTCGGACACGACTGAGCGACTTCACTTGCACTTTTCACTTTGATGCATTGGAGAAGGAAATGGCAACCCACTCCAGTGTTCTTGCCTGGAGAATCCCAGGGACGGGGGAGCCTGGTGGGCTGCCATCTCTGGGGTCGCACAGAGTCAGACATGACTGAAGTGACTTAGCAGCAGCAGCAGCAGGAATAAACTCAAAGTTAGAAAGCAAAATATTTTCCCTTTTGTCTTACACTGTGATGTCTCAAAACTGTCTTTATGCTTATGACATAGATTCCTACTGCTTCCCACCCCACCTGTAATCACTGTTTTCAAAGAAATATGTGTCCAATGATGGATTAGGGTAATATTCTATTTTCTTCAGCTTGTTTCAAATGAACTATTGTTATCTATTGGTATTAGTTCATTATCAAGTTTATCTCCACTCCAACATTATAGTGTTTCTAATTCATTTAGCTTACATATTTTCCTGAGTATTTTCTCCAAGAAGAAACTTATTAAAATTATAAATTATTTTTCTCTGCTACATAATTTTTGCAGAATAACTGGTATAAGTAATAGAATGTTTCTTTCTTGATCACACTGCATTTCAACCCTCAGAAACAGAAATGAAATCTTTAAACTTCACCATTTGTCTTGAATTTCTGTACTTTTGAAGATAAATATAGGTTGATATAATCTATCACTTAACTTCACAATTCCCAAACCACAAACAATTCTCAATCCTCATGTAGGGTCCTAGCATGAAACCATTGCATTCCCTACATTTACATCAATTCTAGATTTACCCCCAATCAATTAGTGTTATTGGTGATAACTATCCGTGGGGTCACTAAGAGTCGGACTCGACTGAGCGACTTCACTTTCACTTTTCACTTTCATGCATTGGAGAAGGAAATGGCAACTCACTTCAGTATTCTTGCCTGGAGAATCCCAGGGATGGGGGAGACTGGTGGGCTACCGTCTATGGGGTCGCACAGAGTCGGACACGACTGAATCGACTTAGCAGCAGCAGCAGCAGCAGCATGCAAGGAGATCCAACCAGTCCATTCTAAAGGAGATCAGCCCTAGGATTTCTTTGGAAGGAATGATGCTAAAGCTGAAACTCCAGTACTTTGGCCACTTCATGCGAAGTGTTGACTCATTGGAAAAGACTCTGATGCTGGGAGGGATTGGGGACAGGAGGAGAAGGGGACGACAGAGGATGAGATGGCTGGATGGCATCACTGATTCAATGGACGTGAGTCTGGGTGAACTCCAGGAATTGGTGATGGACAGGGAGGCCTGGTGTGCTGCGATTCATGGGGTTGCAAAGCGTCAGACACGACTGAGCGACTGAACTGAACTGAACTGATAAGAATAAAATATGAAATTATTAGCACCATTCTTGATTAACTATGCATATTCTCAGAAGCATTTGAGAAAACAACATAGGATTTATTTTGACATAATTTTTAAACAACTATAGTTACCTGCAAGGAGTAAGGTGGGGGAATTACACTTAAAAATAGCTATAATATTTGAAGAGTAATTGTCCTCAACGTCACCAGTCGTTAGGGAAATACAAATCAAATCACAGGATACCATTTCATACCCGCTAGGATGGCTATTGGGCTTCTCACGTGGTGCTATTGGTAAAGAACCTGCCTGCCAGTGCAGGAGATGTAAGAGACTTGGGTTCAGTCCCTGAGTCGGGAAGATCCCCTGGAGGAGGGCATGTCAACTCACTCCAGTATATTTGCCTGGAGAATCCCATGGACAGAGGAGCCTAGCAGGCTACAGTCCATAGGGTTGCACAGAATCAGACACGACTGAGGCAACTTAGCACACATGCACAGGATGGCTATTATAAAACAAAACAGAAAGTAGTAAGTGTTGGTGAGAATATGGAAAAATTGAAACTCTTGCGCACTACAGATGGAATGTAAAATGATGCAGCTCTTATGGAAAACAGTCATTTTTAAGAAAATTAAATGTAGATTTACCATTTGATCTAGCAATTCCACTCCTGGGTGCTTATCCAAAAAAACTGAAGGCAGAGACTTGAACAGATATTTGTGCACCTATGTTCATAGCAACATTATTCACAATAGCCAAAATGTGGAAACAGCACAAATTACTGTGGATCAAAGAGCAATGAAATATTATTTTGCCTTGAGAAGGGAAGAAATTCTAACATAATGCTACAATATGGATGAACCTTAAAGATTATGCTAAGTAAAATAAGCCAGACACAAAGGACAAACACTAATTTTTACTTATGTGGGTACCTATAGTAGTGAAATTCAGAAACACAGAAAATAGAATGGGCCTCGGCAGGGGAGGAGGGAATAGTGTTATTGTTTAATAAAGACAGAATTTCAGTTTGGTAGGATGAAAAACTTCTGTAAGTGTACAGTGGTAATGGTTGGACAACAATATAAATGTACCTGGCACTACTGACCTATACACTTAAAAATGGTTAAAATGGTAGATTTTATATTACATATATTTTGCCACAATAAAAATAGTATCAACATCAACAAATATCTGTGTAGACAAGAACATCAGTTACATGGGAATAAAGCCACTGCAGTATCAGCAGTTGAGTTTAGCAAAGTGCTCAAAGTTTAAAATTTTCTGGTGTAACTCAATGAAAAACAGAATATTTGTATACTGTGACAAGACACAATTTACATAGCAGATATCTGATGACTACAACTTCTTCCCTTTGGGAATTTGAAAAGAGGCATATTTTTTCACCAGCTGTAGCTCCCCACAGCAATTCCACACGCTCTCCAAGTTTATCCTCCCTGGGGAATCTACTTAATCACTCCCAGGGCTTAATCTTCTGTTTATATGCTGATGAGTCCCAAATCTATGTCTCCATCTCAGAACGGCCTGCTGAATACCTCCAGTCAGATAGGGAGGTCATAGGGACCTCAAAGTCAATATGTCAAATCTGAGCCCATCTTCTCTCCCGCTTCCTCCTACTTCCCTAGGCCCTCCTCTGGCATTCTCCTCCCAGTTACGGGCAACACCAACTTCACTATACAGCCAGCCAAGCCCTGAACTTTAGTTACTCTAACTGACTTCTCCCTCCTCTTCCTCACCCACTTCCAGTTAGCCACCCAGCCGTCTGTGCCGTCTTCCTTTTGTCAGTCCAGTCCCTCCCCTATTACCTGCTGCCTTGGCTCAGGCCTTCTATTTCCCCCACCACTCCCTCCCTACTGCCAGAGTGAATTTACCCTTCTTGGCAGCCACTGGATTAAAATCTCCAATAGCTTCCTGCATGATTAAACCCATACTCCGTAGCATGCAGCAATGTCGTAATGACTCTGCACAGCGCCCCCTTCTGTTTGGGTGTGCCTTGCACCTGTGGACCACTGAGCGATCACTTCTTGGGAGCCCAGGAAACCTCAGTCGAGTCAAAGGTAATCATCAATTTGTCGGTCAAGTTTCCTTTCTAGTTGCTTCTTTCAGCATTTCTCCACCCATATCCTCCACTTCAGTCTGTTGTACTTCTGGTTTTCCTGGGCAGGATTAAGCTATTCCTGCCTCTCTGGCTTTGCATGGGGTTTAAATGAGATGTTCAGAAATCCGGCATTGTCATGTGTGACCCTAAGCACAGTATTTAATCTAACTAGACTTCTTGTTCCTTGTCTTGTAAACACCTACCATACAAAATTATAGTGAGGATATAATGAAATGACGTATGCAAAAGTGGTCTGTAAACCATAAAAATAAAATGTTATTTTGTAATTCATCAAAGCCTAATTTTAATGCCACCACTTCCAACAAACTTATTTGATATCCTAAGCAGAAACCAAAGAATTGATGCTTTTGTATTGTGGTGCAGGGGAAGACTCTTGAGAGTCCCTTGGACAGCAAGGACATCAAACCAGTCAATCCTAAAAGGAAATCAATCCTGAATATTCATTGGAAGGACTGATGCTGAAACTGAAGCCCCAATACTTTGGCCTCCTGATGCGAAAAGCTGACTCATTGGAAAAGGCCCCAATGCTAGGAAAGATTGAGGGCAGGAGGAGAAGGGGACAACACAGGATGACAGTTGGAGGACATCATCAACTCAATGGTCATGAGTCTGAGCAAGCTCTAGGAGACAGTGAAGGACAATGAAGTCTGGAGTGCTGCAGTCCATGGGGTTACAAACAGTCAGACAGGACTTAGCTACTGAACAACAAACCAGAAACCATTCTCTTCCTCTTGGAAACCCTACCGTACACAGCCTGTTTGTGCTCATGGATTCCATCACACTCCTTAGCTTATCCAAGTTCATGTCTCATGTCTACAACCAGATCATTAATTCCATGAAGTCAGCAGCCATTCCTACTCTATGACTCTCCCTCCACCCTATCAAGGTCTCAAGGGTCTAGAGTCTTTAAAAAAAAAAAAAAGTAACTACTAAGATTTGAAATGGTGGAGACTAAAAGTTCCCAGTGGTGAAGCAGCAGAAAGGCTTCTGTTTGAGATGTTTGGGATCATGGATCCACCTGCAAATGACGAGTCCATCCACTGTGAGCTGGAATATAGTAGCTTATCCACCCACTATTTCTTCTCAAGCCTAGACTGTGTCAGGCATGACTGGCCAATCACAGTCTGTTCTGCTGAGCATGGAGGTTTCCAGCAACTTTTCCACCACAGCTCCAGGTAGCCATGACTAGCTGATCAATTTCAGCACAGGAGAAAAAAACTCTTTACCATCCACTAAACTCAGAGATGCCTACAAATAGCTGACCTAAAGTCACTACAGAGCAAGATAAAGGTTTTTTAAAAGGAGAGATGACTTCAGATCTGGCAAGTGATCTGACTGGGCTTTAAAGTAGTCGTCAGTCCTTGGGTGCTTGCTCAGGGCAAGCTATTTCAGAGGACACAGCCCACCCTATATTTATGGGGAGAGATTCTGTCCCAAACTGAAAGGTCAGATTCCCAAAGGCATATCCTCTTCAGGAACTCTAGGAACCCCTTTGATGGACAGGGAGCCTGAGGGTCTTGGTTTCCCATGAAATGCCCCCACCTCGATTCACTTAGTGCTCCGTCACTCATGTGTTCCCAAAAAGAAGCCAACAGAGTGTCAGCCTGCTTTCCTCCATGAAGGGCTTATGTGTAATTAAAAGGGATTATGCTCTGAAGAAAGTAGCCTTTAATCACCCCGTGAAGGACACAGCAGCCTAAGCTGGAGGTGCTCTGGGCACCATTTATGTCCATTGCTGCCTGTGAGCCCCTGTCACAGACAGAGGGCTGGGAGTGATCTCCGATCTTCCGTGATCACCAGCATGGGCTTTGCCAGACAGATCAAGCTTCTGCTGTGGAAGAACTGGACCCTGCGGAAAAGGCAAAAGGTAAGAGAGGAAACTGTGGTCTTGGACTGAGGAGGTGTGGAGCAAATAGACAATGGAGAGAATGGGTGGGGTGGGAGCGGGGAGGGTGAGAAGCCGATGGGTTAGTTGCTATTTGTCACCGAAGCAGCAAGTAATGTCTGGCTCCTCAGTAATGTGCCGCTCTGACGAGGGTCCTTCCCAGGAAGATGTGCTTCTCTGTCCTGAGGTAGCCGCCCTCCATCCGCAGCCCAGCATGGCCGTACTGTGAAGTGTGCTTTTGCCTGTCCTGCACATGAACCCATTGCCTGCCCATCCCTCCCCGCCCCTGGTTTTTAAGCCTCCGTCTCTGTCGGCATTCCCTTGTGCATTCATACTGTGTGGCGGAAAGAGTCCAAAGTCCTAAAAATCAGGCTCAAAGGAAAACTACGGTTTCCAAGAGCTTCCCAAACCAATGATACTATATTTCATTGGTTCTAAACGGCACACTGTTTTTTCACATTTCTGAAATTGAACTACAGCTCACAATCAAGTGATGCGTTCTTTTCTTAGTGTGCAAAAACAACCCATTAAAAAAGGTAACAACGCATCTTGATGGTGTCAGATTCGATGAGCTATAATATCTTATCAGCACCACAGATGTTTACTGAGCCTTCCAGTGAGCACACATGTACTGGGCTGGACCAGGGACTTAAAAGGCACAGATCCTACCCTGGACTCATTTCTAGTCTGGCTGAGAGAAACTGAAGTATGTTTTGAGACCAAGAGCAAGAAAAAGGAACACAGGCCAAATATCCCCTGAGAAGAACAGCCAACAGCCACAAGAGATCAGAGGACCCCAAGGGTGTACATGTAAATCCATCTGGCCTCTGTCAATTTTTTCTGGGAAACGATACAGAGTGAATACGTAACTATAGATAACGCACATTGCTGTGGCCTCAGGGGCATGGAAATGCTGGGTGACTAAAGGAGCCAAGAGAAGAAGAAGCGGGGGAGGACTGAGTGGATAGGACTGAGAGAGAGCCAGGCGAGGTAGGAGGAGACGGGGAGGAAGATGGGCTATGGGGAGGAAGACAACGGATCTGTTCCAAGCCTCGATTCCGTGTGGGTTTTTGTGGTCAGGACAGGGTTTTCATGGGTATTGGAAAGGAGATTGGAGAAGGAAGGGGGCCAACAGATGTAATATCTGAGGACCCCTGATGAGTATCTCAGTCACAGTCCAGTCAGAGGGACTCTAATGGAAGGAGGCATTAGCTGGTAACCAAGTTGGTACCTAGGAGAAGGCAATAGCAACCCACTCCAGTACTCTTGCCTGGAGAATCCCATGGATGGAGGAGCCTAGTAGGCTGCAGTCCATAGGGTCGCGAAGAGTCTGACACGACTGAGCGACTTCGCTTTCACTTTTCACTTTCACACGTTGGAGAAGGAAATGGCAACCCACTCCAGTGTTCTTGCCTGGAGAATCCCACAGATGGGGAGCGTGGTGGGCTGCTGTCTATGGGGTCGCACAGAGTCGGACACGACTGAAGTGACTTAGCAGCAGCAGCAAGCTGGTACCTGAGGATGTAAAAGAGCTCCAGGTGACATGGAGGCAGCAATTGCAGGATACAATTACCACCCCTACACCTGAGAGAACCAGGGAGAAAGTGGGATTGCTAAATATTAGAAACACAGAGGTGATGTCAGCAGAGCCGAAATGCAGATCTGTGAGGAAGGGACACAACGAGGCCACTGCTGAGGTCTCTGAGCCCAGTCTCAGGCTCAGACCCAAGAGGAGGAAGCCCTGGCTAGCAAGAGGGTTTGGAGCTGAGAGACGATAGGTTAATAACTGGCACGAAAGGGAGCAGCAAGGGCCACAGTCAACCAGTGGACAGATGATTCTTCCCATTTGTGTGTCTTGGACAGGATTTAGGGAGACTGTAGGGGAAGCCAAGTTAGGACCCCTTCCTACTGGGAGACACCACTATCCTCAGGCTGCTTTCCTTTGTCAAAGCTGGTGTGATTTTCAAACTAGCACTGAAGTTATATGTTACCCCAAGAACGCTATACTAAAAGTAATCAGAAACTTAATCTCTATTTCCAGGAGCTTCCTTCGTAGAATGCAAATAGGCAAAAACTGAAGCAGACTCGTTATTAAGTTCATTCATTTATTCATTTGCTCCTTCAGTTAACAAATACTTAATAATCGACTCATTGGAAAAGACCCTGATGCTGGGAAAGATTGAGGGCAGGAGAAGGGGGCGACAGAGGATGAGATGGCTGGATGGCATCACCGACTCAGTGGGCCTGAACAGTGAAGGACTGGGAAGTCTGGCGTGCTGCAGTCCACAGGGTCGCAGAGTCAAACATGACTTAGTGACTAAACGACAACAGTAATAGCCAGGCACTTGGCCAGGTGCTGGGCACACAGTAACAAGACAATCATGGTCTCTGCCTACATGATGTTTAGCCTAGATTTTCACTCAGTTTTACTCTCAATGTGCTCTTCATGGTCCTCTAAAAATGCACCCAGGGACAATAGCTGCTGGCCTGAAATGATTCCATTCCTGTGGCAAGTGTGTTGCTGTTACAGAGAATAACCCTATTTTCAAAAACCCTATCTTCAAAACCCTTTTGGCTCAGAGGCCCTCACGGTTTCTGCTTGCTTTCCCTGGTGCTGGTGGGTGGTCTCTGTTCAGGGATTCTATCTTCTCCCCAATGTGCTTCCTGGAGGCAGCATTGCCAGCGCCTCTGTGGTGAGACAGGGCCTTTCAGGCTGAGGACCTTGGCTGGGGGAATCTCCCAGGGTGCACATAGTCAGGCCTGACAATCATTTGGTGCCATTGGGATGATGGAGATTGAAGTCTTTGTCTGGTGTGCCTCCAGCTAGCTTCTCCACTGCTACATTCCAGGAATTTCCAGGATGTCTGGGTATGATGGAGATATCCCCACAGCCCCCAAGAGCTCTGATAGGGATCTGTGGCCCCTTCTGTAAACTTTTTGGAAGCTTCTGCCTCCACAAAATGATGACTATAAGAAAGAAAAGAAAAAGAAAAAACTCACCCAGCCCATAACCCAGCTCCTAGGTTTTTAATTCCTCAGACTTTCATGGTTTTGGATGTTTACTATTGTGGGCAGAGCAAGAGCAAAAACCAGATACCAGATTTCCCCCTTCCTCCTCTCTTTATCCCTTAAGGTCATAAAAGGAAAGTCTTCAGATCTTTGCTTCCCCCACCCCCATCCCTTTGTTTTTCCTTCCTCTGTTGACATTTATCAAGTATTACTGAATGTCTGGCATGGCACTAAGTATCACTTCATTTAACCCTCATCTCAATTCTGTGAGACAGCCTCCACTATTATCCACCATGGGCATCAGTGACGTTATTGAGTCTTTGGAGGTTAGTGACTGGTGGGGCTGGACCCAGGGCTCCAGGACAGGCAGACACGCCAGTGACCCCACACTGCCCCCAGGTAGCAAGCCCTGTGTAGTAAGCTGGTCAGGAAGACAACAAAGATAGGGTGACCATCTAGTTTATCATCCAATCCAGGGTAGCTTTAAAAGTGAAAGGAGGCACTAATGATGAATATACCAGAACAACGAGTGTAAAGTGATAACAGACCTGGGAAAGTGGGTTTTATGGTCACTATCTGTGACCTAGGGGCTTCCCTGGTGGCTGAGATGGTAAAGAATCTACTTGCAAAGCAGGAGACCTAAGATCAATCCCTGGGTTGGGAAGGTCACCTGGAGAAGGGAATGGCAATCCACTCCAGTATTCTTGCCTGGAGAATTCCATGGACAGAGGAGCCTGCAGGCTACAGTCCATGGAGTCGAAAAGAGCTGGACGTAGCTGAGTGACTGACACTTCCACTTTCTGTGGCCTAGTCATCTGCGCGTTAGATAGCCCCTGTCCTCACGGAACTCAGAGCCGGGGTGGGAGCGGGTATCTGCGCACAATGACTGAGCAGCAAAACATGTGCAGTAGTGGAGAGGAAGGCGGCATGGGGCAGGAGATGAAGATGAGCTCTGGGAGCTCAGAAGAGAGAATGGGGTTGGCAGGGATAAGAGCAGACTCCTCAAGGAGTTCATTCCCCAGAGTATGCATTTCTAGTGATAAGAGTTCTCCCTCTGTTCCCTAGCAAGTACACACTTGCTCATACTTTCGATGAGGCAGGCACTGTGTTGAGTGGGTTTATAAAGACATATTAGGTGTGTCTCTTGCCCCTTAGAGCCCACAGTCTAGGGCCCCTTGGTGTCATCTCTCTGGTCCCAGCTTCCATATCAGGGCAGGATATTTGGGGAAACCTGAGAATTCATGGAGCTTCCCAGGTGGCTTGGTGGTAAAGAACTCACTTGCCAATGCAGGAAACGCAGGTTTGATCCCCAGGTCCATAAGATCCCCTGAAGAAGGAAATGGCATCCCACTCCAGCATTCTCTCCTGGGAAATTCCATGGACAGAGGAGCCTGATGGGCTACAGTCCACGGGGTCGCAGAGAGTCAGACATGACTTAGCGACTTAGCAGGCGCACACGAGGATTTGTGAGAGTAGGGGGCTTATCATTTCCTGGGCCCCAGACCTGGGCATCTGGTATATCCATGACCTTTGACCTAGGGGCCAGAATTAGGTGAGGAGAACCTGGCAGGTGAGGGAAGGCTGGGCAGCTAGTTCCAAACCTCCTCAGGTCTTGGGGCATATTCATTCAGGATGACAATCCTGTCTGGGCTCTCAGTGCAAAAGGGGAAATCATGCAGCTGTTTGGATCCTTGGCCACCGGCTTTCAAATTGAAAACAGAGTAGGAGGGAAGAAAACCTAGCTGACCAAGGTTTCAAACAACAAGCATGACTCTGCCCTTCCCTGTGACCCCCTCCTCCCCTAAGTAGATTGAGTGGTAAAGGGGGAGGAGGGGGCAAAAAAAAAAAGAGAGAACAAGGAAATACCAGTTTGAGAAAAAAAAATTTCCACCAGCCCCTTCTGAGCTTCGGCTGGGCTTAATTAGTTACAGACATGTTTAAAGACGAGGGGTGTGGGGAGGGAGAGCTACTCCGAAAACATGTGTTTAATTATACTGTGGAATTTCTCCCTAGGGTATGCCTGTGCACAGTTGAGCATCAAGGACAAAGATGCCGCTCTGGGATGGGGGCTACACATACAGTTCTGGGGGAGGGGACGAGGTTGTTGTGGGGACTTGTCAGGCTAGAAAGGCTAGAAAAGAATTGCTGGTGGTCTTTGTGCAGGAAGTGAAGTGTGAAATGCAGCCCTATCTAAACAAATACTCGCAGAGTTGAACAGTAACACTGACTTCTCCAAAACTGCTTTTCAAAGATTACCAACTACTACTTGGGCCAGTGGGTCTCAGTCCCAGCCACACACTGGAACTACCTGAGAAGTGTTAAAAAACAAACAAACAAAAAAATACCAAACTGATGTCCCATGGCCAGACACCCTGGTGTAATTGATGTGGGGCATGGCCCGAGCTCCCTACAGATTCCTGCATTCAGCCATGTGAGAACCGCAGACCTAAGTTGATGAAGGTGATCATTTGAGAGGCAGGGACTTTAGGTGGAAAATAGAGGCCCTAATTCAGAGATGTGGTAAAGAGGAAAACCTGCAAAGCTGTACTAGTCCTTACCCTCAGCAAAGGGTGAAGGAGGAAAGTAAAGTTCTGAACTGGCCTCCCCGAATAGGTGGACTTGCAAAGACCAGATATTTCAAAACTACAAGTGTGAGTGAGTAAGTGGGTAAGAGAATGTGTGACTTACATGACAAAGAGGGATGAGATCCACTAGCCTGGGTTTGGGAATTTTATCCACAGGACAGGTAGACCAGGCTGGCTGACCCTCCCCTGGCCCAAGATCCTCCATGGAGTAGGGGACAGTGTGTGGTTAGTTTTCTCAGAAAGCCCCATGCTTCCAAACTGAAAACTGAGTAGTTTTGACTCCAGAAAGGAAGAAAAAGGAGGAAACGTGAATGTGAGTGGAGGGCAGACCTAGGACCTTGCAGATAATTTAAATTATAGCTCCTTGCTGTTCAGACTTTACAATGTGCTGTCACTTATAATGTCCCTGTGACCCTTGTGGGAAGTGAGGGTCAGTAATAAACGTCTCATGTCCATAGTATGTTTCTATGTGCCAGACTCTGCTTCAGGTGTTTTACAAACTGAACTCACTTCATTCTCACAACTGCTCTGAGAGGTAGGTCCTGATAGCACTCCCATTTTACAGATGAGACCCCAAGGCATGGAGAGATCGAATGGGTTACCCAAGGTTGTACAGCTAGTAGACAGAAAAGTCAGCTAAGAACCTCTGCTGTTGACACACTTTTAACCCTCAGTATAAGCTATAGGATAGAATAGGCTGATTTCACAGATGAGAAAACTGAGACTTGGAGATAAAACAAGCCCCAAAGTGATTCCTAACCTAGGTCTCCCCATTCCCAAATCAGCAGCAATGTTTCATATACCAGCCTATTCCCAGGTAGGCATTGCTACATGGAAGGTGGCTGACTTAGTAGACGATAGACAGCCAATGCCGCAAGCAGTTGTCTTAAGGAAGAATCAAAGATGTAGAATTTGGACTGGTTGTCTCATTTCCTTGGTGAGGACACCAGGAAAAAGTTTTGGTTTCATAGTTTGCACCTATCACTCACATTACTATCTTGCAGAACTTGCTCTCCAACCTTACCAAGTGATGGGGACTGGTTGGAGAGTGGGTGGGATGGGGAAATTTGGGATGGAAGCTGTGAAGCCAGCGTACTGTCCATGAGGGAAGCAGTTTGTTCAATTTGCAAACTGTTGTTTACCTGAGCCACTGAGTCACCTCCAACTTTCTAGAGGAGCCTCCTAGACCAGTCTTGACAAAGATTCATTCATTCCGCCAATATTTACTGGACATTTTTTATAAACTTGGCCCTGTATTGGGTGTAGTGACAAGGATAGACATGGTCCCTGCCCTCAGGAAGCTTATAGCCAGGGAGGGGTCCACCTGCATGAAGGAGTAATGACGATGAGTGCCATGGGAAGAGCTCTAGTGACCAGCAAGAATGGGTGCGTCCTTAACAGTGAAACAGGGTAACTGTGGACAGTTTTTACCCCTCCACCCTTGATTTGCATGGCTTGGGGGAACTGCCAACATTTTTATGACTATCAAGTGTGCTCGGAGCCAGTCCTTTTAATACTGGATGGGACTTGTCTGATATTGGTGTTTAGCCATTTGTGGGGAGAATGTATAGGAGAAGTCTTAAAAACGAGTGGTTTAAGGAAAAATCTACTGTTCTTTCTTCTTCCCATAATGTTTGTGTGAGTTTGTCTTCTAATACATCATCCCTAGACATATTTTGGATAAAAGGTTTTGTAAATGTTACAACAGCATAATCACCACCTATCCTAAACATTTTTTTTCTTTTCTTCAATGTATTGTCTTTTTTCTCTCATTGACTTATGTTATGATTTGTAATAATCTGTTTGCCAGCAGACCTAACCAACAGAGAAGGAACAAAGATTTATTGAGCATATGCTATGTTGTCTACTGCAGATGGTGATTGCAGCCATGAAATTAAAAGATGCTCACTCCTTGGAAGGAAAGTTATGACCAACCTAGATAGCATATTCAAAAGCAGAGACATTACTTTGCCAACAAAGGTCCGCTAGTCAAGGCTATGGTTTTTCCTGTGGTTATGTATGGATGTGAGAGTTGGACTCTGAAGAAAGCTGAGCGCTGAAGAATTGATGCTTTTGAACTGTGGTGTTGGAGAAGACTCTTGAGAGTCCCTTGGACTTCAAGGAGATCCAACCAGTCCATCCTAAAGGAGATCAGTCCTGAGTGTTCATTGGAAGGACTAATGCTAAAGCTGAAACTCCAATACTTTGGCCACTTCATGCGAAGAGTTGACTCATTGGAAAAAACTCTGATGCTGGGAGGGATTGGGGGCAGGAGGAGAAGGGGACGACAGAGGATGAGATGGCTGGATGGCATCACCGACTCGATGACATGAGTTTGAGTAAACTCCAAGAGTTGGTGAAGGACAGGAAGGCCTGGAGTGCTGCGATTCATGGGGTCTCGAAGAGTCAGACACGACTGAATGACTGAACTGAACTGATGTTGTCTGCCATTCTCCTGAGAATTTAAGTACATTAGTCCTAACCCATAGAAATGGAACAAAGGTTTATTGAGCACCTGATATGGTGTCCACCATTCTGCTGAGAATTTAAGTACATTTCTTTGGAAGGAACAATAAAGGGTTAAATTTAAAGCCACATGAATAGCCCCTAGCTGATCTATATAGGCTTACATTTCTATTTTCAGCCATCTGCTTAAATTCTGCTTTAGTTTTAATGCGTTTCTGAATGGGGGTTGGGTGGAAGAACTATTACATTCCCCAATACATATCTGTCAATACCAATAATCCCACACCTCCAACCACACCCTGACATGCCTTGGAGTGTGGGCTGCAGCAACCAACTGGTTCTTCTTTGGAGTCAAGAGTCCTTAAACTCTAAATTGAACCTAAATTAAATACCGACGTTTAGTCATATGTTGATATTGATAACTCCTTCCAGTATTGTAAAATCTCATGGCAGTGTGCCCTTCTTTGTTTATTTAAGCAACAAGAAATTGTTGAAGAAAAATGTTGGTAAATTTAGATTTCTGGGTTTGACTTTACTGTGAATCACAGTATTTCATGGAAGGATTTGCACCTTCATTCATTCATTCAGTGACCACACATGCGAAGTCCAGTGGCACCATAAGAAAACAGGGCAGTGAGGAGGGGCAGAGCTCTGGGCCTGGAGACAGGAGGCTGGATTTTGGCTCCAATGCCGTCACTGCCCATGAGATACTGCACCAGTCACCTGCCCTTCCTGGGCCCCTGTTTCCTCATCTGCAGAAGGAGAGGTTATCAGGAGACCTTTACTACCTGCGGCATCAGCATTACCTGGGAGCTTGTTAGACATGTGAGATCTGATAGGGCCTTACAGAATCAGAATTTGCGTTCACGTGCATAGCAACATCCAAAAAGCACTGAAGCACTTAGCCTGATGATTTTTGATGAATGTACTGTGCTAACAAAGTTTTCAATTGGGTTGGCCAAAATAATCAATTGGATTTGTCCATATCATCTTACAGGAAAACCCGAATGAACCTTTTAGCCAACCCAATAAAATAGAGGCAGACTGGAACCCAGATGACACCAAGTCTTGGGGGTCCAATATATCAGAGTAGAGGCAGTATGGAAGGTAAGGTCTAAAAAAGGAAGTCCTTTAAATATGCCACAACCAGAGTCCTGTTGCAGAGACAGACATGGAAATGAAGTGTGTCTGCTCGGGGTATGTTTCCTGTAGTCACTTAGTATCACTGGTCTTTCTCACTTTGTGTTTTGTTTTTCCAGATTCGCTTTGTGGTGGAACTCGTGTGGCCTTTATCTTTATTTCTGGTCTTGATCTGGTTAAGGAATGTCAACCCCCTCTACAGCAAACATGAATGTAAGCATAACAGAGCTGGGGTAGGGGGAGCCTTGGCATGCCTGGAGGTCCCTATCACTTTGTTTAAGAAAGGGTCTGGGGACTGGGGGGTGCCAGGATCTGATCTGCTTATCATCATTTCATGCCTAGAATGCAGAAAACACATTATGCAAACTAACTTTTAAATCCTGCACATTCTACACAAATACATGTGGTTACTAAAGAATTGTGTAATTATTTTTTGTTTGGTTGGTTTTTTCTACACCTAAACTCTTTGTACTTTTAAAGGGAGCAGATTATAGATGAATTCTTTGAAATATTGGGTTGGCCAAAAAGTTCATTCAGTTAAGATGTAGATAAACCCAAACAAATTTTTTGGCCAGCCCTATATTTTGAAGATAGTTTAGAAATATATTAGGCATGGTGCTAAAGAAAAAATAAGAAGGGATATCACCAGTCCAGGTTTGATGCATGAGACAGGGTGCTCAGGGCTGGTGCACTGGGATGACCCAGAGGGATGGGATGGGGAGGAAGGTGGGTGGCGGGTTCAGGATGGGGAACACATGTACACCCATGGCTGATCCATGTCAATGTATGGCAAAAACCACTACAATATTGTTAAGTAATTAGCCTCCAATTTAAATAAATAAGAAGGGACAGAAAATAGTGTATTAATAATGTAATATTTCTTGGACCCCAGAGGTGTCCTGGGACCGAGGATGAGGGTATGTGTGCCTCTCTTATACTATGCTCCTCAGAGAAAGCTTTCGCCTGGTTTCTGGCTGGGATGACTTCTTCTGGGCTCTTGGCAGCCGGTGTGGGATCCTCAGGAGTCATACCAGCTGTTCAGTCCCCTGTTCTGGTTTTCCATCCTCTTGTTAGTGAGTTTCAGGCCCCATATTCTGCATATGGACAGCCTTCTGCCCATTAAACACTTGCTTGTGTACCTGACCCCTCAAGGAGCCTATAACCTGTGCTCCCTCTTTAATGCTTGGGGTTAGATGCTCAATACACAGTTGTGGAAGGAATAGACAAACCTCTTCTCCTCGTTAAACATCAGCAACGCATGGAGGCTTCTCGCTCGAACATCGCTCCACCCCTTCCATCTCCCCACAACACAGTGTGCTCCTCTTCTGTTCGCCCTTCACAGGTCCATCCATGCCTCTGTTAGGTATGTTTCCATCCCACCACTACCCTGGAAGCTTGAGAGAAGAGACCCTGTCTCCAGCACCCAGCACAGGGCCAGGCGTACATTAGATGCTTCTGCTTCTTAAACATTGGTACATGAAGGAAAGCACCAGAAGGACCAGGGTCCATCCTGCAGAGGCTCTAGCTCCTAGGACCTGCATCCTTCTTAGTGTCAATGTCTAACTCCTTGTCTTCCTTTCCTTTCTTAAAGGCCATTTTCCCAACAAGGCGATGCCCTCAGCAGGAATGTTGCCATGGCTCCAGGGAATTTTCTGCAATGTGAACAATCCTTGTTTTCAAAGTCCCACTGCAGGAGAATCTCCTGGAATTGTGTCAAACTATAACAACTCCATGTAAGTGCTGGGATTCCCACCGTACACCCTTTATTCTCCTCTTGCCTCGGAGTTCGTGTATGTGCACACAGAGCATGTGCTGCTGAATAAGTGGTCTCGTGGCTTGTGGAAACCTTAAATTCAAAGGAGCAGGGCATGTTTCCACTCTGGAACATTCTGTATCAGCTGTCAGGGCACTTGAGGAAAAGGCTACAAACTTCGGCCAGATGACAGAATTTCTTGGTCCTTATATCCCAAAGATATGACTAGGAGTCTGATGCCAGCACCCTGCTGAAATGTGTCTACTGCCTCCAGCTCATCCATCTGCTCAAGCGGAGTCACTGCATGAGAAACAGTCCATTCCCCTTCTGATTCCTTATGTCACTCTCCACCCTGGATCAACTCTGAATGATCTCTGTTCTTTTAAAAGTCTTCTTGGACATCTAAAAGCTAAGAAAATTGTCAGGGGACCTTTTGAGGGTGAATGAAACCAAGTTTACAAGGTGAAATTTGCTTCTTGGAAGAAAAAGAGACAATTTCCAAATCCTCTGTCATAAATGTCGTTAGTTCTCTTGGTTGGCCAGATCTTAGGATGTTGCTTGAGAGCAGTAGTTCTTAACTTGTAGGGCTGAAGACCATTCCCAGAAGCTGATGAAAACTGATGGTCCCCTTCCCAAGGAAAATGAGGATGCACATACCCACAGAACATACACCGTGCATATGATTTCAGGGCATATGTGGACTCCAGGTTAATAACCTCTGGTCTGGGATTGAATTTCAAGTCAAATTCCATAAGATAGTCTATATTTGGAATTCCCTTGAAGTAGATAGGGGGACTTGATGTAGCATGTTCTATAGACAGAGGCTCCAGTGTTCTTGCCTGGAGAATCCCAGGGACGGGGGAGCCTGGTGGGCTGCCGTCTATGGGGTTGCACAGAGTTGGACACGACTGAAGCACTTAGCAGCAGCAGCAGCAGGAATGAGGACACGGTTGTCCTCCAGCCACTGGGCTGACCTCCAGCTGCAGTTTGTGATGCTTATGCCCAAGGGTCACCAACAAGGGCTTGTTGGAGTGCAGGCTTCACCTACTTGTATAAACATCAAGTCAGATGGAAACTGAGATATTGGGTTGCTCCAGTTCTTTCCTTAGAGGAGATTTGGATATAATTCCACCAGGGCAAAACTGCGTTTTGACAAAAAGAAAAAGAACATTTGGTAATTCCACTTAATACTCAGAGGTAACCTTCCCCACTGGGAACAAACTGTGACTGCTTTTGCCGTACAAGGCAAGAGTAGTTGTGACAGAGACTGCCTGGTCCACAAGCCTATAACATGTTTGCTAACCCCTGGTTTATTGGAAGACAGAAGAGGGAACACAGAACACCCATCTTCCTGGAAGACAGCATTTTAGCTGGGCTCCCCTGGCCGCAAACATCTTAATTTACAATCTGTACTTTCAGCTTGAGCCTTCTCGAGGTGCCTAAGAAGAAACACTTGCCTATCCAGAGAGACCCCATGAGTCACGTCATGGGATCAGGGGCGCTTTGGAGGTGCTTCAGCAGCAGCTCCGTGGAGCTTTGGTGGGACTGGCTCTGAGGGTCCACAGGTTGAGAAGTGGAACTGGGGAGGGGAAGCAGCTTTGGACTCTAGCTGTGTTCAGCATCTGAGCCAGGAAATCTGAGTTTCATGTTTCATGCACATAGTATACGTGAGATGTTGGCTTACTCAAAATTCATTTGCTTGCAAGGCACAGAAACACATTTAAACAAGTTTAAACCTCAGAAGGAAAGACATGATTTGGACACTAGACCTTCTTAAAAAGCCAAGAGCAGCAAGCAGTTCTCTGGGAGGGGGACAAGAACAGAAGAACCACCAGGAGCTGCTCCCTCCTGTCTGGGCCTACAAGGTCCAGCCTCTCCACCACCGTCTGGGGTTCTACTCCATCTGCCTCTCTCCACTGAGCACTCTGCCCTGCTTCTCAATGCCTCGGCTGGTGCTAGTTGCCCAGTTCACGATGCCTGGGCTTGGGCAATCAGAAGAGCATCTGTGAGTACCATTCAAATTCCTGGGAACAAATTTGTTTCCCCAGCTTTATTTCCCTTGTCCAGTCAGCCTTGGCAGAGGTGTGTGTGTTCATGCATGCAAGGAGGGCTTTGTAGATTAAGTATGGCTGTTAGAACCTGAGCATATGAATGGCTGGAAGGGCAGGTCTCAGAGAAGTGGATACTGGCTGAAAAGAGCCCCTACTAATATCTCCTATTATCATCCTAAGACTTCTTGGAGGAGGAAACACATAGTGAAAAGAGTTGAGAAGTGACCCAGCCCTGACAAAGTTGGAAGACTTTTGACAACAAATTGCTCAGAGCCCCCGTTATCTTATATGTATAAGGAAGTAAAAATATCTCCTTTTGTCTTGGCAATATTGAGAGGATATATAATGTAAGTATATGCAGCGGGGTCAAGCAGGTGGTATCTTAAAAAATTACACAATGTATTATAATAATGATGAAAATGACAGCTATGTCTTTAATGATGAGGCTCATTCTTACAGCTTGGCAAGGGTGTATAGAGATTTTCAAGAACTCCTCATGGATGCACCAGAGAGCCAGCACCTTGGTCAGGTTTGGAGAGAACTTCGCACCTTGTCCCAGCTCATGAACACCCTCCGAATGCACCCCGAGAGGATTGCAGGTGAGGTGGGCTTCAGTGTTCTTAAGTATCACTTGCTTCTCGTTTGCCTCCTCCACCAGACAAACTGAAAATACAGAAAGGAATTAGATTTGGTTGGAAAAGATACCAGAGGGTGTAGGAAGGGATCTAGAGACAGGAGGAGGCTTACCTTGGTAAGAACTCCTCTTTTTACCAGGCCTGAAGGTAGAAAGTTAGGAAGGAGGGCAAGAAAGATCTCATCCCAGGTAAGTCGCGAGATAGGAGAATGTGGAAAGATATGTGCTCTGGAAAGTCTGAGGCCAGGTGAAGGGGAAAGAGTTCATGGAGCCTGGAAAAGATGTGGACCATATTCACAGAGTCCTAGAGAGTGAGCTACCCAGGACTGTGCAGAAGCAATGCCAAGTAGCAGTAAAGAGCCAGGAAGATCAGTGCACATGTTGGTTGTTGTTATTTCTGTTGTTTAGTCGCTAAGTCATGTCTGACTCTTTGTGACCCCATAGACTGTAGCCTACCAGGCTCCTCTGTCCATGGGATTTCCCAGGCAAGAACACTGGAGTAGGTTGCCATTTCCTCCTCCAGGGGATATTCCCTACCCAGGGATCAAACCCACATTTCCTGCATTCGCAGGTGGATTCTTTACCACGGAGCCACCGGAAGCCCAGAGCATGTGTTTATCACGACATAAATATGTATAGTCCTTCTTTTTATTCTGGTAATATTCAGCGTCCCAGGCCCTGAGGCAGAGCAGGTGCAAAGTTGGGGGAAGTAGGATTGGGGGCTGGTAGGGAGGTGCCAGGGAAGGTCCAGGAGGTCAGGGCGTTGAGGGGAGTGATTGGACTACACAGATAGGGTCCAGGCTGCATATGGATGAAGGAGAAGCCAGAAGGACTGGAATTGCCCAAGGGAAATGGAGAGGCAAAAGAATGGAGGCCTCAGAGGGTTCCATGACGCTGGTTACAGACTGAGAAAACAACAGGATAGAAAGATTGACAGCTGTGGTCAGAATGTGAAATATGTGGATTCAGGATTTCAAAGGCATGCAGGACAGATGAGAACAAGCCCCCAGGCATGGCCATGGAGGTTGAAGTGGAGCAGAGGTGAAGGTTAGGCGACGGGAAGGCAAAGGAAAGCAGGCTGGATGGACACAGAGGTTGCGGGGGTGGGAGAGCCCCCTGGAATCCAGAAGCTTGAGGACAGAGGGGGAAGGAGCTCCCTCTCCCATGCCCCCCTCTCCAGGGCAAGAACTAGAAACAAGCAAAACCCAAACCCAGAAAATCTCGGACACCTCTTTTCAGAGCACAAGTGGATGCTGTGTGGTTTTCGCATCCGCCATAGGCTCCTCTGTAGGTGGTTGGAGTTACTGGCTATGGAAACAGCCTGGGCACCAGGTGGACCACACCCGCTTTTCAGGGGTAAATGAACAGCTGGAAGGCAGCAGGCTGGCCAGGACCCCAGGGGTCAGTGTGGTTGTGGGGGTGGAGAAAAGGCTGCCCGGGTGGGGAAGTTTGTTCAGGGATGGGCTCAGAGGCTGTAAAGGAAGTGGTTTGTGGCTGCTGGGAAATGTCAGCTCTTTGAATGGAGATGAACTGACCATGAGGACGACCTTGCAGGATGACAACGGTGAGGAAGGTGATGTCCAAGGAGACAGAAGGGGCTGGATCGGACAGCTTCTGGCTAGGGAGAATGGTACGAAACAGTCGCCCAGGGCTCCTCACCCATGCAAGCCAGGCCGTGTGCTGGTGCCTGGTGACAGAGTCATTAGACCAGTGCCCTCCCCCGAGGGATCCCTGGGCAGAAGTGGAAGGCCCAGGTCCGCACCCTGTGGGGGCTGCTGGAGGGAAGCAGAGGGCCAAACAGCATAGGTGAGTAGGTCCAAAGAGAACCCAATCCTCCTGCCACTGGGCCACCTTCTCCCTTCTCTCCCTATTGGAAAAATAAAGCACAGGAGTCTGACCAGATGACGGTTAAGATTCCTTCATTACATTCTACTGCTTCTGAAATCAGTAATGCATACATGTTATGTCGTAAAACTAGAGTACAAACACGACCTTCTTTGCTGCTCAGGAGTTTACTAAGAGTAAGGGTTGAAAGAACCGCAGGGCCTTGCAGGGTCTGGGCACAGTTGACATTTTAATATGAGGGAAATAAGGGGGAGAAGCACCAACAAGGCAGCAGTTTTTCCCAAGGTTGAACAGCAGATGAGAACACGGGCTTGCCCAACGCCTGGAATGACTATCCACCCTGTTCATCAGTGCACGTTTCACTGCGTTTTCTCATTGTCAGATGGTCTGGCTGGAAGGAAGCAAAAAGGAAGTCATTTCAAACCACAGTGTCTCTGTGGTCTTTCAAGCCTTTATATGAGGACCGAAATCACTGCTTACAAGCCAACACAATGCTAGTTTCGAATTGCCATACAGGTGCTTCTTGTGTCAGCCTTCGGGCTGTGGGGGAACATTCCCCTCATGAGACTGGCTTCGGGGGGGTCTGGGAAAACAGCGTTAGAGGAGGCCAGCTGAGACTGTCCAAAGGAATTTGGGGGCTGAGAACATGGACTCTGCAGAACCCCTGTCCTTGGTGGCCATGAGAGGGGAAAACAGACCATCCCCAACAAAAAGGACAGGGTGTCTGAAGGAACTTCTGGCCGAGCACTAAAATCCACAGTCAGTAGTGAAGATAGTTTCAGAGTCTGTCCCTGGGCTCCCAGGACCTTGCTGGCTGTGAGCACTGAATCCTCAGCCCCAGGCTGCAGTGGAGGGTTAAGCCTCTGAAAGCGAGATGGGCGGCTGTCACTGGTGTGTACTTTTGCCTGTCAGTTCCCCAGTCACCTGGGAAAGTATGCCAACAGTGACCTAGGGCATTTTCCTTTCCTAGCAAACCTGTAGTACTGCATTCTCCACAGAGGAGGATTAATGGTAAAAAAAAAACACTAGCCGTGAAGCCCCCTCCCCTCTTACCCCCGAGCAAGCTCTGCAGTCTCTCAGTCATCTTTAAACATTGCCCTCTGAGCCTCACGCACGCATTTTCCTGGTCTCCCCACCCCCATCCCAGCCTTCTGAGCTCCATGGGCCTCAGCAGCCCCTTCCCCCAGCCTCTAATCTTCCCAGGGAAGAGAACAAGAAGAACAACATTTTAAACTACATTTATTTTCTTTTCCTCAGGGCCCCCCAGTTCACATTTCTCCCTCGGGAATCCTGCTGTCTGGTATCGGCCACTGCTTACATTCTGGCCCCACATCTCCCTACAGGGTGGCCCCCACCCTTCCTCAGGTGTGCTGAACCAGCACGCTCTTTCATGCACCTTCTCCCTGGGGCCACGGCAGCCCAGGCACCTGGGTGGGAATCTAGGCCAGGGCAAAGTTGCTCCCAGTTCCCCTCGTTTTGTCCCTTTTCCCAAGCGAGATGTTTGTAGATGTTTGTATGTAAGGTCAGGTGAGGGAGTTAAAGAATAACGAAGAGTTCAATAGTCAGATAGGGTCCTGACTCTCAGGTCAAGACAACAGTTATTTACTGGGTGTCTCCTATTACTCCATAGACATTCACCAAAGCCCTGATTCCATGTCAGGCTCTAGTGCTGGGTGTCACATAGAGATGACTTGGAGGGCTTACATCTCTGTGCCCAGCTAGGTATGATGGGGAGTGTGATAAAAGCAGTATCTGTAGCTCTCTACTCTCAAGAGACTCTGTGAATGTGTGTGTGTGTGTGTGTGTGTGTGTGTGTGTGTGTGTGTGTGTGTTGGGAGTTGTGTTGCTGGAGGTCAGAGGATATAGTATGATACTATATACAAAGAGATGATTTGGAGATGAACTACCAAGTTGGAGCCCCAGGTGAAGAAAAAAAAAGGAATCTGGGTTTGGAAGATAAGTCATTGAAAAGGAAAGAAAGCAAGAAGAAAATAGAGCAGCCCCTCTCAGAACCACTGCTCTCTCCTGGGGTAGTGTCCCCAGTCCATGGTTTCAGCTACCTGAGGTCATCCAGTCTGAAAATGTAAGTGGAAAATTCCAGAAGTAAATAACTCATAGGTTTTAAACTGTGTGCCTTTCTGAGTAGCATGATGAACTCTTGCACTTACCTGCCTGGGATGGAAACCATCCCTTTATCCAGGTATCCTGCCCATTAGTCACTTACTCCCTGGCTTTTTTCAGATTGACTGTCAGAGTATTACAGTGTTTATGTGCAAGTAAGCCTTATTTGATTTAATAAAGGCCCCAAAGTGCAAGACCAATGATGCTGGCAATTCAGATATTCTCTTACTCTGCCTAGTTTATAAATTAAACCTCATCATAGGTATGTATGTATAGGGAAAAAAACACAGTATATATATATATAGGGTTTGGTACTATCTGCTTCCCCTTGGGGGTCTTGGAATATATCCACTGAAGATAAAGGGACTATTGCAGTCAGGTCCTCCTTAAGGCTTTGGGTGACACTGGATTCCCTGGTGGTACAACTGTCAGCACGCTCCATGGTGGTGAGGGAGGTGTCCGTGTGATAGAACTTCAGGGTTGGTTCCCCGAAGCTGGCCCCAGCTGCATGGGCAGGTCTGTGGCTGGCCCATCCCCTTTCAAGAGGAAATTAGCAGAACATCAATCTGGAGGCGGCATATACAAAGAAAGTCACGACCTGAACATGAAGGGTGGCTGTCAAGCACTCAAGGGAACCTCTTGGCTGCCTGGGGAAGGGAGGATTTGGGGACAGAGCAGATGAGGCACTGTAGTATTAGAACCTGGAAGGAGCAGGGACATTTGATGGTTAAAGTTAAAGAAGAACTAAGAGATAAGCAGTCAACCAGGCTCCTGGCAAAGATAGGATGTAGAGATAAGCATTTTCATGCAACCCAAATATTTGAGTCTGACACAACTGAGCAACTGGAACTGAAATGAACTGCATGTTGAAATGATTTCTTAAATATCTGGACCCTCTGCCATCTTCTCTGGCTGGTGCCTCCAGAACTGGAGCAGTGGCCAGCTTGAGACTGAAGGTTGGCCCTGGAAGCAGGCAGAGAAGGTGAGTGGGAATTCCCTAGAAAGGGTAAGAATAATATTAATGCAATTAGGACAAGCTTTTTCTTTTTTTTTTAAGTTGGCAGCTAAGTACTTTACATTCTTTATTCCAAGTCACCCCCACAACAATCCTAAGAGGCATATGTGGAAAATGCAGACCCAGAGAGGGTCAATCACTTGCCCCAGGGTCACTGTAATGGTTAGGAATCCTTTATGCCTCCTTATAAAGAAATTTCTGCTTCCAGTGGGTTTGAGTGGAGTGGAAAGAATGTGACTGGGCTGATCAGGGCATGAGACTGCAAGCCCGGGCAATAGACCCTCCCCTTTCCCCACTTGAAGATTTTCTTGCCCCAGACAGCCCCGTAAGTCTTAGTCCAAGTGCATACCCTGAACTTAGAGCCATAGCTGACGTGACAGAAACACCAGGAAGGGTCGTCTACCCCTTGACAATGGCCCTGTGGACAGAGCACGTGTCTCCTCCAATTCCACGTGTCTAGGGTTTGAAATCAGTCCTGAATATTCATTGGAAGGACTGATGCTGAAGCTGAAACTCCAATACTTTGGCCACCTGGTGTGAAGAGCTGATTCATTTGAAAAGACCCTGATGCTGGGAAAGATTGAAGGTGGAAGGAGAGGGGAACGACAGAGGATGGGATGATTCAATGGCATCACCAACTCAATGGGCATGAGTTTGAGTAAACTCCGGGAGTTGGTGATGGACAGGGAGGCCTGGGTGCTGCAGTCCTTGGGGTCGCAAAGAGTCGGACATGACTGAGCGGCTGAACTGAACTGAAGGGTTTCTCAGCCTCAGCACTATTGACCGTTTGAACTGCATAGTTCTTTGCTTGGTCAGGGAAGCAGGGTTCTTCTGTGCATTGTGGGATGTTTAGTGGCATCCACTAGTACTTACCCACCAGTATTTTCCAAGTTGTAACAACTAAAAATGTCTCCAGACATTGCCATATATTCCCAGGAGGACAAAACTGCTCCTCACCCCACCCCATTGCCCAACACCGACTCTGCAAAGGATCTGATGACCACCACCACCTCCAGGCCAACCTAGCTTTTTCCAGCTTGTGTGCCTTCTCACAAATTTTGCCTATCTGCTCCAGCAGTAAATGCTGTGACTGTGTTGGTGACAGGCCTGACCCTTAGGTGCTCCCATGGAGCCCCCAAACAGAGCCTTCCTCTGAGAGTCCAGTTAGAAATCACTTCTCGATATTTTCCCTTATTTGACCCATTTTTCCTTCAACACCCTGCTCTTTTTCTCTTTCGTATGCAGGAAGAGGAATACGAATTCGGGAGGTCCTAAAAGATGATGAAACGTTGACACTGTTTCTCGTGAAGAACATTGGTCTGTCTGACTCAGTCGTCTACCTTCTGGTCAACTCCCAAGTCCGTCCAGAGCAGGTAGGTGGATGTCATTGGCCCAGTGGTCCCTGGAGGGGAGGAGTAGGCACTGAGCCTGAGAAAGGCAAGGGAGACCTTGAGTTTCTTTTTTCTTTCTTGCTTTCACATTCAGAAGCATTCAGATTCATGCCACATGCTCAGGAGAACACCTCGGGTTCAGTGAGATGATACAGTCCCCATGATGGGATTCTGAAGTGGCACAGAAGCTGGCAGCACTTCAAACACCTCAGAGCTTTAAGACTGGAAGGAACCTAAGAGATCACGTGGCTCAAACTCCCTTTATTGTTGAGGAAACTGAGGTTTATTCATGTAGCCATCAAATACATAGAGACGTTTTAGGTACCAGAATGCAGTGGGAACAATGCGAGGAAACCCCTGACTCCGGGAGCTCACATTCCAGTGGGGACAACAGGCGATGACCACGTAAGCCAAGGGCACCTACGTGCGTTCCCAGGTCGTGAGGAAGGTCCGGCAGCATCTGAGTTAGGAAGGGACGGGGGCGCAGTTTTCAATGTAATCATCAGAGAAGGCCTTCCTGAGGAGATGCTATCTAAGCAGATCTTACTGAACAGTAGACCCAATGCAAATGCCTGTGAGAGGAGAGTGCCAGCTGAGAAACAGGCAAAGCCAGGATCAAGTGTGCTGAGGTGACCTTCAAGGTCATGGAGCCTGATAACAGCTGCATACAGAGCAGACCTCTGCTTTCCTGGGCCGTGTCTCCTCAATGCCAGGCAAACTGCTTGTAACTCCGCTAAACCTGTGTCATCTGTTTTCATAATCTCCTGTATTTGTTCAGAGCATTTTTACCACTAAAGTAAGACTTCCACCTCTCTGAGCACCTGAGCTCCTCACACTAATCCCAAGATGGGTCAAACAGATGAGAAACTTGACATGCCTGGTGGCCGAGAGACTGGTGCCCAGCTAGAGAGCTGGAATTGCTGGAGCTGGAGTGGAATCGGGGTCTTCTCATTCTCAGTCCTGGGCCCTTTCATTGGTTCTCAAGGTCCCCAGACCAGGAGCATCAGCAAGGACTGGGAGTAAATTCACAGGCCTCACCCCAGACTGACCAGCACTCTCCACTTTAACAAACCCACTGGGTGGTTCTAACAGCTCAGGGGTGAGAACCATGGCTCTAATCTAGGGCCTCATGGGCTCCTGGCCCAGCATCCTGGGTGTGTGGGTTCCTAGTGTGATAAACACAGAGAGAATGCATGATAAGCAGGAGCCTTAGCACAGACATCCTGCCTGCCTCTCCTGGCCAGGATGGCACCTCCTCTAGACTCCGGAAGAATTGTTGTTTAGTCACTAAGTCTTGTCTGACTCATCCTGACCCCATGACTGTAGCCCACCAGCCTCCTCCGTCCAAGGGATTTCCCGGTTAAGAATACTGGAGTGGGTTGCCATTTCCTTCTCCAGGGATCAAACCCGCATCTCCTGCATTGGCAGGCGGATTCTTTACCTCTGAGCCACTAGAGACTCCAGGGAAGACGGAGATGTAAACAGAGAAATTTCAGGGCCTGTGTCAGTCTTGAGGCAAAGGTCTGCACAGGGTGCCGTCTGAGCCCGGGGAGAGGAGGGGACTTACCCACCTGCCTGGTTGAGGTTGGTTCTGTTGGATGGGCTTTTCAAGCTGGTTCCCAGTACAACAGTGAAGAAATCCATACCTACCTTTCTGGCTTCTCAGTCCCTGAGGTTTTCATGGAAACTAGACAAGGGGAAATAAGGTTCAGCCCTGACACAGCACATCAGGGCACTTGGAGTGAGGGCAGTGCCCAGGTGCGGCCCCAGTGCACGCCTGGGTAGGCCCTGGGGGTCAGGCCTGGCTGGCTGCCCAGCTCTGCTTGGCTCCCCCTCCCACTCCAACCCAATGGCAGGCAGCATGGATTGCTCACTTTCCCTTTGCTTTCTCTTCAGCTCATAAAACTCAAGTCCTGGAAATGCCTGTGATGACTTCCAGTTGGTAACACAAGGGAGATGGAGATAAGGGCAGGAATTTAGGGGAAATTTCTTTCCAGTTCCTCACCTCTGTGACATTTAGGTCTCCAGCTGCTGTGTTGCTAACATCAGGGCAACAGCCTTTCATGTGGGGAGGAGACAGGGCCATTGGGGTGTGCCTGTGTTTAGTGTTGCAGGCTCTGATTAGCTGAGGCTTCCCTGAGCTTAGGAAGGAGCTCAGCTCCTGCACTCCAGAGGCCAGTCATGTGGACCCAGCTCCCTCCATGCCTCCTACCCACCCTGCTTCTCAGCCCCAGTGACCTGTGAGCCTTCCTCCTGACCTCTTTCTCCATCTCCAACCAACTCTGTAACTCCTGGACAGAACTGTCCCCTGGAACTTCCTCCATGCTGGCAAAGTTCTCTCTGTGCCATCTATAGGGTAACCATAGCCGTGTGTGGCTAGTGGGCATGTGAGACGAGGCTAGTACAAGTAAGGAAGTGAATTTTAAATGCCATTTAATTTTAATTACCTTAATCGATCACATAGGGTGTGCTGCTCTCTAATTGATCATCATTATACATGGGATTTTGTTCTTGACTGTCAAGACTGGATATCCCTCTGCCTAGTATCTGAGCACAGCTCCAAAGGGAATCCCCTCGCCCCATCTAGGGAATTATTAGATGACTGAAGTAGCAGAGTACTCTGGCTTGTCCCTCACCACACCCCTTACCCACAGCCCAGGAAACTCCTGAACTTTCTTCAAGGCCCAGCTCAAATGTTACTTCCTCAATCGAATGGTTCATAAACTCTCCCTTCTTTGTCCCGCCCCTCCCCCTGCCCTACTTGACAAGAGAATTAAGAGCAAAAGTTGTTCAAAATGGCTAAGCAAAAGCTCTGGGTTCAAATCTCAGCAAGGTCACACAGTTAACTGCAAGTTAAATTAATCACTCTATTTCCTCATGTGTAAAATGGAGACAATAAAATTTCCTACCATATACAGTGGTTGTGGGAGGTTAAAGACTTAGTATCTATAAACCACTTAACACCTGGCACATAGTAAACACTTAATAAATACCAGCTACTTTTACTAGCGATTCTTAATGCTCCCTCTTCCGTGCTCTGGTTTCACTACGTTCATTCTAGCACTTCAGTTCAGTTCAGTTCAGTTCAGTCGCTCAGTCATGTCCAACTCTTTGTGACCCCATGAATCGCAGCACGCCAGGCCTCCCTGACCATCACCAACTCCCGGAGTTCACTCAGACTCATGTCCATCGAGTCAGTGATGCCATCCAGACATCTCATCCTCTGTCGTCCCCTTCTCCTCTTGCCCCCAATCCCTCCCAGCATCAGAGTTTTTTCCAGTGAGTCAACTCTTCACATGAGGTGGCCAAAGTATTGGAGTTTCAGCTTGAGCATCATTTCTTCCAAAGAAATCCCAGGGCTGATCTCCTTCAGAATGGACTGCTTGGATCTCCTTGCAGTCCAAGGGACTCTCAAGAGTCTTCTCCAGCACCACAGTTCAAAAGCGTCAATTCTTCGGCGCTCACCCTTCTTTACAGTCCAACTCTCACATCCATACATGACCACAGGAAAAACCACAGCCTTGACTAGACGAACCTTTGTTGGCAAAGTAATGTCTCTGTTTTTGAATATGCTATCTAGATTGGTCATAACTTTCCTTCCAAGGAGTAAGCATCTTTTAATTTCATGGCTGCAGTCACCATCTGCAGTGATGTTGGAGCCCAAAAAATTAAAGTCTGACACTGTTTCCACTGTTTCCCCATCTATCTGCCACGAAGTGATGGGATCGGATGCCATGATCTTCGTTTTCTGAATGTTGAGCTTTCAGCCAACTTTTTCACTCTCCTCTTTCACTTTCATCAAGAGGCTTTTGAGTTCCTCTTCACTTTCTGCCATAAGGGTGGTGTCATCTGCATATCTGAGGTTATTGATATTTCTCCTGGCAATCTTGATTCTAGCTTGTGTTTCTTCCAGCCCAGTGTTTCTCATGATATACTCTGCTGCTGTTTAAATGCCTGCATTTCTAGCTAGCCCATGAGCTTTTTGGAGGGCAGAAAATTTATCTCATTTTCTCTGCATGCCTGGTAACTCTCCTAGTCCCTGCAGAATGGGAACACAGTGAATGAGCATTGAATGAATGAGTGGCACTCATCTGGTGTCCCAGCTTTCCTCCAGCCTGTTGTATAACCCTATCAAGTCACCTAACCCCTTCAGCCTCACTTCTCTCCTCTGAGATACTAGAGGTTTGGACAAAATGAGTTAATTAATTCCCTCCCCTGTGTAGAATCCATGGGACTGTGGAGGCCAAGGAAGTCCATGAGCCTATTCTGTTCATGGTATTTAATGCTTTTGTCCACTGGGAGTCCAGGACTCCAGGAGGCCATTTACTGTGCTGGGTGGATAAAGGTCCCTGGCCAGGGCTGAGGCCTCCTTTGCCTCTGGAGGCCATCAGGGAGCTTGTGCTTTGAGAGTCACTGCCCACGGGAGGTTTCTGATGTGGGTGCTCCAGGGGTTAACATCATTGGATAAAATACAGGGTGCCTAGTTAAATTTGAATTTTAAATAAACAATAAATAATTTTTTCAGTATAAGGATGTTCTATTTGGACTCCATTTGGGACATACTTGTACCAAAAATTGTTCACTGTTTATCTGAAATTCAGATTTAACTGGGCATCCAGTATTTGTATATATAAATCTGGTGAGACAGGAAGGGGGAGAGGTGGTCATTCACCATCACTCCAAATGCATTCTAGCTACTTGCCCCCCTCAGCTGCACACAGTAGGTCCTGATGGTACCTTAGCATCATGTGCTAAGAAGGAATGGCTCATGTCGTAAAGTCTCTCTGTTAAAATGAGGCTTGGGAGTGTTTTCATTTTCTGTGGCTGCTGTAACAAATTACCACAAACTTAGTGGCTTAAAACAACACACATTTATTATTTTATGGTTCCAGAGATCACATTCTGAAAGTCAAGGTGCCAGCAGGGCTGTGCTCCTTACTGGGCAGTCTAGAGGAAAGTTCAATTTCTTGCCTTTTCTAGCTTCTAGAGACTGTCTACGTTCCTCAGCTGGTGGCCTCCCTTCATCTTCACGGCTAGTAGTGGCCGGTCCAGTCTTCCCCGCATCAAATTATCCTGACATTGTTTATTCTGCTATTCTCTTCCACATTTAAAGGACTCTCGTGATTACATTGGGTTCACCCAGATAATCCAAAATCATCTCCTTATTTTAAAGTCAGATGAATAGCAACCTTAATTTCATCTGCAATCTTTAATTCCGCTCGCTGTGCTGCATAGCATATTCACAGGGTCTGTGGGTTAGGACGTGGAATCACTGGGGGACCAGTATTCTTCTACACAGGGAGGTTTCCAGTGTTGCTTTTCCTTTCTGCAGTTTGCTCGTGGAGTCCCAGACCTGATGCTGAAGGACATCGCCTGCAGCGAGGCCCTCCTGGAGCGTTTCCTGATCTTTCCCCAGCGCCGTGCAGCCCAGACAGTGCGTGGCAGCTTGTGCTCCCTCTCTCAGGGAACCCTACAGTGGATGGAAGACACCCTGTACGCCAACGTGGACTTCTTCAAGCTCTTCCACGTGGTAAGGGAGGTGTTCAGCTGCTCGCCCCTTGGGAGGTAATTTCTGGAGGCAGTATGGCCAGGAGACAGGCCACTGGGAACTCATGAATGAACAGTCAGGGAAGGCATAAACTTGGTGTTCAAGACAGGCTCCAGAGGTCCCCAAACCAGCTGACAGTATTTCCAGAACATGGCCCAGACATGCAGCAGTCACCACTAGGTTCACCCTTAGACTTGGGTTGGGGCAGGCCTAGGCCCATGCCAAATGTGGGACCAGCCCTCTTCGCCACCACTGGCAGTATGGAAAGGAGGAGGCCTGGGGGGACCCCTGGATTGGCTTCCTGGCTAGGTCATCATGGACATGATGGTTAACCTTTCTTGGCCCTATCACTCATCTGTAAGACAAATATAATACTTTGAAGAATAGTAGAAAAGATACATTAAAAATATATGCAAAACATTTAATAAATGTCAGTGAATGAGAGCTTTACACTCCCTTCTCTGGGTCTGCTTTTGACCTCAGAGCTTACTGTTTATGGGTAGAAAAGAACAGAGAAAATGTTACAGAAAATTTGCAAAAATTTGGCATGCCTGATCTAGCACAACGCTATGCTCAGAACGACATCCTACATAGTCTTGGGATTCGATTGTATCTCTTCTTTTGCTCGAAGGGGCCTCCCTGGTGGCTCTCAGATGGTAAAGAATCTGCCCGCAACACGGGAGACCCAGGTTCAATACCTGGGTCAGGAAATCCCCTGCAGAAGGAAATGGCAACTCACTCCAATATTCTTGCATAGAGAATTCCAAGGACAGAGGAGCCTGGTGCGCTACAATCCATGGGGTCTCAAAGAGTCGGACACGACTGAGTGACTAATACACACACACACACACACACACACACGATGAGAGGGATAGGCTTCAGGCATTTGTTCTCCCACTTCAGAGTGCCTGAAAATCATCAGGGAAGCTGGTAAAAGATGCAAGCTCTAAATTCCTACCCCCAGAGGTTGATTCAGGAAACCTGGGCTGGGCCGCAATCTGCTGTTAACATAGGTGATTCTGATAGAGGTCTTTGTAGGCCACGCTTCAAGAAACACTCAGAATTAGAATTTTCTAGCATTGAATTGTGTTTTCTCTTTCGCCTACATTGTAATATCTGGAACTATATTTCAGGGAGTGCCAGTCAACTGAGAACTTGCTGGAGGAATTTGTGTTTTGTCTTAAAAAAACAAAACAAACTGCTTCTGAGTATATTTTTAAGAGAGTTATTAATTGATTTATTTCTGGCTGCTCTGGGTCTTTGTTGCTACTCATGGACTTTCTCTAGTTGCGGGAGCGGGGGCCACTCTCTAGTTGTGGTCTGTGGGCTTCTCACTGCTGTAGCTCCTCTTGTTTCAGGACACAGGCTCTGGGGCACGTGGGCTTCAGTAGTTGTGGCATACAGACTTAGTTGTCCCATGGCACGTGGGGTCTTCCCAGACCAGGGATCAAACCTGTGTCCCCTGCATTGGCAGGCGGATTGTTAACCACTGCACCACAAGCGAAGCACTGTGGATTTTTGCTTTGCTTTGCTTTTTTTTTTTTTAATTTGCTCTCTCAAGTAGAAAATTTGCCCTAGGCTTGTCTTTAAAAGCAAGGTGAAGGCCTTTAAAAACAAAGTAAAACAAGACCCCACAGTTAATGGCAAGGTTCACACTTCATTCCTTTCAGTGTGACTTTTCCTTGAAATGTCACTCCATAATTTTCCCAGTTCATTGGGGATCCAGAGTGGGTAAAGGGGTCATATCTATGGATGCCACCGATACTGAGAGTCAAGGGCCCCAGAAAAGATCTCTGCCAGGAGAATAAAAAGTCACGCATTTCTAACTTCTCTGTCCAAAGTGCCTCGAGGAACCCAATTTTAGACAGTTCTTAGTTTGTTTTCAGATTCAGACAGGAGAGTGAGTAGGTGATAAAGGTCCTTATTCTGGACAGCTGAACCCCAGCACCGTGGGAGACCAGCTCCTGCATTTGTAGGTTTGTATTTGAAGATCTGTGGGAGGTTCCCTGAGTACCTGGGATATGCAATCCTCTGGGCGCTAGAAAAGGGGTAGGGGCATGTGTCTCTTTTTGAAGCACCTTTATAGCAAATGTACCTTTGGGGCATGAAGACAGACAGCCTGGATACAGCAGGACAAAGGGCGACCTGGGCACAATGGTTCATTAGGGTCTGGACCCATAACTTAGGCTACTGACTTTAGATGTTTATCATATAAGCAAGACCAGCATGCTTTTTCTTCTGTCCTTATATGCTGCTCTGGCAAGTGTCAGCATTCAGAAACCAGAGAATTTTGGTTGGTCACCCTCACCTCCCTGAGATGGACCCTGGGTGCTTGCCCACCACCCACGTACACGTGTCCATGCACTCAAACCTGAATTGGACCAGGCACTGAGGCCAAGGGCCCAGCCATGGTCTTCACACCCTTACTGAATTCCCAGCTACCCTGAGACAAACAGGCCATGTCACAGCACTGAGGCTTAGGACATTTGGCCTCTAGAACAGTGGTTTCCAGCGTGGTTGAATACTGAGTTACCTGCGGAGCTTTTAAAAGTTACGAATACCACCTTTCCCCACAGCTGATTGATTTTGATTCAATTGCTTTTAGCATTTAAAAAAAAAATTTACGTATTTTATTTTTGGTGTGCTGGGTCTTCATTGCTGTGTGGGCTTTTCTCTGGTTGTGGAGAGCGGGACTCCTTTAGTTGCAGTGCAGAGGCTTCTCATTGTGATGGCTTTTGTTTCGGAGCACTGGCTCTAGGGAGCTCAGGCTGCAGTGGTGGCGGCATGTGGGTTCAGTAATAGAGGCGCCCAGGCTCTAGAGCACAGGCTCAATAGATGTGCACACAGGTTTAGTTGGTATGCAGCATGTGGGATCTTTCTGGATCAGGGACTGAACACGTGTCTTCTGCATTTGGCCAGCAGATTCTTTACCACTGAGCCCCTAGGGAAGCTCTCTTTTAGCATTTTTAAAAGCTTCCCAGGCATTCTCATTCCAGCCAGGGTTGAGAGTTGTGGACCTACAATATAGGAGTTTGATTTACAGACTTAATTTCTGTAGACCAAGCATGTGAATGAGTGCTAGTCGCTCAGTTGTGTCTGACTCTGCAACCCATGGACTGTAGCCCACCAGGCTACTCTGTTCATGGGATCTTCCGGGCAAGCATACTGGAGTGGGTAGCCATCTCCTTCTCCAGGGGATCTTTCTGACCCAGGGATGGAACCGGGGTCTCCTGAATTGCAGGCGGATTCTTTACCAACTGAGCTATGAGGGAAGACCAAGCGTAATAATAATAGTACCCAAATGCCCCGAAGGCCTCAAAGCACTTTCACTTTCCACCCCTAAGACCAGGGTGTTGTGCAGAAGCGTCTTCCCTGCTGTTGACCCAGAGACTGCCAAGAGGAGAAAGCCCTGGCAGGAGATGGGCTAACCCTGCAGATAGGGTTGCCCTACCTTCCATCTTCTTGCTCCTGCTTGTCTGTGGGGGAAGACCTGACCAAGACAGGACACATGGGCCCAAGCAAAGAGGACAAACAACCTAGGTGATGACCTTGAAACGTGCTTTTCCAGCTGACAAATGGACTAAGTAACTAAACATCTACAAAGAAGGAAACCTACGTGGCTCAGATGGTAAAGAATCTGTCTGTATTGCAGGCAGACGCAGGTTCGACCCCTGGGTCAGGAAGATCTCCTGGAGAAGGGAATGGCAACCCACTCCAATATGCTTGCCTGGAGAATCCCATGGACAGAGGAGCCTGACAGGCTACAGTCCATAGGGTTGCAGAGTTAGACATGACTGAGCGATTAACACCAACATGAAGAAGGAAACCTATAAGGAATTATTTGCAGTAAGATGGAACTTTTGCTCCTATACCCACCCTATCAATGATTTTAGAAAAACAGTGATGAAACGGGCACAGAAAAGCTCAGGGCAGACCCTCCAACCCTCTCAGAGGGGCATGGGCCAGGCATAGCTGCTCGGAGGCCGGGGCAGAGGCCTCCCTGGGAGAGGGCTGTTGTTGCAGCTGGTTGGCAAGCAGCCAAGCTTAGGTCCTGTGCGCGGAATGCGTCTTCCGTTCTCCTGGGCTGTTTTTCAGGCACATGTGTATCAGTGTATAAATAAGCTTTCAGTAATTGCCAAATTGGTGCTCACTAACAAAGAGAGAGGGGCCAACTCACTAAACCACTGCATGACACCTACCCCTGTTGTGTCAGGACCTGGGCGTGTGGGTGGAAGTTTAACCCCCAAACTGGCCATACAGCCAAGAAAACTAGGAGAAGGGGGCTGGGGACTCAGCACCAACTGGGGCCAGCTGTGTTTTTCCTCAGCCCCTTGGAGATCAGAATTGAGTGTTGTCATCCTCAAATAATCCAAGTGCAGTACCCACGCCTTCCTCCACCCCACCCATCCCCAGATGTACGCTCGCGTGTACACACACACACACACACACACACACACTCCTCTCTCTCTCTCTCTCTGTGCCCAATAACCTAGGCAGACTGGGAAAAAAACAGCAGCCAGCTGACTGGATTTACTCCAAGAAGAATTAGCCCCTCTTGCTTTCACCTGGGTTGAGATGGTTTAAAAGAGCTTGCCTTCACCTGTGGCCTTTTCAGACCTAACACCCCCAGCTTGAAACCCAGCAGCTCAGGCCTGGGCCGAGGTACTGAGACTGCCGAGGCTACCTGAAACGTCTTGCACCTCATAAAAAACGGTGTGTCAGTTTCGGGTGAGGGGTTGGGCTGTTTCCCATCTGATCTGGCCCAAGGCGTGTGTGTCCCTCCCCCTCCTCCTCCCCCTTCAATCCTTCCTGTTTTCTCCCTGACTCCTGGTGCACAGCTTTGAAATCTTGCTGAGAAGCAAATCTGTCCCTTCAGCTCTGCATGTTTATTTGTGGAAGTTCGGCAGGAGAACTGAGGTGGGTGCCAAGACCTGCCACGCTGCTGGGAAATCTGCGTTTCCCTCCCTTCCCCCTCTCAATGGACACTGATAGAGGAAATTGGCCTCCCCGGCATTTTGGCCCGTGGTTTTCCCCTTTGCAGTCGCTTCCAATGTGACATGATTCAGCTTTCTTTCCTTTCCCTCAACTACTACTCTGAAACATTTTTAGTTTTCTGACTTCATTTTCCCTGTGTCTTTGTGACTATGGGGTGGCTGAACATTGATTGAGTTCCATAGGAGAAAGGCCAGTCTTAGGGGTGCTTGCTACATGCTCTTTTCAATGTCCTGCTTTGTTCTTGGCTCTGCTCCCTAAATTCCTGAATCACTGGGAATAAGCGTGGGTGGACTGCCCCTGCTCAGTGTGAGCTGGCCGTGGTTTCTGCTCTCTTGGATCATTCGTTGCAGTTTGTTAAATTTCAACTATGCGTTTCAGTTTTCGGGTGACGTTGCCACCTCAAAATTCTCTGGAAAAGCCCCATGTCTCCAGGATTTTGTGATGGTTTCTCCCATTAGTGACTTCACTTCATGATCTCTCTCCTCCCATCTTTGAATCCTTGGGCTGTCAACATTCTCCCATTTTTGCAGGGTGTCTCGGGGGAAGGAAGAGAAAGCAGTGGTGCTCGGTGTCAGCAATGTGGAGGGAAGCGCAGCAGGCTGAGCAAAAAGAAAATCAAGTTAGAAAATAGATTGTTTTTTGAAAATTATTTAGCCACAGCAAATACAGCTGATTTATAGCATTAGTATTTGTTCTTTCTACAGCTACAAAATTATGTGTCTATTATAATTCAAAATTTTGGCAAGCTGATTTTGATAAAGAAATGAAATGGAAGAGAGAGGGACATTAATGTATGTTAAATGTATATTAGGATTATGGGCTTGACTGGCATTGGCCTGCAATGGTTTCTTTTAGGCTCCAGGCACCAGTAGGTGCCTGGAGCCTAAAATAGGCCAGGGCTTATTTTCTTAGCAGATGAGTTGTAGTTTTATGAATTTAAAAAGGAGAAAAAGACTTAGAGGTCAAAACTAAAGTCACTTAGGACACAAACAGTCCCCTGCAAAGACTGCTCTTAGGATAAAGTGTCCTGGGGTTCTGGCCTTTATTCAGTAGCTGTAGATAGAGTAGCAACGTGTTAGGCATCCGGTTTTCTCCAAGGTAAACTGGTTTAAAGAAGGATTTCTGCCTCTGAGTTTTCTTATCTCTCCAGAACAGTAGTTCTTAATCTTTTTATAGATTAGGACTGCCTTTGAGAACGTGACAACAGCTCTAAGCCTTTTCCCTACAGAAATGTGAGTTCACACGGACACACAGCAGGTGGGGGCGCTTGAAGCCTCTGAAGTCAGACCCCAAGTTAAGAGCTTTTGCATTAAAATTTCTTTCCTACTTACCATTCATGTATATCCTTTCCAAAAGATTTAAAATACAGCCACAGATTCTTCCTTAATTCTCCTTATCAAGTAATCAGCTTCTCCCCTGAGCACAGGACCCCAGAGAGAGAGAAAGGACCAGAAGGCCGACAGCCTGCTGGGGTGCACAAGATCTCCTGATGGTCAGGGGCCTGGTCCTGGCTCTGCACTGGCCCCTTCCTTGCTGTCATTTGCAAGGAACTCAGCTTCTCCATGTGTAAAATTGAGACAGCAAAACCTATTCCCTGGATCTCATAGGATTCAGTGGTGAAATTTACATTAGAGGTAGAAAAGCACTTTGAAACAAAAAGCATTTTTGCTCTTACAAAAATAAGAATGTCGCTGCTTTGTGGGGGGCCGCCTCATTGCTCCACTCCCAGAAGTGTCCTCCTCAAACACTTAGGTGGGACATTCTTCCTCCCCAGACCCCCAGACCCTCAGACTAGGAAGAGGACTATTTCAAGGGGTAGTCTCTTGGCTGCCCCTAGATTCCAAACTCAGTTTTGCATTCATCAGCCACAAATACTGAAAACAAAACTGAAGTCACCATGGAAAGAAAAAGGCCCAGTTTCTGTTGAGCCGGAGAGAGTCCCATTACTTGTCTGTTCAAGAGCCCACCCTCTCATTCAGACTCTCTGCCCCTCCTTCCTCCCCAGTTCTGGGAGACAGCTTGTCTCTGTGACCTCTCCCGGTAGAGACAGTTTGGCATTTCCCCACTGCTCTGAGTGATTTAGTCTGAATTCTCTACTCATGACGCATTTCCTGGTACTCAGGGTGTCCCCTCCTGGTTGCCCCCTCACCACTGAAGCTGGTTTCCTCTCTTTTCATCTGATGCTTCACAACTGTCAGGTTGCAACAAACATGCTTCAAATCTACATTCCTCCAGTTGCCTAGCAACAACTTCCCTCCCGGATAAATCTGGATTTCCTGTAGCAGCCCACAATTAAACACAGTGGGCCCCTCACTGTCTGTCTACCGCTTCGTCTGCTTTTCACCTCTGTCTGGGTGGTTTAAAGACAGAAGCTCACCCTTTACTCCAGAGCCCTCCACCAGTTCCCAGAGACCACGTTATCCTTGTAAAGACAATTTTAACCCAAGGTTACCTATTCACCCTTGTGTTAGATCCTCAACTTAGAAATCAATACTGGTTTCCAGATGGCCTTCTTTGAATCAGAGAAAGTAAAACAAAAATGTCAACTCTTAAAACATGTCTTTTTTTGTGCTGACAGCGTGGCATCTGTTTGATTAACCTGTCGGATCCAAAGTGTCAGCAAGAATTGCTCAAGTGAGACTTTTTTAGTAGCTGCTGCTGCTGCTAAGTCACTTCAGTTCTGTCCGACTCTGTGTGACCCCACAGACAGCAGCCCACGAGGCTCCCCCTTCCCTGGGATTCTCCAGGCAAGAACACTGGAGTGGGTTGCCAATTCCTTCTCCAATGCATGAAAGTGAAAGTGAAGTCACTCAGTCATGTCCAACTCTTTGCGACCCCATGGACGGCAGCCTACCAGGCTCCTCCGCCCATGGGATTTTCCAGGCAAGAGTACTGGAGTAGGTTACCATTGCTTTCTCTGTTAGTAGGGAATATAGTTTATTCTGCCTCAAGAAAAAATATTACACAGTCCCAAAGGATAGGCATGTACCTCGTCCCTTGAGAACCCAGAGACCTCATGTAACCAGAATTTTCTTGGCTACTGGGTAGGACCTTGTATCCATTTTTCAAGTTCTGGACCAAGGCCCAGGAACCCCTCAGACCTCCCAAAGCTGATGGAAGATGATAGAGACCTACTTTTCTATAGCCCTATCTGTATATCCAATCTTCCTTATGAGATCTAATCAGGTCTTAAACGGGTTGAGTTCAACTTGAGTGCTGAGGACAGGCGTGACATAGAAGGGTTACTTGTTGTTTGGGAAATTGAGAGAATTTATTTGGCATAGGAAACAGTGGTGTGCGTGTGTATGTGTGAGAGAGAGAGAGATGATGATACTTGCCATTTTGGTCTGTGACCTTTTTTTCCAGAAATGTTTTCATATTTCCATTCAAATAAATTTACAGTCCCTTCCGGTTCTTTTGGCAGGAACAATCCATGCAAATTTGAATAGATACTGGGGGAGGGAGCCTGGGAAAGTTATTTTATAATTTATGGCAACATCAATCAGACAGTTGGTGACTAGACACATATGAAGTGTTCCCTGGGGAGACGGGATGGGGGAGCACTGTTCTGAGATGTAGGTGGTATCTAAAACAGAGGTTCGAGTACAAGATCCTCATTATTTACCATCTCCACTGGAAAGAGCTAGGAAAGGCATTGCAGCTGTGGTACCAGGGATACAGCTGGAACTCAGTAAATATTTATATTAACATAATGAATATTATTAAATTATTTTTTAATGGGATATAGTTGCTTTATAATATTGTCAGTTTCTGCTGTGCGACATGAGTCAGCTATATTCACACATATATCCCCTCTTTCTTGAGCCTCCCTCCCACCCTATACCCATGTAGGTCATCACAGAGCAGCGAGCTGAGTTCCCTGTGCTATATGGCAGGTTCCCACTAGCTATCTATTTTACACATGGCAGTGTATATATGTCAGTCCCAATCTCTCAATTCATCCATACCACACCACCCACCATGTCCACACATCTAGTCTCTATATTTGTGTCTCTATTCCTGCCCAGAAAATAGGGTACCATTTTCTTAGATTCCACATATATATGCACTAATATAAAATATTTGTTTTTCTCTTTCTGATTTACTTCACTCTATATAACAGACAAGACTGAAAAGGAAAATGTTAACCAAACACAAAAACCTCCAGCAGTTGTTCCTCCTGTCCCCCTTCCCCAAATTTCTGGTCTTATTCTGACTGGCTGGCCCTCTAGTCTCTCTTGCCATCTCTCCTTACATTCCTCCTCCTGAAATTCCTGGCCCTCCTGTTCTGTCCATAAACACTGCCCTCACTCTCACGATCATTACCTTGTCTTCTTTCAAAGCAAAACCAAGTGTTAGCTTCCCCCATCCCTAGGCAGAGCCGACCACACCCTTTCTGTAAGTCACCATTGTATCCTGTAAAAATATCTCTCATTGAACCTAAAATCACAACAGACTTTGTCTCTTATCCACTAGATTGTGTTTATTTTCTCATTAAGTGATACAGTACACATTTATTGCACATTTACTATGTACCATACTCTGAAGATATATATAAAAAAAAATGTATTCCTATGCTTAATGAATTTACAGTATAGTAGAAAGACAGAGGGTCTTCCCAGGTGGCTCAGCGATAAAGAATCCACCTGCCAATGTAGGAGATGCAGGTTCAACCTCTGGGTCAGGAAGATCCCCTGGATCTCCAACCCGCTCCAGTATTCTTGCCTGAGAAATCCCATGGACAGGGGAGCCTGATGGGCTACAGGCCACAGGGTCACAAAAGAGTCAGACACGACTTAGCAACTAAAACAACAACAACAGAAAGAGAGATGACTTAAAAAAAAAATAGCAAACCAGTGTAAAAGTGATAAAAGGACAGAGGATTTAGGAGCAACTAGACGGGGTACATTAACTTACGGGGAAGGAGGGCAAGAAGAGCATGATGGTGAAGGGGAAGAAAGCTTTCTGGAGAAGATGAGGTGGTTTTACCTGACCTGACTGGCCAATAGGGTGAGGATGGGGTGAGATGGAGTGGGTAGGCTGTTTTATTAGGCCCTAAAATGATAACCTAGTAACTAAAGGCAACAGGGTTTGCAGAGGCCTACAAAAATGTTTGAGATCTAAAAATAAAAAATTAATCATACTCTGGTTTCTCTTCAGATCACATAAATCTTTCACCTTTTACTAAAAATAAAAATAATGGCTTCAAAATACAAAGAAAAAGCTTAGAATTAAAGTTAATAAACATTAAATTGAATCCTTAAGAAAGGTAATGTTATTCAACTTTATGGTTAAGTTTAATATTCATGAAATTCTAAATTTAAAAAACTGGTTTATAGATCAGTCTTTCCCTTTACAAACATTAGTAAGTATTTGCAGTGATTGCTTAGACATTGTACCAGATCATTCATTAAATGAGTTCAGTTCAGTTCAGTCGCTCAGTCGTGTCCTACTCTTTGCGACCCCATGAATTGCAGCATGCCAGGCCTCCCTGTCCATCGCCAATCCCGGAGTCCACCCAAACTCATGTCCATCGAGGCTGTGATGCCATCCAGCCATCTCATCCTCTGTTGTCCCCTTCTCCTCCTACCCTCAATCTTTCCCAGCATCAGAGTCTTTTCCAATGAGTCAACTCTTCACATGAGGTGGCCAAAGTACTGGAGTGTCAGCTTCAGCATCAGTCCTTCCAATGAACACCTAGGACTGATCTCCTTTACGATGGACTGGTTGGATCTCCTTGCAGTCCAAGGGACTCTCAAGAGTCTTCTCCAACACCACAGTTCAAAAGCATCAATTCTTTGGTGCTCAGCTTTCTTCACAGTCCAACTCTCACATCCATACATGACCACTGGAAAAACCATAGCCTTGACTAGATGGACCTTGTTGGCAAAGTAATGTCTCTGCTTTTGAATATGCTATCTAGGTTGGTCATAACTTTCCTTCCAAGGAGTAAGCGTCTTTTAATGTCATGGCTGCAATCACCATCTGCAGTGATTTTGGAGCCCCCAAAAATAAAGTCTGACACTGTTTCCACTGTTTCCCCATCTAATTGCCATGAAGTGATGGGACCAGATGCCATAATCTTAGTTTTCTGAATGTTGAGCTTTCAGCCAACTTTTTAACTCTCCTCTTTCACTTTCATCAAGAGACTTTTTAGTTCCTCTTCATTTTCTGCCATAGGGTGGTATCATCTGCATATCTGAGGTTATTGATATTTCTCCCGGCAATCTTGATTCCAGCTTGTGCTTCTTCCAGCCCAGCGTTTCTCATGATGTACTCTGCATAGAAGTTAAAGAAGCGGGGTGACAATATACAGCCTTGACGAACTCCTTTTCCTATTTGGAACCAGTCTGTTGTTCCATGTCCAGTTCTAACTGTTGCTTCCTGACCTGCATACAGGTTTCTCAAAGGCAGGTCAGGTGGTCTGATATTCCCATCTCTTTCAGAATTTTCCACAGTTTATTGTTATCCACACAGTCAAAGGCTTTGGCATAGTCAATAAAGCAGAAGTAGATGTTTTTCTGGAACTCTCTTTCTTTTTCCATGATCCAGCGGATGTTGGCAATTTGACCTCTGGTTCCTCTGCCTTTTCTAAAACCAGGTTGAACATCTGGAAGTTCACGGTTCACGTATTGCTGAAACCTGGCTTGGAGAATTTTGAGCATTACTTTACTAGCGTGTGAGATGAATGCAATTGTGTGGTAGTTTGAGCATTCTTTGGCATTGCCTTTCTTTGGGATTGGAATGAAAACTGACCTTTTCCAGTCCTGTGGCCACTGCTGAGTTTTCCAAATTTGCTGGCATATTGAGTGCAGCACTTTCACAGCATCATCTTTCAGGATTTGAAATAGCTCAACTGGAATTCCATCACCTCCACTAGCTTTGTTCATAGTGATGCTTCCTAAAGCGCACTTGACTTCACATTCCAGGATGTCTGGCTCTAGGTGAGTGATCACACCATCGTGGTTATCTGGGTCATGAAGATCTTTTTTGTACAGTTCTTCTGTGTATTCTTGCCATCTCTTCTTAATATCTTCTGCTTCTGTTAGGTTCATACCATTTCTGTCCTTTATCGAGTCCATCTTTGCATGAAATGTTCCCTTGGTATCTCTAATTTTCTTGAAGAGATCTCTAGTCTTTCCCATTCTGTTGTTTTCCTTTATTTCTTTGCACTGATTGTTGAGGAAGGCTTTCTTATCTCTCCTTGCTATTCTTTGGAACTCTGCATTCAGATGTTTATATCGTTCCTTTTCTCCTTTGCTTTTCACTTTTCTTCTTTGCACAGCTATTTGTAAGGCCTCCTCAGACAGCCATTTTGCTTTTTTCATTTCTTTTCCATGGGGATGGTCTTGCTCCCTGTCTCATGTACAATGTCACGAACCTCCATCCATAGTTCATCAGGCACTCTGTCTATCAGAGCTAGTCCCTTAAATCTATTTCTCACTTCCACTGTATAATCATAAGGGATTTGATTTAGGTCATACCTGAATGGTCTAGTGGTTTTCCCCACTTTGTTAAATTTCAGTCTCAATTTGGCAATAAGGAGTTCATGATCTGAGCTACAGTCAGCTCCCGGTCTTGTTTTTGCTGACTGTATAAAGCAGTTAGTCAAAGTCAAATTTCAAAAGTAAAATTAAGAGCCTTAAAAATGTGTATCTATCTACCTGTATCAATATAGCTATAGACAGAGACACACATGCTTTAAACATGTGAATTTGAGGCAGGATCAAGTTTTAAGATCAGAGCATGCCTAGAGCCTATGGAGATGAAGGAGAGAGGATGGAAAGAAGCTGTCCACTGAGGCAAAGCACAGACATAGATAGTATCTAGTCCACAGTTAAGTAAGGAAAACACACAACAAACTCACAAAGAAGAGAAAGTACTTAAAAGTGATAGGAGCTGTGACTGACTGATTGCTGTCCAGTCTCTGGGTGCATGAATGTGACAGTTGCTTATCTTCTGTGCCTCTGGGCTTCTCGTCTCTCTTAGGTGCCTCCCATCATCTAGGACCCTGCTTGTTTTTCTCTGTACAGCTTCTTTAGTCTCCATCCCTTGATTCCAGCTTCTTTCTAAGGCTGTCTTTCCTATTTCTCTTTGCTCCCCTCTCTGCATTTTAATGGCTCATCCTGGCCCACACTCAGATCCAGCACCAGCTTCTAGATCTTCAGGCTTGGATTTTGACAATGGGATGGGGAAGAATCACCCGTGACTCCCAGGCTTCCAGCTCTGGTGACAGGCAGGAGGCAGTGCCACCAACTGAGGAAGGGCATCCCAGAACAGAAGCTGGTTTGGGAGAACATAATGAGATCAGTTTAGGACAAATTGGATTTGAGCAAATTATCCAGCAAACAATTGAAAGTTGGAGATGCAGATTTAGAAGTCATCAACAAAAATGTAGCGGATTAAATGATAAAGGGAATGAAAAAACCCAGAGAGAGTGTGTGGAGTGAGAAGAGCAAGGGTATGGAGGTCCTCGGGAACCTCAGCACATAATGCAGAAGGTGGAAGCAGAAGCACTTGGACAGGCAGAGAGAGAACAGAGGAAACCAGGCAAGCCGAGTGTCATGGAGGAAAAGAGCATGACCAAATTGTCAAGAGCAGAGAGGTCTGAAAAGACCAGAACCGAAAGCATCCTTTAGCCTCTAAAACTGGGGATTCTAGTGAAAGCATCTTGGTAGGATGATGAAGGTAGGAGACTAGGAAGTGCTGGTGAGGAAATGAATCACTGAATGTGAATTGTTCTTCTAAGAAATGTGGGAATAAAGGGTGGAGCAGGGAAGACCTTCTCCCAAGTAAGAGAGAATTCTTCCTGCCTTACTAGCTTTGAAATAGGACATTGATTCTTTTTCTGCTTTTGAACTCAAATTGAAACACCAACTCTTTGTGGGTCTCCAGCCCGCTTGGGCTTCCCTGGTGGCTCAGATGGTAAAGAATCTATCTGCAATGGAGAAGACCCAGGTTCAATCCCTGTGTTGGGAAGATCCCCTGGAGAAGGGAAGGGCTAACCACTCCAGTAGTCTTGCCTAGAGAATTCCATGGACAGAGGAGTCTGACGAACTAGTCCATGGGGTGGCAAAGAGTTGGACATGACTCAGCGACTAATACACACTTAGCCTACCAACTCACCCTGAAGATCTTGGGATTGGCCAGCCTCCATAATTTCATGAGCCAATTCCTTATAATAAATGTCTTCCTATCTATCTATCTTCCTATCTACCTATGCACTGCCCTTAGTAAGCATACCATTTCATGAAGTAGCAGGCACCTGCTTGTTGCTATGAGCATTCATTCATCATATTTGATATGTGCCTGAATGTCTACTATGTGCCCAACACACAGACATAGTTCCTGTCTACATGGAGCTTAGAGTATAATAAGAGAGACAGATAACATGTGAACAGTAGAATCATTACCTATGGTGAAGAGTGCAAGGAAGGAAATAAACAGGGCACCTTAAAAACTCAACAGAGCAAGGGTGAGTGAAGAAGCATATAAAAAGAAGCATCATCTGAATCTACCATGAGAACACTGCTTTATAGATAGTGGTCTTAGGAATCAGCCTTGAAGAATGAGGAAAACTTTACCAAGCAGAGGAGGGAGGCAGACAATGTGCACAGGCCAGGAAGCATGAGAAAGGGACTGGCACATTAGGGAGTGTAGAATGAAGTCTAGACTCTGAAGGAAAAGTAAGAGAGAAGGCTTGAGAGGGAGCCACGCACCAGCTCATGAGAAGTCATGTGTGTCCAGCATGGGTACTGATCTTCTCTCCTGGAGACAGTAGGGAGCCACGGAGGATCTTTGTGCGGGAGAAGTAACATGATTGTATTGTCATGTCAGGTAACTCAGGCTATAGTGTGGAGGGTGCATCTGAAGGAAGGAGATTAGGGTCAAGAGGCCAGCAAGAAGGCTGTTCTCATAAGATGTTCTGAGAAAGAAGCAAAGAGAACTTAAGCAAAACAGTTTAGTGAGGAAAGAACAAAGAGAGGCGAGAGTATTCATGCAATATTAATTTATTTATGCATGCAAAAACCTTTTTATTTTTAGAATTTTTTATAGAAATAACTATAATAGAGAAAATAACATCATAAACTCCCATGTACCCATCACCCAGCTTCAACTATTATTAACATTTGGCTGTTCTTGTTTTATCTGTTCCTTTTTTCCCTGAAGTCTTTTAAAGCAAATTATACACAACATTTCACCCACACATATTTCCCTATGTATCCCTAACATAAAAACTTACTTGTTTTAACAAAACCACAGTTCTATGATCACTCCCAACAAAATTAATTCCTCAATAATACCTAATACCCTGTTACGTTAACTTTCCCTTTGCTTGTTACAGGTGGTTTGTTCAGATCAAAGTCAAAATAAGGTTCACAGTAGCATTGTAATTGGTTATGTCTTATATCCCCTTTCATCTGTAATAGTTCTTATTGGAGGTAGTTTGGAAGGCGAGTCAGCAGGACTGAGTGATATCTTACCACTGGCATATATTTTTACCTGCTGGCTTCCTCCCTTCCTACCTACTCTTCTCAGCCCCACCATCTTATGGGAAAACAGGAATTAAAGTACTTTGCCCAACACTGAAGCTATTTTCAAGGAGTTTGCAAAGTAGTCATGGCAAGACCAAAGTCTGGGACCAGTGTAAAGGTTAAGGAGAAAAGACTTTTCTCAAGGTTACAGTCTCAATGGTGGCTTTACTGCTCCTTAGTCTAGAAAATTCTCCTGCTGCTGCTTTGTAGCTCGCATGCATAAGGAGGTCTTTCATACTGCAGTTATAAAGTAAGTCTGAAACGCTAATGCTCCATAAGTGTACATACACTTACTCTTCAGTTCAGAGTCAGAGAGAAATATGAGGGCTCCTGCACCTACAGCCAGGAGAGAGGGGAGCAGGGCCACAGCTAGAAAGAGCCAGGCTGCTCAAAGCCCAACTCCACCTGCTTCTCTGCTTTGCTGCAGCTGGGTCAGTACCCCCAGCATTTAGGAGAGCGGTACTGGCAAATGAGAAGGCAAGGCTTGTGGCTTGTGGTCCACAAATATATGAATGAGAATTATATGTTGAGCTTGTTAAAACGCAGATCCCCTCCAGGCCTACTCAAGGGGCACACTTGAGTTTGAATCACCATCTCAAAAGTTAGAATTCAATCCTAAAAAAACAGAGAACTGGTGATTCAATCATTTTGAAACTATGAAGAATGAAGTCATTCATTCAGGACTTGAACTTGATTTCTGCCAAACAAGGTGTTCACATCAGGCTCCGGGACTCAGAGCCAGAAAACTCGTGAACTTCCACCTTCCCCACAGTGGTGGAAAACATGCAAACAGCCCTGTATTGCTGCACAGGCCTGGGATCACTAGAACACTAGCATGAGACAGAGACTCTGAGAGGGAACTACTCTCTCTATTCAAGGCTGCCAGCAGCAGCTTTGAAAAGAAAGGTGCTGGAGTTGGCACATCCATAACAGATTGGTGCTGAACAGAGGAAGAAACACAACCTGTCTGGAAAGGACATAAAGGGACAACAATGACAAGGAAACCTGCAAGTGTCCGCAAAGCCCAGGTGAACAGATGGGCGCCCTCCGCACGCAGCCTCCTTTACGCACCAGCAGCTGCTCTCTTTTCCTTCCTCCAGGAGTCTTGTTTGGTATCACTAAACCAACAATCAGAATCACTTTGGTGTATTTAATGTCACCATAAAACTATTTGTGATTGACTAGTTCAGTAGGGTTGAGAATAAGAACCTTTGATTTTCTCTTAGACAAAAACTTGTTTTTGAAAGCAATCTTGCAGAAGAGGTCCTGTAATCAGAAAGAAGGTAGGAAATGTTTTACCAGCATACCGGAGATCAGATAGCACCAAACGTGCATATGTAGACCTATACACACAAACATACATGTATATATATGTTTTTAAAATATTTTTTCCCTATCAATTACAGTTTCCCAGACTCCTAGACAGCCGTTCTCAAGGTATGAATCTGAGATCCTGGGGAAGAATATTATCTGATATGTCACCAAGAATTCAAGAAGTAAGTGGCTTGATGATAGTAATATAATTCCATTATATCTTTTCACTGTTTTATCACACTTAATATATCAAATAATTTAATTGTACTTCGGACCCGTCCAAGGAGAAATACATTTGATTTTTCCATCTAGCAATTTCAAAACACCTGTTCATATATCCTTAATTATCCATGCTCCTGAGTGGGAGGCAGACAAAAAGGAACCATTTGTCTAATTTCACACCTAGAAGGAAACAACACTTTAACTGGTATAGTGGATTATCAGGGGACTGACAACTGAATTCAAATCTTTTCATTCTTTCTGACATGATCCTATATTCTCTTATGTCCTTAAAATCCACATGAATCTATACCATTAATAGTAATAGCATATACTTACAGACTCTAAGTGTCTTATATACTTTACTCATTTCATCACAAAGAGAGTGACTTTTTGGTGTTGTTTTATAAATGATGTGCACATTTTAATCAAATACACAAGCCTTTGCCCATATATAAACGATTTTCCACTCAACAGATGACAGGTGCTGTGGTCACGATGATGAAGAGACAGATATATGGTCACTGCCTTGTGAAATATGTAGTCCAACAGGGAGGAGAGCTGTGAAATAAACAATTAGCTTCATGTGTAATGAATATTATGAAAGAGAGGCAAAGGGGAAACATAATTTTCCCCCAACTTTTTTCCCTCCAGTATTCTCAGCTGATTTGGGCTTTGCCAACCTTGAAATCTGCATGGTTAGAATCTGTCCTCATAAAACTAAGCTCAGCCTGGGCAGAGTGCTGTGCAGGCCAAGTTAGAAAAGGACCCATTGTACTGATGACCACCTGCTGTAGTGGGAGTCTCTATTTAACATTCTTCTCTTCATAAGCATTTAAAAAATGTATATCAGTATAATAGGGTTGAAGTTGATAGAGAATTTTTTTTTTTTAATCTCCAAAGCAAATCAACACTCTTAACTCCATGTGGGAGTTCCAGAAAGTTTCTTGCCTGACTAGATAACAAGTCTAGCATTCGTGAACTGCACTGAAACAGATGGCCCTGTTTACATTAACTGATACTAGACCATTTGACCCTGGAACAGCCTCTTCATCTCTGAGCTCTTTGATTAAATGAGCAACATAATAATGGTAATAACCTCTTACAAGACTGTCATAAGGCTTACTGCTATTAAAGCAATTTGAGATTCCATCTTTATTATTGAAGCCTAGACTGTGATTATAGGCGTGACTCACTATGTGGATTCTCCACGGCACTCAACAGTCTCAGAGGGCAAGTGTTGGCATGTGGACAGAGAGGAGATGACAGGTAAACATCACTTATTGCAGTAGGAGAACTATTTTCAGTCTCACCAGATTGAATGGTTTTTTAAGACCTCCATATGCCTTTGAAAACAGGTAACCAAGTGTGTTTGGGGAATAAAAGCAGCATGGTTTTTATTTTGTATTTTCCTTTAAAGTCAAATGGTAGTATGGAAACTGATATCTTGGCAACTCTGGCAGCCCTTAACTTAGTTCTCAGCATTATAGATTCACCTTCAAAAAATGAGGCCAGTGAGTGCCACCAGTACCCATATGGAGAGAGGACCACCAGCCTCTTCTTAGTTTGGTGCAGAATTTAAAGAGTTTTTCCAGGAATGGAGAGTTCATTTGTTCTATATTTGCTTCGATCCTAAAATATAGACACACACACACAGACGGAAAGAAACCACAAACCACACATTTCAGGTAAATGGAACAGTCCACATTTGGTAAAGCTAAGCTAATAAGAAGATAATTTTCCAAATATAAGAAACTAATTTCTAAACTTTTGGCCAAAGACCAAATTTGCCCTGACTTTGCCTTTCTAAGACAGAGCTACTCCTTCATTTCATTTCCCAGTTTTTTCCAGTAGCTCCATCTTGGTGGAAATAACAGAACCAAAGAACTGACTTACAAAGAAATATTCTCTACATTTCGCTAAGGATACATTCCCAGGGAATTCACGCTAAACAGACTGGGAAAGAGAAGTAATATTAAAATGCTTTTGGAAGTTAACTCTTTTATCTTCTTTAAGGCTCATCCTAGTTTCCTCCTAGGGCCTGAGTGGATGGCAGTAGCTTTTATTTCACACCTGGATTAAAGATCGCCAAGAATATTTATATTTTCTTTTAAATGTGGAAATCAAACGCATATGCTGAGATCTCCCCAAACTTTGGAGCTTTGGCTTCACAGTGGGTTGTGACTCTGACTGCCTTAGAATGACCTGAAGCCTTTGCCTTGCCATAGTTCATCCACCGGCCAAGTGTTCAAGACTTGCTGTGGGTGACCAGGCCACTCGTGCAGACTGGTGGCCCGGAGACCTTCACGCAGCTGATGGGCATCCTGTCTGACCTCTTGTGTGGCTACCCCGAGGGAGGAGGATCTCGGGTGTTCTCCTTCAACTGGTATGAAGACAATAACTATAAGGCCTTTCTAGGGATCGACTCCACAAGGAAAGATCCTATCTATTCTTATGATGAAAGAACAAGTAAGTTTTCTAAGTCCTGCATATAAATTGGCTTCTAATGTTGGGTTAAGCTGATAGGGTAACACTTGCAGGTGAAATTAATCCTGGGGTTGACTTACCCTGGGTCTTGTTGATCAGCTTTGGGCAAAGAGGCTTCTCCTTGCACAGAGTCCATTTCCCCAAGTAGGAAGAGGGGCAGTGCTCCGAAAGAAATCTGGAAGTGAGTCAAGGAAAGAACTGAGACCCACTTGGAAAGGGAACAGAGGGGACATTTCCTACTGATCTGATTGAACTAGGGTTAAGTTCTAGAGGAAGAGAAAGATAAATGAGGAGGCAGCCCAGAGTTGCAAGCAGAGCTGGGGTCAGAAGGGCTCTGGCAAATAAATATGGCTGGGGGATGTTTTTACAAACACAATACGGTGAAAATCCGTGTGAGTACTATTGAATTGTGTTCCAAATGGCAAGTTGCTTGCAAGTTATCTTTCCCACTTTTCCCTATTTTTTTTGGCTCCTGTGGGGTAAAGGAGGGTGGGGTATGGACAAAATGCAACTTAGCCCACTAGTTAAAAATTAAAGAGGCAATGAGGCACGCACCCAAAGCAGTTGGGCCCCAAGATAGCCACACACAACAAAGAAGTTAAGCGGCTAATTGAAGGGAAATTATTGAAACTAAAGCTGAGATTTCCAGTGAAGGCCTCATTTGGCCTCTCGGTCCCTTTCATCTGAGAATGTCCTCTGTTCCTTTTAATAATCGCAAGCAGTCTTCTCAACCTTCTTCTAAAGCAGGGGGGTAAAAAAAAAAGAAAGCGAGGGCAAGCCCCGTCCTTTGTTTCTCTGATGAGGCCTTTATTGAGATGCACTGCGGCATTTTGTTACTTACTAATGATGAGCTTGTTATTGGTGGAGTGCAGCCTATTAATTTAGGTTATTTGTCAAATCCTCCAGCATATAGTTGAATGAAACATGTGATTTGAACACACTAATGACTATGTTTAGCTGAGCAACAGGGAGTTCCTATAAAATCCATCCCTTCTCTCCTGACAGCAACCTTTTGTAACGCATTGATCCAGAGCCTGGAGTCAAACCCTCTAACCAAAATAGCCTGGAGGGCAGCAAAGCCTTTGTTGATGGGAAAAATCCTCTTTACTCCAGATTCCCCTGCAACACGCAGGATACTGAAGAATGTAAGGTCCCAGCTGGTCTTGTCCCTTCTGCCTTCTGCCTCTGGCTGTCCAGTAGAATGAGAGTGTATGTGCATGCATGTGTGTGTATGTGTGAGTGTGTGTGTGTGTTTTACTGTGCCCTCCTGGTGGTAGCCTTCTGTTTGTTTTTTGCTCAGTGGACACTGGGTTCCTCCCCTGGGAAGGCTTTGCACCGGTGCCCCTGCCTGGACCCTCCCTTCTCTATGGAGCCTGCAATGATATTTTCTTCCTCATTGCCTAAATTCTATCCCTTAGAGAGGGGTTCACAGTTCTCTGAAGCCTGGCTTCCGGGAATAGACAAAGATAGGGAGGAAGGGAGGGAGAGCATTTGCTCACAGGGAGTCCAAATCTAGCTTTAATGAGATTCTGAGACAATACATCATCAATATTAGGAATACCACTGAGAAATGAGATTCTGTCAGTCCTGGAAGCTGGGAAATAGCCGATTGTTCTGGGACATATCAGTTGACTGAAAAAATAAAGACACTTCCTTGAAAACACTTTCCTAAACATTGAAGGTTAGTGACAGGAAAGGTACAACCAAAGATTCTCTCTTACTTTTTCTCTCTCCATTCTTTTGCTGTCTCTGTCTGATTTTAGGCTAATTCGACGTTTGAAGAGCTGGAGCGTGTCAGGAAGTTGGTCAAAGTCTGGGAAGAAGTAGGGCCCCAGATCTGGTACTTCTTTGACAAGAGCACACAGATGAGCATGATCAGAGTACGGATGGCATTAGAGGTCGGGAGGGAGAGGGGAAGAGAAGGGCCAGGAAAGTTCCATTTGTTTCCTCTTCCCAAAACTTTCCCTGGAATTAGATCAAAATATAACAGGCGCCAGTTTTTGAAGCTGTCCTTAAGTGGAATCATTGACTTTGCATGGGACCTAGGGCTTTGATGGTGGCTCAGATGGTAAAGAATCTGCCTGCAATGCGGGAGACCTGGGTTCTATCCCTAGGTTGGGATGATCCCCTGGAGGAAGGCATAGCAACCCACTCCAGTATTCTTGCTTGGAGAATCCCATGGACAGAGGAGCCTGGTGGGCTACAGTCAGTGGGGTCACAAAGAGTTGGAAACAACTGAGCGACTAAGTACAGCACAGGTTTCTGAAACTGGGGAAATACAAGAACCATCATAAGACAAGTGACCTCCTGAGGTTCTTCACTGTTATGCATATACATGAGAGCCTCCGATTCAAAGGGGCATCTCCGCAAGGGGCCAGTTCTGTAACTGCAAAGATAGTCAAATGTGTCTCCCTGGTCCCATTTTCCATTTTGCAAAATCAGGAGATAAGAGTCCTGCGTAGCAGAAATAATTTAAAGGAAACCAAAGAAAATCCTTAAGAAAAAGAAAGCTTCCAATATACCATGTCCCTACCCCTCTCCCCCATCTCTCCTTTCTTATAGAGACCTATGTATAGGGGGAAAACAGGATATAGCTAGATATGCTTTATGATAGAAGAAAACCCATTAGATTTTTAGGGAAACTTAGAGTCTATCCTATTTGTTAAAAATTGACAATGGCCTAAAAACAAGACCAGAGATCCTGTGGAATTCTAAATGCTGTAATTGTATTGCTTCTTCCCAAGAACACTCTGGAGAACCCAACAGTAAAAGCTTTTTGGAATAGGCAGCTTGGTGAGGAAGGCATCACTGCTGAAGCCGTCCTGAGCTTCCTCTATAACGGGCCTCGAGAGGGCCAGGCTGACGATGTGGACAACTTCAACTGGAGGGATATATTTAACATCACTGATCGTGCCCTACGCCTGGCTAATCAATATCTGGAGGTAAGGGTAGCAAGTCACCTGAGGGCCACCCAAGACCCCTTCAGGACAGCCCTGTACATGGAGCCAGAGATTCCTTAGCAAGTCAAGTGGTCTTGGGTTTCAAATCTCATTTTCCTCACTCAAAGATTGCCACAGTCCCCAAACAGAGATGGATCTTGTTCTCTATCAGCTTATCCACAATTGAAACAGTTCCCTCTTCACATCTCCTGCCTCCTGACAGCTCCCTAAATCCTTCTTGGCTGTTCCCTTGTAGCCCTCATGGTGTCACGTCTGTCCTTAGCCATCTCTTGTCTGCATTGCCTCAGCGGCTGTCCACTGCTAGTGTCACCGAACCTCAAGTTATGAGGTCCCCCTGCTTGTTAGACACTCCCACCCTCAGGTTCTACAGGCACATCAGACTCAACATGTCCCAAAATAAATTTGCGTTCACCCTCCCTGTACAGTGCATCCTCCTTCAGCATTTCCTACCCTGATCAAGTCCTCTGCATTTTTCCAGATTCTTAAATTAGAGGTTTTAGGGTCACCCTTAAATCGCCCTCCACACAACACTTCTCATTAATTGTGTAACTTTGTGCCAATCTCTGTGCTAAGTGTTTTCACGTACGTTAGTCCCTTCAGTCCTCCGACAGCTCCATCAAGTGTCGGTTGTCATCATTCCCACTTTACAGATATAGAAGCTGAGGCTTAAAGAGTTTAGGTAAGATCCCCATTAGCTATTAGGTGGAGTAGACAGGAGGTAGAGCCTGCTGCCCAGACTCCTGCCCTGCCTCTGTCATGCCCAGTCACTGAGCTTTGTCTTCTCATCTCTTAGTATTTCTCAGCTCCTCCTCTTACCTTCTAGGCTCTCTGAACCCCAGAGGCCTTCTCATCTCTCTACCAGTCCTTCCTAAATCCTCCCTCCCTGGACTCCAGAGTCCACTCTTTGTTGGTTCAGGTTCTTCTCCATGATGACACCAGAGTTACATTCCAAACTCACATCTGCTAATATCACTCTCACACTTACAGTCTTAATGACCCACCCTCCAAGAAGACAAGTCCCTTCCAAACCTGCCCCAGCCCGCCTTCCCAGCCTCTGCTCGTTCACACATCTTCAGTTCTGCACCACTGGCCCTGCCACCACCCTAAAGCACACCCTGGCTTCTCATGGTGTCATTCTTTACAAAGGGCTGTTTCTCTGCCAAAGTATTGGAGGCTTTTTGCCTAAATAAAGACAATTTATTGGTTGACATAACCTGGAAGTTCAGGGGACCTAGGACACTGTGTCCTTCCCCCTCTTACCTTGCTGTTTGCCTCGGCCCGACTCTGATCTCAGCCAGATCCTCTCCACTGGGTAGTGAGTCAGCTGCTCACAGCCCTCAGTGGTCATCCTTATACCAAAATCTCTGCGGAAAGAGGGAGTGGCTTTCCCACAGCATTCACAGTCCTCCTGGACAGTATTGGCCTGGCCACTCTACCTATCACCAGCCCCTTAGGGGACTGTGTACCACCCAGGGGTAAGGGAGGCAGCGTTAGCTTCATCTGAGTCTCATGGACTGAGCAGGGTTACTGTAAAGTGGGGGAAGGTCTTTCCCCAAAAGAAGAAACACAAGGCAGAGAAGTCCAAAAAGCTTTCCCTTCCCCATCGATTGAGTGACTATTCATTCATTTTTTGAGACTTAGCTCTCAAATGTCACTTCTGCTTCAATGTAGGGTTAGTCATTCACTCCTCTGTGCCTCCCTGGCCCTCTCTTCGCATCTCTCGTAGATCTTGTTCCAGTTAGATTCGTGTCAGCTATTAATATGTCCATCTCCAGCTGATAAGCAGACTGGAGTTATCAGAGTCAGGGAACATATTCTAGTTATGTTCAAATTCTCAACCTCAGACTCCCAGGGAACATCTCTGTCTGGGAGCTTATTGCAGCTACCAATGGGCCTCATGTCATACAGCACATTGACACAGAGAAGATGCTCAAGGAAATAGGAGAGGAAATTAAGCCAGTGGCCCCCAAGAGCAAGCCCATCTCCCCCATACTCCGTGGTCCTAAGGATAACTGACTAGTGAAAAAAAAGCCCACCTTCATCTGTCACCACAGCATTCTTAAAGACTCCCTGCTGCTCTTGGAGCCACCAGAATTCTCCCAGTGTATGCGTCACTTCCTCTCCAGAACCGTGGATGTGTCAGCACAGGCTTCCTAGGAGGCCTTTCAGAAGGGGCCAGGCGTGGCAGCAACACAACCAATGTTCAGGTCATTCAAAGTGATTCCCACTTGTCTGACGGCAGCAGTGACCATAGGTGCTTTCTACAAGACAGATTTCTGGACACAAACCCAGATCGACTGACTCAGAATTACCAGGGAAGAGGCCTAGTAATCTGTACTTTCACAGACCTATCAGATTGGTGGGGCCTCGGAGTCCCTCGTACAATTACTCAGTTGCTGTTTTCTTCTTGCAATGCCTCTGCCAGCTAAGCCCCCATTCCTGGCCATGCCCACCCCCGTCTGCCACTGTGGTTATAATTTAGGCAGGATTTTTGGATGGGTTCTGGACAGAGGCACTCTATTTGTTTATTCTTGCTGAATGGAGTTCACTGGGTCTCACAGTGTTTTTTGTGAGGTCCTGTCAGAATACCTCTTACCTTTTGTTTGACTTGATATTTGTATAGTGATGTAAAGGACTTATTTTCTTGAAAGATCAGTTTTTCCACATATCTTGTGCTTAATATAGTACCAGATACCAAATAGATACTTAATATATATTAGATGGTTAAGAATTTAGTTTCCAGAACCAGACCACCTGGGTTCAAATCCCTGCTAATTGTGCCTCAATTTCTGCATCTGTAAAATGGATATATTGATACTTATCTAATAGGCTTGTTAGGAGAATTAACTGGGTTAATCCTTGCAAAACACTTAAGATAGTGCCTGGCAATTAGTAAGCACTTAAATATTAACTTTTTAGTAAAATACAAACAAACAAACAGAAGCTACTGCTTGGGAGGAGGCGAGTGGAATTAATGAAATTAGGCCCAGACACTGAGCCCCTCCTGCTGCTCCTCTAGGGATTTCAAAACTATAATCTCATCTAACATCAGCCACCAGCATGTCCCCAGGGACTTGCAATCCCATTAGCACAGCCAAGTGCTCCTAAGCAAAGACTAGGGTAGCCACCAGTTAGTGGCCTGCCCCAGGGGTTCCTAACAGGGGTTTTGATGGTGGCAGAAACCCAGCAGGTAACTGTGCTGAGGTTTCTGATCTTCCTGCCCTCAGGGGTGGTGGGGGGAGGAAAAGTGAGGACCAGTGACCTGAAAAGAGAAGAAGGGGGTGAAGAGTAGTGAAGAAGAATCTGATCCTTGCAACTGGTCCCGGGATGTTCTGTTTTTGTCCTTGTGTTTTGGGAAGTCAGGAAGAGCCTTGGAATTGGGAAGTCCAAGGCAGAGCCTTGGAAACTCCCCAGTTCTTATCCTCAGGAGCAGACAGGGCATGAAAACCCCTTCACAGTGGCTGCAGGACTTCTCCAGGACAGGGCAGTAAGCGTGTTCCTGCACAGGCTGTTTAAGGCTTGATTGAGCCTCTCCCCTCTTCAATAATATGACTTTTGTTAAAGAGCTTTGAGAACTTCTGGGCCAGACTCAAAGCCTACTTCCCTGCCTGTTCCAAAAAAAGAAAAGAAAAAAATCATTTCAGGAAAATTCAGCAAAAAATACTGTAAAACATAAAATATGTTGATCCAGGTCAGCTTCCCTGGTGGCTCAGCTGGTAAAGAATCTGCCTGCAATGTGGGAGACCTAGGTTTGATCCCTGAGTTGGGAAGATCACCTGGAGGAGGGAAAGGCTCCCCACTCCAGTATTCAGGCCTGGAGAATTCCATGGACTATACAGTCCATGGGGTTGCAAAGAGTCGAACATGACTGAGCGACTTTCACAGGTCAGTGTGGCATTCAGAAGTGATATTGAACAACAGCAGCTCCAAGAACTAAGACCAAATTTTTATACATTTTGTCATTATAGGAAAGGGGAGTGATTCAGTAGGTTCTCTCCTCACCTCATAGAAGTGCTAAATCTTCTTTCTCTCTGCTTGGGGTAAGGCCTTAGTTACTGGACGTTCCATGGAGCAGGCTGGAGAGCGTACCATGCCTCTGGAGCCGCCTTGCTGGGTCATTGTATACCATGTTAGGTCACTGCTTGGGGAATCTTCTCACCCACCAGTGAGGATAAACATCTTGGATCTGGCTTATAAGCTGTATCCCTCTGGGAAATCTACTTTACCTGCAAAGGCTCAATTTTGTCATTTGTAAAATATAGGTAATAACACAACAGATCTCACAGAATCGCTGTGGAGGATGAAGTGAGTGAAGTGTGCGATGCACTTAGAATGATGGCACTCACTCAGTGCCATTGATTAGTTAAGCCTGTGTGTAAATTCTCTGCCCTTGATTCCTCACATCTTAGGTGGGGCTGGCAGTGCCCTCCTTTCCAAGTGGCTGTGAGGATGAGACTGGAGAGGGTTGGGCACCTAGCCATTTGATGCATGGCAGCTCTTGCTGTGAACCACAAGGATGTCTACCCTTGAACCACAGGCCATGTGAGGAATGTCCTTTTTCTCATTTCATGTAAGCATTAACCAGGGATATGAAGCCACTCTTCATATTAACCTTATGAACTGGTTTAGAATCAGGACTGTCAGATAATTCCAGAAGGGTACAAAAGTCTACAGCATGAAAGCATATTATTTCAAGAGCCATGAACTGGATCACAAACAGCTTATGGACAATGATCTTATTTTATGTCTCATCAGTCTTTCAGAAACATAGAACTGGATGGAGGAAGGAGAACACAGGTCGGGGATAGGGAGGGCTTGAGTCATAGGTGGAAGGAAGGAAGCGGCGTTTGAGCCTGCTGTGACCAGCCACTGTGCTGGACAGTCCTACACGTCATCTCGTGCAACACTCCCGCCTGCCCAGCGGGCATAATTGTTACCATTTTATAGAATGAAAGACCTAGTTGCCTAATATACCACAGCAGATAAGAGATGGCTTCAGAATTCTAACCCAGAACTGTCTGGCTGTGAAGAGGAAATTTTTTCTTCTACCATAGGGGCCACATTAGTAGGGAGCTCAGTAAGTTTGGATAAATTATATAATGAGTTGGATGCACGCTTCAGTCGTGTCCAACTCTTTGCAACCCTATGGACCATAGCCTGCCAGGCTCCTTTGTCTGAGGGATTCTCCAGGCAAGAGTACTGTAATGGGTTGCCATTTCCCCCTCCCAGGACTCTTTGTGACCCAGGGATCGAACTCTAGTTCTTTGCCTCTAGGAGCACCTGGGAAGCCCATTTAATAAATTGGATAAGGACAGTAATTATTTTGTAAAGTTCAGGATAGCAGATACTATTCTTTTTCAGTCTTTTCTGGTTGGAAATAGCTAGGTTTAGAGGCTTCCCAGGTGGCACCAGTGGTAAAGAACCCACCTGCCAGGGCTCGAACCTGGGTCGAACCTCTTTACTGACTGAACTACCAAGGCCTTCGTAGTGGTAGTATCTCAGAGAACTGCTACAATTCAATCTGATGGAGGAGAAGCAAGTTGCGCAAATCCAAAATGTCACAAATCCTCCAAGCTCTGTCAATTATCCTCCAAATTGTCTCTGAAACCCCCCTTCCTCACTCTCTCCATGTACGGCCTCTGTTTACAGGGACTGGTACCAACTCTCCTCGCTGGTTTCTGGGCCTCTGGTCTCTTACTGCTTCTGTTCAGCTCCCATACTGCCCAGTGAGATTTTCTGAAACTCATCTTGCCATCACTTACTGGTTCTGTGATTTCAGGCAATATTGTTCCCCTGCCTGCTGAAAATAAGGATGATAAGTGAAGTTACAGCCAGGGCAGCATTTACCAATGTGGCTGGACTGGGTGTTTGTGATTGGAATGTGCTTTCAACAGTTAGTGCCCGGCTCTGTTGCTTATTAAATATTTTAAGTATGATAACACTCACCTCCCAAAGTTGTTGGAATGATTAAACAAGAAAGCTTTGAGAGCTAAAGTGCCCTGCAGTCAGCCAGACTGTTCTCTTTCCTTGAACCCAGCTACACAGGAAGCATCACCTGGGGGCTTTGGTGGAGTGTGAGTCTTCATGCTCCAACGTGACCTTTTTATTTGTTTCATTATTGTATTTATTTTAGAAACAGACATTTTTAAACAGCTGTGCATTTCCTCTCCCTTTGTTTTCCAGTCATGGTGCATTTCCTCACTTTTTACAGTTGAACATTTCAGATGTCTGTTCATGGTGCCCAGTGTGTTAGATAAAATTTATTGCGGCGCCTCTGGCCTGTACTTCACCATCCCAACCAACACAAACAGCCCAAAGCTATTTTATCCAGTGGCTTTTTCCATGTGGGGAGAAACAAATCTTGAGTGTTAAGGTTTAGATCTGCCAGGAAATTCATTCTGGGATGTTTGCCCACATTCATTGGCATTTTTCAAAAGGAACCCCAGGTGTCTACATTAACACCAGCAGGACCACTTGAGGCATTCATCAGCCACTTTGTTCTCGGCCTGAGTGTGGAAGTTAAAGATGTAAGAGACAAGGTTGCAGAGCCAGCGTCTCTAAGGGTGCAGTGCTTTTCTTTTCCCTGAAGATTTATGCCTCACATGTCCTGAACGTATTAGCCAAAAAAGGTCAGCCCAGAGTACCAGTCTCCTTTGATTATCAAGTTCAAGCCAAGAGAATGGTTCTTTATTTCTTTGCCTCTACTGGATATAGTTTTCCACTTAAGAGATAATTTAATTTATTTATTACTTAATGTGTTTGAATTAGCATTGGAGGGGTCACAGTTGAAGAAGGAAGCCTGCTGCTACTGCAGCTTCTTCTCCCAAGGTGGTGTTTGACTTAGCTGTATAAACAAATGACTGCATTCTCCAGAGGTCCTGAACACAGCTGTCTGCCCTGGAGAAGGCCACACCTCTTCCGGCAGGGTGAACTCTGCTTCCTGCTGAGAATCAGCAAAACAACCAACAAGGAATGGTAGGAATTGTATAGACTTCAAATGGCAATGACCCTGCCACCCAGATTTTGGCCACAGCAGTTGGAAACTGAATGAGACAAGGAAACCTCTTCTCTGCTTTACTGCCCTTGGCTATCACAGGGCATTTTAAAAATTCTCTTTGAGATTCTCAACTCTGGTTGCAAAATTTGTCTAGACGATAGCCATGAGACCCCGGAGACTGTCTTTTTAATCAGTGAAGATGCCCTTTGAATTTTTTCCTAGTCGTGATGCTATCTTTCTGCTGAGCCTCTCTCACTGGCCAGTTCTTATCTACCTACAATATTCTTCCCAGCATCCATGATCACACTGTTTCTCTCTGTTTAGAATCAAAGAGCTTTTATAAACAGACTCTGTGGCTTCAGTCTCATTAGAATCTACTATGTTTTAACTTAACAAGCCAACCAGACCAGACCAGATGTGTCAAAATTCATGACCTTGGTTAAGGGTGTAGTCATTCACCATTGCTTCCCAAACACACTCATGCACCTATTCACATGAGTATACGTGTTCATTAGTCAAGATCTTCACTTCAGGGACCCAGAGTAAGTGCCAGTAGGGAATGAGGTCACTTGCTGTGAGGCAGGTAGCCTCCCCATGAGAATGCAAGGATACATTATGAATCATACCTCAGGGTATGACCTAGGGACTTCTGACTCATGTCCAAACCAGCTTCCACAGCTGCTCTGCCTTGACCTCTGGATTAGTTTCATAAGACCTTCCTCTGGATAGAGTTGTCTGACTTTCAACTAATGGACAATGAGCAAGCTAGTGAACACCAGTGGCTTAGGATCCATCCCACTGCCACCCCTGTTGCCCAGGTGGAAGCTTTGGCTTCTGTTCATAGCATACTTCTAACCAGATGGGGTGCTGCAGATAAGTTTGGGATGGATTGTGTTCCCAGCCATATTGTTTTTTTAAAATAACTGTCTTCTTCCCTAGACAAACAGCTATTATAAATGGCTGGGCTTAAATGCCACTGGACTCTCTTAACTTTGAAGATATTTTGCAAAAACAGTGATTAAAATGGTATTGATCAAGTCCTCATTATTTGTGAAATTGTTTAGTATCCTACAGGCTTTCCTGGTGGCTCAGACAGTAAAGAATCTGCCTGTAATGCAGGAGACCTGGGTTCGATTGCTGGGTCAGAAAGATCCCCTGGAGAATGGAATGGCAACCAACTCCAGTATTCTTGCCTGGAGAATCCCATGGACAGAGGAGCCTGGTGGGCTACAGTCCATGGGGTCACACAGAGTTGGGCACGACTGAACAACTAACACTCACTCACTCTTAGGATCCTACATAGTTAAAACACAGGTTCTCTCCAGAGGAAGTTTGCTTGTTTCCCTCATAAGAGAGCTTGGAGTGATCATCATAAAGTGGTTGGGAGGATTCACGGGGTTAATACAAGCAAAGCCCTTGGACCAGTTTTGGGTACATAGTAAGCCTTCATTAAGCATCAACTGTTATTCTTACCAGAAGGCAGTGGTTGGCCCTTCCCAAACACACTCATGTGATGCTTAGAACATACCTATAAGGTAGGCACATCTCTGTTTTGCAAATAGAGAAAGAGAGGCCACATGGTTAGCAAACAGCAAAGTAGGGATGGCATTCAAACACCACCCTGTACCATGTTTCTAGAGATGATAATTTAACTTGGAAAATGGGTCAAATGTTTCAGGGTGAAAATGAGTGAGAACCATTTAGATTTTGTTTTTCCAGAGACTATCAGAGTACCAATCTAGAGAGACACAGCAGGAAACATGGCTGTGAATCAGCTGCCTGATAAAACAGCCAGGATGGAGCCCCGGTCATTGCAGGACTAAACAATATCACTGAAAAATCAGCACTTACTCTACTATTAAAGATTTCCCTTTAAGACATGAAAGAAGAATTCAAAGAGAATGGGTTAGATTGCTCAGAAAGTCATATTATTAAAATGTATTTGTTTTTATTATTATTATTATTTTTGCTTTAATGAGAGTTATACTCTTGTTAACATTATACCAAAAATTCACCTTTCACTAATTTCTCCCAGTTTGTCATCTGATTTCAGGTGCATAGGATTATGTTCAAAACACACAGTAGTAAGGTTGTATTTCTTGCAGCATTTGGGACTTCTAAATTTAACTCAATTCAGTATACACTTATTAAGCCCCTTTCATGAGGAAATACTGTTACAGAGACTTAGTAAACAAGACATGGCCCCTGACCTCCGGAAATTTACTATCTTTAGAGCTGTGCTAACAATACAGTAACCAGCAGTCACATGTGACTATTTAAATTTAAATAAAGTGAAAAGGCCAGTGCCTCAGATGCATTAGCCTCATTTCAAGTGCAAAATAGCAGTGTGTGCTTCCTGGCTACCATGTTGGATAGGGCAAAAGTAGAACATTTCCATTGTTGTGGAAAGTTCTACTGGACAGTGCTGGTCTATTGACCAGAAGCAGGAGATCTTGTTCAAGAATTCTGTTACTCCCACTTTGTGGCTGCTCTTAGAGGAATGTGAAGGAACAGCACCACCCTTCAGGCTTAACATTTGAAGACATGGATCCATATTCTGCTTCTGACCCATATTGACCTTAGACAAGGACCTTTGCTCATCGGATACCAGTTTCCTCATCAGGGAAGCAAAGACATCAGACCGTAAGACCTCTATGACTCCTCTGGCCAAGTGCCTTGTAATGCTATGAGGGAATTGATAGACTGTTCTCTGTGTGTGTGTGTCACAGCCACAAGAAACTGAAAAGAATTCCCATCTCCCCAATAATATTCTTTTTTATTTTGGAAGTTTAATTTCAAGTTCACCCTATTTGTCAATGCTAAAACTCTGTATGTGCAGTCCTAAACTTGACAAACTGATTTTTTTTTAAAAAAGGGAGACGTTTTTATTTTAAAATAGACAAGTAATCAGATCAGATCAGATCAAATCACTCAGTCATGTCCGACTCTTTGCAACCCCACGAATCGCAGCACGCCAGGCCTCCCTGTCCATCACCAACTCCCAGAGTTCACTGAGACTCACGTGCATCGAGTCAGTGATGCCATCCAGCCATCTCATCCTCTGTCATCCCCTTCTCCTCTTGCCCCCAATCCCTCCCAGCATCAGAGTCTTTTCCAATGAGTCAACTCTTCACATGAGGTGGCCAAAGTAATGGAGTTTCAGCTTGAGCATCATTCCTTCCAAAGAAATCCCAGGGCTGATCTCCTTCAGAATGGACTGGTTGGATCTCCTTGCAGTCCAGGGGACTCTCAAGAGTCTTATCCAACACCACAGTTCAAAAGCATGAATTCTTCAGCACTCAGCCTTCTTCACAGTCCAACTCTCACATCCATACACGACCATAGGAAAAACCATAGCCTTGACTAGACGAACCTTTGTTGGCAAAGTAATGTCTCTGCTTTTGAATATGCTATCTAGGTGGGTCATAACTTTCCTTCCAAGGAGTAAGCGTCTTTTAATTTCATGGCTGCAGTCACCATCTGTAGTGATTTTGGAGCCCAGAAAAATAAAGTCTGATACTGTTTCCACTGTTTCCCCATCTATTTCCCATGAAGTGATGGGACCGGATGCCATGATCTTCATTTTCTGAATGTTGAGCTTTAAGCCAACTTTTTCACTCTCCACTTTCACTTTCATCAAGAGGCTTTTTAGTTCCTCTTCACTTTCTGCCATAAGGGTGGTGTCATCTGGATATCTGAGGTTATTGATCTTTCTCCCGGCAATCTTGATTCCAGCTTGTGTTTCTTCCAGCCCAGCATTTCTCATGATGTACTCTGCATAGAAGTTAAAGAAGCAGGGTGATAATATACAGCTTTGACGTACTCCTTTTCCTATTTGGAACCAGTCTGTTGTTCCATGTCCAGTTCTAACTGTTGCTTCCTGACCTGCATACAAATTTCTCAAGAGGCAGATCAGGTGGTCTGGTATTCCCATCTCTTTCAAAATTTTCCATAGTTTATTGTGATCCACACAGTCAAAGGCTTTGGCAGAGTCAATAAAGCAGAAATAGATGTTTTTCTGGAACTCTCTTGCTTTTTCCATGATCCAGCAGATGTTGGCAATTTGATCTCTGGTTCCTCTGCCTTTTCTAAAACCAGCTTGAACATCAGGAAGTTCACGGTTCACATATTGCTGAAGCCTGGCTTGGAGAATTTTGAGCATTACTTTACTAGCGTGTGAGATGAGTGCAATTGTGTGGTGGTTTGAGCATTCTTTGGCATTGCCTTTCTTTGGGATTGGAATAAAAAATAATAGCTATGCTCTATTTTTTTTTTTTACCTTTTTATTTTGTATTGGGTTATCCCTGTAGCTCAGATGGTAAAGAATCTGCCTGCAATTCAGGAGACCTGGGTTCAATCCCTGGGTCAGGAAGATCCTCTGGAGAAGGAAATGGCAACCCACTCCAGTATTCTTGCCTGGAGAATCCCATGCACAGAAGAATCTGGTGGACTACAGTCCATAGAGTCACAAAGAGTCAGGTATGACTGAGTGACTAACCCACACATAGATGATTAACAGCGTTGTGATAGTTTCAGGTGAACAGCAGAGGGACTCAGCCATACATGTGTATCCATTCTCCTCCCAACCATCCCCCATCCAAGCATGCTCTCTTACTTTATGAGACAATCGTAGCACATGGAGAGCCCATAGATTGGGCTGTACCAGTGGCTTCTGGTGTGGGAAGAAGTCTGGACCTAGAGTTGAAAAATGGGGAGAGAAGCCAGACTCTGCCACCATCTAGCTATGTGAGCTCTGCCAGGTCTCCTCCTCAATAAAACTAGGGTTCCAGGTCACTCACCAGGCTCTGTGGGAGAGTTAATGTGTTCCTTTAAGCCTGTGTTACATCAGCAGCCTTCTAACCAGGCTTCCAGCTTCCCCTTCCTACCACCAGTGAACTTTGAGAAATATGATCTAATCTCATATGTCATACCTCTGCTTAGAGCCCCACAGTGGTTTCTTGTGGCTTTTTAGGGTTTTGCCAGGAAAACTCCTGACTAGCATGGAAAGCCCTGCATCCCATGAAACCTTTCAGTTGGCCAATCACCCTGCAAACCCAGCGGAGCAACTGACCTGGTTTCCACCTGCCTTTTTAGTGCACACCTCTCACCACTCACCTCTGCTCACTTACATTCTTGTCTATACCCTAGGACAACCTGGGTGTGGGCGTTTGACAAAATACTGATGCCATGATCTTGCCTTCTGAGAATCTGACTTCGTCGTTTGGAGTGGGACTTAAGTATAGTTGTCTTTTAAAATCTCCATAGTGGTTTGAAAGCACCAGGGAAAGGGATCTCTATTCTGTTCTTGCAGGTCTGGAGAAATTCTGTGAGTGATTCTCCATGCCTGAGCTGACCTTTCCCTTGCTTTCTTCCCTTGGCTAATTCCTGCTTATTCTCGTCCTACTCAAGAGTCTCTTCCTCCAGGCAGCCCTCTAGGATCCCCTCCAGGTAGACTTAGCTTCATTCCACCACCGGGCTGCTTGACTACCCCAGGCCTGCTTCCACCAGAACCTGCATTCTGACTGTTGGCTTACACCAACTCTCTCTCGTTAGGTCTGGAGTTTCTTTCAGGAAGAGATTTTATCTTTCTTCCTTGTATCCCTGGAGCCAAACAGGCTCTGGCACCTTGCAGGCTCTCAGTAAGTATTCCGTGAACAGATTAATCAAAGCAAGGCCAGCTGACCTCTTGTGAGTTACATTCTAAGAAAGAAACATCGCACAATAACCCCAGTGTATTATAGAAACAGGAGATTAAGGAAAAAACACACCCGAGTACAATACAATGCTTTAATGAATCTATAAAAGTGGACAACACTCAATATTCAAATTAAAAGAAATTCTTAGTTCTGCTCTTTTCTAGATAACAATTTTTTTCTCTTCCAGGCGGAGAAAAGAAAAAGACAGGTTAGGAGATTCCTTCTCTATCCTCATTACCTGTCATAAAATTGTAACTGGAAACGATTTCTCTGACGAAATGCCTTTGGTTTTCTGTTATTTTCTCTCTTCCTCCTCACTCTTCCCTCAGCTGGCCATCCTTGTGTGTTTGCAGAGAGGCAGGAAGGTTCACTGCTGGGACTGTTTCTGTCTCCCTTTAAAACTCTTTTATCGGCTGGCTTTCTGATCTTCAAAGCAGCTTGTATCTGATGTGACCCCACTCCCTAGACTCCATGTACTGGGGAGTGAGAGCTGGGAGTATTTTTGTCATTTTGATGACTTGCATGTTTGGACAGCCTTGGACAGCCCAATTGTGCAGTCCTTACTAAATCTGCAGGGATGAGAGCAAGTCAGTGTTTCTAAGCCCCCTTTCACCCCCCAAATCTACACACATTGAAGACTTGACACCAGAGCCCAGAGTTAAGCAAACAGCAAGTTTATAAGTCTTCTTGCTTTTGACCCATCCACTGGGGCAGCAACCCTGATCCTCTGCCCTGTTTTGCCCTTGAGTCTTTGCGTTTGGTGTTCCTCAGACTCTCAACCTTTGTGATTATGCACAGTGCTTGATCCTGGATAAGTTTGAAAGCTACGATGATGAATTTCAACTCACTCAGCGAGCCCTGTCCCTGCTGGAGGAAAACAGGTTCTGGGCTGGAGTGGTATTTCCGGACATGCACCCCTGGACCAGTTCCTTACCACCCCATGTGAAGTACAAGATCCGAATGGACATAGATGTGGTGGAGAAAACCAATAAGATCAAAGACAGGTGATGTTTCAGGAGATCTCAGAAGACCCTGGGTATCCCCAGTGATGTATGAGGCAAGGAAAGGGGGCTCCTGTGGGCTCAGGCCACTCATCTCCTCCTGAGACAGAAGGGTCACTTGGAAAGGCACAGGAAAGCACTTTGGTATCAAAGAACTAAGCTAGACAGTTGACCCTGCTAGTTGGTGGGACCAGGCGAATTCAGCTACATGTGTTTACTTCCTCACCTTAGCACTTGTCCTTGGCTGGCCTTCGAGCAATTTGGAGATGAAAATCTCTAGGTATTGGGTTATCTTCACAGAGATCCTGCAAATGAGGTTTCACCAGAGTCACTGAGAAATTACATTTGTTACAGAGTAAGGGATTGAAACTGGGCTCAGCCTATACATCAGTAAAAATTAAGTTAAAGGAAGTAAGATAATTTGTAAAGCTCAAAGTAGAGTCCTTGAATGAAAGCCATTACAAATCATGCTGAGGTTAATATTCATCACTGAGATTTAAACTTTGACCCAGAAAACAGAATCAGAGAGTGTGGAAAAGTTCAGGAGAGAGTTTCAGGAGAGTGAATGCCAAGTCCCCTCATGCTTATAACGAGTGAGTTGTCCTGTCCATTCCCATCCACATCCCTTGTCCCTGTCTCTGGTTTCTTCTCAGGTACTGGGATTCTGGCCCCAGAGCTGATCCTGTGGAAGACTTCCGATACATCTGGGGAGGGTTTGCCTATCTGCAGGACATGGTTGAACAGGGGATCACGAGGAGTCAGGCCCGGGAGGAGGTTCCGGTTGGAATCTATCTCCAGCAGATGCCTTACCCCTGCTTCGTGGATGACTCGTGAGTCGGAGGTCCCAGGCCCCCTCCAGGACAAGCTAATCAGGTTTCTGGGGTGGGATGAAGGGGAGGTGCTCCCCAGGCTTCAATCTCTTTGGAGAAAAATCTTTTTGGATCCTGGGGCCAGCTCGGGGAGAATAGAGCTCTGATTGAGGAACCTGCCCTGCCCCCTCAGCTGCAGGCAGGGCCAGATGGATAAGTAAAGTGGGAAAAAGGAGTTGGTAGAAAAGGGAAGGTGAAAATTAAAGCAGGGAAAGTGAGGCTGGGGGAGGGAACACAGGCTTTTAAAATTTCCACTATGTAATATGTTTGGTATGTGGAAGAGTTCAGGTCAGAGTGTTTGCCCAGTGATTGCCAAAACAGCAAAGTAGGATTCTGCATCACAAGTAGGTCCGGTTCCTAGGAGCCTTGGAATAATGCAGCTCCTTCCCTAATTAGCATTCCCATGATGTGTGCTTCATGAAAAGGTGGAGGGGTGTTGGATGAGCTTGGACCCCCTTTCCTGTCCACCCCCATCCCCAAGCCTGTACATTTGCTGCCCAGTAGCAAGACATGCTAGTATCCTACTGTTTTCTGAACATGCATTTGGGGGTGGAGCGGTAGAGGGAGGGACAAAGAGGAAGAAGGGGCTGGGAGGGCTCATTTACTGTGGTGGGTGGGGGCAGAAATGTCCCAGGACAGGAGCAGAGATCTGCAATTGGCTTAGGGATTCAACTCCTAGAAAAAAAAAAAACTGGCAAGTTCACCATAGTGTATATGTGGGTCTGTGGGGTTCAGGGAGGAGAGAAATGTGCACAGCCTGAAGAAAAGAAGAGTCAAATTGCCAGCTGGCCAGGTTGTATAAATAAAACCCCGTATGGGTGTAATACCTTAGTCCAATCAGTTCTTCTTGCTCAGCTCTGCAAAAGACTGAAAGAGATAACAGGGACTGTTCCACAGTCAGTTTAGGGTTGGATAATAGGCAGAGACGGGAAATGGAACCAGGAGCAAAAGCCCAGTTCCACTTTTATGATCAGAATAGAAGTGAGTGGCAGGTAGACAGTGAGGAGGCAGGAATTCTGGCCATTCAATGTGGGAGAGCCCTCTGGTGGCAGGTCCCAGAAGGGCGGGCTTTATGAATGTATGATTCTCTTCCTAGGGCCATCTTAGTGAAACTCTCCCACCCTCGAATTGGGCCCTTACTGTGTTACCCAGAAGTTTTCAATAGATAATAACCTCAAGGGCTTTACTATAAAGGTCAAGTGTAAGGAAAACATATGTAAAGTTCCCACTAGAGTAATTCCAGAATACCAAATTTGCCCTGCTTGCTGGAATGAATATCCATGAATGTACTCTGTGAGTATAGGCCGGTGGAATCAGTGACCATTGAATCACTGATTGATTTGTCAGTGGGTCAGTTGCCTTCTAAAAGTGCCACAGTGATTAGTTATTTTGTGCCTCTTCCTGTATAACTGAGGTTTGATCTTCAGGGTAGGTAGTGCTTCACTGGCTGACCCCTTGTGAGCTCAGTTAATGATCTCACCACAACCAGTTCCCTTGGTCCACCTTCTTGGACTTCAACATCAGTTAGCATGTATCTCTTCCAGTCACATCCTGTATTATCAGTCCTTTCCTGGGAGATCTTATAAGAAGCTATGTAACATATATAGTATGATTTAATTTACATGTTTTATGTACAGAGAGAACTCATCTGTACTAACCAAAAAGCTGAGATCTTATAACGAATGCTGTGTAATATACATAGTACAATTTTATTTATACATTTTACTCACAGAGTTTTCATCAGGGCTAACCAAAAGGCTACCAACTTGCTCTAAGGAAAAAAGTAATCCTTTGGGGCTACCCTAGTGGCTCAGACGGTAAAGAATCCACCTGCCAATGCAGGAGACCCAGATTCAATCCCTGGGTCGGGAAGATCCCCTGTAGGAAGAAATGGCAACCCACTCTAATATTCTTGCCTGGAAAACCCCATCAACAGAGGACCCTGGTGGGCTACAGTCCATGGGGTTGCAAAGAATCAGACACAACTGAACAACTAACATACTATTTGGGAGGAGGCAGAGTCCAATATATTAAAAGATTGAATGCCCCGTGGAGACTTTTCTGCCTTTTCCCTCCACCTGTGCTTCATTGTCAATTCATTACTTCATTACTCAAACATTTACTCCACCAGATTCAGGGCAATCTACTGTTCTGCTTCTCTCCTCTTGCTTTAGTTTTATGATCATCCTGAACCGCTGTTTCCCTATCTTCATGGTGCTGGCCTGGATCTACTCTGTCTCCATGACTGTAAAGAGCATTGTCTTGGAGAAGGAGTTGAGACTGAAGGAAACCTTGAAAAATCAGGGTGTCTCCAACAGGGTGATTTGGTGTACCTGGTTCCTGGACAGCTTCTCTATCATGTCGATGAGCATCTGCCTGCTGACAATATTCATCATGGTAAGCCAGATGGAGAAGGTCCAGAAAACCTCGAATAGTTTTGTTCCTCTTACTTCCCTTCCTGTTAATGAACTTGTACCTAGATTAGTCATCTCACCAACAATGATAGCATCACATGTAGCTGTCTTGCCATTTAGGCCAAGGTGGAAGACAGAGAGACAAATTCTTCTCCAAGGAGCCGCTGTATCCGAGCATCTTCCCTGTCCCCACTTCCTGCCTGGGTAGCCACAATCTATTAATAGATAGATTATTTAACCCCATTACATGAACTATCTGGAAAAGCTGCTGTTAGCAGATCCCAGACTCTGCTAACTGGGTGGTTGTATGTGCAAAGGGTTCTATCTTGTCAAATACAGAAGAAATGAATCTAAGGAGTGTTTTCTTGGGATTACTGTCCCAACCACTAGCTGGAGTGGGAATGTTGAGAGCCTTTTCAATATATTAGGAGAGGAGATCTGGACTGTTTATTAATAACCATCATGGTCACTCCATTCATTGCTTGACCAAAGAACGTTCTGATGCCTACAAAATCTTGGATAGAATTTGGAATCCATCCTTTCCAAGTGACAGATATTTAATCAGCGCAGACAGCATGCATAGGTCATTGTCCACAAATTTACAGCTCCCATGCAAGCTAAACTTATATATAAAACTTTATTTCATAATACCCTTTTGTGCTTCATGTTCAACTCCTCTACAATAGATGAACTTTTGTACTTATTAAATGATGGGACAGAAATGTAGGTAGTTTTTTACACTTATTTGTTGGGCTTTAGTATAAGGCTTAGACTTCAGGCTTTGCAAGCTTCTGATAACTTGTGCGTCTTTGGCATCATGCTATTAAGAGCTCCTTGCACTAAGCAATATGTGTGCTGATGCATAGGCTCTGGCTAAGTGTGTCCCTTGTTTTCCTGGACCATACCTGGTGGCTACTTGATCCAAGAATGTTCCATCACATATCTTGGCCGACCAACACATATCCAGTTAAACCAAATCCTGTCCCTTCTCTTTGCAGTAAAATGTACTAAGTCTGAATGGTTTTGGTGTAAGTGTTGCATTGAGAGTCAGTGAACAGTGGCCTTAGCCAAACCCTGGTCTAGAGCCCTATCAAAACCAATGCTGATTTTGAAGTCAGCCTGCTCAGTCTGACCAGACCCAGATGTAGCATTAAGTACTCAAAGGGCCCTGGAGTTCCACGGAGAGGAGGGGAGAAGCTGAGTAACTTGTCTTCCTCTAGGGATCTTTGTTCCTTCCCACCCTTCAGTCTACTCTTTTCCTCACTACTAAGACATTTAGTGTCCTCAGAATCAAAGGAGTCAAAATACATGAGCATCTGACTCATGCAAAATGCATAAACATGCATGACGCCTTGTAATGGCCCTGAGATGTGTTGCTGATAAGTGGCATTGAGAGTTGCCTCCCTGAGAATGGGCATTAGGACTTCAAAGCTTTTAGGATGTGAGGTAAAGAATGTTTATGAAGACTTTCTTGTACAAAGGGGTTTCTCCTTGTGGGAACCAGGACATTGTTCCAGTGATGGCGGAAACAGAGCTTTCCACAACAAAATAGGATTTTCCTTTGAATGACGTTCTCATCTTTCCCCTGTCCTTACTTCCCACCTCAACTATGCAGGAAAGAAGCTGGAAGCGGGGACAATGGAAGGGTTCCATTGTTACTCAAGCTATTAAAACAAAAAAGAAAAGTGGTCATAAGAAAAAGCCAAGGCCAACCACTTTCATCTCTGTCTTAAGCCAATGAGAAATTATATAGCCTAGAAGTTTGTAGGACCTTACTTTGATTTGAGATAAGAAATTGATTTCATTCTTTTGAGATTAACAACCATCTTAAAGGTCTTCCAGCCAAAAGCCATGTGCTCAGTCTGGGACTTGCTTTTATTGAGTTGCATGGCATTAAGGATAAGGAGTGAGATTTCCAGGGTAATGTGGAGAGCTCTTTGATACAAAATGAGGCTTCTGAGTCTTAATCATGATTTTATTTAGATTTCCTCAAAGTTTGCTTTTAGTTAAAAGCATGGCTCTTTTCCACATCCTTTGCCATTTGTTTTATTCCATTATTCAATCTGTTCTGTCAGTGCCCAGCAGGCACGACAGCATGAAGGAAGAAGAAATGGTAGCAGCAGGAGGTAAGTGGCACATTTTCTTTATATTCAAATCTTACATGCCCATTACAGATATTGCTCTAGAGGAGAAAATGGCAACCCACTCTGTTATTCTTGCCTTGAAAATTCCATGAAAAAAAAAAAAAGAAAGAAAATTCCATTGACAGAGGAGCTGGTGGACCATGGGGTCACAAGGAGTTGGACACGACTGAGCACACACATCAGTTTCAGTTCAGTTCAGTCGCTCAGTTGTGTCTGACTCTTTGCAACCCCGTGAACCACAGCATGCCAAGCCTCCCTGTCCATCACCAACTCCTGGAGTTTACCAGACTCATGTCCATTGAGTCAGTGATGCCATCCAGCCATCTCATCCTCTGTCGTCCCGTTCTCCTCCTGCCTTCGATCAGGGTCTTTTCAAATGAGTCAGCTCTTCACATCAGGTGGCCAAAGTACTGGAGTTTCAGCTTCAACATCAGTCCTTCCAATGAACACCCAGGTCTGATCTCATTTAGGATGGACTGGTTGTATCTCCTTGCAGTTCAAGGGACTCTCAAGAGTCTTCTCCAACACCACAGTTCAAAAGCATCAATTCTTCTGCACTCAGTTTTCTTTACAGTCCAGCTCTCACATCCAAACATGACTACTGGAAAAACCATAGCCTTGACTAGACGGAACTTTGTTGACAAAATAATGTCTCTGCTTTTTAATATGCTGTCTAGGTTGGTCATAACTTTCCTTCCAAGGAGTAAGTGTCTTTTAATTTCATGGCCACAATCACCATCTGCAGTGATTTTGGAGCCCCCCAAAATAAGATCAGCCACTGTTTCCACTGATTCCCCATCTATTTGCCATGAAGTGATGGGACCGGATGCCATGATCTTAGTTTTCTGAATGTTGAGCTTAAGCCAACTTTTTCACTCTCCACTTTCACTTCATCAAGAGGCTCTTTAGTTCTTGTTCACTTTCTGCCATAAAGGTGGTGTCATCTGCATATCTGAGGTTATTGATATTTCTCCCAGCAATCTTGATTCTAGCTTGTGCTTCTTCCAGCCCAGTGTTTCTCATGATGTCTTCTGCATAGAAGTTAAATAAGCAGGGTGACAACATACAGCCTTGATGTGTTCCTTTTCCTATTTGGAACCAGTCAGTTGTTCCACGTCCAGTTCTAACTGTTGCTTTCTGACCCGCATACAGGTTTTTCAAAGGCAGGTCAGGTGGTCTGGTATTCCCATCTCTTTCAGAATTTTCCACAGTTTATTGTGATCCACACAGTCAAAGGCTTTGGCATAGTCAATAAAGCAGAAATAGATGTTTTTCTGGAACTCTCTTGCTTTTTCCATGATCCAGCAAATGTTGGCAATTTGATCTCTGGTTCCTCTGCATTTTCTAAAACCAGCTTGAACCTCTGGAAGTTCACAGTTTACGTATTGCTGAAGCCTGGTTTGGAGAATTTTGAGCATTACTTTTCTAGCATGTGAGATGAGTGCAATTGTGTGGTAGTTTGAGCATTCTTTGGCATTGCCTTTCTTTGGGATTGGAATGAAAACTGACCTTTTCCAGTCCTGTGGCCACTGCTAAGTTTTCCTAATTTGCTGATATATTGAGTGCAGCACTTTCACAGCATCATCATTTAGGATTTGAAATAGTTCAACTGGAATTCCATTACCTCCACTAGCTTTGTTTGTAGTGATGTTTCCTAAGGTCCACTTGACTTCACAGTCCAGGATGTCTGGCTCTAGGTCAGTGATCACACCATCGTAATTATCTGTGTCATGAAGATCTTTTTTGTATAGTTCTTCTGTGTATTCTTGCCACCTCTTCTTAATATCTTCTGTTTCTGTTAGTTCCATACCATTTCTGTCCTTTATCGAGCCCATCTTTGCATGAAATGTTCCCTGGGTATCTCTAATTTTCTTGAAGAGATCTCTAGTCTTTCCTATTCTATTGTTTTCCTCTATTTCTTTGCATTGATCGCTGAGGAAGGCTTTCTTATCTCTTCTTGCTATTCTTTGGAACTCTGCCATTCAGATGCTTATATCTTTCCTTTTCTCCTTTGCTTTTCACTTCTCTTCTTTTCACAGCTATTTGTAAGGCATCCTCAGACAGCCATTTTGCTTTTTTGTATTTCTTTTCCATGGGGATGGTCTTGATCCCTGTCTCTTGTACAATGTCACGAACCTCCATCCATAGTTCATCAGGCACTCTGTCTATCTAGTCCCTTAAATCTATTTCTCACTTTCACTGTATAATCATAAGAGATTTGATTTAGGTCATACCTGAATGGTCTAGTGGTTTTCCCCACTTTCTTCAATTTCAGTCTGAATTTGGCAATAAGGAGTTCATGATCTGAGCCACAGTCAGCTCCCGGTCTTGTTTTTGCTCAACTGTATAGAGCTTCTCCATCTTTGGCTGCAAAGAATATAATCAATCTGATTTTGGTATTGACCGTCTGGTGATGTCCCTGTGTCGAGTCTTCTCTTGTGTTGTTGGAAGAGGGTGTTTGCTATGACCAGTGCGTTCGCTTGGCAAAACTCTATTAGCCTTTGCTTGCTTCATTCTGTACTCCAAGGCCAAATTTGCCTGTTACCCCAGGTATTTCTTGACTTTCTACTTTTGCATTCCAGTCCCCTATAATGAAAAGGACATCTTTTTTGGGTGTTAGTTCTAGAAGGTCTTGTTCTTCATAGAACTGTTCTACTTCAGCTTCTTCAGTGTTACTGGTCGGGGGACTTGGATTACCGTGATATTGAATGATTTGCCTTGGAAACAAACAGAGATTATTCTGTCATTTTTGAGATTGCATCCAAGTACTGCATTTCAGACTCTTTTGTTGACTATGATGGCTACTCCATTTCTTCTAAGGGATTCCTGCCCACAGTAGAAGATATAATGGTCATCTGAGTTAAATTCACCCATTCCAGTCCATTTTAGTTTGCTGATTCCTAGAATGTCAACATTCACTCTTGCCATTTCCTGTTTGACCACTTCCAATTTGCCTTGATTCATGGACCTAACATTCCAGGTTCCTATGCAGTATTGCTCTTCAGAGCATCGGACTTTGCTTCTATCATCAGTCCCATCCACAACCGGGTGTTGTTTTTGCTTTGGCTCCATCCCTTCATTCTTTCTGGAGTTATTTCTCCACTGATCTCCAGTAGCACCTACTGACCTGGGGAGTTCATCTTTCAGTGTCCTTTCTTTTTGCCTTTTCATACTGTTCATGGGGTTCTCAAGGCAAGAATACTGAAGTGGTTTGCCATTTCCTTCTCCAGTGGACCACATTCTGTCAGTACACACATACACACTCACATACACACACACACACACAGATTGCTAATTGGTTTCTCCTCTCTACTTAGAGAAACCCAGTGCTTTAGGGTACCACCACCAAATAATCAGAACCAATTCAAGAGGTAAAGCAATTTGTACCTTTATGTTCCCAAGAAAAGAACAGGATGATCTATACATATTTGGAGTTATGTGCAAAGTGTAAAAATCCTCATAGGAGGCCTATCGCAAAAGAGAAACAAGTAGACTTGATCAATTTTAACATCTCAATTTATCTGCTAATGTAATTGGATAGTAGCTCACTCATTAAAAATAGCTAGTTTGGTTCTATTTTCTACATAGCCAGTGACTGACCCATTAGTTCACATGAAAGGTACTGAATATTGTCCACAGATTCTGTGAAATGTATTTCTATAATATCATGTGCTGCAAGGATTAATCCACTTTCAAGTGATGTGGATTAACTACAGACATTTTCACCAATGTGAGAGGCAAATCTCAGAATATAAGTATAAATGATTAAGTCAACAGACCAGGTGGTGGTGATTTAGTCTCTAAGTCATGTCCAACTCTTGCGACCCCATGGACTATAGCCTGCCAGGTTCCTCTGTCCACGGGATTTTTCAGGAAAGGATACTGGAGTGGATTGCCATTTCCCAGAACCAAAGCAAAATGTTAAAGCTTGTTGGGTGGTCTCCCACCTCCCTCTTTTGTTCCTCATAAATTCAGTATATCACAGGAACTATTGATGCTCCAAGACCCCCTTTGCAGATCTTCCTCCCTGCTCGAGGCTCCTTCCTCCACACTTTCCTCTTCCCAAGGATTTCATTACTGAACCATAACAATTACTCAGTACTGTTGGGTAGCTCAATATGTTACCCTCCTAGGAGAAAATGACATAATTAGAATTAAAGGACCTCAACATATTGAGTTGGAGAAGGCAATGGCACCCCACTCCAGCACTCTTGCCTGGAAAATCCCATGGATGGAGGAGCCTGGTAGGGTGCAGTCCATGGGGTCGCTAAGAGTCGGGCACGACTGAGCAACTTCACTTTCACTTTTCACTTTCATGCATTGGAGAAGGAAATGGCAACCCACTCCAGTGTTCTTGCTTGGAGAATCCCAGGGACGGGGGAGCCTGGTGGGCTGCCGTCTATGGGGTCGCACAGAGTCGGACACGACTGAAGTGACTTAGCAGCAGCAGCAGCAACATGTTGAGTATTAAGTGTGGAAAATTAGACACTAACAGGGCTTCCCTGGTAGCTCAGACGGTAAAGAATCTGCCTGAGATGCAGAAAACTGGGGTTCGATCCCTGGATCGGGAAGATCCCCTGGAGAAGGGAATGGCTACCCACTCCATTATTTCTTGTCTGGAGAATTCCATGGACAGAGGGGTGTGGTGGGCTACAGTCCATGGTATCACAAAGAGTCAGATACAACTGAGCGGCTAACACACACTGGGCTCATGGGAAAGATCCCTTTGGGGCGGAGGGCTTCTGAACACATAGAGATCACTTCCTAAAGGGGTGGGGCTCCTGGATGTGGATAGAAATTACTGACTCAAGTGGCCACTTTGGTTTCAGCATGGAAGGATCCTGCATTACAGCAATCCGTTCGTCCTCTTCCTGTTCCTGTTGGCTTTCTCCATTGCTACAATCATGCAGTGCTTCCTGCTCAGCACCTTCTTCTCCAGGGCCAGTCTGGCAGCAGCCTGCAGTGGTGTCATCTACTTCACCCTCTACCTGCCACACATTCTCTGCTTCGCTTGGCAGGACCGAATTACAGCCGACATGAAGATGGCTGTGGTAAGGGACCCTGGGCTTACACCTAGAATACGATGCATTCCACTTGCAGGGTATGTAGCAGTCTGAGAGGACTGGCTCGCCCTTTAGGGGGTCCACTTTGCCTTTGGCAGAAATGGACATAAGGTTTAAAGGCACAGGTACAAAAGTGGGAGTAGTCTTCATCTTGAGCAACCTAACAGTTCCTCTTCACCACATCTGCTTGATAAGTCTGCCCTGGGAAGTAATCGAAAATCAGTTCAGCTCATGGGTCCCTTTGTGTATCCATAAGAGGAGAACAATGGGGCCCATTTCACTCAGTTCTTTTTTTTTCCCTAACATCTGAGAAAATTCATAAGGGAGGGAGCTTCTCCTTTACTAATCTGCCCAGAAAGATGTTTCCATAAATTAAAAGTTTTTGTTTATCTGTAAAAGAATTTGAATCAGAGTAGCTCTAATGTGTCTTTGTCATGTTCTACCAGGGCACTCAGACAGGGGTGCACAAACGAGCCAGTTGGGCCCTCTTCCCAGGAGAGGTCTTCAGAAATTGACTCTGGATTGCCTGAAAGACCTCTTCACAATGCCCAAACAACATGGTTTTATTTTTTTTTTCTCTAATTGTTTTCAAATAATCTATGTCCACTCTGTCATTAAACAGACTAAATAGCTTCTAAGCCCTGTAGGATGCAAATTTCTTTGTCCTCCAAAATCTCCCTGTGCACGGTTCTTTGTACAATGCAGTTGAGAAAGGACTGTCACCTGCATCTCACTGGGGAAAATTTAAGTTGAACTTGTTCTCAAGACTCAAGCGTATTTGGCTCAAGTGCTGCCAGGGCATCTGCCTTTTATTTCTCATGTTAAATAAGAATTAATTACTGTTGTTTATGGCACCTAATTTTCTAATGTTATCACAATGGGCAAGAAATTCTTATGACTCTGGCTGTTGGCAGAGCTGGGCTATCTTGGTATCTAGACAGTTGGCACTTAGAAGCCACAACTAGTTCTTTGCATGTGTGGATCTACCAGGAAGCTATAGTTCTGGCTGCTCTGTGGACCAGGGCTGGGCTGAGATTTTTTTTAATGGTTTTTGTGAAGATATAGCTAGGGAATCCCTTCCTTCTGCAGAGAGATGCTCTGAACCCCATCCTATGTCCTGCAAACTAGAGGTAGGCCTCCCAGCAGAGCAAGTGGGAATAGCTCATCCCTCTGTATGTGTGTATGTGCTTTCTGCCATGCCAGGGAGCAACTGTGGGGATATGGCTGGGGGACTTCCTCTTTAGACTTTCTGCATACCACTTACTCAGTTACTTGTGCTCTTCAAGGAGATTCTAAGAAAAAGATTTTCCCTAGTCTGGAAATGAGAAAAGGTGATAGTCATTATAAGCTGAGGATTTTTGGCTTAACATTGCTCAGGAGGTCATGAGACAATATCCTGTCTAGCCTTCTAGTCTGCTCTAAAACACTGATGAGTTTATGGACAGTTCTATTGGGATTCTCACAAAGCAGTTCCAGTTAGCTTCTTTGTTGTACCAAAACCTGTGAGATTTTGTAGAAGAGGCAGGTAGAGGCAGGGAGAGGTAGGAAGACAAGCTTGAGGACCTTTGGTCCCTCGCTGTGCTGTGCTGTGCTGTCTCCCCTAGTGTACCACTGTGATCCACTGGACAGGTGAAAGGTGCCAAGTAGGTATTGGGCAGGGGTCCCTGAGGCCTGAGAAGTATTCCCAGAACTCTCTTCCGGTGGGAAGACTGCCTCAACCCCTCCCTGGGGTGGTCTTAGACCGGAATACATTGTAGACCCTCCATCGGCCTTCCTCCATACCTTGTGGGTTCTGTTGGGTTGGGTTAAAGATCCTCTGCTCATCTTTTATGCCTTCTTTGCCCCACTGCAGAGCCTGCTGTCTCCTGTGGCATTTGGGTTTGGCACTGAGTACCTGGCCCGTTTTGAAGAGCAAGGTGTGGGGCTGCAGTGGAGCAATATTGGGAACAGTCCCATGGAAGGGGATGAATTCAGTTTTCTGATGTCCATGAAGATGATGCTCCTTGATGCTGCTCTGTATGGCTTGCTTGCCTGGTATCTTGACCAGGTGTTCCCAGGTAAGGGTCCTCCTCCATAGGGTAAAGGTAATTATGTTCTTTAGTTCCTCTGCCTTTTCACTCTAGTTTAAATCTTAATCAAATATCCCATGCTTTTGGATTGGAAGAATTAATATTGTTCAAATAGCCATACTTCCCAAAACAATCTACAGATTTAATGTGATCCCTATTGAATTACTCCAGTATTCTGGCCTGGAGAATTCCATGGACTGAATAGTCCATGGGGTCGCAAATAGTCACACATGACTGAGTGACTTTCACTTACTCACTCACTATCAAATTACTCAAGATATTTTTCACAGAACTAGGACAAATAATCCTAAAATTTATATGGAACCATGAAAGACCCAAAATTGCCAAAGTAATCCTGAGGGAAAAGAACAAAGCTGGAAGCATAACCTCCCAGACTTCAGACAATACTACAAAACTATAGGAATCAAAACAGCATGGTATTGGAGCAAAAACAGACAAATGGATCAATGAAACAGAATAGAGAGCCCATAAGTAAATCCACACAACTACACCCAATTAATCTTTGATAAAGGAGGTAAGGATATACAATAGAGAAAATACAGTCTCTTTAGCAAGTCCATTCTGAAGGAGATCAGCCCTGGAATTTCTTTGGAAGGAATGATGCTAAAGCAGAATCTCCAGTACTTTGGCCACTTCATGCAAAGTTGACTCATTGGAAAAGACTCTGATGCTGGGAGGGACTGAGGGCAGGAAGAGAAGGGGACAACAGAGGATGAGGTGGCTGGATGGCATCACTGACTCGATGGACGTGAGTTTGAGTGAACTCCGGGAGTTGGTGATGGACAGGGAGGCCTGGCATGCTGTGATTCATGGGGTCACAAAGAGTCGGACACGACTGAGCGACTGAACAGATTGACTAGCAAGTGGTGTTGGGAAAGCTGGACAGCTACATGTAAATCAATGAAATTAGAACACACCCTCACACTGTACACAAAAATAAACTCAAAATGGTTTAAAGACTTAAAATATAAGACGTGATACCATAAAATCCTAGAAAGGGATATAGGCAAAACACTCTTGAACATAAATTATAGGAATGTTTTCCCAGGTCAGTCTCCCAAGGCAAAAGAAATAAAAGCAAGAATAAACAAATGGAACATAATCAAACTTCTTGGATTTTGCATAGCAAAAAAGGCATAAAGCAAAAAGACAGTCTATGGACTGGAAGAAAATGATTGCAAATGATGCATTAGACAAGGGATTAATTTCCAAAACATACGAACAGCTTACACAACTAAACGGCAAAAACAAACAAACAAATCTAAAAATGGGCAGAAGACATTTATTCAAAGAAGAATAGATATTTATTCAAAGAAGACATACAGATGATCAATGAGCTCATGAAAAGATGCTCAACACTGCTAATTATTAAAGAAATGCAAATCAAAAATATAGTGAGGTACTAGTCAGAATTCAAAAGCCGAGACATTACTTTGCCAACAAAGGTCTGTCTAGTCAAGGCTATGGTTTTTCCAGTGGTCATGTATGGATGTGAAAGTTGGACTGTGAAGAAAGCTGAGCGCCAAAGAATTGATGCTTTTGAACTGTGGCGTTGGAGAAGACTCTTGAGAGTCCCTTGGACTGCAAGAAGACCCAACCAGTCCATTCTAAAGGAGATCAGTCCTGGGTGTTCTTTGGAAGGACTGATGCTAAAGCTGAAACTCCAATACTTTGGCCACCTGATGCGAACAGTTGACTCATTGGAAAAGACTCTGATGCTGGGAGGGATTGGGGGCAGGAGGAGAAGGGGACGACAGAGGATGAGATGGCTGGATGGCATCACTGACTCGATGGACATGGGTTTGGGTGAACTCCGGGAGTTGGTGATGGACAGGGAGACCTGGCGTGCTGCGATTCATGGGGTTGCAAAGAGTCGGACACGACTGAGTAACTGAACTGAATTGAGTCAGAATGGCCATTATTAATAAGTCTACAAATAACAAATGCTGGAGAGGGTGTGGAGAAAAGGGAACCCTCCTATACTATGGGTGGAAATGTAAATTGATACAGCCACTATGGAAGGTAGTCTGGAGGTTCCTTAAAAAACTAAAAATAGAGCTGCCATATAATTCATCAATCCCATTCCTGGGCATATAGCCAGAGAAAACTGTAATTTGAAAAGATACATGCACCCGAATAGTCAAAGCAGAAGTATTTATAATAGCCAAGGAATAGAAGCAAACTATATGTCCATTGACAGAGGAATGGATAAAGAATATATATACAATGGAATACTACTCAGCCATAAAAAGAATGAAATAATGCCATTTGCAGTGATGTGGGTGGACCTAGATATTGTCAAACTGAGTGAAGTAAGTCAGATACAGAAAGACAAATATCACATGATATCACTTGTATGTGGAATGTAAAAACATGGTGCAAATGTTTTGTTATTTACAAAAGAGAAATAGACTCACAGACATAGAAACTTATAGGGACTTTCCTGATGATCCAGGAACTAAGAATTTGCACTCCCAGTGCAGGGGGCCTGGGTTCAATCCCTGGTCCAGGAACCAGATCCCACACTCCACAACTAAAAAACTGGATCCTGCATCCCACGTGTTACAGTGAAGACTGAATATCCTGCATGCCACAACTAAGACCTAGAGCAGCAAAATAAATAAATAAAAATAAGTAAATATTTTTAAAAAGAAGAAAAAAAGAAAATGAACCTATACTTACTAAAGGTGATAGCAGAGTTGGGGGATAAATCAGGAGTTTGTGATTAACATGTACACAATACTATATATAATGTAGATAAACAACAGAGACCTGCTGTACAGGGAATTATATTCAATATCTTATAACAACCTATAATGGGAAAGAAATATAGGAAAGAAATTAAAAAAGGAGTATAAATATAGGTATGGTGTACAGCAAAGTGATTCTACCAAAACCAACACAACATTTTGTATCAACTATACTTCAATTTTTTTCAAAATCTTATTCTTTCTGAAGTCTTTCAGCTTGAACTCTCAGAACCCATATTTAAATCTTAAATCCAGGAACCAAAAATCCATCAGTGAATGCTTGACTCACCTTTAGAAACAGATTCCGAATATGATCTCTTGTCACCACCTCTACACAACCTTCTCAGTCCAAGCCTCCTCCTTCCATCATCATCTCTTACCAGTCTGTTTTCCACACTGTGTTCAGGGAGATCCTTTCAGAATCTAGGTCGGGTGGTGTCAATCCTCTGTTCAAATTCTTCAGAAGATGTCAGGGTAAGAAGATGCTGAATTCACCTTCCCTCATAGAGAACCGAGTCTTCAGCTTCATATGCCACCATTTCCTCTTTTAAAAAAACCTAAAGTCTGGCTGAGTGATAACTACACATCAGGCAAAGCAGGTAGGGGAGTTTAAGACACAGTTTCACCATAATCCCCACCCTTGGCACAGTGATCCATAACCAGGAGGGATCTCAGAACCCAACACCCATTTGCTAATTGTATTCATCATAATATTGGAAGTCCTAGCCACAGCAATCAGACAAGAAAAAGAAATTAAAGACATCCAAATCAGAAAAGAGGTACATTTATACATAGTAACATTTGTAGATGACATTATTTTATGTATAGAAAACTCTAAGTTAAAGTGAAGCCTCTCAGTCGTGTCCAACTCTTTGTGACCCGTGGACTGTAGCCCACCAAGCTCCTCCATCCATGGGATTCTCCAGGCAAGAACACTGGAGTGGGTTGCCATTTCCTTCTCCAGAGAAGTTTTTAGAAAACTCTAAAGTTTATAAAACTCTAAAGACTCCATCAAAAAAAAAAAAACTGATAGAACTAATTTTAAAATTTAGTAAAATTGCAGGATACAAATTACATACACAAAAATCTCTGAGCACCGAAGAACTGATGCTTTTGAACTGTGGTGTTGGAAAAGACTCTCAAGAGTCCCTTGGACTGCAAGGAGATCAAACCAGTCCATCCTAAAGGAAATCAGTCCTGAATATTCATTAGAAGGGCTGATGCTTAAGCTGAAGCTTCAATACTTTGGCCACCTGATGCAAAGAACTGATTCATTCATTGGAAAAGACCATGATGCTGGTAAAGACTGGAGGCAGGAGGAGAAGGGGACGACAGAGGATGAGATGGTTGTATGGTACCACTGACTCAATGGACATGAGTTTGAGCAAGCTCTGGGAGTTGGTGATGGACAGGGAAGCCTGGTGTGCTGCAGTCCATGGGGTCAGAAAGAGCTGGACATGACTGAGCAACTGAACTGAACTGATGAATAACAAGGGCACTTCTATCATTCAGGAAACTCCAGAGGTTTTAAGAGCTCTGTACCAGGAACTGTGGACAAAGATCAATTATTATTTTGTATTCTACACACACCTCAATATATCTCTTTTGGGGGAAGAGAGAGTCAAGGGATATAATTCAACCTTATAACAGTGAATTCAAAGAAATATACTTGACTTTCTCAGCCTCCATTTTTTCCATCTCACTGGGCCATTAGAGAGAGGTATAATAAGTGAAAATTAATTAGATTGAAAATATAATTTGTGCATATTTCAAGAGCTTTCTTTTAGCCAAGATAAAGCTTTAATATGATCAACCACTATGTACTAAGCAGCACTAATGTATTAGACTCAGTAGCACAGGTACTCAGGGAAGAAAAAGTGAAAAAAACTGACCCAAGCCTGTCCTTCAGGGATTACAGTCTAGCATTGGCCATAAGGCACAGGGTAACTATTAAATAAGCAAAGATAATATTCTCACAAAATCAACATTTATAGGCAGCAAGCTAGGAGAACTGGACTAGAAACTTGGTAGTTGATTCTTTGAAACTCAAGTGGATCCAGTAGGATGGTATGGTTAAGATTAGTGGTGTTGGGCTTCCTTGGTGGCTCAATGATGAAGAATCCACCTGCCAATGTAGGAGACGTGGGTTTGATCCCTAGTCCAGGAAGATCCCACATACCATACAGCAACTAAACCCATGTGCCAAAACTATTGAGCCTTTGCTCTAGAGCCTGGGAACTGAAATTACTGAGCCCACACACTGCAACTACTGAAGGCTGTGTGCTCTGGAGCCTGTGTTTTGCAACAAGAGAAGCCACCGCAATGAGAAGCCCATGCACCACACTAGAGGGTAACCCCCACTCACTGCAACTAGAGAAAAGCCCCTGCAGCAGTAAAGAACCAGCACAGCCAAAAATAATTAATTAATTTTTTAAAAAAAGATCAGTGGTATTAGAACCAGACTACCAATGTTGGAATTCTTACACCTCTATTAAATTAGCTGTGACATTGGGCAGAAGCTTCAAATTCAGTGTGCCATAATTTCTTTATCCACAAGAATAGTAATACTACCTATCCCTTTGTGTTATTTTGGGGATTAAATTATTTAGCACATTGAAGGGGCTCACAGTTATGTTTGACACAGAAAGAACATTCAACAAATGTTAGTGGTTATCATCACTATTATTATCTGGTAACTGTTGAAAAGAGCATGCTTAAATTCTTTAATTAAATGGTTTCTTGGAAAACTACTGTTAGTTAAGATCATCAGTCTTGGTGTTGCTGATTTCACCCCCGAAACATGACCTTTTGAATTGAAGCATATTAGAAGTAGTCTTAGAGGAACCATATGGATAGCTATGTAATGCTTATGAACTATAAATATATATAGTTACAACCTGAGGTTCAGGTAGATAAATTCTAGATCTTATAGAACTATGGTAAGATTGAACTACTGAGACTTTTTCCCTTTATTTGCCTATCTATCTTTAGGGGACTATGGAACCCCACTTCCTTGGTACTTCCTTCTACAAGAGTCTTACTGGCTAGGTGGTGAAGGTGAGTTGTTTAAATTTTTTTTTAATTAAGAAAGAAAAACAAATGTTTGAAATTAACTCCTTTGTCTTTATATTGGATATGTGTGCATTGTAGAGGTGGTTCTTACATGAAGTGTGAGATTCCTGATTAGTTAGCTGTCTGCTAGGGGCTCTGTTCCTTAGTGCATCATCACGGCCTCTGGGAGCCCCTGTTTTGTGAGTGACTGGACCAGGGTGATGGCTGAGCATTGATAAGCCCTTGCATCCTGGTTGTGCCCAGTGGATTAAAGTGCACGCTTAAAAGAAAGCCAGACCACTTGAGGGTGCAAACGAGGTTTGCAACTTCTCAATTTAAAGCAAACAGATCTATAGAATCTGGAAAAGAGAGTTGTGGTATATATACAAAGTGTATATATTACTCAGCTATTAAAAAGAACACATTTGAGTCATTTCTAATGAGGTGGATGAAACAGGAGCCTATATACAGAGTGAAGTAAGTCAGAAAGAAAAACACCAATACAGTATATTAACACATATATATGGAATTTAGAAAGATGATAATGATGACCTTATGTACAAGACAGCAAAAGAGACATAAAGAACAGACTTTTGGACTCTGTGGGAGAAGGCAAGGGGGGGGGGAATTATTTGAGAGAATAGCAGTGAAACATGTATATTACCATATGTCAAATAGATGACCAGTTCAAGTTCAATGCATGAAACAGGGCACTCAAAGCCGGTACACTGGGACAACCCAGAGGGATGAGATGGGGAGGGAGGTGGGAGGGGGGTTCAGGACCAGGGGACAATGTGCACCCGTGGCTGATTCAGATCGATGTGTGGCAAAAAACCGCCACAATATTGTAAAGTAATTAACCTCCAATTAAAATAATTAATTAAATAATAAAGCAGACAGATCTAGAGAATCACAGAGAAATCCATCTTCTGCTGTGTCTCTTCGTGTGGTTTTTTAGTCCTCTCCACTTTTTCAAATATAAATACATTTATTTTCCCAAAGCAATAAGTTTATTTTCCTGGCATCCAGAGGCTGGGGCAGACTCCCAGATTCCCTTAGCGCTGGTCTTTCTTGTGACTGGAAAAGAGGGTTAAAAGGACATTTGCCCAGAATGCATCATAAGTAAAATTTACCTTTTTTCCTGAACAGGACAGAAGCCAAGGGAGAGTTCTAGAAGTGGGGGGTGGAGAGGGGAGCTGTGTACTATAGACTCCTGTGAGGGATGAGGAGATAGAGAAATTCCAGAGCTGAGAGCTGGAGGCGCCCCTGGAGCTAGGAGTCTCTGGAAGCAAAGGAGATGCTTTCCAATCTGCTTGTTCCTTACCTACTTGCCCTTTACTTTGTATTATTGGGCCTGGGCCAGGATTTAGCCTTTAAGCACTAAGATAAATGTTTGTTTTCTCTAGGGGATTAGTCTAGGACCTTTAAAAGGTTTGCAGTGGGGGTTGCCTTTTTTTTTAATGATTCAAACAACATTTCAACAGCTCAGTGTTTTGTGGGGTTTTTTCCCCATTATGTTGCCTTGTCTGTCTTTCTTGTCTATCTAGTAAACTTTTAAACTTCTACTATAATAAACTTATAACCTATCATAAATGGGAATTTTCAACACAGAAGTCTGTTCCATATGTTTCTAATTTCAGTGAGTATCACGACTTTGTGGGCTTGTTTTTCCCTCTATAATCTCAACAGATATGCTGCCTCTAAAAAGAAAAATTTTAAGACAAATGTGCTCCTTCAAAAATGAGTCACATGTATTTTTGCCAACAGAAGCTAAATATTTTTCACCTGTCTCACAAGCTAGACTGAAATAGATTCCTAAATTTCTCTAAAATTAGAAAAGAGCTGAGTTTTTCCACCTAATCTGCTCCTTTCATAGATGAAGACATGGAGCCCAAGAGACATCTAATGTCTAACCCAGTTCCTGTTGGCCATTTTGGACTAAATCTGGAATTGGGACATGTATTTCCTGGCAAGGAACTCACTCCAGTGACTAGGAGAATATTTCCTCCTGCTATTTTATTATTATACATTTAATGCAGTATGATGGCTAGTAAAGTGATCAAAGGGATTGTGGGCAATAGATTTAAAAGTCCTTCAGGAAACAGCAGTGCCAGCGGGGGCCGGTCCCTGAGCAGGGCCCAGTACGCATCACCCACCACACAGCCTGCGGTCTACAGACAGCAGTGTGGGCGGAGAGGCCTCGGCCGACTGCAGCATTAGGACACCAGCCTGCTCGCGGATGTGCACCTGTAGCCAGGGCCTTTAGATGCTTGGCGACGACGGTTTCCTCCCGCCTCTGCTTTCTTCTCTAGCTGGCTTGTGTTTCTGCTTCTCTTCCCCTTTCAGGGTGTTGTGATGTCCTTTTTTTTCAGGAAATGAATTTATTTTTTGTGTTGGAGAATAGTTGCTCTACAGTGTTGTGTTAGTTTCTAAGTGCAGCAAAGCAAGTCAGCCACATGTGTGTATATGTATCCCCTCTTCCTTGGATTTCCTTCCCGTTTAGATTACCACAGAGCACTGAGTAGAGTTCCCTGTGCTGTATAATGTGTTCTCATTAGTTATCTATTTTGTCCTTTGAAACCAAAGGTGAAGTTTACAAAAAGCGCCTCTGTGAGGGCTAGGGGTATGGGTGTTGTGAGTGTCAGGGTGTGTGTGAGTGTGAGAACATGTGCGTGAGTGTTTACACCACAATTTGTGTAAGCCTGTCCAGTAGCCAGGCTCACCTCTGGTGTTAATCCCCAAATACTTGAATGCCCATGAAAGTATTGACAGATTTCTCAGGTAAACAATGTCTCAGTCTGCCTGCCCATCATATCAGCTTGAATGGACTTTTACTGGAGATTCACCATGACTTTGACGTGTTTTGGATTGGAGTGAAAAGTACCATTAGTGAGCTGAAAAAAAAATTAACCCATTTAAAAGTCAATCCTGGTTTTAATTTTTTTTTAAATCACAATTTCTGGCACTGTGGGCTCCACCTGAGGATAAGTGAAACTTCTAGTACAAAATTCCCTCTGTGCTCACCAACAGCTGCCAAATCAGACCTCTGGGAAGCACCCCCTCTCCCCAGACCCTGTGGGAACTTCACAGCCCCACAGGTCAGAGGCTGGCAGGGCCCTCCTCGGGGCTGGTCCTGGCAATGTCGACCTGGCCTTCTGAGGGAACTGTGCTTTCCAGCTATTTTCCAGCTATGGTAGGAAACTCTGCTCCCCTCTTCTTCTCTTGTTTCCTGTCTTTCCTGATTCTCAGCCTTCACCAGGAGAGTAACAGTGGCTTTTGGTTTGTGCAGGCTGTTCAACCAGAGAAGAAAGAGCCTTGGAAAAGACAGAACCAATAACAGAGGAAATGGAGGACCCAGAATACCCAGAAGGAATAAATGGTAAAAAACAAAAAACCCTCAATAAAGAATGCAGAACAGAGGCAAGAGAAGATTTAGAATACTGCAAAGGGCTAGAGCAGAACACCTCCTGAGTGGGGTGAAATGGAACCCAGGAAGCTGACTCTCTTGACAGGGGTTAAACCTGATACCTTCTCTAGGGTCCAGCTGCCCATGTGTGGAAGGAATGGTCCAGCCAGACATTAACACATATTTCCTGGAGAAAGCAAATCCCAAGTATATGGTGTGTTTGTGCCCTTGTTAGGCAAACCCCCAGTGAATTGCACAAATGTGCTGACTTCCGAGGATTTAGCAAGAACAATAACTTGGGTCACTGGGACTTCAAGCGGATATGAGCTATAAGGAAAGACAAAAATAAATGCTCCTGTGCACAGGGGGAGCGTGTCTAGAGGAGCTGACTACATTTCATTTGTGATTTACAAATCTAGAGGTCCATTCATTCAAGCCATCAAAGGCCTTTCCTGACCATGGAAGTTACTTAGTAATTCCTCAACTCATAGACCAAGTTTGCAAGTGTTCTCTTGGCCTTTACCTCCCTTACCTTCCCTCTTGAACCAGTTCTGTCCCGGTTCCCCCACCCCCACCCCACCCCCACCATGTTCTTCTTTCCTCAAGCATATGGATTTCTCTAGAATTCCTCTATGGATTCTGAAATGCTCCGCTATTGTCACCCTGGGTGCAGAGAGGCAGCATGACCTCTGGACTTCACCTGTTGTTGCAGGAGAAGGTCCAGCCTCCGTGTGTCTGACGCACCCCAGGTGCCATTTCACAAAGCTGAGGTTGGAGACCTGTGATTCCTGCAGTTTCCAGTCAGCAGAACCTTTGGGAAGACCCTCCTCCCAGAGTGGAATTCCAAGACCAAAATCAGAGGGTGGGGGTCCAGTCCCACCTCAACTGTCAGCAAGGCCAGAGGAAGCACAGAAGCAGCACTGGGATTTCCCCCTCCCCCCTTTCTTTGGCAGGGGAGTAAGTGCTCAGAATTACAATATTAAGGTGACAAATTAAGTAACACATATAAATGAAAAGTGTTAGTCACTCAGTCATGTCTGACTCTTTGTGACCCCATGGACTATAGCCCATCAGCTCCTCTGCCCATGGAATTTTCCAGGCAAGAATACTGGAATGGGTAGCCATTCCCTTCTCCAGGGGATGTTCCCAACCCAAGGATGCAACCCAGGTCTCCTGCACTGCAGGCAGATTCTTTACCATCTGAGCCACCAGGGAAGCCCCATCACTGTCTTGTGTGAACTAAAGCAGGGAGAAGTGGACACCAAGTGGACCTCAAACTGGAGGGGAGTATGGAGTTTAAAAGTGGAGGGACAGAGTTTGAGGGACAGTGGTGAGAAAGAGTGGACTGTCCTACCCTAATTGGAGAAACTGGAGCGCTAAAAGCAAGTAGTCAGCGTTAGTAGAGTTAACTCAAAGATGTGAGCCAAGGTGACTAGGAGAATGGACATAAGATAGCCTGAAGGAAGACACTGTTTGGGAAAGAGAATGAGGACCCTGAGCTGTTCCAAGAAATTCCTGAGCAAATCCCCTGCAGACTGTCAGAAATGAAGGCCTGGGACTGAAGGCTGAGCTTAGGGCTAACTCTCCATACAGACAATGAGCACATCTGCATTCAAATCCCAGCTCTGCCACTCACAAACCATGTGACCTTGATTGGACTCTTGATATCTCTTTAGGTTTCCTCATCTGTAGAAATGGCATGGTAATATATATAAAGCACTTGAAACAATGCTTGGCACAGAGTAACAGCTCAACAAATGTTAGACACTATTATTACCATTATTATTCTGTAGTCACCGTGATAAAGCTATAGTTAAAGCCATAGGTACAGAAGACAATGGTCTCAACAAGGAACCTTGGGTAGTGTGTACGTGAAGCCATTGTTACATCATGTTCATTTTTTCCAAGACTGCTTCTTTGAACGTGAGCTTCCAGGCTTGGTTCCCGGAGTATGTGTGAAGAATCTGGTAAAGATATTTGAGCCCTATGGCAGGCCAGCCGTGGACCGTCTTAACATTACCTTCTATGAAAGTCAGATTACCGCATTCCTCGGTCACAATGGAGCAGGGAAAACCACGACTTTGTGAGTCTTTGATCATTTTCTGACTCTCTTCTTCCTCTATTAGCTTCAGTCTATTCTTTCTCACTCCAGGGCTTCCCTGGTGACTCAGGTAAAGAGGCTGCCTGCAGTGTGGGAGACCCGGTTTCAATCCCTGGGTTGGGAAGATCTCCTGAAGAAGGAAATGGAAGCCCACTCCAATATTCCTGCCTGGAGAATCCCATGGACAGAGGAGCCTGGCAGGCTACAGTCCATGGGGTCACAAAGAGTCAGACACAATTGAGCAACTTCACATTCTTTCCCACAGAAGTTTAGTGAGAAAAATGTGTTCTATATGTGTGTGCAAGGAAGGTATAGTATACTGCAGTTTTCAAAGCTTGCTCACATTTATCATTTTATTAGATCATGAAGTTGGAGAGAGAGGTGGAGTAGTAAGTTCATTGCCCCCTTGGTGCCAGGGATGGGGACATCCAGAGAGCGAAGTGACTTTCCAAGGAAGCCACGTTGTAGTGGTTCCATGGACGCAAGAACCGGATCGTCTCTTGTCTTTGATGCTGTGAGCTGGTCCCCCTATCCCCAACATCCCCAGCGTTTCTATCATGATGGTGGTGATAAAGTCTTGACCACTACCATCACATGCCCTCCATCTGTAGAGCATTGTGTGTGCTTGCATGCTAAGTCATTTTGGTTCAATTCAGTCACTCAGTCGTGTCTGACTCTTTGCAACCCCATGGACTGCAGGACACCAGGCTTCCCTGTTCATCACCAACTCCCGGGGCTTGCTCAAACTCACGTCCATAGAGTTGGTGATGCCATCCAACCATCTCATCCTCTGTTGTCCCCTTCTCCTCCTGCCTTCAATCTTTCCCAGCGTCAGGGTCTTTTCCAATGACTCAGTTCTTTGCATCAGGTGGCCAGACTATCAGAGTTTCATCTTCAGCATCAGTTCTTCCAATGAATATTCAAGACTGATTTCGTTTGGATGGACTGATTTGATCTCCTTGCAGTCCAAGGGACTCTCAAGAGTCTTCTCCAACACCACAGTTCAAAAGCATCAATTCTTCAGTGCTCAGCTTTCTTTATAGTCCAACTTTCACATCCATACATGACTACTGGAAAAACCATAGCTTTGACTAGACAGACCTTTGTTGGCAGAGTAATGTCTGTTTTTTAATATGCTGTCTAGGTTGATCATAGCTTTTCTTCCAAGGAGCAAGCATCTTTTAATTTCATGGCTGCAGTCACCATCTGCAGTGATTTTGGAGCCCCCCAAAATAAAGCTTCTCACTGTTTCCATTGTTTCCCCATCTATTTGCCATGAAGTGATGGGACCAGATGCCACGATCTTACTTTTCTGAATGTTGAGTTTTAGGCCAACTTTTTCACTCTCCTCTTTCACTTTCATCAAAAGGCTCTTTAGTTCTTCGCTTTCTGCCATAAGGGTGGTGTCATTTTCATATCTGAGGTTATTGATATTTCTCCCAGGAATCTTGATTCTAGCTTGTGCTTCATCCAGCCTGGCATTTCACATGATGTTCTCTGCATGTAAGTTAAATAAGCAAGGTGACAATATACAGCCTGGACATACTCCTTTCCCGATTTGGTACCAGTCTGTTGTTCTGAGTCTAGTTCTGTTACTTCTTGACCTGCATACAGTTTTCTCAGGATGCAGGTCAGGTCGTCTGGTATTCCCAGCTCTTTCAGAATTTTCCACAATTTGTTGTGATCCACGCAATCAAAGGCTTTGGCATAGTCAATAAAGCAGAAATAGATGTTTTTCTGGAACTCTCTTGCTTTTTCGATGATCCAGCAGATGTTGGCAAACCAGATGTTCTGGTTCCTCTGCTTTTTCTAAATCCAGTTTGAACATCTGAATGTTCACAGTTCACATACTATTGAAGACTAGCTTGGAGAATTTTGAGCATTACTTTGCTAGTGTGTGAGATGAGTGCAATTGTGCAATAATTTGAGCATTCTTTGGCATTGCCTTTTTTGGGGATTGGAATTGAAAACTGACCTTTTCCAGTCCTGTGGCCACTGCTGAGTTTTCCATATTTGCTAGCACATTGAGTGCAGCACTTTCACAGCATCATCTTTTAGGATTTGAAATAGCTCAACTGGAATTCCATTACCTCCACTAGCTTTGTTTGTAATGATGCTTCCTAACGCTCACTTGACTTTGCACTCCAGTGATCACACCAGTGTGGTTATCTGGGTCATGAAGATCTTTTTTGTATAGTTCTTCTGTGTATTCTTGCCACCTCTTCTTAATATCTTCTGCTTCTTTTAGGTCCATACCATTCTGTCCTTTATTGTGCCCATCTTTGCATGAAATGTTCCCTTGGTATCTAATTTTCTTGAGGAGATCTCTAGTCATTCCCATTCTATTGTTTCCCTCTATTTCTTTGCACTGATACTGAGGAAGGCTTTCTTATCTCTCCTTGTTATTCTTTGGAACTCTGCATTCAAATGCCTATGTCTTTCCTTTTCTCCTTTGCCTTTAGCTTCTGTTCTCTTCTCAGCTATTTGTTAGGCCTCCTCAGACAACCATTTTGCCTTTTTGCATTTCTTTTTCTTGGGGATGGTCTTGATCACTGCCTCCTGAACAATGTCACGAACCTCTATCCATAATTCTTCAGACACTCTGTCTATCAGATCTAATCCCTTGAATCTATTTGTCACTTCCATTGTATAATCATAAGGGATTTGATTTAGATCATACCTGAATCGTCTAGTGGTTTTCCCTACTTTCTTCAATTTCAGTCTGAATTTGGCAATAAGGAGTTCATGATCTGAGCCACAGTCAGCTCCTGGTCTTGTTTTTGCTGACTGTACAGAGCTTCTCCATCTTTGGCTGCAAAGAATATAATCAATCTGATTTCAGTACTGACCGTCTGGTGATGTCCATGTGTAGAGCCTCCTCTTGTGTTGTCGGAAGAGTGTGTTTGCTACGACCAGTGTGTTCTCTTGGCAAAACTCTGTTAGCCTTTGACCTGCTTCATTTTGTATTCCAAGGCCAAATTTGTCTGTTACTCCAGGTATCTCTTGACTTCCTACTTTTGCATTCCAGTCTCTAATAAAAAAGGACATCTTTTTGGGTGTTAGTTTTAGAAGATCTTGTAGGTCTTCATAGAACCATTCAACTTCAGCTTCTTCAGCATTGCTGGTGCTGGGGCACAGACTTGGATTACTCTGATATTGAATGGTTTGCCTTAGAAATGAACAGAGATTATTCTGTCGTTTTTGAGATTGCATCCAAGTACTGCATTTAGGACTCTTTTGTTGACTATTATGGCTACTCTATTTCTTCCAAGGGATTCTTGCCCACAGTAGATATAATGGTCACCTGAGTTAAATTCACCCATTCCAGTCCATCTTAGTCAACTGATTCCTAAATTGTCGATGTTCACTCTTGCCATCTCCTGTTTGATCAATTCCAATTCATGGACCTAACATTCCAGGTTTCTATGCAATATTGCTCTTTACAGCATTGGACTTTACTTCCACCACCAGTCACATCCACAACTGGGTATTGTTTTTGTTTAGGTACCATCTCTTCATTCTTTCTGGACTTATTTCTCCACTCATCTCCCATAGCATATTGGGCACCTACTGACCTGGGGAGTTCATCTTTCAGTGCCCTATCTTTTCGCCTTTTCATGCTGTTCATGGGGTTCTCAAAGCTGGAATACTGAAGTGGTTTGCCATTCCCTTCTCCAGTGGGCCACATTTTGTCAGAACTCTCCACCACGACCCATCCATCTTGGGTGGCCCTACATGGCATGGCTCATAGTTTCATTGAGTTAGACAAGGCAGTGATCCATGTGATCAGTTTAGTTAGTTTTCTGTGATTGTGGTTTTCATTCTGTCTGCCCTCTGATGGGTAAGGATAAGAGGCTTATGGAAGTTTCCTGATGGGAGAGACTTACTGAGGGGGAAACTGGGTCTTGTTCTGATGGGCAGGGCCATGCTCAGTGAGTCTTTAACCCAATTGTCTGTTGAGGGCTGTGTTCCGTCCCTGTTGTTTCACCTGAGGGCAAACTATGGTTGAGGTGATGAAGATAATGGGGACCTCTTTCAAAAGATCCCATGCAAGCACTGCCACACTCAGTGCCCCCGACCCTGCAACAGGCCACCATTGACCCACGCCTCCGCCGGAGACTCCCGGACACTCACGGGCAAGTCTGGGTCAGTCTCTTGTAGGGTCACTGCTCCTTTCTCCTGGGTCCTGGTGCACACAAGGTTCTGTTTGTGCCCTCCAAGAGTCTGTTTCCCCAGTCCTGTGTAAGTTCTGGTGGCTCTATGGCGGGGTTAACGGCGACCTCCTCCAAGACGGCTTATGCCATACCCAGGTCTGCTGCACCCAGAGCCCCTGCCCGCTGTGGCAGGCCACTGCTCACCTGTACCTTCGCAGGAGACACTCAAACACAGTTCTGGCTCAGTCTCTGTGGGGTCTCTGGGACCTAGTGTACACAAGGCTTTTTTGAGCCCTCTGAGCATCTCTGCCAATAAGGGGTTTGATTCTAAACGCAATTTCACCTCTCCTACCATCTTATGGTGCTACTCCTTTGCCCTTGGATGTGGGTATCTTTTTTGGTGGTATCCAACATTCTCCAGTCAACAGTTGTTCAGCCGCAAGTTGTAGTTTTGGAGTTCTCACAGGAGAAGATGAGTGCACGTCCTTCTACTCTGCCATCTTATGCCACCAGATTTTTCTCTACCACTCATTAAGAAACATCCCTCTTGGGTTCTCAGTGACTCTTCTGAGAAAAATATTCCCCAATCCCATTAGAGGCTAAGTTACAGCATCAGCTTCTCCACACAGGGATGATGTGCCCATCCACATGCAAACCAAGGCAATGATGGAAAGGATTCCTTACATTTGGTTTCTAGGGTCTTCTGATAGATGGCTACCCTCTGAATGCCTTAGTCATTTCAGTCGTGTCCAAGTCTGTGTGACCCTATGGATTGTAGCCTCCTAGGCTCTTTGTCCATGGGATTCTCCAGGCAAGAATACTGGAATGGGTTGCCATGCTCTTCTCCACGGGATCTTCTAACCCAGGAATCAAACCCACATCTGTTAAGTCTCCTGCGTTGGCAGGCGGGTTCTTAACCACTAGCGCTACCTGAGAAGCCTGTAGAGCACTACTTACTTTCAAAGAGCATTCCTTTTCCTACCTGTGAGGGTTGGTGATAGCTCTGGAGAAAAGGATACATAAAGAATGCTCACTTACAGCCAGAGATCCCTCTGCAACTCAGCCATCACAGCTCCTGGTGCTGTATTAAAATGTTAGTTGCTTGGTCATGTCCGACTCTTTGCAACCCCATGGACTATAGCCCACCAGGCCCATCTGCCCATGGGATTCTCCAGGTAAGAATACTGGAGTAGGTAGTCATTCCAGCCTCCAGGGGATCTTCCTGACCAAGGGGATCAAACCCTGGTCTCCCACATGACAGGAAGATTCTTTACTGTCTGAGCCACCAGGAAGCCCATCGCTCTAGGGGCTCAGTTAAAGGTATTCAGTACATGGGTCCAAGTTTTGTCTGATGTCACCATCACAAAGGGCAAGGTCTTGGTGGGAAGCCCAAGCATTAACATGTGTTTTTTAATTAACTGATTGAACCCAGGTCTGGGAATTATCACCACAACAATTTTGGATCCAAAATAATAAAAAGCTGAGCAACTGAAAACCAAGTTCAGGAAAGATGAAAGCTCTTCATGGAAGCCTCAGCTCAGGACACTCTCCTGGCTTTTCTAAGGGACCCAGGTGCCATCTGCAGTAAAGAGAACATGGCCATCTAAGGTTCCCCAAGAAACAGCAGGGGCGGCCCTTTCAAGGGGCAGGGAACCCATGTGAATGCACTCATCAAGTCCGTTGGCTTTTTGCAGAGCCCCAGGAAGGAACAGCCGTGTACACCCTGCGTTGGAATGTTCTCTGAGGGCGGGTTCAGTGCCAATGGAATGTGGGGCTGGTGCCATTCCACTTGATTCTGTTTCCCTCTAGTGGTTGATCCAACAGACAAGTTTAGAGAGTCTGAGATTGTATCTGACTCAGGAACAAAGCTGGGAGGAGCAGCACTGACCCATCTCATTTCTCTCCTTGTTAACTAATATGGTCAGAGGACCCCAAACTGCATGAGAAACGCAACATCACCTGGGGGCTGGAACACAATGCTTAATAAAAGTAGTATAACATTTTTTACTCTTCCTTTATGCTAGCTCTGTTCTAAGCGCTTTAGAGGTAATAATTGTATTTAATCCTCACAAAATACCCCATGAAGTGAGAGTCATCATTTCCCATTTTACAAAAATAAGTTAACAGTGGTGGTGGGCTTTTTCTTACTTTGGATCCAAAATTGTTGTGAGAATTCCCAGGCCTGGGTTCAATCAACTAATTAACAAATACGTGTTGAATGCTTGGGCTTCTCACCAAGACCTTGCACTTTGTGATGGTGACATCAGGCAAAACACAGACCCATGTGCTGAATGCCTTTAACTGAGCCCCCACAGCGCCAGGAGCTGTGATGGCTGAGTGGGGGAGGGATCTCTGGCTATAAGCGAGCATTCTGCATCTGGAAACCCCAGAGGCCCATCGGCACCTGCCTGTGAGCACAAGGGCGTAAGAGAAGCACAGAAGGACGGCAGATGCACTCACCCTCCTGGGGGTCCTGAGGACACACTAGTGCTAAGCCCTGTCTGGGAAACTGTTGGTTCCTGCCACTAGTGATGGTTTGCGTTTAACTGAGAGGTGTGGGTAGAATTACTGAGAGTCCTCATTGACCCCGGGGTGGAGGCTGCTATCCTAAGGTGTTCCAAAGGCCAGGCTCTCTGCCACTAATTTCTGCTTTTGGCAGGTCCATCATGACCGGTCTGTTGCCACCGACATCCGGGACTGTGCTTGTTGGGGGAAAGGACATTGAAACCAACCTGGATGCTATCCGGCAGAGCCTTGGCATGTGTCCACAGCACAACATCCTGTTCCACCAGTAAGTAGAACAGGAACTGAGACCCTCCCGGTGCCCTAACCTCACCTTGCCCTCCCCTAACATGTTCCCTAGAGTGCAGCTGAGGGATGCTGGCTCTGGGGCCAGAGGCCATACTCTTCAGTGACTTCCCCCACATTTGGGGTCCTTTGTCCTGTTGGCACTGAGAAGGTCCCTCAGAACATGAGACTGTTTCTCTCATGCTCAGGAGACTGGCACTACCTTCTCTCTGCCAGGGTGGCTGGTCCTGGGGCCCCTTCCTCAGAACTTGCCCAGAAGTCTGGTCACTCTCAGGGACCACGAAGGGACACACAGAGGGGACATGGCTCCTGTTTTACTCTTCAGCCAGGCATTAAAAACCGACTTTTGAGGAAGTTTTTCAGTTGCTTTTTTCCCCAAACTTTTCTTATATAAAAAATTATATACAGTCATTGAATAAAGGAAGGAGGGATCACAGGAAGGAAGGCAATATAGATTGAAACTAAAAATCACCTGTAATTTCACCATCCATAGGAAACCACTGTTAACACTTTGATATATAATTTTTCAAAGCTTTCTCTTATGCATGTATAGCTATACATATATCTGAAATTATAAAAGAGAAAACTCTGCTTACCGTTTAGTAACCTGCTATTTTAATGCTTTTTTAAACCTAAGATATCATGAACATTTTTTCATGCTGTTATGTATTCTTCTTTAAAATTATTTTTAATGTATATGTACTATTCCATTGTATAATGTGCTATTTAAGCTGCCAGATATTTTGGTAGGATCAGTATTTTGTCTCATTTTTCTGTTATGAACAACACCATGATGACATCATGATTGCTAAACCTCTGTGCTCATCTTTAATTATCTCTATAAGGTAAATTGTTACAAGTGGAAATGCTGAGCGCATTGTGTTTCTCGCTGCCCCATCCCCATAGCCTCACCGTGGCTGAACACATCCTGTTCTACGCGCAGCTGAAAGGGAGGTCCTGGGACGAGGCCCAGCTGGAGATGGAAGCAATGCTGGAGGACACAGGCCTCCACCACAAGAGGAACGAAGAGGCTCAGGATCTGTCAGGTGCTTGGTATTGGAAAATGGGCTTCGGATGGCCAATCCACGGTTTCCCAGTGCACAGGGCCTTGTATATATACATGTGTGCTTGTGTGTGTGTGTGTGTGTTCTTAAACTTGTAACAGGAGAGCTCCTAAGGGTTGGAATAATCTATAAAGTTATTCTGAGCATCTAAGAGAAACCCAACTCTGGATTATTTTCTACATAGAACACTATCCTGCAGCAGCCTGGGCTCTAATGTGCTCTGAGGTTTATGTGTTTGAACTAAAAATGTGAGAACAATCTTCACATGGTCTGATCCTGGGAGGCAGGGAGTTTCTGTTGTGTATTATAAGGCCTGAACCACTAGGGTTCTGAACACTGTGGACATCTAAGGAGGCAGCTTGAAGCTGCTGCTGGATCTAAGGTACCTTCCTTACGTCGTCAGCCCTGGGCCGTTCCTTCACATGGTTCACAGCTCCCGTGACCCTGCCGCCTTGTCCCTCTAGGTGGCGTGCAGAGGAAGCTGTCTGTGGCCATTGCCTTCGTGGGAGATGCCAAGGTGGTGGTTCTGGATGAGCCCACCTCTGGGGTGGACCCCTACTCACGTCGCTCAATCTGGGACCTGCTCCTGAAGTATCGCTCAGGTAATGGCCACTGCACATCACCTGTGCTCTCGCTGAGGCTGAATGTGTGTGATCTACTCTCTTACACCTGGCATCTTGCAACTCAGTGTAGTAACAGCCACAACTACACTCAGATGTGGCATTATCACTGGCTTGGGGAGTCTAAGTTCCGGGTGAAGCCTCCTGAGATTTTTTTTACCCAAATATAAGCAGGGAATTACTGATGAAGCAGCCTACTTCCCAAAATGCACTAGAAAGTTCTCTCAACCCAAAACCCTTCTGCCTGGAACAATGGGAGCAGCTGTAAGTAAAATTCCCTTTGACAAAGGGACCCGAATTATCTACGAAAACCAGGTGTGAGGGTGAGGAGCCTATATTCAGTGCTGTGGATGGAAATATCTCAGTGGGACGGTCCCTCCTCTGTCATGGCACCTGAAACCAGATGCACAGACCCAGACAAGACAGCAAGCAGAGCCACCATAAAAGTAACAGTGTGGTTTAAGCCTGTGGTATATTTGCCTTCTTGGAATCCTCATTACCATTTTATTTTAAGGACATCTCTAGTATGAAAGAATGTAAGTGTGAGTGTGTGTGTGTGTTCTTTGCAGAGATGATAAATGTAGCACTTAATGATCCAGAGAATATACTATAGAACTCAATAGATACTGACTGACAGTAATAAATATGTCCCATACATGGTGGTTTATTTGCATCAGGCCCTATGCTAAGGAAGAAATACTCTATAAAATAGCGCTTTACAATATGCAGGATGCTATAAAATGGTAGCTACTGTTATTTTTTATTCTAATATTCTAGACTGTATTGCAGAATACTTGTTTTTATTTATTAACTCCCAGTTTTGCAACCCATGGAATATGGAGTTTGCTATACACTTTCTCCCATCCATACCCAGGCCTGCCTGGTAATTCCCCTGACCCCTGCCTCTGCAGGCAGAACCATCATCATGTCCACTCACCACATGGACGAGGCCGACATCCTCGGGGACCGCATCGCCATCATATCCCAGGGACGGCTCTACTGCTCTGGAACCCCACTGTTCCTGAAGAACTGCTTTGGCACAGGCTTCTACTTAACCTTGGTGCGCAGGATGAAGACTATTCAGAGCCAAGGAAGAGGCCGCGAGGTTTGTGTCTGTCCAGGGAAAGAGCCTGTCCTGGGTGAGAAGGAACGTCATTCCAGACACTTCTACCCAAATCAGACTCCAGCTAGCAGAACTGACCTCTTTGTTTCTGGAACCATTTGTAGATTTTGATAAAAGAACATTCTGAACTCCCCTACAGAAATGCTTTAACCAACTAGCTTAAAAGACCTGAAATTATTACAGGCCAGAATCCTAAACTACACACATGGTTTCATGCAACATAGAAGGGAGGGAATGACTTACTCTGCAAGGTTACACTGTTTAAAGGACAGTAGTTATTCAAGCTTTCTTTTTTCATTCAAACATTTATGTTAGCTAGCTAAACCCAAATTCCATTGGCAAATGAAAGCTAAGAAAAAGCTTCCCTAGTAACTATAACCTGGAAATGGTGACACGAAAAAAGTGCCACCCAGCAGAGACCACCTCAGCGTGTCAAGAATCCCAGGTTCAAGTGTGGGCTTCAAGGTGAACAGACTGTGTCACCTTAAGCAAATTCCTTAATTCCTCATTGTTGTTGGGTTTTTTCCACATAGAAAGTGAAGCTGATAATTCCCACTCTGCTTTCCAGGGATGTGGTGAAGATAAATGAGATCAAGTATGATAAATGTGCTTTGGGCTCCTAAAAAGGCACTGCTCACCTTCCAGTTGTCCTGTCATGCCTGTTTTATTGTGTTATAGCATCATTTACGCCTTCAGCCCTGTAGTTCAGGTGTCTGGCTGCTTCTGGGTTTTCCAGCTCTGGGTAGATTTCCACAGCCCAGTGTGCATCCCCAGAGAGGGAGACGCAGAAAGTCTCGCATGGGCTGACCTACAGCTGTCACATAAGTGATGACAAGCCAAAGGAATCCATTAATGCTCTCTCCATGCCTGATTCACACACTCTCAGAACAAAATCAGACAGCCACACCCTCAAATGTTCAGATGAAGTAATAGATTAAAACAGTGAAGAAAAATGTGTTGAGCACACTTGATGTGAGAGACAAAGCATGGTGGTGACAGCGGTGGGCATCAGGGGCATCAGGGAGGCGCTGTAGGAGTGATTCCCGCCCGTCTCTCGTAGGCGACCTGCAGCTGTGCGTCTAAGGGCTTCTCCGTCAGGTGTCCGGCCTGTGCCGAGGCGATAACTCCAGAACAAGTCTTGGACGGTAAGGACTCAAGCAGACTGTCCCTTGGTCCTGGTCTGGCCATCATCTCCAGGTCTTGTTGGTGTGTCCAGCTGTCGAGCACTTCAATGGGAGCAAAGAGAACACTCTGTGTGCTTCTCAAGCTCACAGTCATGCAGTTGCTCATCTTCTTCTTTGAGTTTTTGTCTCCTCCTCCATTCCCAAAGAATGTTGAAGTCTTGGGCTTACAAGCCCTCTCCCTTTAATGAGGAACCCAGTCTTTGTTTACTCCTCACCCTTGCCCATACTAAGCCTGTGTTTCTGGGGTCCCCCTGCCTGGATCCAAGCCACTTTCCTCAGTATCTGGAGAGGAGGTCTTCGAATGGTGCCAGCTGGAGCCTATGAGCCTCGGCGATGCACAGCCCTCACAGTGAACTTCTCCAGAGAGTCAGGTTGCATGGTGTAGATGCCAAATCTGTGGGTTAATGCATAACCCTATTACACTCCCAGATTTTCTCTCAGTTTCCTAATTTTGAGTGATTCTCCCTTGGATTAGATACAGTGTGTTAAACCTTGTAAGGGGCACCTCCACCTCCAGAAAGATGCAAAACAGAGACTCTCACTGTGGAAGCACTCATGGGGCCATGACTTCCTGGCCCCAGAGTGCTTGTCAACAGCTGTTTCTATTCTCCGCTAATGCCTGCCTCTCATCCTTCCCTGGTTGGGGGCAGTGGAGGGGCGGCCTGGGTGGAGGAGAAGGGACGGGGAGGGGTTGTCCTCAGAATTGGAATACCATATTCCCCATATTCCTAAGTAGGAACAAAACTAAACCTATGTGCTGATCCAAGTTAAGGGGAAAGTATTTGCTTTTTAAAGACAAAGTTTCCTAAGCACAAATATTTTTCTAACTAAAATCTGAAACAAGAAAACAGGCAGTTTGTGCACTATGCTTAAAGCTGAGGGAAAATGCCCGGAGGTGCATCATATTTACTCTCTCACCCTCTCTCGCACTGACAGAACCTGTGGTGAACACGCACATATCTTCTTAGAACATTTCTGTCTTTTTCCTAGTCTGCCTTGCTGTAGGCCCCTCCCTGCTTTCCAAATAATTTTTTTGAAAAGAACATGTTTAATTACGGGGGCTTCCCAGGTGGCACTAGTGGTGAAGAACCTGCCTGCCAAAGCGGGAAACGTAAGAAGCACGGGTTGGACCCTTCGATTGGGAAGATCCCCTGGAGGAGGGCATGGCAACCCACTCACGTATTCTTGCCTGGAGAATCCCACGGACAGAGGAGCCTGGCAGGCTACAATCCACGGGGTTGCAAAGAGTCAGACACGACTGAAGTGAAACACACACCCCAAAGTCGATATGCAAACAGAGCCTGCTGGGTGGGGTAAATTCTTTAACTATTACTTGATTTCTAAATAAAGGTTTATTTTCTTTGAATAGAAGAGGGATGCTGTGAATAGTGGGAAGCACAGTAAGTTGTTGTGCCCCAAACAAGAGAAGGAAGATCATTTCAATTCCCATTAGCTCCTTGAGAGGCTTTCCACTTGTACAGACTCGCAAACCACACACACTGGCAGACCCCCTTGCCAGATGCTGAAAGCCCTGCCGCCCAGAAGGACCACTTCTGGAAAGGCTGACACACACATCTAAGACACAATTCCTGGGAATCCAGCAGCTTCAGGTTCGATTTCCTTCCTCAGAGAACAATGAACGTGACCCCCGGAGAGAAGTTAGGGCAGAGCTGCTTCCTCCCACGAGGAGCCCTCTAGCCCCTGCATGAAGTCATCTGGAACTGTAGACAATTGAGCCTCATTTGCATGTTTGACATAAAACAAGCCTTCCAGTCCAGCTAGGCAGAAGGATTTGGGTTGAAAGCCACGAAATCCCTCCTCTTGAGTCATTTCTGAAACAAAGAAAGAAGAGAACTCACTGGGTGATCCTGACTCTGGGAGGGTTACTCGCAAAACACACAAGAGTTAGGCTCTGGGCGCCCAGAATCCCTTCCCCTTTGACCTGCTTCTCAGAACAGTATGCTAGGGAACTGTCTCTTTAAATGCATGTTAATTAGATTTTTAACAAGTGTTTTTATTTGTTTAATTTGGGGCCATCCCTGCAGCATATGGGATATTACTCCCTGACCAGGATTCAAACCTGTGCCCCCTGAGTTGGAAGGCAGAGTCTTAACTACTGGACTGCTGGGGAAATCCCTAGATTTTTAATTTTAAAGTAACATATGCTCATGCATAAAATTCAATTCTGATTGCATGAGTATATCAGGTAAATACCTGATACTGGATACTTCCCTTTACCCCATGCTGTGCTTCCTGCACTCCATCCCTTGGTCCTTCTCCACAGCTTCTCAATCTCCTTCTGCATTTCCTGTGAGCTGGGATTTTTTGTTTATTTGAGGAAGCAGATGCAATTCCAAGGGAAGTGGCGCAGTCCTCCAAAAAGTTGGGCCAGGCCTGGGTGTGTGATGTAGGAAGTGGGGTTCTCATCTAGCTTGGTCACCAGGTCCGGGTCTACTTCTTGGTCAAGTCCCGTATACCTTGGGGCTTCCCAGGTGGCATTAGTGGTAAAGAATCTGCCTGTCAATGCAGGAGACATAAGAGAAGTGAGTTCAGTCCCTGAAGTGGGAGGATCCCCTGGAAGAGGGCATGGCAACCCACTCTTGTATGCTTGCCTGGAGAATCTCATGGACAGCGGAGCCTGGTGGGCTACAGCCCATAGGGTCGCAAAGAATTGGACATGACTGAAGCAACTTGGTGCACACACACACACACACACCTTTGGCCAGACCAGAAAAATGAAAGCAATTTTGACTCAGGTTTGTGGTGATTAAGAATGAGCAACATTGATGACAAGAGCTTTCTTACTTCAGATGATGTTCATGATAAGAAGAGCAGCTATCACTCATCTGTGGGCCAGACACAACATTCTCAGTGGTTTCTGTAGATTAACTCATCCAAGCCTCACACATAATAATAATATGGGTGCCACTATTTTTCTCTTACACAAATGAAGAAACTATGGTATGACCTGCCTGATGTTCCATATAGCTAGTAAAGAACAGAACATTTGATCAAACAAAGGAGAAAACTGGCACAGGAATGTTATGTGAGCTCCCCAAGGTTACACAGCTAATTTGGGGGGAGTTGGCTTCCATCTCCATCTCCCTTTCAGTGCCTGTCACAGGGTCTACTAAGTTAAAAACAGACATGATGGAGCAATATTCCTCCACAAGAGTCACTACTGATAAAGGAGATGGGCCTTCCTCAAACGCAAAACAGAAGAAAGTAGAGGACCTGGGTAAGCTCCCTGTCTTCCAGCTTCTGGAAAACAGTTGATGTCAGCCTTTTTCTTGTCTTAGGGGATGTGAATGAACTGACGGATATGGTTCACCACCATGTTCCAGAGGCGAAGCTGGTAGAATGCATTGGTCAAGAACTTATCTTCCTTCTTCCAAATAAGAATTTCAAGCAGAGAGCATATGCTAGCCTTTTCAGAGAGCTGGAGGAGACGCTGGCTGACCTGGGACTCAGCAGTTTTGGAATTTCTGACACTCCCCTAGAAGAGGTGAGGCAGAGACTCCCGCTGGTTTCTGTCAGGCACCAGAGAGGTAGTTCCTTGCCAAAGTCTAACACAAAAGTCTAGAAGGGAAATTTTGTGAAAGCAAAAAGCCATAATTCCTTGCCCAAGCGTAGCAGCTGTCTTCACTTTTGGCTTACTTCCTCCTGCCTTTATCCATACTCACACATATTTTACATAGCTGTGGTCACCATGTGCACACACTTCTGTATTTACAGAAGAATATGTTCTTAGATAAAGAGTCATAATGTATTCCCTTCCCATTATGAAGCAATACCCAACAGAACTGAGCCTGGGTTAGATTTTTTTATAGACTGGGAACGCCTGAATCAAATTCTCTTTTTCTTTCTGGACAGATTTTCCTGAAGGTCACAGAGGATTTGGATTCAGGACATCTGTTTGCTGGTATGGTGCCCCCAAGTGTGTAGTTTGTCCCCTCACTAAACCCTTATGCTCTATCTCAAAAATCTAAGGATAAACTCATGAAACAACAAAGTAGACTAACACTCCTGCATCCTATTTATCTGACCCCCAAATAACAGGCCTTTTGAGTTCTTGGTTATATGACACAGGAAAGGTAAGTAGAATTGGGTCCAGGTGGGAAGATGCTAGGTGAATCGGGAGTCTTAAGAAGGTCAGGCTGGGAGCTCTGCCACCCCCAAGCTTCGCATCCCGCTTCCTGGTCTCCTGTTCCTTCCACATCACCACCCTCATCTTCTCCTCTTCTCTCTACCAGGCCTATGATCCACTCTGCCTGCAGGAGTGACAGCTCACAGAGTTCTTAGAGACAGTACAATCCAGATGCCAGCTAGGACACCTGGCCTCTTTGAGATGGAGATAAAACGGTTCTGAGCCCTCATTTAGTGCCCTGAGGAATTTTGAAACTGTGGGGACCATAAATGTTGTGGGTTCTGGGGGTTTCTTATCCCCTTCCACAATTTCTACCAAATCTCAGAGCCACAAAAAGCACTCACGACTTAAGTGGTCTTTACTGTGGAGGACGGAGAATGGGAGGATGGACGTGCAGGAGGACTTAACTGCCACAACACAGGCCACTTCTGATAGAAAAACTGGCATCCACCCAGTCTGATTAAAATCCTCTCCCTGGCTTCTCCCTTCTTGTTCCATTTCCCTCTCCTTGGTCGTGGGCAGAGCTCTGAAGCAATTCACCTTTGCTGACGTGGGCACCTGCCACTGGTTACCTCTTTCTACCAAGTGTGACATACCACAGCATTTTCCTGTACAAAGATTGTTTCCTCTCTGTTTCTGGTGCCTGCTCTTAAGTCATGGTTTTCATCTTGCTTTGTAAGTGATCCCGGCTATGTCTAGAACTATCAGTGGTCCAATATATCAGCCCAAATGTGTGTCAGGATCCAGGTAGATTGTGTGGTGGCCAGAAGAGGTGGCCATCTGGGCAGGGTGGGGAGTAAAGAACAGTGCTCTGGAGGGAGTGAGAGCACCTCACCACAGGGCCCAGGTCTTCTTTCCAGCTTTTCAGACACAGGAATTAAATTCCCGCAACTCACCCAAGGGCAAAAACTCCCATAACCAAGACCAGAGTGAAAACATGATAATTTATATTAGAAACTATGATGAACTCAAGAATTGGGGCCTTTAATCTGCACAGAGTGCTTCTGCTTAATAATTAGTCCTCTTAGAAGAATAAATAAATTCGGAGAAGGCAATGGCAACCCACTCCAGTACTCTTGCCTGGAAAATTCCATGGACGGAGAAGCCTAGTGGGCTGCAGTCCATGGGGTCATGAAGAGTTGGACACGACTGAGCGTCTTCACTTTCACTTTTCACTTTCATGCATTGGAGAAGGAAATGGCAACCCACTCCAGTGTTCTTGCCTAGAGAATCCCAGGGACGGGGGAGCCTGGTGGGCTGCCGTCTGTGGGGTCACACAGAGTTGGACACGACTGAAGCGACTTAACAGCAGCAGCAGCAGCAGAAGAATAAATTATAAATCAGAAGAGTGATCATTCTGGATATATTAATAGAATAGGATATTCCAAAGAGACAGAGGTAGGAGTTAAGTGTAGCCTCTACAATGAAGCAGGCCAAACACCAAACCTGAATTCTATAATTTGTTGATTGAGTGGCTTTGGGTGCATGTGTGCTAAGTTGCTTCAGTCACATCCGACTCTTTGCCTGCCAGGCTCCTCTGTCCATGGGATTCTCCAGGTAAGAATACTAGAGTAGGTTGACATGCCCTCCTCCAGGAGATCTTCCCGACCTAGGTAAGGGTCTAAGCCGCATCTTATGTCTCCTACATTGGCAGATGGGTTCTTTACCACTAGTGCCACCTCAGAAGCCCCTTTGGGTAGATACTTAGCCTCTTTTTTTATTTATGAACACTCTTAAGATTCATTCCCTTAATAACTGCCATGGATAACATATAGCTGTGTTAATTAAATTTATCATGTCGTACATTATATCCCTAGTACTTATTAATATTTAGTTTCTTTGTACCTCAGTTTCCTCATATGCCAAATGGGGATGATAATAGTATCCACCTTTGAAGGTTGTTGTTCACTCACTCAGTCATGTCCAACTCTTTGTGACCCCGTGGACTGCAGCACACCGGGCTTCCCTGTCCTTCACCATCTCCTAGAGCTTGCTCAAACTCATGTCCATTGAGTCAGTGATGCCATCCAACCATCTCATCCTCTGTTATCCCCTTCTCCTCCTCCCTTCAATCTTTCCCAGCATTGGGGTCTTTTCTAATGAGCCAACTCTTCACATCAGGTGGCCAAAGTATTGGAACTTCAGCTTCAGCATCAGTCCTTCCAATGAATATTCAGGACTGATTTCCTTTAGGATTGACTGGTTTGATCTCCTTGCAGTCCAAGGCAACTCTCAAGAGTCTTCTCCAACACTACTGTTCAAAAGCATCAATTCTTCAGCACTCAGCCTTCTTTATGGTCCAACTCTCACATCCATACATGATTACTGGAAAAACCATAGCTTTGACTAGACAGACCTTCGTTGGCAAAGTGATGTCTCTGCTTTTTAATACACTGTCTAGCTTTGTCATAGTTAGGTTATTGAGAGAATTAAATGAGTTAAAGCATGCTAAGTCTTAATGCAGTATGCAATTTCTGTTAATGATTCAGCAATACCCTCATCTCAGCACTTACAAATATCTCTTACCTCAAACTCAGCCATAGCTTATACTTTACAAAAAACTAAATATCCATTGTTTTATTTGATTGTCACTATAACCTTATGAGGCTGGTAGGGCAGGAATTGGCCCCATCTGGGGAAAAGAAATTAAAAGTGTTAGTCACTCAGTTGTGTCCATCTCTTTGCAACTCCATGGACTGTGGCCAACCAGATTCCTCTGTCCATGGGATTTTCCAGGCAAGAACATCTGGCGAAACAGCTCTTATAAATTGGATGACTTGCCTTAAAGTCATATAGGCTTCTGAGTCTTATTCCTTGGTCTCAGTTCTCAAATCTAGAGCCCTCAATTACACACTCCTACTGTCTCTCATTTTTCAGATTGCTAATTGCATTTGTCTGAAAGGGCTGTTTTTGAGGCCGACATTTTTCTGATCTTGTCTTCAGAGTCTGAAGGAGCTGTGGCTGTCTATGAAGTCATACACTGCATGGTACCAAGAGACTCCAGGCCATTTCTGAAGGATGTCTCATTGCCAGTGGCCTCTAGAGGGTAGCAGAGAGCCAGGGACAAACAGGCCTGAAGCCCTCAACTCTGATCTGAACAGTGGCCTCCAGCCTGGATGGGGTTTCAGGGAGAGAGCACGGCTCAGAGGACAGGCATGAAGACAGGCAGCAGAAATCCTGCCAGAGGGAGGGCCAGCCACAGCGAAGGCGTCAAAGCCAAGCCCAGATCAGGAGAAAGGAGGCAGAACTGGGGCGCTGGTGCTGAGTAGTCAGTGAGCCTACAGATGGTCACCCTCTGAGTAGTGAGCCTGGTACACGGCAGGTGCCTGTGGACATTAGCTGAAAGAATGACTCAGCTGACCCAGCTCCCTCTGCAGTTGTTCTTGTCCTAGAGGACGTTAGGAGAGAGACGTGGGGGCCAGCCAGCCATCCTCTAAGCTCTCTAGGTCCAACAGCACATTCTGCAAGTACATTTTAATTAACTCTAGCTTCAAAATAGCTGATGACTTGCAATGGTTTATAAAGCACATTCACATGTGTTAGCTCATTTAATCTTCATAATAACCCTTTTCTTGTTTTCATTTTACAGATGAGAAAACTCAGATTCAGACAGATTGAGTCATTAAGACAAATTTGCATGTCTAGTTAGTTAGAGTCAGGATTCACACCCAGGTCTGCCAACTCCTAGTTTATTGGTCTTTCTACTTTCTACTTCTCGGTGACCTCTAAAAATATAGAAAGAAACACAGGTTATACATGAATATATTTTGCTGTTAAATTCAAATAATACAAAAAAGGCTAACCCTTCCCACTTCCTCCCCTGCCCCATCCAGCTCTGCCCCTGAAGTGATCTTTTAACAATTAAGAGGTATTCTTTCAGAACTTTGCACATGTGTATACATCGTGAGTGTATGTGTATATGTAAAACGTGTTTCTTTCCAAATGACACATGTGCTAACATAAATATGATCTTATTACACGTATTGTTCTGAAACTTTTTTTTTTTTGCTTATATGTTTTGAACCTCTCTGTCTTGTCCTCTTTAACTGTATAGAGATTTTTTAAGCAGTTTCAGGCAATTCTGTCAAAAATATTTGATATCAGAAAGTAGAATTTAAAAAATTTTATTAACCTTCCTGACAGATATTTTGTTTCTAACTTAGATGAAGGGAAAACTAACACAGTGAGAAAAAAAAATTGACCTTGTGAATGTTTTTCTAAGTTACTCATTCCATCCTCCAAACCAGGAGGCACTCAGCAGAAAAGAGAAAACATCAACCTTCGACACCCCTGTTCGGGTCCTAGCGAGAAGGCCGGACAGACTCCCCAGGGCTCCAGCAGCCACCCCGGAGAGCCAGCTGCTCACCCGGAGGGCCAGCCTCCACCGGAGCGGGAGGGACACAGCCGACTGAACTCAGGAGCTCGGCTTATTGTCCAGCACGTGCAGGCACTGCTGGTCAAGAGGTTCCAGCACACCATCCGCAGCCACAAGGACTTCCTGGCCCAGGTATTACTGCGGTCTTTGGCTGTGCCTGTTTGCTCGTGGCCTCCCTGGCCTCCCCATCCTCTCCCAGGCTTTCTTGGGCATGTGGGGTCAGACATAGCCACGGCTACCATCTTTGGGTTCTGTCAGCTTTGTTTTCTCCTTGCCAACCTTTGCTTCTTCTTGGTAACATGAAGCTTCTTTGTAAGTATTCTAGTACACTTAGCAGAGAAAATAGCATAATAATGAATATATTAATATTGGTTTTATTTTTACAAGGGAAGGTAAAATCATGTTTTTATTCATTTTTTGCGGACCCTACGTCATTGTCTGCTTTTTCTCTTTAGATTTTTTGTTCAGATGCAGAAACTCTGGTTTACCTCTGGCTGAGCACTGGCCTACTTTAGGGTTCAATACTGGCCTGCTTTAACTACCCTTCAAAGGGGGGAACGTTCTCTGTTCTCCTTTACAACTTGCCTTTGCACATCTGCCCATCATGTTAATCTCTATTAGGGGCTAGTTATGAGGCTGCCGGATAAATGTTTAAAAGACTCTGTGTGTGTGTGTGTGTGTGTGTGTGTAACATACCATAGCCTAAGTTACCATGTTTATTGTCCCACAGATTGTGCTCCCGGCCACTTTTGTGTTTTTGGCTCTAATGCTTTCCCTCATCATCCCTCCTTTTGGTGAATATCCTGCTTTGACCCTTCACCCCTGGATGTATGGACAGCAGTACACCTTCTTCAGGTGTGTAGACTCGTCCCCAAAGGTCATCATTCACCTCCTTGGGTTGTGGGGCCCTTGGGTCCCCTGCTAACTGGTAGGGCCCTGACCTTCCTACTCTCTGGGACAGTCCCAGTGTGATAGGGGTCCTCAGGCTGCCCTCGGAAAGAAAGATAACTTCCCTGCCACTTGGGAAAGGTGACCTCCACGTGGACACCCAAAACTGCCAGGAGTAAAGGAAAGAGAAGGCAGATGGTGGGTGAGTGGGTTTAAGTTCCCTTGTTTTGAATTGCAGACATGATGTGGCATCAGACTACTGAGTGTGTTCAGGCAGCCTACCTACCCCCTTCTCAGGAGACCCATAGCCACATCAAGGCAGCGTCCTATGCCCTGTGTACAGGCCTGGCACACAGTACCCATTCAGTAGACATCTGTTGAGTTGCATGTTGGTGGCTTTGTTCCTCTGTCCCAGTCACATGTCCACTGTCTATGCCCTCTCACTGTCTAGCATGGACCAGCCGGACAGTGAATGGCTCTCAGCACTTGCAGATGTCCTTGTGAATAAGCCAGGCTTTGGCAACCGCTGCCTGAAGGAAGAGTGGCTTCCGTAAGTCCCTATGCTCCCCTGCTGTAACACCAACAGCTGCCCTGGGAGACCCCAATAGTGGGAGCCTAGGACAGCATGGTTGGCGAGACCCCATCTATATTACTCAGACACTTCCATATCCCTGAGCAGCACTCACCTGGCCTCTCCTTCAACACCTGTGTGCAGGGGTGTTCACTAGCTTTCAGGAAGCCTCTGCATCACTGGATAAGTCTCTATTTCTATAATTCTCTATAAAGTTCCAAACTGAGTTGACATATGCTACTCACAACTTATGCGAAAGGAATCTGAAGGAGGAAGGAGAGAGATGGGGGCGTGCTCTTGTGTAATTGGATCTAGAATGGCATTACTTACATATATGGCCAACTTTCAATATTGCCTTCAGTGTAGAGAAGAGAGTTCTAGAGGAAAAGTCATGCTTTTATTCATTGGTGGTTGAAATACACCAAGAATTTAAAATGTTCAGTATAATTTTAAATGCTTTTTTCATCTAGTCTTTTTCAGAGTTATTTGTGAGGACCAAAATAGACTAATTTCAAATTCTTGTATTTGTTCCCTTATCAGAGCTGCCAGCAGATAAAATTTGCCCAGACCCACACCCCCTAGTCAATCAACAAAATTCTAGTCTTGATTTTTCTTGAGCAGAAACCTTTAAGAGTAGAAGAAAATGCATGGGTCTGAGGAAAGGGCAAAAATGGTTAAGAAGGAAAAGGCTGGGTGCTATTTCTCATTTTTAGGAGTTTTTATAAACTTTGGATCTGATTGTGGAATATGCTCTTGTCTTCCATGAGGGAGTTCCCCTGTGGAAATTCAAGCCCCTGGAAGACTCCATCTGTGTCCCCGGATGTCACCCACTTGCTCCAACAGCAGAAATGGACAGCGGACCAACCTTCACCTTCCTGCAGGTGCAGCACCAGAGAGAAGCTCACCATGCTTCCTGAGTGCCCTGAGGGCGCAGGGGGCCTCCCACCCCCGCAGGTACCTCCACCTCCGGGGCCACCAGGGCCCTGAGCCTGCCTGCAACAGCAGCCATTGCACCTCCTGAGTTTCTAGACAACTAACATTTCAAACTAACAGCTAAGTGAAGGACTAAGTGAGGCTCTGGGTCCTCACCAACTGAAGGAAGTCACTGACCAAGAGTTTCATTTCCATTAAACACTCCCGTTCAATCTAGTAAGAAAATATCTTTAAGTATTGAGAAAATAATACATCATGCATGCTTACTATAGAAAAATTAGAAAATACAGAGAAGTCAGAACAAAAATATTTCACCCTATCACTTGGCAATAACCACCAATAACATTTAGTTTTTATTTGTTCAAATAGGATTATATTCAAAATGTTGTCCTGAAACCTGCTATCAATAACATATCGTGAACATATGTCCACATCAGTAAATATACACCTACCTCATCATAGTATGCCTGCACACTATCCTACGTATCCTTTGGATTTACTTTAATTTATTTCATCTCTCATTGGAGAAGGCAATGGCAACCCACTCCAGTACTCTTGCCTGGAAAATCCCATGGATGGAGGAGCCTGGTAGGCTACAGTCCATGGGGTCGCAAAGAGTCGGACACAACTGAGCGACTTCACTCACTCACTTTGCTCACTTCATACTTTATCACTGGAGAAGGAAATGGAAACCCACTCCAGTATTCTTGCCTGGAGAATCCCATGGACAGGGGAGCCTGGCGGGCCGAGGTCCGTGGGGTCGCAAAGAGTCAGACATGACTGAAGTGACTGAGCAAGCAAGCAAGCAAGCAAGCAAGCTCACACTGCTGATAGGCGCTTTCCTGATAGCTCAGTTGGTAAAGAATCTGCCTGCAATGCAGGAGACCCTAGTTCAATTCCTGGGTCAGGAAGTATTCTGACCTGGAGAATTCCATGGACTGCATAGTCCATGGAGTCACAAAGAGTTGGACATGAATGAGCAACTTTCACTCATTGCTGAACATGTGGGTTTTCCATTTTTCTCTTATAAACAATGTTGTAGTGTCCATTCAAGTGCACACTTATTAACAATCTTAATTAAGAAGTTTGCCATGTGCTGTGTAATTGTCATACATACACATACACACACATGCACACCACACAGAGTTAGCAATCTATGTTTTTCAAGGATATCAGCAATCTTGGCTCTGAGCAGCATCCTCATGGAATTCTAAACGCCATAATGTATCACAATGAGCTTCCCCATGGGGTTTCAGAGACAGTGAGCTGGGCCAGAGAAGTCTTAGTTTGCCTAAGGTTTATAAGAGGCCTGACTAGGACAGAGCTGGGTCCTCTATGGTCATCTCTCATGATTTGCCAATGAATGAATGAAGAAATCCCCAAGAGGCAGTGGAATGAGCACCATCATTGGCATCAGAGAGCCATGGATGGGTTACTTAGCCTCTCTAATAAATTGGAGATAATTTCCTCACTTATAAATTGAAGATAACTACACTTTCTTAGGGGTCCCAGATGGCTCAGCTGGTAAGGAACCTGCCTGCCAATGCAGGAGACATAAGACACGTGAGTTCAATCCCTAGGTCAGAAAGATCCCCTGGAGGAGGGCACAGCAACCCACTCCAGTATTCCTGCCTGGAGAATCCTTATGGACAGAGCAGCCTGGCTGACTACAGTCCATAGGGTCACAAAGAGTCAGACATGACTGAGGCGACTTACTGTACACGTCTGCCTCTGGGTGGCGCTCTTGACACCCAGGTTCATGACTGACCAGAAACTAAATGCTATGTATTCTTATATTTAAAGTGCCACCTGGTGGTCAAACTCACGCACTTTTGAATTCTCTAAAATCTTTTGATTACCTCGAGTTCTAGATGGATTTTCAAAGTGATGTAAATTGTAAGGCACTGTTTGATTTCTTTCATTCACATCACAATTTATTGTGTCAACTCTATGCCAGATACTATTCTGGTTGCTGGGGACACAACAGCTAACAAGTCAGAAAAAGTCCTGGCTCTCACAGAATTTGTGTCCTATCCTACAGACAAAGACAAGTAAACAGATTGAAAGGAAAATTTCAGATAGACATGAAGTTGTGAAGACAATACTACCATGTGTGACAGGATACAGAAAATACTTCTCTGAGGAATAAACTTTGGGCTGAGATTTGAATGATGACAAGTTAGCCATGAGAGGTTGTCCAGGGAGAGGGAGGGAATGAGAGGTGTGCATCTGAGAAACAGAAGTGGGGAGGTCAGGGAGCGAGGGGGTACCTACAGGTGAACTCAGCCTTGGTAACAAATTTGGATCTGATCCTATGGCTTATTGGAGTGTGGTAAGCAAGGCAAATGGTATATTCTGATTGATTTTTTTTTTTTAAGCTCAGTCTGGCTCCTGAATGGAGAATGGATTGTGGAGGGCCAGGGTGGAAGCAGAGACCAGTTTGGAAGTGTCTGTAGAGGCCCAGGTGATGCCTGGGTGGAGACTTGGTCTAGGGTGATATGGTAGAGCTGGAGACATGCAGTTGGGTTGGAGATTGATTCTGAAGTGAGAACTATCCTGGGTCATCAATGGAATAAAGAAAAAAAAGGGCTCGAAAGTGACTTTCACATCATTGCTGTGGGAACTAGGGAGACACCAATCCTTTACTGTCTTCCCAGTAGTTGAGTCTACAAATAATTTTTGGAAAAGAACAAGTAGTTTCACCTCAAATTCAGAAGTAATTAATGCAGATATGTCCTTGCTTCAGAGAATACAACGCAGCACTGAAATTCTGCAGGACCTTACAGACAGGAATGTCTCCGACTTCCTGGTAAAAACATATCCTGCTCTTATCCGAAGCAGGTAAGATACTTTTTTGTACTTTTCATCCTGGGTCCCTTGGGAAAATATTAACTAAGATCAGAAGATAATTTCCTCTCATGACTTTTCAACAATCAGGGCAGTGGAATTTTTTCTTTTTCCTAATTTGAAAGTCTCAACTGATAGAAAAGACAACTGGGGCATATACCAGTCAAATGCAACTTATGATTAATTTTGATCTGTTTTTGGTTTTGTTTAGGCCAAGCAAAGTTTAACCCATGCACTACTACAAGTAAAATAAGAAAGTATAGAATTTTTCCAAAACACAGTCTCATATTTTAAGTAGTTCAAAAAGAGAGGTGAAGTTTGGAGGGAGGAAGGAGAGTAAGGGGGACAGGGAGAAGACAAAGAGAGAAGTAAAAAAGGAAAAGTAAGAAGCAACAAGGAGAAAGGAAACAATGAGACCAAGATAGGAGCGAGGCAGTGGGAGAGAGTCCGTGTGAGCCCACAGGTTGTCCAGGTTAACTGTACCTGTCGTACTCTAACTGTGAATTAGCCCCGGTATCACTGCCCTTTCCAGTGCCAGGCACTCCTCTCAGCTCTGCAGCTGTTCTCATTGAGCTCCATCCAGGATGGACCAACTTCAGCAGCCCCATCACAGCAAACAGTGAGACAAGAGCATGCTATGGAGAAAGGGTTGTAGGGGACCCTGGTCTAAGCCCCATGTTCTCTGGAATTTTAAAATAAAACATACTGTCTAACTTCAGGCATATTTTCAGTTGCTTCCCCTCCCAGTCCCTAAGCAAAGGATTAATGGACTCAGTTAACTACAACACACTGCAGATGGTGAAAGCAGCTGCTGAGAAAGGAGTGCCAAGCCAGCAGTTAGCAAATGAGGAACACCATTCGAGCACGAAAATACAAGCAGAGTGCATAGAATTTATTCAATAATGCAGTAAACAATGACCGCATCCCACCCTTTGTTCTCAGCAGCACATTTGCAGTGTGGAATTTTGGATTTTGTGCTTTGTGGTGAAGATAGTTTGTGAGGACTGAACTCTGAGGACTAGAGCTGGTTCTGTGTGTTTCCTATCTTGTAATTTTGTCCCTTGTTGGCTGGAAGTCAGTCCCTTAACTCTGCACTAGGAGTAATTCAGAACTTCCTCTGAGCGTGCAGGTGATTATGAGAGTCTCGTTCTTGCCGGATGCAAGAGGGGAGGGCTGCAGCCTTCATTGCATGCTGGCATGGTCATTGTCATATTTCCTGGGTCCAGATCATCTGATAGATGACCTTACAACAGGGGCCAGCCAGAAGGCCTAGCAGTCAGGATGTGACTGTAGGGCAAGTGTTAGAAAATATCAGTCTTTTCTCCACAGATTTTTTTCAGGCTCAGCCCTTGGCCTATGAGGGGCTATCAGGAAATACAAAAATGCCCCTTGAAGACTGGGACACACCAGTGGGCATTTGGGAAAGAAAGTCAACACGTCTGTATATTTGTTGTATTCACTGTATGATTTGTTTTGGCTTTCAGTTTGAAGAGCAAATTCTGGGTCAATGAACAGAGGTAAGAAACTATTTTTGTAAGAAATTAAAATCTCAGAGTGATCTATTTTAAATTATTGTACATTAAAAAAGTCACACCTCAGTCATGTGAATGAGCTGTTCTGTACATGCCCAGGAATTCGTAAGACATGTCTTAAGGGACGTGTGGCTACAGACACCCTATGCCCAGAACATGCTCAGCAGTGAATCTCCTTGGAGGACATAAATGAGAGGGGATACTTCCTGAAGAGGAGTTCCAGAGCACTCTCCCTCCAGGGAGGTTCTAAAACCTCCAAGCAAATAACAGTTTATAACGAGAGCACGAGTTCCCTACGCCCTGGCATTCCTTGGCCCATTCCATTTAAGGCTCCGGGAGTCTGGCCCAGCCCCTGACTCACCCTGTCCCTGGGTATCTAGGAGGTTCATGAGGTTCCTGAGGTTTGAGAATCCTCCAGAGACAGTCTACGAGTGAGCTGGCCTCCCTAGGGTCCCTCAGGAACAGGGCCTCTAGAATGAATGTGGAGCTGATGTTGACTTGATTTCCTGGGCAGGATCCAGGCCATGAAAGTAAAATTCAGCTTTCAGAATCATTCCCTAAAAGGTAGTGAGGGGCCTCAACTGAAGCAGAAAGGTAGGGAGGTGGGGAGGACAAGTTGAGTCTCTGAGAAATAAAGTTCTCCTCCTCTGCCTCCCCTACTCAATATGTTTTGTTTGTTGAGAAGTTTGGCTTTTATGCTGCCATTGAAGAGTTTTAAGCCAGAGAGTGACACGCCCAGGCCAGTGTTAGGGCACCAGTGTGGAGGGGGTGTTAGACAGGGAGAGACCCGAGGCTAGGATCGCAGTTGAAGACCAGATAGGAGTCAACGCAGGGAGTGGTGAGGGATTCCCTGCGGCAGGGATGGGTGAGAGGCACCAAGAGAGGATGGCAGACTGGGCAGGTGAGTCCAGCACACTAGAAGTACCTGCAAAGTATAGAAGCGGCACGGGGGGAAAGTCAGGGAAGACCTCAAAGAGAAGATAACACAGGACAGATGAGTTGGAAAGGCACCCAGAGAAACTAGCAGCCCTGCAAACGCAAAGAGACCATGCTGAGCTTGTGGCATGACTGGATAGCTGGAATGGGCCACTGGAGGTCGGGCATAAGGAGGGTGAAGTTGGAGAGCTTGGCAGGCACCAAGCTCAGAAGGAGTCAGGACTGCATCCTGGAGATAAGGAAGAAGCTGTGAAAAGTTGGTTTGTAAAGTGAAGCCATGTTTCCCACTAGTGCAGACTATTCCTGCAAAAATGCACCTTTTCCTACAGAAACTGAGAGCTATGGCAGCCATGAGGTACACACACATGGTCACATGGTTCATGACATAGAACTGAGGACTTCTTGTTCCCTTGTCAGGTATGGAGGAATTTCTGTCGGAGGAAAGCTCCCAGCTCCCCCCTTCACTGGAGAAGCACTTGTTGGATTTTTAAGTGACCTTGGCCAGTTAATGAATGTGAGCGGGGTATGTAAACAGACTGGAGATTTGGTGGGACTTTCAACTGGCCACTTATAGAAATGATCATGAGTGCTAAGAAGAGGTGGTGAGGGGGAGTGGGAAAAACCCTCTTGTTTGTTTTTTATGGCTTTCTAGGGCCCTATGACCAGAGAGGCTGCTAAAGAAATGCCTGCTTTCCTTAAACAACTAGAAACTGAAGACAATATTAAGGTATTGGCCCTGCCTGAACTGCCCTAGAGCTAAAAACTCACATGAGCTGGTGGCTGTTTTATTTTCCCAGCTTAATTAAATTCCACCCCCACTCCTGTTGGAATCAGGCATGAAATGTCTCCCAGCTGCCAAAACCTTCCTCCTGCTCCCATTCTTTTTCCTGCAGCTCATTTTTTCTTTAAATAGCTGCTGTTCATGCAGAGTGTCCTGTGGAGTAGAGCCTAACGAAGCCACCTTCCTGTCCTCTAGGTGTGGTTTAACAACAAAGGTTGGCATGCTCTGGTCAGCTTCCTCAACGTGGCCCACAACGCCATCTTACGGGCTAGCCTGCACAAGGACAAGAACCCCGAGGAGTATGGCATCACCGTCATAAGCCAGCCCTTGAACCTGACCAAGGAGCAGCTCTCTGAGATCACAGTGTAAGCCACCGTGCCCCCCGCCTCACAGAGTTCTTGTCACCTTCTCCACTCTGAACACCGCAAGAGGATTCTCACTAGCAGGCGCTGCCAGACTGGATGGCAAGCTTGTTTAATCGGGTGCACAGAAACATAAGATTCCTTGTGCCAAACTGCTTGGCCATTCTTTCTCCTTACTTATTTGGAAAGTAAGCATATGTTTGGTTCCATTCCCTTTTTGCTTTTGGTAACACATTGCTCCTGGAACTTACACAAAGCGTCTCCTTTCCATTATCCAAAATGACTGCCAGTGACTGGGAAGTTCAGTAAATCTTTCATTGCCCCAGCAGTGATTATCTTAGATTCCGGTAATTTCCCCCAGACGGTCAGGCTTTGGAACTGTCAACATATCCTTACCTTCCTAAAGCATAGGCTCAGCTTCAAGCAGTAAAAACATTGCTCTTTTGCAATTTGTAGCATGTTTGCCTTATCAAAGGTCTATATTTGGTTAGAGTGCTTTTGTTAGTACAGACTCCTTCTGGAAGGCAGTAAGGGGGCCCTGTATACTCCAAGTGCACTGACCATGCCCAAGGTCATGGCTAAACTTGGATCTGAAGCCGTAGGGACCTTCCTTGGGACACCCACTGACGCCCTAGACGGAGGAAAAGTAGTCTATGTCCATTCCCACTTAACCTCAGTTTCTGTACTTTCTGCCAAGCCTTTTGAATATGAAATATGAGATAGGAGTCTTGTGATTATAAGAATAGTATATAAAATAGTATATGTTCATTAAATAACGTTTATAGAAGAGAGTTTTAAGAACTAAGTTTCTATAACCCAACAATTTAGGGTATTTCCTATAACCATTTTTTGGCGTTTCCTTCTGATCATTTGTTCTAACCTTACTATATGTGTGGATCAAGCTGTCTGTCATTTTAACAGGGGCACCGGCCAGCACACATAGTGCTTTTGTGGGAATTAGTGAAGGGTGCTTCGGGTGGTGCTAGTGGTAAAGAACCCACCTGCAATACAGGAGATGTAGAGAGACACGGGTTCAATCCCTGGGTCAGGAAGATCCCCTGGAGGACAGCGTGGCAACCTACTCCAGTATTCTTGCCTGGAGAATTTCATGGACAGAGGAGCCTGGCAGGCTACAGTTCACAGGGCCACAAAGGGTTGGACATGACTGAAGCAACATAGTATGAACACATGTTCCTTTGTCAAGGTGGGCAATGGCCCACACTAGAGTTCATGGCTCGTATGTGAAGGCTGGGTTAGATTTCAGCCCATACTTGCTCCGTAAGGCAGATGCTTTCTATCTGATCCAGGAAAGAGTGAATATTGCCAAGTGCCTGCATAACCATCCTGTTCCCTTCTCACTTAAACTTACATTATAATGTAACATTTCTCTGTGTTCTGATGTGTTTCTTAAATGCATGATTTAATAACTTATTGCCTTTAAAAATGTATTTCTTTTCACAAACCATGTATTTGTCTACATTAAAAATTCAAGAGTATCTATAGACAAATTATTAGAACTAATAAAAGCATTATAGTGCATGATATTTTTGAGGTAAAAATCCATTCCTATACACAATCAACAAATAATTAGAAAACGTAATACAAAGAAAATGTGTCTAGACTTTCATATTAACAGGGAACTGCATATGATATTACATACATGGTTATATATTACATAACCTTAACGTTCAACATCACCTAGAATAGGAAACACACAAATCTCCACTTCACCTTGACCTTGACCCAGTTTGATTTAGACAGTCCCGTGGGATGACAAGCTTCAGGTTAAGAAAGGGGATTCTGGAGGCTGTTCCCTGGGTGGGGTGAGGACTTTTCAGAGCCTGATCTTGTCCTTCTGCTTCTACGCCTCCTCCTTCACCTGCCTCTCTCTCCCCATGTCTCCCGTCCTTCTGCAGACTGACCACTTCGGTGGACGCTGTAGTGGCCATCTGCGTGATTTTTGCCATGTCCTTCGTCCCTGCCAGCTTTGTCCTTTATTTGATCCAGGAGAGGGTGAACAAGGCCAAGCACCTCCAGTTTGTCAGCGGAGTGAGCCCCACCACCTACTGGCTGACCAACTTCCTCTGGGACATCGTAAGTATCAGGTCACGGCACCGCTCTCGCCACCCTGGGCCCAAGGGTGTTTGTGTCTATTCTGACTGAAGGAACACAGCAGGGTGGGGCTCTTATGTGGCCAGGGCTGCCAGAGGGTGCCATGCCCAGGGCCCAAGCTGGGGAAAGATGCAGGGCACAGCTCAGCAACTGAGGTGGGGGGTGCTCTGCATGTTCTGACCCACCAAAAAATCACTGCTCGGCAGGCCTGAGGCTGGCCTTCCTGGGAATAATCTGAAGCTGAAGAGGTAATATAAAGAGGTCCTTCACCCTACATGCTCCTCTTAAATCTCACCACACCCTCAAAGTGGGTGAAATGGAACCTCCCCTGTGGTCGAGTCACCATAAACATAGGATATCCAGTTAAATTTAAATTTCAGATAAAACAATGAATAATTTTTAATATAGTTTATCCTAGTTCAGTTCAGTTCAGTTGCTCAGTCCTGTCTGACTCTTTGCGACCCCATGAATCTCAGCACACCAGGCCTCCCTGTCCATCACCAACTCCCGGAGTTCACCCAAACCCATGTCCATCAAGTCGGTGATGCCATCCAGCCATCTCATCCTCTGTTGTCCCCTTCTCCTCCTGCCCCCAGTCCCTCCCAGCATCAGGGTCTTTTCCAGTGAGTCACCTCTTCGCATGAGGTGACCAAAGTATTGGAGTTTAAGCTTCAGCATCAGTCCTTCCAATGAACACCCATGACTGATCTCCTTCAGAATGGACTGGTTGGATTTCTTTCCAGTCCAAGGGACTCTCAAGAGTCTTCTCCAACACCACAGTTCAAAAGCATCAATTCTTCGGCACTCAGCTTTCTTCACAGTCCAACTCTCACATCCATACATGACCACTGGAACAACCATAGCCTTGACTAGACGGACCTTTGTTGGCAAAGTAATGTCTCTGCTTTTGAATATGCTATCTAGGTTGGTCATAACTTTCCTTCCAAGGAGTAAGCATCTTTTAATTTCACGGCTGCAATCACCATCTGCAGTGATTTTGGAGCCCAAAACATAAAGTCTGACACTGTTTCCCCATCTATTTCCCATGAAGTGATGGGACCAGATGCCATGGTATTAGTTTTCTGAATGTTGAGCTTTAAGCCAACTTTTTCACTCTCCTCTTTCACCTTCATCAAGAGGCTTTTTAGTTCCTCTTCACTTTCTGCCATAAGGGTGGTGTCATTTTCATATCTGAGGTTATTAATATTTCTCCTGGAAATCTTGATTCCAGCTTGTGCTTCTTCCAGCCCAGCATTTCTCATGATGTACTCTGCATATAAGGTAAATAAGCAGGGTGACAATATACAGCCTTGACGTACTCCTTTTCCTATTTGGAACCAGTCTGTTGTTCCATGTCCAGTTCTAACTGTTGCTTCTTGACCTGCATATAGGTTTCTCAAGAGGCAGGTCAGGTGGTCTGATATTCCCATCTCTTTCAGAATTTTCCACAGTTTATTGTGATCCACACAGTCAGAGGCTTTGGCATAGTTAATAAAGCAGAAATAGATGTTTTTCTGGAACTCTTGCTTTTTCAACCATCCAGCGGATGTAGGCAATTTGATCTCTGGTTCCTCTGCCTTTTCTAAAACCAGCTTGAACATCTGGAAGTTCAGGGTTCACGTATTGCTGAAGCCTGGCTTGGAGAATTTTGAGCATTACTTTACTAGCATGTGAGATCAGTGCAATTGTGCAGTAGTTTGAGCATTCTTTGGCATTGCCTTTCTTTGGGATTGGAATGAAAACTGACCTTTTCCAGTCCTGTGGCCACTGCTGAGTTTTCCAAATTTGCTGGCATATTGAGTGCAGCACTTTCACAGCTTCATCTTTCAGGATTTGAAATAGCTCAACTGGAATTCCATCACCTCCACTAGCTTTGCTCGTAGTGATGCTTTCTAAGGCCCACTTGACTTCACATTCCAGGATGTCTGGCTCTAGGTGAGTGATCACACCATTGTGATTATCTGGGTCGTAAGATCTTTTTTGTACAGTTCTTCTGTGTATTCTTGCCACCTCTTCTTAATATCTTCTGCTTCTGTTAGGTCCATACCATTTCTGTCCTTTATAGAGCCCATCTTTGCATGAAATGTTCCCTTGGTATCTCTAATTTTCTTGAGGAGATCTCTAGTCTTTCCCATTCTGTTGTTTTCCTCTATTTCCTTGCACTGATCACTGAGGAAGGCTTTCTTATCTCTTCTTTCTATTCTTTGGAACTCTGCATTCAGATGCTTATATCTTTCCTTTTCTGCTTTGCTTTTTGCTTCTCTTCCTTTCAGAGCTATTTGTAGGAGTTTACCCTAACTCCCCCTCAAATATTGCATTCTTACCCAAAAACATTTATCGGTTTCTGACCCAAAATTCAAGTTTAATTGCATGTTCAACATTTTTATTTGCTAAATCTGGAAACCCTATCCAGGGGCCTTATTTTGATTTCCCAACCAGATCTTCATTATATTAGATGAGCTACCACTTCAGAGAACATGAAGAAAAAGCTATGTATCAAATCAGAAGCAGACTACTACCTCAGAATCAGAATTGGTGGGGGAAGAAAGGGTCAGGATGGGCTACTGTACTACAGGTCACAGGATCCAAATGACTTGACAGCAGAGGTCTGCTTATAATGTGGGAGTTGCTTGACACCAATTCCAGTCTATTCCAGGCATCTCGGGACCAAGATACTTTGTTTTATCTCAACATTCTAAGACTAACATGAAGATGTTAGTCTTCCACTTCATGTGAAGATAGAATATGTCATGATGGAGACCAACACAACCTTTTCCACTATGATTTTTAATAATGATGACAGATTTAGGGTTTATGAAGACATGCTCTCTTCTCTTTTACTCAACTTACTAAGTAGCCATCATTTAACAGTGTAAAACCAGAAATCACCGGTAGCAACTAATCTTTTCTCTAGCTTCTGTCTACCTGAGGAAGCACTTATGAACACATGGGGAAGAGGTCAGAGACAATAAGCCTCCCTTTGAACAAGAACGTCACTTATAGTCACTCATGTTGGCCTGTGCTTAAACATGAGTGAAGCTAGGCTCTCCTGCACTGAAAAGCTATTAAAGTGCTGGGTTTGCATCCTATTTTTTTTTTTAAGACAAGGAATAGAATTTAGAGTTGAGGCTGACCCACGCACGTGCCTGGCTATAGACAGAGATCTCTGAGCCTAAGGACAAATTTGTGGACAGAAAGACAAAGCGAGTGTCTAAATGGGAGATGATTCTAGCAAAGTAGACACTTGGCAGTCTAATGAAGAGCTTGGAAATGGTGACTATGATGCCAGCAGGCTTCCTGATGCTCTAGAATTTTACGAATGGCCTGGAATCATTTCAAGGAGCTATATTGTTGGGACTAAGCACCCTCGTTGGCCAATGGTAAAAAGATAACATTGGCCTGGAGGTCATTGTTGAATAAATGAACAAACACATTGTTTATATCATTCACTCAGCACATATGTGATGTTGTAAGTTCTTATTTTTATTATTTTTTTTTAATTTTATTTTATTTTTAAACTTTACATAATTGTATTAGTTTTGCCAAATATCAAAATGAATCCACCACAGGCATACATCATCTGTTTTTCTTTTCTTTTAAAGTTTGAAATAACCACAAACTTATAAAAACATTGAAAATACAGTTTTAAACTTTTTTCTGAGCCATTTGAGAGTAACTTCTTCATAAGATACATACACACACACACACACATTGCATTTTGTTGCCCTGTCTCTTCAGTCTCCGTCAGCCTGGGTTGGATCCTCCCTCTTTCCTTGACACTCATGACTTGACACTTTTGAAGATCGTAGACCAGTTGTTTTGCACAATGCCCATTAGTTGGGGTTTGCCTAATGTCTCCTCATGATGGATTCAGGTCATAGCAGCAGTTTCATGAAAGCATGCTCTAGCCTGCTCACTACACGCTATCAGGTAGCTTCTAATTTCAGTTTGTCCTATTACTGGTGATCACTTTTGTCACTCGATTAAGATGGTGTCTGCTGAGCTTGTTCACTGTAAAGTTACTCTTTTTCCCTTATAATTCATCAGGATTTGGAGAGAGGTACTTTGAAGCTAGGGCTTCCCTAGTGGCTCAGTGGTAAAGATCCACCTGCCAATGCAGGAGACATGGGTTCAATCTCTGGGTCAGGAAGATCCCTTAGAAAAGGAAATGGCAACCCACTCCAGTATTCTTGCCTAGGAAATCCTATGGACAGAGAAGCCTAGCAGGCTACAGTCCATGGTCTCACAAAGAGTTGGACACCACTGAGCACACATACACACAAACACAAACAAACAAACACAGAAGAGTCTTCTGGGCTAAAGTCCGTGGGGTCGCAAAAGAGTTGGACGTGACTGAGTGACTAAACAACAACAACAGACATTTAAAAATTATTTCTACATCTCCCTTGTCTTTCCAGGGTTTGAGACCTAAGTTACATTAAATGAAAGAATTAAGTAAGTTCTAATTTGATATCAATTTTCCAGGTTACTAAATATTTTTCAATGAAAAATATTGGGGTATCAATGATATTTTTAGATGGCCTCCACAATAAGATGAGAGGAGTTATTTAGAAACTTAAAACTTCCACTAAAGAAAAGACAATTTTTATTTATTTTTTTGTTTTCTTTTTTGTTTTCTTTTTTTTTCTAATTTTATTTTATTTTTAAACTTTACATAATTGTATTAGTTTTGCCAAATATCAAAATAAAACACAATTTTTAAAGTTTTCTAGCCTCATGGAGTCCTATTGAAACAGAGTAAGTTCCCCAACAACAAAGTAATCTTTTAAATTTCATCCAACACAAAAGTAAAACTGTAACAATACTCAAGAGATCGCTTTACCTCAAAGGAAAAAAGATCTGTAGGGCAGCTGAGAGGTCACTTTCTTCAAGTCTGTTTCTGGAACGTGGACGTCAGCCACGCACAGACATTTAAAAATGTCCTTCCCCAGGACATGACTCAGTGACTGAACAACAACTTTGAAGTTATGTAAATATCCTGGTTTTTTAAATCAAACTTTCCATTTATTTGTATGTTTATTTATGCTTTTATGGAGTCACGGTTCCTGTGTTAATCCAGATTACAATCTGATACCATTCTTACTGATTTTGGTGCTCAGATTATCCCGTTTGGCCAGTGGGAACTCCTCCACCCCAGCTCCCATGCCCTTTGGACTTGTGTCCACATGTTCCTTGAATTCATCCAAGTTCTCTGCCCAGTCCTACCCTGGAGTCAGTCATCTCCCCAAGGAGTTCTGGGTCCTTCCAGTGGAAGATGTCCTTCAAAACCAAGACCTTGGTGGTGAATATATTCACTGCCCCTGGGGTATCAGTGGTCCCAGGCCTTCACGGTGGAGACAGCTAGGTGAGATGCGCACGTATCTACATAGACATGCACACATTACATCTGTACTTCATCTATATGCTGAACTAAACTGAACAATTGTTGTTATTGCTATTTAGTCACTAAGTTGTGTCCAACTCTTTTGCAACCCTACGGACTGTAGCCTGCCAGAGTCCTCTGTTCATGGGATTTCCCTGAAAAGAATATTGGAGTAGGATGCCATTTCCTTCTCCACTGGATCTTCCCAACCCAGGAACTGAACCTGCCTCCGCCATTGGCAGGAGGACTCTTTACCACTGAGGGACCTGGGGATCCAACAAAACTGAACAAAACATTTACTAAAAAAAACACCACCAGTTCCAATCCAGCACTACAGGTTCACTCTGGTTTCTGTCTTTCCATATTTGTAACTCCCTTCTCCAAAAGTGAACAACTGGTTGCTGCTGCCCCTGACTCATTTACCTGCCTGAGCTACACACCTGTATGTAGCAAGTTCCCCATCTCTGCCTTCGTCCTCCCCGCTGTGTGGACACCCTCCTCTCCCTCCTCCAGCCACCCGCCTTCTTGCGCAGGCCATCTCCGTTCTGCTCTGGCTCTGATATCGCACACCAGATCAGCCCCTGTAAGACACCATCCTGACCCCGCCTGGGGCTCCAGCACCCCGTACCAAGTCACCTCCATGGATGTCCTTCTTAGGTTCTCATTCTGCTTGGGACCATTTTGACTCCTCCCCTACCCTCACCATGGCTGCCCACCTTTCCCTGTCCAGCCTGATGGACTAAATTCTGTTAAGAAGAGAGGGGAGGAAGTGATGTGAGGCCAAAGATTATACTATAAATTTTTCTGAATTCTGGAGACATGCTTAGAAAGTAGAATCAACAGGACTTTGAGACTGATTAGAAAGAGGAGAAATCAGGTGGAATTTTATAATTCATTGTTTCAAAAGATACAAGTGAAGATTCCTGTGCAGGGAGGTGGGGGTGAAGTAGGGTAGGAGGACGAAGGACACCTTTACATACGTTTGCTAGCCAAGAACTGCTTATACAAATAGAGTCAGAATCCCAAACTGTAAGTACTGGAGGAGCCTGGCCCAGCCCATGTCTTACTGAATGAGAAACAGAGATGCAGAGATTAAGGACCTTGCTCCCCTCTTCTCTCTTCAAGATGAATTACACTGTAAGTGCTGCACTGGTGGTGGGCATCTTCATCGGGTTTCAGAAGAAAGCCTACACTTCTTCAGAGAACCTTCCAGCCCTTGTTGCACTGCTCATGCTGTATGGGTGAGTTGTGTGGGCCCTTAGCTAATGAGAAGGGAAGCCAGGGGAGGAGCTTGCTCTTCTGACAGAAAACCTGGGTTTCCAGTGTCAAGATCAGCTTCTAGTTCCTGGCAGGGTCTGTGGCTGCTGATCAGGAATCTGGCTGGCTTCTGTTTCTGACTCCATGCATGGAGGTGTTCCTGCAGCCCAGTGCACTCAGGAACAATGGAGACACACATATGGTTTGAATCTTAATCCTCCTCCACTCAAACTATGGCCTGACCAAAGTCTGAGAATCCATCACTGCCCAGTTCCTCACTCAGCTCTGACTCTCATTCATCTGTGGTCAATCTGTCCATCTCAGTGTCTCCTATACTAGCCAAAAGTTATTTGTACATAGAAGACTACAGCTGAAAAGTCATTCCTGGGTCAGGACCAGAAAATAACACAAGGATTAAATCCAATAGAATTACAGAGCATACAACTTTATATCCAAGCCCACCACTTACTATACATATAACTGCTGCTGCTGCTGCTGCTGCTCAGTTGCTTCAGTCGTGTCCGACTCTGTGCGACCCCACAGACAGCAGCCCACCAGGCTCCCCCGTCCCTGGGATTCTCCAGGCAAGAACACTGGAGTGGGTTGCCATTGCCTTCTCCAGTGTATGAAAGGAAAAGTGAAAGTGAAGTCATACATATAACTGTAGACAAGTAATTCACCCCACTGGGGCCTGAGTTTCCCCATCTGCAAAATGGAGATCAGGATACCTGGCCCTTCCTACAGGAGCCAGCAGTGTCTTGCCAGAGCAATGGCCTCTATTCATCTCTCTTAGAGAATTCAGGAACAAGTGTGAATATGACATATCAGCTCCAGTGAACTATGAATATTAGCCTGTTGGAATCTCAGCCCAGCTTTGCTGATCCAGACTAGAATGGAAAGTGTTGCAGGGTAGAGAATGCTCCTATATATTGTGTAAGGCTTTATAATTTACAAGGCACATTCACAGCTACTATCTCATTGCTCCTCACAAAAACTCCACGAGGTGGTCAGGAAAGGCATTATTGTCTCCATTCAAAGTTGAAGAGCAAAGACCAAGAAAGGGAGTATCTCTTTGGTTCCCCTGGACTCTTCATCAGTTCAAACATACCACCCCGTGTGAAAGGGGGATGAATTATATCTAGGGGCACAGCAGGTGGGGTGGAAATTGGAACTCCATCAACTGACTTGTGTCATTTCACACAGGTGGGCAGTCATTCCCATGATGTATCCGGCATCCTTCCTGTTCGATATCCCCAGCACTGCCTATGTGGCCTTATCTTGTGCTAATCTGTTCATTGGCATCAACAGCAGTGCCATCACTTTCGTCCTGGAATTATTTGAGAATAACCGGGTAAGCGTGCCTTTCTTGGCTGCTTCTTTTGATTATTTGGACACTAGAGAGTGTGTGATGGTCAAGCAGAGCCAGGGGCAAACTCCGTGTCTGTGCATTCTTAGTGTGTAAATGAATGTTGCTTCCTCCCTTCCTTTATCCCTCCCCTCTTCCCTTCCTTTCTTTGTTTCTTTAAGCTCCTTGTTCATTCATATGCTCTGAATGTCATGGTTTTCTGGACCCTTTCTGCAATTTATAAAGGACCTTTCATAATTCTAAGCTTTTAGATCTTACTTCTTCAAGAAAGTATCCTTGGGGACTTTGGGTCTTAGATTTTACATACACAAGGTAACTCATTCATGTAATTTCAGAGTTTAAAAAGAACAGAAAGGCATACATAAGTCTCCTCCTTACTCCTGTTTCCCACTTGCCTAGTTCCATTCTCCAGAGGCAACGTTTTGTTTGAATTTCCTATGTATTCTGGAGTACATGCATGGGTGTTCAGTATGCTGACATATAAACGAATACATATATGATCTTTCTCCCAATTTCATACACATATTGTAACAGAAAAATATGAAAATTAATCCTGAGATTAGGCTTAGGAATCTGTAGTGCTGAACGACCCACTTTATGAGCTGTGCGGTGCAGTTGTCACATGCACACCCGCAGACTGCTCCTTGCCCAGCAAGAACTGGCAGAAGGAGTACTAACACAGTGGCAGTGCCCAGGGCTGTCTTTGCTCTGCGCTTGCTCCCCCGGTCCTCTGTGTCTCAGCCCTGGCCGTCCTGGAAACACTCCCGAGGATCAGTGGGCTCTCCTGTGTGCCTGTGTCCCCAGCACCTCTCTTGCCCTTCTCTCTCAGAAGGTCTTCGCAGTTGAGAGGGTGGGCACCAGCCAGCACATCTGCACACCTGTCCTGTGGCCCCTCCCCCACGCCTGCTTCCAGGCCTTGCTGGGAGGACCCAAGGCAAACCTGCATTAACCATCCAGTCCCATGGCTTCCGGAGAGCAACTCTTTCCCTGACTTCGTCAGGCTTTCTGTAGCCACTAAGCAAGAAGCAAAACCCCAGCTGTCCCATGACTGATAAAAAATGTACCACATCACAGTCAGACCCCAGAAAGGAGGTGGATGAGAACACAGACTCCACTAATGACCAGAGCATCCTGGAAGACTGAATATGCTGCTCTTTGGAGTTGCTTTTGTCACAGGCTCACAGCTCACCACATCTTGATAGAGTGTGTTACTTCAAAATAAAGAGCTTAAACCAACTCAAAACATCCCACTCCTGCAGACTGCACTCATTTAGCCAACAATTACTGAGTGCGTACCCCTCCCCTGCATAAAAAAGCTGGCTGCTTCCCCCTAAATTGTGGAATAGACGGATGCTGCAGAAATTCCCAGAATCCCACAGGAGGCTCCTCAGGTCACAGAGACATCCACTAGGAGAGCACTGTGTGATGAATGTGCCAGTATAAACCAGTGTGGCCCCAGGAACTCCCTTCCGGTGAGGAAATGATCTGCATGCTGAATTAGGAACCAATATAAGCGGAGGTTCATAACCTTCCATGAGACAGTGTGTGACAGAACATCGAAGGAGCAAGACTGATAAAACACCACAGACCAGAGTAGGCCAAAAGAGCTGGACTATGGGGTCAGCAGGGCCTCGATAGAGGAATTCAATTCATACCTGGCTTGGAATAAGTAGTATTTTATTAACCCACTTAATAAACAGTGAAGTACCTACAATGAGCTAATCAGGTGTCAGGTGCTTAGGAAGGACACCAAAATAATTTGGACCCAGTCCCTGCTCTCTGGGCAGCAGTGACTAGTGCAGAAAATATGCAGGTAGGAAAAAAAATTAATCGTGGTGATGTGGTAAGTCCTCTAAGAGAGGGTTCGATGTTTTTCCATGGGAACCGGGAAAGGTTTAGGCGAGAAGAGAGTATTTGAGCTAGGTTTCTAAAGAAGGCCAGGAATCTACCAGAGAACAGGAGGGGAAAGAGCATTCTTTTCACTAATAGCAATGGTTAATAGAAGTTACAAGTGCAAGGGCCTAGAGATAAGAACGTAGTGCCTTCCAGGAAGAGTGTGGGGGGACGGTGGGGAGGGTAGATAGACGGCGATGAGGTGATGTAAGCAAAAGTGCAGAGGCCAGAGAGGAAGGAGGTTGTACGGCAGAGATGGGCCAGAAAAGCAGGTCCGCCTCAGCCCCTTGTGTCCCTCTGCCTGACACTGACACTTGAGGCTCATACAGCAAATACAATCTACCACCTGAAAAATAAGTCCCCCAGCACAACCCAGGCACCAGGTAGGATCTCCGGCCATCTTTTCTGCTGGTGACAGTTGCAGACAGCCATTGCTGTCCTTTGGGAGCTGAGAGGCAGAGCTAGAAGATGCTCAGGGGCCCTCTCCGCTTTGGTACAAGCTAGGCTACGACACTGCCAGCGACAGAGCCTGAGCCCCAACGCAGCCCGCAGCTGTACCAAAGGAGGGAGAGTTCAGGCCACAGGCCCAGCAGCTGCTGCATCTCCTGGTAACAAAAGCCTGGGAGGCTTCCTGTGTAATTTCAAAGTGAGTCTGCAGTGAAAGCTCCCCAAGCAGGCTGCTGGCTAGGGACACCTCCTGTGAGTATTCCCAAGCCTCCTATCTGCTTGACAGATCCCTCCAGCAGCCAGGCCCCTCTGGCTGCACACCATCCCCTGGCCCTACTCTACTCAGGAGGGGGCGGACAGGCTTGGCCCCATCACTGACTGTCCTGCTTTTCTAAATTTCAGACGCTGCTCAGGATCAATGCCATGCTGAGGAAGCTGCTCATTATCTTCCCCCACTTCTGCCTGGGCCGGGGTCTCATTGACCTGGCACTGAGCCAGGCAGTGACAGACGTCTATGCCCGGTTTGGTGGGTAGCAGTCATGTGGCCCTGGATCCTCCAAGACTGGGAGGGCTCCATTGGGAGTTTCTATGACCAACCTGCAGCCCGGACTGGGGCTGGAGGCACCTGGTTGGTCTGGGATTTTTTCCTGATACTAGAAGGAATCAGGGTGCTTCTGTGTCCATGGTTGAGGAGCATAGGAGGGATCAGGGACAGTTCCTACTCTGACTTGAGCCAATATGAGACTCGGGTGATGGCTCAGATGGTAAAGAATCCACCTGCATTGCAGGAGACTTGGTTCAATCCCTGAGTTGGGAAGATCCCCTGGAAAAGGTCATGACAACCACTCCAGTATTCTTGCCTGGAGAATCTCCATGGATAGAGGAGCCTGGCGGGCTGCATGCAGTCCATGGGGTCAAAAAGAGTTAGATACAACTGAGAAACTAAACACAACACAGAGACTCGGGTTTGTCACTGACTTAATCCCTCGCATAAGGCGTGGTCTAGCTGAGCCTCGTGTTGTAACTAGGTCTTGGGACGGCTGGGGCAGCGGGACGGCTGGGCAGCAGGACTTACCTGTCATTTTCTGGTGGTCTGCATCCCCAGGTGAGGAGCACTCTTCAAATCCATTCCAGTGGGACCTGATCGGGAAGAACCTGGCTGCCATGGCAGTAGAAGGTGTGGTGTACTTCCTCTTGACGCTCCTCATCCAATACCAGTTCTTCTTCAGCCGATGGTATGCTCCGCCACCACCCCGAGGGCACCAAGCCCAGCTCCTCACATCTGTCAGTCAGGGGACTTGATTTCACATCCATGTGGTCGTCTCTTTCCTCATGAGCCCCACTCCATAAAGACTGTTATGCTCTCAAAGCCTGGCTTGTTCTGAATAATGCAAGGAGAGACACATTAAAACAGTCACATTAGAATTTGTGAAAATTTTAAAGTGTTTAGAATACAGTGCAATTAATTTCAATCACTAGTGTTTAATCCCATTCATTTAATAAACATAATCATATTAAATTGGATCATAGCATCACAAATGATAATGATTAATTGATATCCAAAGTACTAGGAAATAAATACATGCATTCATGAGGAAATAGACAAATCAGACCCCTTTGCTAATTAGAGATTTGAGAGTCGGGACAGGGCAGAGGGGGGAAGAGAGTAACGCGGTGGGTGATATTTGAGGTGAAGGCGGCCAGGTGCAGTGTGGCGGGGGTGGAGCAGTGGTCATGCCCCCCTGGTTGGGGAGCAAGAGGGTTGTCTGCCAACCCAGACCCAGCCCAGCCATGCCTTTCTTCCCATTCTCTTGCTCAAGGCCCTGCCTCATTCTGAAGTGGGTGCTCAGGTTTCCAGAAGGCAGCCCCCTCTGCAACCCAAGTTGATATTTACTGGCCTCGGCTCAGAGCCCTGAACTGCAAGTCACTGGGCACTCAGAACAAGCTTTCCTAGACAGTGTTTGTCCCTTACCCTCTTACCCTCTCAGGCCAAATGTGGTCACATATAAATAAAGATTCAGAGGACTTATCTTTAGCTTTTAATCCTCAGGGAATTGAGTTATTGGAAAGAGGTGGAATAAGATAATGAATGTCAACACACTTAGAATAAAAAAACATGACCAGAAAGTGATTCTAGCATGAGGATTTGTCCATGGGACCCTCAGTTCTTGCAGGCCCCGCTCTGCAGCTTTGACCACCTCTTTTTTTTGAGGGGAGGCACCTCTTTAAGAGGCCTTGGGTGGGAGAGAAGCAAGAGTTATTTACTAAAACAGACGCATTAGCTTCAAACTCTGGTGTCAACACATCAAGTGTGTCCTTCTGTATCAGAGCAGAAAGAGGACCAGAGAAGTGTTCCGAATCTCTGGCTTCAAGAAGACAACAGTGCCCATCCTGAGAAACAACCAGGAAAGGAGAGAAATTAGAGGAGGGAAGAACGGGTGCTCTTGGTAGTGGGTATGCCCACATGTGGGGAGTTCAGGATGGCTGTGAAAGGAGAGGGTTGGGGTGGGGGTGGTGAGAGATGAGTCTGGAGAAGAAGGCAGAGTCAGGTCATGAAATGCCCCCTCACCTTGGTGAGGACTTAGAATATAAGCCTGAGGACAGCAAAAAGTTGTTGGGGTGTTTTAATCAGGGAAATGACATGATCTGCAAGCATTAGAAACAGAGAGATCAGACAGGAAGCTGCTTTGTTACCTAGGCAAGAGACAGGGGTAGCCTGGAAAGGAACGAGGGTGTTAGGAGATGAAGTAAAAGAAGTTGATGGAGTAAATAGTAAGAAGTTTGTTAGACAAAACTTTGTAATGAACTGGATATGGCCAGAGATGGATGGAGGAGAGCATGTAGGTCAGGGTATTCAGGGTGTTCAGAGAAGAGGCTGTGTTGTTAAGGATGGTGAGATTCTGCTCCGCAGGGCAGGAGAACAAGAACACTGAGCCGTTGGAAATGCCTGCAGGAGCTGGGAGCTGGGAAAGCCTAACCTGGGCTGGGAGCTATGGGTAGATGGGTAGAGGGAGCTATGGGTAGATGGGTTGGTGGAGGAGTCAGTCCAAGAGATAAATGGGTAAGATCTCACATGCCACCCAACATGGCCAAAAAAAAAACACCTTTTAACGTGTGGGGAGAAAATTTAGGTATCTACTTAAAGCTTTTCAAAGTTATGTTGAGTGTACATATTCAAAAGGGTTTGAGTATTACTGAATTAATTACTGGAGAGTAATTGTGCTGCAAGGGAACCATCCAGTGCAAGGAGGCAGGGCTCTGAGCTGCAGGACCTGACCTGACAGAAGCGCCTGCCCCGCTGTGAACCTATCTCCTCAAATGGACAATAAGGAGATTGGATATAATTCTGCTACTCTCTGTTTCTTGAGTCACTAACTGGGTGGGCCAGGCCATTTGGAATGTAATTTCTCTACCAATGTTGTTGTCGTTCGGTCACTAATTCACGTCCGACTCTTTGTTGACCCCATGGACTGCAGCACGCCAGGCTTTCCTGTCCTTCACCATCTCCCAGAGCTTGCTCAAACTCATGTCCATTGAGTCAGTGATGCCATCCAACCATCTCATTCTCTGTTGCCCCCTTCTCCTCCTGCCCTCAGCCTTTCCCAGCATCACTGGTCTTTTCCAGTGAGTCAGCTCTTCTCATTAGATGGCCAAAGTATTGAAGCTTCAGCTTCAGGATCAGTCCTTCCCATGAATATTCAGGGTTGATTTCCTTTAGGATTGACTGATTTGATCTCAGTGCTGTCCAAGGGACTCTACCAATAATAATACCATTAACTGCAATAATAAAACCCTCTACAATTTTTTGAATGAAAAAAAAAAAGGAGAAAGATTAATGGGAGGATGAGTGGGAAAGGTAGGTGGGGCCTGACTGCAGGTCTCTGGGATTTCAGCTGAGGAGTTAGGATTTTAACCTACAGCTGATGGAAAACTATAGTTTGGGACAGGAGATAACCTGATGGACTAAAAGAAGTAGGAGGCTTGGTTGCTAGTAACTATCATTTGTTGAGTGCTTACCATAGATGAAGGGTTCTATCATGACAGCAGCTACCACGTTTTGAGTCTTGACTCTATGCCAGACCCTGTGCCAAGTTCATCTTTACCACAATCCCATGAGGTAGACACTCTTACCACCCCTCCCTGTCTTATGGTTGAAGGAGGCAAGGTTCAGCAACATCCCCACAGTCACAGACAGGGAGGCAGGACTGGAGACCAGGGCAGACTCTGGTCTCGAGCGCTTGCCTTCTCTGCCTAATGCCCGACACCTTTCCTGTGCAGAGTCCTTTTGAGAGCCAAGCGTTAGGCGTGGAAGGCTGGGCTGGGGTCGAGGCCAGTGAATGAGCAGAGGGTAAGATGAAAGGACAGCGCTAAGGACACTGTGAACCAGCCCCCTCCGTCCTCTTTTCTTCCTCTAGGACTACCGAGCCTGCAAAGGAGCCCATCACAGATGAAGATGATGATGTGGCTGAAGAAAGGCAGAGAATTATTAGTGGAGGAAATAAAACTGATATCTTAAGGCTAAATGAACTCACCAAGGTAAGGGAATAGATACAGGAATGTTAGTTTGGAGGTGCCAGTTGGACTAAGATGGCACGAAGCTGTAATTTACCTTCTGAAGAATAGGCAACATGCTAATGCAAGCAATTCCTTTCCCCAGTGTTATGTGAGATTGTCATCTTTGTTATAACTAGTCTTCCAAGAACTTTCAATGCTCTTTCCCTAGCATTTATCTTGAGCACTGACACAGGGCCTCAGCAAGAGCCGCTGCAACTGAGCCCTGCTAATGAATCTTCCTGCACTCCATTTCTGCACAGAGGCTCAGCTTCAACGCTCTCAGCGCTCACAGCACCTCTGTGCACATCATGTCGATGTGTAACCTTCACCTAAGCCATCGTTTGCTCTCCTGCCCTCCCCCTGTTTAACCCTCTGTTAGTCCTCAGTCCACTTTCTCTGATCTTGCAGGTTTATTCAGGCACCTCCAGCCCAGCAGTGGACAGGCTGTGTGTGGGAGTCCGCCCTGGAGAGGTGGGTACTCTGTGGGCCACATGTGAAAGAACCTCAGGAAACCAGCTCCCATGCATGTCTCTGGTCCCCTCTGAAACAGAGCTGATCAACAGACATAAAACACAAGCCACGTAGGTCATTCTAATTGTCTAGTAGCCATAGGGGAAAAAGCAGGTGAAATTAGTCTTAATCATTAATCTTGTCCAATATATCTGAAGTAGTATCAGATATACTTACTTCAACATGTAAGTTATATAAAATGTTTTTTATATTTTACATTATTTTTTGTTACTGTTCTAAATCTTCAAAATCTAGTGTGCATTTAAGCTCATAGTACATGTAGATGCATTTCAAATGCTCAGCAGTCACTGTCAAGGAGGGAAATTCTGCTTCCTACTACCCTTTTAGGTTCTGGAGCCAGGGCTCTGTCAACTGAACTGATAAAGATGGAGTAACGAGAGAAAAGCAAAGAGAAAGCTTGTTAGCATGTGCACATGCGCAGGAAAGATGACTACCCCAAAGGGGTGGTGGGAACTTGGGCTCATGTAGCACCTTAGCAGAGGAACAATACATTTTTAGGGAAGTTACAAGGCAAAGGAGATAGACTTACAGTTTCTAGCAGGGTGGGTTGCAGGCAAGTGTATGGGTAAACTGTTTGTGACCCCATGGACTGTAGCCTGTCAGGCTCCTCTGTCAATGGAATTTTCCAGAATACTGGAGTGGGTAGCCACTCCGTCTTCAAGGGATCTTCCCGACCCAGGGATCAAACCCACATCTCCTGTGTCTCCTGCATTGCAGTCAGTTTCTTTACCATCTGAGCCACCAGAGAAGCCCTGTATGTGTAAATAATGGCAGATAAAGGCTAGTTATTAAAGCTTGTGATATAGATTCCTCTAGTGTCATCTCTTGGAGAAGGCAAAGGCACCCCACTCCAGTACTCTTGCCTGGAAAATCCCATGGATGGAGGAGCCTGGTAGGCTGCGGTCCATGGGGTTGCTAAGAGTCAAACACGACTGAAGTGACTCAGCAGCAGCAGCAGTGTCGTCTCCAGGCTAGTAAGAGTCTAAAGTTGTCTCCAGTGATTACTTTTGTTCATCTTGATAGAGAGGAAAAGGGAACACCTTGTAAATTTATGTCCTGCTTTGAGGCAAATAAGGAGAGGGCAGACAGCTTGTCTTATATCTGCTTCTTCCGATTTGCCTTCAGCTTACAATCACCCTCATGCCAAATGACACATTCTGCTTCCATACGCCATAAATGACTAATCACCTTTATATGGCAGCATGGGTCCAGCATGCCTCCCTTCACCACATACACTTGCCCTGGGGCCTGACACTCTGACCTTCTTGGGCTCCAGGGCAAGGCCAATTCTGTGTGTTCTCCCTCAGTGCTTTGGTCTCCTGGGTGTGAACGGAGCTGGCAAAACCACCACATTCAAGATGCTCACTGGGGACACCGCAGTGACCTCAGGCGATGCCACTGTCGCAGGCAAGAGGTGAGTGTCCACTTATCCTGTCTCAGGGTGTCTCTCCCAGGTCCTGAGGCACGTCCTCGTCCCCACCCTGTACCTGAGGATGACTCTGAGAGCCTGAAAGATCTGTGTGGAGGTACAGACCTCCCAGCAAACACGGTCTGAAAAGTCTAAGACTATCTGGAGAACTGAATTGAATTGTGATTTTTAAAATATTCCTCCATTAGCATGAATTCTCAGAAAATTCTGGAAGCACCAAATCAGTGGTCATCCTTTGTGGGTCATAAGCCTCTGACCCTTTGATCATGTGATGAACACTGCTGCTGCTAAGTCACTTCAGTCGTGTCCGACTGTGTGTGACCCCATAGACAGCAGCCCACCAGGCTCCCCCATCCCTGGGATTCTTGTACCTATAAAAATTGCTTCCCATTACCTCTCTTCATATGTTCTTTACAAACAGTTTCAGGGAATTAACTGAGCCCTGAAGCACAGTTATGACCCTACAGGAACCCCTAGGACCCAGATTAAGAACGTCTGTGATGAAGCACCCTTTCTCTGGGTTGAGTATCTACATGGCGCTTGTTCAGGAGCCTTGGAAGCTTTAATCTGCATTGGCTATTTCTGTGCCAACACTTGGCTTTGCTGGCCAAGATTCTTTTATAAAGGGAGAACTGGCATGTGCTCTTGGATTCTGGGAGAGTGCCTGCTGCTCTCTGAAATAAGGAACATGGAAACAGACTGGTCTTGGACAGGACAGGACAGGACAGAAAACATGAGCTGGCATTGTCTGCCTCTTTACAAGCTGCTCCTGGAATAGCAGAGCTCACACATATTGTGCCCAGAGAAAATCTCTGTCCTGGTTTATGAGTGGAGTTAGGCACTGCTGACATGAAACCAACTTCTGCTTACCTGGGAAAGCCATCATCAACATGGCCCAATGCTCCCTGGGTGAGGAGAGTCCTAAGCATTCTTCACTGGCTCAGACAGGATGAATTTGGTTCCCCAGCCTTCCCAGCCTTGATGTTGGGTCTAGAGCAAAGGGGATGGCAGAGGTGGAGCCAGGCCATGACTGGTTCCATCTCATCTTCAGATCTAGCTTGGCCTACAACCAAGTAAATGACTTCATGATGGGAAACAAAAGGGGAGAGGGCAGGGAGTGGAGAGCAAGGGGATGAAATAAGACTTACCATGAGACATCAAAATGAAACACAGGTAAAGTCAAGACAGAAGCTAGAAAGAAACTATAGGTTTAAGGCACAGGATTGGGGCTCTTAAGTGTAGTAGTTCCAGTGGACTTGCTGAAGTACCCTCCTTGCTTCCCTGGGCGATTTTAACTGGCCATACCTAAGAGGTTCTGTCATAGTAGGGAAGTACATGGCCTCTCTCCGTCCCATACCATTGCATCTATCCTTCATTCTTAGACCCTAAGCTATGAGAGAAGGAGGAAGAAAATTGGACCAGTCTATAGTCAGTTTGTTTTTTCATCAAGGCAATATATTTTTTAGCGGAGGAGAATATATTGATTAGAGGGAGTTGATAGAACTCACTTCATCTCTTCATCTCTTCTGCCAGTCTCTTGCTCTGTGTGGTGATCTGATTGGTTCCTCTTTCATTGACAGTATCTCTGTCATTAAATACAAGTTGAAAAGTTCACTTCCATTGGGAAGCATGCATCTTCTCTAGCTACTTCCCAAAAATTTGAAAGGGATCAAAAAACTTTGCTCATTTTCTTAAGTTTGATCTTCCCTTTGTTTTTAAATTCACACATGAGGTGATCCAATCTAAAAGCACAGCTGTCTTCGGGTAACAGGTATTCAGTTTATCCTAGATAGGGGAATCTAGGAGAATCCAACTGGATTCAAAGCTCAGAACTCCTGGAGTTTATCAGTTTCTAACCAAAGAGCCCCTACTTTGATTCCTAAATGTTGTTCACATTTTTAAAGCAAAAATGGGAAAAGAGGAGAGGGAGCTTTATTATCGTTTTGGCAGAAACTCCTCCAGTCCCAGATCTCTGGTCACCCATTTTGTGAAGGAAACCTACTAATTGTTTTTTCTTCTTGCAGTATTTTGACCAATATTTCTGACGTCCATCAAAGTATGGGCTACTGTCCTCAGTTTGATGCAATCGATGACCTGCTTACTGGGCGAGAACATCTTTACCTTTATGCCCGGCTTCGAGGTGTACCAGCAGAGGAAATTGAGAGGGTAAATTAGCTTGCTTTGTTGTGTCCAGTTAATAGTTTGGTAAACCATGAACCTGCTTCATGAGAATGCATTTATTTAGATATGGGAAAACTGGAGCATGCTATCCGTTAATTCATTCAACAAATGCTCAACTGAGTGTCTGCTGTGTGCCAAGTACTCTTCTGGAAAACAAGGGCATAGCAGTCAACAAACCAGATGAAAAAAAATTCCCACCATCCTATTTAACAAAATGATATATGCATTTACCCTTTGATCCAGCCATCCCACTGCTGGGCATTTACCCTGAAGACACACATCCCACAGTACACAAAGACGTATTCAAAAATGCATATTCACTACACTTTAGTCATAAAATATCGGAAATAGCTAAATGTTCAGGTATATAGGAAATTGAATAATTTATGCCATAAATACATGCAACAAGGTCTTATGCAGCTATTTAAAAAAAAACAGGATTTCCCTGGTGGTCCAGCAATTAAGACTCTGTGCTTCCACTGCCAGGGGCATGGGTTTGATCCCTTGTTGGGGAACTAAGATCCCACATCCCGTGCCTGGTGTGGCCAAAAAGAAAAATCAAAACCAAAAAAATAGCTCTGTGAATGATACCGACTTTTTTTCAAGCAGATACTGTTAAATGAAGAAAGCAAAGTGTAAAAGAGCACAGGTAGAATGCTACTTTTTCATGTAAGAAAGTAGGACAAATAAGAAAGCATAAATATGTCTGCTTACCTTTACAAATAGAGATACAGGAAGGATTAACTGGAAAACAACGAATGTGGTGATCAGCATGAGGGAAATAGGGTGAAAGGGAAATGGGAGGGAATAACACTTCTATCAGGATATTTTTTTGTATAGTTTTGTATAGTGATTGTATAGATTTGTATAGATTGTATAGATTTGTATAGTTTTGTATAGTGATTCCAAACTTTTGGAATCACTAACATTCTACATATTCAAAAAATAAAACTAAATCAGTAAGAATGAGAAAGAGGTAAAAGTGAAAACAAAAAGAAATCCTAACACTGAAAGCAAATTAAAACCAATTAATCCAATTTTATTTCAAATGAATGTAATAATCATACGGAAGGGGAGGAAAAGAACTAATACAAATAGCTGATGACACAATATTTGATTGTGTATCCTCGGTCCTGGGCAGGCAGAGTGGAGAGAAAGAACTACAAACAAACTATGAGCTCTTCTTGGTCGATTTGTTTTTTATAGAGGCGTGGGCAAAGCACTCCTGAAACAATTTTACATGTTTTACAGGACTAAGTAAATGAATGAGTGGGTTTATGTCATTTGGAGCCAGAGTTCTTCCTCTTCCACTCCTAACCATAGTCCATCCAGGACACTGGGTAAGAGGCATTGTCCTGCTCTGGAAAGGCTGAAAACTATTTCTCAGGGAGTTGCATCCAATGGATGTGAAGCAGACCAAACCATAGTGGGATCTAAGGATCTGAGGGTGGAAAGGAGACGCCTGGCCCTTGAAGGCCATGAGCCACTCCATAAGTCATCACGTTTCGGCCTCACTGGGTCTGTCATCCTGGAGGAGTGAGATCTAGGAGCCCAAGACTTTGAATTGGTGGGGTGTTTGCTTGTTTGTTTTTCCCAAATGGGATTTCTTTCTCCTCCCTAGGTGACAAACTGGAGTATTCAGAGCCTGGGCCTGTCTCTCTATGCAGACCGCCTGGCCGGCACCTACAGTGGAGGAAATAAGCGGAAACTCTCCACAGCCATTGCGCTCATAGGCTGCCCCCCACTGGTGCTGCTGGTGAGGACCCTGGAGGCCACCTGAGGGCCTGTGAGAGCCGAGGGCTGCATCTCTGTGGTTGAGCCGGCAGATTTAGGAACTGCAGCAGTCTCTGTCTGGGTTGTTCCTATATTGCTCATGTTGAGTGAATCAGTCCAATGTTTGATTCACAGCTCTTGGGGGAAACCAGAGTCAATACACAGTATTACTTTGAGTTCCTGGGAAGCCTCTAGTGGGGCTTTAGGCTCACAGCAGGGAAATTCAGCCCTTCTGCAGAATGTCAGTGACTGGTCAAAACTTACTTCTGCCTGAGGAGGACTGTGAAGGTGAAAGTCGCTCAGTCATGTCCAACTCTTTCTATGGACTGTAGCCCGCCAGGCTCTTCTGTCCATGGAATTCTCCAGTCAAGAATACTGGAGTGGGTTGCCTCTTTGAGGTCCTAATTGGACAGGAGCGCTGGCCTGGAGCAAAGGCTCATGTGGTTCTCGCCAAAGCTAGACCAGGCCCAAGGCCCTTTTCCCAGGCAGTCTGGGGTTCATGAGGGCATGGGTCTTGAAGGGACCCTGAAAAGTCACCTGAGCTTTCTTCCTGCCTCCTTGCAAGCACATGTAGAGAATTTTCTTTTCTTTTTTAAAAATAGTTCTATCATTGTTTTAATGAATTTTAAGTCATTCATGGGCTACAGATCTAGAGGCGTGCTGATGTTTCTTCATGCTCCTGATTCGCCCCCTGCCTTCCAAGGCCTGTGCTCCCTTCCCTGGCTCTTGCCCACTGGGGAGTGACTTTGTGCACTATCTGCCAGAGAGCAATGTTGCTCAGAGAGGAAGGTGCAGCCAAGGAGGGTGCAGGAACTGGGGGAGGCTGGCTCCCAGCCTGGCCCTCTGCCCTCTGCCTCCCCGCAGGATGAGCCCACCACAGGCATGGACCCCCAGGCACGCCGCATGCTGTGGAACACTATCATGGGCATCATCAGAGAAGGGAGAGCCGTGGTCCTCACTTCCCACAGGCAAGAGATTCCCAGGGGCTGAGGTGGGGCAGGCGGGTGATGGAGTCCAGTCCTCTCAGCCCTCACCTGCTCTCTCCCTGCCCCCAGCATGGAAGAGTGCGAGGCCCTGTGTACCCGGCTGGCCATCATGGTGAAGGGCGCCTTTCAGTGTCTGGGCACCATCCAGCACCTCAAGTCCAAGTAAGGATGTTGTGGGGGGTTGCCTTTGTTACCTTCGGGGGAGAAGTGGGGAGTCAACAAGGCCCTGTGCTCTTTTCTGACACGTGAGATGTCTTGCTGCTCCCCCATGCCATGGGCAGAGGTATCTGAGCCTGATTCTGCAGCAGCAGGTGGAGAAAACCGGTGTGCTGAATGTAGCTCTTCTTTATTGGGCTAACGGCCTGTGGCTGAAGGCTTGCTGAGGCTCCAGATGGGAATTCTGAAAGGGGAAAATGCAGAGCCCAGTTGGGATGAGAGAGGGTCATTACTACTGCCTCATTATCACACCACTTATCCCAACAGTCCAGAACCCGTGACCTATTTAATGAGTCCACAACCAACATAGGAGCAATCCAGAGACCAAACAGCCTGAACAGTCAGTTTCTTTCTGGCATGTCATATGCTTTTTTTTCTCTTTCTTTTTTATTTTTTAAATTATGTAAGTATTATAACATATTTACAGGAGACTTGGAAAATACAGAATCATATGCTTTTGAGTTTGGGAAATAACCACGTATTATATGACAAACCAGCAATGCCAGTAATCTTTAGTAGGATTATCCTGTCCTGATAAATTGTAAACTGCTATAAATAACGTGTTATTAATAACAGTTTGTGTGCCAAAGTGGACAATCACTTAAAATAAGATTTGGATAATAATGCCATACTCCCTTGCCTTCTGATATGTTTTATAAACTAGGAAGGGTGGACTTTAAATTATTACTTATTTATCAAACACATTTTGAGAGCCCAGAATAGAAAAAGTCACCATGGCAGTTGGTGAAAGGAGGAACACATAACCCACTGCATCTGTGCCAAGACACTTCGCCTCGATGTTCCAGGGGAGTGTCTTGCACAGCACACATCAGGCTTCAAACGCATCACATGCAACAACAATTGAGGTGAAGGTCTAATAGGTTAGCTGCATCTGGGCACTAGACCCATAATGTCTTGAGTAACTACAGCTTGGACACTATACAGGGACTTCAGCATGTGAGGTCACCAGACCCATGTCAGCAGCTTCCAGTGTCCACCTGCTGGAGAACGGATGCTCCCTACCCCCTTTCCCTCTCAGTCCTCAGTTTCCTGTAGGAGAGCAGGTGAGCGGGAACATTCCTGTGTGAGGGATGGTCACTTTTCTGGGGGTGAAAGGTAAAGGCATTTTATTGTAAAGGGAAACAACCCTGGAACCTGGATGGAGCACTGAAATAATTACACCATGAGGTAAGTGTGAAGGGGTGCCATCTGGCCGTGCACTCACTCTCTAGTGGACCATTTATCCACATGCGAGTGACCTGGTGAGTGAAGGAGGGAGGCATCCATGGCCCAGGACCTGGCAGCTCCATTTGTTCTGGAAGCTTCCCCAGGGAAGCACTGCCTTCCCAAGGCTTTTCTCCCACCAGGCCAGTCTCTTAAAGGCCCAGGCAGTCTTTCCACCTCTGAGGAAGCCCTGGGCAGCCTGTGATCTCTGCACAGGGCTCAGACAACCTTTGACTTCAGCACATACATTAAAGGGAATGGAGCAGGGAACACCTGTGTCTCCAGAAGGTGGACACAGGAAGGTGTGACATAGACCTGGAGACCTACTTCACCACATGAGGCATTAAGACCTCTAAAAACTAGTGTCAAACCACCTCTCCAGGAACCATCATGGCCCTTTTGGTCCTAGTTTTAAACATGCACACAAGATCTCTTTTGGTTTAGTTGCTAGGTTGTGTCTGACTCTTTTGTGACCCCATGGAGCCCACCAGGCTCCTCTGTCCATGAGATTTCCCAGGCAAGAATGCTGGAGTGGGTAGCTGCTTCCTTCTCTTCTCAAGATCTATAGTATGGGCCTTTAATCCCCAATATTTGTGATAAGTCTAGTCCTCATTTCAGGATTTCCTTAGATCCAGCTGCTAACAGGCCTGTTCCACACCGCCATGTGCATCCCCCAGGTTTGGAGACGGCTACATTGTCACGATGAAAATCAGATCCCCAAAGGACGACTTGCTTCCTGACCTGGGTCCGGTGGAGCAGTTCTTCCAGGGCAACTTCCCAGGCAGCGTCCAGAGGGAGCGGCACTACAACACGCTGCAGTTCCAGGTCTCCTCCTCCTCCCTGGCCAGGATCTTCCGGCTGCTCGTCTCCCACAAGGACAGCCTGCTCATCGAGGAGTACTCGGTCACGCAGACCACACTGGACCAGGCAAGGCTGGGGGGTGCCCATCTGGCAAAGCCTGGGCTGCAGTGCCCAGCTCAGCTGGAATCTACACAAGGGCAAGGGAGGATGTGCCCAGGTGCCAAGTCCCTCTGTCCATTAGGGCAAACTTGGAAACTCAGAAATGGTTTTCTAAGAGTATTTCAGTCATCAACAGACTTCACTGACTTTTTTACAGCATTCTTCCTCACAACACTATGATGTTTTTTCTCCTTCCCAGTTTGTGGCGATGGCCCTTTTTTCCTTTCAAATCATCTCTACTGGTGCTTAATTTAAATACAATAGAATGCACCTATTTAAAGTGTACAATTCAGTGAGTTTTGATAAATGTATGTGCCATGTGTCAGGTTTTTTTAACGTGATCATTTTTTATTGTGGTAAAATATGTATATAAAATATATGTAATTATCATTTTTAAGTGGCATTACACTTCAGCGGCATTAAGTACATTCATATTGTTGTACAACCATCACCACCATCCATCTCTAGAAATTTTTCATCTTCCCAAACTGAAACTCTGTACTCATCAAGCAGTAACTCCCAAGAACTGCTCCCCTGGCCACTGTTTTACATTCTGTTGACTACTCCACATACCTCGAAGACGTGGAATCACACAGTATTTGTCCTTCTGCGTCTAGCTTATTTGAGTGAACATAATGCCCTCAAGGTAAATCCATGTGGGAGCCTGTGTCAGAATATCCTCCCTTTTTAAGGTTGAATAATATTCAGTTGTATGTATATACCATGTTTTGTTTATCCATTCATCTATATGGATGTTTGTTTCTGGGTTTCATTGGTTTTTATTTGTTCTTTTTAAAATAAATATCCTTAAAGATTACTCAGCATAGCAGTAGAAACAGGCAAGTCCCTGCTTACTCTCTGAGGAGCTGGCTCCCAGCACCTTCTTGCCAGCATAAATAGATGGAGGCAGAGACAAGAGTTGGTCACACTGCACATTGAATTGAGAATAGAAAACTGGAGCGATCAGCTCCCGTCTTCCTGGTTTTGATTTTTTAGTTATTCCTGTAGAGGTTTAGGAGGCTACCACTAGCTGAAACTCTGCCTCGTTTACCCATAATCCTCTTGTGGGCACGCCTTTGGCTTAGCTCACAAGTCTAAGAAGAAGCCCTGTGCCCTGGGCAGGACACAGGCTGCTCCAGCAGGGCTGTACATTAACTGTGGGAAACAACAAAGTGAGTGGGTGGGAGGGTAGGTAGAGGGCGCCCTTTTCTGGAACTATCCACCTACTCTTGCCCTTCTCTTGCCTCCAGGTATTTGTGAACTTTGCTAAACAGCAGAATGAAACTTACGACCTCCCTTTGCACCCTCGAGCTGCAGGAGCCAGCCGACAGGCCAAGGTACCCCTGCCACCCCTTCCCTGTCCACTGCTTGGGGCAGATCCTTGGCTCAGGGACCCAACTGACACACTGGGCCTGCAGGGGCCCCAGACATGCCTCCTGCAGAGAGTCCCACCCATAGCAGCCCTCACCTCCTCCCTGCCACTCCTCACTTGTCTGGGCCGAAGGTAGCTGTGTACCTTCCTTTTATAATCAGGAAACTTTTGGATGGTATCAGAGAACATTTTTGAAAAGAACTTTCTCATATATTTTTGCTTATAGCAAAAAAAAAAAAAATTGGATTTTGGAAATAAGCAGGGAAGATAGGAGAGAATATTAAAATATTTCAGTTGTTGGGATACTTGACATATACATCTGGTCTTATGTTTGAGTTTCAAAGTAAGGAAATTAACTGGCACTCATTTCACTGGTGGTCTCATTTGGCTAAAAATCATTCTCTGTTTTATGAAGAGGGCTCTTTGCTCTTTATAAAAATTTCAAGATGATGAAGGAAGTAACAGTAAAAGGTATGTATCCTGGCCTGTCATAACTCTTGGGATACGTGCCTCCACATTCCTGCCCTGACACAGCACCCACGTAAGGAACACATTCATCCCAGTTCCCCAGAAAGAGAACAAAAGAGAGCTGGAGAAAGTCCTGGAGGAGGCGACCTAAGCCTGGGGTGTTAAAGGATCAAATTAATTCAGCCATCCTCTCCTGACTTACCTGGAGAGTAAATCAAATAAAATCAAAGTATGTTTTTCAATAAGCCTAATTTCCCATAAAGTTCTCATTCCTTCCAGTTTCCTGATTGTGAGAAAAACCAGGTGCAGGTAATGATCGAGACATTCCTTTCCAAGGCACTATTTGTGATGCATTTTCCCCATTTCTCTTGACCAGCAGAGACCTAATGGCTACTTGGCAAGGCTGACTTTGCCCAGAAATACCTACGTAAAGGCATCTGTCCAGGGAAAATTAGTTCTGCTGAGATTTTCCAGCCATTCTTTCTGATTTATAAATCTTATATTTGCTCTTTACACCAGCAGAAAATTATTCTTTGAAAGTAGTTGCAGTTACAAATTCCTTTTGTAACTCAAAATACATAATTTGGTTTCAAAAGTTTTTCCTAAAACTGTCAGTGATCTCCTCACCCCCAGCTGGCATGTGCCCTCATAAAGGGGTAATACCAGGTCATCTCTGGACCTGACAAGGGGCATTCATGATCCGTGATCTGCAGCAGTTAACTCCAAACTTTCCCTCTTACTAGATGTGATCGTTTTCTATTCTGTCTGTCACATTTTAGCATACAGATACTAGAAAACCTACTGCAGCGTATATTTATTAAATCAGCATTTTTCCATAATAAATGTGTGGTTCAAAACCTAACCCTGACTCTGTGACATACAACCTTTATAAAGCTTTGCAAAACCCCTCCTGCAGAGCATTGTACATAAGTAAATGTCATGAAACAAATAGTAATTATGTTTTTGTTTACATTATCCCATTTCAAAACAATTTTCTTCTATAGGAAGTGGACAAAGGGAATTCTGCACCTCAAGGGTGACCTTAATTATGATTTCTTGGCTTTTAAGACAGTAAGGACATGATAACTTCCTTGGGCTAAAAAAACAAACCAAAGGCACCATGAGAAATGTTACAGAGGGTGTGGCTAACACACATGTCAACATGTACGTGCATGGTGGGGCATGAATCTTTAAAACATCTGGATCGTAGAGTCAGAACCTGCAGGATCATCGGCTCCAAACATTACAGACAAGGAAATAAACATAACCTGTAAACTTGGATGATCTGATAGACTTCAGTGCCCTCAGCTGAGCTTCCTTCAGAGCTTGACCAACGGCTATTTAACTTAAAGTCTAAAAGCCATCGAACCAGAACACCGAGATGAAGAGAGTCCACCTGATCTCCTTCTACACTGCCCAGGTTTTCTGCTGCAGCTTAAAAAGAACTGTAGGCAGCTGAAAGTGCAGGAGCCTTTGCCATATGGTCATTCACACCAGCCAGCATAAGCAATCCCTTGGCAGCAGAAATGAACACAGAGGAGGCACACAGTAGACTCCAAATGGAGGCTTTTTCAGAAGGAAACAGGAACTGACTCACTCACCTGAAACACCTGATGGGAAACTTACCCAACCAAGGAGTGCAAAACGCGTTTCGTCCAGACCACAGGAGAAGCCTTGGTCCGTCTTCCTCCTGGCCGTGGCCTCCATACTGCTCTCATTTCAAGTGGATCTGCTTTTTGTGTGTGTGTACGTATGTGTGTGTTATTTTTCAAGAGAAAATAAAGTGCAAACATACTTTCAACAAACTATCCCAATTCACTCCTCTCCCTGCGTGCACGATCTGGTGTAGTTTTGGACATTCCCTATACCCATAACGCTTGCCATCATTGCATGAGCTTATGTGAGAGTAATTGCCCCAGGAGTGCCAGTCACAGCAAGCTTCTGTAATGAGCTAGTCTCGATGTTCCATGTCAAGGCTGCTTCACAGGGTTTGAGACAACACCCAACTGGCAATGCGTGTAGACATTATCCACTGTCAGCTGGGTATTATTTGCATCTAGGTTTAGTTCCCTGGTCTGGGAACTAAATCCCGCAAGCCACAAGGTACCACAAAAAATAAATAAATAAAAATTTTGAAATACTAGTCGTGAAACATAAGCAGGGAAACCTCGAGAGGGAGGAGGCATGCACATACTTAGCCTGGGTTTGAGGAGAATTCAAGTGGGAAACTAGACCCAAATCTCCTAAGAACATGTTTAATTTATTGAAAACTTTCCCAATCTGGTTTAATAAGAGAGATTTACAAAGACGAGGAGGAGAAAATGGAAAGAGTCAGTTTAGAAAACAAGACCACTTGGGAGGTGTTTCAGGAGTATGACTTGCTTCCATATTTTCTAATTTCCTGTTCTTCTTTGGGGAACTCAAGATTTTAGAACAGCTGAGATTAAGAGGATCTCTTTCAGTCTAAGTAAAGAGCTCATAGAGAGCTTGGTTTGTTCCTGCTACTCTAGATCTCCTAGAGAAAGAAGAAGAGGAAAGCGGGGCAGAAAACAGGTCAGCAGAGCGCTGGGCTTGGGAGAAGAGCCTAAGTATTTGCACCAGGACCAGTGAGGAGGAAGTTAGCACCAGCAGCCTGAGGGGCTTGTGGAGAAAGGGGAAAGGTTTTCCCCTAGAAGGACAGCAGTATCCCCTTCCTGAAACAGGCCCCAGAAGCTCTCAGCCCTCTGGACCCAGGCTATTTGGGGCTTGGTTTCCTCAGTGTGGTACTTCAATGCCTCAGGAGGTCCTCTGAGATGAATAAGACTCCTGGTATCCACAGGGCGTAACTGCTGCCACATTTGTCCAAGGTGTTTGTCAAGTTAAAGAAAGCAGAGGCACTAGAAGTTTCAGATTCAGAGACTTAAAGGCTTGTAGAGCTAAAAAAAAAAAAAAGGCTCAGTTTTCAAAGATGAAATCCTTATGTAATTGTTTGATTTACACTGTTTTGACAGAAAAGGAAACCAAGTCCCAGAAGGATTCAACTACTTGGCCGGCCATCCAGGCTTCCCTTCAGGCCTCACTCTGGTCCTCCTCTGGTTACTTCACTTGCATGTCTGAAGACACATGCCCATCAGACCCAGAATTCCCTGCCCAGCTGGTGTAAAGTCTGCCTCTAGGGCCCAGTGGGCCTCTTTCCTGGGTCATAGATGGTCCTTGATCTCTCAGGTTCAAGTCTGCTCATGGCTGAGGGCCCTTGGGAAAGCAGGAAAGTGATGAAAAGAGGGGTAAGCCATGGGGCAGCTGGCTCTGCATCACCACCGTCCAACACAGGACTCCAAGGAATCCAAGAAGTTGATAGTTGAGCCTGCCTCACCAAGGAGGGCGTTATTTAGCAGTTTCTTTGCTTAGTTTATTACTTTAAGAATTGAGACATACATGATATGGGAATCCCTCAAAGCTACTCTCCTCAGAGCCTTTCCCAAAGCTCACCATGACACCTACTCAGCTTTTCAAGCAGCTGTCTGATATCAAGGCTCAGACATGTGTGTCTCATCAGTCAAGCTTTGGCCAAACCAGTCATCCTCTTGGTTCAGCACATTAGCAACTTTCCTAAGGGACCACAACACCTTGTAGCCAAATCCCTTAGTCCTGGCTTGTGGTGAGTTTCAGGAAGGACACGTCATCTACAAAGCACTGCACACACAGCACCTAGTTGACAGGATCCCTGGCACACAGCTCTGCAATTGTGCTATTCTCATTTTCCGCCAGAGCTTGGAAATCTCTGTGGTCTTGAATGATACTGACTGCTGAGTCCATCCTCTAATGCCAGCTAGAGAAGGAAAAGATAAGAGAGGAGGGGAGAAGACGGCAGGAGCATCCAGTGCTCCACATCCTGGGTCTAAAGCAGAGCACAAGATACAGCCAATGTCTCTGTGGTATTAATATTCTCATGCGTTATTGTTCAGTTGATAAGCAATGTCCAACTCTTTGGGACCCTATGGCCTGCAGCACGCCAGGCACTTCTGTCCTCCCTTATCTCCTGGAGTTTGCTCAGACTCATGTCCATTGAGTCAGTGATGGTATTTAACCATCTCATCCTCTACCGCCCCCTTCTCCTTTTGCCTTTAGTCTTTCACAGCATCACGGTCTCTCCAGTGAGCCAGCTCTTCACATCAGGTGACCAAAGTTTTGAAGCTTCAGCTTCAGCATCAGTCCTTCCAATGAATACTCAGGGTTAATTTCCTTTAGAATTGACTGGTTTGATTTCCTTGCAGTCCAAGGGACTCTCAAGAGTCATCTCCAGCACCAGTTTGAAATCATCAACTCTTCAGCGCTCAGCCTTCTTTATGGTCCAACTCTCACATCCCCACATTCTCATGTGGGGGTCATCAAACTTTCTGAAGGGGCCAGAGAGTGCAATGAACTAAATGAATTGTTTCCAATTCATGCAATGGATGCTATATAGCAGTGGAAATGAATTAATTAAAAATATATATTTCAAAATAGATAAATCTCAAAACTTAATGATTAGCAAAATAGCCAACAGCAGCAGGATAGTAACAGCAAGACCCTCTCTGGCTACTCAATCTAAATTTTCAACTGTCCCATCCCCATCCTGACATCATACCCACTTCTATGCTTTTTCTTAAATCCTTGGAAGTTATATTATCAAACATACTGTATGTTTTTACTTTCTCTTCTTGTTTATTGTTTCTCTGCTCCCCTAAATACAAACTCCATGAGGGCAGAAATTTTTGTTTAGTTTCTTGTTTTTTCTGGTTGTTGTTAACCAAACCATTTTTAATTTTTAAATTCTTGGCACTACAGAACTAAACTTAAATGTAACATTCTGCTCTTACATTTCTTATCAACAAATATAACTATACTTCATGAGCCAAAAAGCCCAAAACAAAACTAAAAACAGAAAAGCTTGTGAAACTAAATACGAATCCCAGCATTAACAGCTGAACAGAGAATGTGATTTTTAAATTTTTAGCAAATGATAAAAAGTTGTATAGAAACTGAACACTTAGAAATAATTTAAAACCTGAAAATCACTGACCAGAAATCACACAATTTGATTATGTGGACACAAGATTAAAAGTTTATGAGTGAACCTACATTGTTCTAGCTACAGCACCTGCCCTTCTCAGAGGAAAGCCTGGCATTGATTAGATTCTGGGCCACACTAACACTGGCCACAGAATCAGTGATAGCAATCTGCCTTCCAGGACAGCCTTCCATTGGGTCAGCAGTTTTGATCTGGGCCCTGGACATCTGGCAAATCTCATTAATGTTGGTGCCTTGGCCCCTGACTAACCAATTAAGCTATTTAGAATGGTGCGTTCGTGGGTGGTTGGACTAAAGGCATCCAAACTTGCCCAATAGCCTTTTATCTCTGGAAAGCTGGAGTCAATTCTGGTAAATCCAGTCTCACCACGAATCACAGCAAAGTGATGCCATCTGGTTTAACTTAGCCATATGGAGTGGAGAAATGGTGTGTTGCCCTTGAATTGAGTAGGCATGTAGTCGTGGTTCCTCCGGGTCATGGGTAGTGTAGGGATAGCTTGCAGCATCACTGCACCCACCTTGGCAGCCCTCACAGATGACAGATATCCGGCATGGGCTGGTACAAATGGTCATGACTCTTCATTTGGGGACCCAGAGAGCATCTCTAGCATGCCCAGGCAGAGCTGCTTGGCACGCTCGGTGATAGAGCACAGCATGCCAGCAATGATGATGGCCCACTCGGTGAAGCTGCCCAGCATATTTCCCATCCCCAGTGTTAAAAACAGTGCCTGGCCGTAGGAGCCACTCAGTAAGTATCAATATTTGTTGAATTAATGACTAAATAGTGTACCCTGACATTTTTATAAAATCTAAACACGTGAAAGCACTAAAGATTATTTATAGATACATGTGTGTGCAGTGAAGAATATTATGCTTGAGGATTATGAACACCAAATTCAGGTGTGACTGCTTCTAGGTATGAGGGAGGGAATGACATTCAGGGTGAGATGCAAGGAAGGTCTAACTGTATGTGTAATATTCAAATTTCTTAAAAATATCTGAAGCAAGCATTGTCATATGTCAAGAGTTGATAAAACCAACTGGTGGATACATAGGTATTTTTAAGATTACCCTCTCTACTTTTTGTAGGCTTGAAATAGTTCATTTAAAAACTATCCTATCCACAGGACTTCCCTGTTGGTCCAGTGGTAAAGAATCTGCCTTGCAGTGCAAGGGACGCAGATTTGATCTCTGATCAGGGAGCTAAGATCCTACATGCTGTGGAGCAACTAAGCCTGCGTGCCACAACTGCTGAGATTGTGCACCACTAGAGAGTCCACGTACCACATTTAGAAAGATCCTGGAGGGTGTAACGAAGATCTTGTGTGCTGCAATTAACACTCCAGGCAGCCAAATAAATAAAAACAAATAAAAACTATCCTATCCAGAACTAATATCTTACACTGCCACCCACTACGCCTAACAATACCACCTCTATCAGAGGCCACCCTTTGCTCCCAGGAATATTCACAGCAGTGTGTTGAGGGCTCTTCTGAATGACAGCTACTCCACTTCTCCCACCCCTGCTACTGGGCCAGAGGATGCCAGATACTGAATCTCACTCGCCTTTGCATCCCATCCCTCCTATGACTTTCACGATTCTCTTACTATAAAATGGATTTTTGGTTAATATTGAACTAGGTAGGATGAAAATGCTAATTTGGGAAATGGCAAGCAGGATCAGCTACATAATTTTGGAGGCCCAGTGCAAAATGAAAGCTTATTAGAAAATTATTTAGAATTTCAAGATGGCAGTTGTGCTCAGATGCTCAGTATTGTCCAACTCTTTGCAACTCCCAGCAAAAATAGTGGAGTGGGGTGCTATTGCCTCCTCCATGGCATCTTCCCCACCCAGGGACTGAGCTACATCTCTTACATCTTCTGCACTGGCAGGTGGATTCTTTACCACTAGTGCCACCGTTAGCAGAGCATTAAATCAAGCACAAGTGCACAGGCCTCACACTCATGAATGCGGCCCTGAGGCCAGGCTTTGAACACAGAACTCATTAAGTAGCCGAATGACTTAAAAGAATAGGCTATGGAGAGGCTCCTAACTATGTACTACATCCACTCATTTCTTCCACAATAACAGAGCAGTGATTTGGAGCCAAATTGCCCAGGCAGAGTCAGCACTTCTCCAGCCTTGTGGTAAGTTTGGCCTGGTCACTAAGCTCTCTTCAGCAGAATGGAATGGAAGTGGCAGGCATGACAGCGGAGTAGAAGTGCCCCTCCATGCGCTTTCCCCAGCTCTGCTGACTGGAACCTGATTTTTGTGGTAACCGTGGAGACAAGTTCAAGGATTCAGGATGGCAGAGCCACAGATAGAAGGCCCTGAGTGTGTGTGTAGAGCAGAACTGCCCAGCAGCGCAGCCCACTCCCCTATACCATTAGGTGGCCCAAACTAGTCTGTGTCTTCATTACATTACAGCAGCCTAGCTTGATTGACTTAAGTGGTGTGATAGAAATACTATTTTTGATTCACCCAACAACCAAAAATAGACTCTTCCAGACAAATCCAATGCTATAACAACCCACTAGGGACTATAAACTGGCAGCACTAGGCTCTGGGCCAGCCCCAAAGAAACAGCTTGGCTTAGAGGGGAAATAATACATACATTCCCTCCAAAAAACTCAAGCAGCTGCTTAGGATGTTAAAGTTCCTTAACAGAGAAAGCCTGTAAACCTCAGTGTGGAAAAATAGATGTCCTCACAAGTGCTGGAAACCCTCCCAGCAAGTCTGGGATGACTGGCCATGAGCTCCGCTCCTTGCTGATCATTCACAACCATTTCTCTAGAGACACAGTAGGCAAGACTGCTGGCCCTGCAATCGAGCTTGGCAGTGTCAGATGGACCAGGGGATGAGACTGTTTTTCAAGCAAGATTGAAACTCCATAGTCATGTAGTTCCCAACAAGGCTATAAACTGTTCCCAAAGCACATAATGACCCAAATCCAACCAGCTACTCATCAGATAACATCCAGAGGTCAAGGATCAGGTGTTATACAACACAGCACATGGCCCAGAGCATGCATGCGCGCGCGCGCGCGCGCACACACACACACACACACACACACACACACACACATCTTTTTTGGCAATGGACCTTGGTTTTCATAACCACATTCTACTTGAATTTGCTCAGGAGTTTTTTTTGTGTGTTTTTTTTAATAGCTACAAGTAATGAATGCCCATAATATTCCTGTTTTGATAAAAAATGAGTCAGCTATCTGATGATGCTCAAGCAGAGGGTATCTGACCCTGGACTTGCAAAACAGAAATTTGTAACTTGCCAAAGGATACAGCTATGCCGTTGAGAAGATATTTTCAATAAATAGTATTTTCAACAATATTTAGCATATCCCCCAAGAAACTTCTGGACCCTTCATTACAGATTTCATTCAAAATTTAAAGAAGGCCAGAGGGAGACTCAATGTCAGAGATTGGATCAGACTCAAGTCTTAATGATCCCAGTCCTGTCTGCAGCCTGCACTCATACCTCCTACTCTTTTAAATTAAAAAAGCACCAGAGAAACAGACCAGTCTCAAGAAAGGGCCAAAAATTGCATGTATATACTTGTCACACCCTCTTCTCAAAAACATGGTACATCTACAATAACCAGCAAAGAGCACTGCAGTGCTGAAAACACGAGGAGAAACAAACTCTGGGCTTGAAACAGCAGGGTTGGCTAGAGACGAGATCGAAATGATGATGAAACTGTGTGTAGTGGGACTGGGGTAAGGGAGGCCATACCCACCTGGAGACAGGTACATGCCCAAGGTCATGCACACAGCCACGCAGGGAGAACCAGGGCCCGGGACAGAGGCTGGAGGACACAGAAACAATTTGCCTCTCTGATGCTCTCCAACAGCATGGTTCCATGGGATATCCCATGAACAAACACTGTTCATTCAACCTTTTGAGGAGATGAGAAGAATGGCAGATACAGGCCAAACTGGAAATAAGACAAAAGAACTTAAGAAAGCTAAAGAAGCCATTCAGAATAACACTCCAGTGCTGACACTCCCTGGAGCTCTGGGAAGAGACTCGGTTAATCCAAGGAGGCCAAACATGAGCTTTCCATCAGGCCAAGGTTGAAAAACAAAGGGCGCAGAGATAAAACAGGCAGCAGTGTTCAGGGACCCCTCACTGTAAAGAGGAGCACAGTTTTCAGAGTGTGCCTAAAACTCCAAACATGCAGACCTGGAGGCTCACCACTTCATGAAATGACTTCATTTTGGAGAACACTGATGAAAATGTCACTACTTAAGGTTAGCCAGAGCGGGAAAAGGGATGCTGGCCTTATCTAAAACCACTGAAGTTGTGGTCAGTAGCAGAGCCAGAGAGAACAAAAAAGTTTCCTTTCCCCTCACAGCCTGGGCCCCCACTCCCACGGATGCCAGGCATTTGCTTTTTCAACCTGGAATCTGAGAATTTTAAGATCTTCAAGCTGATGGAATTTGGGGCCACCAGGACCTTAAGAGTTGTAGATTCTTAGACATCCTGCTGCTGCTAAGTCACGGCAGCCGTGTCCAACTCTGTGCAACCCCATAGACGGCAGCCCACCAGGCTCCTGTCCCTGGGATTCTCCAGGCAAGAACACTGGAGTGGGTTGCCATTTCCTTCTCCAATGCGTGAAAGTGAAAAGTGAAAATGAAGTTGCTCAGTCGTGTCCGACTCTTCGCGACCCCATGGACTGTAGCCTACAAGGCTCCTCCATCCATGGGATTTCCCAGGCAAGAGTACTGGAGTGGGGTGCCATTGCCTTCTCCCTTAGACATCCTAGAACCATGAAATTCCAGAATCTCAGGGTCAGAATTATTGTGGCCAGGGAAGAGACAGCTTCCACCACTTCCTAGTTGTGTGACTTTGGGCAAGATGCTTAACATCTCTGTGCCTGCATTTCTTCATCTACAAAGCGGAGTAATAATTGTACGTACTCCCTTCTCTGCTCTCAGCCACACGAAGATACAGTAAGTCAGCAGCATACAACCCAGAAGAGGATCCTCACGAGAACGCTCCCATGCTGACACCCTGATCACAGACCGTCCAGACTCCAGAACCGTGAGAAATAAACAGCTTTATTTTTAAAGGAAGGAGGGAAGGAGGCTGGTAAGAATTTTATCAGGGCTACCTGACCATCCTGTCCAGATGCCCACCTTCCCCAAGGTGTCATGTTCCCATGAACCTATGTCTAGGTCCCATAGCTACCTTCAGTTGACCTTCTTAAAGCAGGGCCTTCACTATAAAACCCCATCCCGGAGACCATCACGCTGTTCCAAGGGCTCCTGGAGAACAGTGCCAGCCTGCCTTTTCCAGACTTTTCACATTCTTGGCCCACTTCTCATCCAGCTCATAACTCTTGATAATGGTGGTGTTCATGGCTCTACAAACTGCTGCCTTCAGGCTTTGGTAAGGATACTTAATCTTGGAAGCCCCAACCCTCGGTATGCCTGCTAGTGCTGACCCAGACCTCTGACTCCTTTCTCCTTGGAGGTCCTGACTCCTATCTTAGTTTCAGCCCTGGGTTCCTCAACTCCCAGCAGCTGCCCACCTATTCAACACCCTCATCATCTAAATCTGGCCCCCTGAATGGGATTTTGCACAGATGGGACGTAACCAAATTGTGATTGTACCCCCATCTGAAATTTGTTGCATATATAATGCCTAACAATTTATAGTAAAGTGTATATAATTAATCTCATAGCTCGGGTTTATTACTTAATTTATTATTCCCATTCCTGTCTTTTTAAAAAATATTTATTTGGCTGCACCATGTCTTAGTTGCAGCACGCAGGATCTGGGGTTCTTCATTGTGGTAAGAATGATCTTTAGTTGCAGTTGCAGCATATCGGATCTAGTTCCCTGAGCAGGAATCGAACCAAGGACCTCTGCGTTGGAAGCACGGAGTCTTAGCCACTGGACCACCAGGGAAGTCCCTCCATTGTTGTCTTTAAGAGACCAGAATTTAAAAACAACTACTACCACCAATATTTGGGTTTTGTTAAGAAGATGTGCTCAACTCAAGTAGACCCAAGCCTGCAGTGCCTCTAACTTGAAATTTTGATATATTCTCAACTGTTTCTGAGCCTCTACTAAGGGCCAGGGAACATAGCACACTGGGGAACCAGGACAAGACACAGTCCCAACTTGTGGAGCTCAGAGTCCAGTGGGAAGAAAGACAAGTCCCAGATGGTTAGGAGTCAGTGTGGACGCTGCTAAGAGGCGCCTAGAGGAGGCAGCAGCGGAGCGAACCGTTAAGAATAAAAGAGTAACATGGGGAAGGGGAGGTAGTGGAGGGAGAGTGTTTTAAGCAATGGGAGCATTAGGTAGAGGGAGACCCTAATTCTGTGCATCAGTTTGTCTAGACGTGGCGGGGTGGGGTGGATAAGTGCTTCCAGGAGGGATGAGAAGATAGAGGCAGGCATACCCACATTCTGGTGGGTTTTGTCTTCCTGGCTAAGCAGTTTGGACTTTATCCTGTAATGTATCTTGATTCTTGGTGTACATAAGAGTCAGTGAGGGACCCCATTTTTAACTATGGCTCCTGAACCCTGCACATAGAACATTAGATTCAACAGGTCAGGCAGTGGACCCAGGAATCTGCATTTTAATAACCTCTCCCTCTGCTGAGTAAATCTGATGCAGAGTATGCTTGGGCAGTACTTTTCTGAATTCAGTTATAGGAGACGGGGAGTCATAGAGGGGTGGCATGATCAAATCTGTTTCAGAAAAGTCGCTCTGGCAGAAAGTATGCATACGTGCTCACTCAGCAAAAGCCCCTAATCCTTTGATAATCCCCTAGTAACCTTCTGTTGCCCAGGGCCTGGAGCGCTCAGAGTTGGCTCTGAAAGAGATAGTCTCCTAAGAAGGGAGTCCACTGGGAAAGTTATGCCTGAGTGCTCCTGGCCTGTTGTTCTGAACGTTTTGTAGCTCCAAATCCAGGGCAACAAGAGGTACTGGTTGTGAAAGCAGGAAAGCTTTGGGGCTCCAGGTCCACTGATGAACTTCTGAATGCTGGAGGACACAGACTCTTAAAGGGGCAGACGGGTGGAGCAGACCCATGTCTAGTCTTGTTGGTGCTACAGAAGCTCCTGACAGGACAGAACCTGTGCTCATTTGGTTAATAAAGACCCAGGGGGATTTGGGTGCAAGCCACATCAGCATTTTCCCCTGGAATGCCAATAATGTCACCTCAGAGAGCTGAACCCATCCTGATTAGCATGGCCTAGTTTCTTGCAGCCAATGGCAATAAATACACTGATAAATATTTTGTGATGGCTACAACAATGACATTCCAACCAAAAGCCACACTCATTTCCTGGAACTGCTGAATCAGTCAAGCAGCAGTTCTGCAAAAACTGCCTTCTTATAATCTGATGATTCTGACCATGGTAAAACGTTCAGGCGGACTGATGCTGGCTGACAGCATAGGAGGCTGGGTGATGTTCACCCCAACTCACCACCCACACCCACACCTAGATCCAAGCCCAGTGAGCCTTTAGTCCCAGAACCTGTCCACCTTCCCGTGCCTCTTCCAGAGCAAAAGTCACATCTCTTCCAAAGTTGGACCATGCTGTGATCTGTAACATTTTGTTTCATATTCTACCATCTCAAAGGGCAAGAATCCTGTCTTGGGCATCTTCTGGCTCCCTGTGCCAAGCAGCTACTCCAATGAGCAGGTCTGAAATGACCAAGAGACCTTCATGTGGTCAGGCTGGCCCCACTCTTAGCCCCAGCCAAAGTCCTCCCAGCTCAGCTCTGCCACTGCCCAGGCACCAGACTCTAGCCTGGGACATATGTTTCCTGAATACTCCCCGAATAATGCTGTTGGCTTATGCTTACAGGATTGCCCCTTTGCCAGCTGAATCCTGACTAGTATTTTCTGTGATGGAGCCTCACTGACCACCTGGCAGGACCCCACTGGGGATCTAGAGAAGAAAAATAATCTTGTTCAGGTACTTTAAATAGCCATTAGAAGGTGATTGCATTTGGATCAGGGGGACTACCTCAAATATTTTGGCTTTTCTGTGTTAACTTGCCAGTCAGATTCTAGTCTATAAACATTTATTTATCTTAAATTTATTTATTAATTTGTGGCTGCTCTGGGTCTTCATTGCTGTGCTCAGGCTTTCTCTATTTGCAGTGAGTGGGGGCTGCTCTCTAGTTGAGGGGTGCAGGCTTCTTTCTCCTTGTTGTGGCTTCTCTTTTTGTGGAACAGGCTCTAGAGTGCCTGGGCTCAGTAGTTGTGGTGGATGGGTTTAGTTGCCCCACAGCATGTGGAATCTTCCCGGACCAGGGATTGAACCCATGTCCCCTGGCAGACTCTTCACCACTGTACCACTGGGGAAATCTGCCAAACACATGTAAATATAATTTGTGCACATGTGTGTGTGTGTGTGCATGTGTGAGAGAGAGGTCTAATAACATTTGTGAGTATGTAACTGGTACCTAAAAAGATCTAATCTAATATCTAACTTGATATGTTTACTTGAAGGGTACGTTTCAACATAGGTATCAAAAATATTTATAATTAATGAGTTGCTAGAAAATTGGGTTTGCTGCCTTGTCTGGAAAACACAGCCATTTCTTGGTCTTATAATCAAGAATTTCCACCTGGCATAAACAAAAATTACAACAAAAACCCTACCTATTGGTTCTGTGCGGCCTACTGGCCTAGGATGCCCCACAGCATGTTTATATAGTGCCATTAAGGTGGAACTCAAAGACGGGGGCCCCACTGCCTCCCCTCCCAAGTGCCTTCAGCTCAGAGACCCTACTCAAAGATGCTCAACCAGTTTTCAGACACCAAATGACAAAAGTGAGTTTCAGGAGACCAATATTTACACACACACACACACACACACACACACACAGCTGGGCCACCCTTCATCTTAACAGCTATACAAAAGGCTTTGTGTGCACCTGCATGGTCATTCTGAGAGACCGTATTTCAGATGGACTGGGCTGAGTCCTCCCCGTTCTCAAACTGTCAGCTTAGTTCATAGCCTCCAGCTACCTAAGCTGTAATAATCACATGGCAAAGCCTGTGACTCTGCAACCCACCCATGGCAAACAGATAAGGCTGAAAAGACATAATAGGTTTGGGAGGAGCGCTGATATTTGTCAAGTTACCACGACAAAAAAAAAAAAAAAGCTTTCAAGATAATCCTCTGAAGTATCTACTCTTACCCCCACTTTTTAGATGAGCCTACGCAAGCTCTAGGAGATTGATCTGCCAAATCCATACAGCTAATGAGAGGCAGAGTAGGATTTGAGCCAAAGTCTGCCTCTCTCACCACCCATGTGTTCTCTCATCTATTTCATTTAATGTAATTTGCTCTTCTTCACATTATGATGACAATATTATTAGCACTACTTCCCAGGTAAAGAAACTGAGGTTGTTTCTGAAATGAGTTTCCCCTCTGGAACACTCAAGCATTTTTCCACACTGTCTCGTAGAAGTATTTTTAATATACAAGTCAAGACTCTTAACATAACACAGAAGAAAAGCTTTTTGAGAACAAGTCCCTCACAATGACTGCTCAATCTCATCATAGTTCCAAGTAGACTAAGTCTTCATATAAACCCTCATGATTTAATATTATAAACAAAATGGTAATGATGAATAGCATACAACAAAAGAACCATGACTTCTAAACCTAAAATTCATGTCTGAAAGAAACTGTCCTCAGCTCCTAAGATTCCTGGCTAAGATGTCATGGTTGCAAATAACAGAAACCAATCTGACTTAGCATAAATAAAATGTGGTTTTATTGGAAGTATGAAATTCAATAACTAGGGCAAGACAACTTGCAGGATCTCAGTGTGTTGCTCAGTCATGTCTAACTCTTTGTTAGTTGTGTCTAACTCTTTGCTATGGACTGTAGCTGGCCAGGCTTCTCTGTCCATGGGGATTCTCCAGGCAAGAATACTGGAGTGGGTTGCCATGCCCTCCTTCAGGGGATCTTCCCAACCCAGGGGTTGAACCCAGGTCTCCCACATTGCAGGTGAATTCTTTACTATCTGAGCCACCAGGGAAGCCCAAGAATACTGGAGTGGGTAGCCTATTACTTCTCCAGGGGATCTTCCTGACCCAGGAATCAAACCAGGGTCTCCTGCATTGCAGGTGGATTCTTTACCAGCTGAGCTACCAGGGAAACCTGTAAGGGTTTCAGTAGGGAGTTTAAAGACCTTCCTTCTACAGGTGAGGCAGCTTACATGACTCAATTCCCAGCCTCAGGACTCAGGCCAAATTCTCAGAATGAGAAGTGAATATTTCCAACTAATTCAGCCAGTTCTGGAGCAGGGTTACCTGGTAGAAACATGGCTGCCAGGACTCACCCATATAAGGGGCAGAGTTTTTAGCAAAGGAAAGTAGTTGTTCCTAATATTTATTCATAAAAATATAACATATAGCTAACTCTAAATTCTAAGCACAAAATTATTGTATGGATAGAACAATAGGATGGGGAAAACACCATATAACAAGTTAGGCAATGTGATTCCTATTAATTCTCTGCCATATCTTTGGGCAATTCCTGCATCTATAAAAACAGGAGTTGAAATAAATGACCAAAAGTCTTCTAAACCCACCCTCAGGTCTAGGTTTCTGTAGATGGTTGGTATAACAGTCATTTCAAGGAGACTTTAATACAGCTATCTGAGGAATGCATATGTTTTGATGAACCCCAGAGTTTGTTTGAAGCTTTTTCCTACAGAAACAAATGAGTGCAACATCACAAGAATGTCAACATCCAGCTCTGTGAAGAGGGAAGAAAAGATTAACATGCCGATTCTGGGACTTTAGTGCTGGCCCCTCAGACCCCATTTCTAAAGGAGCTTCTTTCACGCCCATCTGATCAATGTTCTATCTGTACTTGGCTCACCAAGCAGAACACACGACTGCAATATCACATTTCTATGCTGGATTTTAGTCAGTACTTTAAGTTTGCCTCAAATTAGCTGGGAACCAGACTCAGAGTTACTGCTGACATTACCCTTGTCTTATGCTGACCAGCCAAAACTGAGCTCAGATCTTTATCAATAGAGAGAATAATAAATCAAAGCAATTTGTTTTAACCATATGCTTTATTCCCTACTGTGCCCTCCTTCCATGTCCCTTCTTTCAACCACTTTATTCTGCTACAACCACAGTACTTGGGTGTTTGTCTAAAACTAAATTAGTTTTCAGCAGAAACATTTTTAAAATTGTAACATATTTGTCACCCCTACCCACCTGCCCTCCAAACCCCCTTTACTCTGCTCTGCCTTTTTTTCCCCAAAGCATTTATCACCTTCCAACATATCATATGACTTATTGTGTATATTCTCCCATCAGACTGTAAGCCCCCACAAGGGAAGATATCTTATTGTGGTACATATATAACTGGATTTTTTCCCCTGGTCCCTGGCACAAAGCACCTAAACCCCTGGAATTTCCTGAGCTATGGGAATGTATTTTGTTAGTCATAGTGAGCTTCTTCCTGATCATAGTTGAATTTAAGCTAATAAGGTGACTAGTGGTGAGGTCCTAGATAGTTTCAGGATGGAGGTTAATGGCCAGAAACACCGACCATATGATTAGAGGTTTAGAACTTATAGCCCCACACTCAACCTCCAGGAGGGGAAAAGGGATGAAATTTGAGTTCAGTCACAATGGCCAATGATTTAATCAATTGTGCCTATGTAATGAGACTCCCTATACAAACTCTAAACAAAAGAGCTTCCCTGTTGGCTGAGAGGTAATGAATCTGCCTTCAAGGCAGGAGACCTAGGCTCAATCTCTGGGGAAGATCTCCTGAAGAAGGGAATGGCTACCCACTCCAGTAATCTTGCATGGAGAATTTCATGGTCAGAGGAGCCTAGCGGGCTACAGCGCATGGGATCTCAAAGACTTGGACACAATTGAATGAATAACACTTTCATTTTCATACAAATTCTAAGCAACAGATTCAGGGCACTTTTCAGTTTGTTGAACAAAATTGCATGCCTGGAGCATGATGTACCCTGACTCCACCAAGACAAAAATTCCTGCAGTTGAGACCCTTTTGGATCTCGTCTATGTACCATTTCATCTGGCTGTTCATTTTTATCCTTTATGTGTTAGTCGCTCAGTCGTGTCCGATTCTTTGTGACCCCATGGACTGTAGCCCATCAAGCTCCTGACTGTCCATGGGATTCTCCAGGCAAGAATATTGGAGTGGGTTGTCATTTCCTTTGCCAGGGGATCTTCCTGACCAAGGGATCAAACCCAGATCTCCTGTATTGCAGGCAGATTCTTTACCATCTGAGATGCCAGGGAAGCCCTAACCTATGGAGTCTGCAATAACTCTAAGCAGTTAGTGTCAGAATTGAACTGTGAACACCCAGATGGTGCTAGAGAAGGAGAGAATTGGTTGTTATTTTAAAAATGACACACCCAACCTCTTAGAAAAGTGTCTGGTACATAGTAGGCACTCGCCTAATATTTACTGAATGAGCAAATGATAGATGTCATCCTATATATGACTTCCATTAAAGTTCTCCTGTTTTGACCATCATCTCCTTGGGAGTCCCATTCCTTCCTAACAGATTTTTAACAGCTCAACAAATAAATATTTTGAGGTCCCAACACACGCCAGGCACTGAGGACCCAACATTAATAAAGTTAGCTAGGAGGTAGCAAGCATGCCACTTGATGCCATAGGTCTTGGAGCTACTCAAGAACTCATGGTTCTCTGCCCACCTCACCAGGATGGAGCCAGACCTTGTGGACAGAAGAGTTCTGGCCCTCTCTGAAACTCAGTGAGGTCCACAGTGATTCTTCAGCTTCCCCTCGCAATCAACAGAATGCAGCCCTGAACATATTCCTCTCAACCTCTGAAGCCTGGATTAAAATCACACACGGAAGACTGGCTATAAAGACACAAGGTTTGAGAGTCATTCTCAGCAGGAAGCAGATGGAACTCCAAGCCAGCCAAGAGCACAATTCTTTGTGTTTTCAGCAAACAAGCTTCCCCAGGGCATCCAAGAGCCAGCTGAGTTGCTCCCTCCATCTCTTCTTTTAGCTTTTAGCCTCTACACTCAGCTCTATGGAGAATTTTAAAATTCCACTCTATATATGACATTCACAAAAACAAATCCTGGTAGATGAAAGTGTTTAATTTAAATATACAATTCCTACATTGCTACAAAAGAATCTTGACCTTTAATCTTGGACGGGAGCAGTCCTTTATAAGCAGAACAGAAAACACAGAGGTAATAAAGGGAAAATTAGAGGGTTTAATTAAATAACTTTTGAAACTTCTTAAGGAAAAATAACAAGACTAACAATGTTAAATATAAACTGACATAAATATTTCAACGTAGATCAATAAGAGGGTTAATAGAGGTAATACAAGTCTTTAGCAGAGAAGCTCATGAAGCCATTCAGTAGAGACGTTTGGAGTCTGGGGATCTAAGCAGAACAGCCTTGGGGACCCCAGTGACAAAGGGTGGTTGGCACACAGTGAGCAGGTGGCCCTTTCCCCACCTCTGCCCGAAGCTCAACATCCCAACTCTGCCAAACAAGAGTTGGAACCTTTGGAGCACCAGCACTGGAGGGACAGCCCCTCCCCGTACTCCCTGCTCCACAGGCTCTTCCTGATGTAACCCAGCATGAAGGCCTACATTAACTACCTGGGAGAGCGTCTTGGCCTTGCGCAGCTGCTGAGCCAGGGACTGCAAGCTCCAGGCAGCGGGCGTTACCATGCGGGGCGTGGTAACCTGCACACGGCCCTGAGCCGCTGGCAGACCTGTGAGCGCACACCCGTGTGTGGAGCCCACAGCCTTCGCGCTGCTGAGCCACTCTTTGCTCACAGTGCTGCTCTCCCACCTGCAGGGCAGGCTCACAGCCTGGGATAAGTTCCTGACAGGCCAGGCAGTGGTGAGGACGGAGAAGTACCAGTGAGTTCCCTGCCCTGTGGGTCCAGGTCTGCACCTGTCAGTGAATAGGCCTCAAAAAACTGGACAGTGTTTTTTAAAAAATGGACACTTTGGAGACATCTAGAAATAGCACTGCATGGCATGGACTTTGACATTGGGTTTCTGTTAACTTCTCCAAGCTTCTGGGCAGATACACAAGAAGCAGGGGCAAAGAGAAACTTAGAAGTTACCATATGGAGACAGAACCAGCAGACAGGTTTAGGGACAGAGGTGAGACACCCTTTGGGGACTTCCAGAAAGAACTGGAGGACATTGTGAGGGCCCTGAGAGCCTGGTTTTACTTGGGATACTACAACAGAAAATGTCTGGACATACATATATACATACATTTCTTTTAAGTCTGGAGGGATAATGGTTTCTTGGAGAAATGGAATTATGAGAGGAGACAGGAAATTCTACCTTCTATTTTATACATTTCAGGGATGTTTCATTTTTTTTAAGAAACATATATTACTTTCATAATAGTAACATACAAAAAGATAGTCCCACTTAGAAAAACAAAAAAAAATACACAGGATACGGCATTTGCCTTTCAAGGATGGCGCCCTGCTCTAGAGCATGGCTGGTAACAGAACCAGTCCACAATTAGTCATCCCGTGTTTTGTGACCTGTGACAGGGATACATAGGAGCTTCCTAGGCCTGAACTGGTTCTGGAACTGAACCGTGTCTAGGGGCAAAAGTTGTTTTGGTGGCCAGCGTGGAATGTCAGGGTTAGTGACTATCACCGGCATAGAGGCCCTGACTTGTTCTCCTTCGAGATCTCAGAAAAACTCACTGTTTTGGGGGCAGTCACCACAGGGTTCAGAGGGTTTCTCTCTCACACACACTAGGTTGCAAGTGAGAGATGAAACCGAGGTCTCATGATCTGCTGCTCTCATGAAAATGTCCAGCATCTTCATCCAGATTCACAAGGCCTGGCCCCTGCCTTCCTCTCCAGCCTCATCTATCTCCTCTTTGAGTTTTGAACATACTAAACCAGGTATGGTCCCCAGAGTGGTCTCCTCTTTCTACCCTTCACCTGCCCCTTTCCTCACTCTTCCATTCCCAGTTGCATTATTACCCCTTGCAGAGTCCTCCCTGAGGGGCCCTCTGAGGGCCCCCCACCCCGGGTGAGACACCAGCAGCTCTGCTCCTGACGCCCTGAAACATCACCACTCTGTAGAATGGTTGCCTGATTACATGTCTGCAGCCCCCAGCTGACTGGTAGCTTTTCGTCCAGCAAGAGTGAGAGTGTTACCACCATGGCCTCCAGTTCTGGTCGTGAGGCTCCGTAAACATTTGCTAAATGAAGAGGAACATGCTGGCTTGGCCTCACCCTGCAGGCATTCTCATGGGAGGGCCCTGCATGTTCACTGACCCACATGTAAGCTCTTCACAGTTCCCGAGGGAAGGATAGTGGCAAAACACCAAGAAATAACAGCACTTACTAAAATGTCTCTTCGTGGAAGAGAACATAAGAAGAGAGTTAAATGCTCACAAAGGGAAAGAGAAAAACAAGTGTCATATATTAACACACACATATATATAGAGAGAGAGAGAATCTAGAAAAATGCTGTTGATGAACCTATTTGCAGGGCAGCAAAGGAGACATAGACATAGAGAACAGATCTGTGGATGGAGGGTGGGAAGAAGAGGGGGGACGAACGGAGAGGGTAGCATGGAAACATATCCACTGCCATGTGTAAAAGAGATGGCCGGTGGGAACTTGCTGTATGACTCAGGGAACTCAAGGCTCTGTGACAACCTAGGGGGTGGGAGGGAGGGTCACGAGGGAAAGGAAAACATATGTATACCTACGGCTGATTCATGTTGATGTATGGCAGAAACCATCACCATGATGTAAAGCAATTATCCTTCAATTACAAATAACTAACATTTTTAAAATGCTCACAGAGCTAAGTGGGACTGCAGGCCTCCCACACAAAGTTCTTGGTATGTCAATTTACCAGGAACAAGTGGGAGTCTCAGGCCTGGCAGGACAGAGAAAAGCACCGTGGGGCTGGAGTTCTCGCTGTGACTGTGGGCACATGCCTTCACCTCTCAGGCCTGGCAGCCCCTGTGTCCGCCCCAGGGTCTGTGGAGTAGAGGCTAGGTACTGGCTAAACCCTGGGGGTGGAAGGAGAAGAGCTGACCAATCTGAAAGGCATATCAATTGGGCTCCACCCAACCTTGACCTCAGCCCTGGATACAGACCAACCCAAATCCTCCTGCCTTGTACAAATGCTCCTCACAGCAGACATTCAATCTGGGTCACAGGGCAAGAATCTTACCAAGGCCTTTGCAGCTGGTGCTTTGCACAAACAAGCAAATCTAGACTGAACTGGCACCTTTCCTTTGAAGGGAAGGACACAGGCCTCCTTGCACCCCGTTTCCCAGGGTATAAGTTTTACCTGGACTTTATTTCTTCCAAGACCAGGCAGTCACCGGCCCCACAGTTCTGTCACCAGCCTGAGCCTCCCTCCCTGAGGCAACTCCAGAGCCAAATCCACACCCTGTTTCCAAGGTGCTAGATGTGGGAAGCTACTGCCTATGTTACAATGTAGAGTGTGCGTGTCCTAAGTCAATTCAGTTATGTCAGACTCTTTGCGACCCTATTGACTGTAGCTGCCAGGCTCCTCTGCCCATGAGATTTTCCAGGGAAGAATATTGGAATGGGTTGCCATGCCCTCCTCCAGGGGATCTTCCTGACCCAGGGATAGAACTTGAGTCTTTTATGTCTCCTGCATTGGCAGGTGGATTCTTTACCACTAGTGCCACCTGGGAAGTGCTATAAGGTAGAGGGGAACACATCTATTCCCAGTGACTTCACTGAACTGGGGGACAGGAAAGTTCGTTGATGTTTTTCTTCTATTCTGCTACACGCACAGGCTTGGGCATCAGTGAGACCTGGCTTCCGGTCTCAATTCTGCCTCTTTCTAATGATTTGACTTTGGGCCAGTTACCCACCTCTCTGCCACTCAGTTTTGAATCTGCAGAGTGCAGACAGAAGGCCTACCTGGGAGGCTTACAAGGCAGAGTTGTTACGGGAATCAAATGAAGCGACATCTATCAACCACACAGCACAGGGCCTAGATAGTTGCTGAGCAAATGTCAGCATCTTTACAGCCTGGAAATGTCTGCCAAGAGAAATGGGGTGTTTTTATAAGAATTTCCCTATGAGTCATGGTCAGAATTGAATCCTGATCCCACAGCCCATAAGTCAGGTCTCTTCATGCCACCTCACTCACCACCCCACAGTTCCAGCTACTTTTGATTGAACAACTGAGAACTGTAAAAATGGAAACCCACAGCCAAAGACCCAGCCTATTTCTGACCCTCCAGGAATCCCCACAGCTCAGATCTGCTATCTCTTTCTGCCCTGGCAGCACAGCACTGAGGGAAGGATGCTCAAAGTCAAGTTTCTGACTTGGAGGCTATGGTGCTTCCTCCCCAGTGAGCTTTTCTTTACTCATACTGGGACCTTCCGCATAGTTACTTTTTAATCTCATGAAAAATCCCTGAGCCTGCTTTGTAGAGGGGTAACCACCTGGAAGAAGGGTGCATATTCAGGATACATGATGACAGATGGCACCTGGAACTGAGAAGCAGAACCCCAGATGTCTCTGCCAGCTCTGGGGCAATAAACCTTTTTGTCTCTTTGGGTTAGCTTCAATTTCTTTTTTTCTTTCTTTCTGTCCTTTTTTTTTTTATTTTTTTATTCAAACCAAAGGATCAAAATGAGACAGGCAATAGAGTTAATAAAGACTAATGCCCCAAATCTATGTTAGCTTCCTCAGCCAAACTCTCCCTGAGCTGGTTAATAAATAAGCCAGTGATTAAGCTGCTCTGGCACATTCCATTCTGTAGCCCAGAAGGGATCTTTCCTGCGTGGAGGGACAAAGACACTAGATTTGTAGCTTCAGTCCCTGTTCACCTTCCCTGCTCCTGTGTCTGCGGTGTGGTGGGTGATGGGACTGCCTCAAACACCAAGTCATTTCTGGGACACCACCAGGAACAAAGAGGACCCAGAGAAAAAGAGAGGCCGATGGGGTCCTGTTGTACAGGACTGGCCCATGACGGGGTGGTACACGCCTCACACCACATCTCTGTGGTGTGAGATGTTAATTAATTAATCCTCCTAGTGACCCCTTGCTGCAGGAGCTGTCACTAGTGCGAAGGCTCAGAGGGGTTAGTGGCATGCTCAAAAAGCTGGCAGAAGCAGATCCTAAGCCCCACAGCCTGATGTGGGAGAGCATCAGGTAATACTACCTTTACCTTTTTACTACCAACCACAAATGTAGTATTTCCAAAACTTGAGAGATTAATGAGCCGTGCAGTTACTCAAGAAGGTTCACTGGAAGGGGGAGGATTTGGAGAGGTCCCGGGCAGGAGGCCAGGCACCCACGTGCTGTGAAGGAGTCTGGTGGGTACAGGAAGTGGGGGCAAGACCAAGCATAGACTTTGTTAAGGCAAAATTTTTTCACATTCCTGCTGTAATGTATCTAATCTCTAATTTAAAACATACCTGAACTTGTATAAATGAGTGCTGTTAAAGCACCTGTTAATTTTAGCAGCTAGCACTCAGGATGAGAGAGTTATGAGCAGGCAGGGATGGTCCTCTCAGGCCTTCCTCTCAGCCAACCGGTGCTGACACCCTGCTCCCTCCACATACCTGCGGTTCTGTGAACAGCGGAGGGTCAGGGTAGCTTCCACCATGCAAGCTGTTCAGGCTCAATATCTTTCTAAAAAGAAAATTGCTCTTTCTTTGTGTTTTGGAAATTCTGCTGTGCAAATGGTTCCTGCAAGTTTAAAGTTTGTTTTTTTTTTAGCTGTTTGGCATTGAGAGAAAATGTTTTATTGTTGGTTGTCCATTTTAATTGAAGGATAATTGCTTTACAATATTGTGTTGGTTTCTGCCATACATCAACATGAATCAGTCATAGGTGTACCTACACCCCCTCCCTCTTGAACCTCCCTCCCACCTCCCAACCCATCCCACCTTTCTAGAGCTCCGGTTTGAGTTCCCTGAGTCATACAGCCATTTCCCATTGGGTATCTATTTTTACATATGGGAGTATATTTGTTTTTTAATGATTTCTACAAATCAAATATATAATATTTCTCTTGAAATTGAAGTCATCTGGTGACTAGTTCAACGTTCAGAACAAGACAGTTCCAAGTTGTCCAGACAAACCAGAAAGGGCAATCACCACCTGGCAGAGCCTAGCTGGCTCCCTACGGGAGAATGTTGAGCCCACGTGGTCAGTCTCCAGCTCCCAGATAGCAGGAGTCGCTCTCTCTTCCTCACACCCTCAGCCCTGGGTCTATAGCATTCCTGAAATCTCTGCCCTACCCTCATGTTAGTGCTCTCAATGACCAGGCCACCAAGCAGGAAGTGCCTGGAGGTGAGGGTCATGCTTCATCCTCTCTTCCAGCAGGAAGTGCCTTAATGTCTTCTATGTGCCAAGCAAATTTCTGGGCCCTGGGCTACACCTGCAAGCAAGACTGTCCTGGCATCATGCTTAGGAATATAGACTCTGGAGCTAGCCTGCCTGGATTAGGATCCCAGCTCTACCATGTACTAGCTACTGTTGCCCTGGGCAAGTCACTTAGCCCCTGTGTATCTTGTTTCCCCATGTGTACAGTGGTGATGGTGACCTACCTCATAGTGATGAGAGGATTAAGTGAATTCATACATTGTTAAGTCTGTTTACACTTAGCACCCAGTAAGTCCTACAAAGAAGTTAATGTTACAGACTATAGTGATAATGAAATAGACTGCTATAGTAAAATACAAGTGCTGTCTATATCAAGGGTAAGTACAAGACTATTTTGGAGCACACCAAAAGGGTGCATAAACCCGGACTTGGGATGGCTTCCCAAAGGATGTGCTGCTGTGTGCTGTCATCTCCCACTCTTTGCAGCCCCACTGACTGCAGCCCACCAGGCTCCTCTGTCCATGGGATTCTCCAGGCAAGAATACTGGAGTGGGTTGCCATTTCCTTCTCCAGGAGATCTCCCTGACCCAAGGACAGAACCCAAAGGACAGGAATAGAACTCCTGTGTCTCCTGCATTGGCAGGTGGATTCATTGCCACTAGCGCTACCTGGGAAGCCACACTCTAAACAGAGACTTAAACCACAGGAAGGAGATTTGAGGATAAGGAGAAGCATGTTCCAGGTTGAGTGACTTCACGTGGAAAAATGTGGGGGCAAAAGTCCACACTTTGTTTGGTGAGTTTGCTTCATTTTAAAAAATGATGCAAACAGAAGTTCAGTCACTGAGTAACAGTTATCAGAGTTAGTAACATGCCTTCTGTCCGTTGAACCATTAATGAACAAACAGAAAATTCAGGTTCTGATCCCCACAGCAAGTCTGAACTTAAGGCATCTTTGAAGGTCATACCAACAAGGTCACAATGGCTCACAAGTTCTCTTTTTATTTTCAGTAGGAAACAAACATGAACCTCAAATCTTTAGGTTAATTGAATTATTTCTTGAACGATTTCTGGTCTATAGACTCCCTAAGAGAAGACATTATTGTTTTTACTCCCCACATCACCCCCAGCACACCTTCCACACGGTAGGTATCCAGCAAAAGCCTTTTTTTCTTTTATACTTGAATGCATTGAATTTTAATTTGCATCTCAATATTTTTTAATAAATGCATTTTAAATGCTGAATGTTAAAATGAATTCTGCCAATGCCCAATGCTTCTCTTTCTACTCAACTCACAGGAAAGCAAGTTTGGGCCTGCCTCTGATCTCTTAGAGCAGAAAGCTAATCTCCAGGGTGACCTCACCACAGAGGTGTGTTTTATAGTCAACTGGCAAATCTCAGCATGAACTGAGAACGAAGGTTGAAAAGACAATAAACATACAAACACATCAGGATTGTACAAATCAAGTCAGTTCAGAGAACCAGTGGGACTTATGACTAGTTTTCAATTTTAAGAAAACTACAAAGGGAGAAATCTTCCTGGCCAGTAGTAATCCTTTTCAGAAGACTAGGACGGCCTTTCTCTTATTAGCAAATGAAGAAGTCTGGATAATAGAAAGAAGAAAAGGATTTTAAATTCATCTATGCCAGGGATTTTCAAACATGTTTTGACTGAGGAACACTTTGTTCAAACTAAATATTACTAATATATATGAGCAAATAAAAACACATCAAGACAGAGCTTGAAGGCAGGATCCAGGCCCCAGTTCTAGCTGTTGCTCTCTTCCCTTCAGTTCAGACCAGTCGCTCAGTCGTTTCCAACTCTTTGTGACCCCATGGAATGCAGCACGCCAGGCTTCCCTGTCCATCGCCAACTCTGGGAGCCTGCTCAAACTCATGTCCATTGAATCGGTGATGTCATCTAACCATCTCATCCTCTGTTGTCCCCTTCTCCTCTTGCCTTCAATCTTTCCCAGCATCAGGGTCTTTTCAAATGAGTAGGGTCTTCACATCAGGTGGCCTAAGCATTGGAGTTTCAGCTTCAACATTAGTTCTTCCAATGAATATTCAGGACTGATTTCCTTTAGCACAGACTGGTTGGATCTCCTTGCAGGCCAAGGGACTCTCGTGTCTTCTCCAACACCACAGTTCAAAAGCATTAATTCTTCGGCCCTCAGCTTTCTTTATAGTCTGACTCTCACATCCATACATGACCACTGGAAAAGCCATAGCTTTGACTAGATGGACCTTTGTCGGAAAAGTAATATCTCTGCTTTTTAATATGCTGTCTAGGTTGATCATAGCTTTTCTTTCAAGGAGTAAGCATCTTTTAATTTCATGGCTGTAGTCACCATCTGCGCTGATTTTGAAGCCCAAGAAAATAAAGTCTGTCACTGTTTCCATTGTTTCCCCATCTATTTGCCATGAAGTGATGGGATGCCATTATCTTCGTTTTTTGAATGTTGAGTTTTAAGCCAGCTTTTTCACTCTCCTCTTTCACTTTCATCAAGAGGCTCTTTAGTTGCTCTTCACTTTCTGCCATAAGGGTGGTTATCATCAGCATATCTGAGGTTATTGATATTTCTCCTGGCAATCTTGAATCCAGCTTGTGCTTCTTCCAGCCCAGCATTTCTCATGATGTACTCTGCATAAAAGTTAAATAAGCACGGTGACAATATACAGCTTTGACGTACTCCTTTCCCAATTTGGAACCAGTCCATTGTTCCATGTCCAGTTCTAACTGTTACTTCTTGACCTGCATACAGATTTCTCAAGAGGCAGGTAAGGTGGTCTGGTATTCCCATCTCTTGAAGAATTTTTCCACACTTTGTTGTGATCTACAAAGTCAAAGAAGTGCTCTCTACCCGTGAGCACTTCTAAAACTTCTCATTGTAGTCAAACTTCACTGGCCCTGCCATTGTGCAGTAGGAAGACCTGAGACTGAGAAAAAATACTTGATTTGTCCAAGGTCACACAGAGGCACCAGGATGAGTTCCTGGGTCGACTTAATCCAAATTCAGTGACCCTTCCACTGCACCATGCAGAGGGTAGGGAAAATTTGCTTCTTAATGGAGAGGGGTGGCTGATGGGAAGGAGATGGAGCACAAGAGGAGAAGGATTGCCCCGTCAGATGCACAGATTAACAGAGCAGAGCAAAGCCATGCAGCTGCTACTGGCTGTTTGGAGGCTCCAAGATACCTGCTGAAATGAGAAGATACCATTTCCTGTCTTTTGGCTGGATCACTAGCCTGCGATGATTTACTCACATGGTCAAGTCAACAGACATTAACTAAGCATCTGCTATCAGGTGCTGGGAAACCTGCTGAATACAGTGATACAAAGACAATTAAATCACTCTGTCAGGCCACAAAAATGAGGAAGTCACGTCTTTATCCCAGGTACTCATGGTCAAGTACAGAAAACAGATTGGAAACCCTAACTAGAGTGAGTGTGAGACTGCTGCATGGACCTACAGGATGGCTACACAAGCGAAGGGGAGAGATAATTTACTGGGAGAATCAAAGATGCCCAGCTGAATAGACAGCCACGTGGGCTTTCCAAGGATGAGTCTGTGTGCAGGTGGACAGGCGAGGAGACACATCTGGTTCAGAACAGAGAGTACAGAGAAATAGGTTTCAAACAGTGGCAAAGATGCTCATTTGCAGTTTAGAAAGATCTCTGAGGTGGCACTGTGGAAATTCACAGCATGAAGAGGCTCTGCACTGTTTGGACTGAGGGGACTCAGAGTAGGAATGGAAAACAACGGTGGTTTTCACAAGGAAACTCAGCATAAGGAGTAGGAGCAATAAAAATGACAGGAGGGTTCCCTGGCTCCTGTGGTTCCTGAGAACTGTGGAAGGTGGTACCATCACAGATAAAGAGTTTCAGAGAGGAAATAAGGAGCCAGCTTCAGCGGGCAGGAGTTCAAGGTGCTGGTGGGCCCACCAAGTGAAGATATCCGATGGGGAGACAGATGTAGGGGTCTGATGGCGCACACAGCACGGGCTGGGTTCGTTCCTCAGCTTCAACTTCTAAAGGAAAGGTGTCACCTGTTTCCCCTACATGGGGCTTCCGAGGTGGCTCAGTGCTAAAAGAATCTGCCTGCCAATGCAGGGGATATGGGTCCCATCCCTGGGTCGGGAACATCCCCTGGAGAAGGAAATGGCAGCCCACTTCCAGTATTCTTGCCTGGAGAATCCCATGGACAGAGGAGCCTGACAGGCTATAGTCCATGGGATTGCAAAACAGTCAGACACAACTTAGTGACTAAAACCTTTCCCCTGTGTGCCACAGAGCTTGTTTCAGCCCTCTATTCTGAGGGCTTTTCATAAGTAGAACTTTGTGAAGTTCTGTGTTGGTTGTTTCTTTTTCCTAAGCTATCTAGTTGAATCCAAACCCTATCAGCTTTTACCACAAGTTAGCTGGGGAATGCAGCCACACCCCAGAGATACTGGCTTCCTCTATTACATCGTAAATAGGAAGCAACTTTATTTTAAGCAATAATAAAAATATACAACACTGAAAAATACAGAACGTATATCCGGTTTATCTTTGTCCCATCCATTCCTAATAAAATTATCACCATTTTCAAACAAGAAAAGAAATATAGGAAGAAGGTAAATGTACAGGTCCCAAGCCAGGGAACCCCGCAATTACTCAGAATTGAGTTAGGTACTTTGTTAGCACTCAATCAATACATCTGTACCAAGTAACTTAAGGTGCTGAGGCACAATACCCAGAACCATGGGAGATACTAAAAATAGAGAAGCCTAAGAAATAGATTGCAGCCATGAAATTAAAAGATGCTTACTCCTTGGAAGGAAAGTTATGACCAACCTAGATAGCATATTCAAAAGCAGAGATATTACTTTGCCAACAAAGGTCCATCTAGTCAAGGCTATGGTTTTTCCAGTGGTCATGTATGGATGTGAGAGTTGGACTGTGAAGAAAGCTGAGCACCAAAGAATTGATGCTTTTGAACTGTGGTGTTGAAAAAGACTCTTGAGAGTCCCTTAGACTGCAAGGAGATCCAACCAGTCCATCCTAAAGGAGATCAGTCCTGGGTGTTCATTGGAAGGACTGATGCTGAAGCTGAAACTCCAGTACTTTAGCCACCTCATGTGAAGAGTTGACTCATTGGAAAAAACCCTGATGCTGGGAGGGATTGGGGGCAGGAGGAGAAGGGGACGACGGAGGATGAGATGGCTGGATGGCATCACCGACTCGATGGACATAAGTTTGAGTGAACCCCGGGAGTTGGTGATGGACAGGGAGGCCTGGCGTGCTGTGATTGATGGGGTCACAAAGAGTCTGACATGACTGAGCAACTGAACTGAACTAAACTGAACTGAAGAAATAGAACATCAGCTCCAGGAGCTGATAATTAATTAACTAGATAATCAAGTACCAAAATGAAAATGTAAGGATAAATGGAACAAATGTCAATAGAAATTAAATGTCCCAAAAGTTCAGAGGTAGGAAATAGAAAGTTTAATCAGAGTAATGAGGAAACATTTCACAGAGGAGAGGTGCGATCTAAACGTAGTGTTGAAGGATGAACTGAGTTTGAACAAGCTTGGTGGCTCAGACGGTAAAGTGTCTGCCCACAATGTGGGAGACCTGGGTTTGATCCCTGGGTCAGGAAGGTCCTCTGGAGAAGGAAATGGCAACTCACTCCAGTACTCTTGCCTGGAAAATTCCATGGACAGGGGAGCCTGGTAGGCTACAGTCCATGGGGTCACAGAGTTGGACAGGACTGAGCGACTAGACTAAACTAAATAAAGGAGAAGGCCACCAGGCTGGAGGGAGGGAATGGACTGAAGGTGCAGCATGTGTCCCACCAAGTGTTTCAAGACTAGAGAATAGGTGATTCTGGTCAAAGCAGAGGGTCCACACATAGGAGCGACCTCAGCGGGACAGGAGGGGGTCTGAGGGCCCTGACTCTAGATGGAGGAGGTCATGGGAAATCTCAGAAGGGACTCTAAGCAGAAAAGGAAATGGGGCATCAGAAAGGTGGGAGTGGGGACAACTAGATGGATGGCAAACTGATCACCCCTGAGGGAGAAGAGCACGAGGCCATGAGAGAAGCAGAGCAGAGGTGAGGGTGGCTTTGTGACGAAGACAGTGTGTGAGGTAGGTCTGGAAGACCGGGCTACTTGGGATGTTGAGATGGAAGGACAAAATCAGAGAGGCTGAAAAATGTAGTCCGTATGAGGAAAAGCACAAAGTGCAGCTGCCTTCATTGTAGGGCCTGACTAGGAAGTCAACCGCATGAGACAAAAGGCAGACTGGAGCTGGGAGTTGCTGACCTGTAGAGAATTGGACTCTGTTCAGAGGGCAGTGAGAGTCCCTGGTTGTGGATGATAAGGGGATGTACTGGATCAGAAGCTGTGTGTGAGGAATGCCAGGTGATGATAGATAGCTTCACAGCTTAACAGCCAGCAATATTCATAGCATTTTGATTGATAGCAAAGGTCAAGACGGATGAGGGAGAGCTACAGAAGCTACCCAGATGGGGAGACAGGCACAGGCTGTGCTGACCTCAACAGGAATGTGGGTGCTGAGGAGTGGGAGTGAGGGATGTGAAGGACATCTGGAGGCCTTACCTGAAAGTCTGAACATGTTATGGGAGAGAAGGTTTGAAACAAACATCCTGACAGACCTGCCTCCATGAGCTGTGAACTATGCCAAAATAATGTTCATATCAATGATATCTGAACTTTCCAAGTATAAGCATCCAAACCTGGCTATATTTAAAATCCTCTCTACACACATGCTTGAAAGGTACTCTGAGTATAGGAAGAATTTCTAAAACACTCTTACATTATGAGACTTATCATCTTTATTGAAAAATCAAACAAAACATATTGGTGCAGCTTAAAGAATTATTATAAGGTGAACCCCTGTGTAATCTCTCCCAGGTCAGGAAATAAAATGTTGGCAGAAGCCAGCTGTGTGCACCTCCCAATTTGAAACCTCACCTTCACTGTCCTAAATTTTGTGACTACCATTTCCTTCCTTTACTTTCTACTTTGAACATATGCATATGCATCCTCGACTGGATGGTATATCGTAGTTTTGTCTTCCATCTGTGGAAGAGAATAGAAAGAGTGGGAGCAGACCTAATCTACAATGATCAAAACACTATGGTATTAGCACAAAAGCAGACACATAGACTAATGGAATAGATTAGAAAGTCCATAAATAAACCCACATGTAAGTGATCAGTTAATTTACAACAGAGGAGCCAAGAATATATTATGGAGAAAGGACAGTAGTCAACAAATGATGTTGGGGAAACTGCACAAGTGAAAGAATGAAATTAGACTGCACTTTTACACCATACGCAAAAATTACTGAAAATGGATTAAAGAGTTGAAAGAAAGACCTGAAACCATAAAACTCCTAGAAGAAAACATAGGGAGTAAGCTCACTGATATCAAACAACAAGACAAGAAAATCAACAGTTGAGACTACATCAAACTAAAAGGCTCAACAAAGGAAAGCATCAATAAAATGAAGTCAGTCTACTGAATGAAAGAAAATATTTGCAAATCACATACCTAATTAGGGGTTAATATCCAAAATACATAAAGAATTCAATCAACTCAACTGCAAAATAGCAAAGAATCCAATTAAAAAATGGGCAGGGACTTCCCTGGCAGTCCAGTGGTTAAGACTCTGTGACTCTTCCGCAGGATGGCACAGATTTGATCCCTGGTTGATGAACTAAATAATTAGTTAATTAATTAAGTATTTAAATGGACAAAAGATCTGAATGGACAGCTTTCTGGAGGAGACACACAGTGGCCAACGGACACATGAAAAGATACTCAATATTACTAATTAGCAAGGAAATGTAAATCAAAACCACAAAGAGATGTCACCTCACACCTGTTAGAATATCTATTATCAAAAAACCCCAAAATGACAAGTATTGGTGAGGATATTAAAGAAAAGGAACACTTGGGTACTGTTAGTGAGAATGTAATTGGTGCAGGCAGTATGGAACATATGATCAAGTTTCTTCAAAAAATTAAAAATAGAAATATCATATGATTCAGCAATTCTACTTTTGAGTATTTGTCCAAAGAAAACAGAAACAGTACCTTGAAAAGATATATGCACCCCTCTTCTCATTGCAGCATTATTTACAATCGCCAAGATATGGAAATACTCTGTGTTGTCAATCAATGGACGAATAAATATAGAAAATGTAACATGTATATGGAAACGGAATATTTTTCAGTAATGAAAAAAAAATGAAGTTCTGGCACTGTGAGAACATAAATGGACCTCAGGAGTATTATGTAAGTGGAATAAGGTAGACAAAGACTGACAAATACCATATGATCTTATTATATGTGGAATCTAAAAAGAACAAAGCAAAACCCAGGCTCATAGGTTCAGAGCATGTTGCCAGAGGCAGGGGGTGGGGAATGAGTGAAATGGGAAAAGGGGGTTAAAAGATACACACTTCCAGTCTTGGGTCTTGGGCTCTCAAGAAGGAGATGTGAGTGAGTGAAGTCGCTCAGTCGTGTCCGACTCTTTGCGACCCCGTGGACTGTAGCCCACCAGGCTCCTCGGTCCATGGGATTCTCCAGGCAAGAATGCTGGAGTGGGTTGCCATTTCCTTCTCCAGGGGATCTTCCCAACCCAGGGATCAAACCAGGGTCTCCTGCATTGGAGGCAAATGCTTTAACCTATCAGCCACCAGGGAAGCCCCATAGGGGTCTGGAATTCTCAAGGAGAAAGGACAAACATCTTCTTTTTCTCTACATTCCTTAGTCTTAAGTCTTAGTCTTAGTCACATAAAATGTTTTTTTCTTTAAAGTGATGATTACAACAGAGGATGAGATGTTTGGATGACATCACCGACTCAATGGGCATGAGTTTGAGTAAACTTCAGGAGTTGGTGATGGACAGGGAGGCCTGGTGTGCTGGGGTCGCAAAGAGTCAGACACGACTGAGCGACTGAACTGAACTGATGATTACACAACAAACAACTCAGTTTAAACTATGTACTAAGGATTATATAACAATAATGTATCCTGCTTGAGGACAGTTTCTCCTTCCTGAAAACCTTTTGGCTAATTCTGTTATCTTAAAATAAGATTATAAGAGTGGGTCTACTAAGATCTTTACAACCTTGAGACATTCTTTTGATTTATTGTAATAACTAATTTAAAAATCAGGGGGCACTCTCCGTCCCCCTTCTGATGTCTGTGTCAGAAGCTTTCTCTGTCCTTTTTCATACTTTAATAAAACTCTGCTACACAAAAGCTCTTGAGTGATCAAGCCTGGTCCCTGGTCCCAAACCTAAGTCTTCTTCAGAGATCAAGAATCCGACACTGTTCACCTGAAGCTATCATTAATAATACTACATTGCATATTTGAAAGTTGATAAAAGAGTAGATCTTAAAAGTCCTCATTGAAAAATTATAATTATTTATGGTGACAGACCACCCCCAAGAAAAAGAAATGCAAAAAAGCAAAATGGCTATCTGAGGAGGCCTTACAAATAGCTGAGAAAAGAAGAGAAGTGAAAAGCAAAGGAGAAAAGGAGAGATACACCCATCTGAATGCAGAGTTCCAAAGAATAGCAAGGAGAGATAAGAAAGCCTTCCTCAGCAATCAGTGCAAAGAAATAGAAGAAAAAAACAGGATGGGAAAGACTAGAGATCTCTTCAAGAAAATTAGAGACACCAAGGGAACATTTCATGCAAAGATGGGCTCAATAAAGAATAGAAATGGTATGGACCTAAGAGAAGCAGAAGATATTAAGAAGAGGTGGCAAGAATACATAGAAGAACTGTACAAAAAAGGTCTTCACAACCCAGATAATCACAATGGTGTGATCACTCACCTAGAGGCAGACATCCTGGAATATGAAGTCAAGTGGGCCTTAGAAAGCAGCACTACGAACAAAGCTAGTGGAGGTGATGGAATTCCAGTTGAGCTATTTCAAATCCTGAAAGACGATGCTGTGAAAGTGCTGCACTCAATATGCCAGCACATTTGGAAAACTCAGCAGTGGCCACAGGCCTGGAAAAAGTCAGTTTTCATTCCAATCACTATGAAAGGCAATGCCAAAGAATGCTCAAACTACCACACAATTGCACTCATCTCACACGCTAGTAAAGTAATGCTCAAAATTCTCCAAGCCAGGCTTCAGCAATACATGAACCATGAACTTCCAGATGTTCAAGCTGGTTTTAGAAAGGGCAGAGGAACCAGAGATCAAATTGCCAACATCCACTGGACCATCGGAAAAGCAAGAGAGTTGCAGAAAAACATCTATTTCTGCTTTATTGACTATGCCAAAGCCTTTGACTGTGTGGATCACAATAAACTGTGGAAAATTCTGAAAGAGATGGGAATACCAGACCACCTGATCTGCCTCTTGAGAAATCTGTATGCAGGTCAAGAAGCAACAGTTAGAACCGGACATGGAACAACGGACTGGTTCCAAACAAGAAAAGGAGTTCGTCAAGGCTGTATATTGTCACCCTGTTTATTTAACTTATATGCAGAGTACATCATGAGAAATGCTGGGCTGGAAGAAGCACAAGCTGGAATCAAGACTGCTGGGAGAAATATCAATAACCTCAGATATGCAGATGACACCACCCTTATGGCAGAAAGTGAAGAAGAACTAAAGAGCCTCTTGATGAAAGTGACAGAGGAGATTGAAAAAGTTGACTTAAAATTCAACATTCAGAAAACTAATATCAAGGCATAAGGTCTCATCACTTCATGGCAAATAGATGGAGAAACAGCGGAAACAGTGGCAGACTATTTTTTTGGGCTCCAAAATCACTGCAGATGGTGACTGCAGCCATGAAATAAAAAGACACTTACTCCTTGGAAAGAAAGCTATGATTAACCTAGACAGCATATTAAAAAGCAGAGACATTACTTTGCCAACAAAGGTCCGTCTAGTCAAGGCAATGGTGTTTCCAGTAGTCATGTATGGATGTAAGAGTTGGACTGTGAAGAAAGCTGAGCACCAAAGAATTGATGCTTTTGAACTGTTGTATTGGAGAAGACTCTTGAGAGTCCCTTGGGCTGCAAGGAAATCCAACAGTCCATCCTAAGGAGATCAGTCCTGGGAGTTCATTGGAAGGACTGATGTTGAAGCTGAAACTCCAATACTTTGGCCACCTGATGCAAAGAGCTGACTCATTTGAAAAGACGCTGCTGGGAAAGATTGAAGGCGAGAAGAGAAGGGCAGAGAATGAGATGGTTGGATGGCATCACCGACTCAATGGACACGAGTTTGAGTAAACTCCAGGAGCTGGTGATGGACAGGCAGGCCTGGCATGCTGCAGTCCATTGGGTCACAAAGAGTCGGACACGGACAGTCACTCCGGACAGGGAGCGACTGAACTGAACTGAGCTGATGATGACAGACATTAACTAGACTTATTGTAATGATCATTTCACACTATATACAAATACTGAATCATTATATTGTACACTTGAAATTCAATTCTATCTCAATTTTAAAAATCCAAATATGGTATGAATTATATGATACCTATTTCATATCATTTATCACAATAAATTATAAATAAACTATAAATAATATTTTATTTAATCAGATCAGATCAGTCACTCAGTCGTGTCCGACTCTTTGCGAACCCATGAATCGAAGCACGCCAGGCCTCCCTGTCCATCACCAGCTACCAGAGTTCACTCAGACTCACGTCCATCGAGTCAGTGATGCCATCCAGCCATCTCATCCTCTGTCGTCCCCTTCTCCTCCTGCCCCCAATCCCTCCCAGAATCAGAGTCTTTTCCAATGAGTCAACTCTTCGCATGAGGTGGCTAAAGTACTGGAGTTTCAGCTTGAGCATCATTCCTTCCAAAGAAATCCCAGGGCTGATCTCCTTCAGGATGGACTGGTTGGATCTCCTTGCAGTCCAAGGGACTCTCAAGAGTCTTCTCCAACACCACAGTTCAAAAGCATCAATTCTTCGGCACTCAGCCTTCTTCACAGTCCAACTCTCACATCCATACATGACCACAGGAAAAACCATAGCCTTGACTAGACAGACCTTTGTTGGCAAAGTAATATCTCTGCTTTTGAATATGCTATCTAGGTTGGTCATAACTTTCCTTCCAAGAAATAAACGTCTTTTAATTTCATGGCTGTGGTCACCATCTGCAGTGATTTTGGAGCCCAGAAAAATAAAGTCTGACACTGTTTCCACTGTTTCCCCATCTATTTCCCATGAAGTGGTGGGACCGGATGCCATGATCTTCATAAAGCTATTTTATAAAATAATTTATAAAATAAATTATAAATCAAGTAAAGATTTAGTATAAAAACCAGAGCAAGAAAAGTACTAGAAGAAAACAAGAGGGAGATAGTTATGTTATCTTGAAAGGCCCTTCTAAGGATAATACCAAAGGCTGAGACCATAAAGGAAAAGAATGCCAGATTTGTCTATTAGAAAAAAGTAAAAATCTTCAGTAAATCAATAAGCACAGTAACGGAAACTAAAAAGAAAATGCCCAAAGGGAAAATTACATGGAACATCATACTAGCAAAGCAATTATGTCCATAGTTCTTACAAATCAGTAAGAAAATAGAACAGTGGCAAGAGTAGCTAGGACAGTGTCTGGGTTAGCTGTGTGTGCTATGTGCTGTCGCTTCGGTCATATCCGACTCTCTGCGACCTTATGGATGTAGCCTACCAGGCTGCTCCGTCCATGGAATTCTCTGTGCAAGAATAGTAGAGTAGGTTGCCGTTCCTCCTCTAGGGGATCTTCCCAGGGATCGAACCCGCATCTCTTAGGTCTCCTGCATTGGCAGGCAGGTTCTTTACTGCTAGTACCACCTGGGAAGCCCTTCTAGGTTAGCTATTGCCACAAAAATGATGAATAATAAAGAGGCCCAGAATACAGAGGTGTAAAATAACATTTATTCTCACTTATGACATGCAAGTCAACTGAGGTTGTTTGGGCACTGGGCTTAGCACAGGCAGAGTCCAGGCCCGAGCCATGTGTTTCTCATGCTTCTGGCAGCAGGCTGGCCTGGGCATGTTCTTCTCAAAGAGATGGCAGAAGGCCAACATGCACTCCCCACCATCCAAGCAGTTTGGACCTTTAGTCACCTATCTCCTGCTAACATTTTGTTAGCAAGTCAGATGGCAAAGCCTAACCTTAATTGGTTGTGTAAGTAGGCTCCACTGCAGTGGGAGGGTGGATAATCAATATTTGATGATGGCAAGTGCCATAGACTGAATGCTTGTGTCCCCTCCTCCCAATTCAAATGATGAAATCTAAGCCCAATGTGATGGTATTAGGAGGTGGGGCTTTGGGGCTCCACCTTTACAAAAGTCACCCCCCGGGGAGAGCTCTTGCCCCTCTGCCATGTGCGAACACAGGGACAAGAGGGTATCTACAACTAGAAAGCAGAGCCTCACCAGACGCTAATCTGCCAGTGCCTTGATCTTGGACTTCCTAGTTTCCAGAACTGTGAGAAATAAACTTATGTCATGATAACTAATTCCAACAGCCCAAATGGTCTCAGACAGCAGGTATCATCAGGTACTACTGGAAAAACAAGGACAAATGACCAATTAGTATGTGAAGGAGCGAGCAACATTCTTTATATGGAAAAATACAAATCTTAAAAAATATATCATTTGTGGCTTATCAGATTGGCAATTACAAATTGACAACATCTAACATGAGTGACGATGGTCCCTCAGTACTCTTTTGGTGAGACTGTAAATTGATATCATCCTTTATATCAACATTTATAATATATACTCTTATGATTTGCAATCTTACTTTTGGAAAATTATTCTACATATTTAACAGTACAACATCCTAACGATGTATCACAAGAATATTCAATATAAAGTAGTTTGTAATAGCAAAAAATTAGAAACAGTCCTAAGCCCAAAAATAAGGGATGTTAACAGGACATAGAATTCCATGAGAAAGCGGGATTTAGGAGACCATTTTTAAGATGGAGATAATAAAAGAAATGCTACTAACCAGTGTTGTCAGGAATATATATAATGCATTTTATGTTGTGCATATTTGTTAACATAAAAATATTCACAATATAGTAAATAGAAATAGATTATAAAACAATTCAAACAGTATGATCGTGTTTTAAAAATGAAGATATATAAATATGCAAAAGACATCTAGCCAAAAAGAAAAAAAAAAGACATCTAACCAGTGACAGATCATAGTAATGGTGATTTGGGATGGTAAGATTTTGGATTTTATTCTTTTTTGTTTGTATATTTTAATCTTTTATAATAAACAGGTATTAATTTTATATGATGTTAAGTTGAAAAAAACATCATGTTTACTATGATGTTAAGTTGAAAAAAGATACATTTGTTGAGACAGTATGAGTCATTGTCATGTAAATGTGTGTTTAAAAACACATTAAAAATATGTGTTTAAAAACCAATATAGATATGTTTGAGTAGTATAAGTTATTTTTTTCTACTTTTCTGCATATTATAAATATTCTGTGATAAAATACATTCTTCTTATAGTGAAAAAATATTTTTTAAAGACAATTGCTAGACAAAATAATTTAGGATCCCATAACGAATTGTATCTGTAGTCAGATGTCAAAAAAAAAATACATATACAAGTCCAATGGTTTTCAAGTTGTAGTGATCCTAGGAGACACCTGGAAGGCTTCTTTAAAAGGCAGATTTCCTGTTCTCATCCCCTAAACCTGCCAGTCTTTGATTTCTACTATATAATGGTATTTGACAGTCCCAAATAGTGTTGGGGCTTCCCAGGTGGCTCAGTGGTAAAGAATTCTACTGCCAATGCAGGAGCCATAGGACACTTGGGTTCTATCCTTGAGTCAGGAAGATCCCTTGGGGGAGGAAACAGCAACCCACTTCAGTATTCTTAGCTGGATAATCCCATGGACAGAAGAAGCCTGGTGGCTACAGTCCACAGGGTCACAAACAATCAGACTGCACTGAGCATACAGACACACACACACACAAATAGTATAATATGAATATCTCAACTCAGTCTCTTCTTTATGTATTTTTAAATTTTATTAAATGCATTTTCAGTATTTGCAAAGTAAGTATATGATTTTCAATTTAAGACTGCTAACATGATTTATATTGGTAGGTTTTCTTTTTTAAAGTATTTATTTATGCATTTTTGTCCGTGCTGGGTCTTCATTGCTGCCTAGGCTTTTTTCTAGTTGTGACAGCAGGGACTACTCTTCACTGCAGCGTGTGTTCTTTTCATCGCTGTGGTTTCTCTTGTCTTAGAGCACAGGCTCTAGGGCACATGGGCTTCAGTAGTTGCAGCGTGTGGGCTCAGTAGTTGTGTCTCATAGGCTCTAGAGCGAGGGCTCAACAGTTGTGGCACATGGGCTTACTTGCTCTGTGTCTCTGCTCCCTTGATCCCTGGGCACCTGATTCCCTGGCAGCCCAGAGTTTTCTCCAAGCCCTTCAGTCTCTTAATAGTAATTTGTCATTTAATGACAAACATGCTCATCTTGGGATGGAGGCATCATTGAGAACACTTAAGACAGAATCTAGATTTCCACATTCCACCATGCACTGATGCTTGGACTTGCTGCTGCTGCTGCTAAGTCGCTTCAGTCGTGTCTGACTCTGTGTGACCCCATAGACGGCAGCCCACCAGGCTCCCCCATCCCTGGGATTCTCCAAGCAAGAACACTGGAGTGGGTTGCCATTTCCTTCTCCAATGCGTGAAAGTGAAGTCTCTCAGTTGTGTCTGACTCGTAGCGACCCCATGGACTGCAGCCTACCAGGCTCCTCCATCCATGGGATTTTCCAGGCAAGAGTACTGGAGTGGGGTGCCATTGCCTTCTCTGGACTTGCTGCTAATGCCCACCAATCCCCAAACCAATAAGCCACAATTTAATGAAAGCCTAAAGTTGGCTCAACACTAGTCAGATTTCAAATATAACTTGTATAGAGTTAGCAAGTATTAGCAAGTTTCAAAGACTTTTAAAGTTCGTTTCTTTCATCATGGAGTATTTCCTCAGGGATTTTGGATGTTTCTTTGAATAAGGTAGCCAACACATCACAGAGAATATAAAATGATATATACAAATAGCTAAAACTAGAAACTAATAAGGACAGTATCTTTGCCAGAAACTCTTAGAATCCTTGTCCCAATAGTCTTGTATTTTCTAAGTAAATCATGCAAAAAAAGTATTTATTTGTATGATAGATAACATTTCTTGAGCTACACATGCTAAGATATTATGCTAAGAATTTTATATATATTCTCTCATTTGCATAACAACTGTATGAGTTGGGTGCTAGGATTACCCCCACCCCATTTTATAGATGAGAAAACGGAGGCTTCAACAGAGTAAAAAGCTTACCCAAACACATACTTCTGGCAAGTGTCAGAGCAAACGTTTGAACTAAGGTCATCTGATGCAGCTTTCCTGCTCTCTTAACCATTCCTGTATATGCTTCTCTGGTTAGCATTGTCTATCATTCATCTATCAATGAATATCATCCTCAGAAATGCACATGAGAATTTAGTTTTTCCCTCTTTTTAATCTTCCTAGAACTGTTCTCAGAGACGGCAATGGCACCCCACTCCAGTACTCTTGCCTGGAAAATCCCACGGACGGAGGAGCCTGGTGGGCTGCAGTTCATGGGGTCGCTAGGAGTTGGACACGACTTCACTTTCACTTTTCACTTTCATGCATTGGAGGAGGAAATGGCAACCCACTACAGTGTTCTTGCCTGGACAATCCCAGGGACGGGGGAGCCTGGTGGGCTGCCGTCTATGGGGTCGAATAGAGTCAGACACGACTGAAGCGACTTAGCAGCAGCAACAGCAGAACTGTACTATTATATTTTCATGTAATAATTTTAAAATATGTATATCATACTCATGAGTGTGATTTTGTGGGTATAATTGCAAACTAAAGTTAGCACTTTGCCCAAATGTATAAACATTTGTATCAATGTATACTTAAAAATTATAGAGTGATATTTATTTGCTAGAGATGGGAAGAAATGTATATTACATCTTAAAATAGTAGTACATTTTTCCCATAGTAGTAACACATTTTAAATGAAATTATAAGAATAGAAATGGTATCAGTCAGGGTTCAGTTGGGGTAAAAAGAAACTATTTTGTTAAAGCAGAAGATAATATTTAATTCAGGAAATAATTGAAGGTTGGACAAACAAGCTCTGGACCAGGTGTCTAGAAATAACACCCATGGTGACACTGTTCAACTTGTCCCTTCAAGAGAGCTTCTCCTAGGACACAATAAGAAGGATGAGCAGCCAGGAGGTTGCCATGGAATCATCATTGCTGCAATTCAGGGATCAGAAAGTGGTTCTAACTGCCTCCGTGACATCTGCAAAGCTGGGGGTAGAACATCAGACCATGGCTGTGGCAAATTCAACAGTTGACAATGCAGGAAGATGCCCTCCATTGAACTTCTACTTTGAAATCCAAACCTAGTACATGGAATTCATGTAATCTAATTTGTACCTAGAATAAGGGCTTGTAAGGAATTCTGAGAATTAGTGAAAGAGCCTGCAGGCTGTATCATACAGGAAAGCACCCTAGAAGGAATTTGGGGATTGAGTGGCAATTTAAGATTTTCACCACAAACACACTATCAAATAAGGTAGCACTGAATTCCTATAGCTGTGAGGCACTGTGGTCTGTGTCCCATGGGCAAACCGCCAACTCAGTAACTGGATGGCAGTTTCCAATGCTTTATGAAGAGGTATGCAGGGTTATTTAACACGCTCCATTGGAAATGCTACAGAACCGGGAACCAAGAGAGAAGAAACCTGACTTGTGGATTTTTTTTTAACTGTCTACATCACTTCTTATTAAAAGCTTGTTTGTCTCAAGAAGTTCTTATTGTTCAGTCGCTCAGTCATGTCCAACTCTTTGAACACCATGGACTGCAGCACTCCAGGCTCCCCTGTCCTTCACCATCTCCCGGAGCTTGCTCAAACTCATGTCCCTTGAGTCAGTGATGCCATCCAACCATCTCATTCTCTGTCAACCCCTTCTCCTCCTGCCCTCAGCCTTTCCCAGCATCACTGGTCTTTTCCAGTGAGTCAGCTCTTCTCATTAGATGGCCAAAGTATTGAAGCTTCAGCTTTTCAGCATCAGTCCTTCTAATGAATATTCAGGATTGATTTCCTTTAGGATTGACTGATTTGATCTCCTTGCTGTCCAAGGGACTCTCGAGAGACTCCTCCAATATCACAGTTCAAAAGCATCATTTCTTCAGTGTTCAGCCTTCTTTATGGTCTCTCACATCCATACATGACTACTGGAAAAACCATAGCCTTGACTAGATGGACCTTCGTTGGCAAAGTAATGTCTCTGCTTTTTAATACACTGTCTAGGTTTGTCATAGCTTTTCCTCCAAGGAGCAACCATCTTTTAATTTCATGCTTGCAGTCACCATCTGCAGTGATTTTGGAGCCCAAGGAAAAAAAATCTGTCACTATTTCCATTGTTTCCCCATCTATTTGCCATGAAGTGATGGGACCAGATGTCATGATCTTCATTTTTTGAATGTTGACTTTTAAGCCAGCTTTTTCACTCTCTTCTTTCACCTTCATCAAGAGGCTCTTTAGTTCCTTTTTGCCTTCTGCCATAAGGGTGGTATCATCTGCATATCTGAGGTTATTGATATTTCTCCCAGCAATCTGGATTCCAGCTTGTGATTCATTCAGCCTGGCATGTCTCATGACAGACTCTGCACAGAAGTTAAGTAAGCAGGGTGACAATATACAACCTTGACATACTCCTTTCCCAATTTGGAACCAGTCCGTAGTTCCATGTCCGATTCTAACTGTTGCTTCTTGACCTGCATACAGATTTCTCATGAACCAGGTAAGGTGGTCTGGTATTCCCATCTCTTTAAGAATTTTCCACAGTTTGTTGTAATCCACACAGTCAAACACTTTAGACTAGCCAATGAAGCAGAAGTAGATGTTTTTCTGGAATTCCCTTGATTTTTCTATGATCCAGCAGATGTTGACAATTTGATCTCTGATGGCTTCCCTTGTGGTTCAGCTGGTAAAGAATCAGCCTGCAATTTGGGAGACCTGGGTTCAATCCCTGAGTTGGGAAGATCCCCTGGAGAAGGGAAAGGCTACCCACTCCAGTATTCTGGCCTGAAGAATTCCATGGACAGTCAATGGAGTTACAAAGAGTCGGACATGACTGAGTGACTTTCACTTTTCATTTTCTCTTCCTTTTTCTAAATCCATCTTTAACATGTGGAAGTTCTTGGTTCATGTACTACTGAGGCCTGGCTTGGAGAATTTTGAGCATTACTTTGCTAGCATGTGAGATGAGTGCAATTGTGTGGTAACTTGAACGTTTTTTTGGCATTGCTTTTCTTTGGGATTGGAATGAATACTGACCTTTTACAGTCCTGTGGCCACTGCTGAGTTTTCCAAATTTGCTGGCATACTGAGTGTAGCACTTTCACAGCATCAACTTTCAGGATTTGAAATAGCTCAGCTGGAATTCCATCACCTCCACTAGCTTTGTTCATAGTGATGCTTCCTAAGGCCCACTTGACTTCGAACTCCAAGATGTCTGGCTCTAGGTGAGTGATTACACCATTGTGATTGTCTGGGTCATTAAGATCTTTTTTTGTACAGTTCTTCTGTGTATTCTTGCCACCTCTTCTTAATATCTTCTGCTTCTGTTAGGTCCATACCATTTCTATCCTTTATTGTGCCCATCTTTGCATGAAATGTTCCCTTGGTATCTCTAATTTTCTTGAAGAGATCTCTAGACTTTCCCATTCTATTGTTTCCCTCCATTTCTTTGCATTGTTCACTTAGGAAAGCTTTATTATCTCTCCTTTCTATTCTTTGGAACTCTGCATTCAGATGTGTTTATCTTTCCTTTTCTCCTTTGCCTTTCACTTCTCTTCTTTTCTCAGCTATCTGTAAGGCCTCCTCAGACAGCCAGTTTGCCTTTTTGTATTTCTTTTTCTTGGGGTGCAAAATCGTATGGAATATGATCACAGTATATCATAAAACAACAAAAATCTTAAAAGTCTTCTTTATAATCAAGGAATAATGGGATACCATTTATTATTCAATTGGCAAAAACTGAAAAGACTGATAATATGTAGTATTGAGAATTATGGGAGGAAATGAGTAGTCTTATGCAATTTAGATTTGAGTATAAATTGGTTCAGTGGTAGCTATTAAAGTAGAAAATATGCACACCTTCAGGACAACAATACGACACTTAGTTATCTTACAGGAAAAACATTCCCTGATATATAAAGAGGCAAGTACCAAGAATGCTTATGGCCACATTGTTTATTCTAGCAAAACCTGAAAACAACCTACCTGGTCATCAATACTGAAAATAAATAAATTATAGTATATTTATATAATACTAGGTTTCTAAATATACATGAAATAGAAATCTATGTATTGACCTACATACATATATATGTATATATAATTAAATTATACATGTAATATATAATTAAATTTAAAATAAATTGCATAAAAATAATAGTGTATTCACATTTATGTTAAACACACAAAAACACATATATAACTAACATTTATTGAACATATTTTGGACACTATTCTAAGAGATTTATGGGTTTTGACTCATTTAAATTCTCATAGCACCAACATGAGCAAGAATACGATAATTATGCTTATATAATTATGCTTATTTTACAGAAGAAGAAATCAAGATACAGAATGTTAAGTCACTTGGCCAAGTGCAAATGGCCACTAAGAGGTGGAACTGAGATTCCGACCCAGGAAGTCTTGCTCTAGAGTCCATCCCTTAAAAAAGGAAGAGATAGGACAGGAAGCTAAACCTAGTTCTGAATGACTCCAAAGCCCAGAATTTCATTTAAACTTCATTTTTAAATAACATCATGCTTGGATTTTACAGAAGATGGTTGATCATTTTACCATAGTGGTCTGTGGGTGTTGTGTCCTATTCAGGGTGAAATATTGGAATTTCAGAAGCCTGCTGTCCAGAATTCTTGCCAAGTTGTCTGGTATCTGGAGAATGGGTCTGACCTGCTTTGTGGAGGTGAGCCAGGCCTACCTGAAAACCAGAAGGACTCTCAGCAAAGTGCTGCCTTCTGACCTTCTGAAAAATAACTCTACACAGCCTTATTAAAAATCTGCTCACTTTTCTTGGTAGCAGTAACTCAACCCTAGATATCCTCTTCCTAGTAATGGAAAAATATAACAGTTGAAGCTATAATGGTGCAATGCACGTGCACAGGGCTTGGGCTTAACAATGAATAGACTGTAGGCATTGTTATAAAGATTGCCAATCTCCCTTACACTCCATCACAATCTCCTTTTATTTTCTTCATAGCCTTAAATATTATTTGAAATCATTTTAAAGTCTTATTTTGTATATCTATGTACTAAAATTAAGGAACATCTCTATCTTGAAAAGCCAGTCCAAATCCCTTAGAAAAGTTCTTAGATGACACATGAAGTATTCAATAAGATTTCCTGAATTATTAAATAAATGCTATTTATGCCATTTATTTCCCTGGAATGTTGTGGTCCTGTGCATGCTAAGGCCTGTGAATGACTGATTCTACTTCCCTTTTTCTAACAGACGTAACCCACTTGAAATCACCCTGCCTGCCTTCCCTTAGAAAGGGCTGCTTTCCCCTCCTTTGCCTGGACTCCGTAGCAGCATTATGGGGCAGGGGAAAATGAGGCCAGGGTTGGAGGATGGGGAAGAAGGGATTGTTGGGGCCTTTTGTTTCCCCTAAGTTCCAGATGCTATAGTAATAGTTTAGCATCAACAGAATGAAGATGATTCATCTAGATGATTGTGACCTCAGAGAATAACCAATATGCAAATACTCAACCCAGGTCTGAAACAAATCATCAGAAATGGCATTCATTCATTCATTCACTCATTCATTCAGCAAATATTTATTGAGCTACCACATGCCAGACACTTGATTTGTACTAACAGGAATACTGTCTACATGAGCAAATAGATCACTCCTTAGGATCCCCAATCTGTAATTCCCAATCTGCTAAGTAATAGATAATTATCACAAACTGACTTCAGCCCACTACACACACTCAAAAACTGGATGTGATAAATGAGAGGCAGATGGTGTTAGGATTTCATCAGTTTTTCTGTGCTCTTATCAATATGGATAAGGCTTCCCTGGTGGCTTGGATGGTAAAGAATCTGCCTGCAATGCAGGAGACCCAGGTTCAATCTCTGGGTCAGGAAAATCCCCTGGAGAAGGAAATGGCAACCCACTCCAGTATTCTTGCCTAGAGAATCCCTTGGACAGAGGAGCCTGGTGAGATACAGTCCACGGGGTCACAAAGAGTTGGACACAACAGATCGACTAACACTTTCACTTTTTTTCACTTTATTGATATGGAAAAATAACATTAAAGGCTAATTGATACGTTTCAGTTCTCTCACTTTTCTCTGAGCCCCATTTTCTCTTCTGCTTACTTTAAGTAAATCTTATCAGTTTTTCTAACCCCACCATGGCAACCTGATTTCTCTCCAATAACTAGGGCAAATGAAGGCAAATCTATTTGGTTTTTTTTTTGGTTGGTTGGTTTGTTTTTGTTTTCACCTGCACCATGGGCATATGGTTCCCCTATCAGGGATTGAACCCATGTCCCTTGCATTGGAAACTCGGAGTCTTAATCATTGAACAACCAGGGAAGTCCCACATCTAATCTGTTTCAATGCATCTTCACAGCCTTCTTTCACTGTGGGCCAGGTTTTCACTAACCAATGTCTAGATGACTACCAGAGTCTTTGCACTGGTCTCTTGGCATTGAAACATTCCCACTACAATTTTATATACCACTTGTAGACTTATAATATTTGTACCTCTTCTTTATAGTAACAGCCACAGCAGAATTTTACATTTACTTGTAATTATATGACTAAAGTCAGAGAAGGCAATGGCAACCCACTCCAGTACTCTTGCCTGGAAAATCTCATGGATGGAGGAGCCTGGTAGGCTGCAGTCCATGGGGTTGCTAAGAGTCGGGCACGACTGAGTGACCTCACTTTCACTTTTCACTTTCATGCATTGGAGAAGGAAAGGGCAACCCACTCCAGTGTTCTTACCTGGAAAATCCCAGGGATGGGGGAGCCTGGTGGGCTGCCGTCTATGGGGTCGCACAGAGTCGGACACGACTGAAGTGACTTAGCAGGAGCAGCAGCAGCAGCATATGACTAAAGTGGCCTCCTCTACTGGATTATAAATTATGTGGGGACAGGGATAAAGTCACACTTTGCTCACCTTAAATCTGTAGTGCCTAGTCCAGCATCTGACAAGTATTAGACATGTAAGAAATATCTGTTGAGTAAATTAATATTACTTTAAATATAGATTTTTTTTTCTTACTTCCTGGAGTCAAGACTTTGTTTTACTCAAGGTCAAAGTCTTCCTAACCCAAATCCAAAAACTCCAGGTTGCTGATAATGGTCTGCCATTAATCACATTCTCACTGCCTTCACCTTTAAGGGGTACTCCTGCTTAAGGCAGGCGCCTCTCTTTCCTATTTTCAAAAAAATGCTGTGGGTGTTTCCGCTCCTCTGTACTTAACTCATGTTCTTTCTATTCCAAGCCACCAGTCTGTTCTTCCAAATTGTGTGAGAGTGACAGTTGTATTATTTCCAAACGATCTGGGTTTCAGAAATACCCTAGAGAAATCTTTTTATATTTTGTTATATTTATTTTTGGCTATGCTGGGTCTTCATTGCTGCGTGGGCTTTTCTCTAGTTGCAGTGCACGGGCTTCTCATTTCGGTGGCTTCTCTTTTTGCTAAGCATGGGCTTAAGGGCACACAGGGAGGTTCAGTAGTTGCGGCTCCTGGGTTCTAGGGCACAGGCTCAGTAGTTGTGCTACACCTGCTTAGTTGCTTTGTGGCATGTGCAACCTTCCCAAATGAGGGATCAAACCTATGTCTCCTGCATTGGCTGGCAGATTCTTTACCACTGAGCCACCAGGGAAGTCCGAGAAATCCTTTTAAAAACCTTCACTTCTAAAGTGGCCATGACCAAGTTAGTTACTCCTGAATGTGGTAACATTAATTTGGGGAATTAAAACAAAAGTCAAGAATTTAAATCAGTTTTAACTGATTAAGCATAAAATGTACCAAGTGGTCCCTTAATAAGGTGAAATAAATTTAATTTTCATATTTTGCTTGTTCTTACATAAAACAAAAATGGACTATGAATTAAAAATATAATCACTTCCTGCAACAATTTATTTATGAGACCATTTTTGCTGTCTGGTTTAACATAAACATTTACAGCTCATGAGCCTCTATTGGGCTTCCAACAACACATTATAATTTTTAAAAGTGTTCTGTGATCAAATATGGTGAGGAAACTCTCACATGTAGTGTAGTTTATTTCAAGCTAAGTGAGGAGAGTAGTTTTTAAAGAAGAGCCTGGACAGTAGTTATCAGATCCTAGAAAGGTCAAGAAGAATGAAAAAAGGGCAGTCAATATTAGTCACTCTTTATACTTACACACATTTGCAGAATTTGAAAGTATCTAAAACTGAAATTTATACCATTTCCAAAGATGAATGTGTCAGCATTTTTTCCTCTTCCATAGAAGGAGTGGGGGGTGGCGGGGGTGGGGTGGGCAGTGGAACTCATTCAAAATAACTATATACAGCAAAATACTTCTGATTTTGTATTCCCTGTTTTTGTCAACAAATAAATTTAGAAGATTAAGCTTTTTTTCTTCCAAAATTACGATGCCAGGGCAAAGGTATCATTCAGTATAATAAACAGTAAAATAAAGCTGTACAAGCACAGAAAGCATATAAATCATGCTCATACACATTTAAGAATTAAAATTACCTCAATAAATATGCTTTATGTAGCATAAATTGCTGTATGGAAGAGTAAGGAGTTTGAAAATGAAGAATCTAGGTTTTGGTGGAGGCCCCAAAACTTAGTACTACCTAAGATTTTCAACAAATCACCTATCTGAGTTGCTGTGAAGAGTAAAGTTTGGTGATGGTTTAGTTGCTAGGTCTTAATCTGACTCTGTGCGATCCCATGGACTGTAGCCTGCCAGGCTCCTCTGTCCATGGGATCCTCCAGGCAAGAATACTGGAGTGAGTTGCCATTTCCTTCTCCAGGAGATCCAGGGATTGAACCCAGGTCTCCTGCATTGCAGGCAGACTCTACCCACGGAGCTCCAAGGGAAGCCCAAAGGGGTTTACACATGTGAATTTTTGTTTTGGCCATGCCCCACGGCCAACAAGGTCTTAGTTCCTCCGCCAGGGATTGAACCTGTGTTCCCGCAGTGAAAGTGCCAAGTCCTAACCAGCGGACCTCCCAGGAATTCCCCTCTAAGTGTAAATTTTAAAAACATGACAGTGATGTTGCTGTGAAGTACATCATGAACTTGCCAGTGTTGTGAGAAGTGGGTTGTAAGGGGGAAAGAGAAGAGTCAGTATTTCTAAGTGACCTCACCTACTGGACATTTACTATGAGCCAAGTACTGTACTGCCAGCTGTCATAAGTTCTCTCATTAAGTCCTCACACTTACCCAACGTAGTAGTGTTGTATTAGGTGGAACACTGGGAACTAGCTATTTCAGTAGCTCAAAAATAGTTATCAGCAATATCACAAAGTTTAAACTATCAACCGCAGAAACGGGAGAAAATGAAACACAGAGACTAAGTGACTTGTCTAAGTTAAACTAACCAGTACTTGATAAAGTCAGATTTGCAAGCCACCCAGGTTTATGTTTTTGCTGTTTAATATATCTGACTACTCTCAACAAAAGCAAAAATGTGTCGAGGAAAGCTCAGCAAATGTTAAATTCGCGGTTCCTACCAAGTCTACTACATATGAAATTTAATAGGAGTAAAATGACCAACCTAGATGGCATATTCAAAAGCAGAGACATTACTTTGCCAACAAAGGTCCGTCTAGTCAAAGCTATGGTTTTTCCAGTGATAATGTATGGATGTGAGAGTTGGACTGTGAAGAAAGCTGAGCGCCAAAGAATTGATGCTTTTGAACTGTGGGGTTGTAGAAAACTCTTGAGAGTCCCTTGGACTGCAAGGAGATCCAACCAGTCCATTCTAAAGGAGATCAGTCCTGGGTGTTCTTTGGAAGGACTGATGCTAAAGCTGAAACTCCAGTACTTTGGCCACCTCATGCGAAGAGTTGACTCATTGGAAAAGACTCTGATGCTGGGAGGGATTGGGGACAAGAGGAGAAGGGGACGACAGAGGATGAGATGGCTGGATGGCATCACACCGACTCGATGGACGTGAGTTTTAGTGAACTCCGGGAGTTGGTGATGGACAGGGAGGCCTGGCGTGCTGGGATTCATGGTGTCGCAAAGAGTCGGACACGACTGAGCAACTGAACTGAACTGAATTGAACTGAAAGAATCACAAACTCTAAGGGAACAGCGCATATCTTCCCTGATCTCACCAGTTTAAGCATTCTCTTTCATCTCATTTGGAAACTATGATATTCTTACAGTATTACTCACTGTTTCATATACTTAAATCGTATCGGGAACTACAGTTGAAGAATCTCAAGGGCAGAGATTAAGTCTTACTCTTTGACTTCACACACTGGCCAGCAAATAGAGTAAATCAATAGACCTTTAATCAATGGACGTGAAGAAAAATGAACAGTTTGGGGGAAAGCCCTTAAGAAGGGAAAGGAACTGCTTCTGAGAATTGAAACCGGCGGGCGTTTCAACTCCTCGGTACTTTCTCTTTTTAAAGCGGTATCTTAGGGCTATCACCAACGTGATAGCCCATTGGCTGGGAAGTGAGGCTGCTAGCGCAGCCGGTGGAAGGTGGAGCGGGCCGGCGCACCGCCCTCTGGCCGGCAGGGGGAGCCCTGCCGAGCGCTGGGCCCCGCGCTGGGCCCCGCGCCATGCCGCCCCGCCCCGCGTGCCCCGCGATCTCTCCGCCGCGCGCCCGCCTGCCGCCCGGCGCCACGCCCGCCGCAGGCCGAGGGCCAGTCACCCGCGGGCCGGCGCCCCGCAGCCCGCTCGCCGCCCCGCCCCGCCCGGCGCCGCCGCGGGACGGGTAACGGTTACGAAGCACTTTCTCCGCCGCAATTTCTGCTTAGTCATTGTCTTCCAGGAAACGGCTCCTCAGTTGGGAGTCCACTCTACCGCGGCGGCCGCTGTAGCAGAGAGCCGCAGCCATCAGTGCGTCTTTCCCGGCCGCAGCTCCGCCGCCGCCCGGTCGTCCTTGGGCCCGAGCGCAGGCCGGGGTCTCGCCGCGCGGGGCGAGCAGCCTCGCGCTTTGCTCTCCGGCCTCGGGCACCGCGTCCTGCGGGCGGCCTCCTTCCCCGCCTGCGGCCCCGTCACCGCCGGGCCCGCTCCGTCGGCTGCTGTCATGGGCACCGACAGCCGCGCGGCCGGAGCGCTCCTGGCGCGGGCCAGCACCCTGCACCTGCAGACCGGGAACCTGCTGAACTGGGGCCGCCTGCGGAAGAAGTGTCCGTCCACGCACAGCGAGGAGGTGAGAGCGGCGAGCGCGCCGGCTGAGACCGGCTCCAGGGACAGGCCGCGGGCCGGGCCGGGAGGCTCCGCGGGCGGGTGGTCGGGCTCCGGGCGCCGCGGCGGACGTGGGCGAGGCGCGCACCTGGGCTCCGCCTGCGAGAGGAAGCCGGGGCTGCTATCTGCTCGATGTCGCGTCCGAACCTGCTGTTGGGGGCCACTGCGTCTTTACAAATTCGGCAGGTGCAACTTGATGAGGAGTGACGCCTCTTGTCAGTGCTCCCGGCTGATGACCAAACTCTCGAACCTATTGATTGGATAGCTCTCCCGGGCGAGGGGTCAGAGAGGGCAGATCCCGCGCTTCGTCCCCCTCCTTAGCTCACTCCCTTTCTCCCACGATGTCCAGGTAAAGAAAAATTGGGGGGATTAGCTTGCTGAAGACTCAGATGAGGTAGTAGTAATAATCCATTTAGCTTTAAGGGTGTTGACTGTAGTTTCTCTATGGCTCTGAGGCAAATGACTGAACACTCAAATCCGGCTTTGGAAAAAGGTATGTATTTCTCTTGCCGAAGATTAGTTTGGCAAAGACTGACCACTGTTTTGAAGTGGCAGGGAATAATCTGGAATTATACTCTCCTTGAATATTTGTTACATCGCTGGTCCTTCCTGAAATGAAGAGTTGATCATTACGCACAGTTAATTGCTGAGGCATGTTGGTGATATAGGACGGGTTTTAGTGTTAAAAAAAAAACCAAACAATAAAACAAACTTTTAATTTAAGAGCTCTGTGACTTCGGGAAAGTTACCCTCGCGAGCCTATTTCCATGACTTGAAAGTTGGATTATATCATCAGCAGGTCACGGTGAGGAATAAAAGATCCTATATGAAACACCATGCAAGCATTTATCTCCCTTGCCATCTGGTTCAGAGAGATAAAACAAATCTTGATTAAAAGAAAAAATTCCTAAGCTATGTCAATTATGATGGTACCGACTGTGTTCCTAATCAGTTTTAAGTAAGATGTTGGTGATATACTAGGTAGTGGCTATAGCATCCCTCTGAGTATGAGTTGGACCCGTGCCCAGGCCTCCTGTTGGCAGTGAGGACCAATCGGGGGATGGTAACTCCTGGTTGCAACTTTAATAGGAATCAGAATCCATACTATATTCTGTGTCCAGGATGCAGCTCAGTTTGTCTCTCTTGGTTTTTTTTTTCTTTAAACACCCTCACTTGTGCTTTTTCTCCCAAAGATAGACACTTCTGTGTTTGTACTAGACCTTTAACTTCTCCAGGGTTGATGGTTCAATACAGCATTTTGCACATAGATAGTACTGGGTGACATTTTCTCTCTCTTATCTCACTCAACACATGCTAAAGTAGTAGTTTGAAGTTTGACTGTAAACCCAGTTAAAAAAAAAAGCATTTTGCCTTGACAGTCCATTTAATGGTTGCGTGCGTGCACACGCGCGCGCACACACACACACACACACACACACAATCTTATGAAAAGATTTTACTATATACTATGTATTCTAATTTTTTCTTATTTTAATTTTTAAAACCTTGATCTGTTAATGCAGTAATGAGTTACACCCCTCAGTTTGAAAAATATTCTTCAAAAGACTAACTGTGATTTGTGTATTTTATTTTGGGTGAGGTGAAGGAGGGACAAAATTAAGAAATCTGAAAACTTTTGAGGAAAGCTTGGTGCTAGCATATGTGGAGAAAACGTGATTAGAATAGGAGAGGTGTGTTTTGTTTCTGTGTAAAGAACTTTGCAGCAACCAGAGCTGTAAACCAGAGATCGTTAAATTTCCTAAAAGGTCTTTTCTAGTCTAATGTTTTGTTTTTTAATTATTCTGTAATCTCGGCCCAGATTTTTTGTTTCACTGTAATTTTCTGAAATAAAATCTTGTGTTTTAAATGGGCCATTATTGGACTGTTTTGAACAGTTATTTGTTAAGGTATTTGATCATGTAGGATTTATTTAAAACTCTGATACAACTCCAGATCTAATGATACACTAAATTATGATGATGCTCATCTTCCATGATACTATGTGTGGTAAGAATGAAGACAGCAGAGAACAAAAAAGTACAAAGTTAATGTTCATTCAGTATAGATAACATATAAAAGATTAAAAATCACCCAGTTTGTGATAGTGAGTGAATTTCTCATATTGTTATAACATTGGACTGTTCCATAATTTGTCCTGACAAAAGGGAGAGAACACTCTAAAAATATACTTATCTTTATGAATTGAGAAATTCATCTGGAAAGCCTTCCACCAGTTAACCATCTTACAAGAGGAAAATTTCTTAAAATTTCTCCCATGACTTGAGCCACAGCACTCCTGATAGAATTGTTGTTCCTGCTGCCTCAATTTTTATTAATTTTTTCAGAGAATATTGACTTGTAAATCTGTCTAAAATTATTATCAACTAATCATTTTTTATTTAATGACTTAAATTTGATTATAAATATATAGACCCTGTAAATTGAATTCATGTGGGTTATTGTGGCTAGCACATGAATTACTGTTATATACTGTAAATCTTAAATAGGTGATTCTGAGCTCTTGATAAACCAGTTGCCCCTTGTAATTATCTATACTGAAATATAAGCAGTAAAGTTCTTATGTCGGTTTGTATCATAAGCACTCAGAGATCAGATAGTGAGTTCAGAAGTTTAATCTCTGTTGTTGGTGTTAGGAAAGTGCTTTTGCAATTCAGGGATGTGCTTCTAGTTACTCATTTATTTTTTCATTGATTGCCCACAGAATGCAAAGTACTGTGCCCTTGGTATTTATAAGGCAGTGATTTCAAACTGCTAGTGTTGGCCCATTTGTGGTCAGAAGTCAGTTCAATGATTCATGGAGCAACATATTTTTTTCTAACTCGTAGAAGTCAGCAGACTATCTGGTATATAGTAAGCATAAATATTACGTTGTGAATTTTTGTTGTTATATGTATGTACGTCTGTACTCACTGTGTTAGTGTATGTCTTATTTTGGACCACTATTAAATAAGTTGGAAATACACTGTCATAAGAGATAAAAGATAACTAGATACTTGAATGAATTTACAGAATACTACAATGTTAGTGTAAGGAAATTGTATAAGAAAACATTGATGACAGGTCTAAGGTCTACCTGCCTGTTAGGAAATGACTTATACGAACTGACTTTATGCAAGATGACTCCTGTGAGATATGACTATGGTGGTTTCTAGACTTTAGAGTACATTTTGATTACTTGGATGCTTCTTAAAATGAAAGTTTTGCTGCCCTTAGAAAGTGATTCAGCAGATCTAGGATGGGGCTCGGGAATTTAAACAGTCATTGAACACCACAGGTGATTCTCATGTAGGCACATAGTGGTTAAGGTTCATTCTAGTCAGCTGCCCCTGGGCTTGATTACAGTTCCTCCACTTATAAATTTCCTTATTCTTGAAATTTTGTTTCTTTATGAATGCTTTTACATCTCAAAAGTTTACTTAAATTTTCATTAGTGTAAAAATACTTTTTAAATGATTAGATTACTGCTTTAGATCAAGAACATTTGAGAATTAAGAGTAGGATAAAAATAGATATAAGTTGATCTTTGTTAAAGGAAACAAAACCTTGTAGAATTAAAATTTTGGTTTGTATCGTATTTCCTATGGGTATCTTCTTTTTCCTACTTATCAGACTAATACAGTCCTTTTTTAAAAAAAAACTTTAGGTGAAGGTTTATTTCAACCTTTTTTCATTGTAGAAGTACATAAAAAGTGTAGTGTATAGTTAACAGTTTCAAAATGCATTTCTTTTGCAGCTTCGAGATTGTATTCAAAAGACCTTAAATGAGTGGAGTTCCCAAATCAGCCCAGATTTGATCAGGGTGAGTGAACTGTGAATGAAGATATCGTGTAATAAGCAGGAAATTAATTTTCTCAGGTTTGATCAGGAAGTCAGATAGGCAACTAGCATGAAAATCACTGTGGTCCATTTGCTAAATGGCAGTTTGACCCAGTAGGCTTAAGCATGAAAGAGAAAATCCAACTCTGTAGTCAACTCTTCAGTAAGACAAGCTACTAAGATTCCACAGTCTTCTCAGAGTGTATTTAGTTCCAGTTTATATTTGGTCTAGTAGAGGAATGACTATCAAACAGTTCTGGTTTCTAGATCGCTTTGGTAGACTATAAGCAAAACATAGTTGCTAAAAATAATTTTGTGTCAGTTACTTATGAAACAGTAAGGGTTTCATTGAATATCAGTATATGGCTATTATCAAAAATGTTAATATACAAAACACAGTCTGTAAACCACTCTTTGGAATCCAGCTTAGCCAAAGGCTTGTCACAAATCACAGAGACTACTTAAAAAGTGGACATGTACTAAAAATAATTGTTTCCCTGAGCATACTGCAACTTTGTAACTAAAGGCGCTAGGCAGACATTCACTAATGTCTTCAGTCAGTCTCCTTTCTCAGAAGTGACCATTCACTCTGTGCTTGACTTGTAAATACTTAACATGTGGTCAGGCATTCTATGTTCAAGAATTATGGGAAAATCTTGTTTACTTTGTTTTAATTTTATAAATGTTAGCATGTTAGTGATTTTTATGTACCAATATTTTACATTTCACTCATTAACTACTCATTTTTATGCATTGGAATTGCCTTTACTTTGTTTCCATTGCATTCAGAAAAAAATATATTTTGGATTAAAATGTTTGTGATTGACATATGGGAAGTTTTTAACATGTCAATATCCAGAAGGAAAATACCACTTTTCATTGATTTCAGAGTAGAAGTATTGACTGTATTAATGGTTCTCACTCTTCACTTACTGCCCAGTTTGCTTGCTGGTTTGTTCATTTGTTTTTGGTCATACATCCTTCCCTCACCCCCGCCCTGAGTATCTCATCAAAATGAGACACTTTTTCCCAGAAAATGGACACACACATATATACACACAGCACTTTACCTTTATTTCAGGGCATTATAAACTTTCTGAAGCCAATCAGGTAAAGAACTTTATTGTCTTATGTGTTCTCTGCTTCTAAAGAGTGTTATGGACAATAGAAAATATATAGCTAAGTAAAAACATTAATTTTATATTTATTGTAAATATCATGTGTTTATTATAGGAGTTTCCAGATGTCTTGGAATGTACTGTATCTCATGCAGTAGAAAAGATAAATCCCGATGAAAGAGAAGAAATGAAAGTTTCTGGTAAAGTCCAGCCTTTACAGTTCATTTTGTTTTACAGTGGATAATAGGTTTTGTTAGGCATGGGGATAAGCCTTTCTTTGATTCTGGTAATAAGTAACTCGATCACTCAGTGTAGGAAATATAGAGATTCTTTATAACATAATTTTATAGCCAGCTTTAAAGAAAGAGTTATAGGAGGTCACTGTTGGCTACTTTAGTCAAGGCAGAATAGAACTTCACCTCTTGATTTTATTCTCACTAATTTATGTGAGACATTATTAATCAGAGCAGTAGCAGAAGGTGTAAGAAAGAATAAAGGGAAGGCTTAAGAGCCATGTTCACCCGAAGCCAGCGTAAGTCCTCCCTTCCTGGTGTGACACTACTAAGCAATGGCTGAGGTCCCCTGGGAGCAGGGAAACCAGTCTGGGCAACAAGTCACATGAAGAAAAATAAAATACATACTGTACCCATTCAACAAAGGTGGAGGGAATCCTGCTACTTTCCAGAGATAGTGTTAAGTTCAAGGAATGAAAGCCGTTCTTGTTCTCAGCTTACAGTCAGCATAACATAGTCATTAAATACTTGAGCTTAACTAGATTGAAATTCCTGGATGTGCAGATTACTGACTGACATAATCTAGGGCTAACAAATGATTTAACATCTCTGAGCTCAGTTTCCTTATCTATAAAATGGGGATACACCTGTTTCTTAAGCTTCCTTGTGAGTTAGATGAAATAACAAAAGAAACACTTAGCATGGTTCTTGGCACAAAGTAAAGTGCCAGGTAACTGTTTTTTATTACTATTGGTGGCTGTGTTGTAGTTGTTGTCATTTTATTATTATTCTTATTAGGATGAACACATAAGATGAATTAAAGCATTGACTCTAATAACTACCATTTGTTGAATCTCACTTTATACCAGAGATTGTACTTGCCACATTATGGTTATATTTGTTCTATAGCATTTTCAAAACAATTCTGCAAGGTAGGTTTATTATCCCCATTATACAAGTGACATTAAATAACTTGAAAGCTGTCGTGTAGCAAGTAAATGGTTGAACCAGGAGTCCATCGAGGTATGCCTGACTACAGAACCCATTTCTTTTTGTTAATTTCACATTCCTGTTTGTGTTGAAAAGGTCATCAGAGCAGCATTTCTCTGGTGTATTGCAATTCATCATGGTGTAGATCCATCTTGGAACTCTAACAAGTTATCCTTGATTCCTGAAAGGCTTGAGATTTTTGATAAGCATCAAGTGCTTTCCTCTCTTCACCTACCTAAAAATGCCTCCTCTTTTGGAAAGAGGAGACCATCTCAAATGACACCCAATTCATAGCCAGTGGGGTAATGATGGGGAGGGTTTTCACAGAATATAATTACAGAGCTGAGTTGGAGCAAAGTGGTGAAGATTGACTCTCAGCTGGTAAGGAAGTTGTGATAGCTTTTAGATAGAGAAGTAACATGAGGAAAGCAATATTTTAGGAAGATTATCCAGCAGTAGAAAGGAAATGACAAAGGAAATGACAACAAGAAATGTTGTACAAAGAAAATTTGTTGTATATATTGAATGCCAGGCACTTTACATAAGTGTATTTCATTAACCCTGTTTTCTCTCTATTACCCTTTATGATTTTCTCTCTTCTTGCTTTCCTATTACTCTATTTGTTGAGTAAATTTAGATTTTTGAACAGTGAGTTTATTACATAAAGTAAATATATACATATTTATATATATATACAATATATATAATGTTGAGTCAAATCAAGCCAGAGCTTCAATTTCCTTTTGTTATGTATCAAATTAGCAAAAATATACATCTTTTTTTTAATAGCATCCTATATTGTTAGGAGAGCAACTTCTAACTTTTAATGGTCTGGTAACCTGAGACAATTTTTTTTAAGTAAGAGATAAATAAAACAAGACTAACAAAAGAATCATATCCTTTGACTCATAATTACATTTCTGATCTTCAGAAATGCTTCAGGCATAAAGTTGAACAGAGAGTTACCATAGATATTATTCATTAAAAATACAGAGTACAGGGAATTCCCTGGCAGTCTAGTGACTGGACTCTCTGCTTTCACTGCCAAGGACCTAAGTTTGACCCTTGGTCAGGGAACTAAAATCCCACAAGCTACAGAGCCAAAAAAAAAAAAAATAAAAGCAAAAGAAAAGTACAGAGTACATAAAAATCTAAACAGTAATTGCTTTGGGAGATGAGACTCTTGGCAGTTTACCTAAATATTGCATAGAAATATAAAAAAAATATTTGTTACATAAGGGTGATAAACCAAATACATAGAAGTACAAAATATATACTATGTTTCATATGACCAAGAACTTGAAGGTACTGTTGTCTAAAATTGAAAATGATTGTATTAGGAAAGTAGAATTGTGAGATATTTGTTTGTTTGGGTTTTTTGGTTTTGTTTTTTCAATTTTCTTCTCATTACAAGCAATTTAATTTAATCTTTATATAGACTTTAATTTATTGGAGAAAGTATATAATGTGGTGGTGGTTTAGTCACTAAGTCGTGTCTGACTCTTGCAAACTCATGGACTGTAGTCTACCAGGCTCCTCTCTCCATGGGATTTCCCAGGCAAAAATACTGCAGGGGGTTCCCATCTCCTTCTCCAGGGGATCTTCCCAACCCGGGGAGGGAACCCAGGGCTCCTGCATTGCAGGCAGATTCTTTACTGATGGAGCTACCAGGAAAGCCCAGGTATATAATATGCTCCATTAATGTTTAATTCTTAAAAATATATATTTTGAATGCTTCTATATTTATCTGCCCTGCTTTCCAATAAAGGAGAATTAATATTTGCCTTTTTGTTTTGACAATCAGATACTTGTTGGCAACTAGCATATCTTTTTAAAATTACCATGGAAATATACTTTTAGGTCTTAAAACTATAAAACAGTGCAGCTAGGGAAGGAAAAAATTCATTCAGGATTATCTGTTCTTAGTATTTTAGCAGTGTTACTGCTGTGTAGTAGAATGTTATTCAAATATAATAATCTGTTTTGTTGTTTTTGTCACTCAGCAAAACTGTTCATTGTAGGATCAAACTCTTCATCATCGACTAGAAATGCAGTCGACATGGGTAAGCAAAATTTTAACTTTTATTTTCATAGTGAATCTTAAATTACTGTAAGTGTATTAATTATATCTTGTGTTCAGGTCTAGTTAAAAAAAAAAAAAAAAGCTCATTGCAATTTACCTTTTCAAGTTCTAGCCTAATTTCTTAAGGCTTCTGTGGAAATCACATCAACCAATGTAAGGTCATATTTTGATATATATAAGAGGAATGTAAAAGATGTAACATAATTACATGTGAACTATATATTTGGAGATAGAAATTCTCTTTAGTCATATTCTTAACTTTTTTAGTACTACAGGTGAAATATCAAAAGAATAACAGCAAAAACAGCATTTTTATCTATTTTCATCACATGGTGAGGTTACTATATAGCATTATAATTAATGAGTATTTTTTCTTTTAAAACATTCTTCTTGTATTTACATACATTGAACAGTTAAATAACTAGCTGTTTAATATAACTATGGAAGGAACAAAAATTGTTAAAAATAAACTCATTTTTATAAAAACTAAGAAGTTATCTATATCGATTGTTGTTTAGTTGCTAAGTCGTATCTGACTCTTTCGCAGTCCCTTAAACTGTATAGCCCGACAGGCTCCTCTGTCCATGGGATTTCCCAGGCAAGAATACTGGGGTGAGTTGTCATTTCCTCCTCCAGGGGATCTTCCTGATTCAGGGATCGAACCTGCATCTCCTGCTTGGGCGACAGTTTATCACTGAGCCACCTAGATTAATGTGTAAGTTAAGGCCATAAATTCAGTTTTTCATAGTCTCAAGCTTATTCTTCGCTATGACTACCAGTTACAGGGTTTCCCAGGTGGCATTAGTGGTAAAGAACCCACCGCCAATGCAAGAGATGTAAGAGACTTGGGTTTGATCCCTGGGTTAGAAAGATCGCGTGGAGGAGGGCATGGCAACCCACTCTTGTATTCCTGCCTAGAGAAGCCCATGGACAGTGGAACCTAGCAGTCCATAGGATCCCAAAGGTCAGACACGACTGAAGCAATTTAGCATGCTCGCACAGCACACCCAACAATTATAGACTATTAGGTCAGAAGCTACCAAAAAGTCCTGGGGCCTAGGAAACATGGAGCCTATAGTAGTTGTGAGTTTCCCCAGGAATGAGGCAAGTCAAGGAAACCCACATGTCTGCTGCACAGACCAAGTAGATGAACGGACACTCGTTGTTTTGAAAAAGATGGAAATGTTATACATGACAGGTAAATTATGAAACCTAATGAAATAATCTGTTACACAAAATACTAGTGAACTATGGGTAGAATTCAGTGGGGGAGAAAGGACATTAGAAACAACTTGCCTTTATTACGTACAAACGTTTGTCTTCTTTGTGTTTTCCTTTGCATCAGCCTGTTCAGTCCTTGGAGTTGCACAGCTGGATTCTGTGATCATTGCTTCACCTCCTATTGAAGATGGAGTTAATCTTTCCTTGGAACATTTGCAGCCTTACTGGGAAGAATTACAAAACTTAGTTCAGAGCAAAAAGATTGTTGCTATTGGTACCTCTGATCTGGACAAAACCCAGTTGGAGCAGCTGTATCAGTGGGCACAGGTAAAGGACGTCTGCATCCCAAGCACCCCAGGAGCAGCCTGTCCCTTACAGTCTTTGCTGCATCCCATTAAACATCATGCACATAGCAGACACCACTGTGGGGGGCCTGTTGCAAATATGGGGATTTTGAGGCAGACTTTGACAGAAAACTCTAGAAAATGTGTGTTGAAACATTCATAGCCAAATGAATTAAGGCTCTTTCCTTCAGTTTTGGAACTATGTGATAAAAATATTATGTTTTCCTTTAGGTATTATTAGACCATGGTTCTAGTAAGAGAATATCATATATAACATATATTTTGCCCTGTTATTTAAAGACATGTAAGACCTTCAGTTCACATAACTTGATATGGAGTAGGAGTCATAAATTAATGACTCCCACTCTCTGGCCTAATAACCTACACAATTATTAGGGAAGTTGCTTACAAGTAGTTTACCTTTACTGTCTGTATTTTCTTTATTCCTTTTACTTCATCCCCAGCCTTTTCATTTTCTTCTGGGCAGGAAAACCTGGAGAAAAGTTGCCTCCTTGTCCCTTTGACTTGGTGATAGCCAGAATGTGGCTAAGATTCTGCTGAATCGCTAAGATCACTTGGGTGATCTGAAATGTATCTGTAAATTAACCAGAGCATCTATTAGAAATGACCTAATTCTTCTCTTTTTCAAATGTATATGATTAATAACCATATTATATATTTCAGCATTAAATATATGTGTCATTTGTATTTGATCCTCTAAGATATCTCCTTTCTAGGTGGAACCATCACACTTAGAATCATGTTTGTCTTCAAGGCAGATATATTAGATGGCAGGTTCTAGCATGAGACTTTTGAATAGTGTAGTAATATATTGGCTTATTCCCCTCTCCTTAGAGCCATTTTTCCCTTTCCTTTTACCAGTACCATGAGTCAGAAAAGTATATATTAATAAATATATTCAAATAAAAACTACAATGAGGTATTACTTCAAACCAATCAAAATGGCTATCATCAAAAAAATCTACAAACAATAAATGCCAGAGAGGATATGGAGAAAAGGGAACCCTCTTGCACTGTTGGTAAGAATGTAAATTGATACAGCCACAATGGAGAACAGTATGGAGATTCCTTAAAAACTAAGAATAAAACTACCATATGACACAGCAATCCTACTACTGGGCTTATACCCTGAGAAAACCACAATTCAAAAAGGCACATGTAAAAAAAAAAAAAAAAAGGCACATGTACCCGCAATGTTCACTGCAGAAATATGTACAGTAGACAGGACATGGAAGCAATCTAGATGTCTGTTGACAAATGAATGGTTAAAGAAGTTGTTGTACATATAAACAATGGAATATTACTCAGCCATAAAAGAAATGAATTTGGGTTAGTTATAGTTAGGTGGATGAACCTAGAACTGTTCGAGTGAAGTAAGTCAGAAAGAGAAAAACAAATACCATATACTAACGCATATATAGATATACACACACACACAAACATTTGTTTATATATATGGAATCTAGAGAAATGGTACTGATAGACCTGTTTGCAGGGAAGGAATGGAGATGCAAATGTAGAGAATTGGCTTGTGGACACAGCAGGGGAAGGAGAGGGTGGGATGAATTGAGAAAGTGGCATTGACATATATACACTGCTCTTGCTGCTATTTTGTCCCTAAGTCATGTCCAACTCTTCAGGACCCCATGGACTGTAGCCCACCAATCTCCCCTGTCCGTGGAATTTCCCCCTCAAGAATACTGGAGTGGGTTGCCGTTTCCTTCTACAGGGGATCTTCCCGACCTAGGGATCGAATCTGCATCTCCTGCTTGGCAGGTGGATTCTTTACCACTTAGCCACCTGGGAAGCATATATACACTGCCATGTGTAAAATAGATAACTAGTGGGAAGCCACTTTATGACACAGACCAAGCTGGGGCTCTGTGACAACTTAGAGGGGTGGGATGGAGAGGTGGGGTTGGAGGGACACTCAAGAGGGCAGGGATACTTATATAGTCATGACTGATCTGCATGGTTTTATATAAGGCAGAAACCAACACAACATTGTAGAGCAATTATCCTCCAATTAAAAAATAAATTTTAAAAAATCTGGCACAAGTATGCTGCTGCTGCTGCTAAGTCACTTCAGTCGTGTCCGACTCTGTGCAACCCGATAGATGACAGCCCACCAGGCTCCTGCGTCCCTGGGATTCTCCAGGCAAGAACACTGGAGTGGGCTGCCGTTTCCTTCTCCAATGCATGAAAGTGAAAAGTGAAAGTGAAGTCACTCAGTAAGTGTCTGACTCTTCGCTACCCCATGGACTGCAGCCTACCAGGCTCCTCCGCCCATGGGATTTTCCAGGCAAGTGTACTGGAGTGGGGTGCCATTGCCTTCTCCAGGCACAAGTATAAGTAAAAGTAAAAAATAAATTCATGTAAAAATAAACTTGAAGCACTGTAAAATGTGATATTTCATATGCTCTAAAATTGAGTCCTTTTATTGCTTTCTACTTTTCGAAGTACTTAATTTAAAGGAGATGTCATGATTTTTCTTTTTCACTTCTAGGTAAAACCAAATAGTAATCAAGTTAATCTTGCCTCCTGCTGTGTGATGCCACCTGATTTGACTGCATTTGCTAAACAGTTTGACATACAGCTATTGACTCATAATGATCCAAAAGGTAAGACTAAGATTTTCATTTGTAGAGATTGATCAGTTGCTTTTATTTTATAAGAAGCTACTTGTTAAAATTTAATTTTTAATTGTATAGTGATAAAGATACAATGCTGTCACCTAGAAATATTCTTAATAGTTAAAAATACATACACCTTTATTTTAGTTTCAGAAAGCTTTAATTTTGTCTTTGTACCAATGGGAAAAGAAATGAAGAGATCACTTCCTGAACATCCAGTCTGCTCAGATTTATAAATACTAAGCTACACAGAGAAGATCTTGTAAGATACTCTAAGTAGTGTCACATATAATATAGTACAGCAGAGATTGCACCAAAAGGCCACTTAATTAAAGAGGATAAATACCTGGAAAAAGCAGCACATAAAATTTAATTTGAAACTTAAGCATCTTAGGATGGGTATTTGATTAGGTATTTTATTAATCATTACTACCAAGACATATATGTTTGATGTTAATCAGAAATTTTATTTGATTAATGAGAATGGCTTGTCTGCCTTTTGTAGGATATGTTTTTATCAACATTTTACAAGATAAGTTGGAAAGCTGGGAGGATAGTGTTTTACACTTTAGTTACTAGCAGTCTGCTCCATTTTCATTTTTTCACAGTTTCATAGCGAGCAGAGTTGGGGTTTTACTAAGTAAATATACAGGCTGTATGAGATAGTTCTTTTTGGTATAGTCAAGTGAGAGCTATCTTGTGAAAGTTTCAAATTTCTATGACACTTTCCCTGGTAGCTCAGACAGTAAAGCCTCTGCCTACAATACGGGAGACCGGGGTTCAATCCCTGGGTCAGGAAGATCCCCTGGAGAAGGAAATGGCAACCCACTCCAGTATTCTTGCCTGGAAAATCCCATGGACTGAGGAGCCTGGTAGGCTACAGTCCATGGGGTCGCAGAGTCGGACACGACTGAGCGACTTCACTTTCACTTTTATAGAAGTTCTCATTTAATAAAAATTGGAGGAAATTTTATTTTATAGGTGATTCCTAAAGAAAAACTTTGTTTTTACTTTCATTTCTAAAAAATGGCATTTGTATAGGTGGTGTGATTCCATTTATTTTTAGGATGCTTATGGATAACTTCTTAAACCTTATTATAAACAGTCTGCCTCATTCTCTTTTTTTTTTTTTTTAACTGTTTTATAGGAAGTGGGGGAGGAGTTTTAATAGTTATTCTTTCTCAAATGCTAGGCAGCATGCTACATGCCTCAGAGATTGTAACTCTCACAATTGAAACTGGACATTTTATGGATGAGGAAATAGAGCCTTAGAGTTTAAGAAACTCCTCAAGGTCACCCAGCTTGGCCTAGCCTGAAGTCTGAACTTAGAGCTAGGTCCTGAGTGAATTTGGAGTCTTTTCCCCACTCTCTCTCTGATTGAAACGTTAGTATTGTAGTATTTCAGGTCCGAAACTTTACTTTCTTATCAGCCTCCATTTAAATCATACCAGAATAGGACATAGTTACTTTTACCTCCCGTCTCTAGCAGAGCTTTCATGCATAAGTAATTAGATTCATTTTTTTGAAAAAAGGTCATTTTAGTGAAAATCCACCAAAGAATTGCTGTGCTGATTTGTTCTGAAATATAAGCTATTTAAAATTTAAATTCCTATGTGTTGGCATATATTATATAATTTTTCTATTTACTTTGTGGAGGCTCTTCCAACTGTAATTATCACCAACAGCAGTTGTTACAAACAGCTGATCGATGAGCCTGTACCCCATTTGAGCTCCACTTGAAAAACACATAATTCTTTTTCCAGTGGGAAAGGAAATAGGAAAAGTGTAAGGTGTCTAGTGTTTTATTTCCATTTATCTAAATGTGGGCATGTGGATTATGTGCTAATACATCATCATGGAAAAATATACTACATATGTATAGGAGAAGAGAAATTTAATCCTTTTGGAGAGAGTGTGTTTTTGTTTTACCAGTGTAATTTGACTTTAGGATATCTCTTTAATTTAATTCTAAACCCTTTAGGTAGAATTTATAGTCTGATCCTGCATATACTATAAATGGAGCTTCAGACACTTTGATCTGTAATGAAGCAGTTCTCTTAAAAGTTTTGTCATGTTTACTGATTCTAAAGATATAACATTAGTTGAATTAAAAGAATGTAGTTAGTGAATAACATAGTTTTCTGATTTTGTGTAGGATTTATTTTTTAAGCAAGCAAGTTGTAAAACATTTAACTTTATTTGTCATCTAAAATAGAATCTTGTTTATAAGTCACCTAAAGGCCTTCCTCTCTTCTGTAATTACCCTTATTCCTCAGGAAGGTTTATTTTCCATTATTCTTTGTCCTAGAAGTTGTGGTAACAGTTTAACTACAGTCAGAGTACAATTGTCAAGTATGTGATTCTGACTTAGGAGCTTTCCTTTTTTTATTGGCCTTACTCCTCTCCTCACTCCCATTAAGTCTATACTATGCCTCATTCCCTCAGGGTTCCTCGATTAGACAATCTGAAAAACAGATCCACGAACAGAAATATTTGGGAAATTACCATTTTATTTATGAAAACTACGTTTACTAGCTGTGTGACCTTGGGCAAGTTATCTAATGTCTCTGCATCGATTTCTCCCTGCAAAGGAGAATTATATCCATCTCTTGGGGTTAACATATGGATTAAAAGAGTTAATACATGTGAAGTACTTAGAAAAGTGCCTGGCACATGACAGTAGCTAATATTTACTGAGAGTTTAGTATTGATGTTATTCAGATATCACAGCAGTTCATTTTGGGGCAGGCAGGTTCTTTGACATTCCCAAATCATATTGCATAGATGGTCATCTAATCCCTATCTGTAGGATTGGTTCTGACCCAAGTGGAATCTTTCCATATTGACTGATTTCTTCAGTAGACCATGTGCCAGGCATTCTAAGTACTAGAAATACAGGCCCAAGGCAGGAAAATCTCAGCTGTCATGGAATTTATATTCTGATGGGAGGAGACACAAATAAGATAAATGTTGAATGTGATAAATGGTGGTGTGTGCCATGGAGAAAAGTTGCCTGAGGAAGAAGAGTGCCCAGCTTAGGGGGTGTTGTTTTATATAGGACGGTTGGGGAGGCCTCTGTCCTAGGGTACATTAATCACAGACCTCCAAGAAGGGATAGAGCCATGTGGGTGTCTTGAAGAAGAGTGCTCAGGGAAGAGGGAGCAGCCAATTCAAAGCCCCCGAGGTAGAAATATGTTTGAGGATTTCAGGCTACAGCTATGAGGCCAGTGTGACTAGAGAGGAAGAAGTGAGGAGGGGAGTTGTAAATCAGCAATGGTAGAGGTCTTAGATATAAATGTGGAATTAGAAAATAATGATTTCATCAAAGAGATGCAGATTAAAAGATAACCATCGGGAAAGATTTTTTAAATGATTGCTGGTGCTGGTGAGGATATGGTAAGATTGGCACTCCAGTATCAAGTGTGAAGCACAGTCTTTCTGAAAAGCGATTGGCAATACACCATGTATCAAACCTTCCAAAGGTACTTGTACTTTGACCTTGTCATTCCATAGCCAGGCATGCATTTTAAGGATGTTCATCAAGCTTTATTTTTATTAGCAAAATATTAGGAAAAACCTATTTTTTTTGCCAACAATAAGAAAATGTAGAAATTATATCTATAAAATATTGGGAGAATTATGAAAAATGCTTTCACAGAATAATTACATGGGAAACTATCCATAATATACGTGAAAAAATAAATAAATTAGGCTATAACTACAGTATGATTTCTGATTTTTAAGATATGGATACATACATACATATAAATATATACGGAAAAAGTAGTTTGATGGAAATACACGGTAGTGAAATGGTCCATGTTTTTCCTTTTGTCCTTTTTCTTTATTGTCCTTGACTGCACATTGGGATCACCTGGAGATTGTCAAAAAAACACAAGTATTCAGGCTCCTCTCACCAGAAATTATGAGTTGAACTGGCTGCGTTACAGGTGTAGATACTTTCTAAAGAACTACCTGGGTTTTTCTGGTATTCTGGTTCATATTCGTAGCACACATTGAGGATAAATATTCAGTTTTGAGGTGTTTCTTTTGTTGTATTTAAATGCTTACCTACATAGTAAAGTGCTTTGATTTCAAGTTTAACAATTTGGGTTTTTATTTGTTGTTTGTTTTAAGAACTGCTTTCTGAAGCAAGTTTCCAAGAAGCACTTCAGGAGAGCATCCCTGACATTCGAGCACACGAGTGGGTGCCTCTGTGGCTACTGCGGTACTCAGTCATTGTTAAAAGTAGAGGAATTATCAAATCAAAAGGCTACATCTTACAAGCTAAAAGAAAGGGTTCGTAACTGCAGCTTAGGATCATAACCTACTGACCTGTATTTTCCTTGAATATAAGATAACATGGAGCTGTGTAAAAAACTAATTACTGCCTGTAAGTGTGTCATGGAGGCAGATATTCTTTAGTTATATTTGACAATATGTTATCTGTCAAGTTTGAATACTTCTCTTGCTTCCATATCAGTTCACTCACATGAACCACTATATTGTTTTCATTAAACTATTGTTTTCTAATTGAAATTGTCTATGAAGAATATACTTGCAATATATTTTCCCTTTATTTTTATGACAATAGCAATCAAGAAAATTTGTCATTAGATATATTTTGGCCTAGGCATCAGGGTAATATATATACATATTTTTTATTTCTAAAAAATTCATTAATTGCTTCTTACTCTATAGTATAACTAAGCAATTTAATTACAATTGTTAAAACTGAAATACTGGAAGATATTTTTTCTGTCATTGATAAGATGATTATATCTCAGACTCACTGGAGTAGCTGGGATCTACTAATAGTGTAAATAAAAGTCCTTTCTTCACTACATGAATGGAAACTTACATTTTTTAATGTGTCCTTGCTTGTAGTTTACCTGCAATGACTTAAGCTGAATTCTGTGCCATAATTGCTCTTGCTTTTATTACAAGGACAGACCAAAGTAAATATGTAAAGGAGACTAGGAGCTTTGATCTTATTGTTTGGGGACTTTATAAAAGCAGCTATTGTCACATCTAGATTCTTTTTAATTCTCAATCTGTCCTTAGTCTCTTTCTACTCATTCACGAATATTCAATAAGTATTGAGCGATTGCCATGTGCTGGGCACTGTGGGCTCTGGAAGGAGGGAGCACAGGGATGAAGAAACAATTAAGTAAAATATGCAATACTTGTTCCCTTCTAGTAACCAACTACAAGGGACTAAAAGCCAGAAAAGAGGTCAAAAAAATCTTTAGTTCAGGGGCAGTGTTGTCTATTTAGACAACTTTGTTTGAGATACAGTCTTAACTATTGAAAAGCAGAAGAGTATAACCCAAACTTGAAAGCTAAAAGAGACTGTGTATTATTTAATATGATTCCTCATTAGGTTAAGAACCAGAAAATAGCAAATAAGTTGTGACCTTTGGCATATACTGTTGGTCTCTGTGATTCTATAAATTTGTATCTGTGACCCAGATAGTTTGAAAAATTTTTTTTAAATCTCTTGTATCTCAATTAATACTTTTAAACCATGTATTTTAACATATGGTTTGTAAAACTAAGCTAATGATAATATATATATTTATACATACACACATATATACATACACACACATACACATACATATACATCTACACACATGTATGTAACTCATATAAAACTAATTTGCCCAAGTTTTTTCAGCTTAGGGAAAAGAGCTGTGATTCCATATTCAAAATAAACACATTAAAAATCAATATTATATAAACAAACAAGACTCTTCTCCTATCCTAAGTAAGGTTTTGTGGTTTACTAGTTGGATTATTCGGAGAACGCAATGGCACCCCACTCCAGTACTCTTGCCTGGAAAATCCCGTGGATGGAGGAGCCTGGTAGGCTGCAGTCCATGGGGTTGCTAGGAGTCGGACATGACTGAGCAACTTCACTTTGACTTTTCACTTTCATGCACTGGAGAAGGAAATGGCAATCCACTCCAGTGTTCTTGCCTGGAGAATCCCAGGGACAGGGGAGCCTGCTGGGCTGCTGTCTCTGGGGTCGCACAGAGTCAGACACGACTGAAGCGACTTAGCAGTAGCAGTAGTTGGATAATTTGATTAGAATTGTAATGTGAAATCAGCTGATTCACCTGCTAAAACTTGTTTAGACTTTCAGCTTCCTAAAGCCTTCTGTAGCCTTTATATTAATTGTATGTAATGTTATTAAGTATACATAGTTAACTTTTTAATTTAGAAATGTACATTTTTTCATGTAACATAAGTCTTAAATGCTCATTTTAATTTAAGCCTATACAGTGAATTGGGCAAGATATTTAACAAGGTACTTAAATATCACATTTATTATTTTTTAAAACCCTAGGCTTACAAAAGTGGATTTTTAAAAGGTTATTTTGAAAACAGGAAAAAAAAAAACAAAAACGTATATTGCCAATATATCCAGACTTCAGGGGGACCTTTTTGTGTGCTTTTTCACCAACTCTTGACAAGGAACCAATATTATAGATTTATTTCATGAAGAAGATCATGTATGGCTTTTTTTAAATGTGTTTTTTGTTTTGCTTCTATACCTTTAATTTCTGTTCTTGAATAACCTTTCTTTAAAAAACTGGTTTTTTAAGGCTTTATCTTCTAAGCTGATATTCACTTCTTTATTTGGTGAACTGTCAGAATATAGTGAATGCTTTCAAATATTGAAGGATTTAATGTTTAAAAAGCCATAAAATAAAGAGTGATGATACTACCAAATAATTGCTTAAAACTGAAAGCTAAGTGAGCAATAGTGTATATAACAGATTTGTTTTTCTGGGGAGATGTGTATCCAGTGACCCAAGGTATAAAGAATTTATATAACTTTTTTTCCAGTAAACATGACAAGAAGCTGCAGCTTATTATTATATGTCCAAAATACACTGGAGCCTTATTTTAAAATAATGTGCTGTAACTTGTAATTTGTTCTGTAATGAGTCTGTTTTGAATTCTCATCTAAGAAACTGTAGTCTAAAAAAGGACCCAGGTGTCTTATAAAATGTGTTTTCATGTAGTGTGAATTCTGAAGACCACATTGTGCCAGTATGATAATAGAGCATCCAACAACCGCTGCTAGAAATTGAATCACGAATAACAGCTAATAATTTTTCCATTCACAGGAACATTTAGACAGCTGTGTGAAATGAAAAGTGAAGTTATTCTATTATGAATAAATGATAAGACTTTTCCCTACCACAGCCTAATAGTAACTGAAATAGGATCTTGATTTTCAGTGATAAAGGTCTAAGGCTCATTTAATTGTGTCTCTTTTTAGAACCTAAAAAGTTCAAGTTTAGAACTTCTTAAGTTTAAACTTAAGAAAGTTTAGAAGTCTCTCTAACTTTTCCACCCAGATTCAATATTTAGGAATGTAAGCAGTTGAGAGAGAGAGAGAGAGATAATGTGTGTGTGTGTGTGTATATACACAATATGTGAGTTTTATTTTTTAAAAATATGTACTATAACTTTTATTAATTTTTTATAGTTTTCAGAGTAAGAAATATACTTAGGAGGGGGAAATGTTTTAATTAGATAATTCTACTTTTATGTGTCTTTAGTAGTATACTATAAAGGCAAAATATAATGCATCATTAAATATTTATAAGTTTTAATTTTAACTATATTATGAACTTAAAGTATAAGTTGTATATTTTTTAATTGAGTTGTTGCAATAATTGTAAGCATCTTGAAACATTGATTTTGAACTGTTTAAATTCAAACTGAGTATGATTTGGAAATAAATTATGATAAAAATTTAAACTTCCAAGCCATAAAGTTATTCATACGTTCATTCAATAAAGATGTATTGAATGCCTGCTATGTGCCAGGCACTGTGCAAGGTGTTGGCAGAAAGACAGAGATGAAAACAGCCCTCTCTTCAAAGAGCAGATAAGTATATTTGAGGGGCGAGAGAGATTTCAATGTGAACAAGAGCAATAAAGGGCTGCATGTGTTGTTAATGATAAAAGCCGTGAAAGGGGAGTAGGGTCATATGGAAGGAATGGGACTGCTGGGAAGCAGAGTGAGAATACGTAAGAAAAATTCCCTGAAGAAACTAGCCTTAGAGTTAGGGTCATAGAGTGGGATGTGGGGTGTGCCTGGTTTATATTCAATAAATACACTTACACTGAATGATGAAACAGTTTATATATAAACTTCAGAAATTCAGTGAAAACACTTTCTTCAAGAGCTTATTCTTATCAGATAGAAAGGAATGGCTTCTAGTGAGACAAGAGTAGGTAAGGTTTGAAAAGTCACATTTTATAAAAGACAAAAACTTGTGCCAGTCCCCTAGACATGTTAGAGTATGTCTTATGTAGTTTCACTACCAGAAACGTCAGACAAAACCTTAATATGTATCCCTGAGCAATGAATAAATGTATAAAATGTTCTACAAGATTTTGGTCTGTGTTTTGGTTTCATTATCTTAAGGTTCATGTTTTACAATAAGCATCACTTATTTGGACTTAGCTTTGTTTTCTCTATTTCTTTACTCACTATTGATTCTTGCATCCTATTCCATTCACATTTACTTTGTTCTTAATTATATCCTTAGTAATTCTTTCACTAAAAGTCTTTGGGCAGTAAACTTCCTAGGTTTTGTTTGTCTCAAAATGTCTTTGTTAACAATCTTAAATGGTCATTTGACATTATAGAATTCTAAGTTTCCAAACACTTTCTCTCAGCATCTTGAATATAATATTCCATTGATTTCCAGCATTTATACTCTTGCTAATGAGAATCTGGATTTTCTTCCCTAGAAATAATCTGTTTTTCCCTCTGGTCTCTTTTTTCATTTGAAATATTTGATTCATTTTGATATGTGTGGAATTAGAATAAAGCAAGAAAATGAAAACTGGCTTATGAGTTTTCTAATAACACCAAAAAAGTAACCATAAAGGAAAATATCAATAACCAGATTTAATCAAAATTAAAATCTTACATTCTTAAAAATATACTGTCAAGAAAATGAAAATGTGAGCCACAGACTCAATGAAATATATGCAATAAATCTTATGAAAAATAAATTGGACATAAATTTTTTTAAGTTGAACTTCAAAAACAGCATTCAAGATAAGCCATAATGGAAAAAAATATAAAAAGAATGTGTGTGTGTGTGTATATATAAAACAATAACTTTGCTGTATAGTAAAAATACAAAATTGTAAATCTACTGCACTTCAATAAATTTTTTTAAAAACTTCAAACCTCCATCAAGAAAGTCAAAACACCATTAAGAAAGTCAAAAGGCAACCTAAAAACAGGATAAGATACTTGAAAATCATACATTTGATAAGGATCTTGCATCCAGAGTGTTTAAAGAACTTCTTACAGTTTAAGACAACCCAAGAAAAATTAGGCAAAATTTAGGACAGATTTTTTTCCCCCAAAGAAGACATGAATACTCAGTAAGAACATATAAGATGTTCAACATCATTAGTCATCAGGGAAATGCCAATTAAAACCATAATGAAATATCACCAAAGTACCTAAAATTTTTAAAGACAGTAGCAAGTAGTGGCAAGGATGTAGAGGAAGCAACTCTCACATGGTCCAGTAAAATGGTACAACTACTATGAAAAATTACTAGATTTCTTACAAAATGTACCATGTGACCCAGCAACTCCACTCCTAGGTGTTTCAGATCAGATCAGTTCAGTCACTCAGTCGTGTCTGACTCTTTGTGACCCCATGAATCGCAGCACGCCAGGCCTCCCTGTCCATCACCAACTCCCAGAGTTCACCGAGACTCACATCCATCGAGTCAGTGATGCCATCCAGCCATCTCATCCTCTGTCGTCCCCTTCTCCTCTTGCCCCCAATCCCTCCCAGCATCAGAGTCTTTTCCAATGAGTCAACTCTTCGCATGAGGTGGCCACAGTACTGGAGTTTCAGCTTTAGCATCATTCCTTCCAAAGAAATCCCAGGGCTGATCTCCTTTAGAATGGACTGGTTGGATCTCCTTGCAGTCCAAGGTACTCTCAAGAGTCTTCTCCAACACCACAGTTCAAAACCATCAGTTCAGTGCTCAGCCTTCTTCACAGTCCAACTTTCACATCCATACAAGAGAAATCATATATCTGAAAAAGACATATACCAATATCTATAGTACTTTGGAATTCCGTGGTGGCTCAGAAGGTAAAACGTCTGCCTACCATGCAGAGACCCAGGTTTGATCCCTGTGTTGGGAAGATCCCCTGGAGAAGGAAATGGCAACCCACTCCAGTATTCTTGCCTGGAAAATCCCATGGACAGAGGAGCCTGGTAGGCTACAGTCCACAGGGTAGACAGGACTGAGTGACTTCCCTTTCACTTTCATACACAGTAATATGGATGAGTCTCGGTAATAGGCTGAGTGAAAGAAGCTGGACATGAAAGTACATTATTTCCTTTACATGAAATTTTTAGAACAGACAGTATTGACTGTATTATCTATTGCTGCACCTGGATACCTCAAGGCCTCTCAAAATGTTGCAGTCCCTGTCATCTGGGACTCCAGTCTCCTCTGTGTGCTTGATTGAGGTTGGTCTCCTTCCAAGCTTGCTCATGAGGTTGTTGACTGGACTCAGTTTCCTTTCTGGCTATAAGCCAGGGGCCTTCCTCACTTCCTTGCCACATGGCCGTCTCTATAGGGCAGCTCATAGCAACCAGTTACTAGCTTCCAACAGAATGAGTGAGTGAGAAGGTACAAGAGAGAAGCCAGCCTTTTTTGTAATCTCATCTTGAAAGTGACACCCATCACTTTTGTTAGGTTCTTTTCATTATAAGAAACTAGGTCTAGCCCATACTTAAGGGCATGAAGACCAGAGGATAGGATCAATGGAGACCATCTTACCAGTCAAACTTAATTTAAAAGTAATATTTTGTATGTAGTAATGTAAAGTGACCATGAATAGTATGTATTTTTAGGCATATGCACTAAAATTCTCATTGGAAAAGACCCTGATGCTGGGAAAGATTGAGGGCAGGAGAAGAAGGGGACAACAGAGGATGAGATGGTTGGATGGCATCACTGACTCAGTGGACATGAGTTTGGGTAAACTCCGGGAGTTGGTAATGGACAGGGAGGACTGGAGTGCTGCAGTCCATGGGGTTGCAAAGAGTTGGACACGACTGAGCGACTGAACTGAACTGAACTCTTACCTTTTGGTTAAAATTCCTGCAAGAGATTCAACCCTATAAGATTTTTAGTTAGTAAAATATTATGGGGGAGTTTCCCTTTAGGCCTGAGTAATAATTACTGTATTTTTATATTTACTGTATCTTCCCAAAATCCACTTTGGGAAAAGAAGAGAGCAGGTAAAGAAGGCAGAGATGGGGAAACATGGCAGATATGTTCAGTTCAAATAGAATACTTCACAGTTTTTCCCCTGATCAGCAGACCAGTCCAGTCTTCTTATATTACTAATATGTACTGACATTTTAATCTTAGTATTTTATTTTTGTTCTTGAACTTTTTAGATTCTAAATACTTGGGAGCGTTTTGCTTTTTCATTTTAAAGGGGCCATGCTTGTAAGTGAATAGTACACACTGGTTATATATTAATAATATTCTCCCAATTTTCTACACAACTCCTGTGATCTTAATTTCTATTTTCATGCATTTGTTCATGTTAAAGTGGTCATATATATTAAATGGTGTACATAAGTATATATTAAATGAGTTAATGCATGTAGTACCAGCATATAGTAAGTGCTCTACTGATTAGGAACTAAAAAGCCTCTTGATGAAAGTGAAAGAGGAGAGTGAAAAAGTTGGCTTAAAGCTTAACATTCAGAAAACTAACATCATGGCATCTGGTCCCATCACTTCATGGGAAATAGATGGGGAAACAGTGGAAACAGTGTCAGACTTTATTTTGGGGGGCTCCAAAATCACTGCAGATGGTGACTGCAGCCATGAAATTAGAAGACGCTTACTCCTTGGAAGGAAAGTTATGACCAACCTAGACAACATATTCAAAAGCAGAGACATTACTTTGCCAACAAATGTCCGTCTAGTCAAGGCTATGGTTTTTCCTGTGGTCATGTATGGATGTGAGAGTTGGACTGTGAAGAAAACTGAGCGCCAAAGAATTGATGCTTTTGAACTGTGGTGTTGGAGAAGACTCTTGAGAGTCCCTTGGACTGCAAGGAAATCCAGCCAGTCCATCCTAAAGGAGATCAGTCCTGGGTGTTCTTTGGAAGGACTGATGCTAAAGCTGAAACTCCAGTATTTTGGCCACCTCATGCGAAGAGTTGACTTATTGGAAAAGACTCTGATGCTGGGGGGGATTGAGGGCAGGAGGAGAAGGGGACGACAGAGGATGAGATGGCTGGATAGCATCACTGACTGGATGGACATGAGTTTGAGTGAACTCCGGGAGTTGGTGATGGACAGGGAGGCCTGGCGTGCTGTGATTCATGGGGTCATAGGGTCGGACACGACTGAGTGACTGAACTGAACTACTGATTACTGTAATTGAAGCTGTTGTCTTCTGCTGCTTTGATCTCCATTACCCACCTTGTTGCTTCACCTTCCTTCCTCTACCCCATCCCATCTCTTCAAATTTAGCATGTCTTCTGTTCTTTCTTACCTACTCCAACTTACATAGATTGATGTTCTCTCAGATCCCCTCCTTTTCTCTCCACTTTAATTCCCCTGCATTTACAGTCTCCTCTCTGCTTCAATTATCTACTTTTCCCTCTTGCCTCAAAGGAAGGAACATTCCTCTGTAGCTCCAGCTCCAGTTTTTTAAAAAATTCCATTCTTTAGCTGGGATTAGGCTCAGCTGCAAAACAGAAAATCCCAAAAAAACAGTGGTTTAAAGTGAGAGATGTTTCTCTCAGGTGAAACAGCTCTAAAATTAGTCTGTTTAGAATAAGACACTTGCTTCTTGGAAGAAAAGCTATGAGAAACCTAGACAGTATATTAAAAAGCAGAGATATAACTTTGCCAGCATAGGTCTGTATAGTCAAAGCTATGGTTTTTCCAGTAGTCATGAACAAGACCATAAAGTCTGAGCACTGAAGAACTGATGCTTTCAAACTTTGGTGCTGAGACTACTCTTGAGAGTCCCTTGGACAGCAAGGAGATCAAACCAGTCCATCCTAAAGGAAATCAGCATATTCATTGGAAGAACTAATGCTGAAGCTGAAACTCCAATACTTTGGCCACATGATGCAAAGAGCTGACTTACTGGAAAAGACCCTGATGCTGGGAAAGACTGAGGGCAGGAGGAGAAGGGGGTGACAGGATGAGACGGTTGGGTGGCATCACTGGATGTGAGTTTGTGCAAACTGGGAGACAGTAGTGAAGGGAGAAGGCAATGGCACCCCACTCCAGTACTCTTGCCTGGAAAATCCCATGGACAGAGGAGCCTGGTAGGCTGCAGTCCATGGGGTCGCTAAGAGTTGGACACGACTAAGCGACTTCACTTTGACTTTTCACTTTCATGCATTGGAGAAGGAAATGGCAACCCACTCAGTGTTCTTGCCTGGAGAATCCCAGGGACGGGGAGCCTGGTGGGCTGCCGTCTATGGGGTCGCACAGAGTCGGACACGACTGAAGCGACTTGGCAGCAGCAGCAGTGAAAGGGAAGCCTGGCGTGCTCCAATTCATGGGGTCACAAAGAGTTGGACACGACTGAGTGACTGCAACAACTGATACGGCAGTTCCCCAATTTGTCAGAAACGTTTTTGTCACTGCTCTGCGATCCTTAAAGCATGGCTCTCCTCTTCATGGCACAAGATTGCTGCTTGAAAACCAGGGAACATGACTCTCCAGGGAGTGGAATGAAGTTAAAGGCAAGGAGAACCTCCTCTTTTAAGAGGTCTCTAGAGAACTACCCCGGAGAAGGCAGTGGCACCCCACTCCAGTACTCTTGCCTAGAAACTCCCATGGATGCAGGAACCTGTTAGGCTGCAGTCCATGGGGTCGTGAAGAGTCGGACATGACTGAGCAACTTCACTTTCACTTTTCACTTCCATGCATTGGAGAAGGAAATGGCAGCCCACTCCAGTGGTCTTGCCTGGAGAATCCCAGGGACGGGGGAGCCTGGTGGGCTGCCGTCTATGGGGTCGCGCAGAGTCGGACAGGACTGAAGCCATGCAGCAGCAGCAGCAGAGAACTACCCAACACTTAATGATCTGTAATTAGCTCAAACAGCCGTATCTGTCTGCAAATAAAACTGTGAGAGGAGTTATTTAGCTGAGGGCAGTGTGCCCACTGAAAATTCTGTACTTCGTGACTTTAAGGCAAAAAAAAAAAAAAAAAAATAGTTTTCTGTTATAAAGTAGGAGAGAAAAGATAACAATGAGGCGCGCGTTCTCATCGCCAACATCTGTTTACATCTTCATCCATTGCCCTCAAATATATTCTAGCTCTTCTTTCTCCATTCTGAAGGAAAAATCAAAAAGCTTTTCCTGGTTCTGGTCATTCTCTTTCTTTCACTGAAAATAAAAATCTTTTTTAAAAAAATCTCCTTTGCAATTTAACATTCTTCTATTCTGCTTATTCCCCATCCCTACTCACCATCTCACCTTTAAATTATATAGCTTCCTTCCTAACTAGTCGAGTTCCTGGGCATTTAGCAGACACATCTTTTACCCTAACTAGGGCTTTTATTTTATTTGACTTCACACGTAATACAAGAGTGTGTTGGGGGCGGGGGAATGTTTTTGTTTTTTTAAGGTGTTGGGACGGGGGAGCCTGGTGGGCTGCCGTCTCTGGGGTCGCACAGAGTCGGACACGACTGAAGCGACTTAGGAGCAGGAGTAGGAGGAGCGATAAATAATGCAAACGTCTCCTTTGGCCATAACCATGGCTACATTAAGTCTTTTGCTGAACAAACGAGAGGATAGATGTAGTGGGCACATGATGCTATTTTCGAATCCATTCGGGTGTAATGGGGACAAGGGCCCTAGATCATTGCGGGAAGGTCTCTCCCTGCACCAGCCTGGGCTGTCTTCTCCCGCACTGTGAGTGAGTGCAAGTGAGTGAAGTCGCTCAGTCATGTCCGACTCTTTGCGACCCCACGGAGTGTAGCCTACCAGGCTCCTCCGTCCATGGGATTTTCCAGGCAAGAGTACTGGAGTGGGGTGCCATTTCCTTCTCCAGGAGATCTTCCCGACCCAGGGATTGAACCCAGGTCTCCCGCATTCTCAGACGGTAGACGCTTCACCGTCTGAGCCACCAGCGAAGTCCCGCACTGTTGCTGCTGCTAAGTCACTTCAGTCGTGTCCAACTCTGTGCGACCCCCATAGATGGCAGCCCACCAGGCTCCCCCGTCCCTGGGATTCTCCAGGCAAGAACACTGGAGTGGGTTGCCATTTCCTTCTAAAATGCATTAAAGTGAAAGTGATCTCTCAGTCGCGTCCGTCTCTTAGTAACCCCATTGACTGCAGCTCCCAGGCTCCTCCATCCATGGGAGTCCCGCAATGTACTGAACTCTAAAACCGAGCCCTTCGGAATCCCGGCTCGGATTGCCTTGACCTAGGTCCGTTGGAGAAGACTCTTGAGTACCTTGGACTGCAAGGAGATCAGCCCTGGGATTTCTTTGGAAGGACTGATGCTAAAGCTGAAACTCCAGTACTTTGGCCACCTCATGCGAAGAGTTGACTCATTGGAAAAGACTCTGATGCTGGGAGGGATTGGGGGCAGGAGGAGAAGGGGACGACAGAGGATGAGATGGCTGGATGGCATCACTGACTCGATGGACGTGAGTCTGAGTGAACTCCGGGAGTTGGTGATGGACAGGGAGGCCTGGCGTGTTGCGACTCATGGGGTCGCAAAGAGTCGGACACGACTGAGTGACTGAACTGACTGAACTGAGGTCTGAGTGGCCGAGGCGGCACGAGATTCTCTTGAGTTCCGAGATTCTCGCGGGAAACGCGAGTGAGGCGCATCTCTGACGTACTTCCGGGTCGCGGGACCAGAGGGAGGCTGCGGGAGCCACACGCCGGGAAGATGGTGGTTACTAGGTCTGCGCGGCCTCAGGCCGGGAACGAAGCCACGTCAGTTGAAAGCTTGCGGCAGAAGGTAGGAAAACTCGAAAGTCTCCCTCATTTCTTCTAACTGCTTCGCAGAGCAGTGCTGAGAAAGGTGGGCGGTGCAGGGGTCCAGTGGAGCCTTGGGGAAGGAACGGCAGAAAAGCCAGGACTGGCGGCGCGCTTCTGCATACCAGGCTCCTCTCTAAGCCTGTAGCTTCTAAAGACCACATTGGGATCTTTTAAGGTAATGTTTGGCAGGTAATAGATTAGGTAACTTGATTTGCGTAGTTCAGCTCCGTAATGCAGATGCACTGCTCGCTTTTTAACCTTACTGCTAACGGAGGATTAATTTCGGCCGCCAATCGTGGATTGGAGAAGGCACCGTTTTCACGTGGGAAGACTGACTGTGCCTCGACAGCACTTCCTTCTGGAGGGGAGAGGACCGCGGTGACGTCACCTCGTAATTCAGTGGTGCTAATTGTCTGCTGCCTCTGATGCTGCGATGAAGCGAAGGGAGTATTAGTCCACGTAGATATGAAAAGTAATTTCATTGGCGTGTTTTCCTGAACACATCGTTGGTTTCTTTGTTCTTTTCCTGAATGTGTGTCGGAATGTTCTTTTCCTGAATGTGTGTCGGAATGTAGGTCCACCAAGCATTTGTGACCTTGCATGAGGAAGATTTTTATTTGCAGTTATTTGTTTCCTGAAGTCAGGACTGAGGTGAACGCTAGTGAGGCAGGACCTACAAATGCGAAGTCAGATCCAGTATCTAGCTATTGATTCTTTTAATTGTGGGTGGTGATGGTAGTTATTATTTTACATTAATTTTGTTTACTGAGTTTTTCCAGTGCCCCCTTAAAATTTGCTTTTGAAGGGAGTGCCTCATTCACTTTGCCCTTGTCCCAGCCCTACCTAAATTACAGTGTAATTGGCTTACAGAATTCTGCTGTCACAAGACTTCACGTGCACCCAAAAGGCAGGAAGGGGTCTTCACCTGATAACCCAAATACTACTGAATCACAGACCACTCCGGAACGAAGTCCAGCTCCTAAAACCAGGAAGAGTGGAACTACAGGCTCATTACCAGAAATGAACAAACCTGCGACGGATGGCGAGATCTCTGAAGCAGAGTCAGATTGTTCTTCTGTGCCTGAGGTCCAGGATCCTGTGTTCAGAGTAACTAGGAGAAGACAGATCTTAGTTGCAGGCACCCCAGTTTCTAGTGTAAGGAAAAGGCTGAAAATAACTCGGGTAAGTGAGTCTTATACTGAAGAAGTCGTCTCTGAAGCAGACTCACATGTTTCAGGTATTTCTAGAATTATGCCTCCCACAGAAATAACAACCAGAAGAAGTAAGGCTAAATCCCAAAGAGAGCCAAAGCAAGAATCCCATGTGGAAGTTATTTCTGATGCTGAGTCATCATGCTCAGACATTTCATTTTCTGGAATTGCAACTAGGAGAACAACAAGGAGTATGCAAAGGAAATTACAGGCACAAACTGAGGAGAATAATACTAAGATTGTACTGGAAAATGAGAAGGAAATCATACATACACCTGTGAATTTAGAGGATTCAGTTAACAGACGAACTTCTCGTTTACTAGCAAGATCACTTTCTCAGATAAATAAGCCAAATTTCTCTAATAATGAAATTTATAATGACCCTGATGATTCCTTCTTTGGAATTTCAGGAAAAAAACTAGCAGTGAAAAAAACCCGAAATTTTACCATAAGAGAGGAAAAGCAGGACAGTATTTCACCTCTCAAAGAAATAACAAAGCAGAATTGTAAAAGTTTAGATGAAGAAGCCAAAAAAATAATAGATGGGGGAAAAGAAGGTAATGAGAAGAACTCTCAGTTGAATCTTTCTGAATTTCAGGATACTGGCCTTCAGCAGTTAGTTTCTCAAAGGCATTCAACCCCTGAAAGTGACAAAACCACATCAGAGTCTTCAACTCTGAACCATGAGGCTGTGATGAAATCGTTAGCTCAGACATTTGCAGTTGTGGAAATGGACAGATGGAATGAAGAGAGAAAGAATGCCATAAAAACAAGTGACTGCTCAGAACCTGGTGACGGTAGTTATAGTGATAGTGATGAAGAGTGCACAGTTATAGGTGTTAGTGAAGACATGAGCAAAGAAAAGGAGGTAGATTCTGAGAGTGATACCAAACCAAGTAATCTTGAGTTCAACACAACTCAGGATAAAGATGATTCTGTTTTGTTAGTTCTCAGCAGTGATGAAAGCCAACAGTCTGAACACAGTGAGAATGAAGAGGACACCGTGTGTTTTGTTGAAAATAATGGTAACAAAGAGTCCCTAAATGGAGACTCAGAAAATCTGTCACATGACAATGCATTGTTTGTGATTGACACTACTCCCGGGTTGAGTGCTGATAAAAATTTTTACTTGGATGAAGAAGACAAGGCAGGTGAGGTTGCCACTGAGGAGGAGGAGGAGGAGGAAGAGGAAGAAAGTGAAGAAGAACTATCAGACCATGACAGAAATAAAGATAATGAGTTTAGTGATGAAGACAACTTGCTAAGTAACACAAAATCTAAACTGTAAGTTTTATCTTTTATTTTTTTAAAGTAAGCTTTTGATACGTGCTTCAAGTGGCAATAATTTACCATAGAAATATTACAAAGCATAGGAACTGAAAAAAAGTACTGCTTTGGGTTCTTTATCTGTCAGGGTTTCCCTTGTTTATGTGGGTGCCTTTGTTAGTCATATTTTTCCCACTGGTGAGAGCTAAAAGTATTCCGTTTGATGGTATATTAAAAATGATCTGTTAAGATTTTCTTGCATGATTATTAAGAGCAACATACAAAAGGGAAGGAAGGTAACTTGGCTTTTTTATGCATGTTGATTGTAGAGAAATTGAAAAATAGAGGAAAACTGAGAAAAATAGTAACCTATAATCCCATGTACTGCCATTAAAAAGCAGTCTTTGGAGGCGGTTTCTTTAGTTTTTCTGTTTTCCAAATTTGTTTTTCCCAGGCACAGGCCTTTGGTGGCAGTCTATCCACTGAAAATACAGGTATCCTTGGAAGGAACTGTACGTTAACAGATGCCCAGTCTTCACTGTAAACCAGTGGAATCTCCGAGACTAGTCTCAGGTGTACTGATTTTTTAGGAGCCACACCCTTTCCCCAGGATAACTGTAACATACACTCAGGGTTGAGAATCACTGCCAAGGCACTGTAATTGAATAGAGGTTGTTTATGGGAACTTTAAACTGCTCAGTTTATATGAATAATTAGGGAAGAAACTAAGTCCAAGTGTTTATATAAGTGTACTTATAAAAAAAGACTTTAGTAATTACATAAACACGGCAGAAGCCGAAGCCAACTGCTGAAGATTCTGATTTGGTGGATCTAGGGTATGACAGTTACATTTTTTTTAAGCTCTGGTGGAAAATACAGATGCTCACTGTTGTTTAAAACTCACTGATTTAGAGGCACTACTAAATGTCCTTAAATACTCAGGAAAAAATTCCAAGTTTGGATAACTTAGAAGTAAAGAGAAAAAGGCCCTGTCTCATTGGCTTTTGAGATGGAAAAATATGGACATTTATTAATTTACTACCTACATATGAAGTTGAGCTAAATGCCAGATGTATTTCCTTTTTTCTGTAACTCTTTCCTTGTAAAATACGTGTATGAAGTCTGTTGACATATAATATGGCCTTAATCCTCTTTTAAGAAAATTTGGGGAATAAATTTGGATGTGCTCTCAAAAGGCTTAATTCATTATTTATCCTATAATTTCTTCTAAATGAAAAGTCTCAGTTTTCATTTTGAATTGCTAAATGATCTAAAGATTATTTCTTAATCACTTAAAAGTGATCATTTCTCTTTCAGTCTGAAGTTGATGAGCAGCAGCATAGATACTGGACTGAATATTAAGGAGCTGGGTGGTTTGTATATTAATTTCAATGCAGACAAGGTACAGTTGAACAAGAGAACCCTAACACAGATGAAAGAGAAAAGGAAAGATGAGGTAAGCTGCACAGAACTCACCAGTCACTTCTAGAGATGATTAGTCCTTGGTAAGAGACTAGTTTTCCTGCAGTGAAACCACATTAGCCTACTGTGCTCCTTTTTTCTTTTATCATAAAATCCCAGCCAAAGGTGGTATTTGAAAACTAATGTAGGGTCAGTGTTCTTCTGGCAAGCACCAGTTATGATCCCAGAGTTTTTTCGTTTTTTCTTGCTATATTTTTCGTTCCTCACTGCTTTGGACTCTGTTAAAAATCTGAAAGCTGTGAGTACCCATTAACCCCACCGGGAAAAAGCATATGTGCTCATAGACATTAAATTGTATATATATTTTTAGAAGGAAATTACACGTTAGGTAACCTTACACAAGCCTTCAGTTTCTGCTGCCACCTTGAATGGCTTCCTCCTAAATCTGTAGTATTTCCTAGTCTTGCAGCCTACACAGGTCTTTAAACTCAGGTGCCTATTCTTTGTTCATTCAGATGCATTCAGGCACTTGACTTCACTAATTGCCCTTCTCTTCTTCTTTGCCTGAACCAGCTTCTCCTCTTGTATTATTTATCCTGGTTAATAACACCAAAATCTATTTCTCTTTTGTAATCAGTAACTAAGCTTAAAGGACAGTGCTCTTATATACTTTCTATTAATATTCCGCTCCCTCCTTTCCACCCCACTGTCACTGACTAGTGACATCTGTTTTACTTTTTGTCTAGACCACTGCATTGGCCTCCTCTTCTTCAAGCCGTCCTCAATGGTCTTGCTAGATTTCTCATTCTAAAAACACAAAATACCATCTGACCATGATACTCTCCTGTTTAAGTCCTTGAGTGGTTCCCCAGAGCCTTTCAAGGTGCCTCTGTTCCATCTGGCTCTGTCTGCCTGCTGTGTTCTTAGCACTGGAAAAAAACAGGATTTCTCAACCTTAGCAAAGCTGACGTTTGGGCCGGATAATTATTTGTTGTGGGAAGATGTCGTGTGTGTTGTAGAATGTTTAGCAGCATCCCAGCCTCTACCCCATAGGTGCCAATAGCATCCATCTCTACCAGTTCATGCCCCCCACCTCAGAATGTCTTCAGACATTGCCAGTTGCTCTCAGTTGAGAACCACTCTAAACCCTACTATAGTACTTGATACACAACCAGCTCTTAATAACCTATAAAATAAATGTCATGCATTCTTCTCTGACTGATAGGAAAGTCTAGACCACTACTGTGCTACGCAGCAACTTCTAGTCCTAAATTTGAATTGAAGATTTAATAATTGCAAATGTTATTGACCAAGTTAACATTTGCTACGTTCCTGTGAACTGTTTTGCGGGCTAACAGTTTTGTGAACTGTCTTTAGTTCTTGTTCTAGGGAAATGACTAATGAGTCTGAGGTTCCTTTTAGTCACATACACAGTATTAAGACAGTATTTAATTACCCTAGGCAAGTAATCAAAAAATGCAGAAGACATTTAGGAAAAGATAACAGATTTGACTAAAGTTTTTAAACTTAGGCAATTAAAAACATCTAAACAAAGATAAGTAAAAGGCCATGGGTTTAATACCACTAAGATACAGAATATAATTCTTCAAATTAATAAGAACACAACCTTGTATAAAAATAAAAAAGAACACCGCCCCCCCCCCACCCCGACCCCAAACAGATGCAGGCGTTCCACGGAAGAAGACTTATACACAGCTAAAAAAAAAAACACAAAAGGATGATCAGCAGCAAATGGAAACATTCATGAGGTACCACTGACAAAACACAGAGATAATCACCAGTGTTAGCTATGTTAAAAAAAAAAAAAAAAAGGTACTGATTACCTTCTGGTAGGAGTTTATACTACTTGGATTCAAGGCAATTTAGTGGTACCTATCAAAATTTAAACAACACGTTTTGGAATCTGTTTTACAGAAATAATCACAAGTATTCAGAGATGTTTATAATATTTAATGGAAAAAAATTTAATAGAGACTTAAACTAAATATCAAGAAAAATTGTGCATAACAGCTATGAATGAAGTTGATCTTTGTATGAATTGACATTGAAAGAACATCTTTGATACGTTGTTGAGTTGCAAAAAGCAGATTTGCTTGATGGTATGATTTAATTGGTGTACCATTAAAAGCATGTGTTGTTTAATCAAAATCTATACTGCTGTTCTTATCAGAAGTCTAGCTGGTCTCAGATCACATAAAGCTGTTTTGTCAACATCAAAAGAGCTTAGGCTAGTCAGGTGTTTTTTTGTTTTTTCAGGAAGTTCCAGAACACTATAGCATTGTTTCTGTTGTCTTTGTTTTCCAATTGGTTGGTGCAGGTGGCTGGTTGCAAACCAATGAAATGCGAGTGGACACATTAATGTATGTCTGGTGTGTGCAAATTCAAATTAGAAAAAGAAATTTGAATGAATATTAATTTTAAAGATACCCTAAAATAACCCTTCAGTTTGTCTCCTAAAGCATTTTTATTTTTATATAATTTATAGATTTAAGAACAGGAACAACTTTGCAGTAGTATATCTGTCTATAAAGAAGGTTAATGTATCTGGAGTCATCAGTGTGGGAGATGTTTCCTTTTTAAGGCAAAAATGTTGACATTTTGACATTATTTTAAAACCAGTTTAATATATTTGTAGCTTCTGCAGAAAACTGTCATTACGCCTGAATTTGAAAAAAACTACTGTGTCCCACCATATAGTGAATCAAAATATAAACTTCAGAAAAAACGCAGAGTAAGTACAGTGATTCTTACTTAGAGCATTTAATGTGTTTGACTATATATATATATATATATATATATATATATTCAGCTTGTCTAACATGGTTGTACAATTAAAATATATGTTTCCAAAGAAAATTATCACAGGTAATTAAGAGCCCATAAAATGGTTTCATAAACACATTTCATGTAAATTTTCACGAAGTGAAAGTGCAGCGATTGGTGCACTTGGATACAGCTCTTTTTTCCCTTCATTAAAAACAGTGGCAGCCAGCATACGTGGTCACTGTCCACACCATACTGTGTCGTGGCTTATAGGTACTGGTCACAGAAGGCTGGGAACTCTGTTGCTGGCTCTTGAAGTAATGTCACCAGCTAAAAACACCAGCCTATTTAGTCTGCCAAATGAGAGCAAGGAATTTCTTGAGTAAAAAACAGGGGACTACTTCCATTTCAACTAGTAAGCATAAAGAAATTATGGATGGTACACAAGGAAATTTGAGGATGGTGCTCCAGTAATGTCACTGATATGACCAGAGCACCCTGGCAGGTGGTAAACATTAATATTTGCTGATGAACAAAACAATGAAATGGAGCAAATAACTTGCTGTAAATTTTCCAAAAAACAGAAAGATTTTGAATTTTAGAAATAATACAAATTCTGGGCATGTTGGAGAGAGTAACTTTTAAGAGACAACTGGGTGACTGAATAAAAATGTTAAATGTTTATAGAAAGGCTCCAGATGTAAGAATGTTTTTATACTTTACCTCTTGTAGGATATCTCAGACAATAAAACATCGACATTGTCGGCTATTCTCCCAACAAGTCAGCAGTTCTTACTGAGATACAAAATTAATTTTAAGGAGCCGTCATTTATGACACTGATAGTGCTGTGTCTAACGTATTGAGAGAAATGGATTTTTGTCATTTAATTCATTTTATGAAAGGTGTATCTGGAGACTAACATATACATTCCTGTTAAGTAACCTTACTTGGTTTTAATTCATGAAATTTTCTTCATAATATTGAAATGAGGTGTAGTTATACACTACTTATTAAAAATGAGAATTTTCTAATTGTTTTTGAAATTTTGAATTTCAGCAAGAGCGACAAAAAACAGCAGGTGATGGATGGTTTGGTATGAAAGCGCCAGAACTGACAGATGAACTGAAAAATGATCTCAAAGCACTGAAGATGAGAGCTAGCATGGACCCAAAAAGGTTTTACAAGAAAAATGATAGAGATGGCTTCCCTAAGTACTTCCAGGTATAAAGCAAACAGAGTAATGGTAGTGGTGATGTGAGGATTTTAGTCTGGAAAACACTACAGTGACTTGTTTCCTCTTAAATGTGTATTTACAGTGTATATCTGCTTGGACCATATAATGGCCAGAACCCAGTTCAGATAGCCATCAGCCTGTAATGGCTTTCCTTATCAAAATACAGTGTTCCAAATGGTAACTAGGTTTCCAGATGAGCTCTGTGAATATGGAACCTGTAAGATGGGTGTACCGTGTATTAATGATACACCTCAGTGGTATCAAGATATTCAGTAATACCACCAGTGATTCTTTATAACCTGTAGGATAGAATCTCTATCCTATGATGTAGCCCTTTACAATCTGCACCCACACCAATTCACTAATCCTTATTTTGGTCACATAGCCCTCTAAGCTCCAACACACTCGGCTGCTCAGTCTTCTCGGGATATGCACTGGCTGGCCTAGTCATTCTCACTTTAGTGTTTGGCTCTGCCATCTCTGCTTGGTGAAATTTTACCCATACAAGTCCAAGCGAAAATGTCATCCTTGTGAATTTGGTAGAATTGGCCACTTTGTTTTCAGAGAATCTAGAGTGTTTTGTTCAAGATAATACTAGGTTATGCTTTCATTTTTAGCCATGTCTCTTTGGATCTTCTATAAAACTGGCCACTCACTAGCAGGGACCAGATACTCTTTGTTTCCCTAACCCTGGCCCAGTTCCTGGCACATAGCAAACATTGTATATTTTACTTGGTTGAATGTATGAACAAATGCCAAGTGTTCAGTAAGAAGGTTCTAAGCTGGCAGCATTTATGATAACCTAGGAGATCTAACAGGTATATAGTAGAATGTGTGTATCAATCTCGTTAAATTGGAAAACTAAAAAGGTGTTATTTTTATCTGTCCCATTTTTCTTCTGTTTAGACTATTCATCAAGAATTTACAGTCTAGCACTTACATAGAAGGAATTTTAGTTTTACTCAAAAATTTTAATGAAGAAATGTCACTAGTAGGACCCAGTGCAGGTTGAATAAGTGATTTTTTTTTTAAGAAATGGCAAAACTAACTTTAATACTGGTAAAATATAAGCTGTGTTTTCCATTCCTTTCTATAAATAAACTTTGTTAGAGCTCCCCTGAGATAAGACGACAGCTTGACTTTCAGGTATTGCATGACTTATTTCAATCACTTATTTCAATCATTCATTCATAGATTGGAACCATTGTTGACAATCCTGCTGACTTCTACCATTCACGAGTTCCCAAGAAACAAAGGAAGAGAACTATTGTGGAGGAACTGCTGGCTGATTCTGAGTTCAGAAGGTAAAGGAATTTATGTTTCACTTTATAATATATGTTTTCCTTTAGATTGTGCAAAAACTTTAAATTCAAGATGATTTTTAAATGCTTTAGCACAGTTTCTCAACAGAACTATTAGGTATATTGGGTGGGATAATTCTTAGGGAGGACTTTACACTGTAGGATCTTTAACAGCATCCCTGGTGTCTGCCCATTAGATGCTGGTAGCGCACTCCTCTCCGTCCCAATTCATGACATTCAAAAATGTCTTCAAACGTTTTCAGATGTTCCCTGGCGTGCAAAAGCATTCTCGATTCAGAACCACTGCTTTAGAAGGAAATGAGACTAACTAGAGGAGGAACCCACAAAGGAGACCAGGAAAGAAGTCAGGGAGGCAGGAAGAAAACCAGGAGAGCAGTGTCATAGAAGTCAAGGAAAGAAGGTGTTAGAGGCAGGTAGAAAAGCCAGAGGGAGTGGTTAACAGGAATAAATGCTGCTGAGAATGCAAGTGAGCTAAGAACTAAGATCTTCCTCTGAATTTAATACGTGGACGTCACAGTAACCTTGTCAGGAGTTTTTAGGGGAGTGGTGGGGAGGAAACTAGACTGGACGGTACTTGAGAGTGAACTGAAGAAATAAGAGATGTTGTGAGCAAGACAAAAGAGGCACAGCTAGTGAATGGAGCTGGATTTTTTTCCCCCTGAGATGGGGGCAGTTAAGTATGTTTAAATGTTCTTGAAGCAGGTATGTGTATAGCATAGATTTAAAAGCATGCCTCATATAGAAACTTCTGCTGAACTTCCAGACTGGTTTAATAGCAAAAGTGAAAATATTTATCAGGGATTTTTAAAATTATTTTAATATATAGGCATGGAAAACAAATTTAATTCAAGTGTTAAATAAACTTTTTCATGATTCTAGGTAATGGTGAAACTTTTAGAAATAAGCAAGGCTCTTTTCTCACTTATTTCTCTCTCCCTGGAAATCTCATCCCCACAAAGTTGTATTAATCTGTATACTGTTGACTTTCAAATGTATGTATAGTCTGGATCTCTCCTGAGTCCAGAGCCACATAACCTGCTGCTGCCTCAGGAACATCTAATGAGTATCTCATAAGCCCCTCTGAGAGCTAACTTGGGGTCTCCTGACTTCGTCCTTCCTATACATTCTAGTCCTCTCCCAGTGTCCTGTTTCTCATGACTGAATGGCATTGCCCTCCATCCCTTAGGGCAAGTCCTTAACGCCACCTTCTCCCTTCAATCCCATGTTCAAACTGTCAGATTTCCTCCCATTTTCCTATTTCTTAAGCTTGTCTCTTTCTATCCCACAGAGGTGTCGAGTACAAGGTGATTGAGTCTTTGCTTACTTCATATATTGACCTACATTTTGTAATTGTGATAGCAGTCTCAGAAATTACAGCATGGGTCTCTAGTGGTTCAAAGTTTGCGAAAGCCTGCCTCTACCATGGCCACTTTTTTCTCACTAGACTACAAGCTCTGAGGGCAGGGACTATGGCTGGCTAGTTCACTGCTCTGTCTCCAGCTCCTAGTATGGCTTCTTATTCATGATGGAACTTGGTACAGATGTGATGGATAGTGAAAATGCAAAAAAAAAAAAATTTAGAAGCACTTGCCCATCACCCCCACCCGCCTCTGCCCCCCAAACACCACCAAAAAGTTACATTAACTTCTAATGTCTGGTATGTCATACTTTAGAACTTAAAGGTTTGGTTTTTCTTTTTAGATATAACCGAAGGAAGTACTCAGAGATAATGGCTGAAAAGGCAGCAAATGCAGCAGGAAAGAAGTTTCGAAAGAAGAAGAAGTTCCGTAATTAAGATTCACCGAGCAAATCACAAAATTGTACATCTCCTCTTTATTTATTTACTAATTTAAAAATTAGCACGACTGTCACATAAAGTAATATAGACTGGCCCTATTGGGGGGTTTCTCGTTAAAATTTGATTTGAGAGAGAATCAGTCACATGCCACCCGGAATAAAAATAGGTGTGTCTACAAAAGATCCACTCATGTTTAGACCCTTTGAGGAGGGTAAAAAGGAAAAGAACCTCAATCAATATATTTAGAAAATACAAAGTTTGCTAACATTCAAAAAATTTAAAGTATTTTCAAAGCTACATAAGCAATACTGTAATTATTATGTAGAAGTGTACATAGGGAGATGATGCCCTGTGTCAGTTGCACATTCAAATCCAGAAAACTGGTAAAGCTGGGATACAGAGATCTTGTTGCAAGTGTAAAAGTCATAGTTGAAATCAAAGAAATGTTGTAAGTGTTGGAGCGTGTGTATGTTAATATATGACCAAAGAACTAAATGAAGCTATGAAAAGGACTTAAAAGATAGACTACTTGGAAAGTTTGGGTTAAAGGTAGAAGCAGGAGAGCTATTTTCTTTCCTTAGCAACTGAAACAGGAGGTAAGATAGATTTTTATCCATATTCAGGGTTGTGTTCCAGTGAATAGTATTCAAATAATTTTAACTTGGCCAGGAGGTAAAGTCTCCAGTGGCAGAAATATGCATCCTTGCTAAGCAACTCATGACACCCAAGGAACACCAGTCATTTCTATTCATGCTTCTTGGTGGCTTATTGCTTCCTTTATGTCGTTATTCACGGGACCTCTGTTTTCTGCCGAACTGCTTTCTTGGGATTTCAGTAAATAAGCAGCTTCCTATTTTGTGTTTACTGCTTAGCATCACAAGCAGCCTAGTAATAAAACTAAATGACATTTATAGGCAGAGTGAGGGAAGCATCTGTTCTCTTTTATAGTAAAGCTTTTATTTCAAGAGTATTAAGTTTTACGTTAAGGACCTGCTATGAGAGAATTAACTATCAAATCAAGAAGCATTTACCCCATACACATTCTTCCAGAAGGAGACATTCTTAGCGGAACGTTTCTTCAACTCATGCTGCTGGGGTGTTGGAACACTCAAAACTGGTGGCCCTTTTGTATTGTGTTTCTCTGTGCAACTGAGAATTTACCCAGTTTTTTCTCAGGCTGAAGGGGATGGGTCAACTTTTTATCTGTCTAACCTGCGTGCTGGTTTCTGACTCATGAAGCTAGAATAGGTTGAATTATCTGGTATTCAAAACTGCAGTTATGACAGATATTTCGGACACTGTAGTGCATTTACAGGGAACACAAAATTGGAAATCTCCAATCCTTCCCACACAGGGCAGCATTTGAGCTTTCTAGATTGGGAAGCAGTGATAAGAACTAAACCTAGGTGCCAGCCTCACTAACCCATGTCAGAGGTGCTCACAAAATGTATTCTGAAGATAGCTGACCCTTGAACAAAGGGGTGAGGGGCTCTGAGCCCCAAGCAGCTAAAAGTCAAAAACTTAAAGTAGGTCCTCTATATCCACGGGTCTTCATCTGAGAACCAACTGGTCAACTCCTGCAGAACATGTAGTACGTTAGTATGGATTTACTGGAAAACCTATGTATAAGTGGACCCACCCAGTTCAAACCTGTGTTGTTCAGGGGTCCACTGGATTTACTTAGTTAAATTGTAACATGCTCTTTTTTTGTCTCCATTGATTCTTTAGTTTTTTTTTTAAAGTTTATACTTTATTCAGATTTTCTTAGTTTTTTACCTAATAATCTTTTTTTTCCAGGATATTGCAATCTTTTTTTTTTTTTTTTTGGCTGCACTGCAAATTATACAGAATCTTAGTTGCCTGACCAGGTTTCGAACCTGCACCCCCTGCAGTGGGAGCATGGAGTCTTTACCATTGGACCCCCAGGGAAGTCCCTTTATTTATGTATCTTTTTAAGTCACATAAATAACTTGGAACAAAGTAAAGAGTTAACAAATGTAAAATACCTTATTCAGTGAAATACTGAAATAAACTGAAATACTTCAACTGAAAGTCAATTTAAGTCACCTTTATTAACATTTTCTTTAAGGGATTAAAACTGGTAAGATCCATAGCTGTATCTCAGATATGATCTTCACAAGTTAAAATCTTCAAAACACAGTATAGAAGTATATCTAGGTAAAGATGAGAAGGAAGTTTCTTCGTGCCCTCAGGCTTCTACAAAAATCTATGTTTGAATAATGGATGTATTTATCTTGTGTTTTTTTTTTTTTAAGCAAAACAACCATTGAGAAACAGGTTTAGTGACTTTGGCTTGTGTCAACTAAACTCAGTTCACTTACTGGACCTATTTGAAGGCTAATGACTATCAGAAGTACTATGACTTCTCAACTCAAAAGCATTATAAAGTGTACCAAATGCTGATACAGTGTAATGAAAGAAGAGCCTTCAGAATACCTTAAGGAGCTCCTGAAAGATCCCTGAAATGCTTTTAAGACAACTTATTAAAAACATAGTCTGCAATGCTAGTTTTGATTGTTTTGTTTTTGGTTTCTTTTGGCGGGGGGGATTGCTTTTCCTAAAGTAAGGAAATTAGGGAAAGGAAAACGAAGATGGAAGAAATTAGAAAACTAGCAGTTGATGAAGGCAGGTTCTCAGCTTCCTAGAATCTTAACACAAAAATCCGCTCTGTTCAGTGTTCTGCCGTGAGATTAAAAACAACTGCTTTAGAGAAAACCATTATACCTATTTTTTAAGACCCGAGGAAATGTCTCATGGGTTCCCTAACGGCTGTCAGACTACAAGCCATGCTTGGCTGTTCAGAGAATAAATAGCAGGCTTTTAAAAGGAAGAAAGCCTGTACAGAAACATTTAATGAAACTTTGAGCAACTGGGATAAATTCAAGGGGTTGCATTCTAAATATAGCAAATATAAGAAAAACTCATGAAAAAATTTTCAGTACCATCTCTGGAATGTGTGCAGGTGCTCATTCAGTTCAGTCTCTCAATGACAACTACTGTTTAGAATAACCAACTACATCTTATTGAAAGCATGCAGTTAGGATTAACAAAATGATTACAAACTCCCCAAAGCATCTGACTAGAATGTAAAATTCAGGTGCATTCAAATTATAATTTATTTCCCTGAAGCAGGGTCAGTAGCATGACTTGTCTTAAGCAGATCGGTGTTTTATCAGAGTTGGAATGTTTCAAACTATGAAATGCGGGTTTAGCTAACTATGGAGGTGGTTCTGAAATGTAAAGTTACCAATAAACACTGAACACCAGCTGCGAGAAAGGGGAAACTTATAGGTTCAGGTGATAGGTGTTCATTCGTTATCACTGTGTAACAAATTGCCCCAAGACTCAGTGATTCAAAACAGCCACTGTTTTACTCAGTCTCATGATTCAGCCGGCCAGGGCTGGGCTAGATGGCTTGTACTCCACATGGTATCAGGTGAGGTCATTCAGCTGGCGGCTGAGCAGATCTAGAAGGCCTAACACATTCTTGAAATTTATCTTCAGTTTAATGGTAGTACAGCATAGAAGGGCTTCACCAGTGGCTCTGCAGTAAAGAACCTGCCTCCAGCCTGCAGGAGACACATGAGGGTAACAGGCAGGAAGGCCAGGGGTCTCCAAACGAAGAAAATAGCCTGCAAGTGTCAGACATGTTTATCTCTCTCAAGCAGCAAATTTAAAAGTAGGTTTCTCTTAAAAGACTGTGTTGCCATAATGACACCTGGTTTCACCTGAAGTTAACTATTGTCAAACCTAGAGATAACCAATATATTTCTCTTATGGAAATGTTTGTCTTAAGCTATGCTAATGTACTATGCATTTACCCCAAACTCTGTCAAGTCAGTTCCGCCTCTTGGCTCAGAACCTACTTGACAAACCAGTATGTTATACTCAGATATTGTTCCCCTAATTTATGTAAATGAAACTATTTGTATGGTGATCTGCCCTTCTTCAAGTTAATCATTTTATGGCCCAAGATGAACCATTTGGTGCCAGGATTATCCCAAAATGCATCTTATGGGTGAGGGGCCTGGTGCCATTCTGAGTCTTAAGACATTCCTTTCTTTTATTAATAGACTGCTAGTGACTATATAACATCCAGCTGAAGACTAGCAGGGGGGTACTCTTTCTGCCCCCTTCTGATGCCTATGTCAGAAGCTATCTCCTTTATACTTTAATAAAACTATTACACAAAAACTCTGAGCGATCAAGCCTCGTCTCTGGCCCCGTGTTGAATTCTTCTCCTCCGGGGGCCAAGAATCCCAGCGTCTTTGCATGATTCAACAACAACCTTTCACACATGGGTTCGATCCCTGGGTCAAAAGATCCCCTGGAGTAAGAAATGGCAACCCACTCCAATATTCTTGCCTGGAGAATCCCATGAATGGAGGAGCCTGGTGGGCTATAGTCCATGGGGTCACAAAAGAGTGGAACACGACTTAGCGACTAAACAACGGCATAGAAATTGGCTAGAACACCAAAACATGACCCACACCTTTTGTGTGGGGCTGCACAGTATTTAGGATGTCCTGCTCTTCTCCATCTGCCTCCTTCCTAGTTAATCCTCCTAAGGGAAGAGGAGTTGCTAACCAGATTGAGGAGAGCCCAAGATACCCATTAGGCTGTACTTTCACAAATAAACAGGGCTGATGTATTAACAGGTCAGAAACCACCTGCAGTCGGTCTCTCTTGCCCTGTTAGGGGGCAGGCCTATCATTCTCTCTTCCAAATGAAGTGGGAAATCAGAGTTTGGGCTTTCCTCAGCCAGGCTTTCTCTATGAAAGGTAGGGGATGACAGGGGCCTAAGTCATTCAATCGCAGCTTAACTGAGAAGTCTGCAGTCATGGTGCTCTTCTAAAGCTATTACATGAGTGGTATACTTTGTTTTCCATTGATTCATCTTCCTTTTGGTTACAACCTCCTGGGCAGAATTGCAAAGCAGAAGTTGGTATGGTTCAGGTGCCAAAATCTTGACCTCAGATCCCATGCAATGTACTCAAATTCTGAGGTCTTGTTCATTAAGGGAAGAAAAGTGAAATATGAAAACTATAATTAGATTTAGGTCAATTACCATATGAACTTTAGCTCCCCAAAACAGTGAGGATGATTACAAATGACTGAGAGGTCTTCCTCAACCTTTTTCAGTGGCAGGAGAGAAATATGTGCATGCAGTCATCTATATGAAGAAATGTTTATATGAAGTTTTGTTCAGTCCCTCCCTCCTACATCCACTCCTCCACCCCCGTAACTCAGGGAAGTTCACAGGAGTAATGTACTGAGAGCAAAAACAAGGCACACACTATAGTTAATAAGATTTTTCTATGTGTTAAGGTTTTATCAGGGAAACCTATTTTTTTCCCTTAAATGTATGTGTATACATTTTTATGTGTACACAAATCAAACTGGCTGGATCTGAAGCAGAGCTAGGAGAACAAGTCACGGCTTAATTCTGTAATGTAAAGCTCACCCAAACTTGGGCTGATGGAGCTGTAACATCTGCCCTTCCAGCCAAGTCTGCCACTTAACCTGCTTCAACTGTCCGCTGCCCCCACCTGCCGGGGCGGGGGGGGGGGGGGGGGGGGCGGTGCAGGTGGCTGTCCAGGTGAGGGGAAGAAAGCACACAACCGGCCCGGTGCCTCTCCTCGAGCTTCGGAGACTGCTGAATCATGACTCAACCCTGTCATGTTTTACCTGACTGTAGTCCTTTAAGGTGACTCTTGGTTTTTCCTTTAGTGAAAATCATTATCCTGATCTGTCCAAAGGCAACTGAACCAAGACAAGCCTGTGGTTTCTCAGGCTCGGTCTCATCAATTCTAGTCACCCTATTTCCACTCCACTTCAGTCAGTCACCATAATGGACTTCAGACTCGCTGCTTGAAACTGTTCAGTGGTCAAGATTCTGGACTTTGACTATCTCAGTCTGTTCTGTTAGCCTTCCCTCCAGTTCGCTCTAACCCAACCTTGACTGCACTTTGAAATTACCTGAGGTGGCTCCAAACTCCTGTAGACTCCAAAGATGCCTGATCTCAAGTATTTCACCCTCCCAGTCCTCCACCCCCATCAGGATACATTTTCCTCCCTAATCAATCTGGATCCATTGGTGAGACGTTTCTTTATCTCCTCTTTTTTTTTTTTTTTTTCCTGTTACTTGGACCTGCCACTCCCAGCCAAGGAAATACCCACTGTTCCTTCTGTGACCTAATCCATCAAGAGAAACCATTCCTCCACACATCCAGCTGTTGTATTCAATAGCTTTTATCTTTGTCTTCATCTCTTCTGGCCAGGAAATGTGATTTGACATTACTGACCCTTCCTTCTTGAAGCTCCAGCCTCTCTTGGCGCCTGCAGCAAAATAAACTTTCTGCTTCTCCTATCTCTCTACTCTTTTTCTCTTCACTGGGTTTCTTACTCTGCCCACTGCTTGCTAGTCTTCCATAATGCCTGCCCTCTTCTTCCTCTATTCTGTCTAACTTGAATGTCTTGTTCTCCCTCTCCTGCTTTGCTCTCACTTCTCTGCAGAAAACACCAAAGTCTCCATCCTTACATCTCTTTTTTTAAAATAATTTTTGGTTGCACTTAGTTTTGTTGCTGCATATGCGTTTTCTCTAGTTGGGGGGAGCAGGCTTGTCAATGTGGCTTCTTTTGTTGTGGAGCACAGGCTCTAGGTGCGCACTTCAGTAATTGCAGCACGCGAGCTCAGTAGCTGTGGCTCGTGGACCCTTCAGCACACAGGCTTCAGTAATTGTGGTGCATGGGCTTAGCTGCTCACAGCATGTGGAATCTTCCTGAACCAGGGATCGAATCCATGTCTCCTGCATCAACAGGCAGATTCTTATTCAGTACACCACCAGGGAGGGCCATCCACCCTTACATCTCTACACCTCTGCTCCAGATGCAAATTTCCTATTAACTCTGTAACATGCCCATCCATGTTATTGTGATGTCCTCTCTAACTCAACATATCCAGAACCAGACACATCATCTTTCTGAGATAAATGCTTAGCCCCATACCTGGCACATGACAGGTACTCAAAGGGAAGCTACTATTTCCCTGTTCTCCATCTTCCCCATTGGGGAAGTCTTCCTAAAATGGTTTGAACAACGTCTTTCTGCTTTTTTACGTTCTATGTCCTACCTCTGCCTAACAAAACATGAGGCAACCCCTACATTCAAGATCTGACATTCGAGACTCCATAAAAGGACACCACCACAGGCTTATGTTCATCACTCCCCTGCTTTTGCTCCGAACTGCCTTTTTGCTGGTCATCTGCCTGTTTCTCTCACTGCTCTGCTCTGGACTTCAAGAAATGATATTTCCCAGATGCCAAATTGACTTTCCAGTGAGACACTGACCTGAGAGGAGGACAGAAGAAGGGAAGAGGGTATTTCTCTCCCTCTCTGGCTTGGGTTGGGTTGCAGCTCTGCCATTTCCCAGCTCCCACCAGGCAATCCCCCACCACTTAGGATTCTGGGAATACCACCTCCTCCCATGTCCCACTGGCACTAGGAGTAAATAGGAGGTTTCCTACTGTTGGAATTTCTGGGTTACCTACACTTTGATCACCTATGTGACAGTTCCCCATACTACATTTCCTAAAGTGATGTGTCTTTCTGCCTGGACCCAACTGACAGATTTCAGCCAAACCAAACTAGCTGATATTGAATATTAAGTTACTCAACATACACCATGTTCTATGCATGCTAGCTACTGTGCTGGATACAGTAAGCTTTCACCTTTTATTTCTGTTCATATGGTTAACTCCACCTAGAGTATTCTCCTTGCCTCCAACCCACCTATCAAAATACTACTAACCTTTCAAACCCATTCAGAAACCAGTACTTTGAGCATCTTCTCTGTGCAAGGCAATAGGCCAGGGGCTCAGGGTGCCCAGGAAAGGAATAAGACCATCCCAGGCATCAATGAGCTGATGCTCTAAATTTCTTCATAAAATATTTTGTTTTTTCCCCACCAATACCTGCATCCTTGGAATTCCCATTTGACTCTGCTTATTTTTACTTTGTTTTTAATAAACACTATAGCACTTACTATATGAGAAACGCTGGGCTGGAAGAAGCACAAGCTGGAATCAAGATTGCCGGGAGAAATATCAAAAACCTCAGATATGCAGATGACACCACCCTTATGGCAGAAAGTGAAGAACTAAAAAGCCTCTTGATGAAAGTGAAAGTGGAGAGTGAAAAAGTTGGCTTAAAGCTTAACATTCAGAAAACTAACATCATGGCATCGGGTCCCATCACTTCATGGGAAATAGATGGGGAAACAGTGGAAACAGTGTCAGACTTTATTTTTCTGGGCTCCAAAATCACTGCAGATGGTGATTGCAGCCATGAAATTAAAAGACACTTACTCCTTGGAAGGAAAGTTATGACCAACCTAGATAGCACATTGAAAAACAGAGACATTACTTTGCCAACAAAGGTCCATCTAGTCAAGGCTATGGTTTTTCCATTGGTCATGTATGGATGTGAGAGTTGGATGTTGAAGAAAGCTGAGCGCCAAAGAATTGATGCTTTTGAACTGTGGTGTTGGAGAAGACTCTTGAGAGTCCCTTGGACTGCAAGGAGATCCAACCAGTCCATTCTGAAGGAGATCAGCCCTCGGATTTCTTTGGAAGGAATGATGCTAAAGCTGAAACTCCAGTACTTTGGCCACCTCATGTCAAGAGTTGACTCATTGGAAAAGACTCTGATGCTGGGAGGGATTGGGGGCAGGAGGAGAAGGGGACGACAGAGGATGAGATGGCTGGATGGCATCACGGACTCGATGGACGTGAGTCTCAGTGAACTCCGGGAGTTGGTGATGGACAGGGAGGCCTGGCGTGCTACGATTCACGGGGTCGCAAAGAGTCGGACACGACTGAGCGACTGAACTGACTGATAGCACTTACTAAGTGCCAGGCACTTTCTAAGGACTTACAACTTATTTTATGTAACCATTATGTATGTATGTACGTATGTATGAAACGTACATATATAACAATTTAGGTAACCTTTAGGTAAACCTAGGAGATAAGTCCTACTATTATTCTCATCATTTTATTAATGAAGAAACTGAGGCACAGAGAAACTAAGTAACCTGCCTAAAGTCACAGAGCTAATATGTATAATTCTGTTCCACTTTCATTTTAGCTATGCACTATAGCTAGGGCATACCTATTTCAGCATCACCAGCAGAAACTGCTGGATTTTTTCCCCTTTCTTTTACAGTTAACAGAACATATGATTTTTAGCTGGGAATGGTCCCACCTTTCCATGGGATGTGAATGAACGTGGTTTATGCAACTCCTGGGAGGTGTCCTCAAAGAAAGGAGAGCTTGAAATTAGGCTCTGTCCCTTTACCTTCTCCCCACTAACTAGTATGCTGACCTGATGGCAGGGGCAGCAGCAATCATCTTGGACCATGAGGTGGAAGTTGCATTTTGAAGATGGAAGAATAAGGAGCCTGGGTCTCCTGATCAAGTAGCTGCCATAGAGGGTGGATGAAGTTGTAAAATGTTTTTTTTTAATTTTTTGATACAGAAAGCCTCAGATCAAGAGGAAGCTGGAATGAAACCTCCCAGAGCCTCTGGTCTTTTAAGGTCTGTACTGGCTCTGTGTAGCATTAAGACAGGAATGTCTCCACCTTTGGGGCAGAGCGCCCACTTTGTCAATACCTTCCTGAATTCTGAGTGTGTGACGCAGGGCAGTGAAAGAGGGCACGAAGGAAACAGGTCCTCAAACATGGAAATCTAAAATTTTCCCTTCTCCATCTTCATGCTTTAAGCTCTGCCCTCTTCCTGCTTGCCTTAGAAGAGCAGACACTCTTCCATCATGCTTAAGCTAATCCTTTCACCTTAACCCCATAATATTTTTGCACCTCAATTTTCTCATCTGTAAAATGGGGAGATTTTGTACTTTTTTAGGGTTGAGGGATAATTAAATGGCAAGGGTTAAATAAAGTTGCTATCATGAAGCAGGTGTTTAGAAAAATGTGAGATGTCTTCCTTTTCCTCTTGACTCGGTCCTCAAGAGGAAACTTACTCCATCAGTTTTTGGAGATAACGCTTCTTCCTGGATTTCTTCCTATTAATACCTCCCTGGCTACTCTTTTTGTTCTCTCTGAAGAACTCATTCTTTGACTATCCTTCAACTGTCTATGCTCTGGGTTTTTGTCTTTAATCCTCATCTCTCCATACACCATCTACACTCCCCCGCATGACCTCACATGGTCCAGAGCTTCAAGTGCCATCTGTAGGTGAATGAATTTTAAATCTCAGCCTAGATCAGCCTCCTGAGCTCTAGACCTTCTCTTTCTTCCCTCTTTCCCTAAATACCTACTTTCCTTTTGGTCCTTTCATTCAGTAAGTATTTACTGAGAGCTTGCTATGTACTTGGCATTGCATATCAACTGCCACTGTACATCTTCTCCAGGATATTCCACAGAGACCTCAGGAAATCTGAACTTGACCGACTTCTCTGTCTGTCTCCTTCATGACTGTTTCAGCATCCACCCATAGTCCCTAGTTAGAAATGGGAGTATTTTTTCTGACTGCTCCTGCTCCTCTATATATCACTTAATTCATCAAGTCCCATCAATTTGGCTTCCTTTAATATCTCTCAATTTGTATACTTATCCCTCTCTCCAAACCACCTCCCTAGTTCCAGCCCTCATTATTTTCTTACCTATATGACCTCAACAGCCCTGAACTGGTCATCCAGCCTCTCATCTTGTGCTGTTCCAGCTTGGGATCCATAATTCAGACGGCTGACACAGAACACACATCTGAACACACATCCAAACCCAAAGCTAATATCCTCACTGATGAAAAGCTGAAAGCATTCCCTCTAAGATGAAGAACAAGACAAGGATGCCCACTCTTGCCACTTTTATTCAACATACTAATAGTTTTGGACATCCTAGATACAGCTATCAGAGAAGCAAAGGAAATAAAAGGAATCCAAATTAGAAAGGAAGAACTAATACTGTCACTGTTTGCAGGTGACATGATGCTATACACAGAAAACCTTAAAGGTGCCACAAGAAAACTACCAGAGCTCATCAATGAATCAGTACAGTTGCAAGATACACAATTAATATCTAGAAACCTGTTCCGTTTCTATACACTAACAACAAAATAGCAGAAAGAGAAATTAAGGAAACAATCCCATTTACCATCACACCAAAAATAATAAAATACCTAGCAATAAACTTACCAAAGGAGGCAAAAACCAGTACTCCAAAAACTATAGACGTAGATGAAAGAAAGAGATGAAAAAATGTTCTTGTTCTTGGACTGGAAGAATCAATATTGTTAAAGTGGCTCTATAACCCAAGGCAACCTACAGATTCAATGTGATCCCTATCAAATTACCAAAGGCATTTTCCACAGATCTGGAACAAAAAATTTTTAATTTCTAGGAAACACAAAGACCCCTAATAGCCAAAACAATCTTGAGAAAGAAGAACAGAGCTGGAGGACTCAGGCTCCTTGACCTGAGACTACTTCAAAGCTACAGTAATCAAAACAGTATGATACTGGCACAAAAACAGACACACAGATCAATGAAACAGAACAGAAAGCCCAGAAGTAAATTCACTCACTTATGGTCAAAATTAATCTACAACAAAGGAAGCAAGAATATTCAGTGAAGAAAAGACAGTCTCTTCAATACGTGGTGCTGGGAAAACTAGGCAGCTACCTGTAAAAGAATGAAATTAGAACATCTTGAACACTGTATAAAAAACTCAAAATGGATTAAAGACCTAAATGTAAGACCAGATACCATAAAACTCCTAGAGGAAAAGATAGGACACTTTTTGACATAAATTACAGTAGTATGTTTTTGGAGCTGTCTCCTAATGAAAATAAAAATAAAAATAAACAAATGGGGCCTAATTAAACTTAAAAGCTTTTGCAAAGCAAAGGAAACCATAAAAGGACAACCTACAGAGTATAAAAAATATTTGCAAACAGTATTACCAAGAGATTAATTTCCAAAATATACAAACAACTCATACAGCTTAAGAAGATCAAAAAAAAAAACAACCCAATCAGTATATGGGCAGAAGACCTAAACAGACACTTCTCCAAAGAGGACATACAGATGGCCAAGTCACATGAAAAGATGCTCAACGTGGTTAACTATTAGTGAAAAGGAAATCAAAACTACAGTGAGGTATTGCCTCACACCAGTCAAAATGGCCATCATTTAAAAGTCTACAAATAATAAATGTTGGAGAGTGTATGCAGAAAAAGGAATTCTCCTACACAAGGAGGGAATGTAAATTTATGTAGCCACTGTGGAGACCACTAAAGAGGTTCCTTAAAAACTAAAAATAGAGTTGTCATATGATCCAGCAACCCCACTCCTGGGCATATATCTGAAGAAAACTCTAACTTGAATTAACATACATGCATCCAAATGTTCACTGCAGTGCTGTTTACAATAGCCAAGACATGGAAGCAACCTAAGTGTCCACTGACAGATGAATGGATAAACAAAATGTGGTATTCACATACAAACACATGATGAAATATTACTCAGCCATAAAAAAGAATGAAATTATGCCATTTGCAGCAACATGGATGGACCTAGAGATTATCATATTAAATCAAACAGAGAAAGACAAATAGCATATGATATCACTTATATGAATCTTTAAAACCCATATAAACGAACTTATTTACAAAACAGAAATAGACTCACAGCCGAAGAAAACAAATTTATGGTTACCAAAAAGGTATGGGGGGACGGGAAACTTGGGATTAACCAATGCTGCTGCTGCTGCTGCTGCTGCTAAGTCACTTCAGTCGTGTCCGACTCTGTGCGACCCCATAGACGGCAGCCCACCAGGCTCCCCCGTCCCTGGGATTCTCCAGGCAAGAACACTGGAGTAGGTTGCCATTTCCTTCTCCAATGCATGAAAGTGAAAAGTGAAAGTAAAGTCACTCAGTCGTGTCCAACTCTTAGCGACCCCATGGACTGCAGCCCACCAGGCTCCTCCTTCCATGGGATTTTCTAGGCAAGAGTACTGGAGTGGGGTGCCATTGCCTTCTCTGGGGATTAACCAATACAGACCTCTATATACAAAATAACAGTAGACACAGAACTATACTCAGTATCTTATAATAACCTATACTGGAAGAGTATGTAAAAAAAATAATATTTTTATATATAACTGAATCACTATACTGTACCCAACATTGTAAATCAACTGTATTTCAATTAACATTTTCTTAAATAAGAAAGGTAGGTGAGTACTTTAGTTCAACTAATAAATAACACAGGAATCTTGTTTGTCTATAAAACTATCAGATTTAACTTTAAAAAAAGAAGTTAAAGCCAACATATAATGTCTATTTAAAAGAAAACAAACCCAAATATATTTTCTAGATACTTACTGTGTGTGTGGTGGGTTTGGTCATTTTTCTATTCCATCACTGGTCATTTTCTTATTGGTTTGAAGGAGTTCTTTACACACTAAGGAAACCAGCCCTTTTTTGTGATATGTATTATAACTGTTCTTTTCCAGTTTGTCTTTTGATTTTTGTTTATGGTATTTTGTTTTTTGTCTTACAGAAATCCATATTTTTGGATTTATTGATTTTTTAGTGGCTTCTAGGTTTAAAGTTATACTGCTTAAGTTATTAAATAACTTCATCACATCTTATTTTAGTGCTTTTGATGGTCATATTATTTGTATTTTCATCTGAAATATACCTCTGTAAAAGGACTGAAGTGGGAATTTTGTCTCAGAATCCCTGACAATGAACATTCATCCTCTTCTAAGCATATTTGAAATGCCATTTTATCACTGTTAGAGACAGTAAAATGGATACAATCTCTATGAAAGCAATTTGGTAATATCTATCAAAGAACACACAAACAAGCCTTTGACCCAGCAATTCAATTTCCTAAGAATCTATCCTACAGATAAATTTGCACTTGTGTACAGTAATAAGGATGTTCACTGAAACACTAGGAAAATACATAACACTGATATGGCCAACTATTGGGGACTATTAAATCATTATGATACTTAGGTACAATGGAACAAGGCAGTTCTGTTGCATTAATAAGTGAGTTAGCAAGCATAGCGAAACCACCTACATCAATAACATCAACAAACATAAAGAGGGTAGATGCAGCAATGCTGACATAAAATAAATCTGAAAATATTTCCAAAAAACCATTTTCACTGATGGCTTATAGAGTTGAAGAAGGGCTGGGAAATAGGAAGAACAAAGATGTTTACTTTTCCCTGTACTTTTCTGGACAATTTGGGATTTTGTATTTTTTGCATGAATTGTTTGTTTCAGCATTGTTAAAATTTCATCCACTCACTGATTTATTCGCATTCATCGAGGTAGAACCCTAATCTCATGCAAAGATATGAATTGTCAGAAAGGCTTCGCTGGTAGCTCAGTCGGTAAAGAATCTGTTAGAAGAGGTAAAAGATAGCCTTGCCTAAAGGAGCTGACAGGCAGAGTGGACCTTGGGTCTCTTTGCACCTGAATCATGGAGGAGAGGAGCAGGCGTTCTTATTCGAAAGTCAGATTCCTGGGCCCCACGGGAGTGACGCCCAGAAATCTGCATTTGTGACAGGATCCCACTGGGCTGGGAGCCTTCTGGGCTGGAAGACTGCTCACCGTGTGGGCGCGTTTCCCTGTCCTTCGCTCGCCCCTCCCTCCCTAGCAGCCACAATCGCGCCCCTGGCGAAGGGGTCTGGAGCCAGCTCTCCCGAACAACCGAGACGGGGCCTCCCCCGCGTTCTGCTTAGGCTGAAACCGCGAGACCTTGCCTCTATGCCGCCCGGGCTGCTTTCCCCAGTTCCCGGATCAGGCTCCGGAGTCGGCAGGGCCCTGGCCCAGAGCCACCGAGCCAGGGAAGTAAGGGGAGGGATAGACTATAGAGGTGAGAGCGACTAGAAGAAAAAGAGCTGCAGAAAGCCGAAGGCAGTGGGGAGAGCGGGCAGAGAATGCGAGGCGAGTGTACACCCTTTAAGAAAAGGAGAGAAATGACTGGTGTAGAAAATAAAACAGGGGGTTGGAAAAAACCTCCGACTCCGCCGGGACTCGAACCCGGAACCTTTGAATGCCTTCAACCTCTAGAAGTCCAATGCGCTATCCATTGCGCCACGGAGCCACCTGTTGGAGTTTCCGCGCATCTGCTCTGTTAAGCCAGAGGCGACGGCCCCGCGCCCTTCCCACCGCCCCCATTAACTGTTGGTCTGTATCACTGAGGCCAGGGCGCTTCCAAACATCGCTAGCTGGCGCCCGTCCTCATTCGGCGACCGCCTTTTAATAAAGTCGGCTTAGCCTTGCAAGAGAAGGGATGTTGCGAGGGCGCCGGGCGCGGGCTGGTTGAGTCTGAGCGCAGCCGCAGCCCGGTCTCCGGCCCGCCCTGGGCGCCGCCGTACCTGGCCGATAAGGACAAATCACGCCCGCGCTCCTCCTCCCCCGCTATTCTCCTTTCCGATCTCCCCCGCCTGCCCGCTCTCCCGCGGCCGGTTCCGCCCGGTCTGGCCCCGCCCCGGAGTTGCAGGCCTCCAGCCGGCAGTTGCGCCTTTAAGCCGGGCCGGTAACGCCGGGCACTTACGTCGCACCGTTTAGCGGCTGGTCCCGAGCAGCGACCCCTCCCGGGTCCCGAGCTCTTTCCTGGCCGCACGCGGCCGGAATCCGCCGCGGCGGGCGCGGGTCGCGGCGACGTCTGTGTGAATGCTTGTGTGTGTTTATTTGCGCGGGGTTCGGCAAAATGGAGTTTGGGTTGCATTTCGCTCCCCACAGACCCAGAGCCGAATTTCTAAGGTATCCGGGCTCTGGTGGACTGAGGGGGGCGACGCGCCCCACGCTGCAGCATCCTCCGAGAGCTCGTCCCAGCGCCGGCAGCTGGCTTGGTGGGCGCAGCGCAGCTGCCGAGTCCGCGCGGCCAGAGCACGCGGCTGCGTGGGCGGCGGCGGCGAAGGGCCTGCGCGCGTGGGAGCGCGGGGAGCATGCGTGAGCGGTCACGAGCGGTCGGGGGGCGCGCGCCCGAGAGCAGCCGCGGGGTTTCCGGGAGGCGGCGCAGCCACAGGCTGGGTTAGCTCCCGCTGCTCGAAAGGGCGCGGTCGCCACTAATACAAGGGTTTGTCTGAGGGAACCTGGGGTTTCAGTGCTCCCTGTAATTCCTATCAGTACGACCCGAAAGCCACTTGAAATAGACGAGCCAAGTAAAAACCGCGTGGTTGCCCCGCAAACGCCTTTGCATACAAAATCCTTGGTCCCCGCTCCAATCAGCTTGCGGTTTTCCGAGCCCGCCTACTTAGAAATTGCGGGGCTGCTACTGTGCCATCTCTTCAGGCTCGTTTGCAGCCTACCCTGTGGTCCACTCCGTTCCACTCTGCCCAGCTACATCGTGCCTTCCGCACCCTATCCCAGTGCTAAAGAGGGAGGAAGCACCCAGAAAGGGTCGAGTAGAGTAGGGATCAGTACATTTTTATTTAACTTCACTCCACTTTGATTACCCCAAAGTCTTTGTGTAGATCACAACAAACTGTGGAAAATTCTTTAAGAGCTGGGAATACCAGACCACCTTACCTGTCTCCTGAGAAATCTGTATGCAGGTCAAGAAGCAACAGATAGAACCGGACCTGGAACAAACTGGTTTCAAATCGGGAAAGGAGTAGTCACGGCTGTATATTGTCACCCTGCTTATTTAACTTGTATGCTGAGTACGTCATGCGAAATTTCGGGCTGGAGTAAACACAAGCTGGGATCAAGATTGCCGGGAGAATTATCAATGACCTCAGATAGGCAGATGATACCACCCTTATAGCAGAAAGTGAAGAGGAGCTAAAGAATCTCTTAATGAAAGTGAAAGAGGAGAGTGAAAACCTGGCTTAAAACTCAACATTCAAAAAACTAAGATCATGGCATCCAGTCCCATCACTTCATGGCAAATAGATGGGGAAACAATGGAAACAGTGACAGACTTTATTTTCTTAGGCTCCAAAATCAGTGCAGATGGTGACTGCAGCCATGAAAGTAGAAGATGAAATTAGAAGCTTTTCTTCTTGGAAGAAAAGCTATGACCAACCTAGACAGCATAGTAAAAAGCAGGGACATTACTTTGCCACAAAGGTCCATCAAGTCAAAGCTATGGTTTTTCCAATAATCATGTATGGATGTGAGTTGCACCATAAATAATGCTGAGCATGGAAAAATTGATGCCTTTGACTTGTGGTGTTGGAAAAGACTCTTGAGAGTCCCTTGCACTGCAAGGAGATCAAACCAGTCAATCTTAAAGGAAATCAGTCCTGAATATTCATTGGAAGAACTGATGCTGAAACTGAAGCTCCAATACTTTGGCCACCTGATGCAAAGAACTGACTCCTTGGAAAAGACCCCGATGCTGGGAAAGATTGAAGGCAGGAGGAGAAGAGGACGACAGAAGATGAGATGGTTGGATGGCATCACCGACTTGATGGACATGAGTTTGAGCAGGCTCCAGGAGTTGGTGATGGACACGGAAGCCTGGCGTGCTGCAGTCCATGGGGTCTCAAAGAGTCGGACACGACTGAGCAACTGAACTGAACCCAACCACTACAATGTTATGAGCCAGATACTATCATCCTCTTTATAAGGAAGGGAAACTGCAGCTAAATGACTTGTGTAGGGAGGCCCCGATGGAGTGTGACAAGAACTTTGAAGAATCGTCTGTTTTACCCTACTTGCCAGTTAGGACATCTTTCCAGTTTCATGGATGTTGACAGAACACGTAGGACTCCTGGGTCAGAGATGAAAGACTATGACCGTAGCCAGAGTGTTAACATGATTGTATCAGTTCTCTGAACCCCAATTCTCACAGGAAAGAAGCAGGTGGGCTCAGATGGATGATTGCACACAAAATGGGTTGCATTACATAAGAGGAATGCTGATCTTGGGGAACCTACCATTTTATAGCAAGCAGTAAGCAAGCCGGCTCTTTGTCTCACAGACCTTCCCTAATCCTTCAAGGCTGCTCACTGCAAACACAGCCTGGAAGAATGACCCAAGTGAGCAGGGTCTTACATTCTTAGCACACTCAGCAAGAACGTGCAGGGATGCTAAGGGCCTGTGTTCATTGCCTCTCCAAACAATGCCAGAGCCCAGACTGATGCCAGGCCTGTATGTTTCATTTTACCACAATACATAAAGTTTCTTGACAGTAAGCACTTTATGTAAAACATCATTATGCCCCCTTTAAGATTAATAAAATAAATATCCTCATATGCAGGAAGGAGAAATTCTGACATATACAAAATTAACTCTTAAAATAGCAAATGACTTCAGAGTGTTTTTGTTTAATCTTTTTTGAACTTGGAAATGTGCCAGGCATTAGTGGCATCTTAGAGTCTTCACTAGTCCTTGGAATTGCAATGGCTTAATGTTTCCTTGGAATACCATACAGAGGAATTCTGGGAGCATTGGAGCCAAATCACAAATGATGAATCATTGACATGATTAACAACTTCAGACTCATATGTGAAAGGTCTGGGAAGGGGGAATAGAAAAAGAAATCACATGTTAAGGAAAGACGTGTTTGTCCTTAATTCCACTTGATAAATCAAGCAAATAATTTTTAGATATTTGATTGCTTTCAGTATGCTATGCTATGCTATGCTATGCTAAGTCACTTCAGTTGTGTCCAACCTCTGTGTGACCCCATAGACGGCAGCCCACCAGGCTTCCCCGTCCCTGGGATTCTCCAGGCAAGAACACTGGAGTGGGTTGCCATTTCCTTCTCCAATGCATGAAAGTGAAAAGAGAAAGTGAAGTCGCTCAGTCGTGTCCGACTCTTAGCGACCCCATGGACTGCAGCCTACCAGGCTCCTCCGTCCATGGGATTTTCCCGGCAAGAGTACTGGAGTAGGGTGCCATAGTTGAGATCAAAACCTCTTGTCTTTGTCATGGAAAACATTACCAAGACACAAGGTTACCAGACAGTGTGGGAAAACCAGGGCTTGTGTGACCAACTCTGTGAGCAATCAAGATATACTTTTTTACATCTTACAATTAGATGCCTGGGAAAGCCATGGCAGAACAAGTGCTGTGTATGTTCTCTGACAATAAGTGGTTTGTAGTGAGTCTGGTTTTAGAGGCAGCAATGTTAGCATATAAAAGGAATGAAAATCTGTATTTAGTTTCCATCTGAGGAGAAAGATCCAGTAGGTTTTCTCATCCCCTTTACTAAATCTAAGAGCTGAATCTCAGGCAATAGTACATGCAGTTAAGAACCGTCACACAACTTGCACCAAGAATTCCTACAGGTAAAAACAGACAAACCTCTTCTTTTCTGCCAACAGAGGGAGCCAAAGCACAGACTATATAACCACCTGCGAGCCGGCTGACCTTCACCCAGCTGCAATTTGAGTTCCCTGGGCAGCAAAACCCTACTTCATCTTGGTGTCTTATTTTTAAGTTCAGATCATTATACCCCTCTGGGAGTCTCTAGTAACACTTCTCATGTTTGTATAGAAGGATTATTTTTAAGTTACTGAGTTATATTTGCAGTGCTTAGAAGCAGCTTCAGCCTTCCCCAGAATCTCTAGAAATCCACTGTATTTCTATTTATTTTCACTAGCTTTGCTTTGCTCCAGAGGGAGAAGGTCATTGGAATACCAGTGTAATTCAATTCAAGGAGTATTTAGGGAGGATGCAGTTGGGCCTACTGTGGGAGCTAGAATAGAAGTTTAAGACACAATCCCTACCTTTAAGGACACTTCAGATTCCTTGGGAGAAATACCTGTGACTATGAAACAAGGAGCAAACTAATGCAAGATGGCATATGAAAAAGTGGCAAAATGTGATTGGGTATCCCTACCAGTAAACTGTTTTTGAGTTTGCATTCCCAAATAAAAAGCATATACTCTATACTAATTATCTTTTGTAAAAGGAAAAATGTAAAGGAAGAGATTTTTTAAAAAATCAAACACTCCGGGAGTGGCGGTTAGGAACATAGGCTGTGAAGTCAGACTCCTGGTGTTCACATCTTGGTTCTGCCTCTAATTTGTAAGACATCAGCTCTAACTTTTCTGAGCCTTCTCCTCCACCTCTGAAAACTCCTAAAGTTGTTGTGAGGATTATGGGAGTTAATCCTTGAAAGGGTTTCTCTCTGTCCTGGCACACAGTAAGTGTGTAGCAACTATGTGCTGTTATTATTAGCAAGCAGCTCTCAATAAAGAAATCTCATACATTCTGCAGGAACAAACCACCTCAGATACAGGGTCAGCTAAATTTGTTGCAACTCAAGAAACATTCTCAACCTCCCTACTGGACTCCTACTCAGCTGTTGACATCATATTTACATGATGTACCAAACAGAACGCTCAGCTTCTGCATGATGTACCAAACAGAAGGCTCAGCTTCTCCAACTAAAACATCTACCTTCAGCTCCGTGGTTTCCTCATTATTCTCCCCCAAGAACCTTATATGGATTCTTATCTTCCTGAATGCAACCACATGGTTTCCCAAAGCAAGAGAAAAACAATGCATCCCTGAAGGATTTATGAAGACAAAATCTGCTCACAACATTTAAATGATTGCTTTTTTCATCCTAATAAGCTTAGTGCTCACCATTAAGCAAGCTATTTAATACAGTAGGTGGCAAGGTGGAATAGGAGAAGGAAAAGAAAAAGCGCCAGGATGAAGAAATTTAGATATTAACATAGAAAAGAGACTCAAAAGAGTCCTTATGAATGTCCAGCTGGGGTGAGGGTTTGCAGCGTCAGGATGCTGGGCAAGTAGAATAGAGGCCAGATGTGGCAAGGGGGCTGGGGGCAAGCTTGGTTCAGGATGAGAAACGTGGATTTCACGCAGTAGGCCGTTTCTTTTGGCATGAGAATGGCTGTGTTTTAGAATGGTTAATTTAGGAGGTGATACACAGGCTGAATGGAATGGAGCCCAAGGGTCACAGAAAATTACATCCCATTTGATTTGTGCTTAGTGTTGTCTTATGACTTCATCTCTTCAACAAGCAATGGTTGAGTGTGGTTGACATACAAAGGAAAAAGACGTGCACCTGGCTTACTGCCTAGGAGATATGATGAAAGGTACACAATTGTGATGCAAGATAAAACAGTGTCCGAGTGAGACAGATGCAGTGGTCAGGAGCTTCAAGGGGAGAGACTGATATTACATCCTGAAAGGGCAAAGCAGGGAGGAAGCTGCATTTGGAAAGGGCTACCTAACCTAGGGCCGACTTGCCTGCAAGGAACTCCAGGCAAGGGTTAGCAAACAGACTAGGGAGGAAGGAGGAAGAAGATAGGTCAGGGCTGGGGAAATGGCAGTGGCTGAGCAGTGAACGGGTCCAGCTAACTTGGCTGCAGCAGGTACTGGTGGAAAAGGTCACCGAGGTTCAAGGCACTGATGACCAAATCAGGTTTGGGCCAGTTCCATGGTTCTGTGCCATCAGCCCATTCACAGAAGGACAAGAATCACAGCTGAGGATAAATGGAACATGACCCAGCCCCCAAAGGGAAGGTTTTGGAAAGAACTGGTTGACAGTCTCGGACCAGTAGGCTGGTGTTCAGAGGAGTCTAGTCACAAAGAGAAACTAAGGCAGAAGCAGGTATACCGTGTCTGAGGCAGGCAGCACCAGCGTGTGATTCCAGACCTCGTGGCTGCCAACAAGGCTTCCAAGCCTGGAAGAGCTCAGGAAGAATGTAGGACCTTCCTGTAGGTGGTAGTCACTCCCTGCTGTTGGGATAGCTAGACAAAGGCCAAGCCTGACCTGGGTCTTCAAAGCCGCTCAGGCTTTGAGCTGGCAAAAACCACACTTATTCACTTAAGCACTGAGCACAGCTAAATGCCAGGGCGCTGGTCTCTGGGGACGCTGTGGTGAGGAACACAAGTGCTTTCCTTGCTCCCATGTACTCTGCAATCTTGAGCAAAGTCAGACAGGAGAGCATGGATGGATACCGGAAGTAAGTTTGACTTGTCAGGAGACAAAGATCCTGAAGCCCTTTGAAGGCAAGGCTATAGGGCCTGAAATTGACGAGCCAGGGTTACCTCCTCCACAAACTGTCCCAGACCACCTTCTTCAGACAAGTCTGCTGGTAGGGATGGGCTCCTCTTCTAGGTTGGAGGTGGGAGTCGTATAGTTTTCTATCTTATTTCTATATCCTCTCTGAGACTGTCAGCATCTTGAGGGGAAGGAACCACACTTTCTTGTCGCTAGATCACCCATGTCGCACAGCTTGTGGGATCTTAGTTGCCCGACCAGAGATCAAACCTGGGCCCACAGCAGTGAAAGCTTGAAGCCCTAACCAGTGGACCACCACGGAATTCCTTAGCTTGTCTTCTTTTTAAACCAGAAGCTCTAGAAAGTTAAACATCCTTGCTTTCTGATTTAGGCAGTTCTCCCCAAGGCTTGCTTAGCACAGGAAATGTTGCCTGAATGATCTTGGGAGTAGAACTTGATCTTCAGTGTCCTAATTCTGCCTTCAGTCTCACAGTTTGTGGGAGTGGGTGTTGAATCCCATCCCCTTCAGATCCACTTCTCTTTCTTCCAAGTTATTGAACAAAGGCATTTCTCCACTCCTGGCCCACAAAGGATAACCATCTATTAAAACTTAACTAATCTTAAGTCTCTAGCAATTGAGAGTAATCATGAAGTCATAATGCATTGTGCCAGGCACTACACTGAGTTCTCTGTGAATACATGAATGTGCTCCATCCTTTTGACTCAGTCATTGCCCCTATCCCCGGATGAGAAGGGGAGCCACAGAGAGAGCAGCAAGATGGATCAGGCACCTGCCCCCGGCTACCAGTTACCCTGAACTGTAGCTGCTTCTCCCAGGAAAAGGATCAGGAGGGAACCAGCAAACAACTGGAAATGGGCTTGTTAGAAGTGAGGTAAAGTCGCTCAGTTGTGTCCAACTCTTTGTGATCCTGTGGACTGTAGCTTACCAGGCTCCTCCGTCCATGGGATTCTCCAGGCAAGAATACTGGAGTGGGTTGCCATTTCAAATTCTGCCACACACTAGAATCCTAATGCCCAGGATGCACAAGACCAATTAAAGCAGACTTTCTGGGCGTAGGACCCTGGCATCTATAGCTTTTTAACTTCCCAGGTGATTCTCATAAGCACCCAAGTTTGAGAATGATTGCTTTCTGCTCTTCTTGCTAAATTGCTGACCATGGCCCAGGAGCATCAGCTTCACCTGGGAGCCCTACCCTAGCCCTGTTGAAGCCAAATCTGTATTTCAATAGATGTCCCAGGTGATTCATTTGCATTAAAGTTTGAGAAGCACTGGCTTGGGCTTAGGTAGCGAACTCCTATTAATCTACTTGGCTTCTGTTATCAGCGTTAAGTCCTTAATAAGCAGATCTCAAAATTCCATCGAAAAGCTCTGAATCAATCTGACTTATTGACTCAAAAAATGACCTCAGAGAAAACTATGCCCTTTTACTTCCCACTGTGTGGGGAACTGGGGAAGAAAAGTTCAATTGCTAGTTATGTCCAACAGAACCTAGGTCAAGTCCATTCCAGAACTGGCAGAAGAATCACTCCTGGCTGTCTTCCTCCTTCTGAGATAGACTCAGGACACAGGTAGGTGGTGACCACACCTGGGCTGCCAAGGTGACTGATAAGATCCTCCAGCCAGCGGTGTCCACGCTTTGATGGCTTCAGCTATTTTCCCATGGTGTATACATGTCATAGCTCCACAAATGATACCAACAATCCTTTGTCCCAGCAGAGGTCTTATTTGTCATCAGCTTTCTGATTTCAACTAGAAACACTGTCCATTTTTTTAGTTGTTTCTTTGCCATTACTTTAGAATGCTGTTTGCTTCACCTCATCTCTGCCAAGTCCTTGAAGCTGCTTCACAAAGTCTGTAAGAATACGATTTTCGCAGGTAGTTTGAAAACAATCATACATAACAATCATATAATTTCAGCCTTAAACCTGAGACCACTGTCAGAGCAATTAGGCTCATCTTTGTAAGTCAATCAGAGGAGGAGGAGAAAGTCTCAGAGAGGCATGACTGTGTGGGGCAGCACATGGTTTAGAAGGATTTGAGGGCAGATGTATGACCTTGGGAAATTACTTAGGCTCTCTGAACCCATTTTCACACCTCTGAAGTGGAGAAAGTTATTTCTTTTTTGTTTTGTTTTTTTAAGAAAGTTATTTCTATTTCACAGGATTGTCGTGCAGATAACTGAGCTGCGGACACACACTGACTAACAGTAACGGAGTAATAGTTACCTTTGTTGGCTTAGTTGCTAAGTTGTGTTGCAACCCCATGGACTGTAGCCCTCCAGGCTCCTCAGTCCTCATGGGATTCCCCAGACAGGAGTGATGAAGTGGGCTGCCATTTCCTCCTCTAGGGGCATCTTTCCGACTCAGGGATTGAACCCGAGTCTCCTGCATTGGCAGGCAAATTCTTTACCCCTGAGCCACCAGGGAAGCTCAGCAGTTATCTAGGGCTGCATTAACCACTTATTTCAGACCTTAGCAACTCAAAACAATAAAATTATCTCAGTTTCTGTGGGTCAGGGAGCCATTTAGCTGAGTGGCTTACACTGAGGGTCTCTCTCGAGGTTGCTTGGGGCTGTGAGTACCTGAAGGTTTGAATGGGGCCAGAGGGTCTGCTCCCAAGATGACTCCACTCACTCACAGGCCTGTTGGCAGGAGGGCTTAGTTCCTTGCCTCAGCCCTCTCTCAACAGGGCTGCCTCCCCCAGACTGAGTGATCTAAGAGAGAGGTGGAAGCCACATGCCTTTGTGACCTAGCCACAGAAGTCCCACACCATCACTTCTGTGTTCTATTGGTCACATGGATCAGCTCCAGTAGTGTGGGAGGGGAAGGGTGAGCCGCCAGGGAAGCCCCACGCCGCATCTTTAATGTTAGTTTCTTCCTCCTCTTGATATGGCAACCAATTTCCCTCCTTCCTCCTCTTGATATGGCAACCAAAATCCCCAAATATTCTGAGAAGGAAGATTCTTGAGGTGATTCACTTTTGTTCTCACTCCAAATTACTTTAAGTCGGAAGCTTCTCTCCTCACATCAGGCCTTACATCTGATCAGGGATCCAGACAGTTATGACTCAGAAATTTGGTACTAGACTCAGAATTTATCCCAGTTCATCTGATGAACATGGAGATTGACTGGGATGCTCCTTGTTTTACTATTCTCTGGTCCTTGTCCACTTTCCCCTTGAAAGAATGCACTCTATACATTTTGTTATATCTTCAACATGTCAGGCTCAAGCATTATCAAATATGCTGGCCGAAATTTCCCTCCTTTTCCTGGAATATCTGCCCTTGAATACAAAGGGTTTACTTTTGGATCCCTGACAATATGGCTGTATAAATGTGACCCCACCATTATACAAACGAATTCCCATTTGAAAGGAAATGGCTAATTAATACCAAGTTTTTAAACACTAGCAATGGGGAAGCATCAAGAAATAGAGAGGGGCCAGTCCTTTCTGTCTGCTTCTCTGGCTGATCCTCCTTGGTGGCCAATGATTTGGCATTTTTTAGCCTGTGGTAAACAATAATGATAAATAGAAAGATCTCCAGGGTATCGTCATAGCAGATTCTGTGCTACAGCCTTAAACACAACTCATGCAAGTGTCGAATGAACTGATGTACGGATGCATAGATGAATAGATGGATGCATTCTTCAGATGTAATATAACTATGGGTATCTGACCACCATACCAAAGGGTAGTGCCCCAAGTGAGGGGACCATTCCCATTGGTCAGGCCTCCACTCTGCTGGTGGCACCCACACTGTACTGGTCATTAGAGATAGCACCCAGTCTGGAAGAACGTGGTACCATGTTGCAAACTAGGTTACAGAGGAGTGTTTAGAACCCAAATGATATGCGCTTGCTCATAGGACTGGCTGGATTGACTGGGAATCTGGAAGGAGCAGGACTTGATAGACTCCGAGCTGCAAAAAGATGGATCTTAGAGCCAGTATCCGAAGTCAAAGTAGAGCGAGGTAGAGGATGGGTGAATATAGCTCTGGAGTCAACCGGGAGGTGAAAGCTGGGAGCAACAAAGGAGTGCAAGGCAGGGGGAGACCAGGGGCGAGGGGTGAGTGTACAGAGGCGCACTGAAGTTGAGGGGAGTGGAAACGGAGCAGGAGGAAGGAATGTTTATCAGTGAAGTTCAGCTGGAAGTGATGGAAAGCCCAAAACAATGGAGTTAAACTTCATTCTGTATTAAGTAACAAAGTGTGGAAGTGAGGCATCCTTAGCAGGTACAGCAATTTCGGGATGATCAAGGATCCAGATTTCTTCAATCTTGTTACTTCATCATCCTCAACACGTAGCTTCCACCTCATGGACAGAGGTGGCAGCTTAGATTCCAGCCTTTACATCCACACTCCAGTCAGTAATTTGGAGAGAGAAGCAAAATGAGCACTGTCTCCCTTAAGGCAGGGTTTCTCAGTCTTGGTACTATTGGCATTTGGGGTCAGATTGTCATAGGGCCTGTCCTGCTTAGCAGCATCCCTGGCATCTACCACCAGATGCCAGTGTAACTTCCTTCTTCTCAAGTGTGACAGAAAAAATGTCCCCTGACATTGCCCAGTGTCCCCAGGGAAGCAAAATCTATCCAGCTAGAGAACCACTGCTTGTAATTGACTTCTTGAGGCTGCACCTCATCCCTCGGCCACTGATCAGAACCTAGTCACAGAGGCTACTCTTAGCCACCAGGAGCTGGGGAATGTAATCTTTATTCCAGCCAGTCATGTGCCAGCTAAAACCCGGGAGTTTTATTGCTAGAAAGAAAGAAAAGGTATAGGGAGATTACGCAAGTGCAAGGGCTCAGCCAAACTTTGGGCTGCTTCATTCCAGATCCCAGCTCCTAGCTACTGGTTAGCTGAAAGGAGAAGGATTTGTGGTCCCAGTGACATCTTGGATTGGAACTTTCCTCCTAAAGGCTGAGCCTTCAGCTGAGAAAGGCAGACACTGGGTTCTCACTCTGCCTTTCAGCGTGGCACCTGAACTCAGGTTTATGAGTATGTTACAAGGCACACAACTTTGAGTTGCCCTTCACTGTGGAGACCTGTGTTTTGCTTCAGTTCCCATGAGACAGCCCTAATCGAGTTTCCTCCCCACTCCTCTCCTACTTTCCTTCTCTCTCTTCCTCCTTTCTTCCCTTAGGTGTTCTTACAAGAGGACTGGACATAGAATCAGGAGCCCTGAGATCTAGCTTCCTCCTGCCACTGACTTAGGGTGAGGCACTCAATTTGTCTGGTGTCAGTGTCTGTAAAACTAGGAACTGACCAGATGGTTGCTGGAGTCCCCCCTCACTCTGAACGTGCAGGCTCTCCAGAGTCCACAAGACTGTAGGGGGAAGCGGAGACTCCCTGTCCCTGAATGGCACAAACTCAGCCCCTGGCAGGGTCTGTATCTGCCAGGCTCCCCCACCATGTGAAGTCCCAGCCTGGAAGATGTCACCAGTCCCTCCCACAGGCTCCAGATAGACCTGGGTGGAGGGTGGGGCAGGCTGAGTTCTGAAGACCGGGGCCGGGCTGCCCCGGATGGGTGCTCTGCAAGCTGATGTATGCCCAGGGCAGTCACCAGCTACAGCCCTGGAAATGAGACTGGCTCTGAGGTTGACTTGGGGACATAGGTGTGTCACTCAGTGATTTTCTCTGGTGTTATTGAGTGGGGTTTCCTGTGTACTGGCTCCCTAACTTGACCCTGGGTGTTGAGAGAATGTTGTCCACTTAATGTCACCCAGGGAATTCACCCCAGAGCTGACTGACCCGCTGAGGATTCTCGGTCTGTGCTTCTGAGCTTTGATGGACGGCCTGAGAGCTGAGGAAGGGGATGGCCTGGAACAAAAGCCAGGCGTGCCGCTTGCAGCCAAGCCTGACAAAGCTCTGTCTCTCACAGACCCTTCCTCAGGACGGCAGAGCCCTCCCGGGGAGAAGGCTGCCCCTCAGGCCACCGGGGCATGCAGAACCCAGGGCCCAGAAGGAAACTTTCAATCAGATTAAGTGCCTTTTTTGATGAGACAGAAGGAATGAGGAGGAGGAGAGGCCCTGCCAGGCAGCTCTGGACTTAAAGAGGGCACGAAAGAATGTCATCTGAGGAATGGGGAGAGAGGACAAAGAGCTTAGTGTGACAGGAAGCCTGGGAGGAATAAAGCCAGCAAAGGGAGCCAGAGGGAGAGAGGGCCACAAAGAAAGGAGGAGGAGGCCGCCAGGCGGATGCAGGAACACAAAGAGGAGGGGCATGGTGTCTCTAAGTGCCTGGGCCAGAGCGAGGGAGCCCCGACGGGAGGGAAAGCTGCACGGTCAGTGTGTCTCTACACCCAGAGTCATCTGAGAGGCCAGCCCAGCCCAACCCTCTGGGATGGATCTGATGGATTGGAGGAAAAGACGGGCCCCTTTGTTGAGGCAGTCAGGCCCTGCCCACAGCCAGCCATGGGGCGCCCTGCTTCTGACCCCGACCTTTGAGCACAGCTGCCACATGTCACTTTACGGACCAGCACTAGGAGTTCTGAGGGCAAAGGTGGAAGGAAGTCATTTCTGTCCCTACTGTCTTGTTCTTTGGGAGTCCTAAACATTCAGCAGGGCGGGAAACGGGAGGGCAGGCCAGGTGTCTGTAGGAAGGAGGCAAGGGGCAGAGTTGGCCAGGCTGCCTGGGAGGGGCCTGGGGTGAGGCCCAGGGTTCATTTGTTCATTCAACAAACAGTGTTCACCATCTACTAAAAACAGAGTGAACAAGCCAGAATCTCTGCCTTTTGGAGTCTAGTTTACATTCCAGTTGAAAGCTATGGTTTTTCCAGTAGTCATGTATGGATGTGAGAGTCGGACCTTAAAGAAGTCCGAGCGCTGAAGAATTGATGCTTCTGAATTGTGGTGCTGGAGAAGACTCTTGAGAGTCCCTTGGACAGTAAGGAGATCAAACCAGTCGATCCTAAAGGAAATCAACCCTGAATATTCATTGGAAGGACTGATGCTAAAGCTCCAATACTTTGGCCACCTGATGCTAAGAGTCAACTCATTGGACATGAGTCTGAGCAAACTCTGGGAGATAGTATAATAACAGGGAAGCCAGGCGTGCTGCATTTCATGGGGTCACAAAACGTCAGACAAGACTTAGCAGCTGAACAACAACAATTGTTCAGTACTTACTGTGTGCCAAATGCTAAGTCTTTCCTTTCGTCTGTTCATTTCATCACTACAGTGTCCTGCGGATCTGTTTTCAGGGTCACCATGTCATTTAAAACCAGCGCCTCACAGCACTGCATTTTACTCCCTTCCACAGCCCGTATCACTTTCTGACACGCTATGTTTACTTCGATTACTTGTCTGTGTCTCTTCACTAGAATGTTAGCTTCCTGATGGTGAGAATTTGTTTCATGCTCAGCACCTAGAACAATGCTTAGCATACAGTAGGCCCTCAATAAATAGTTGATGAATGATAGTACTATTATCCTCATTTTATAGATGAATGGGGCCCCAAGTAGTTAAGTAGCTTGCTCAGATCACAGCTATAAAGTAGCAGAAATAGGATATAAATCCAGGAAACTTGGCTCTGGAGACACACAACTACAACAACAGACTATTAGCCCAAGTATAGCATGACTAGGCCTGAGCTGGGGATATTGTGTGGAAAGGGTAGAAAGTATTCAGCTCATAGGTAGGAAGAAGAAAGCCCTGAGTGGGAGGTGGTAAGCACTGAAGATTAACTTAGCTCTTTGACATTTGTGCTGAGAGTGCTGGTATTAACCTGGTATGAATATAATCATATAGAAAGCAACAGATACCTACTGAACCCCTTCAGTGTGCAAAGCACTGCACGAGGGGTTAAGAGAAATATCACAAAGTTTAAAGGAGACACTTGGCACTCAAGGAGCTTATAATCTTAATTGTGGAGACAAAGCAGTAGCACATGAAAAATTAATAGTGAAGTCGGTAATATTAAGAGTATCGTAAAGTAGCATGTGGTTAACGGACAGATCAGCAGCCCAAAAACAAGTTCTTCACCCTAAAGGAAGTGGGCATCTCTGAGGCCTGGGTGGATGGAGAAGCCTCATGGAGGGAACAAGTCTTCCCTGGCCCTGGCAGAGCGAGAGGGCTGGGGATGTGAATAAGGCGGGTGAGGAAGCAGGAGGAGGCTGGGACGAGGAGAACTCCTTGAGCAGAAAGTGCTGTGATGTGGAGTGCTGCAGAGGTGCTGGGTTGGGACTTGCGAGATAAACAGACCTGGTCAGCTGCAGAAGAAAACCTGAGCATGGGAGTAGTAAGGGCAGAATAGAGTCATACTGCGGAGGGCTTTGAACGCAGGATGACAGATGTGACATGGAACTTATGGATGACTGTCCATCTTGAACTAGGAAGGAGCCCAGACAGGGAAGCAAAACAGAAGGAGTGGAAACGCTACAAAACCTAATGGTTGAGGGCACAGGCTTTAGAGTCAGCAGAATTTCAGATTTCACTTTTGCCTCTTCTGAGTCACGTGAAAGACCAAGCCATGCAACATTTCTTGAGCCTTGTTTCCTGCACTCTAATAAAAAAGCAATGACAACAACAAAAACATTTCATTAGGTACTGTGAAGTTAATCTAATGAGAAATAACATACGTAACGCACTGAGCACTGTGCTCAGTAAGGGGTAACTTTCAAAAGCCATGGACTAGATCCACTAAGAAGGCTTGGTTCTCAGCCCCAAGAACCAGAAAGCAAGCCCAGACCATATTCCACACTGGCCTTCCCGTGTGTGACTGACCCCTGCTTTGACGCCCTGGCACTCATTCCTTCCATCACATATGCAAGTACATACTTGTATATAAGGCTAAATAAAACTCCTGCAGAAACAGGACAGGAAGCTGGAAAGATATCATAAAGTCTCTTTATGTAACAGGAATTCCTGTTCCCAGGATAGTGTTGGTTTAACAGGATGTAGAGGGACCAGGGAAACAGATGGCTGGGAAGTGAATGTTATGGAACAATACAGGAAGGTATTGCCTTCCTAGGCTCAGGACAGACAAACTAGTTCTATTATTATAGCTGCTGCTTCTGTGCTGCCGCAGCTTTTTTTCCCCTTTATGCAGTGTTTGCTTGCCTGCCCCTGAAGGCAGTTTTAGGACTTCAGCAAAATACAAGTTAGTACCTGTTTTAATAATGATAGCTAAGATAGTTTAGGGATTTTGTTTTGTTCTGTCTTCATTTTTGGAGTTGCAGTCCTTAATATTTCAGCCTTAGCTACAATGGTGGTTTTGACTTCGTCAATCAAGAACTCAGTGGGCAACAGCTTAAATGCCTTCAATATTACCATCAATTGCTTGATTTTTAAATAGAGTTTTAATTTCTAAAGTATTTTATTAACTATTCACCAATTAAAGCAAAGCTAGAAATTGCAGCTTCATTTCAAAAGTATTGCTTGGGGATAAGGTCATGAGAAAACATGAGCTACCCTTCTGTCAATTTGCTACAACAATAAACCAGGTCACGGTGAGCCTCCACTGCAGCTCATGTTTTAATGTGCCTACTCAGTGCCAGGTGTGGCACTAGGTTCTGTGTGTAAAGTGGTGAACAAGACCTCATAGTCTTCACCCTCATGGAATTTTCTAGTAAACTTTTCCAAAGCGCATTCAGCCCTTTGCAGAGCAGGCTGACCTAATTTTTCACCCACTTGTTCTTTGAGAAGCTGTGATGAATTTGTGAATGCTCCATTCACATTCTTCCCTAGCATCCTTTGTGTCTGGAATGCACACATAAATGAAGACGCAGGGCAGGTGTGAATCAGACCATTGTAAACCCAGCTCAGACCCCGATCTTGCGGCTTAATCTGCACTCTGTTCTAACCCGCTGCTATCCAGGTGGAGTGCGTACATGCATGCTCAGTCATGTTTGACTCTTGGCAACCCCATGGACTGTAGCCCTCCAGGCTCCTTTGTCCATGCATTTTTCCAGGCAAGAATACTGGAGTGGGTTGCCATTTCCTACTCCAGGGGATATTCCTGACCCAGGGGTCGAAACCGCATCTTTTGCATTGGCAGGCAGAATATTTTTTTTTTGACCACTGATCCACCTGGGAAGCCTAACCAGCTGGAGACAAGCTCCCTAATAAACCACTGTAAAATTACATTCTGAAGTGACTCCTTATTCATGTTTCTGGCCGAACATGTTTCCCATATATCTGTTGGTGTACAGGGCTTCTCTGCACAAATGGTGCATGGCTCTTCCCATGTTTTATTTCATTTTCCATTCAAAAGAAGCCTGTGAGGCAGATGAGTCAGCCAATGATATCTTTCACGTGGTGAGGAGTGACTTCTCCAGTCTTGTAGATGAAGGGAAGCTGGGCAGTCTTGTTGGTCACTCCAGGCCAGGGCTGCCCACCGACCTCACAGACTAATCTGGGCACTAGCTTTACAAAGTCAAGTGCACTTGTACATCAGTATGTACTGAGCCCCTGTTTGTGTGATGCTCCTTTCTCTGAGCCAGCACAGAACTCCATTTGCTGAGTCATCAATTCTCAAGAATCCCAAGCTTCCCCAAACATGAGGACCCCACGGATGCTCCAGAGAATGGCTCCAGTTCACTACTTACAGATGTCTCTGCTCCAAGAGTAAATCCCAGTAAGAAAAGAAGCAGCTAGTTAATTTCATGCTGAGAAATATTTCTTTCCTCTCCTTGATCTATTTATTTCTCATGATTCTTCTGCTCTGAGCTTCTCCTTTGGGCCTACAAAATGAATCTCCCTGGTGTTCTGGGAGAGCACTCAAAACTATAAAGCCATAAAGAGGAGGCTCTGGGCCATGTGAGGGGCACTAAGAGTGGATGAGTCACGTGGGATGGGAAAAGCCTGCCTGGGAAGGCACAGGAATCTCATTTAGGATATAATTGCTGCTCTGCTTGTTTCCATCACTCAAAAAACCATAAGCTCTGTGAGGCAAGCATGCATCCTGCTCTCCATGTAGGACCAAGGCAGAGCCTGGCATATAGTTGGTGCTCAATACTTACTGAAAGGAGGAAAGAAGGTAGGTAGGTAGGAAGAAATGTGTATGGGGGCACCGAAACATCTCAGAAGGATGCAAAGAAAATGTGGAGAGTTAAGGTCTGGGTAAGAACAGAGTTTGCATAATTCTGGCTTTAGCCCCTACACCTAAATGTGCTGAAAACACAGGTGTTCCTGGTTTGGTGGGGGTGAGAGGATGCCAGCTGAAGGGGAGGGCTCAGTCCCACCAGCCTGGGAGCAGCAGTGTGGCAGCAACCCCAGCGGGTGTGGGGGTAACGGCTGGTGCACAGGCCAGTGGGGACCCCAGATGGACCACCAGGGCAGAAACACAGAGGGCCAGACCTCCCTGTGTTCCTTCACAGCACGACTCATGGATACCTGTTGTTCGTGGAAGCCTCAGGTAAGGCAGCAGCTCTGTCGCAGCAGCCACAGAGGTAGGATCCACTAGGGGCTTTGCAGGCTGTGGACGCGAGTCATGAAGGGCAGCTTTGGCACTCGGACCTCCGGGATGGGTTTGTGCAAAAGTCATAGCAATTGGTTACAGACAGTTTAAAACACGGCATGACCACATTTGTAGGACCCTTTCACATTCAACCGCCCTGTAAAAGAAGCAGGGCAGAAACTGTCACCTTCTTTTTATAGATGAGAAAATCGAGGTTTAATAAGGCTGAATAACTTTCCCAAGGTCTCACAACCAATAAGGGGTCAAGGTCTGCACTTCAAGGTTTCTGGTCCCTTGTCAATTATATCCGCCGAAGCAGGCAGCGGCAATGTTAAAAATGACCAGCAGAGGGCAGCCTTCACACAGGCTGACTACGCCTCTATGGAGCTCAAAGCTACCATCGCTACTGGGACAGACCCCCATCATGGACCCCGGAAAATACACTGAGGATACAACGTCATGTCCTGTGATTTTCCTACCCCCGAAGCTTATCTAAATGTAAACATGAAACACCAGGTACTTAAATTCAGGGACAGACTACAGAGTAACTGGTGCTCATATATCAACTCTTTGTGACCCCATGGAGTGCAGCCCTTCAGGCTCCTCTGTCTATGAATTTTCCAGACAAGAATACTGGAGTGGGTTGCCATTTCCTCCTCCAGGGGAATCTTCCTGACCTAGGGATGGAACACACTTCTCCTGCATCTCCTGCATTGGCAGATGGATTCTTACCACTGAGTCACCTGGGAAGCCCCAAATAACTGGCCAGTGACCTTGAAAAATGTCAAGGTCATTTGACATTGAATATCCTTTTTCTTAGAAATATTTAAGGGTAAAAACACAATGTTTTGAACTTGCTTTTAAATAGTTAAGAAAAAACAGTAACGATAAAAGAAATGAGCAAAATGTGAAGTGAATCTGGGTAAAAGGTATATGGAATTTTGTTTCTTTGGCTGTGCTGGGTCTTTGTTGCTGCATGGGCCTTCCTCTAGTCCTGGAGAGCGAGAGCTACTCTTCATGGAGGTGCTCGGGCTTCTCATTGCAGTGGCTCCTCTTGTTTCAGGGCACAGGCTCTAGGGCGCTAGTGCTTCAGTAGTCGTGGTGCCTGGGTTTAGTTGCCCCTCAGCATGTGGGATCCTCCCAGACTAAGGATCGAACCCATGTCCCCTGCATCAGCAGGCAGATTCTTAACCACTGGACCACCAGGGAAGTCCTGGAATTTCTTTGTACTAAACTTTAAAATTGTATCCACATAAAAACAACAAAAAAGGCTCCTAGTTCTCCAGGATCTGGGGCTTGCGGTAGCCACACCTGATTCTGGGCAGGGAGAGAGCTCCCTCGTTGGGGTTAGGGGTGGGATAATGAGGCCTTTTCTCAGTGAAAGTGGCTTTAGCTGTGAAGCCCTGACTGCCTTTGGCTGGCCAGAGTAGCTGCACACAAAGCTTACCTGATAATAGAATTGCCTGACCTAGAAGATGGCCTTTGCAGCCCGTGTTTTGAGAAGACAGGCTGTAATTCACACCTATGCAGGGGGCAAGAACAGTGGACCCAGCTGAACGCAGAATGGAACTTGCAGGCTCCACATCTCAGTAGAGGCTGGGGACATAGGGAGCGTTCAGAGCCTGTGAAATACAGAAAAGGAGTGTAATGTGGGGTGGATGCAACTGTCACCTAGACCCTTGCTGAGAAGATCCTTCTAGTGGGTAAGACTGCTAGGATCTGAATGAGCAGGGGAAAGTATTGACAATAAAAAGATACCATGAGGGGCAGCCGGATAAAGGGCATCGCGTAGAAAGGGCCCATGGGAATGAGGGAGAGTAGACCATTTCCCTCGGAACCATCTCGAGGGCTCCCTCCCCCACCCAGCCCAGAATTCAGATTCATTTAGGCCTGGAATGGGCACTGAGAATTTACTTTGCTAACAGCCCAGCCAAGTGCTGCCAGGATTACATTTTGAGTGGCAGTGATGCAGCAGGTAATGTGGCCTGCCCACATTAGAGGAGTCACAGCTGTGAGGGACACCGGAGAGCCTCAAGCAAAGTGTTCTAAGAGGTCCAAAGCGCCTGGGTCACCTCTGCCCAGGCAGTAGGGACTAGGGACAGATGGTGTCATGGATGAAATGCCACAGAGACTGGGTTTCAGAGGAGATGGGGTGGAGGAGGGCCTTCTACGGGGAAAGAACCGCACAGGAGCAAAGCCCAGTCTTGTCCAGTTTAATCACTGAGGTTCCCTGGAGAATAAAGGGCCTGAAGGCAGTGGGAGGAGAGGAGGCTAAGAGACAGGGTCAGGAAATTGAAGTATGGAGCCATGCAGAGCCTCTGATGGGAGGCAGGGATTCCAAAAGATTGACTGGGCAGAGATATGGAGGGTGGCTAGCGGGGAGGCTAGAGGCAGGGAAACCAGATAGGAGGTCCAGCTATAGGCTCCAAGAGAGATAAGGGCCTGAGGTAAGGGCACAGTAGTGAGTGTGGAAAGCAAGGAGGTTTACACATTACAGCTGAGTTGGAGTGTTGAGTTACACAAAGAACTCTTAAGCTTTTGTTCTCTTAAGCTTTTGGCCTAGAGTTACCACTGAAATGGATTTGAAGCATTCAAGATTACAAAGTTTTTTGTTTTTGTTTTTAAATCAATCTACTAAATATATTTGAAGACATGGAGAATTAAAAGTCAAGTGTTAGCTTCCATGTGAACATCTTCAAGAGTCTTCCGGGAAAGAAGTGGGCAGATGGAGACAGTGATGTGCTGGTAAATATTTAATAACAAGCTGGGAGTGGAGGAGAGCCATGATTGGTGACATTTGTCCATTTCCAGGCTTTAAAATCCTCCCACAATGACTGATTTCAAGCTACCAGTATGATGTCAACCAGCTTGCACAATTCCAAAAAATACAATTGACCCTGGGAGGCGGTGTGAGCTGGCTCCAGCACGCTCCTGAATGGAGGCCCAGTGCCAGTAAATGGATGGAGCCACTAAGGCAAGAAGTGGGTAGTCACCCCTCAGCACTGGGCCAAGGTCCCAGCGAGCAGCCCAGGGTGCTGATGGCTTTGAGTAGCTAGCACGTAACACTTCTCAGAGTGGTAAGTGGAGAGCTGGGGCTTGTTCCAGGGCCCCCAGTGCCAAGAGGATCATTTCACATGATACAGGAGAAGTGTCAAGGAAAGAGTCTTATACTAAGAGGAAGGAGAGCCAGTTTCGAGTCCTCTACTCAGCTCCGCTACTGTCTGTGCTTAACTGTACCAAGCCTCAGTCCCTTGTCTTTAAAATGAGGATGGTATTGACCAAGTCACCAGCAGAATACACAGCCCAGAAGCATTCAACACGTGCCAGAGCTTCTCCCCTCCCTCCCCTCCTCCTGTTTCCCACCCTGAAGCATTCTGAACGTCTCCCCTCCTCGCCTAGGGTTTACGCTGGCCCAGGCCCTGTATCTGCCCGGTAGGACCCATCCTCCTTCCCTCAGGATTGTTGCCACACTCAGGGTGGAGCCCGGGAGTGGGTTCGTCTGTCAGGTGCAGAGAGAGAGGGGAAGGGAAGCTGCCTGTGATCCCCTGGGTTTCCTCCACCCTGCTATGGATGCACCACCTTTCCTTGGAGTCCAGTATTTTTTTTTTAAATGTTTGGTTGTGCTGGGTCTTCACTGCTGCAAGGACCTTCTCTAGTGGTGGTGAGTGGGGACTACTCTTCATTGCCGTGCTGGGGCTTCTCACTGTGGTGGCTTCTCTTGTTGCAGAGCACAGACTCTAGGCGGTCAGACTTGAGTAGTTGCAGCCTGGGGGCTCAGCAGTTGCCCTTCGCAGGCTGGAGAGTGCTGGCTCAGTAGCTGTGGCGCATAGGCTTAGCTGTTCTGCAGCATGTGGAATCTTTCTGGACCAGGGATCCAAGCCCTGTGTCCTGCATTAGCAGGCAGATCCTTTTCCACTGTTCCACCAGGGAAGTGAAGCATTCTTCTGATAATTTTTTCCTTTGACTTGAAATTGAGATTCTGTTACCTATAACCCAAAGACCTAAGATGCCCTAATGATCTTTCTTTTAAAAAATCTTGTAGAGCTAAAAGACTGGGAATCAAATCTGAATTGTGACCTTGGGCAAGTCTAAGGGTCTTAACCTCCTAGGTCTCAGCTTCAGATAGTTTGCCTGTGCGCCAAGAGAAACTTAAAGGGTTATTCTTTAAAAGTTATTTTTAAAAATTATGAGTAAAAAACTAATTAGTATAGAAGATATAGATATGTGTAAATTATAAAGAGGAAAATGAAGCAATCTACTATCCAAAGACTCAGATTTGATTTCTGACACCAGTTTATATCCCTCAACTTTTTCAAGGAATGATGTTCTACATGGTCTTATAAACTACTTACTTCAGAAATTCATCATTAAAGATTTTAATTAGTAATATATTCAAATGTTTACCATCAAATACTACTGGAGACCTTATAATGAAATAAGTCACCTGCTCCACCCCTCCCCATCCATGGTTCTGCTCCCCTGAGACAAATTCTAAGCCTTTCTATTTAGAATTCGTTTGGAGGTTACCACCGTATTTCTAAATAAGATGCTATTTATTGGTTTAACTTCGTGCTTTCTATTGACTTCCTTATGTAATAGATGAGGCATCAGTTTATTTCTACCCTGTTCCTATCCCCCCCTCCAACTCTTCTAAATATATTTAAATGACTATTTTCAGAGTTAAACCCTGGTCTCTTCTTCAACTTCAAAGAACACAATTAAGCGCCATTTCCTGCTCCATCAGTTGCAGACAGTATCTCTTTACTCCTCACTTTGTAAGGGAATGACACCACTCCCCGCTTCCCTCCTTGCTCCTCCCTGCCCTCAGCCTGTTCCATACTTTTACGATTTGTTCTGACAGCTGTTCTTGTTTGTTTGTCTAAGGTTGATTCTAAGAGTAGAAGGCCAGAAAGTAGTGTTTCTTTTATTCTGGTGATGTAAACATAGCTCACAGCAGATGAAAGTAGTGAACTAGGACCATGTTTCTTTCTTTATGGGACCAGTGTCCTATTCAACAGAGAATGTTGCTGAAGTAAATTTATCCTCTTTTCTTTACATCCCACCAATTTCCTTTATCTTAGCCTCATATCATGTTTTCCAAACTTTTGATCATGCTATTTCTCTAGGGGTTCTATTTCCTTTCCTCCCTAAAAATAAAACAAGAAGCCTCTCCCTGCAGCTTTCTGTAGTTCTGTCTCCCTGCCCTTGATTCCTATGGGTTTGCTGCACACTGTTGCAATTTTCATTCGCTGCTTTCATTGATCAGAGTCACTCTTTTCAAGACCATGATAGCTTCCTCTTTCTTAGTTTACACTCTCATTTTGCTGGAATATGTCCTTGAGTTACTCTTCAGGATAAACTATACAGAAGGTAAAATTTATAGAACTTGCCTACTGAAAATGCCTTTATTGTGCTCCACTCGATTAATCAGTTGGCTGTGTACTAAATTCCAGGTCAAACATCACATTCCTCAAAGCAGAATCTGTTTTTATCTCTCTAGAATCTTGTGACCCTGGTATTTATCTTTTTTTTTAATTAATTTTAATTGGAGGCTAATCAGAAGGAAAGTTATGACCAACCTAGATAGCATATTCAAAAGCAGAGACATTACTTTGCCAACAAAAGTCCATCTAGTCAAGGCTATGGTTTTTCCAGTGGTCGTGTATGGATGTGAGAGTTGGACTGTGAAGAAAGCTGAGCACCGAAGAATTGATGCTTTTGAACTGTGGTGTTGGAGAAGACTCTTGAGAGTCCCTTGGACTGCAAGGAGATCCAACCAGTCCATTCTAAGGGAGATCAGTCCTGGGTGTTCATTGGAAGGAATGATGCTAAAGCTGAAACTCCAATACTTTGGCCACCTCATGCAAAGGGTTGACTCATTGGAAAAGACTCTGATGCTGGGAGGGATTGGGGGCAGGAGGAGAAGGGGATGACAGAGGATGAGATGGCTGGATGGCATCACTGACTTGATGGACGTGAGTCTGAGTGAACTCCAGGAGTTGGTGATGGACAGGGAGGGCCTGGCGTGCTGCGATTCATGGGGTCGCAAAGAGTTAGACATGACTGAGTGACTGAACTGAATTGAATCACTTTACAATATTGTGGTGGTTTTGCTATACATTCACATGAATCAGCCATGGGTGTACATGTGTTCCCCATCCTGACCCTCCCTCCCTGGTCTTTATCTTATATTGAGAGTTTTCAGAGATCAGGTCCAGGTATGAATCTTTTCTCAATTATTGTGCTGGGCGTCTGTGGATCCTATGAGCAAAGACACATGCCCTTCTTTGTTCTGGAAAATTATTTATCATCTTTCTTTTATAACTTCCTTCCTTTTGTTTTAACTTTTTCTTACTGGAATTCCTGTTACTTAGATCTCAAACCTCTAGATCATCCCTTTATGTCTTTTGTATCTTCCATCACGCATTTTTTGTTTTAAAATCTTTTAAAATATTTTTTAATTATGAAAGTATGATTTAAAAGTTTTAAAATCTTAAAATCTATACTTGGAGATTACAACTTCATCATCTAACCTGACTATGGTTATTATTATTATTTTGGCAAGTAAATTTTAATTTTAAAGAATTTTCCCTTGTTCTGTTTCTTTCTCATAGCACCCTTTTCTTGTTTTTACCACAGTGATACATTTTCCCAGTTGTCACTGAGGTTTTTAAAAAGTTTTTGTTTGTTATGTAATCCTCTCCTGCTCCGTGAATTATCTATTTCCTCTAGAATAATTTTTGTTTGTTGGTTTATCTTTTTTGTACTTTTTCCTTTTGCCAAATTTCCTTCATATCTGTTTACTCTTGGTTTTTCTTTATTTTATTTTATTTTATTTTTAAACTTTACAAAATTGTATTAGTTTTGCCAAATATCGAAATGAATCCGCTACAGGTATACATGTGTTCCCCATCCTGAACCCTCCTCCCTCCTCCCTCACCATACCATCCCTCTGGGTCGTCCTAGTGCACCAGCCCCAAGCATCCAGTATTGCGCATCGAACCTGGACTGGCAACTCCTTTCATACATGATATTATACATGTTTCAATGCCATTCTCCCAAATCTTCCCACCCTCTCCCTCTCCAACAGAGTCCATAAGACTGTTCTATACATCAGTCTCTTTTGCTGTCTCGTACACAGGGTTATTGTTATCATCTGTCTAAATTCCATATATATGCATTAGTATACTGTATTGGTGTTTTTCTTTCTGGCTTACTTCACTCTGTATAATAGGCTCCAGTTCCATCCACCTCATTAGAACTGATTCAAATGTATTCTTTTGAATGGCTGAGTAATACTCCATTGTGTATATGTACCATAGCTTTCTTATCCATTCATCTGCTGATGGACATCTAGGTTGCTTCCATGTCCTGGCTATTATAAACAGTGCTGCAATGAATATTGGGGTACACATGTCTCTTTCCCTTCTGGTTTCCTCAGTGTGTATGCCCAGCAGTGGGATTGCTGGATCATAAGGCAGTTCTATTTCCAGTTTTTTAAGGAATCTCCACACTCTTCTCCATAGTGGCTGTACTAGTTTGCATTCCCACCAACAGTGTAAGAAGGTTCCCTTTTCTCCACACCCTCTCCAGCATTTATTGCTTGTAGACTTTTGGATCGCAGCCATTCTGACTGGCGTGAAATGGTACCTCATAGTGGTTTTGATTTGCATTTCTCTGATAATGAGTGATGTTGAGCCTCTTTTCATGTGTTTGTTAGCCATCTGTATGTCTTCTTTGGAGAAATGTCTATTTAGTTCTTTGGCCCATTTTTTGATTGGGTCATTTATTTTTCTGGAGTTGAGCTGGAGGAGTTGCTTGTATATTTTTGAGATTAGTTGTTTGTCAGTTGCTTCATTTGCTATTATTTTCTCCCATTCTGAAGGCTGCTTTTTCACCTTACTAATAGTTTTCCTTTGATGTGCAGAAGCTTTTAAGTTTAATTAGGTCCCATTTGTTTATTTTTGCTTTTATTTCCAATATTCTGGGAGGTGGGTCATAGAGGATCCTGCTGTAATGTATGTCAGAGAGTGTTTTGCCTATGTTCTCCTCTAGGAGTTTTATAGTTTCTGGTCTTACGTTGAGATCTTTAATCCATTTTGAGTTTATTTTTGTGTATGGTGTTAGAAAGTGTTCTAGTTTCATTCTTTTACAAGTGGTTGACCAGATTTCCCAGCACCACTTGTTAAAGAGATTGTCTTTAATCCATTGTATATTCTTGCCTCCTTTGTCAAAGATAAGGTGTCCATATGTGCGTGGATTTATCTCTGGGCTTTCTATTTTGTTCCATTGATCTATATTTCTGTCTTTGTGCCAGTACCATACTGTCTTGATAACTGTGGCTTTGTAGTAGAGCCTGAAGTCAGGTAGGTTGATTCCTGTGGTTCCATTCTTCTTTCTCAAGATAGCTTTGGCTATTTGAGGTTTTTTGTATTTCCATACAAATTGTGAAATTATTTGTTCTAGCTCTGTGAAGAATACCGTTGGTAGCTTGATAGGGATTGCATTAAATCTATAAATCGCTTTGGGTAGTATACTCATTTTCACTATATTGATTCTTCCAATACATGAACATGGTATATTTCTCCATCTATTAGTGTCCTCTTTGATTTCTTTCACCAGTGTTTTATAGTTTTCTATATATAGGTCTTTAGTTTCTTTAGGTAGATATATTCCTAAGTATTTTATTCTTTCTGTTGCAATGGTGAATGGAATTGTTTCCTTAATTTCTCTTTCTGTTTTCTCATTATTAGTGTATAGGAATGCAAGGGATTTCTGTGTGTTGATTTTATATCCTACAACTTTACTATAGTCATTGATTAGTTCTAGTAATTTTCTGGTGGAGTCTTTAGGGTTTTCTATGTAGAGGATCATGTCATCTGCAAATAGTGAGAGTTTTACTTCTTCTTTTCCAATTTGGATTCCTTTTATTTCTTTTTCTGCTCTGGTGCTGTGGCCAAAACTATGTTGAATAGTAATGGTGAAAGTGGGCACCCTTGTCTTGTTCCTGACTTTAGAGGAAATGCTTTCAATTTTTCACCATTGAGGATAATGTTTGCTGTGGGTTTGTTAAAGTTGAGGTTGAAGCAACAGGAGGCTGATGGGAAGTTTGCAGAACATGGGAAGAGCCTCTCAGGCTTCTCTCCAGGGAAAGGTGGCAGAAAGCTAGTTTTTTTGTTCTTGTGAAGGATTCCTAAGGACAGGAGTGCACGAGAATCCACTCTGAACTTCCAAGCTCCATATTGGCTAACTGAATTCTCCCCAGGTGGTCTGTACAATTTCTTCAGAAACAAGCCCTCCAATGTTGGACTTAGAGAAAGTGATTGGCACCTGTCTAGTGTCTAATCTGGGCAAACAGAGGTGTTGCATATTAGAACTTCAGCAGTTTCCAGCCTATTTTCCCTTCCTGCTTTCTGAGATGTTTTGCATCTCCATGCTTAGGCATCTCAGGGTCGGGACAGACTGGAGGCTTCATTGCCTGTAGCCTCCTCTACCTGCTGTGTTCCTCAGTATTTCCCAGCCCTTTATGTTTCCAAGAAATTTGCGGAAACTTCAGCTGATGGCCCTTTCCTGCTTTCTTCTTTGCTGTCAGTTTATATCACTTTAATCCACTTATTGTTATTTTAATGGCAGTCTCAGAGGATAAATACATTTGCTAAGTCCTTTTGTTGTTTAGTCACTGCCCTGTCTGACTCTGCAACCCTATGGACTATAGCCAGGCTCCTCTGTCCATGGGATTTCCCAGGCAAGAATACTGGAGTAGGTCACCTTTTCCTTCTCTAGAGAAGCCCTGGGAAGCCCATGCTAAGTCCAAACCTGAACTCGGAGCCTGAAATAGCCATTTCAGTAGCTGTATGGTACTCCATAGGGCTTCCCAGGTGGCGCTAGTGGTAAAGAATCTGCCTGCCAATGCAGGAGAAGTAAGAGATGCAGTTTCAATCCCTGGGTCAGGAAGATCCCCTGGAGGAGGGCAACCCTCTCCAATATTCTTGCCTGGAGAATCCCATGGACAGAGGAGCCTGGTGGGCTACAGTCCATAGGATTGCAAAGAATCGGACACAACTGAAATGACTTAGCATGCACGTGATACTCCGTGGCAAGGTTATACCTTAAACTGTAGCAAATGTGTAAACAATTTTGTGATGAAGATCCAGGTAGCTAAATCTTCACATGCAACCATGATTATTTATAATAAATTGTGAGAAGAATTACTGCATCAAAATGAAAGCACCTATATTTTTTAAAAAATAAAATTAAACATACATTTACCTTAGAATCCAACCATTCCAATCCTAGGTATGTACCCAGAAGAAATGAAAACACATTCTCATACAAAGACTTGTTCACAAATGTTCACAACAACTTTATTCTATGCAAGATGACTAAAAACAGAAAACAACCCAGATATCCATCAGCTGCTAAATAGATAAGGAAATTTTTGTATACAACAGGATACCATTCGTAAATGAAAAGCAACAAACTATTGATAAATCATCACCACCTGAATGAATCTAGAAACATGAAGAATCAAAGAAGCTAGATACAAAATAGAGAACAATATACTCTTCTTCTAATTTATATGAAATCTGGGGTAGGCAAAAATAATCTGTCATGGTAGAAACCAGATTAGTGGTTGCCTGGGGCAGGGGTGAGGGGACAGGAAATCTTTTTGGGGTGATGTAAATATTCTATATCCTGATTGAGGTGGTGTTTGGAGGGTGTATATTTTTAATCAAAACTCATCATACTAAAGTATATGCTTAAAATAGGTGTGCTTTTGTATGCAGATTATATGTTCATAAAGATGGTTTTCAAAGTAAAAATATTATATGTATTTCTGAATTATCCATATAGTTTTTTCTCATTATATTCTTAGTATTTCCTATGACACCTTCTTAATATGTTGCCATTACCAAAAATAAAAAGTGAAAAGAAACTTTTTACAGTCATTTAAAAAGGGAAATTTCAGCATAATCTCACACTGCCTTTCACTCCCTCTCCACCCCAAGTTACAACCACAATGACCATTTGAGTGTTTCCAGATTATCTGATAAATATACCAATACAGAGCTACATGAACGCTGTTTACAGAAATAGGATAATACTATATACATATTCTTGAAACTTGTATGTAACATTTTCTAGCTTTTGCCTGATGCAGTGGGCCCAACCGGTTTCTGTTGTAGTGACTAGAAAGTGTCCTGCATATAAACAGGCCTTTACATGTTAGGTTCTTTGTCTTCATTTGCTGGTGAACATTTCCTCTTACTTCAAGAGAAAATATTTTACCAACATTTTCAGTTCGTTTCTTTTTCTTTTTTTTTTGATTTTACTAAAATCACATTTTCCCACTAACTTTTAACTTAAATTCCTGTGGCCTAAATTCTTTCTACTACCAGAGGGGAGGTACTTCTAGGTGGGTTTCTGGGTGATGGTCGAGGCTGAATGAGAGACTTGTTGTGGATTAAGGGTGGGGTTATAGGGGGTTTGGCTGCTACTGCTAAGTCACTTCTGTTGTGTCTGACTCTTTGCAACCCTGTGGACTGTAGCCCGCCAGCCTCCTCTGTCCGTGGAATTCTCCAGGCAAGAATACTGGAGTGGGTTGCCATGCCCTTCTCCAGTGATCTTCCCAACCCAGGGATCGAGTCTGCGTCTCTTAAGTCTTCTGCATTGACAGGTGGGTTCTTTACCACTAGCGCCACCTGGGAAGCCCGTTGTGGGGGGAGGTTGTGCGAGGAAAGGTAAAGGTGTCTGCCAGCGGAAGAGGCTCTGGTCTGCACAGTCTCTGACTTCATTTAAGTTTTCACCCACTGCCTGAGTGGGATGCCCCTTTCCCTCCACCTCTTCAAGCTGAACACCATGTCCACTGTATCCAGTCCCTGAGGATGCAGGGCCACTGCCTGAAACTCCTGCTTCTTCCCCTGACAAAGCCATGGGCTGCTTACACGTTCAACCATGAGCACTTCCCCGAGAGATAAACCCCAAGAGAATGTCTGAAAGGGTTACCTGAGAGATGAGTAGAATGTAGGTTTCTAAACTGGAATGAAAGGATCATCTGGGAAGTGGTGGAGAATGTAGCTTCCCAGACCCCCTTCTACGTTAGTCAGATGTAGGGTGTACTGTGGATACCCCACTTTGAGGAATGCTGGCCTAGATGGTAAATAAAAATGTTCAGTCTTCAAAGTTGAAAGGGATGTGGACTGATTCCACACCCAGATTCAGAAGGGTTGCAGCTGCCTCCTCAGCCCAACCCTGGGATTGAATTAAAGTTCAGATGGTCCATTCCACTCTACTCCTTGTCTCCATGGGTTCTGTCTCAGCTTGGGAAATCAGGAAGAAAAACATCTTTTCCTTTTGACCTAAAAATTACATTCCCGTGCTTTAGGAGGGCCTGAGTTGCCCTTAGGTCTCTTTCTTCACCCTTTCAGGAATGTCTCTGGTTTAAAAGTTTAATTTTTGACCCTGTTCCAGTTAACTGTTGCTACATAAAAAGACACCCAAAACTTAGTGACTTAACACAACAACGTCGATTTGTTTTGCTTATGAATCTGCAATTCAGGCAGGCCTGAGCAGGAATGGTTTGTCTGCACTCGACATGGTCCCACTGGGGCTGCTCAAATGAGAGCTGCAGGACCCATCTTGGAGATGGTTCCCTTGCACTGCTGGCAGGCTGGAGCTGGCTCTGGCTGGGAGCTGCGTGTGTGGGCTGGCTCCTTTGAACATGGCTCTCTCCACGGGCTGCTTGAGCTCCCTCATAACATGGAGGCTGGGCTACAGAAGTGAGCATCTCAGAGAGCAAGGCATAGTTGCATGGTGTTTTTTGCGACCTAGCTTCAGAAGCCACTTAGTGTCTTTTCCACCATACTATGGCTTCAAGAAAGCATCAAGTCCTCAGGTCAAGGGGAGGGAAAGTAGCCCCCATCACTTGATGAAAGGAGTGGCAAGGTTACATAGTAAAAACAGGAGGATACAAAATATTATTGTAGTTGTCTTTGGAGAATAGTTTGTCAGTAGACTCTGACCTATTTTTTAAATTATGTATATAGGTTTTTCTGGTGCATAGTCACTGAAAGTTAAAGTGTTAGTCGTTTAGTCTTGTCTGACTCTTTGTGACCCCATGGACTGTAGCCCACCAGGTGGCTCTTCTCATGGAATTTTCCAGACAAGAATGCTGGAATGGGTTGCCATTCCCTTTTCCAGGGGATCTTCCTGACCCAGAAATTGAACCCGGGTCTGCCACATTGCAGGGCAGACTCTTTACTATCTGAGCCACCAGGGAAGCATGTTCACTAAATGCTGCTATTTCTATTTTATTTCATTTTATCCTCTTCACAGCCCTACAAGGGAGTTGTATTCCTTTTGGCACGTCCAAATACTATTCATACATATAGTCGGTTTACCTGATACATTATTTTAAAAATCGTGATTACATATGTGAAAAAATTATATAAATATCTGAATTTTTGGCTTTTCTTCACAATCTTCAGAAGATTGAATACATTTAGGCTGGGTTTTCCTCCTCCGAGCAATGGGCTGGATCTGAGTAGTGGGGGTCCCTTTCATAAACACCTGCCTGTGATCCATCTGCCACAGTCCCCACCACTCCCTTCCACTGTTACATTTTATGTCTCACAAACACTTGATTCTGAGGCTTTCTGCTTTAGAAAAATACACCCCTGTTCTACCATAGAAAAGTAACAAACAATACTTGTTTTTGACTTTCAGTTTTCTATAGAGAACTCCTTTGAGGGTTTCTTTCTTTTCCAATCTGACCTCTCTTTGGGGGAAGCCAGCAGGTCACTGTTTCTTGTCTGAAGACATCTGCAGCTCTGCTCATTTGAAGAACACAACTGAGTGATCTGTCCTAGTTCCCAGAACAGTCCCGATGCTCAGTTCCAGTCCCCCCCACAGATGGGCCCTTCTGGGAATCCCCACCACTGAGCAGAATTCTCCTTGAGACCTTGAGTTCACTGTCTGAACTGCCTGATAAATGCCGCATCCCCATAACATTGGAATTCTCAACAAGGGTAAGGGAAGCTCATACAAGGAGCACCAACATCAAAGTTTTCCAGCACTACCACCTCGCCCAGCGCCAAGTCTGCACACAAAGACTGTCTCACTGGGAGATAAGTGTCCAGGGTTCACACCACTGTTCAGGACCAGCTCTGAATACTCCTAATGGCTCAGAGGCACAATGCTCACTTTGTCTTTTCAGGGACACTTGGTTTTGTTTCCAAAATGTCAACAGATAACTGTAGGTGTTGATTAAACAACCAGAAAAGCACAGCCAAGGGAGAGCATTCCCTCCAACCTTCCTCTAGCCCTTCAGAGGAGCCGGGCCCACCCTGAAAGGGCAGCAGGCAGGTGCAGCCAGCTGGGCCCACGCTCTGTAGTCAGGACACCTTCCTCTCTGGGGCTTGAGTTTCTCTGTGGTTCTTTAACACTAGGAAGACCTGCTCACCCTCAGCACAGAAGATGCCTAAGAGTAGGAAGGACAGAGTGGTTTCACTATCAGTGGGCTCAGCCGCCTGGCTAGAACATTCCCCACAGCCCCTAATCCATCACGTTCCCCAACCCTCTCCCCGTCAGTAACCAGGGTCCTAAATTTTATGTTATCATTCACTTGCTCTTCATTATAGTTTTGCCATCTACTTTAGAAATCTATTGCTATTCAAAAATAACCATAAAACTTAGTGGTGTAAAAGTAACGATCTTTTTTTCCCTCCCATATCTGCAATGCGGGCAGGATTGTGTAGGAAAAACCTGTGCCGCACACAGCATCAGCTGGGGCAGCTCGCCTGGGGCCTTTTGCATCTGTGTTCTTCCATGATGCGTTCACTGGCTGGCTGTTGGAGCTGGGCTGAGGCCTGGGCCTTGGTTCTTCTCCCTGTGGCCTGCGCTTTCTCACAGCATGGTGCCTGAGTTGCCAAGAGAGAAAACTACACAGAAGCTGTGTGAACTTTAGCCACCTAGCCTCAAAAGTCATATATCGTCCATTAGTCGCAGCAGCCACAAAGTCCCATCTGGTTCAAGGGGCAGGGTCACTGCCTGTACCTGATGATGGGGGAGTATGCAGGTTCTGGAAAAGCAGGTGGGACCAGAAATACTCTTGCAGGCATTTTGGGGAAGTACCACCTACTGGACTATCAATGTAGGTACTACATAAATAAAATATTATTTGATTTTGCATGTTTTATTTTCAATTTATTTTAAAATTTATTTAATTTACTTTGGGCTGTGCTGGGTCCTTGTTGCTGTGCTCAGGCTTTCGTTCGTTGTGGTGAGCAGGGGCTACTGTTTGTTGTGGTGCGTGGACTTCTCATTGCGAGTCTTTTCTTGTTGTGGGAACACTGTGGCACTCAGGCTTAGTTGCCCCATGGCACATGGAATCTTCCCAGAGAAGAGATAGAACCCACGTCCCCTGTATTGGCAGGCAGATTCCCAACCATGGGACCACCAGGGAAGTCCTGATTTTGCATGCTTGAAACTTTATAGAAACATTGATATTAAATATTTGTTGTTGTTCAGTTGCGTCCAAATTTTTGTGACCCCATGAAGGCACACCAGCCTTCCCTGTTCTTCACCATCTCCCAGAGCTTGCTCAAACTCATGTCCATCAAGTTGGTGATGCCATCCAACCATCTTGTCCTCTGTCATCCCCTTCTCCTCCTGCCTTCAATCTTTCCCAGCATCAGGGTCTTTTCTAAAGAGTTGGCTCTTCACATCAGGTGGCCAAAGTTTTGGAGCTTCAGCATCAGTCCTTCCAATGAATATTCAGGGTTGATTTCTTTTAGGATTGATTGATTTGATCTCCTTGCAGTCCAAGAAACTCTTAAGAATCTTCTCCAATACCACCATTTAAAACATCAATTCTTTAGCACTCAGCTTTCTTTATGGTCCAACTCACACATCCATACGTGACTACTGGAAAAACCATAGCCTTGACTAGATGGACCTTTGTTGACAAAATAATGTCTCTGCTTTTCAATATGCTATCTAGGTTGGTCATAACTTTCCTTCCAAGGAGTAAGAGTCTTTTAATTGGGCTGCAATCACCATCTGCAGTGATTTTGGAGCCCAGAAAAATAAAATCAGCCACTGTTTCCACTGCTTCCCCATCTATTTGCCATGAAGTGATAGGACCGGATGCCATGATCTTAGTTTTCTGAATGTTGAGCTTTAAGCCAACTTTTTCACTCTCCTCTTTCACTTTCATCAAGAGGCTCTTTAGTTCCTCTTCACTTTCTGCCATAAGAGTGGTGTCATCTGCATATCTGAGGTTATTGATATTTCTCCCAGCAATCTTGATTCCAGCTTGTGCTTCATCCAGCCCAGCATTTCTCATGATGTACTCTGCATATAAATTAAATAAGCAGGGTGACAACATACAGCCTTTCCCAATTTGGAACCAGTCCATTGGTCCATGTCTGGTTCTAACTGTTGCTTCTTGACCTGCATACAGGTTTAGCATACTAAACACATTCTCCTACATCTTTGTTTTCCCCAACAATCATGAGAGTCATTTATTGTTGGGAGATGTTTATTCACTTTTAGAACTGTGTAATATTTCATTGCATTTGTTGACCATGATTTAGTTGTCCATCCTCTTGTTGGATATTCATATTTTTTCCAGTCTTTTTTCTTATGTGTTATGCTTTTTGTTATACAGTGCTGCTGTGAACATTCTTATAGAATTCTATTCGTGCACAAGAGCCTAGGATAGTGGTTCTGAACCAGGGGTGATTTTTTAGCAACGTCAGGAAATGTTCAGCAAGTATTCCAGACATTTTTGGTTTCTGTGACTAATGGTAGTGGCTTTGCTTCCAGCATCTAGTGGGCATAAGCCAGGGATACTGCTAAATATCCTACAGTGCTCAGGGCAGCCCCTTATAACGAAGGATTATCTGATCCAAGATGTTAATCATACCGAGGGTGAGAAGCTCTAGCTTAGGGTAGGAGGCAATTCCTAGATGATAGGGCATTTGTAGTTTCAACTTTTGTTGTTATTGTTTAGTCACTAAGTCGTGTCCAACTCTTTTGCGACCCTATGAACTGCAGCCTGCCAGGCCCCTGGGTCCAAGAGATTTCCCATGCAAGAATATTGGAGTGGGTTGCCATTTCCTTCTCCAAGTTTCAACTTTATTATATGATATTAAATTATTTTCCCAAGTGGCTAAACTAATTTACACTCTGCCAGAGCAGAATGTCCCACATCCTCTGATATTATCAATCTTCTTAGATTTTGCTTATTCACCTGTTTTACCCTTTTATAGATAATAGCACTGATTAGGAGTTCTTTACATATTTTACGTATCAGCCCTTTGTCGGTTGAATATGTTGCAAATATCTTCTCCAAGTTTGTTGCTTGTCTTCTCACTTCTTCATGATTCTTTTTTTAATTGTTTTTTTTTTTTCTGGCTGCACTGGATCTTTGTTACTGTGTACAGGCTTTGTCTAGCTGTGGTATGTGGGCTTCTCATTATGTTGGCTTCTCTTGTTGCGGAGCACGGGCTCTAGGCTCACAAGCTTTAGTAACTGCAGCATATGGACTCAGCAGCTGTGGCTCCTGGACTCTAGAGTGCTGGTTCAGAAGTTGTGGCTCACAGCTTTAGTTGCTCCAAGGCTTGTGGAATCTTCCTTGACCAGAAATCGACCTGTGCCCCCTCAACTGGCAGGCAGATTCTTAACCACTAGACTACCAGGGAAGCCCCATGGTTCTTCTGATAAACAGAAGTGCTTAAAGTTTATAGTTAAGTTTATTAATCTTATACTAGCCTTTAGGCTTGGGACTTGGGGGTATTATTTAAGACAGCCTGTCTTTGTCTGAGGTCCTCACTGCCTTCCAAGCCCGGGAGCCCAGTGGGGGTCTCACCCCTTCGAGTTGGCTTCTCCTGGAAACTGATGACCCCAGAGGGGGCTGTCCCTCCTGATCTTCTGGAATGATTGCTGAGTACTTATGGGTAGTGGACTTCAGCACTGATTTCCTGACACTGCACTTTCTCTGCTGGGCCTGGAGTCCTTCCATGAATGCTCAATCCCTCTCCACCCAACACAGAACTCTGCTGTCTGGGGACTGGCCTCAAAATGAGCTGCCTTCTCTGGAACCAAATAGCTCTCCACCCCAGTGTCAGCACCATCAAAAATGCCCCTTAGATATCAGCCTTGCTTGGACTGAGCTCTAATTTTCTATAGTACATGGATATTTTCATCCAGACACATCCAGGAAACATTCCTCTAGCCCTGGATCAATGACAGTGGAGCTGAAGGTGCAGAGTGGTGCCCAGGAACACTGCTTCTCCCAGAAGGGGAATCCCAAGATGAGCCTCTCTGCTCTGACCATGCACCTTCAAGCCAGACCTGCCTGTCCAGTGCCCTTAAAAGCTGACCACAGTTGAAGGGTAGCCTTGGAGCTCTCTGCTTCATCCATCCATCTATCTATTTTTTGAGTTTTATGTTGGAGTAGAGTTGATTAACAATATTGTGTTAGTTTCAAGTGTACAGCAAAGTGATTAAGTTATACATAACAGGTATCTGTTCTTTTTCAAATTCTTTTCCTATTTAGGTTACTACAGAGTATTGAGCAGAGTTCCCTGGGTTACACAGTACATCCTTGTTGGTTACCTATTTTATTTTTTTCCGTAGTAGTTTGTTTAAAAAAAATATTTATGACTGTGCTGGGTCTTTGTTGCTATGTATGGGCTCTCTCTGGTTTTAGTGAGCAAGGGCTACTCTGCATTACTATGTGTGGGCTTCTCATTGTGGTGGTTTCTCAGGTTGCAGAGCATAGGCTCTAGGCATGCAGGTTTCAGTAGCTGCAGAATGTGGGCTTAGTAGTTGTGGCTCCCAGGCTGTGTGCAAATGGTGTGCAAATATGGTGTGCAAATCTAGTAGTTATGGCACACAGACTTAGCTATTCCATGCCATGTGAGAATCTTCCCAGACCAGGAATTGAACTCATGTACCCTGCATTGCTGCAAGGAGATCCAACCAGTCCATTCTAAAGGAGATCAGCCCTGGGATTTCTTTGGAAGGAATGATGCTAAAGCTGAAACTCCAGTACTTTGGCCACCTCATGCAAACAGTTGACTCATTGGAAAAGACTCTGATGCTGGGAGGGATTGGGGGCAAGAGGAGAAGGGGACGACAGAGGATGAGATGGCTGGATGGCATCACTGACTCGATGGACATGAGTCTGAGTGAACTCCGGGAGTTGGTGATGGACAGGGAGGCCTGGCATGCTGAGATTCATGGGGTCGCAAAGAGTCGGACACGACTGAGCGACTGAACTGAACTGAACTGATCTGACCCTGCATTGGCATCACTGACTCGATGGACATAAGTTTGTGTAGACTCTGGGAGTTGGTAATGGACAGGGAGGCCTGGCGTGCTGTGATTCATGGGATCACAAAGAGTCGGACACGACTGAGCGACTGAACTGAACTGACTGAGCCCTGCATTGGCAGGTGGGTTCCTAACCCCTGGACCACTAGGCAAGTTCCAGTTATCTATTTTAAATATGGCAGTGTGTACATGTAAATTCCAAATTCCCAATCTGCCCTCCACACCAACACTCCCCAACTAGTAACCATAACTTTGTTCTCTGAGTCTATTTCTGTTTTGTAAATAATTTCACTTGTATCATTTTTTGTTTTTAGATTTCACATATAAGTGGTATCATATGATATTTGTCTTTGTCTGATTTACTTTATGATGATCTCCAAGTCCATCTATGTTTCTGCAAATGACATTATCTCATTCTCTTTGATGGCTAATATTCTACTGTAGATATGCACCACCTCTTCTCTATCCATTCATCTGTTGATAGGTATTTAGGTTGTTTCCGTGTCCTGTCTCGGCTATCGTAAACAGTGCTGCAATGAACACTGAGGTGTGTGTATCTTTTTGAACTGTTTTTCTCTGAATATATGCCCAGAAGTGGGACTACTGAATCATATGGTAGCTAATTTTTAGTTTCTTAAGGAATCTTCTTAATGTTCTCCACAGTACCTGCACCAATTTACATTCCCATCAACAGTGTAAGAGGGTTCCCTTTTCTCCACACCATCTCCAGTATTGTTTGTAGACTTGTTGATGATAGCTACTCTGATTGGTGTGAGGTGGTATCTCATTGTAATTTTGATTAGCATTTCTCTAAAAATTAGTGATTTTGAGCATCTTTTCATGTGTCTGTTCATCATCTGTATGTCTTCTTTGGAGAAATGTCTAGTCAGACCTTCTGCCCATTTTTTGATTGGGTTGTTTTTTTTTTTTTTTTTTTTAATATTGACCTGAATGAGCTGTTTGTAAATTTTGGAGATTAAACCCTTGGTCGTATCATTTGCAAATATTTTCTCCTATTCTATGAGTTGTCTTTTCATTTTGTTTATTGTTCCCTTTGCTGTGCAAAAGCTTTTGAGTTCAATTAAGTCCCATTTGTTTATTTTTGTTTGTATTTTTGTTAAGAGATGGATCAAAAAAGATTTCTTTCTTTATTTTTGGCTGCGGTGGATCTTCGTTGCTGAACATGGGGTTTCTCTAGTTGCAAAGAGTGAAGGCTACTCTTCATTGCACATGGACTTCTCATTGCAGTGACTTCTCTTGTTGTGGAACACAGCAGGTTGTAGGCACACAGGCTCAGTAGTTGTGGCATGGGGTTTAGTTGCTCCATGTGGGGTCTTCCCAGACCAGGGATTGGGCTGGTATCCCTTGCATTGCAAAGAGGATTCTTAACCATTGGACCACCAAAGAAGCCCCAAAAAAGATATTGCTGCAATTTATGTCAGTGTTCTGCTTATATTTTCCTTTAAGAGTTTTATAGTACCTAGTCTTACATTTAAGTCTTTAATCCATTTTGAGTTTATTTTTGTGTTGTCCAGAGCTGTCCAGTTTTCCCAGCGCCAATTTATTGAAGACGCTTTTTCCATTGTTATAAATTAATTGACCATAGGTGTGTTTGGGCTTTCTGTCCTAGTCCATTGATCTATATTTCTGGTTTTGTGCTGTACCATACTGTTTTGTTGGCTTGAAACTCAACATTCAGAAGAGTTTCATGGCATCTGGTCCCATGACTACATGGCAAATGGATGGGGAAACAATGGAAACAGTGACAGACTTTATTTTGGGGGGCTCCAAAATCACTGCAGATGGTGATTGAAGCCATAAAATTAAAAGACACTTGCTCCTTGAAAGAAAAGCTATGACCAACCTAGACAACATATTAAAAAGCAGGGACATTACTTTGCCAACAAAGGTCCATCTAGTCAAAGCATGGTTTTTCCAGGAGTCATGTATGGATGTGAGAGCTGGACCATAAAGAAAGCTGAGTGCTGAAGAATTGATGCTTTTGAACTGTGGTGTTGGAGAAGACTCTTGAGAGTCCCCTGGACTGCAAAGAGATCAAACCAATCAATCCTAAAGGAGATCGGTCCTGAATATTCATTGGAAGGACTGATGCTGGAACTAAAACTCCAGTACTTTGGCCACCTGATACAAAGAACTGACTCCTTGGAAAAGCCCCTGATGCTGGGAAAGATTGAAGGCAGGAGGAGAAGGGGATGACAGAGGACAAGATGGTTGGATGGCATCACCAACTCAAAGGACATGAGTCTGAGCAGGTTCCAGGAGTTGTTGATGGACAGGGAAGCCTCGCATGCTGCGCTCCATGGGGTCACAGAGTTGGACATGATAAGCAACTGAGCTGAACTGATACTGTTTTGATGTAGTAGATACTGTTTTAGCTTTGTACTGTCGTCTAGTCAACAAGCCTGATTCCTGAAGCTCCATTTTTCTTAAGATTGCTTTGGCTATTCAGGTGTTTTGTGTCTCTATACAAATTTTTAGATCTTTTGTGTTAGTTCTGTGAAAAATGCTTTTGTTAGTTTGATGGGATTGCATTGAATGTGTAGATTACCTTGGGTAGTATAGTCATTTTGACAATATTGATTCTTCCAATTCAAGAACATGGTATATCTTTCCCATTCACCCATTTTGGACTTAAACTGGACTTAAATTTGCTTCCCTTCCCTCCCAACTCCACGCGGGACCTAATCTTTGGTGCCCCTCTCTCCTAGATCCTTTCCCCTTTGACTTCACACTGGTCTGAGTTTTTCTGGCTTGGACACTAGGCACTTTGTAAGGGCTTCAGATGAAACTCATCTTTTGCCTCCCATTGGCCTCAAGAAAGGCACCTCATGCTGGTTTGAGCTTTCCTGACCCAAGCTCATGGATCTATACAAAGTTGAAGAGACAGATTTCCTGGTTTCTAGCTGAATAACTGCCAAGTCAGGGAGAAGATAAATCTTAAGTTGGGGAGCAAAGAGAAGGTGAAATAAGAGTTAAAACAGCAAAACATCAGGAAGATGTAAAAGGATGGATAGGTAGACTGAGAGGACTTGAGACCCAGATGTGTGGATGGCAACGAGCTAGCACAGGGCATTCTACATACTAGTCCAGAGCACAATCTTTGTAGACAGGGAGAATCTCCTAACCTTACTGGTTGTGTAATCTCATGCAGATAGCCACTTTACAGTGGGGGGAGGGGGATAATTTACATGATTATATGAAGATTAAGTGATAATATATAAACCATATTCATAGCATTTGGCATAAAGCAAGTGTTCATAATGGCAGCTGTTTTGATCACTACTAGTCTGTGAACAGAGTACCAGCTGTCAGGCTCCTTTATGAGTGTGTTGACACAGGCCAGGGGTTGGCAAACTGTGGTCCATGGTCCAAATCCTGCTCACTGGATGTTTCTGAATGACCCTGGAGCTAAGAATGGTTTTTACATTTGTAAATGGTTGAAAAAAATAAAAGTAATAATATCTTGTGATATGTAAAAATTAAATGAAATTCTATTTTCAGTGTCCAGGAATAAAGTTTTACTGAAGCATGGCCATGGTATTTATTTTGCATTAGATAGTCGGCTGGACTGTGCAGAACTGGGCCTTCTCTTCTCCATGGCTCTGCACATGGCTCTGGCTACCTTTCTCTTCCCACTGGCTCTCACTGCCCTGGGCCCCCGGAGGACCTTTTGGTGATGCCATCCTCAGTTGAGCCAATGCACTGATGTCTGAATTTCTAAACAATGGGCCTGCTTCATACCAGGGAGCCAAGATAGGACTGTTCTGAGATCAAAATGAAGTAAAATGTGCAAAAGTGCTCTGAAAATTCAATAGATGTTATTATTCAGCAAACAATGGCTAGTGATAGTGAGATTTCAGTGGATTTTATTCTTCCTTGTATGTTTAGTAATATGTCTTTTTAAGCAAAAAAAAAAAAAAAAAATCAGAAAACTAAGATCATGGCATCTGGTCCCAGCACTTCATGGCAAATAGATAGGGAAACAATGGAAACAGTGACAGACCTTATTTTCTTGGGCTCCAAAATCACTATAGATGGTGATTACAGCCATGAAATTAAAAGATGCTTCCTCCTTGGAAGAAAAGCTATGACCAACCTAGACAACATATTAAAAAGCAGAGACATTACTTTGCTAACAAAGGTCCGTCTAGTCAAAGCTATGGTTTTTCCTGTGGTCATGTATGGGTGTGAGAGTTGGACTGTGAAGAAGGCTGAGCACCGAAGAATTGATGCTTTTAAACTGTGGTGTTGGAGAAGACTCTTGAGAGTCCCTTGGACTGCAAGGAGATCAGACCAATCAATCCTAAAGGAGATCAGTCCTGAATATTCATTGGAAGGACTGATGCTGAAGCTGAAACTCCAATACTTTGGCCACTTGATGTGAAGAGTCAACTCTTTAGAAAAGACCCCGATGCTGGGAAAGATTGAAGACAGGAGCAGAAGGGGAAGACAGAGGATGAGATGGTTGGATGGCATCACCAACTGGATGGACATGAATTTGAGTAAGCTCAGGGAGTTGGTGAAGGACAGGGAAGCCTGGTGTGCTGCAGTCCATGGGGTCACAAAGAGTTGGACATGACTGAGCGACTGAACTGAAGCAAAATTACCAAAATGCTCTCATTTCTGACCAGACCAAGTAAATTTTTAAGCCAAATTTAAACACCCATCAGTTCAGTTCAGTTCAGTTGCTCAGTCGTGTCTGACTCTTTGCGACCCCATGAATTGCAGCACACCATGCCTCCCTGTCCATCACCAACTCCCAGAGTTCACTCAGACTCATGTCCATCGAGTCAGTGATGCCATCCAGCCATCTCATCCTGTCGTCCCCTTCTCTTCCTGCCCCCAATCCCTCCCAGCATCAGAGTCTTTTCCAATGAGTCAACTCTTCGCATGAGGTGGCCAAAGTACTGGAGTTTCAGCTTTAGCATCATTCCTTCCAATGAACACCCAGGGCTGATCTCCTTTAGAATGGACTGGTTGGATCTCCTTGCAGTCCAAGGGACTCTCAAGAGTCTTCTCCAACACCACAGTTCAAAAGCATCAATTCTTGGGCACTCAGCTTTCTTCACAGTCCAACTCTCACATCCATACATGACCACAGGAAAAACCATGTCTTGACTAGATGGACCTTTGTTGGCAAAGTAATGTCTCTGCTTTTGAATATGCTGTCTAGGTTGGTCATAACTTTCCTTCCAAGGAGTAAGTGTCTTTTAATTTCATGGCTGCAGTCATCATCTGCAGTGATTTTGGAGCCCAAGAAAATAAAGTCTGACACTGTTTCTACTGTTTCCCCATCTATTTCCCATGAAGTGATGGGACCAGATGCCATGATCTTCAAAGCATGTCAAACCCACCCTCACTGTGGACTTTTGAGCTTCCCAACCTTATTTCTAAAGAAAATCCTGGCTCTGCCGTCTTGTTTTTGCTTCCTCTTTGCTTCCTGTACACCTAATGTCATTTTCTCTTCCAGTCTATATACTTCTGTTTTGGACCATTTCCAGCTTTTAGTGTCTGAGTAGAGAGCAGTTGAAAATCATTACATTTGAAAAAGCCAAGGAATTGTGAGACCTGTGTTTTAAGAGAATCATCAATCAGGTTTTGACATTTCCCTAGGTAATGATGAGGGCTGGAGTGCAAGAAACACTCTGAGTCAATCCCTCAATACAGTAAGTCCCCTACATACAAACCTCCAAGTTGTGAACATTCAAAGATGCAAACATGCCCCTGTATGCCAGCTGTTGTACTGTACTACTGTTCTTTTCAAAGTGCTGACTGTAAGATTAAAAGTATTTTCTGTATTTTTTGTGTTCATTTGTTTTTCATGTCTCACTTGTATAAAAAGTGTTATGAACCTATTACAGTACAGTACTATACAGTCAACTGTGTTAGTTGGATATCTAGGCTAACTTTGTTGGACTTAAGAGCAAACTGGACTTAGAAACACACTCTTGGAATGGAACTCATTCACATATAGGGGATTTACTGTAACAATTATGGGAGACCCAGAAAAGCAGAGGGGAGAAGGGGTGGATGGCCAGAGTTTTCTATAAAGGAGGGGAGAAGCAAAGCAGTTGGGGACTGGGACAGGAAGTAGAAGAATGGGCAGCTGTCCCTGGAGAAGTTGGTAAAGGAAGGCTGAGAAGCCCTCAGGGAGGGAAGGCTGAGGTCTAGGATGTTGTCTGCCTTTCGTGGGGCCCCAGAGGTGGTACTGAGGAAGAATGGGAGGGAATCCCATGAGCGGTGAGAGGTGAGGTCAGCAGGAAGGACGTGAAGCAAGGCAGGGCTGAGGGTAAGGAGCCATGTCCTGAGAGGTTTGCATTTCAGCTGGAGGACAAGGGCTAAAGGAACATGAGTCATCCCAGGATTAAAAGGCCTTGAATTCAAGACGAAATGCTGGGGTAAGGTTGTTCCCTTCCTGGAGGCAGGAGAGGTGGGGATGGTGGGATTGAGAGGCCTGATGCAGATGCAAGGGTGAGAGGGCGCCGAGGCAGCTGCCTGGATCAATTCCCCTGGCCCGTACCCAGGAGTACTATGTGTTGTGACTGTGTCTTCATTTCCTGAACAACTTAAATACTAAGCAGTTACTTAAAAGCGCTGAAGGAGGAGTCAGGTTTCTAATGACCTTCTGTCAACATGACTAATGTTGCCCTGGGACACCTTTCCCCTCAGTTTTGTGTGAAGCTCACTTTCCTCTTCACCCAGATTTCTCTCAGAGAGGGGGCTTCTCTGACCCCTGTGCCCAAAACAGCCCTTCGTATCACTCACTAATTGTCTTATCCTGCTTTATTTTCTTCATCCTGCTTATGTCCGCCTGATACCTTCTATATTTGTTTAATAGTTAACTATCATCTCCACTTCCCTGGTGGCTCAATGCAGGCTCGTTGCAATGCAGTCTTCGCCTGCCAATGCAGGAGATGCAAGACCAATCCCTAGGGGTCAGAAAGTTCTCCTGGAGGAGGAAATAGCAACCCACTCCAGTATCCTTGACTGGAAAATTCCATGGACAGAGGAGCCTGGTGGACTACAGTCCGCAGAGGGTCACAGAGACTCAGACATGACTCAGTGACCGAGCACACTGCACTAGACTGTCAGCCCCCTCCACAGAGGGTCACAGAGACTCAGACATGACTCAGTGACCGAGCACACTGCACTAGACTGTCAGCCCCCTGGAGTCAAGAGCTTTCTCTTCTTCTTGGTCCTCTTTCCCAGGGCTCAGAGCAGAGCTCGGTGAATGTTTATGAAAAAAATGGATGGATGGATGGGGATAGAGAGCACAGGCAGAGTGGCCTTCCAGCTGTTTACAGGCCCTGAGGGGTTTCATCTCTCAATTAGAAGTTGTTGCCCTGTTGATGGTTCTGTTAACCCTTGAGTAGCCTCTCTGCACCCTGCCGCCTAAGCAAAAGTGAGTTGCCTAAAATTCACAGCTACGCTGTCTCTTTCAAAGTTTTATACAATTAAATCTGACTTCTAGAAACTCGGCTGCTGGTTTTGGCCACTCCTTCCCCCCATCTTGCCATTCCTCCTAAACTGCCTTTTCTGATTTCGGCCAAGAGATACATCAGAGTCAGAAAATCAAAGCTCTACCATGACCCATTACCAGGACTTGAGGTTTTTAATAACTAAGACAGTCAGACAACCTCCTCTCCCCTAAGAGCCCAGGTTGAGCACAGGTTGTGGGCAGACTGATAATTGAACATGTGATTTTTAAAAAAAATTTATTTATTTTTGGCTGTGTTAGGTCTTCATTGCTGAACAGGCATTTCTCTTGTGGCAAGCGGGGGCTACTCCCTGGTACAAGCCTCTCATTGTTGTGGCTTCTCTTATTTTGGAGCACAGGCTCTAGGGTGCCATGGGCTCAGTAGTTGCAGCACATGGGCTCAATAGTTGTGGCTCCTGGGCTGTAGAGCATAGGCTCAATAGTTGTGGCACATGGGCTTACTTGCTCTGAGGCATGTGGGATCTTCTTGGATCAGGGATCAAACCCATGTCTTCTGCATTGGCAGGCAGATTCTTCACCACTGAGCCTCCAGGGAAGCCCCTTAAATTTTATCTTTTTGGCCACACCACACTGCATGTGGGATCTTAATTCCCCAACCAGGTATCAAACCCACGCCCCCTGCAGTGGAAGGTCAGAGTGTTAACCAATGGACTACCAGGGAAGTTTGAACTTCTGATTCTATGATAGCAGGCAAAGGGAAACAGGGGAGGAACTACCTTCAGAAAGGCTCTGAGGAGGAGGATCATCCCATCCTTGAGGAATGATATCTGAATAGGAAGCTGAAGGACGAGCAGGAGTTAACTGAGCAAGGAAGGGTTGGGTAAAAGTGTATCGCAGTGCAAGTCTCAGAGACTGGAAAAGTGGGACCTAGTGGAAGAACTGGAAATGCCAGGTGCCTAGAAACAGAGCAGGAGGTGGGAGTCGTGGGTAAAGCCAGAGCTGCAACAAGAGACAAGCAGAGTGGACTCCAGCTCCCACACTCCTAGCTGTGTGACTCTGGGCAAGTTAATGATCCCATGAAAGGATCAGTTTCCTTATGGAAGAGACCAGTAGTCTCTAGGCGAGCTTCGAGGATGAGGCAGTAGAGGTCAAACACTTAGCAAAGCGCCTGCCACACTATTCATTGTATGTTGTGCTCTTGTGCTATACAGGCCTATGCTAGTGGGGAAGTGCCCAGAGCATGGGGCATGTTCAACAGACAGGTGAAGGTACTGCAGGCTCATAGAGGCAGCAGTTCTGTCTCCAACCACCCAACTCTTCACCACCAAGAAGAGTTGCTAGAGGTTCCTCTTGCTAGAGGTTTGGTCCCTTCCCAGGCCCCCATTACACTATTAACATAGCGTAACCCTCCAGAAATGTAAGTGCCTTTACCTGCATATGGCATCTGGTCCCATCACTTCATGGCAAATACATGGGAAAACAGTGGAAACAGTGACAGACTTTATTTTTCTGGGCTCCAAAATCACCGCAGATGGTGACTGCAGCCATGAAATTAAAAGACGCTTACTCCTTGGAAGAAAAGCTATCAACAACCTAGACAGCATATTAAAAAGCAGAGATATTACTTTGCCAACAAAGTTCCATCTAGTCAAAGCTATGGTTTTTCTAGTAGTCATGTGTGGATGTGAGAGTTGGACCATAAAGAAAGCTGAGTGCTGAAGAATTGATGCTTTTGAGCTATGGTGTTGGAGAAGACTCTTGAGAGTCCCTTGGACTGCAAGGAGATCCATTCTAAAGGAAATCAGTCCTGAATATTCATTGGAAGGACTGATGCTAAAGCTGAAACTCCAATACTTTGGCCACCTGATGTGAAAAACTGACTCATTGGAAAAGACCCTGATGCTGGGAAAGATTGAATGCGGGAGAAGGGAATGACAAAGGATGAGATGGTTGGATGGCATCACTGACTCAATGGACGTGAATTTGAGTAAACTCCGGGAGTTAGTGATGGACAGGGAGGCCTAGCGTGCTGCAGTCCATGGAATCGCAAAGAGTCAGACACAACTGAGCGACTGAACTGAACTGATAGGCTTCCCTGGTGGCTCAGACAGTAAAGAACCTGCCTTCAATGCAGGAGACCTGCGTTGAATCCCTGGAGAAGGGAATGGCAACCCACTCCAGTATTCTTGCCTGGAGAATCCCATGGACAGAGGAGCCTGGTGGGTTACAGTCCATGGAGTTGCAAAGAGTCGGACATGACTGAATGACTAACACTTTCACTTTTCACCCACATACATAACTACATTCAGATCTGTTTTTCTATAATTTATCTCCTTTCAAGCTTATACCCATGTGATCATATTATAGTGGTTCTTTTTCACCTTGCTTTTCAAAATCAATTTATCTTAAAGAATGTGCCACAACAGTACATTCAGACAGTTATTATTCTTTTAAACATCTGCATAGTTTTCCATTTTATGGATGAGCCATAATTTAACCAGTCTTCTACCTACTGACCTTTAGGTTATTCCAGAATTTCTTTTTCTATTACAAATAATGTTGTGATAAACCCTTGAACATATACATGCTGCATGTTTGTGGAGCAGTAAACTTACATAGGTGAAATTGCTGTACTAAAGGGTGTTTGCGTTTAAAACTTAGATAGCTGTATGGCTCCATCCACTTTTTAGGTGCTCAAAGGGGGCTGGATTGCAGTGCTAGATACAGGATTCTGTCTGAGTTGCATCCAACCAACCAAATTGGAAGCCTAAATGTAATACCCTATGTTTTTCAGCAAGATTACAGTGGTCTAGATGGAAAATTATTCCCACAGGTGGGTGTGTATGTATACACATATATACATACACATATTTGTGTGTATCAGATCAGTTGCTCAGTCATGTCCGACTCTTTGTGACCCCATGAATTGCAGCACGCCAGGCCTCCCTGTCCATCACCAACTCCCAGAGTTCACTGAGACTCACGTCCATCGAGTCAGTGATGCCATCCAGCCATCTCATCCTCTGTCGTCCTGATCTCCTTCAGAATGGACTGGTTGGATCTCCTTGCAGTCCAAGGGACTCTCAAGAGTCTTCTCCAACACCACAGTTCAAAAGCATCAATTCTTCGGTGCTCAGCCTTCTTCACAGTCCAACTCTCACACCCATACATGACCACAGGAAAAACCATAGCCTTGACTAGACGAACCTTTGTTGGCAAAGTAATGTCTCTGCTTTTGAATATGCTATCTAGGTTGGTCATAACTTTCCTTCCAAGGAGTAAGCGTCTTCTAATTTCATGGCTGCAGTCACCATCTGCAGTGATTTTGGAGCCCAGAAAAATAAAGTCTGACACTGTTTCCACTGTTTCCCCATCTATTTTCTGTGAAGTGATGGGACCAGATGCCATGATCTTTGTTTTCTGAATGTTGAGCTTTAAGCCAACTTTTTCACTCTCCACTTTCACTTTCATCAAGAGGCTTTTGAGTTCCTCTTCACTTTCTGCCATAAGGGTGGTGTCATCTGCATATCTGACGTTATTGATATTTCTCCGGGCAATCTTGATTCCAGCTTGTGTTTCTTCCAGCCCAGCGTTTCTCATGATGTACTCTGCATATAAGTTAAATAAACAGGGTGACAATATACAGCCTTGACGAACTCCTTTTCCTATTTGGAACCAGTCTGTTGTTTCATATCCAGTTCTAACTGTTGCTTCCTGACCTGCATACAGATTTCTCAAGAGGCAGATCAGGTGGTCTGGTATTCCCATCTCTTTCAGAATTTTCCACAGTTTATTGTGATCCACACAGTCAAAGGCTTTGGCATAGTCAATAAAGCAGAAATAGATGTTTTTCTGGAATTCTCTTGCTTTTTCGATGATCCAGCAGATGTTGGCAATTTGATCTCTGGTTCCTCTGCCTTTTCTAAAACCAGCTTGAACATCAGGAAGTTCACAGTTCACATATTGCTGAAGCCTGGCTTGGAGAATTTTGAGCATTACTTCACTAGCGTGTGAGATGAGTGTAATTGTGCAGTAGTTTGAGCATTCTTTGGCATTGCCTTTCTTTGGGATTGGAATGAAAACTGCCCTTTTCCAGTCCTGTGGCCACTGCTGAGTTTTCCAAATTTGCTGGCATATTGAGTGCAGCACTTTCACAGCATCATCTTTCAGGATTTGAAATAGCTCAACTGGAATTCCATTACCTCCACTAGCTTTGTTCATAGTGATGCTTTCTAAGGCCCACTTGACTTCACATTCCAGGATGTCTGGGTCTAGGTCAGTGATCACACCATCGTGATTATGTGAGTCGTGAAGATCTTTTTTGTACAGTTCTTCTGTGTATTCTTGCCATCTCTTCTTAATATCTTCTGCTTCTGTTAGGTCCATACCATTTCTGTCCTTTTTCGAGCCCATCTTTGCATGAAATGTTCCTTTGGTATCTCTGATTTTCTTGAAGAGATCTCTAGTCTTTCCCATTCTGTTGTTTTCCTCTATTGTATACAAATGCTAAGTCCAAGAAGTTTCGCAGACCACACTTCATTTATAGATACATTTGAGGAACATGGATGTAAGAATTGGATGAAGTATGTAGTCTCTGCATTGCTCTAAGAGTTAGAGGATGAATGTTCTTGAAACATGAGTACTGAAACAATGAAATGGAACTGGATGTATGGTAGGGTTGCCAAGGAGAGCCTGATGACACTGGGTGGGTTGCTATGACTACAGAGGAGGACACATTCTCTTATGTAAATTTCTAACCCTTCAATCAGGACAGAAGGATCTCTTATCTCCCATAACTAGACCTTATCAAGTTGTCAACAGATTACTATACCTGAAGAAAATCAGCCAGCCAGTATATGGAAGGTCCAAGAAATAAATCTCTGAGATCTTATTGATTTATCTCCATATAGCATATAATTTTTGTGAGTTCTTTGGGGTGTTGCCACAACTTTTCAAATTGGTAAAATAATTTTATTTCTTGGCCATGCAGCTTATGGGATCTTAGTTTCCTGACAAGGGACTGTACCCATGCTCCCTGGAGTGGAAGCACAGTCCTAACCACTGGACTGCCAAGGAATTCCCAAAATAATTTTATAAAAAGCACTATTCTGTCTATATTCTGGTATAAAATGCTGTAAGATATAGAGTTAAGTGAAAAAAGCAAGATGAATTAAAGCATGTGTGGTATGCTACAATTTGTCTAAAAAACATATGCAGTACTTATTTTTTTAATGCAATAAGGTAAAAGAAAAGATATAAGATTGGAAATGAAGAAATAAAGCTTATAATGAATAGAGCATATAATGTGATTGTGTATAAGGACATTTGGTCCTTTGCCTAAAGGAATCTCCAAGTAAACCACTAGAACTAATAAGTAAATTTAGCCAAATCAGAAGACAAAGCGTCAACATACCAAAACATCAAAAGGCCAATAGGCAAATGAAAAGATAGTGAACATCATTAGTCATCAAGAAAGTAAAAATTACAATAAGAAAATACCACCTATCCATCCTAATGGCTAAAATTTTTAAAACTGAGTTGAATACCAAGTGCTAGCTAAGATGAGGCACAATACAAACACTTATGCACTTCTGGTGGAAATATGAATGACAGAACCATTTTGGAAATTAGTTGTTTCTAATAAATTTATGTAACTTCCTTGTAGCTAGTAGTGTGCTTGTAAACATTTAACAATTGGCTTTGGGGATGGAGGAGAAGGAAGTCCTGATTTATAGCATTTGCCTATTTCCATGGTGTAAATATTTCCCCCTTGGGATAAATATTTCCTCCTTGGCTGATTTCAAGCTACCAATGGGAAGTCATTGAAAGTAGAATTGGGAAGAAATGCACATTACTGGCCCCAAGCTGTACAAGCTGGCTCCAGACCACCACTTCCTATGACCCAGCAGCTCCACTTCTAAGTACACATCCAAGAGAAATGAATAGTAATATCCACAGAAAGATGACTTCTATGGGAAAGTTCTTAGCGGCTTTATTCCTATCAGACACAATCTAAACACAATCCAGAAAAGATGAAAGGATAAATAAATCATGGTGCATTCATGCAATGAAATACTGTTCAGCAAGAACAGATAATGAACTGATACAACAGCATGAATAATTCTCAGACATGTCATGTTAACTGACCCAGGCATGAGAGTGCACTCTGTATGGTTGGTTCCATTTACATAAAAGTCAAGAATGAACAAAACTAATCACTGGTGTAGGAATCAGATGGTAGCTATTTCCAGGATTTCTCAGTTGACTTTTGGAGTGGGGACAAGGTAACCTTCTGGGGTGATGGAAATATCTTTTATCTTGATCAGCCTATATAAGTGTGTATATTTGATAAAAATTCACCAAGATCTTCACTTATATGTAAAGTCACCTCACTAAAGTCCTTATTGACTCATTTTGCCTCATTAAAAAAAAAACATAGAAGTCACAAATTTTTAAACAGTTATCTATAGAAGGATGGAGGAAACTAGGAAATGACATGGTTAAAAGCTAGATTTGGAATATACCTTGTCTTGTAGGTTTGATTTTGGATTCATGGGAATAATTTACATAAAATATAGACTAAATTAATCAAAATTGAAAAAGGCAATTCCTTAAAATCAAAATAAAATGTTTTAAACTCTATATTGAGTTGGTGGCCAACCAAGAGGAATTATTTCAAGAGAGTTTTAAAAATTTAATTCTTTTTTTTTTTTTTTTGGCTGCTGTGAGTCTTCATTGCTGCATGCAGGTTTTCTCTAGTTGCAGTACAAGGACTTCTCATTGTGGTGGCTTCTCTTGTCATGGAGCATAGGTTCTAGAATGTGAGGGCTTCAGTTGTTGTGCAGTTGGGGTGCACGGGCTTATTCGCTCCAAGGGATGTAGGATCTGGAGCAGGGATTGAACCCATGTCCCCTGCGTTGGCAGGTGGATTGTTTACCACGAGACCACTAGGGAAGCCCCTCAAGAGATTTTTAACAGAGTAAAATATTAGTAATGATATTGGTATTATTATTCTGAAATTATTATAAAGTAATATTATATATAATATTATATAAAGTAAGTAATTATGTTAATGTTAGAAGAAACCAAGAATTTTACCAGAAGAGACAAAGAGACGCAAACACAGAATTTAATAATGTAGTAAACACTGTATAGTCTTAAATTTGAGTGGAAAATATTAGTATGAACTATTGATACATTTTCTTATTTTAAGAGTCTGTTTCCTAGTTCTGTCCACTGAAAAGGCCTAGAAAAAAGGACCAGTCACATGGAATGTGCACCCTTAGTGCCAGTTTAGTCCCTTGATACTATTTCCCGTGAAAGGGAACCAGGGCTTCTTGAGGAGATGGATGGTTCTGGTCTGAGGCAGGCAATGTACATGATCAGCCTGGACCATCACAACATACCTGAAATTCCTGGAGTCATGTCAAAAGGACTCAGGCCCAACCTGTCAAGGCTCTAACTAACCACACATAGGACAATTTAAACATGGAAACTGAAAAGAATTAAAACACGTGAATCATGTTCAAAATTCATAATATTCATAATGATGCTAAAAAAATGCCAACCCCAAACACCCATTGGATGATACCAGGAAACCAACTTACCGTTCTGAACATAGGCAAGTAAACCTGCTACTTACTTTTGCCATCTGAACTGAATTTCAAATAGTAGTGAAGGAGATGTTTCTTTTTATAGAAGTTTTCCAGCTAATAATGAAGGAATATCACCATTTGACAAGTCCTGAAAGAAATAATGGTTCTAGGCAAGGATGATAGTATTTGTTTCCTGGGGCTACAATAACAAAGTACCACAGACTGGGTAGCTTAAAGAAAAAATTTAATGCCCCTCAGTCCTGCAGTTGAAAGTCTGAAATCAAGGTGTTAGCAGGAACATGCTCCCTCTCAGACTCGACGAGAGGATCCTTCCTTTCCTGTTCTGTCTTCTGGAGTTTGTTGGCAAACTTTGTCATTCCTTGGCTTGTAGATATAACACTCTGATTTCTGCCTTTGTGGTCGCATGACCATCTCCTCCTTGAGTCTGTGTTCAAATGTTCCTCCTCTAATAAGTGCTGGGTTAATGTGGGTCTCATTTTAACCTGAATTACCTCCATGGGCATGAAGTTCAGGATTTCAACATATCTTTTGTGAGGGATACTATTCAATCATAGTCATCAATGGCAGTTAGGATCACAGAGTGAAACAGGACATTATCTATTATTCCAAAGAATTAGACCCAAATCAGACCAAGTCTAGATCTAAGAACCAATTTATAGAAAACAGAAGGGATGGAAGAGCATGCTAAAAAACTCCACAGGTGTATAATCTGTGAAGTCCAGAATGTGGGAAATTCTGCAGGACAAATGACTTGGTTTCCTCAACAAATAAATTACAAGGAAAAAAACCAGAAGCAGAACCTTTAAATAATTATGAACATAGTAGACATAGCAACCAAATCCCATATATAGCTCTTGTCTGGAAATCTGAATACTTACTAGATAGTTAATGATATAGAAGGGTTACTGGCAAGTTTAAAAAACATATCTTTAAATGAGACTCTACTATATAGCACAAGAAAATACATTCGATATCCTGTGATAAACCATAATGGAAAAGAATATGGAAAATATATATTTGTATAACTGAATCATTTTGCTGTATAACAGAAATTAATACAACGTTGCGAATCAACTATACATCAATAAAATTAAATTTAAAATTTTAATAAAAACATATCTTAATGGCATGGTGGTAAAGTTTAAAAAAAGAGAGAGTTCTTAATATAAGAATACATAACTTCAGGGACTTCCCTGCTGGCCCAGTGGTTAAGGCTCTGCGCTTTCACTGCAGGGGGCACAGGTTCAATCTCTGGTCAGGGAACTAAGCTTTCACTGGCCTCGTAGTGCAGCCACAAACAAAAAACAAACAAAATGAAAAAACATGCTCTCAAATAAAGCAACATGATGTTTGGAAGATATCAGGAGAGTAGGGGATGGGTTAGGTATAAAACAAGATTAGCCACATTAAATAATGAAGCTTGATATTGGGTATATGGGAGTTCACGATACTGTTTTTTCTATATGCTAAAATTTTCCAGCATATACAATTATAAAAATAAAATGCAATACATTAATTCAGTGTTTCTCAACTTGAGGCAGTATCAGAATCTATTTTCTGAAGATTCTTCCCTTCCCCAGAAGTTATGCCTCATTCTTGCAGAGAAATTGGTGTTGAAAATATTTACACTTCAGTAAGGAGTATTTTTGTAAAGAAGTTAGACTGTCATAGGATGAAGTTATACATTTTTTATACATTTTTGCAGCGTGTGGATGTTCAGGCTTTCAACTATTTTTACTCATCTTTTAGTTCAACGAATATCCAAAAAACCTCTGCCTCACATCTTCCTAAAACTTGAAATTATTACATATATTGGGAATCTGATTTCAAATTCAGATGAATTTATATCTCATTAATATTTTTCATTTTTTATTTATACTCAGGCTCTGGCTTAAATGCTACCTCCCCTGCTCCGTCAATGTCCCTGATTCCCCCCAGCCGGAAGTAATCTCTCTCTCCTCATAAAGTGATCTTATGTACTGTTTTGTTACTCTTTCATCTCTTTCTACTTGCTAACATTATTTTGGAGAAGGCAATGGCAACCCACTCCAGTACTCTTGCCTGGAAAATCCCATGGATGGAGGAGCCTGGTAGGCTGCAGTCCATGGGGTCGCTAAGAGTCAGACACGACTGAATGACTTGACTTTCACTTTTCACTTCCATGCATTGGAGAAGGAAATGGCAACCCACTCCAGTGTTCTTGCCTGGAGAATCCCAGGGACGGGGGAGCCTGGTGGGCTGCCGTCCATGGGGTCTCACAGAGTCGGACACGACTGAAGCAACTTAGCAGCAGCTTTGCAGCAGCATTATTTTACTGTTATTCATATACCTATTGGCTTACCAGGTGGTTCGGTGGTAAAGAATCTGCCTGCCAAACAGAAGACTCGGGTTCGATTCCTGGGTCGGGAAGATCCCCTGGAGAAGGAAATGGCAACCCACTCCAGTATTCTTGCCTGGAAAATTCCACAGACAGAGGAGACTGGTGGGCTATATGGGGTCGCAAAGAGTTGGCTGAGCAACTAAGCCAACACCTCCCTTCCCCAAATTCACTGAGATTTGCTGTTCAGTATACTTTTCTAGGATACTGAGTTTCTCCTTTCAAACTCATCCATTGCAGCTTGATTAATGATGGAGAAGTTTTGTTTTTTTGGAAGCTCCTATGTAGCTGACAAAGTACTTTTCGGCAAGGAAGGAATTTTTAAAAGTTGTACTAAGTGCATACACAAGGTAAAAAAGAAAATCTAAAACGAGCCAAAAAGTCAGATCACTCCTCCTGCCCCAGTTCCACTTCCAGGGTCTCCACTATTCCAAGTTTCTTGCAAATCGCTGTACACATTTTTTCTAAGCATATACGAAAATAAATGCTATTGGACCTTACTGCAAGTACTATCTGCTGGGTTTGTTGTTGTTGTTTTTTTTTTTCACCTTACAGTATACATTAGAGACCTTAGCAGCAAATACAGGATCTCTCTTTTTTTTTTTTTTTGCACTACATGGAAATCTCATCATTTATTTCAGTCCCCAGTTGGCAGCATTTTTTCCCAGTTATTTCCTCTTACAGATAATGTTGCAATGCACCATCTTGTACACACAGAGAAAAGGAATTTTGTTGAAAATCTGCATTTTTGAAGGAAACCCCTCCTTCATTCTTTTAGCTGGGGGCAGGAAGCACCCTGTGGTATGAAGCAATCACTCAGCAAACCTTCCAGACCTGACGGTATCACCTTGTGATTCCCCAGCGGCTGGGTGGTCAGGAGTGCGCCTGGTTCCCTAGGAGGGAAGACGCCAGCACCGCCAGCTCTGTGGTTGAAAGCGGATGCCCCCTGAGTCCCCTCATGTTTGAAGCCCCAGCCCGGGAGGGGTGAAGCCTTGGCATCGTGTCATTAGGTAAGTGTGCTGGCTTCCGAGGTGTATTAGACTCACCTGGACGCAGCAGTGGTTCTGTTGGTGGTGTGTTTAAAGTTAATTCACTAAATGCTAATGTAGACAATGTCTCTGAGACCAAGAGCAGTCAGTGCCAAGTGTCCTCTCTGAAAACAGCATTTTGTGTGGGTGAGCAGAGTAAGCTTTTATTTTAGTTCATTCTTTTAAAAAAAGAACAACTGTGGCTTGTGTTTAATCCTCTGGAAGTCCTCTGTGTCAGCGAGCCTTTTCTTTTCATGTGGGCATCTCTTGCCAGAAATCAGAGTTTCCTGGCAGAAAAGAGAGGCAATTTGAGTAACCCGGACACAGACAAATACACTTCACTTCAACAAAGCTTTTCAGGTGTCACTGAAGATGTGTGAGAAACCAAATAGAATTCTATAGAAAATGCTCTTTTAAAAAAGTATTCTCCAGTTGATGGCTTTAATGAAGCTCTTGCTTCACATCTCAAACTGGATAAGTTCAGGCCAAGGCTTCACTGAAGAGGGTTTTGTTGACCACAAGGAAAGGGTTGGGGATATGGTCAACATCTCAGACCATACTGTGGGGCTTCCTTTCCAGCTTGGACAATAAGATCAGGGATCAGAGCAAAATGCATATGACTTGATTTGTTTCTCCTCTTTAAAAAAAAAAAAATACTTATGGTGTCTGTTATGTGAAAAGTAGATAAAAGGTTTGTTTACAATCTCTCCCTGAAGAGTGGAATTGAACAATTCCAATTTTGGAATTCTTCCTCATTGCTCTTAACTACCTTGGTGAAATTTGGCTGATCTACAGTTATTCAAAGATAAGCATATGTTTGTTGGGAAGGGAGCAGTAAAGTGCTTGCTCATCTGACAAGTCTGAAGTTTCTATAATGGCATTTGGCTTCACAACAGGGGATACTAGGAAAGCATTGCTCTAGCGGAACTTGAGGTGTGGATTCAAGTGAGCGATGAGACTGTGGGGAAAGGGTTGAGTCTGGGGAAAGGGTGGAGGTCCTATGAGTTCTCAGAGGAGATGCAGAATGAGCAGGTCAGACGTAGAGGTCAGTTCTGTTTTAAAAAGTGGTAAAGCATTAACATCCAGGCAAAGTAAACAAAGAGGAAGAGAGCTAATGAAGGTGTGGTGCTGGATAGTGGGGATGGACCAGCCTAGGATGTGCTGGTCTCAGGATAACCTGGGCACAGGGCTTTGCACATAGTCTGTGCAGGTTCCAGGACTGAGGGTCAGAGACTTTAATACACAGGGCCCAGGGAAACCAGTCTCCAGGTCTCATGGGCTCCAGTAAGAAATCTGTCAGAGACCAAGGGGTTAGGTCCTAATTGAGAAGGACCCTGATTCTCTAGGCATTCATTCAGGGAAGCTTTCTGTATGCTGGCTTCCTCCCCTTCTCCCCTACAGAGGGTGTCCCATTTCCCATCACCTGTCCAGTCTCCATGAACAGCTTTTACAATCTGAACTAGTTCAGTTCCATAGAGAAGCGTTTGTTAAGCATTCATTAGCTTGTAAGATTTTTTTCACTCTGTGAAATTCTTTCAAGCTTTTTGACATTGTCATGTGCCTGGATGATTGGGTTTGAGCAACTGTGACCTTCAGCTGTCTGAAGACCTATAATGCCATCCCTGTTGAATGTAGATTCTAACTCAGGGATTATTTTAGTCAATAAGAGGAAATACTGGAAAAGGGTATAGAGTCTCCCCTTCCTGCCTTTGGGGCCTGTAAGTTAAGACCTGTTCTTTCATGCAAGTGACTGCTAGTCAATCTGGAGTCTAGTTTCTCTAAACAGATCAATTTCCTAGAGGTGGAATAACAGGGTGCCTGGTTTAGGAGTCAGGAAACTGGGGTCCAGCATTGGTTCCACCACTAATTACCCCACGTGCTCTTTGGCAAGCCCTTCAGTATTTCCCCTTAAATAAAGATGAAGGGGTTGAATTAAGATGCACAAAGATTTCAATAATCCTAAAGGAGGGGCTGAACTGATAAGATTAAATTTTTAAAAGTTGGCTGCAAAGATAGATGCTGGGGAAAAGCTATCATTGCTGTTCCTTTTGAAAAGGTTTAGTACCCCTGAACATGAAACAGGAGTGAGTTGTGGTTACCAGTATAGTTCACATTTGCAGGCAGCCTCCATAGAAACTCAGCTTCCAGAATAAGGTCAGAGGTCAGAGTTCTGCTGTGCTCTGTTCTGACCTGGCAATGACACCACTTGCCTCCAGTTTCACATCTACCTCCAATACACTCTCCAACTTAGAAATCAGAGTGGTTGTTCTTAAAAACTAAATTCGATTGTGTTACCCTCCTGCTTACAAACCTTCAGGAGCTCCCTATTGCCCTCAGAATAGTCTCATACCATGGCCTTCATGATTTGATCCCTGTTGATCTCAAGCCTATCTCTTATCCCCCACTGACCCACAACCCTCAACCCTGAGTCTTGTAGTTCCAAACCACAAGCAGTTCCCAGAACTGGCCTCCTCTCCCTCTCTCTCCCCCATCTAGAGTGCAGTTTCCAACACACACACACACCTCTCCACCCGTCAGCTTCCCCAGCCTCTGGACTTTCAGAGGGTTTGCCCCTGTCATAGCACTTCCCACACTATATTGCAATTCCTTAAGAGTACTCCACCTCCTATCCCAAGACAGTGAGCTCCTCAAGACAGACTATGCTTTTTCTGTGCATTCTTAGCATCTGCTGTCTTCATGGAAGGCACTCAGGAAATATTCGGAGAATCAACGGAAGGCTGGGGGAACAATTGACAAACCAAGTGTACTCAGAGAAGAGTAATAAGGATGGTGAGGGTGGTAGAAATGAGGTTGAATGTCAGTTGAAGAAGCTGAAATGGTTTAGCATGGAAAAGAGAGCATCAGAGCTCACCTTCATGCCAGGACTGCCTTGGGCAGTGGGATTTGATTTACTCAAGCCTCCCCAGAGGGCAGGGTTAGATTCTGGTAGGAGCGAGGCAGACATGGTACAATGTAAGCAGCAGCAGTGGAGACTGCTATGACGTGCTACGTTTGGGTACATTTGGTGGAGGAAGGATACCCTGAAGACAAGAGATGGCTTCTTGGTGACTTAAAGAGCCTCCTGGCTCTGAAGGGCCCCAGCACTGTCTCAGGAGTGTAGTTAGAAGGATACTTGTGTTGGGTGAAGCATTCACCCCAATAATATTGAACATAGGCTCTAAGATCTGCAAGCACTGAAAGTTCTAAAAGTCAGTGGTTCTCTCATCTAGGCCAGAAGACCACACACTTTACAAAACTGAACAGACATTCTAATTCCTGACTTCTCTTCCTTAACAGATTTGGCGTATTTTAACTTATTCCAAATCTACCCGTGATGCCAGGTCCACTTAGTTGTTCCACTGGGGAAGGAAATAGCTGCACAGAGAAGTTATATAACCTGCCCCAGTTTTTGCAGGATACTAAGAGACAGAATCTTAATAGGAAACAGAACTCCCAAGTCCAAAGCATTACAGCAGATGGCTTTTCCAGGTCCCTGATGACTTACCAGGCCAACTTGGCCTACGAAGTTTCATGTTTCTTACCATTTTGCCTTCATCCTGCATCTTAAGTTCAAGAACACAATCATGGCAGAGTGGCAATGGAGATGGGCTCAAGAACCAGACTGCCTTCGTGACCTCAGAAAAATAACTTCCTCTTTCTGTGACTCAGTTTCCTCATCTATAAAATGGATGTAAAAATAGAATTAACCTTATAGAGTTGTAAGGATAAAATGAGGATACAGAACATGGATATATTAAGTACTTAATAAGCATTACCTAATGTTATTAGTACTGGATGAGGACAGGACTTGGCAATAAAGACAACTGATTTCTCATTTCGGTGCTAAAGGTACAGTGGTCTTAAGCCATTCTCCGCACATGCTCAGAAGGTCCTCAGAAGGTCCTCAGAGCTTCTGCTGAGAGCCTGAGTGGGGTATAAAGGACCAGAGATGACAACCTTTGGCAAAGAAGAACCAGATTGGGGTGGGGTGGGCTGAGCACCTAGCTGGAGCTCATCTGCTGCTGTCTGTGGTCCTGAAACAATTTGTTAATTATCTAGAAAAATGAGGGTATGGTGGGGTTTACACCCACAGCCTCCCTTCCCAACAGTCACCTGCTTATGGACAGTCCACCCACAAAATGGAGTTTGGATAAATTATCGATAACCTTTGAATCATTAGTTTCTTTTTCTCTGAAGACAGGTAATTCATGTCTTCTGATGTGTTCACAGGGATGTTGTCAGTTTACATACCATCCATGTATAAAATACCTCCCCACCTGTTGCCTGTCTGAGGGACACAGTCAGAAAGGGGCAATATAGTGGGAACAAAAATATCTTACACTCTGAACTCCCTCCCTACTGAGTTTCAGTGGGCTTGGAACTCCAACCCCACTGAAGGCACAGCCCAGCTCTCACCTGACAGAGTCCCAGGGACCTCATACAGTTTGTAGTGACAATTCAAGTCTTCCTGAGGCTGGGGTCAGAGCCACACTTTGCTTTGCAGGTGGCCTGCGTCGACCATCACTGCCTCTGCCGGTGCTGATGCTGCCTCCTTTGTGATGCCCACCTGGGATGGGGCAGGCTCTCCCCCACCAAGGTCACAGCTCTTGAGATGCTGCAAAGGGCTCTCTTGCTGTTTCAGCTTATAATCTTCTTTTGCCAAAGACTTGGGTTGGATTCCGAGTGGAATCTGGGCCAAGGGACAGTTAAGACACCTCCCAGCATCTTGCTCAAAAGTCTTTCTTCTTTCTTTCTCATTAGCCTGGACAGCACAATCCATTACTGTTCCAGGATAAATCCCAGGCCCCACAAGAGGCCTCCCCAGGAAAAAAATGGGGGGCATGCTGCCCCTGTTCTCTTTTTGGATGTCAGAGTTTAATCTGGCATCTTGTAGCTCAGCTATGTTCTTGATGTCCTCATCAAATAACTCCCAGTGAACCTTGAGGTGGACAGAGCTCCTGAAGGGACCCTGCTGACTGGCCTCCCTCTGGGACCCTCAGTCCATAGATATGAAAGTGCTTCAGAATTTCTGCACCAGGGGAATTCTCCAAACCTGATTAAGTGTCATTACAAGGAAAAAAATAGAAATAATTTCTCTTTGTATAGATTCAGAAAGCAGAAAAAAACTCTTAATGTTGATTTTACCCATTCTGGCTGCTAGTAGGGTTAAACTCAAAAAATAGTGGTTAAACTTAGAGAGAAAAACACCTCCCAGAGATTGAGATACTGCAATGTCTCCTTATATGATGGAGGGTCCCCCAACCAATGGCCACATAAATTCCTTTGTGGTGCTACTTAAGACCCTTACCTATTTTTCTGTCCTTGAGGGGAATCAGAAGGAAGATGGTAGCCTGCCTTGGCTGTCTCCCATCACACAGTATAATTCTCTGTGCCTGAGTTCTTATCCACCCATCACACACATGCTCACATATCCCTACACACGTGCTCAGTTGTATCCAACTCTTTGCAACCTCTTGGACTGTAGCCCACCAGGCTCTTCTATCTATGGGATTCTCCAGGCAAGAATACTGGGGTGGGTTGCTATTTCCTACTCCGCCAAACACACACATTCAGCTCTAAACTGTAGTCACCTGTGTCTGACTTGGCTCTGGGATGTGAAGGGGGAGCTCTGGGTATGCAATACCATAAACATATTTTCCCCAAGAGATGCTTATGCAGCAATTCAGACATTCTCATTGCTCTGCCTTTTAATTAGTTCAGGGAGTTGCAACCTCACAGTGTGGGTGTGCTTGCCAGCTGGGCTTTTTGGGAAGTTATCCGGTCTGCGCTCCTTCTGTCTCCTCCCTCGGTGTCAGGAAATTATAGAGCTAGCTCTCTTTGCTTGTCTTGGAAGTGTGTGTGCTGATCTTACCCCACAGAGCCCTGGACACTCCAGGGCCTGTCTGAGCCAAGCGCTCAAAGGCCCCTGGGGACCAGTGTGGTGACACGCAGAGCTCAGGTCTTGCAGCCTGCTGTCCTTGAGCAGGGGGCGAGGCAATAGCTTTGGGCTAAAAGGGATGGTTTTCACCCATAATTACTTGGTCCCTTTGGGCCACATACTGCAAAATTGGTGCCCCTGGGGGCCCAGAGGAGGGATTTTATGACTCAAGGGAAAGCTGCTTGTCTCCCAGGCAGGGCCCTGTTCTGGAGACTGCCAGATACCTTATTCCCATGAAAGGAGAGGCCCCAGAAGAGCCCTTCCAGCCTTCCTCTGAGCTGCCTCCCCACAGGGGTTCTGGGATGGCTGCGGCTGAAATTAAAACTCTCACTGCTGCTGGCTTTTCAGGGTAAACCTTTCTCCTCTGCAGTCACCCCTTGCTTTGTTTATGCATCCTCCCTCTGGGTGTCCAGATCACACTCTCGGCTCTATTTTAACTTCTCCACTTACCAGGCTTTGGCACACCCTCTTCTTTCCCTGGGCAATGAGGTTTTTCCTGGCTTCTCCCCTAGATGTGTCTTCCGGCTCAGTCTGCATGGCCAGTGCCTCTCTGACTTGCTGGTTTGTTCCTATGGGCTGTGGAGGTTTCTACACCACACTTTTCAGCTGAAACCCACCAGGGTGTGATTGTCTTTCTTGATTTAGCTCACGCTTTGGCACAGATTGCCCTCTCTGTTTCTTCCTATCTGCACATCTCTTTTTGTGGCTGTTCCCATCCTTCCAGCCTCACTCACCTTTTGGGCAGGGGCTCCCACCTGGACAAAGGGTTGGATCCCTTCCCAACCCAGGGATTGGACAAAGGGTTGGATCCCTTTCCAACCCAGGGATCGAACCCAGGGGCTTCTTAAGATATCCTCCTATCTGCTGCAAATAGGGTCACTAATCACTGCCTTGGCATTGACTCTGATGCTGCAGCCTTGCAGGCAGCCACCTACTCATCACCTAGTCCCACCTGTCATTTGATGGCCACTGAGTGTGACCTCAGCCAATCCCAGCCCCTCAATGTCCCTGTCCCTAGACTAAGGCAGAGCACAAATGAAGGGGCTTGGCACTTAAATATGTTCTTTTATAACCTCTAATTTCAGAAGAGCTGCCTAGCTAAATGTTATATTTATTTTTTCAAAATAGAGTAAATCTAACTTTGTATGATTTTTTTCCATTTTATTTTATAAAGGAGTAATATATTTATATGGTTCAAACCTCTAAAAGTCTAAACTCTTTTTAAATACTTTTTGGCCGTGCCGGGTCTTCATTGCTGCACACGGGCTTTCTCTAGTTGCAGCACGTGGAGACTACTCTCGAGTTGCGGTGTTCGGGCTTCTCTTGTTGTGAAGCAGCGGCTCTAGGGCACACAGGGTTCAGCAGCTGTGATTCTCGGCCTCCGGAGCACGGGCTCAGTAGTCGTGGTGCACAGGCTTAGCTGCCCTGCAGCTTGTGGAATCATCCCAGGCCAAGGACAGAACCCGTGTCTCCTGCCTTGGCAGGTGGATTCTTTACCACTGGACCACCAGGGAAATCTAAGCCTAAACTCTTACACGGCAAAAATTACTTCTCACTGCCTTGTTTTCTTCTGTCCAGTCTCCATCCTGTGTGGGTAGGCACTGTGTGGATCTTGCTTAACTTGATATCTCTTGGTAGTCTTGTACCAGATTCAAAATCAGTTGACTGCTTCTAAAACAATGATGTGCCAGCTAGTTAGCAAAGGAGGCACACGGTGGCACATTGGCCATTTAGGACCGAAGTACCTGCTCCTCCCCTACCCCTGTGGCTATACATTCTGTACTAAGATCTTTCTCTTTCTCATAGCCTTTGTGGTAGTGGGAATCTTTATCTCAGCCATCTTGGTCTACGTGTCTTTGTTTCAGTGTCTTGAAGCTCAGAGCAGATTCCATTACTTAAGAGCTTAGTGAATTGCCCCCAGTTGATCAGATAAGCACTAGAGAAATTCCCTGGAAATCTCCAACAGAGACTTAGAAAGAGCCAGCACAATCCATTTATCACAGTTAGATTATGGCTGATACCCTCAAAATGGAGGAGACTTGCGGTCATTTAAACAACTTGAAGAGGGCTCAACGGAGGAGAGAGGAGACAGGAGGAAAGTGTGGGCAGGCAGGCATGCTCAGCCTCAGGCTGGGTGTCCCCAGAAGTCAGGGCTTTCTCTGGACAGAGCTCAGTGGCCCAGGCAGCAGGAGTGACCAGCATTCCTATAGTCATAAAGAAAATTCATCTGGGCAGATAAATCTTTGGAGAGTTCTGGCTGCCCACCTCCTGGGCACTCTCGTCTCTGGGTTTCGTTGAAAGGCATCTGGCAGCCTGGTCCTCATCAGCACCGTCTCTGAAACTGCCCGTGGCAGTCACTCTTCTATACACGCACACACTTAGAGCCACCTAATATATTTGTCCCAAATCTTCACTTTTCTAAAGTGCTTTCAATTCACTGACTCAACTGGAGGCATCATCAGCACTGTTTGATGGCCCAGCCGGACACTAGAACCTCCCCTGAGTAAACTTTATGTTTGACCTGCTGCCCTACATATCTCTGGGAATTGCCACCGTGTTTAAAGATGCTCACTGGTGATCACAGAGATGGCTCCAGGTACCACAAGATTCAGAATCACAAGAATGGGGAAGTTCACTGTGGTCTCAGTGGGGAGTACTAACCTTCAGCCATAAACATGTAGAAACTGGCATTCTTACATGGTGTATATGATTTATGCAGTGATACCACACTAAACATTTAATGAACAAGAAAATGTCACTCCCAAGCCACACCCAGTGCCCCGTGGGATATCACACTTTGCACTGGGGACAAATGAAAACAAGGATTGGCCTTGGGTAAACTGGTGGTGGTGGTTTAGTCACTAAGTCCTGTCCGACTCTTTGCGACCCCATGGACTGTAGCCTGCCAGGCTCCTTTGTCCATAAGATTTCCCAGGCAAGAATACTGCAAAAGGTTGCCATTTCCTTTTCCAGGGGATCTTCCCAACCCAGGGATGGAACCCAGGTCTCCTGCACTGCAAGTAGATTCTTTACCGACTGAACTACCAGGGAAGCCCAACTACCTGGTCTTTAATTAGGAACTGTGGAGGAAACACTTAAAGCCCCTTTCCCTAGAAATATCCTCCAGGATGTCTGTTCTAGCTCATGCCTGCCAGAAAGGTTCTCCAGCCTCTGAGCAGGGATAGCCATCCCAGGGGCTGCTTGGCTGATGGGTGAGGTCCTGCTTAGACAGGAGATCTCACACATGTGTCACAGCTGGGGAGACACCTTCCTCAGAGGTCTGTGGATGGGCCCTAGGGGTCTGAGTCACAGAGGGTGGGATTATAGAGCCAAGACTGGGTCTGTGGATAAGAAGGATCAATGAGAACTGCCGAGGAGGAGTGCCTGTGGGTCATCTGAGTAGAGGGCCAGCGACATCCTTATCTGGGGACCATTATCACATTAAATAAGGAGAAGAGATGGGGCCCTGGAAGTGTGGGTGGGCTGAGAAGGGGAGAGGCCAGGATATCTCTGGACAGGGCACAGCTAGAGGAGCAGTAATGCATTACCTCTTAGGGATGAAGATGTAACTGTTGCAGATGGGGTATTCTGGGTGAAGGGCCAGGGCCGGGGTAGGTCAAGCCTGCTGTGGCAAGCAGGGGACAGGTGTCTGTCCAAAGGATGGTCATCAGCCTTTGTGGTCTAGTTGGTGTTCTCAACCCTGCCCTCAGACAGCCTGAGGTAGGTGGTGAACAAGAGGAAAGGAATGTGGAAGTTCATTGGCACTTTCCAGATCAACACAGGAGCCTTGGGTCAGTGATCAGGTGGATGGGTGGTGTGTGGTCCAAGGTATACTGTTCTTGCTGGGTGGAGTCATGGTGGATGATCGAGGTGGGCAGGGACTGTGTCTGAGCCTGAAGCCCTCTCCTTCCTTCTGACTGAGCACATCTGTTCCTTGTACAGTGATGTCATAGTCACAGCTTGAAATCAGCCATGGTGGGAGTGCCTATACCATGGAAATGCTCTGTATCAGGGTTTTCTTTTCCAGAGAGCCAACTGTTAAACATTTACCAGCACATCACTCAGGGGTGGGGAAGTAAAGTGTACCTGTCGGCACATGAAAAATAATGAGTCTAAAGTGAGGGACCTTGACTGCTGAGGAGTTTGGACTTTATCCTGAGGGCTGATGAGAGTCACTGAGAAGCTGGATAATTCAGTACATTGCTTGAGAGGGGAGTATTTGAAGTCTGTTTGCCTAGGTTCAAATCCTCGCTCTACCACTTGCTAGCTGTGTGACCTTAGGTGGGCTACTTAACCTCTCTGAGCCTTAGTTTCTTCATCTGTGAAATGGGAGAAATAATGCCTACTTTACAGTTTATTGTGAGATTTAGACAAGTTTTGCATAAAGAACACTTAGAGCCTGGCGTGCAGTAAACATTCAATAAATGTTAGCTATTATAGATGTGTTTAGATCATTCAATGACAAGATCATATTTGTCTTTGGGGATGAACACTGCAGCCAAGAGAATAGATTGAAGGGGGAAGGACAGAGGCTGGAAGAACAGGAAAGAGCAAGGGATGGTGGGAGCCTCAACTAGGCTGGAGAGAAGGGAGTACACCTGGGGGATCTTGAAGGTGGGGTGGGGAGGGCAGGGAATAAGGTGCAAGAGGGAAGGAGAAGCGAAGGGAAGATCATAGCAAGCAGCCATGAGCAGTGATGGCTTTGAGAGAGAGGTGGGTCTTGAAGGGGTATCTCTGTGGAGAAGAGGGAGCAGGAGCAGGACCTTATGAGTAGAAGAAGCCATGTAAGAGAAGAACAGGGGTTTTCCAGGGAGTGTTGGTGTTTTCAATAAACTATGTCATGGGAGTATTTAAATGTTTGATGGATGCAGCTGGAATGAAAAAGGAAGAAAAAGCAGTAGGCTAGAAAAAATTAAAATCCCATTAAGTTTTCCTGCATTGCTCCCAGATTATATGCTGCTTTCCCAGAACCTACAGAAGCCACTTGGTGAGGTCCAGGCATCACCCCTGACCTGGCCGGGCAGGCAGCCTTCCAGCCCAGAGCTGCTCCGGGTTGGGTGGGGGTCCTGCAGTGGCCCTGACCAGTGTTGCTGTGGAAATTAGCCAAGCACCAGAGGGTTGAATTCTCCCTCTCTTTCGTAAAGAGGAGAGGGAGACAGAGATCTTTCCTGTTTACACTGTGCTGGGCTTTCGGCGCCTTCCTGTTGTCATAATGGTTCTTTGTTGGTGGCACAGGCCCTCTAGACCACTGGGGCAATATTTTACCCTTGCCACACTTGAAACACTGTCACCAGAGTCTGGCTAACTGTGTCACAGGCTGTCTTTGCATCAGCCCACATTCTGTGATGTTAGCTGGGGGACAGTGATAAGCCGGTGTTATATCCAGTTCTGCATAGGAGTGTAGGGGAGAGGGCTAATGGGGTGCTGGCAGTTACATTGGCTGGGGCACACAGACCTGGAAACTTCAACAGTTCACCTGCCTCCACCAACCACTTTCCCACTCAGCCTGGAGAAGGGTTGGAGGTGGCAAAGAGCCAGACTTTTCTCACACTCTATCCCCCAACAGCTTCTCTTCAGCCACCAGACACTGTTTCTCCTCTCAAATGAAATGGAAAAATAAAGATGCGGCAGGTAGCGTTAGGGGTAAAGAACCCGCCTGCTGATGCAGGAGACATGAGAGACCTGGGTTCGATCCCTGGGTCAGGAAGATAACTTGGAGGAGGGCTAGCAACCCACTCCAGTATTCTTGCCTGGAGAACCCTATGGACAAGGAGCCTGGCGGGCTACAGTCCATAGGGTCACAAAGAGTCAGACACGATTGAAGTGACTTAGCATGCAGCAACAGTGAGCCACGAGGATAAAAAGATAGCAGAGAACCAAGTTGGACCTGTTAAGTGACTTGGAGAACCCAAGTTGTTTGGAGGGAAAAGATACATATATGTAAGAAAGGTGAAAAGATAGGCAGACTTCGCTCCTAAGTTTGGTACGAACATCTCTCAGATATTCTCCTCCTGGGAACCCATGACTCTCCCATGTTTTAAAAATGACATACATCAGGATGCTCAAAGCAGAGTGTTGCTTAGCTGTTGCAGTAATCTTTGGGAATCCAGCAGAGTGGCATAGATTTAAACCATCCTATAACTGACTCCCAATTAGGGGCTTTTCTCAGACAAATTATTTGGCCATGTCAGACCCACTTGGGCTTAAGGCAGGTCATTTGGACTCTCTCCCCCGTGGCAGCCAGTTCACCCTCTGTGGGCCAGGCCTGCCCAGCTGCTCTCAGCCAATGTATGTTCTTTTCCAGCTACTGCTGGGGCTCCTGAGAAGCCCTTCTTCTCTCCTCTGGCCCTGTCTCCTGACAGGTCAGTTCATCTCCCAGGGGTTGACCTGGAGCAGTGGAAACTGGAGGCCCAGCTTCCTCCTCTTCTTTCTCTGCACCCTGGCGGGCAGTGCAGCCGGACTTCCCATCAGCACCAAGGCCCTCATTCTCCCGCTGCCAGGAGAATTTGCCTGCTGGTGGGGAGAGCTGGGTCCTTCCCCAGAAATTGCCCTCACCCAAAGGGAGCTGCTTTGCCCAAGGCTGTGCCCTTACCCCAGGGTCAACTGCCTCCAATGACTGGATGATGCAGAGGTACACACTCTTAGCCCTTTGCTTCCATTCAGGACCTCTCTGAAGGGCCGACTCAGCCTCAGAGCTCCCTCAGGGTGGTGGGGTGTTGAGATCTCTGTGCTGATGGTGCATCCTCACATGTGAGCCTTCTCTCTCTCCCTGGCAGTACCATTCCCAAGCACACTTGCCAGTAATTGCATGTAAATCTCTGTCCCAATGTCTGTTCCCCAAAGGGAGCCAACCCATTACACTTAGAGACACTGGACAGGAGGGCTGTGGACCCCAAAGTCCAGGCAGTGGTCTGCAGGGAGGCTGGGTGGTGGGAGAAGCAGGGTGGCGAGGAGGTTGCTGAAGGAATGACCCAGGGAAGAAAGAGTTCACACCGAAGGATGCCCACCTTGCCCTCTGCAGCCTGTGGGGGATTGTCTGGCCCTGTTGAAGGAAAAGGAGAGGACGAGAGAGGTTCAGCTGTTTGTCCCACAGCTGACTAAACACACTGCAGAATCCTTTCTCCTGGTGGCCTGGGCACATTTCCCTCACAAAGACATTACTGCCCTCCATCTGAAGTCAGCTGGGAAATTATGCAGTTAGTCTTACCACTAGCTAGTTTAACAAGTGAGTGAGATGCCAAAGATTAAGAGGAAAAGATAAGAAGGAAGAGAAGCTGGGGAGCTGTATGGCCTGCTCCTGCTCTGGAGAAGAGGGGAGTGGAAGGGTGCTCCCCACTTGGTCTGGCTTCATGCCCCAGGCCCCATGATGTGCGCTCCTTTAGGAAGATCTCTGGCTTTCCTCAGTCTGAACACAAATCCTCTGACTATGACAGGAAACAGGAGTGAGGGTTTTCCTCTTTGCCTCTCAGCAAAGAACCCAGACCCACTCATCTCTCTGTCAGGTCTAGAACAGACCCCAGTCACCATGGCTTCCAACCTGGGGGTGAGGAGGAGCCACAACTGCACATCCTCAGATCCCCCGTCTCAAACCCTGAAACTCAGAACAGTTCAGTGTCTCCTATTCCCATTCCAGAAAACTCTACAAGCCTAGGGTATAAATTTTGTAAGGCCAAGAACCCCACACCGGTGGCTAACTTTTTTTTTTAATGTTTATTTACTTACTTATTTTTTATTTACTTATATATTTATTTACTTACTTATTTTTGGCCACACTGGGTCTTTGTTGCTGCATGGGCTTTTCTCTAGTTGCAGTGCACAAGCTTCTCATTGCGGTTGCTTTTCTTGTTGCAGAGCACAGGCTTTAGGCACAGGGGCTTCAGTAGTTGTGGCTCCTGGGCTCTGGAACACAGGCTCAATAGTTGTAGCACAAGGGCTTAATAGCTTCAAGGCATGTGGAATCTTCTCAGAGCAGGGATCGAACCTAAGTCCCTGCATTGGCAGGCAGATTCTTCACCATTGAGCCACCAGGGAAGCCCTTGGAGGCTAACTTTTAATAGTGCCTGACACAATGGGAATGCAAGGGAATCGTCTAAAAGCCATGAGATTTTCTGAGGGCTGTTGGTGCCAAAAATCATTCCAGTCCTCTCTCGAGGCTGTAGCTGCGCATTCCCCCAGGAGGTGCTTATGGGGAAGGGACAATGCACACAGACACCCATCTGTCCAAATGATATATTACCTCCGGGAACTAGCTGAGGCCCCTTCAGTTTCTGTCAATGTTTTTGTTTAAAATAATTTTTTAAATGCATTTTATAACAATTTCAGATGTTGGAAAGTAAGCACAGGATACTAACTTGCTTCATAAGCTTTTTTACCCAATCCCAAGATCCCCCAGGGAGAAGGAAAAGTCAAATGCAAAGTTTACAAGAACATATGTCACATAAAATGGGTGATGAGCTCTCCAGGTTGGCCTCTGGGCTGGTTTCTAGGAGGGAGGGATGGAGGGCTCTGTGCTACTTGGAGGTAATAGGGCTAATTATTAGACCAGGGGTTGGTATTGCAGAGATAGAGTGAAGGAGACATGGCTAAGATTGAGCACCCCAAGAATAGTCCTTGGATGACTCTGGACCTGCCATTGTTTTCTAGAATAGGAGCAACTCACCAAGGGCACTAACACACAATGGGAGAAACCCATTTGGGGAGAAAAAATTGGAAACCCAATTTCTCCCAATGGGGAGAAACACTACCTGCAATGAAAAGTCAGCTTTGTTTTGTCCTTTTTCTGATATATTTTGTCTGTGGAGCTGACAGTTCTCCACCATCCACTCAGATTGTCAGAGGCTATAGATAGGAGAGCCTGGCAGCCCACGTGACAGGGGATGTATTCTCCCCCCTCTTACTTGTCCAGAGCAGGTGAACTTCAGCTACAGATTGGCTCCTGCCTCTGGGATTTCCCACTTTGTTTGGTCTGAGCCCTGGAGTCAGTGTGACTCCAGATAACCCTGACATGGAATAATAAACAAAAAACTAAAATGGTACAAAAGCCCCTATCATCAGATGTCATCTTGGGTAATTTTAAATCATGGAATGTTTCTTCCTTTCTGGGCATGTGTATATGTACATGCACAGACTCTTTCATCCTGTATCTCTTTATACATTTATAAATTTCTGCACCTTCATCCACATAATGGTGATTTAAAAGTCTAGCTCTATTTCACCCTTGAGATGCACTGTGTGGGTCAAATGATATCATGCAAGCCTTCCAGAAGGATGAAGTGCTAGAGAAACAGCAGGTGTCCCCATGGACAACCATGGATCCATCACTTGTTATACAGTTACTCTGCATCCTGCCCTTCATGTTCAGAGAACAAAGGAGTCCAACGTTTTATTTATTTTTTTGTTTTTTATTTTAATTGGAGGCTAATTACTTTACAATATTGTGGTGGTTTTTGCCATACATTGACATGAATCAGCCATGGGTGTACATGTGTTCCCCATCCTGAACCTCCCTCCCCATCCCATCCTTCAGGGTCATCCCAGTGTACCAGCCCTGAGTGCCCTGTCTCATGCATCGAACCTGGACTGGTGATCTATTTCACATATGGTAATATGCATGTTTCAATGCTATTCTCTCAAATCATCCCACAGTCCAACATTTTAGAAGTTAGACTCTCAATGATCCCTGTGTTGACAAGATCAAAGTTTAAGGAAGACAGCAGGACATGGGCTTGTTTTTCCAGGAAGGCTAACTGAGTAGTTCTCGAAATGTTTGCATACATGGGGCAGAATTCCATGCAGTCTTCGAACCTTGAGCCAAGACTCAGCATTAATGATGCCAAAAGTTTCATTTTTTTGACTGTGGGAGGGCTGCGATCACCCTTTAAATGGCCATTCAGTTTGAAGTTCAGTAAACACTTTGATTGAGAAACACTTTGAGGGGTGAAAAGTTCTTGGCTGTGGGAGCATTTTTTACTCTCTCTTTGCTGCAAGATTTCCTGTAATTTAAATCACAGTAATGTACCCTTAAGTGTACCTGCAAAAGAGCCCACATTGCCAGCTCAGTGGTGACCATGGCACCTGGTAGGTGATCTCGTCTTCCAACAGCAGGAAGTAAGACCTGTGGACTCTCAAGCAGTCACTGGTCTGAACTGATTATCAAAGCTCTAAGTGGAAGCGTTTCCCCGCTGCCAGATCTAGAATGGTCCTGGGAGTGTACGTGGAGAGGAGGTATGTGTGTCCTCAAAACAGGAAATTCTGCAAGAGAGCAGCCAAGACAAAGCCAAGAAGACAGACTAAGCAGAGAGAGGTTGCTCCATGGCCATTACCAAGAAGCAGGCTTCCATGAGCCAGTGAGACATTTAACAACACGAGATCAGCCTCCATTCCCTTTAGATTGAAGATGTAGCCACATCTTTGTCCCTCATCCTCATGAGGCTGGGTGTAACACATCTGAGTATATTACAAGAAATATAGTTTGGAAACATAAGATCTGGGTTTGAATTCCAGCTGTGTCCCTCACCTGCTGTGGACTAGGAGCAGACCCTCTCTGAGGTCATTTCTTCACATGGAGATGGCAGGAAGACCTACTCTGAAGGGTCTTAAACTTGAACCAGTCACAGCCTACCACGGTGAATGTGAAAATACTCTGCAAGTTTACCATGTGATTCGCCATGGGTCACCAGTGAGGGGTCAGCTAGAGAGGGAATGCTCACAGGACAGACACTGCTGCAGCCAGCTCTGCTGCACTGTTCTTTGCCTAAACATACAAGTGCACAAAATCTTGCCAGAATCAAAAGACAACCTTCCCTTCTGTTTTGTCAGCTTCTTGAAAGGCAGCCTACTGCTGGCTAGTCCTTTCTCTGGGAGAAAAAGTAGAGCAGACTCCTTGGTTGGTTGTATGGAGTGTGGTTCTGGGCATACCCCCACCCTCACTGGGGTCACAGTACTTCTCAGCTTTTTGCCTTGAGGTCAAAGACTGACGACCCTCACAGGTGTGACATTCACCACGTGCCCCTCACAGAGCTCAGACCACCCTGCTCCAGCCCCCTTTCCCATGTCTGAATGGGTTTCCTCACCATGAGATGGGCGGATCATAAACCCTTCCCTAAGCAACAATATTCACCCACTCTTACTTCAAATCTGATACATCTTGTTATTGATATTAAGTGACTTGTCACAACTGACTGACACCTGGTGGTATACCTGGAAGACAAGATTGAGAACAGAAGTCTTCATCTGCAAGTGAGATCAGAAATTGGCTTGTGCACCTTAGTATTTCCAATGCCCGATGCATGGTAGGGACTCAGCGCCAGCTCAGCTTGGAAAGAGAAGCTTCCCATCTCCAATAGATGAGCTGTAGAGCCATTCCAGACTCGGAGGTGATGGCTGACTGTCAGAGCTCTTTCTGGAGCATAGCAGTTAGGTGACAGGAGGAGATAGGGGCTCTATGGGGGATTTCACTGCTAGGATGAGCCAGCTCCCTCCCCATTCTGTGGTAGTGGCAGTTTTCACTGAAAGAGTTAGTACCTACCCTAGTTCATGTCTGCCTTTGAAGAGGTGGCCTCTTGCCAGTGAGAAGTGCCTGAGGTCTGGGCTTGGTGAGGGCTGGACGAACTGAGCATGCAGGTGCTACCACTCAGAGAGTACACGGGAACAGCCGCTGTAGATCTGTAGGTGCAAGGCAGAGAGGTGCATCCTGAGCACCATCCCTGAAGACATTCAAAGGCACCTGCATTTATCTGGGTCCTTGGGTAGATCTGTAGCTCCAGGGGATCTGAGGATGTTGGGGCCAATGCTACCATGGATTTTCCCTTCCAGTTGGGAAAGGCCTTACCAGGGCAGCAGTCTGAGCCACACACCCTCACTTAGGAACAGTTTGGAGACTGGCAGTCCATGGAGTAGGCTGAGCTCACCAGTGTATGGAGAACCTTCCAGATAATTTGTCACAAGTGTGCTAATAACTCTGGGGACCAAGGGTAAATAAGTCACACAACAGTTTTTGTTTTTTTGGCCACACCCTGTAGCATGTAGGATCTTAGTTCCCTGACCAGGGATTGAACCCATGCCCCTTCCTTTGGAAGCATGAAGCCTTAACGACTGGACTGCCAGAGAAGTCCCCACCACAGAATGTTTCTGAGATTTGGATGTGTAAATGAGTTGCTCTGTGAATTGTTACTGTCTCACCACAGCTTAGAAGAAACTAGATCTGATGGGCTTGGCCTATGAGGCAAAGCAGAGCTTGGCTGTTTCAGCCTTAGGGAGTGGGCAAAGTAGTCTCACAGTCTGAGAACCTCCCTGGTGGTACCAGGCCAGCTTGAAAGTTGATCAAATCAGAAATATGAAGAGATTTTGTTCTAACCCTTAAGAGACAGGAATTGTAAATGACAAATGGGGAAGAACCAAAAGCAGACAAGAGAAGGCCCTGGGACTGGAGGACTCAGCTGTGGCTTAGGAGTGCGCTCTGCTCAGGCCAGACCCAAGTGTCAGTGAGGTCCCTGTGGAACCTGAGTGAATCGTTAGCCCCTCTCATGGTCAGTTTCCTCCCTGTGAGATGGGAAATTGTGACTTCCTCACTGAGCTGTGGTGAGAATGAAGTCAGGTCAGTATGTGAGGCGCTTGCCGTTGTGCCTGGCACAGAGCAAGTACAGTGCCTGGTACTGTTCCTGCTTTGGTGTGACTTTGCCATCACCAGTGCTGTGTAACAAACAGTGCAACTTTAGTAGCCAAAGGACAACCATTTTGTTATGTCTGTGGATTCTGTGGGTCAGGGATTTAAATACTTATTTATTTTTATTTATTCGGCTGTGTTGGGTCCTAGTTGCGGCAAACAGGGTCTTCATCGCATCATATGAGATCTTTGGTTTCAGCTCGTGGGCTCAGTAGTTGTAGTGCACAGGCATAGTTACCCCACGGCATGTGGGATCTTAGTTCCCCGACTGGGGATCAAACCCGCATCCCCTGCATTCCATGGCAGATTCTTAACCAGTGAACCACCAGCAAAGTCCCCATCAGGGATTTAGAAACGCAGAAGCTCATCTCTGTTCCATAATGTCTGGGACATCAACTGCAAAGGTTCAAAACCTGAGATAGCTCAATGGTTGAGCACTAGCATCTTCCAAAGTTTTATTCACTCACGTCTGGTGCCTGGCCAGGGAAGGACTTGAAGATGAGTACTGCTGACCAGAGAGCCTACACTTGGCCTTTCCAGGTGGCTTCCCTACAGCACAGCGTCTCAGGGTAGTTGACCTTCTAATGCAGTGGGCAGCTCTTCCAGAGTGAGTGTCCAGAGAGAAGCAGGCAGAAGTGAAATCACCTTTTCTGATCTGGCCTCGAAAATTGGCTGCTTCTGTATGTTACAAGCAAGTCTCTGAGGTTGGCCGCCTATAGTCAAAGTGAGGGCATTTCTGGATGGGAGGAGTGTTAAAGAATGTATAGACAAGATTTAGAGCTGCCAAAGTAAATGGAGAAAAGAATAACGCCTTAGGATTACAGTTTTAAAAGTCCATTCAATTAAAAAAATTTTTTTAATTTATTTTATTGAAGTATAGTTGATTTACAGTGTTCTGTTAATTTCTACCATACAGCAAAGTGATTCAGTTATACATACATACACATTCTTTTTAATATCCTTTTCCATTATGGTTTATCAAAAGATATTAAATGCTATGCCGCAGGACCATCGAGTTCATCCATTCTCTATGTAACGGTTTGTATCTGCTAGTCCCAAACTCCCAGTCCATCCCTCCTCTGCCTTTCCTCCCCATTGGCAGCCATAATTCTGTTCTCTACATCTGTGAGTCTGTTTCATAGGTAAGTTCCTTTGTGTCATTTTAGATTCCACATATAAGTGACATCATATATTGTCTTTCTCTTTCTGACTTACTTAGTATGATCATCTCTAGATCCATCCATATTTTTGTTTCAAATTCTAAACTTTTTATTTTGTATTGGGTACAACCAATTAACAGTGTTGTCATGGTTTCAGGTAAAAAGCTAAGGGACTCAGCCATACATATACATGAATCTATTCGCCCCCAAACCCCACTCCCATCCAGGCTGGCACATAACATTGAGCAGAGTTCCATGTGCTATCAGTAGGTCCTTGTTGGTTATCCATTTTACATATAGCGGTGTGTACATGACCTTCTGAAACTCCCCAACTATCCCTTCCCCACTGGCAACCACAAGTTTGTTTTCTTAAGTCTGCGTCTTTCTGTTTTGGCAGTGAGTACATTTGTATCATTTCTCTTTAGATTCCACATATAAGGGATGTCATGTGATATTTCTCCTTCTCTGTCTGACTTACTTCCCTTAGTATGACACTCTCTAGGTCCATCCATGTTGCTGCAAATGGCATTATTTCATTCTTTTTAATGGCTAAGTAATATTCCATTGTATGTATGTACCACATCTTCTTTATCCATTCCTCTGTCATGGACATTTAAGTTGCTTCCATTAAAGTTGGCTGTTGTAAATAGTGCTGCAGTGAACATTTGGGTGCATGTATCCTTTCAGATCACGTTTCTCTCTTGAATATATGCCCAAGAGTGGGATTACAGGGTTATATGGTAGCTCTATTTTTAGCTTTTTAAGAAACCTCCATACTGTTCTCCATAGTGGCTGTACCAATTTACATTCCCACCAAGAGTAGGAGGGTTCCCTTCTCTCTGCACTCTCTCCAGCTTTTGCTGTTTGTAGATTTTTTGATGATAGTCATTCTGTAGGTCCATCCATTTTGCTGCAGATGGCATTATTTCATTCTTCTTTATGAAAAAAAAAAAAAAGCCCATTCACTTAATCCTCCCAGTATCTTTGAGTGGTGGGCAGGCGATGAGAGGTGACTCCATTTCGCAGTGTGGAAGCAGGCTCAGAAAGGTAGTCACTTCATCCCCTGAGCTGAAGTGTTTATACAAGACGCCCTCTCTCATCCCTTTCAGCTCAGAATTACTGTGGTTTTCTGTCCTTGCAGAAAGAGACAGTCCTGAAAATTTGGTTTTAGTGAAAGAAGCAGTTTGACTAGACCTCTATTTACTATTTGAACAATTTCTCTGACTTCCTGGAACAAACTGAATTGCTTCCACTTAGCCTACACCTGGATTCTGAAGGCAGCTAATTTTAGATTTCTTGTTTCAGTGCCAAGTATTGAAGGAACGTTGAAAGAATAATCTGTGCTCAATTGGAGTACAAATTCCTTCAACAGAGATCAGTTATGGTACCTCATCTTAAGATAAGAAAACCCCATTTATCATATAGCTTTAAGCTGAAATATTAAATCCAAAGCAGGAAAAGTAAAAAACCAAGATCATTTTTAAGCAAATGACTCACTGAGCAAGTAAATATATCAAGAATGAAGATTTTGATAAATAGATGCAATTCACTTAATACTTGTGGTCCTGATTTCATGACTGAAAATTATTTTTACATTAAGTCCATTTTAATGGACTCAAGAATGATAAAAAGGAGGAATTTCCTAGTAAAAGACTCCTGTGAAAATTTGCTTCCTAATTTAAGTTTTATAAATTTGAGTTTCTAGAAGTTGGATTTTCTTAAAATGTGCTCAACCAATATCACATAGTTTCCTAGACACTGTTGAAGAATCTGATTTTAGAAACTTTGGATCTTCTCTCTGTTGAAATGCCCATGTGGAAAATGGCATTACCTAATTTGTTTCCTTTTACTTTATTCATAATTTGTATTTTTAAAAAACACTTGGGGAACGGTGATAAAAAGGAGAACCATGAAGGAACAGTGACCAATAAATACTTAGATCCAAACATGTTCTTTTCCTGTGGCTTTGGAGGCTGTAGTGAGAGATTAATACAAATCTACCACCACCATCCTCACCCCTTTTTTGTTGAAGGACCCAGTAACACATTTTTGAGATGTACACAGTGCCCTGTGGTTAATGCAGATCATCTCGCAATTTGAAACTTAGTAAGTTAAACTTTTAAAGAAGAAATTAAACTGGCATGGGGCAGTGGTAAGGCTACATAAGCTCCCAGTCCAGTGTTCATTCAGCACCTTCGTTGTGGCCAGCATTGTGCAGGGCGTCATGGGGAACAATAGAAGCTTAAGATACCATTCCTACCCCATGCATTCCAATCTAGTTGAAGGGATGAGACACACACACAGGCTGCAGTGAACAAGCCGGCTTCCTATACAACATCATACCAGGCAAGAATATAGTTCCAGGTATGTGAAGAATTAAAGAATAAATAGGTCAGCCTATCAAGTGCTGTTAATTATGTAGCATAGGCAATAAAGATCAAAAGAGAACTGGTGAAAGAAGAAATAGCATTATAGCCCTGTGTTTATGAAGCTTTTAAAAAACACTTCCTATCATTATTTTATTCATTTCTGACAAGTTTGGAGGCCATCAGAACCAGGATCATAACTCCTGCTTTATGAATGGAGGAGACTGAGGCCCCTGAAGGATGAATGACTGTATCTCAGGGATCTCATGGACATGAACCCAGAAAGTCTGACTCCAAACCAGATACTCTTTTCCCTGCATGACACTAACCCACATGTGGCAGCCTTTTTAAAGAAGGATTTTCCCAAGAGGAGATTTGAACTAGGCCTTGAAGGAGAGGAAAGGGATGGGCAATCTGAGAAGACTGGGTATTCAAGGAGACCCGAAAAGCTGGACCAGAGCCACAGGACAGATACTGCATGTGATTGACAGGAGGAGTTCAGCCTGGCTGTGATGGGTGGTTCTCATGGGGGAATGAAGTGGAGGGAGCTCGCACAGGTGGAAGTAGGCTGATCTCAGAAGGTCTGGATCTCTGGGCTGAAAATGGCACAGAGCCACCAAAACCCAGCAGTAAGGTGAAATATGTTTAACAATATTCAACTGGACCCAGTCATTCTGGGAATTCATGGATATAAAGAAATAACCTTAAATATGGAAAAGCAATTTGCAGAAAGATGATCATCAAAGTCTTATCAGCACCAACATACCAACACACCTAACATAATGGTTAGGGTAGGCTAGACTATGTTTGGTTCTTTTTATTCCCATGTTTCCCAAAGGGAAAGAATCCACATGCAATTCAGGAGAATTGGGTTCAATCCCTGGGTTGGGAAGATCCCCTGGAGAAGGGAAAGGCTACCCACTCCGGTATTCTGGCCTGGAGAATTCCATAGACTACAGTCTATGGTGTCAAAGAGAGTCAGACACGACTGAGCAACTTTCACTTTTCAGGGAGATATGTTCCTGACATAATTTATGACCAGTTTATTATCAACATTTTCTTGGGATCGATTGGCCCATTCTTTCACACATCCTGTAGTACTGTCCTAATGAAGGGCATAGTCAGGACACACACACACCAACTTAGAGCACATCACACTCACAAGCTAGTATCTAGTGGGTTATTTAACCATTGAAATAACTCCATGTATGCTTTTCTTTGGACAACAAACCTTCTATTTACTGTGAGTCAAAAGACTGTCAGCAGGAAATTAGGATTATTAATGGCTGAGAGATCACTAGAGGTAAGCCAGACAGACTAGAAAAAGCCAGGCAAGTGGAGGAAAGCACAAGAGAATGCCGTAGCATGCTGGCAAGGGCAAAAGACGGTGCTTGCTTTCCATTCTGGCTGAAGCAGCACTACGGCAATGCTAATGGGGGAAAACCATTATTTCAAAAATAATGAGTGCAGTCAGCTGAATAATGGCCCCCAAAGATCTCTGGAACCTGTTAAGGCTGACTTCTAAGAAAATGGGTATTTGTAGATATGACTCATTAAGAATCATGAGATAGGGACATTATCCTGGTTTATCTTAGAAGGGCCTTATATGCAATCACAAGTGTCCCTATGATAGGAAGGGGGTATTTGACAGTGACTGACGAGGAAGAGGCAGTGTGACCACAGGGGCAGGGCTCGGGGTGATGCGCTCTCAAGCCAAGGAACACCAGCAGTCATCAGAAGCTGAAAGAGGCAAGAACAGATTCTTCCTTAGACACTCCAGAGGGAGCCCGGGCCTGCTGACACCTTGATTTTGGACCAATGAGACTGATTCCTGACATCTGGCCTCTAGAACACAAGGGAATACGTTTGTGTTAAGTCCCCAAGTCTGTAGCGATTTACTATAGCAGCCACAGGAAAACAATGCAGTGAAAAACTGTAACATTTGAAAGGGAGAGTCCTCTGGAAAATAAGGTGAGATATGGAAGGAAGGGGAGATGTGGTCAAGCATGAAGTGCTGAAGAAGAGCTGGGTGTTGAGAGTTAAGGATGAGCGGACTTGGACTGATCAGCTGTGAAGAGTGAAGAAAGGCAATGGCACCCAGGAACTGGCTCCTGCGGGCTTCAAGAGTCATGGCACACATCTTCCCCAGCTCTACCTTCAGAACCATCATGTCGGTGGCTTGAAATTAGCTGTGGTTTTACAGGGTGTGTATTTACACCCTAGAAATTGGCAAACTCTACAAAACAGGGCTTTCTTCCCAGGGAACCAGTTGTTAGACATTTGCCACTGAGTAAAAGGGGAAGGAAAGATGGAAGATGGATTCTGTTCAGAACCAGAAGACAAGCATTGTCATGTGCTCATCTCATTCATTGTGTAACCTTTATATGCACTTACAGAAAGGGAACATTGGAAAGGTGATCTAACTTTAGAGCTTTGAATTCAGTGTGAGATTTGGATTTTCTCCTGGCATTTACTTTGTGAGTGAGTGACATCTGCTCAGTCATGTCCAACTCTTTGTTCAGTTCAGCTCAGTCACTCAGTCGTGTCCAACTCTTTTCGACCCCATGGACTGCAGCATGCCAGGCTTCCCTGCCCATTACCAACTCCCAGAGCTTGCTCAAACTCAGGTGCATCGAGTTGGTGATGTCATCCAACAATCTCATCCTCTATTGTCCCCATCTTCTCCTGCCTTCAATCTTTCCCAGCGTCAAGGGCTTTTCCAGTGAGTGAGTTCTTCGCATCAGGTGGCTTGGAGTTTCAGCTTCAGCATCAGTCCTTCTGATGAATATTTAGGACTGCATTCCTTTAGGAGTGACTGGTAACTCTTTGTTACTTACATGTGTATCATAGTCTGCTTTATTGTCACATAGTGGGTCAAGAACAGGGGACACAATAATGCTTTAAGACATTGTCTTGGCTTTGTGGGGAAGACAGAATTACAGTGGAATTGGGAAAGTGCTAATAAAGATACAAGCATATCACAAAGGTGATGGAAAAGTAGGGATGGGGTGAGGACTTCCCAGGTGAGGTGACCTTTGCACCGTCTGAAGGCAGAGTAAATATTTGTCAGACATGGAAAATTATAGGGGAAGAGGGCAGTTTAAATGGCAAGACTTGCAGTGACCCCGTGGGGAGGGAAGCAAGTAAACAGTGGTGTATGGTTGGGAGGTTGAGAGGCTGAAAGGATGGTGATTAGAGGAGCTGCTTTCCTCTATAGAAGAGCCAAGGGGTTAAATTCACAAGATTATTGAGTGTGGCCAACTCAAGTTCAGCCTGGACTGAATAATTAATAATCAGGGCATCTGATTCAAGTAATGGAGTAAGCCACAAGCAGCAAGGGCTTCTAGGAGGAACCAGTTCTTGGTGATAGATAGATGACAGACAAGGGGGCTTCTCTGGTGGCTCAGATGGTAAAGAATCTGCCTGCAGTCCAGGAGACCCGGGTTTGATCGTTGGGTCGGCAAGATCCCCTGGAGAAGGAAATGGCAACCCTGTCCAGTATTCTAGCCTGGACAATTTCATGGACAGAGAAGCCTGGTGGGCTATAGTCCATGAGGTCACAAAGAGTCAGACACAACTAAAGGAATAACACTTTCACTTTTCAGATGACAGACAGGGAGATTAAGGAGATCAAGCTGTGGAGTAAAGGACACAATAAGATGCAACCCTCTGTGAGGGAGAGTAGAGAAGGAGGTGGGATCTGGCTGGTGGAGGGGAGGGGCAGTGAGGGAGCTGGCAACTGGAGTGGAATTCAGGAGAGAGTGCAGAAGCCCAGATATCGGGTTAGCCTCAGACAGGATGAGTTCAGCTGGTCCTGCCATGTCCACGAGGATGGACAAGGATTGTCTGCCTACTGCTCAATCCCAACACCTAGTACCTAGCACTGAGTGGTCATTCAATATATGCTCGAGAAATAAATGAATGAGGGTTTTATTTATTTGTTCTCCTAGGGTTCTGTTTCTTCCAGAGACACTGGACACAGGGAAGCAGACATCTCCATTTTCTTAAGGTGAAGGCCTTCCAATGAACCAGTACAGTAGGCTTGGCTTTCAATCAAAATCAGAGGCACTTGATGAGTTATTGCTGCTGGCAGGTGGGTGAGATGGCGCAGGCAAGCATCTCCAGGTTTGTAGTGAGCAAAGGCCTAGAGCTGGGCATCAGGCAGCATGTGTGGGAACACTGTGCGGGAAACACGGGCAGTTAGGTATGGCCAGAGCATGGTGCATGGGGGACAGTTGTAGGAGATGGCATCTGAGTGTCATGTTAAAGGATTCAGATTTTATCCGGAAAGCAATGGGGAGCTACTGGAAGGTTTTAAACATGGGAACAATAAAGTCAGTTTTACATTTGGGAAAGACCAGTCTGGCAGCCATGCAAATTAGATTGAAAGGCATGAGGCAAAGACAGGCAAATTCATTAGAAGGCTGTTTCCAATACCATAAGTGAGATTCTAATCTTATGTAGTGATGCTGGGACACAGAAGGAGACAAAATCGAGAACTATTTAGGAGGTTCACTCAGCAGCTTGGGGTAAAGACAGTAAGTTCTGCAGATGTGATGCTGTTACTTAAGAGATGGATCCTGGTGGAAAGCAGGGTGTGGCTCTCACACTGACTGTAGCAACACAGGTGTGGAAGCCACAGCTTGTACGACTGGACACTAGAATTGGACATGGCAGCATCTGTCCTCGCTGGAATGGAGCCCCTCAGCGCATGCCTGCTGAGGCTGGTGCCCCAGTCCAAGGTGGGTTTCAGGTGTGTCTATTTGCCAGAGGGAAGGACACTTTAAGGGAAGCTGAGAAAGCAAGTATTTAAGACTTTCTGTGCTTCTCACCTAAACTCTTAAGGTAGAGGATTCTCCAACTGAAGAAGGCTGTTCAGAGGGTCTTGTTAACCAATGAAAATAATAACAAATGCTTACTTAAAATATAAAGAATAAAAAAAAGAAAGAAGACCATGACCATAACCCTGAGAAAAGCCAAAATTTAAGAGGCAGAGGATCCAGAGTCAGTGAAGGAAACCAAGAAGGAAGAATCAGAAACTAAAAGGAGATTCAGAAGAGTTAGAGGGTCCGGTGTTGTAGGAGCCCCAGAAAGAGAGGGCTTTGAACGGGACTGAGTAGCCACTGGAGCGGAAGATCAGTAAGTGATCAGGAGAAAGTGGGAGTAGAGCCAGAGTAGAGGGGGCTCAGGAGTGAGTCATGTTAGTAAGGACAGAGCCTAGACCTTTCTTCAAGAAGTTTGGCTTGGAAGGGGAGAGCAAAGAAAGAGAAAGCCGAAACTAAGGTGTGGTGCAGAGCGGGAGGGTGTGGATTTGGGCTTTTGAGCCTGGAGCACAACAAATATGTTCATAGGAGTACGTGCAGGGCCAACCCTGTGTTCCCCGAGGATACCCACAGGCTGTGGGGAGAACCAATTTAGCAACAGCCTCTCCCTTTATGCTGCTCTGAGAAAGTTGCTCTGTTCAGCAAAAGGTATTCATGTTTTGTTTTGTTTTTTTAAGATTCTAAATTACCCATGAAGCTTTCCTTTTTTCGGGATTAAGAACATAGACCATCTCCACTTTACTTCTGGGGTTGTAGATGTTCATTGCGAAAGGCATCCTGAGACGGTGGAGGGCGGGCGGTCTGTGGCTTAGGAGGAGGACTCTGGGATTGAGTGCAGCCTTGTAGCATGTGTATCCGGAGCATCTTTCCAAGCTCTGGGACAGTGATGACACCCAGCTCAGGCTTCTCAGGAACAAGGCCTGGTGGCCACTGTTGCCCACTTCCCTCAGCAAGTTGGATGTTCTCCTCCTGCCCTACATGCTTACAACTCCAAGAGCTGATGCACAGTCAGCTGCCTCTTTCCTGGGAGAGCCCAAGAAAAGCAAGAGACCTCTGTTGAATTATTCATTAAACTTGCAGCCTTCTATTATGCTAAAGACCTCTAACTAACCTCTAAACTCACACAAGTTCTATGTATGAGTGAGTAAGTACTCTGTCTTCTGAAGAGTTCTTTCAGCATTTTTCCTCATCTTATCATATACCCTCAGAAACATGCCCGGGAGTAAAATTTGTGAATAGCCTCACTTTTTAGATGAGGAAACCAACAAATGAGTGAGTAAGGCAGAAAGGCACTCCCATCCTACACACAGGGTTATGAACACCTGGAAGAGACAGAATGAGAATCCAGGATGCCTTTTTTCTGCCTAACAAGTTTTAAGAGACTGTGGAATGTCTATTTGATTATGTGCTGGGTTGGAGGGGGTGGATTCAAGGGGAAAAAAAAAAAAAAGATGATGAGTGGCTGGGAGAAAGAGAAATGCATTTTTATCACCCACTTTTCCTTTGCATAAAAGATTTTAGCCCAAGAAGCTAATGTTGAGTAAATTCTGAATAACAAGAAAAGTCTATGATAAAGCAGTTCTAAAAGCAACCGAACAGTCGGTCACCCTGCTGCACCACAGATGATGTTGACAAAAGCCCTATTCATTTGCTGCAGGGTGAAACAGTCTGTCATCAAAGTGCCCAACTCCTTGCAGGCAGGCAGAGGCTGAATCCAGCTGCCAAGCCAATAATGACCCTTTCCCCTTTACTCCCACCAGACAGAACTGGCAGGTGACATGGAGAGTCCACCCTGCCCCACGTGGTGGGCTCCACCTGGCTTTCTGAAAGGGTCTATTTGTTTGTGGGAAGAGAGTTAACGCCACCCACAAGATCTTCAACCCCCTGAAGCCCCAGCCATCCCCAGGAAGGGGTATACCTGTTGTGTAGGGCAGACATGCATGCCTGATTTCTAGCTATGGTTCCCTGGAGACAATTAAGTTAAAAAAGAAATGCCTCTGGGTCTTGGCCCAGCTCAAAGTCAAGTTAGAGAAACTGCCGAGTTTCTCTTTGGGCGAATAGCTTTCATTCACAGTTTCTTTTCTTCTTTCAGACACCATGTCAGCTTGCTTCCTAAGGGGATTTCCTTGTGGGAAAGACATGAAATCCATTGAATCTGGCTAAGCATCCTATTTAATGAAGGCAATAAATCATGTCAGTGAGGGAGGTCTGGGGAAGCCCAAGCCAAGGAAGGCGAGACAGGAGTTTCTGTAGAAATGGAGGGCAGGCATCTGCTTTGGTCTCAGCCCGCTTTGTCATCAACAATACCATGGGGAAAACTGGGTTTCAAGGGAAACTGCCCAAGAGAGAGCCTGGAGGGAAGTTCCAATATGCTTCTTGATTTCTCTTGGAGAGTCTTTTCAAACCCTGGTTCCCTTGTGTGCAGAAGGGCCAGACTCTCTGCAGGTGGGTGGCCTGTGAGTCACAATTCAAGCATGGGGGAAGGGGTCCCACGTTCTCTCTTAGACTCACTGGTTGTTCATGGAAAGTGCCACTATTGGAGAAGCTGAGGTAGTGAGGGCCCCTCGATATGTCTAACCCTGAGGTAGGCCAGCAGTGGGGATATTTACTCCTGTTAGAGTCCATTCTGAGGGCTAGAGGCTGGTGAGGACACCCTCACCAACTTTGTACTGTCCCGAGAGCTGGCCCTGCAATCGAGCCCCATTGGGAATAAATGATTTTGCCACTCAGTTCCAGTGTGACTAACACCCTCATCACACTCTGAGCCTTGGCTCTTCCGGTCTGTAAAGTGGGGATAATAATGCCTATCTAACCAGGCAATCGCAAGGGTCAAGTGAGATGGGAAACATGAAAGCTCTGGCTAACTGTGATGTACGACATGGATGGGTGGGGCTACTCTTGCATCCAGTCCGCTGCTTCCCTGGATGTGAGGTAATCCAGCCTGGCTAGGTTAGATCCACCGGTTTTCCCAACACTTCCTGTCACATATTCTGCTGCCTCCTGCCCTTCTCCAACATCCTTTTACGTGGCATTGTACATGGCCACCATGAAGCTGTAACCCTCCTTTTAAAGAAACAGACAGCAATAATGTAGACAGAGAGATGATGGACCCACAGGCAAACTGATAATCTCTATACAAAGAGACACATTGAATAAGTACCTGTTCACATTACGAGCAAATAATGAGGTCAGTGTACTTAAGAGTAACTTGGTAAGAATGGGCTTGTCTGTACTTCCTGGGTGATTGACTGCTCTCAGCAAAGTCCTCCCAATTTTCTGAAGGGGTGAACCTGGGAAAACACCATCTGCTTGAAACCACATTGGACAAGTGCCTGGAGGAAAAGCTACATCAGATGTTCCCCCATATGGGCCATCTTTTAATAGTGAAAGGGGCTTATTGGATAAGTTTAAGTAAATTTATTTTTTATGAAGCTCCCAATATAGAGGCTGTATGCTTCAGGGCATTGGAAACTGATTCATGAGATTTATGTACGTTTGGGGCTGTTTACAGGGCCACCTGCCTCTGCATGGGTTACTATTGCTGTTGTTCAGTCCCTCAGTTGGGTCCGACTCTTTGCAACCCTATGGACTGCAGCACACCAGGCTTTCCTGTTCTTCACCATCTCCCAGAGTTTGCTCAAACTCACGTCCATTGAGTTAATGATGCCATCCAACCATCTCATCTTCTGTTACCCCCTTCTCCTGCCCTCAATCTTTCCCAGCATCAGGTTCTTTTCCAGTGAGTTGGCTCTTCACATCAGGTAGCCAAAGTATTGGAGCTTCAGCTTCAGCATCAGTCCTGCCAATGAATATTCAGGGTTGATTAGGTTGCATGGGTTACTAGCCCACTTGTTATGGAAAGTCGCCTTCAAATCTTTCTTTTTCCTGGGCCCAAATTTCTCCCTAGCATGATTTGGTACATCAAATAAGACCCTGAGAAGGCACAATTAATTCATGTATACATGAATAGACTATAGTCTATTTCCCACTCCCTATTAGATGAAATATTTTAGGAAAAGTTACACAGTATCATTTCTTTCATGCATCTTCATATAGTTTTAATGTCAAGTGTCTTTTGGGAATACAATTTCCCAAACAACTTAAACTCAGTTTGAAAAATCTTTGGATAGTGCTGGCATCTATATATATAAAGATAGTTTGTTTGACAGAGGCTATGCTATGCTAAGTCACTTCAGTCATGTCCGACTCTGTGTGACCCCATAGATGGCAGCCCACCAGGCTCCTCCGTCCTGGGATTCTCCAGGCAAGAACACTGGAGTGGGTTGCCATTTCCTTCTCCAATGCAGGAAAGTGAAAAGTGAAAGTGAAGTCGCTCAGTTGTGTCCGACTCTAGCGACCCCAAGGAGTGTAGCCTACCAGGTTCCTCCGTCCATGAGATTTTCCAGGCAAGAGTACTGGAGTGGGGTGCCATTGCCTTCTCCATGACAGAGGCTACATAGGGGTAAATTATCATGGATAAAGAAACCACAGCCCTAGACAAGGGACAGCCAAGGTGCAGCATGCCTGGAGCAAGGGTCTCTGAAGAGGAAGGTGGCTTGCATTCCTGAATGCAGACAAAGGAATCTGAGTTCTGCTGTTGGCAGTAGAGAACCAAAGGGATTTCTAGCAGGGGAGTAATGATCAGACCAATTGGTAAATGAGGGAGTCTGTTTGTCTGAAATTGTTGTCCCTCTTTTCCCTTGGCACAATACATCTGGGAAGTGTTCTTGAACTAGTTTCAGCTCAAAAACTGAACCCTTTGATGACAATTTATCCCACCACTGCCTTTTTGAGAGTCTCTGCTTCCACAGTACAATAGCCAGTGGACTCCCTCTATCCAAAACCCAAAGGGGATGCTTCCAGGAAGCAGTGAAGAGCTGTCATACCACAGGACCACACTCCACTAGGAAACAAAACTATTTATGTGATAAAGTGCAAGGGGCTTTAAAAAATCAGTCTATTACAAGCAAGAAAACTGAGGTCAAGAGAACAAAAATAATTCATCCAAGACAGGTCAAACTTACATATTTTACAGGCTTTATGCTGGGCACTGGGGATACTTAAAAATAAGACATAGTTCCCATCCTCAAGGAGTAGAGAAACATGTAAACATATCATTTTATATCTAATCCCAAGGGACATTTGGAATTGGAATAGGTGGTTACCACAATGCTGCTGCTGCTGCTGCTGCTGCTGCTGCTGCTGCGTCACTTCAGTGTCCGACTCTGTGCGACCCCATAGACGGCAGCCCCGTCCCTGGGATTCTCCAGGCAAGAATACTGGAGTGAGTTGCCATTTTCTTCTCCAATGCATGAAAGTGAAGTCGCTCAGTCGTGTCCGACTCTTAGCGACCCCAAACTGGTAGGCTGCAGTCTACCAGCCTCCTCCGTCCATGGGATTTTCTGGGCAAGAGTATTGGAGATTCAGCTCTAAATTTCTATGTATAACTGAAAGCAGAAGCATCTAGTGGGGTGGGGGTGAGTGGAGTTCGGTGTTATGGTAATATAAGAAAGGAATACTTGGCATCAATAGAAGACATCTTGGAACAGTTAATGTTAGAGCCACCTGGGGTGGCCAGTCTCTAAGGTGGCCCCCAGTGAGTCTTGCCTCCTGGTGTCTGTTCATGATCCTGTGTAGTCTCTCCCATGTTGAATGACATGCAGCCTGGGTGACCAATAGAGCCTGGTAGATGCCATGGTGGAGGTCTCAGATGGCACTGTGGGTTCACCTTAGTTTCTTGAATTGTCTGGAGTGGGGCAGTCCTCATACCTTAAGAACACTCGGGAAGTCCATGGAGAAGCCCGTGTGGAGAAGAATTGAGGCCTCCTGCCAACAGCGAAGCAAAGGAGCTACCTTGGGAACTGACCCTGATGGTCAAGCCTTCAGATGACGCAGCCCTGGTGGATATCGACTATGGTTTCATGAGAAGATCTGAGCCAGAACCAAATTCCCAACTCAAGGAAATTGTAAGAGACAATAAATGATTGCTATTTCAAGCTGCTAACTTTGGGGTAATTTTGTTGTGCAGCAGTAAATGAACCTAGCATCTCTGTTAAGAACACAGGTCTTATGTTATCCAACCCAGTCATCTCTGAACTATTTTCAATTTAGTACCCCAATTTTTTCTAATACCCAAATCTGGTCAAATAATTTTATTATCCTTACATAAAGAGAGTTGACTTTTAGCAAATATGATTTTTAAATGTAGGTTGCATTTTTTAAAAGGAGTGATTGAAGAAAAGTTTATAAAGTTTAGCAGGATATTAATTTTCTTTCCGGTTCTGTTCAATATGATGCTGGTGGCATTTCAACAAGTGCCCTTTTCTTCAATTGCCTTCTTTATATGGTGGCATTTTGGCAAGAGATTTTCTTTTATGTGTGGTCGCATTTCTGAAATAGTTTTGTGTGGGTTTTGTTGTTTGTTTGTTTTCTAAATAGTAGGTTTACCAAAAAAAGCTCCATGTTTCGATCTGTAAAATAATGAACTTCAACAGAAACCTAGGATGATTTTGTCAGGGTATTTAAACAGTAGAGATTTTTAGTACTGAGGATTTTAATTCCCAGTCTAATTCAGTTTGGGGAGGAATTTCTTTTACCAGAAGTAGACAACAAGGATGGAATCTGTATAGTATACAGAAAACTGCTTCTAATAGGTGTAAATTCCATTTAAGCAGGCCCAGGTGCTAAAGCCAGTTAGAGAAAATGGAACCTGGCAGATGGAGAGAAACTTGCCAAGGTACCCTGGGAGCAGCGGTTTTAATCACAGCCCATGTGACAAACACTTAACCCAGTTTGGGAGATTATTAGAAACCATTAGCACCTTGCCACCCATGGCAATCAAGAGTGCCTTTTGCTTTAAATCTTAAGCTACAGGCTCCCATTTTCCCTTTAGACTGTAAAGACCCTTAGTTATATGGAGCTACTCTGCTTCTAAAATTCTGCTGTGAGGAGCTCATTGGATTATAGCAGGAAAGAGGAATGGAGCGAGTGTAATCTCTCTAATTCTTTCTGCTCCTACAACCTTCTGGTTGGCTAACTGTTTTTCCAAATAGGTGTCTTCACACTCTGACAGCCTGCACCACCCACCTCCCTTTCTCCAGTGCCTTGGGTAAATTCGAAAGGACATCTTCAGGGTTAAACTTGCTAGTTTGAAATGCCAGACGCAGACGGCTCTCCGTTCCTATCTCTGCATTGAGGCATCATGGTGTGGAGGTCAGTACATGGACTCTGAGTCCATCACTTACCATGTGTTACTTGGATAAATTTTTAACCTCTTTGAAGCTAGTTTTTAGTCTGTCAACATGCATTCCTTGCAGTGTCATTGTAAGGACTAAAATAATAGTAACGATAATTATAATAGTTAACAGTTATTGATTTCTTGATATGTGCCAGGCATCTTTCTAAATCTTATAGATATTGACACACACTTAATCCTCACAACAATCTCTTTTAGCTGACGAGAAAACCAAGGCACAGAGAGGTTAAGAAACTTCCCCAAGGTCACAGAGTTAACAGGTGTCAGAGTGAGGTTCAAATCTGAGCAGTCTGACCTGAGCTGATGATCTTAGTACTATACTGTGCTGTCTCCAGAGAGGTATCAGACATTAATAATAGTATCTATTTGTGTGTTGAATGAGTAAATGTGGTTGTGTGATTTTTCTCTGGCAGTGTTCAGCAGTCCCAGGTTGTAGCAGAGAAGGGCGGGGTGGTGGTTGAACAGAGCCAAGGTTGGGGTTTAAGAGTAGGCTTTACAAAAGGAGGAACAAAGGTGCTGATCAGGCAGTGGTTGAAATGATGTTTTTTTTTTAAGATAGAGTTTTATTTTATTATTTTTTAAAAACTTTATTTACGTATTTATGGCTGTGCTGGGTGCTCGGGCTTTTTTTCTCTAGTTACAGGGAGTGATGGTGACTCTCTGGATGTGGTGCCCATGCTTCTCTTTGCGGTGGCTTCTTCTGTTGCAGAGCACAGGCTCAGTAGTTGTGGCTCCTGGACTCTAGAGCACAGGCTCAGTAGTTGTAGCACGCAGGCTTAATTGCTCTGTAGCATGTGGGGTCCTCCCGGACCAGGGATCAAACCCGTGTCTCCTGCACTGGCAGGCAGACTATTCACTGAGTCATCAGGGAAGCTCTGATAATATAATCTTAAAATTTAGTCTGGAAAGAAAAGAAAGTGTTAAATTGCAAGAAAACAGATGAGCCAGGAGCTTTGTGACAAAAAACCAAGAAGCCATAAAAAAGTGATTATAATTGACATGTTAAATTTTTAAAATTATGAATTATTACAAGTCCCAGAAGCAAAATACTTTGAAACTAGAAGTAATGGTTGCACAACAATAAATGCCACTGAATTGTATACTTTAAAATGATTAACTTTATGGTATATGAATTTTACCTCAGTAAAAAGAAAAAAAAAAAAAAAGCTAGTAACAATCTCAGAAGACAAAGTAGGGAAAATATTGGCAAAATAAATGACAAAGGGATAATTTCTTTACTACGTAAAGAGTTCCTGGGGTATGTTAAGAAAAACAACATCAACCCAATAAATTAGGTTCATCCTCACTCATAATCAGAGATTCAAATTAAAACTAGGATGCTACCATGCTAGTCACCTGATTGATTGGCAGTGATCGAAAAGACTTGTACCTTCTTTTTTCTTTTCATCTTTCCCTGTGCTATTATACAGTAGATCCTTGTTAGCTATCTATTTTATATATAGTAGTGATGCTCACCCCCTTTGACCCACCAATTCTACTTTTTTGGGGGGCCACATCATGTGGTATGTGGGATCTTAGTTTCCCACCCAGGGATCAAACCTGTGCTCCCTGTACTGGAAGTGCAGAGTCTTAACCACTGGACTGCCAGGGAAGTCCTTAGGCAATTCTTTAAATGTGGTAGATCTGTATGGATTGTTAAAGGAATGTTCTCCTAGCTGCATTATTAAGGGAAAAAATCAAGGTGTAGAGAGTGTTCATAGTATGCTATTCTCTCTATTTAAAGTAAAAGGGCAATATATTCATTTGTGTATGACTGTGTCTGAAGAATGTCTTTGGAAAAATAATTAAGAAACTGGTGATACTGGTCGCCTCTGGGAATGAGAAATGGAAGGCTGGGGATCAGAAGGGAGTCTTCCGTTCGCTCTTTATTGTTTCTTAAAAACATGAAAGACTAAAAGAAAAAAATAATGTCTTTGATTATTTGGCGTGTTCCTCTCTGTTGCAAGCTACTGTCTTAATCTGGGCCTTGCTGCATTGCTGTTATTGGAATGTTGGGGGTACAGTAACCCCAATCACTAACTGATGGACATAGAGCTTCCTCCAAGTACCAGCATCTTGAATTACATCTGACTCTGATAAGCATACTTTCTGAAGCCATCTGGCTTACTTGGGCGCTGGTCACTCGATGTTAGCCAAGCAAGGACTCTAGAGTGGAGACCAGAGGGCAGAAAGCCAAGCTGTACCTGGGTCATCTGAAGCCGGTGGCAGAGGATGTGGAAGTCAGCAGGAACACTTTTATCCAAGGCTGAACACAAGTCTGTCAGCTGAAAACACAGCTGGTACTCTGGGGTAATTCCTAACTTCCTATTAGAAACAAACAAAAGGCCCTCTCTACTGAATTTCCCACTCAGCATTTCGGCCTGGCAGTCAGTCTGTAATGCCTATCACCTAAGATAGCAAGGATATTACGCTGGACCACTGGACTAGAACAGAAAGGGTGGGAAAGGCCATCCCCTCCTGACCTCTGCTCTGCAGAGCCACTAACCAGATGCATCAGGGGTTTGGGGACCGGAAGGAGACAGAGGACCAGGGATTGAGAGCAGGGGGGAAATGAATAAGAAGACAAAAGAAGGAAAAGAATGTTGAGTGAGCAGACGGGGGACAAACCCTAGCACCCTCTCCCCTGCTCCTCACCAGAAGTCGCAGGCCCACCCAGGGCACACCAACTAAGCCCACCAGGTGAAGCCAACCCTGACAGCTGATGGGGGTCAGGAGACTCAGGCTGTGGATTCAGAGGTGGTGTTCTGTGGCACTTTTAAAAATATCTGCTTATTTGGCTGCACTGGCTCTGAGTTGTGACATGTGAGATCTTTAGTTGCAGCACCCAAACTCTTAGCTGCGGCTCGTGCGATGTAGTTCCCTGATCAGGGATCGAACTAAGCCCCCTGCACTGGAAGCACAGTCTTAGCCACTGGACCACCAGGGAAGTTCCTGCTCTGTGAGATTAAATGGATGTCCCAGCCTGCGGCCAAGGCAGGAATGCTCTTCCCCACAGCCAGCTCCTTAGGTTTCTGTTATTTATGCCTGCATCCGTGGGAAAGAGCATCTTTGTGGCCTGACTCTATGTGCTGACTTTGCAAGGCCTGGCAGCTGTTGTCAGCATTTTGTGTCACCGTGAGCAACCTTCCAGGTGACAAGATACCTGCCTGACCTGACTTGCTTTCCTCTCGATTTTGTGCCACCATGTCACAAGTTCAGGGTTTTCAAGGCGGCATTTCAGAAGCTCTTTTCTTCTTCTGTGTACTAAACTTGATTTCTGGGCACATTCTGTCCACTTAGAACAGGGCTGAGTACATCATTTGTGAGACTCAGTACAAAATGAAAGTGCAGGGCCCCTTGCTCAGAAATTAAGAATGACAGGATGGCAGCAGCAGAGTGTGAAACACACACGGGACCCTTCTGAGCCTGAGTCCTGTGCAGTTTATACGCCCATGAAGCTGGCTCTGCCTCAGGATCTAAGAGGCTAAATTTATATAGATAAGATTAACTGAGCCCCAGATTATACAATACACATTTTTAGTCATTTTTTATTTTTAGAAAAGTATAATATTTTATTAAAAGATCAGAGCTTAAAGATTGTAACCAGTCATTACTGAATTTTAAAAAATATACAGGCCCTTAGCATCATTCCTTCCAAAGAAATCCCAGGGATGATCCCCTTCAGAATGGACTAAAGCTGAAACTCCAGTACTTTGGCCACCTCATGCGAAGAGTTTACTCATTGGAAAAGATTCTGATGCTGGGAGGGATTGGGGGCAGGAGGAGAAGGGGACGACAGAGGATGAGATGGCTGGATGGCATCACCGACTCGATGGATGTGAGTCTGAGTGAACTCCGGGCGTTGGTGATGGGCAGGGAGGCCTGGCATGCTGCGATTCATGGGGTTGCAAAGAGTCGGACACAACTGAGTGACTGAATTGAACTGAACTGAACAGGGCCTTAAATTCAGGAGATATGAACATCTAGGCACATCACTTATTAACACTTAACTGTTTTTAATCACTGTGTAACATGAACCTAATTTTCTCCCTGATTTGGTAGCTTAACTGCATTTCCCATCTCATAGGCTTCTCTGTAGCCCCAAAGCACCTCCTTTAATCAGAGTGGGGGTCACCTAAGATGTGACAGCCGCCACAAAGCCATGCCAATCAGGAAGGACTAGTTCCCAAGGGAAGGGCAGGTCATCTCACAGCTGCACAGCTGGAAACCCGGCGGGTAGGCAGGGGCAGAATCTGGGAGATTAACTTGTACAACAAAGAGGAAGGAAGAAGTTCAGTGTTTGATGGACAAGTCAAGGTTGGAATTCCAGGTCAGAGGCAGTGCCAACTCCAGAGCCACCAGCTTCCTCCATGGGGTCAAGGAACTGTGTCATCCACAGAGAACTCAGGCAAACCCTCTTGGCCTTTCTGTTCCTCGCTTTGTTCCTGTTCTCCTGTCCTGGCTCCAAGGTTAACCTGTGCAGACCTGCAGGGTCCTGATTAAGATTGCCAGATTTAGCCAACAAAAATACAGGACCCAGTTAAACTTTAATTTCAGGTAAGCAATGAATAATGTTTTAGTATAAATATTACACGGGGGCATACTTAAGCTATAGCATGACTCACTGTTTATCAGAAATTCAGGTTTAGCTGGGCATCCTGTATGTTTTCTGGCAACCCTGGACCTAGTCTTGGATCCCCTTCACCTGATTGAAGACAGCATCTCTGCAGCTCCTCTGGTCCTAGACCCCAAGTGGTCTTCCAGCAGGCTTTCCTAGACTTGGTTGCTGGACTGCCCTAGCCTGCCCAGTTTTCTGGTGATGAACTTCACAGATGTGCTGTGGGAGAAGCTGCTACCCCTGTGGAAGATGCCGGTGCCAGGTGGAGATTCATCTCTGACCTGCGGCCAGCTCTGCTCAGCCTCAGCACATTCCTTCCCAGCTCAGCTCATCCTTGGCACTGAGACGGGGCAGCCCTCTCACTGACCTGCTGGGTGGGCTCTGAGGGGGAGGTTCCAACTGTGATTGTGGCTTGGGGATGCTTGTTAGGTTCTTCTCCTCGATTTAGTTTATTTTTTAATCTTCCTTTTTGGAAACAAGCATGAAACATTATCAGGTGTCAGGAAAGTGCATATTTCCTTATGGTATATCATTTAACCCTCACAACAATTCCATGAGATGGGTGATACCATCCCCAGTTTGCAAGTGAAAACATTTGGGTTGCCACTGTACTGCTCTTGGCAGGTGCCAGAGCTTGAATTTGAGCTCCAGTCTTCTAAATCCAAGTCTGTGCTCTATTACTTCCCAACTTCATCATCAGCCACCCAAGTAGAAACTTTGATATAATTGTTCATACCTCACTCTCCAGTAGGATCCCGCTATCATTCTGTCTGCAGTGCCCTCTCCATACTGCTGTTTCTCTGTCCAGGCCATCACCACGGCTGGAGAGGATAGGAGACTCTTGGCTGGCCATTTGCTTCAAGGCTTTCCACTTCAACTCATCCATTACTCAAAACTGCTTTCTATAAAGTGTATCTGACCATTTACTCCCCAATTTAAAAATGGTTGTATATCCACATGGCCTATAGCTGTGGTTCTCAGACTTGAGTGTGCAGAAAAATTGCCTGAAAACCTTTTATTTTATTTTATTTTTAACTTTACAATATTGTATTGGTTTTGCCATATATCAAAATGAATCCACCACAGGTATACATGTGTTCCCCATCCTGAACCCTCCTCCCTCCTCCCTCCCCTCCCCTCCCTCTGGGTCGTCCCAGTGCACCAGCCCCAAGCATCCAGTATCGTGCATCAAACCTGGACTGGCGACTCGTTTCATACATGATATTATACATGTTTCAATGCCATTCTCCCAAATCTTCCCACCCTCTCCCTCTCCCACAGAGTCCAAAAGACTGTTCTATACATCAGTGTCTCTTTTGCTGTCTCGTATACAGGGTTATTGTTACCATCTTTCTAAAATCCATGTATATGCGTTAGTATACTGTACTGGTGTTTTTCTTTCTGGCTTACTTCACTCTGTATAATAGGCTCCAGTTTCATCCACCTCCTTAGAACTGATTCAAATGTATTCTTTTTAGTGGCTGAGTAATTTACCAGGCCCCATCCTGGAGCTTCTGATTCAGTAGGTCAGGGGTGACGCCCAGGGTTCTACATTCCCACCAGCTTGAGATGATGCCCCTGCAGATGATCCATGGATGCCCCTTTGAGAAAGGTCTATAGGATAAAATTTAAAATCCTGACATGGCACTTAAGAATCCTCCCAATCTGCTCCCATTTCTGTTGCCTCATCCGATTCTCCAATTCCAACCTAGTGGCCTCTTCCTCATGCACCCCTCCACCCTCCCAAACCTAGGTGGGTAAGGCCAGGAGGTTAGGGATGGGGATCTGGGGTCTGACTCTGCCTCAGGCTCCTCAGCCCCCTCGAGTGGAATAACAGCATCACCATAACAGCTCTGTGAGGAGAATGACTAACTGTGAGGTACTTGGAGCAGAGCCTGGTCCTTAGAAAGCACTCAGTGAAAGCCATTATTAATTTCTATTTGTATAGCTTTACTCATTTTGCCTCCTCTTCCTGGAGTTTTGTTCTCCTCCTCTTATGCCCTCTTCCATGTCCAGTTAAGAAGCCATAGTCTCTGGCTACAGTAGGTCACATTACCTACTGTCTCCTCATCCAATCCCCCACGATTCTTGCTTTCTGTTCTCTGCTCACACAGTCATCTTGTGCTTGGTAATTACACCTACTCTCTCTACATACGTGAACCACCTGAGGGCTGTTCATTTTCTGCAGGACTTGGTATAATGCCCGGCACGTTTTCTAATTAAACTCATCACCACTCCTCATTCCATGAAATTGGATATTCAATCTGTTATTTTAAAATGGAAGTTTGGAAGCTTAATTTAATAATTGTGCTTTTAAATGAGCATCTCTGGCCTCCCACCTCTTGCTGCCACAACTCCCTGGTTTCTCCTTCTCCCAGTCCCTCCACGTTCCATGGCGGCAGCCAGTGTGCAGCAACTAGCCTAGCTGAACTGTTACACATTCCAAATGCCTTATTTAGGAATGAGTGCCCACCACTCACAGACAGGGCCCTTAATTCTGACGGCAGGAATGTTCTTCCTCTGCTCTGCCTACAGAATCCATAGGGAGGCTGCTGAATGCTGTGCTTCCAATACGTGTGTCTGAGTCTCATTGTTTGGTGGCTCAGGTCATGGCACATAGCTTCCTTGAACCTGGGACCACATTATCCAATAAGTGGTTAATTAGCTTTTCATGGGTCTATAAACAATTCTGAGAGCTGGGGGGTGGGGGGGGGGCGGAAATATACTTTTTCCAAAATAAGAAAAGGAAACCATGATAACAAAACTGAAAAGTGTTTAAGTAAATGTCTACAAAGTGTAATAGGATTCCAGCTAGTCAGCTGCATCTGAGTCTACCTCTTCCATGGTGAAATATGTTACATTTCATGTGAGGTGAATGAGCACTTTAGGGTTTTTGATATGGGCTGTTGTCTCCAAAAGCAAAAGGGCTTGGTGCTGAGGAAAGTCTCAGAGAGGCCCCGTGTTGTCTGCCGGGAGCGAGATCACAGCTGAGGAGAGGAAGAAGAGGACTCTGGGGGTTAGATCAGGGGAATCACGAGGGATGGCAGCAGATGTATCCTACAGCTCAGGCTCCTGGCACAGGGCTATAAGAGCATCTCTGGAGAATGTTGCCTTTCAAACTTTTGGCATCGAATTCTGCCACCTCAGGCTCAGCATAACCAGATCCAGTCCACTTCTGACCAAGCAAGAGGGTGCACTGGAGACTCAAACCAGAATGACCTGGTACTCACATTGTTTTTTATTTCATCAGTAACATTTACAGAGCCCTTTTATGAGCTCGTGCTGAGGAACACAGCAGGGAACAGGACAGGCTCAGCCCTTGTCCTGGGGGGGGCGGGGGGTGGAGCTTACAGTTCAGTTAAGAAAACACACCCTGAATAGCTAATCATTGGTGGAAGAGAGTCACCGAGAAGTGCAGGCCGCTGTGGGTGCTTGGCAGAGAGGTCTGTCTAGTCTGGAGGTCAGGGCGGGTGTCCCGAAGGAACTGACTTAATTTTTGTGCTGTGTCTTCATTGTGGTATGTGGCTTCTTTAGCTGTGGCATGAGGGCTTTAGATTGTGTGGGCTCGGGCTCAGTAGCAGTGATGCATGGGTTTAGTTGCCCCATGGCATGTGGGATCTTAGTTCCTCCGCCAGGGGTTAAACCCACATCCCCTGCCTTCTAAGACAGATTCTTAACCACTCGATTACCAGGAAAGTCCTGAGGAACAGACACTTAATGTAATAAGTGAAGGGTAAGGAAGAGCTAACTGGGTGGAGAGTGTTTCACGCTGGAAGTCCCTGTGCTGCCTTAAACCTGGTGCTGGGGTGCCAGGGAAGGGTGTCCCCTGTGTGCCCACTCTTCTGAATCCCCTCCAGGTTGGCCCACTGAGTCCGTGCCTTGGTTTCCTGGTTTGCCCTGAGTTCTTCTGGAACTGGAGTAACACTACCTTTTTTGCTGGGACCCTGCTCTGCCTTGATGCCCCAGCCTCTGCCCATGAGGGCTGGCCCTTGGGTGGCCCCTGCAAAGCTGTAAGGCTGCCACCACCTGTTTACAAGCATCACCACTTCCCTGGAAACCACGTCCCCACTCACCCCATTGACCTCTCCAGAGGTCAGCCCAGGCCACATCACAACCTCATGTACCACCCCTTTGGCCTCTCTGACTGTGGGAACCATGCTATTGCAGTCCCACCACTTCCGTCTGGCTCATGACTGAGATTCAACCACAGTGTAGCAGATCCTACCAGAAGGCTCCATGTCATAGAGCAATGTTTCCCAAACTAGGGCATCCGATGAACTCCAGACAAATCCATGTGCTCCAGTGAGAGGAATACTACACTGAGAGATGCATGCAGGCACTGTTAGATGGCGTGATTATAAACACAAACTCAGATGTGTGCCTGGAAACTATCTCAGCATTCTGTTGTCAGTGTTGTGTGCTCAACCTCTCAGTTATGTCCAACCCTTTGTGACCCCAGGCTCCTCTGTTCGTGGGATTCTCTAGGCAAGAATACTGGAGTGGGTTGCCATGCCCTGCTCCAGGGGATCCTCCCGACCCAGGGATGGAACCTGTGTCTCTTGCGTTTCCTTCATCGGCAGGCAGATTCTTTACCACTTGTGCCACCTTGTCAGGGAGTCACACATGTAACAAAATGTTTATTCGTTTAGATTAGTGTAAAAATGAATGAAAAATTAATAATTCTTACAGAGGATGCTCATGGTTACTCTGGAATACTTTCTTGGACCCTGAGGGGTTTGTAGGCCTCACCTGGAACATATGGCCTTTAGAGTATAGAGAACACATCACCTTTCTGGACCTCAAGATTGCCCATCTCAGCAATGGGTTTATGTTGCCCACCTCTTCCATACCTCTCAAGTGTTGTAAATATCCATTAGGTGAGGTGTGTAGAATACTTTGAACTGGCCTGAAGATGCCGTGTAATTACAAAGGTGAAATATTGTTCTTTTTCTTCATCCTGTCTGCCGGCTGCCATCCAGCCTGCTCACCTCAGTACCCTTGAACTTTCTCCTCCAGTAAAGACTCAGTTCCTCCTCTCCCTGTAGAAAGGACATAAGGCCATATTTTCAGGAGAAAAGCCACCAGTTTCTACTTAGAGACTGGGTTTTGGTTTTAGGTTTTGCTCTTCAAATTCACTTGTTTACTGCCTATGTGGCCTAATGCTGGAAAGAAAAAATGACAATGAATAATATTTAAACTGCCCTGGTACCCAGTGGGCCAAGAGTTCTGAGCAAATAAAAGGACCTGGAAAGCGGTACACACACGTACACGGGCATGTACACACACACACACCCCTATTCCACTCCCTCGCCAGCTGCGCTAAAGTCTCCCAAGTGTTCCGACGGCCTCTGGCCTGTGTTTACTTTGCGCCTTTCATCTGAGGGGCTCACAGCTCCTTGCTAGGAAGCGGGTATTTATTAATCCTCAGCACCCTCCTGTGAGGCTGCTACCCCAGTGCAGTCCTGGGGGAGGGTCTGTAAGCCCGGCCTTCCCCCAGGCCAGCGTCCTCCTGTCCCCAACACAGTGTTTTGTATGTATAATTGTTGGGGGAGTACTCCCCAGTGACGGGAGAGGATTTAGAACATAAATGTTTGGGGTTTTCAGTGTGTTTAGTCCTTAAGAACTTGTTCTTTTTATAAGAAAATAGGAAGGTACAGAGGTTTCTCATATACCCCCTGACCCACTCACAGTAGCCTCCTCATTGTCAACATCATTCACATATGGCACATTTTTTACCTGCACTGATGTGATAATCACCCAAAGTCCATAGCTTACCTTACAGTTCACTCTTCGTATTGTACATAAGGGTCTGGACATGTATCCATCATTATAGTTGCATAGAGTATTTTCATCACCTTAAAAATTCTTCATGGTCTGCCTATACTTTGGGAACTTTTTTTTTTTAATAGCTGTTTTTATGATAATGAGCTTCTTCATTTGCTTAAAAAGTTCTTAAGAGCTATTCTTCTTGGGAGTTCACCTTCATATGCACCTTTTCTTTTCATAAGATCTCTGTTTGCCTCAGTCTTGGTCCAGATGGGTTTCACAGGTCCAAACTAGCTCCTATATTATCAGACCGGTTTGGATCTTTTACTCTGTATCAGTGGTTTAATTTTGGACTTTGCATGCACACTGTACAGACTCAGTTCCTATGTTCCATGATGCCTCTGCTTCTTTACTTTTTGTGTGTGAATTCAGTGCTCTCAAAGCAAAATCGACATCCAGTATACTTTGTTTAGTCACTAAGTAGTGACTCTTTGTGATGCCCTGTACTGTAGCCAAGCTAACCTGTCCATGGGATCCCAGGCAAGAATACTAGAGTGGGTTGCCGTTTCCTTCCCCAGGGGAACTTCCCGACCCAGGGATTGAACCTGTGTCTCTTGCACTGACAGGCAGATTCTTTATCACTGAGCCACCCAATATACTCTAGTTAACCAAGAGTTCCATTTAAGAAGTTAGATTTTTTTTGGATAATCAACATGAGGATAAATGACCAAAGACCTATGAACTACAGGGGAGAAAAGTCTTTTCTCAAGTTATAATTTATGTTTATGAATGAATTTGAAGTCATATGCTTTTCCCTTATACTAACTCCATTCCAGAACCTTTAGATCCACAGTTTTTTGAAAAAGAATTATATTTTCAAAGAATTACATGGTGGTTTCATTTAACCTTCAGTGATTCAGAGGTACTTCATAGTACAGAATAAGCCTTTAATGAACTTGAGCTTCCTTCTCTCTTCTAGTAGAATGCTGTTTCTAACGTTTTATAAACTAAGGGGAAACCTACGGCCTTTGTCTAATCTAAATCCCTCCTCCAAATAGGAGGCAAACTGGGCTGAAGCAGGCCCTGAAGCAGGGTCACAGCAAGTGGAGGGAGTGTCTCATTTGAGCTTGAATCCTTGCGGACTTTTTTTTAAAGCTGCCTACAAACTAGAATCTAGTAAAGATTCATTTTCCCAAGCTCTTTTCCCCAAAGCACCTGGTAACATGCCACTTTGGTCTCAATTTTGTATTTTTTTTAATATAAGTATAGTTGACTTACAATGTTGAGTTAGTTTTGGGTGTACAGCAAAGTGATTCAGTTACACACACACACATATGTGTGTGTATATGTGTGTGTGTGTGTGTGTATATATGTATATATATATATATATATATATATATATATATATATATACGATTGTTGTTAGGTCACTAAGTTGTGTCCAACTCTTTTTTTTTTTTTAATTAATTTTATTTTATTTTTAAACTTTACATAATTGTATTAGTTTTGCCAAATATCAAAATGAATCCACCACAGGTATACATGTGTTCCCCATCCTGAACCCTCCTCCCTCCTCCCTCCCCATACCCTCCCTCTGGGTCGTCCCAGTGCACCAGCCCCAAGCATCCAGTATCATGCATTGAACCTGGACTGGCATCTTGTTTCATACATGATATTTTACATGTTTCAATGCCATTCTCCCAAATCTTCCCACCCTCTCCCTCTCCCACTGAGTCCATAAGACTGTTCTATACATCAGTGTCTCTTTTGCTGTCTCGTATACAGTGGTGTGTCCAACTCTTTTGTAACTCCATGGACTGTAGCCTGCCAGACTCTTCTGTCCATGGGATTTCCCAGGCCAGAATACAGGAGTAGATTGTCGTGTCCTCCTCTGGGGGATCTTCCTGACCCAGGATCGAATCCACATCTTCTGCCTTGCAGGTGGATTCTTTATCACTGAGCCACTGGGGAAGCTTTTATACACACACACACACACACATATATGTATAGACACACATACATACATACATACATATTCTTTTTCAGAGTCTTTCCCATATAGATTATTACAAAATATTGAGTGTAATTCCCTGTGTTTTACAGTAGGTCCTTGTTGGTTATCTATTTTAAATATAGTAGTATGTACATGTTACTCCCAAATTCAATTTTGTATTTCATTTTGCTGCTTTGCAGGTATTTAGATACTAACCCCACTGATAGAGTGTTTGGATGCAGGGCAAGCACTTCTGTCTCTGCAGCTGTTGTTTGCACAAGGTTGATATTTGTTTAGAAATGACCATTGCTACCAACCATGGAGGGGAGAGGCCCCATTTGGCAGGGATTGGTTGGTACTGGGGAATTCTGGAGTTACTGCCCAAAGAGACATCAGACAGGAGGAGACGGAAACCTCTTTATTTCTTTGTGGACATTTTCTGGGGTTCGAGGTTTCAGAGCAGGTGATGCAGCTGAAGGACAGTGGGGGCTCCCTCAGGGCGGGAGAAGGTTGTTGGGAGCCATTGGCTGTAATCCCAGCACGTGACAAGAGTGGCCTGGCCGTGTGACAAGGGCTTGGGAAATGCTGTTCTGACTCCATGGCAACCACTGAGTCGTTTGTCCAAGTTCAGGTCTCTCCAACCAGGTTTTGCTCTCCAGTCCTCTTCACTTTCTGCGCACCCCCACTCTCAGTGCTGCTTTTTCTGTCCCCGTGGCTTCATGGCCTCAAAGAGCTCCTCTAGCATCGAGCACGTTGTCTCGAAAGAGGTTTCACCCAGAGCCTGTCCTGCACCACCAATCCTGCTAATTTTGGCCCCATACTGTAAAGCTGGTCCTGTGAAGTTCTTTTCCCTGCCCATGCTAATTGTTTTCTTTCTCTTTCTCACTTTCCCTGGAGAGGAAACTCTCTCCTGAACCTGCTGACACTAGGGAGAAGCCACCTGCCCAAGAGGCTTGCTCTTCTCAGCCCTGTTTCCCAGCTTGGCCTGCCAAACCCCCTGTGGAGCCTTGCCCTGGGGCTCCGGGATTTAGACCTCCTGGATCAGGATCCGGTGTCAGAGCCCTCTTGCCTTTATTCCCCCATGAGGTGGGGGCAAGCGAGGAGAAGGCTCTCAAAACCTAGAGCCTCAGAGGACTGGTCCCTCCACCCCACTTCTCCTGGGCCTGGGGCATTACTCACTCCTGAATAGGGCTGTGTGTGAAGAGATGGGGGTGTTAACACTGTCATCACTTGACCTGAGCTAGAGGAGGAGTGGAAACATGGGATTTTGAACCTGTATGTGGAATCTTTCAGCCATACACTGTGTTAAAGGCAGAGAAAGTTGCTTTGATTAAGGTGGCACCTGAAATATATAATTTTTGATATCTATTACTTATTTATATAAGACACAGGCTTCCCACTGATGTTTTCATTCCATTTAGGACGTGTTTTTATAGCTGAGCCCCTGATCTTGCACCTCCTTCCTTTCTAGCCTACTCCCTACCAATAAAATAGTTTATCAAAGGACTGTTCAGGCCCCATGGCATTCCCCTGGCATGAAATTAGTGTTGGATTTCTCCCAGAATTTTTTTTTAATAGATTAGATTGAGATTTACAGAAAAATTGCAAAGATAGTACAGAATTCCCCATACTCCTAGCTTAGTTTCCCCTGTTGTTAGCATTTTACATTACATGGAACATTTGTCACACTGAGAAACTGACACTGGTATATTATCATTAACTAAGCTCTACCCTGTATTCAGATTTCACTAGTTTTCCCACAATATTCTTTTCTATTACAGTATCCCATGCAAACTTCCACATTACAAGTAAGCATCCTTACTCTTTGCCATGTGACAGTTTCTGACTCACTATTTGGATGACCTAGGCAGTTTTGAGGAACACTGGTCAGGTATTTTGTAGAATATCCCATAACTGATGTTTGTTTAGTGCTTTTCTCATGATTAGACTAAGATTATGAGTTCTGGTGAGGACATATATTATTTGAAATCTTCTGTAGGGAAAATCCCAGAGATGTTTTCCAAGCAAGCCAGAATTTCCCTCTAACGCTTACTAGCAGGCCAGTTGTGCAGGATGCATGGATTTTGCAGGGCTGGTCCTGGAAACCCTGAGGAGAGCATCTCACAGAGTCTTACATTGTGTGTTTTCAGCTCCTGGGTATTGGGAGGATCAGTTTGAATATATAGATATAGCTATAAATAAAGATATATACACACACAGATTATACATACACATGTGTGTGTGTGTGTGTATACATGTGTGCTAAGTTGCTTCAGTCATGTCTGACTCTGTGAACCTATAGACTGTAGCTTGCCAGGCTACTCTGTCCATGAGGTTCTCCAGGAAAGAATACTGGAGTGGGGTTGCCATGCCCTCTTTCAGGGGATCTTCTTGACCCAGGGATTGAACCTGCATCTCTTACATCTCCTGCTTTGGCAGGCTGATTCTCTACCACTGGCGCAACTTAGGAAACCCATATATATGCATACAGAATCTATCTTCTCTCCGTCTACACCCACTGAGCCATTCAAAAACATTTAGCAAGTGTCCAAAAGTACACAGCCCTCTGTGAGCAGTGAAGGCACAGGGTAGTAAATAAGGTTCAATCTAAACCCCAAGCACTGCACGCAAGATTACAGACGCAATTCAACAAATATCCCTGTACTCGCACTGTCAGCTCTGTGCCTGAAGTTGATGAAGCAGCAACTGGAAGCATGATGAGGAATAGAAAGGCAAGTTCAAGGTGCTGCTGAGGAATTGATTAGGGGGCTTCAGCAAAGGCGTCTCTGTGAGAGTGGGGTTTCAGCTTAGGAAGGATGAGCAAGAGGAAGTCAAGGGTTCAGAGGCAGTGGGGGTGCTCCAAGGAGACAAGTTCACCAGGCAGAGAGAACAGATCACATCAAAAACAAGCTAGCATCAAGAGAGACGTCTGGAAGGACTGAAATACAGCCAGTGTGTCTGGAACTTAGGTATATATAGAAAGAAACCGTGGCCTAGAAAAATCGCATGATAATTTAGTCATATGACATGGTTCTACTTCCTTAAAATTAGCTTGTTCTATATTCTTTAACAGAGAAAACTTGATGTTTTAATAATAGGTTTATACTTTATATATTCTGCTAAATTTCTGTACAAACATACTGAAAGCTCAGGTGTTTTATACATGTGATGCTAAAACTAAAAATGCATATTAGGGAGGATAGAGAAACCTGGAAGGGTATTTTAGTGCCTGCTGATACATCCCCACTTCTCCATTTCAGGACCTTCAAGGCTTTCGTTTCCCCAGATGCTGGGGGTAGTGATTGCTGAGGGCTCACAGCTGAGACCTCCCAGGCCTTGCTTTCCTCTGAAGAGAGCTGCCCCCACCCCAAGACTGTACCTGTCCCAGGGGGCTGCTCACGTCCAATGACTAGTTGGGGCAGGCGTACCAAGTCCTGGCCCCTTGGCCTCAAATGTTATTTATTTATTTATTTTTAGCCGTGCTGGGTCTTCATTGCTGTGTGGGCTTTTCTCTAGTTGTGGCCAGCAGAGGCTACTCTCTATTTGCGTGCTCAGGCTTCTCACTGCAGTGGCTTCACTTATCGCAGAGCACAGGCTGTAGGGCACATGGTCTTCAATGGTTGCGGCTCCTGGGCCCTAGAGCACAGGCTCAATAGTTGTGGTGCACAGGCTTGGTTGCTCTGCAGCATGTGGGATCTTCACAGACCAGGGATTGAACCCGTGTATTCTGCATTGACAAGTGGATTCTTTACCACCGAGCCCCCAGGGAAGCCCCCTGGCCTCAAATTGAGACAACTCTGAAGGACCATCCAGTCTCACTGCCCCAGAATAGGCTGAGATGTTACAACTGCATCACAATTCAGCCTTTCCCTCTGCCCACCCCCACTTTTTTTCACAGCCTTGCAGGTATTGTTTCTGAGAGGACTCTCCAATAAACTACTGGTATGCAAATCTCTTTCCTGTGTTAGAAATACAGATATAAGCGGTATTGGTTTCCTAGGGATGCTGTAACAAATGACCATAATCAGGGTTGCTTATAACAGTAGAAGTTCATTCTCTCTCAGTTCTGGAGGCCAGAAGTCCAAAATTTAAGTCAGCAGGGCCATCCTCCTTCCAAAGGCTTTTGGACACAGCCCTTAGGAAATCCACTTGTGACGGGACTGGTGGTGATGTCCCCCCTTATAAATGTCCCCAGTCCAGAGGGCCAGACAGGAGCCTAAGCCACCGGCAGAGGGTGTCCTCACTCAAGGGGCTTCTACTCCTCTCTGGGCATGCCTGTTCCTACTTTGGCTGAGCCCCCCATGCACCGGCCAAGGCCCGGTGGAGTCCGTTTCCAGTGCTTGTTAGTCACTTTATTGCCACCCAACCTGTCTGTCCAAAGCCCCTTCCACCCCAGACAGGGGTCAGTCCAGTTCTTCCAGCTCCGCAGGACACAAGTGCCACCAGGCATCCCCAGAGGGAGGTGGCCCAGCGGCTTCGTTTTCACACTGGAATGTGACTTCCCTTTCCAATTAGAGACCACACAGGATGGAAAATGAGAGCAGGGCAGCCCTTCTATCGTGAAACCACATCAGCCTTTACCAGGAAGAGCCGCTGGGGGCCCTGCCCTCCGGACCCACCTGTTTAAAGCTCCTGGCCTCCTTCACCTGCTATCACTCAGCCTCTTTTTCCTTTGCCCCCAGACAAACTCAAGGTCTTCTCTTGAGACAGGATCAGTTCTCTGGGCATGTCCAGTCCCCAGGCCCAGCTTCCCAGGGCTTGTTGTTCTTGTGGCTTGTGTGGCAGAGAAAGTCAGACATGTCAGGCTCTTGAGACAAAAATAAAAACCAAAGAAACTAACACCAGGTAGAAAGTGGGTACCCATCCTTGACAATACGCACTCCTCTGGGGTATCTCCCAGGAGACCTGGCAGGAAGTCTGGGCCAGAGGGGCCTGGAGGGCTCCTGAAGGCAGGAGAGGGACTCAGCCCTCAACACAGGAACAGTGGGCCACGGGCACCCCAGGTGGGAGGGCAGGGCCTCGGGACCACCGCACCTGCCTCCCTTGAGAGCACAGCCATGGTGTGCCATCTGTTTGCCTCCTGCCAAGGCGGCTTGGCCAGAGGGCACTGGCACATGTCTTCCTACTTCCAGTCTCACCGCTAGGTCGATTTTCCCGGCTAATATCTAGCATTCTGTTAGGGACATCGTCTTTCCAGAAGCACCTTACTCCCAGGGCTAGGTCAGAGTTGGGGAAAAATTGTGTTTTTCCAGCCACACCTTGGGGCTGTCCTGGGACTGGGGTCTGGCGGTTCCTTTCTGGCTTCTGGGAGCTTAGAGATCTGCCTGAAGCGTCTAATCACGACTGCCTCTTTGTTCTTCAGGCCTTGACCTGTATTACATCATCTCGACCCCCCACCCCCAGCTCCTTGAATCCCCCATTCTTTTCCCTCTTTCTGGCTTGGAGGGAGGCTTTTACTCTCAGGGACCTAATCCTGTTGCTCGTCTGTGTGACTAATTCCCTCCCCTCCCCCTCGGCTCCCAGCAAAGAGGAAGGGGCCTGTTTGCCCTGATGAGGGGCCTGCGTCCCTTGCTGGCAATCAAAGCACAGACACATTCCTGTGGGTGGTTTCCTGCCCTGAAAACCAGCCCTGCAGGACAAGCATCCTCTGTTCCCTGCGGGCCACCAGCCCCTGGGGCCAGAACTTCTGCGAGAGGGATTTATGATATAGACAGCAGTCCATTGCCCTTCCAAGCCTGCTATGATCTAGCGTTGAAGCAGATTGTATTGCTGCAGGACAATATGACTCCCCGGAGAAGAGACAGTGACCCTGAGAGCCTGATGGTTCATGGGTGGCCGCTTGCAGCAGAGGGTGTATGAAGGTGACACAGCACAGGATGCAGGCCTTATTATCCTCAAAGCACCCCAGAGACCCTGCGGGTCAGCCTCGCCTGCCTGATTTCTGAAGTTAAAAAGCACATAATTATGGTATTGTTTGACTGCCAAGAATTCTGGGTTAATCTCAGTTTTATTTTGACTGCTACCTAAAATAGCCTGTCCCTGAGGACAGCAGCAAAGGCCAGGAGGCCAAAAACAAAAAGGCAGGCCTGAGATCTAAGCAGGCTCTCATTTAGCATCCCAAACCAGGGTGCAGAGATAGGGGGAGGCTCCCGAGTGCATGGGATCAGGCACTTGGAGCCAAGGTCACCCTTCAGCCCTGTTCCCTTGCAAAGGTCTTTCTTTTGACACTGGCCTAGGGTGGCCCTCTGCCTCAGTGGACCTGGCCTGAGCCTGTGGGAACACCAGTGATGGCCAGGCCCCACCACATTCGATGTCCCCAGACACGTTCGGGATATTCCCTGAGATAGTTTGGAGCTCTGCTCCTGTGATCCGGGGAAATAGGATGAATAATATGAGCTGACTTTACAGACTGCTTGTCCTGTGCCAGACGCTACTGTAGGTGCCCAGGCCTGGGGTACCATGTTCGGTCCTCACCAAGAGTCCTCTTGGTCAGTCCTGTGCTGTCTTCTATCCCGCCCAGAGCCGCACAGCTGGCAGGTGGTGGAGACGGAATTTGAGCCCACAGAACCCTGGCTTCAGGATTGGCCCTCTCCCTTCTTTACCACCTGGCCCTTCCAGAGTTCAGAGGTCACAGCCTTGAAGACTCAGAAAGAACAATTCCCACTGGAATCTGAGCTTCCAGATTGGGAGAGACACCTTCACTTCATTAGTGTAGAAGATCGTGCCTGGTGAGTGGTGTGTCTCCTTCTTAGAGCACACACAGAAACTTCCTTAGTATTCTCCATCATACTCAGTTCAACAAACATTTTCTGAGAGTGCCAGTCTTTTTCCAAGGCCTCTGGGCCACCAGGCAGTGGATCTCTATGGAAAGCTCGATGTCATTAAAGGGAGAATCACAAGGCCACGTGTGCTCCTATGGAGGAATGCTTGCTGTGTGCAGTCAAGGAGGACTTCCCAGGGGAGGGGACATTCAGGTTACATCTGAAAGGGTGCTAAGATTCATCTGGGTGGACAAAGTGAAGGTGGATTTTCTAGGCAGAGAGAACATCATGGGCAGTCTATTGCTGTATTCTACCAGACTCAAGAGATTCCTGAGGATTCTGAGCTACCGGTCCTGGGCACTGGTCTCCAGGATCTAAGTAACCATCCGCTTTCCCCTCACGCTGGCTCTCACTGTGCTGACTTCAGAGGGCCTTCCCTACCCTTCCTTCCTGCCCCACCTAAATGCCTCTGAAATGTTTCCTGCCTGAGACATCCCTGAACTTCTAAGGCATCCAGAGATGTCAGTCCAGCCATTTGCAGTGGCTGCTATCTGCACACTGCTACCAGGGGTCCCATGGTCTCAGCCAGCAGTGCCCAGGGAGCTGGCTCAGGCTCTTTGCAGCTGCCCAACACCCTGATGCATCCCCAGTACCTGGAGTGGGTGTGTGGTAAGGCAGATTGCACCTTGAGAGCACAGGGAAAGGCCCAGAGCACTGGGGGTTCCAGCGGGCTTCTTCCTTCTCTTCTCCTCCTAAGCAAGGGGGAGGTAACAGGAAAAGCTCGGGGACCAAGCTCCCAGGCCCGGTGTGTATGGTATGGGTGGGAGTGTGTTCCCTTTGCTCCTCAGAATGTCCTCATCTTTTCTACCTTTTGTTGTTGTTTGACTGAAGTGATTCTGAGTTCCTTTCACTGGAAAAGAACAAAGGCAAGTACGAGTCATATTCCTCACCAGCGGAGCGGCAGGAGCGAGGAGCAGCCTGACAGCATCAGTCCTGGCTGGTTCTCCACCAGGCACCGTGGCTGGAGAGTGGACTAGCTGTGCGAAGGCAGTGCCATCCAGGGAGGGCAGGGATGGTGGAAAGGGGCTCATTATGACTAACAGAGACACTCCTCTTATCCCATCACTCAGAAGTTCCAAAGGTTTTAGGAGTTCTGTGCCAGGAACTGGGGACAATTACCAAATACCTGTTTCCTCTTGTGTCACAATATCACAGGAGATCTTTTCCCAGGGGACAAGGGTTCATGGGTCAAGAAGGGATGTGGCTTTTATATATAGACTATCACATCGCAGCACCTGGCACTTAATAGGCCTGCAATACCAATAATAGCTGTTATCATTATTACATATTCAGGGAGTGAGTGAGTGATCTGAAGAGCGGAGTATGTGGCAGAGGACACTGGCGGATGATGGAGAAGCAGTGAGGTAGGCAGTCTGTAAGGAGCTCCCAGTGATCTCACCTCCTGGTATTCACATCCTTGGCTAGCCCTTGCCTACAGCATTTCACAGTTGATCTCTGCTGACCGGTAGAATACAGCTGTGGTGTGAGCAAAGTTCTGGAGGGGCCCACATGGTGCAGAATGGAGACCTCTAGCCAACAGCCAGTCAGGAACCATTAGAATTTTGTCATCCGCCATATGAGTAAGCTCGGAAACAGACCCTCTTCATGTGACTGAATTTGGGGTGGTTTGTTATACAGCAGAAGCTAATCAATAAAGCATTTAAGGGAACTGTCCAAAGCTACAGGTAAGCTCTGAAGTAAGCAAAAGGGCACTGACAGTAGCCTGGCCTTATTCATACGGTGGCAGCACAGTTTTAAGAGTAAAAGAGTAGACACCGTAAGGTCTCCTGAGGCCCAGGCCAAGACCTCCCATAACCTTGCAACCTCTGCATTCTATCCCCCAAAAGACCAGTCCAGATAAACAGGGTGAAGAAGTAGATTCCATCTCTTGATGGAAAGAACTGTGCAGGACTGTAGCCACTTCTGTGTTCTCTCCAGCCCATCTGCAGTCTCCTGGTTCAGGCACCTCATCTCCCTGCCTCAGTGCATTCTGTGATCACAAAGAGCAGGTTCAGCTCTTGTATGAAGCAGACCAGAAGGGCTGCCGAGTTAGTCCCCTCAGGCCAGCCAATGAGAAAGGCAGCTGATGAATAAATTCCCCAGCTTCCAAGCTCTTGGTCAGATAATGTATCTACACAGTCTTTTGGAGGAACCTGGGGAAATTGAACCAAGTTTCCCCACAGTGGTCACCAGCCCATAAATTGGTGTTCCTCCCTTCCCTGTCTCTCACATCCCCACTGCCTTACTCTGCTCTGTGGATCACCTTCTTTGAGGGATCTTGTACAACTTGCACCCAAATCCTATCTATGGGTCTGTTTCTAGGGAAATCTGCAAAGAAGTTGATCACCCCAATCTCATTGGCCAGGCTAATGAGTTGGAATTTATTCTGTAATTGATTGGGTTTCTGGGAGTTTTAAGCTGGATAAATCTGTATTCTAGAAACAAAATTAGTGGCAGTGAAGGAACTAACACCCTGTCTACTGACTTCCAGTTGACTTCTTAAGTCAACTCTACACTGTTTTAGGCTTTGGATGTGAGATTACACAGATCTTTTTTCCAAAAAAAGTTCATTGATTTTTTAATAGGTAATAAATACACATGGTAAAAATGTAGAAAAGCACGTAAGGTTGGATCTATTTTTATAAACATTTTCACTGTAAAAGAGCAGCTAAATAGCCATTGTTTCCAGAATGTTTTATGCCACAATAGAGCTTGATTCCTTGGGCAGCTGCTCCTGGCCTGCTTCTTGCTCTTCCTGCCCCTGCCGCTTGACTAGGGCTCTTGCAGCATCCACTCACTGCAGGCCTCTCTGCTGGAGGTGAAACACTTGACCTCCGGCTACAGAAAAGTTTTGACACTCTTGGCCCTGGGAAACTTGGTGGTGTTGGCAGATGTCATCTTTGCTCCCTGTCACTACAAATAATTGCAAGTTGACTGAAGGCTACTCAAATGCATTAAGGTTTGTGCCTTGTTCTGACACAAATCTAAAACACGCAGAGTGAAGGCCAAGCCTGAAGCTTTTATCTGTCAGCTGGGGAGAGGAAGAGATAATGATGCCTAACACCTCAGGTCTTTCCATTTCTCTTGGAGAGGTGCCATCTGCTCTCAGATTAATTGCCCTGGATCAATCAGACCATCTTCATTTATTTAAATCAAATCCATAAATAGTTTCTGGGTGTCTGCTATGGGCCAGCCCTGAGGTATTCAGGTAATTGTGATCCACCAGCTTAGTCAACTCAAGGAGGCAGACTGGTGAGGGGGCAAGTCTGGCAGCTTTTGGAACCAGGCAGGTCTACTGAGAATTCCATCTCTCCCACTGGCCAGTTGAGAGATGTTGGGCAGCTTAGTCTATTTCCCCAGGTCCTTCGTTTCCTTAACTTTAAAATGGCCCCACTTTTTGCATAGGGGTAGGTGAAAATCCCAAAGACCGTGCTTTGTTTCCCTCATTTTTTTTTTTTTCCCTTGAGGAACTTACAAACTAGCCAGAGAAAGAAGATACGCAAGTGGAAAGTAAACATCTCTAAGAGATCAACAGTTCAAAATAAGATGAAACAAAGAGAAGAAGGTGAAAAAAAAGAAAAAAAAAAATACAGAGAGGAGTGCTGAATTACCAAAGTATTAAGTCTGCTGGGGCTACAATAACAAAGTACCTCAGACTGTGTGGCTTAAACAGCAGAAAAAAGTATTTTCCTCACAGTTCTGGAGGCTGAAAGTTCAAGATCAGGATGTCAGCAGGGTTGACTTCTCCCGAGGTCTGTCTCCTTGGTTTACAGGTGGCCAGCTTCTCTCTGTGTCTTCATATGGACTGCACTGCAGGCAGATTCTTTACCATCTGAGTCACCAGCGAAGCCCTCTCTGTATATATCTGGGTCCTAATCTCCTCTTCTTAGAAAAACACCAGCTATATTAGAGGGGCATCCAGCCATATGACTTATTTTACCTTAATTACTTCTTTAAAGGCCCTATCTCCAAATACAGTCACATTCTGAGGTGTTGGAGGTTAGGACTTCAACATCTAAATTTTGAGGTGACCCCATTCTGCCCATAACAGGCAACATACAGTATTTGTTTAGAAGTTGAGCAAGGGAGCATAGCAGAGGGAGAACAAGAAGGCACTTCTGGTTTGTAAATTCATTCAGTCTTAACTCAGCATGGAATTGGAATGCCAGGCACATAATTGTTGTTTTTCTCAGTCGTTTCTTTTGCAGTCCCATGGATTGTAGCTCACCAGGCTCCTCTGTCCCATGGGATTTCCCAGGTAAAAATACTGGAGTGGATTGCCATTTCCTCCCTCAGGGAATCTTACCGACCCAGCGATTGAACTTGCGTCTCCTGCATTGCAAAACAAACTCAGTGAATCTTATCCTCTGTTGCAGGGTAAAGTGGATTCTTTACCACTAAGCCACCAGGGAAGCCCCTGACACATAGTGCTGCAATAAACATTTGTTGAACAAGAGTTCAAATAAACGAATCAGTACCCATACAGGTTTTGTTACTGGACTTTATGAAAGACATCCAGAGAAGAGTATATATAGATGACAAACAGGCAGAATGGGTGACTTTCATATTCAAGAAAAGGATTCTTTCAAGAATACATTTTGATCTGTAAAGGCAGAAGTTAAAAAAAGTGTGACAGAAGCTTATGAAACTATGAAAGTCATGGATGAAAGTATTATAATCTTTAAATCTTCACCAAATATTGTGTTGTTATGGGTAGATAGAGGACAACCTTTGAACTCGATGAGGTTTCAGAACATATGCCCAGAAAGAGAGAGAGACAGAAAGAGAGTGGATAAAAAAAGGAAAGAAAGACGATCCTGTTGCTCTTAAACAATTTCTTATCCTTTGAGACTGTAGAGATTGAAAACGTAACTGAGGAAAGGAGGGATTCAGTGAGTTCGTGGCAGGCTGATCTCAGTGCAAGGTACTTCAGATTCCTTTGCGATTTTGACTCCCATGCTAGAGACAGACCGCTGGCTGTGCAGATCATGGATCCAGCCAAATGCCACATTTCTATGGTTTAATGTTCCTTCAAGGAACTTTTAACCAGTGCCCACCATGCTCCAGCTGGTGTTCTAGGGAGTGAGGACACTGCAGTCAATGTGACCATGTGCTAGCCCTCAAGGACCCCCACTCCAGAGAGAAGTGTGAAAAGATAAACTGCAGTTTACTGAGGTAACTTCTCTAATAACAGTACAATTTAAGTGCTTTATAACCTCAAAATTCTTGTGGCAATAACTAAATGGACAGTCTGTGCATTAAAGAGACTTGACAATATTTGATCAATAAATGAACAGATTAAAAAAATACCTGATAAAAGATACTAAGAACATGGACTTAATAACACCATATTCTTTGGGTTACTAGCAAGAAACTTAACCTATTTACTTTTGAAATTAAAAAGTTGAATCTATGAAAGTTATTTTTCTTTCTCATTTTTTAAACTCTGCCTTCTCTACCTGCACTTTAGAACTTGCTATGAACTCACAATATTTGTGGGTGGTAGATTAAAAGCTGGGTGAATAAATGGGTTAGAGAATGACTGTTTTGCTTCCAGAACTGAGCAGATTTTTCCAATAGAAATTTGTTCATCTTTAAAGTCTCATTATAGTATTAGTCACTCAGTCGTGTCTGACTCTTTGCGACTCCATGGACTGTAGCCCACCAGCATCCTCTGTCCATGAAATTCTCCAGGCAATAATACTGGAGTGGGTTGCCATGCCCTTCTAAACCATTTTGGAAGTCTCTTTGGGTAGAAGGCCTGGAAGCTGTCTTGATTAAAAAAAAAAAAAATAGCACTTCAGTTTCTGTATCCTTTTTAAAATCTGCATTTAAGTCTATAGATTGGGAGGCTCTGTAGAATTGCAAAGCAGGCCAAAAATTAGATTGACTCAGTGTTGAGTTCCCTAGCACACACTGACGGACACTTCACGGCAGTAATTTCTCACTCTTTCTCTACACTTGGATGAGTTGGTTTCAGTCTGAGTGTTGCAGAGGAAGTCTGTCTCACCCAAGAGCCTCAAAATAATTCCTAGGCCCAAGCATTCTTGCTGACCTGAACCAGGAATCTGGACATCATTAAATGAGTTTTCCTTATGTGAATTTAGTCTTAGTTCAATATTCAAGAGAAAATAGCCCTGTGGCTTCATCAGAAGTCTTCTCTCCCCATCCTTTCTCCACCCTGACTCCCCATCCTCCCTTCACCAAGATGAGACCCTAGAGTTGGCGTATACAGTCATTAGCCACCCATGACTATTTTAAGTTAACTTGATTACAGTTAAATAAGATTCAAAATGCAATTTCTCAGTTATACTAGGTACATATCAAAAATTCTGAAAAGCCACGTGTCTAATGGCTACCATAATAGACCATGCGGAGAACATCTCCATCACTATAGAAAGTTCTGTCGAACTGCGCTGCCCTAGGGAAAAGGAGGATGAAGAGTTGAGGAGAAAGGTGGTAAATCTTTTTGTGTGGCTATTTTCTTTTTTAAAAAATTAGTTTATTATTGGTGGTGTTGTTTGTGCTGGTTCTTCATTGCCGTGAGCAGGCTTTTTCTAGTTGTGGAGAGCAGAGGCTACTCTCTAGCTGCAGTGTGTGGGCTTCTCATTGCAGTGGCTTTTCTTGTTGCAAAGCACAGGCTCTAGACTGCAGGCGCAGTGGTTATGGCGTACAGGCTTAGTTGCTCCACAGCATGTGGAATCTTCCCGGACCAGGGACTGAAACTGTGTACCCTACATTGGTAGGCAGATTCTTATCCACTGTACCACCAGGGAAATCCAGGAAGGTGGGAATTTTTCACAAAACACTGATAACGCACAGACCAGCCACACAGGAGAAGAAACGTTCTAGCGGGACGCTGCCACAGAATGCACAACTAGGCAACAAGAGGATGGAGCGTATAAGGCTGGGGAGAGGCTAAAAGCTTTGGGATCAGAACTCAGGTTTCAGCCTGGGCCTACCACCCATCACATGGTGGAGCAAGTTATGTGAACTGTTTGAGCCTCAGTCTCTTCATCAAGGAAATAGTAGTAACAGTTCTTATGCCATAGGGTTGGTGTAAGAAATCCTGAGGCAGTTAGAAAAAGTACATAGCATATGGCCTGACAGATGGAAAAAGCTCAAAAAAAAGATAGGTTTGGAGTTAGAGGAGGCATAGAGGGGATGAAGGAGATGTAAAAAAGGAAAGGGAAGGATGTAGAGATAAGGCAGCCAACCTGGGAAGAAGAAATGTCTAGAAGATTACAAAGTAGATCTAAGCAGCAAGCACATGGCTGGAGGGCAAACCAGAAGGCAGCTGAGCCTCCAGACACCTGAGAGGCACAGAGGAAGATCCTCTGGGTCTCAGGATTAGAGAACTGAGCCAGGCAGTGGCAAAAATCGCCTCTGACTGGTGGTCTTCCTGCCCATCTGTAGCAGCAGGAATTGCACTGCTACTTGGAGTTTAGGTGTGCTCATGCTGATGCCACTAATTATGGGCAAGAGATGCAGAGATGTAGCTTTCCTGGGACAGGGTGGGTGAGCCAGGACTGGGGCTGGCGAGGCCAGATGTCAAGGTGATGCAGGGCATTAGGGTAAAGGGAGGGGGATGACGTTTATTCCGGGCCTGCCACCAGGTTCAGCACTCGTGTGTCCAATTGCACTTGAATCCTATGGCAATTCTGAAATGTTGTTGTTATTTAGTGGCTAAGCTGTATCTGACTCTTTTGTGACCCCTGTACCCCGCCAGTCTCTTCTGTCCATGGGATTCTCCCAGCAAGAATACTGGAGTGGGTTGGCAGTTCCTGCTCCAGGGGATCTTCCTGACCCAGGGATTGCACTGGCGTCTCCTGCTTGGCAAGCAGATTCTTTACCAATGAGCCACCTGGGGAAGCCCCCAAAAGAAAATGGAGTTCAGTTTGGTAAAGGGAAACTTGCCTGGGGTCACACAGTGGGTGCCAGGTTCTGGTGTACCATGGAAGAGTGTCTACAAAAATGGCAGCATTCTCTGCTTCCCATCATCCAAGCCCCTTTGCAGTGTGACTTTTCGTCTCTTCCCTTAAAAGGTTGTGTGTTTCTCCATTTTTGGATCTGCCCTGGGCTTGCGACTTTCCTTGACCAATAGAAAGTGGTGGGAGTGACACCATACCTTTTCCAGATCTTTCAAGAGGCCTTGTGTTCTTGAAACCCTAGAGCTACCATGCAAACACACCCACCTAGCCTGCTGAATAATAAGAAACACAGGCCCATTCATGGGCCTGGATCTGGAAAAGGTATGGTGTCACTCCCACCACTTTCATTGTCCCAGCCAATGGCCTGTCACCTGCCAGACACTAGAGGTGGGAGGCTATTTCAGGTCCATCATGCCCAGCTAACCCAGCTAACAGCTGATGCCAGACGCATGAACAAGTGCAAGTGGATCAGCAGAGCCTGGTCCAGGTCAGCAGAACTCTGATGACCCATAGACACTTTAGAAATAATAAATGAACACTTTAAAAGCCACTAAGTTTTCAGGTAGTTTGTTTTATAGCAAAGGCTGATTGATACATGAGCAAAATAGATACATATTCTCAAAAAGCTTATGGTCCGATGGACTATAAACTTTAATCACAAAACCGTACAAATACATATCAAGGGAAAGGAAGTGATCATTTAGCTAGCCCCCACAAAGAACCCCAGTGACTCCCACCTCCTGGTTTTTAGACTATGCGTTGTCTCCTCCCATACTGTGCCAGGGTTGGTCTGCTCGATCAATAGCATATGGCAGAAAACATGCTGTGTCCCTTCTAAGATTAGGCTACAAAAGACTATAGCTACTGTTCTGGGTCCCTTCTCTCTTTCTGATCATTAATTTTTGGGAAAAGCAGGCTTTCACATGCTAAAGGCACTCAGGCAGCCCATGGAGAGGCCAAGCAGCAAGGAACTCAGGTCACCAACAGCTTGAGAGGCACTGAGGTCTCCCAAGTGCCAAGTAAAAAAGCTGGGGAGGCACCCTCCAGCTCCAGAGATGGGGGCCCATGCTGACCCCTTGGATGGAGCCTCTTGAGAGACCCTGACCTGGAACCATCTAGCTAAGCTGCTCCCAGACTCCTGACACGTAGAGATTGTGAGATAAAAAGTGTTTGCTGTTTTAAGCCAGTAGGTTTGGGGGTAATTTGTTACACAGCCACAGATAGCTAACAAAACGAGTTAACTAGACAAAGCAGGGGGAGGAGGTGGAATGTTCCAAGCAGAGGGAATAGTGAGACTGAAGGTCCTAAGGCAGGAGGGTATATAGCACATTTGAGAAACTGAAGGAGTGCTAGGAGTTCAAAGAGCAAACGTATGAGAGTGGAAGATCAGTGGAGACCAGAGCTGTCAGGGTGGCCTTGGGCATCTTACTAAGAAGTTTCCTTTAGGGACAACAAGAAACTGGATGATTAGGTGGCCATTCTCTGGGGGACCAAGGAAGTCGAGGTTCTTAGACAAATGAGATAAAGAGAATAGCAATACAGCTGTGAGGAGTCCTGTCCTCATTTGGCCTTCATTATGAATTGTAACCATTAGAGTTGGGGAAAACCCCTGAGAAGCCAAGTTAGCCATCCTTAGGAGGGGCTGCACCTTGTCTCCTTGTGATGCTCATCCAGGTACCCTGGGGGTCAGTGATGTGGTGGGGCCAATGGTGGGCAGCAGAGGAGGATGGGAGAAAAGAAAGAGTGTGAAAAAGAAAAGGGGCAAGAAGGAGGAGGAGCCAGAGAGGAAAAGGGAAATGGCTGAAGAGAGGGAAGGGCAGTGTCAGGAGAGGGGCAAGGATGGAGAAGAAAAGAGGGAGGAGACGCCACAGAGAAGCCTAGTCGTTCAGTCGTCTCTGGCTCTGCAACCCCATGGACTGTAGCCCACCAGGCTCCTCTGTCCATGGAATTCTCCAGCCAAGAATACTGGAGTGGGTAGCCATTCCCTTCTCCAGGGAATCTTCCTGATCCACGGATTAAACCCAGCTCTCTCACATTTCGGGCACATTCTTTACCATCTGAGCCACCAGAGAAGCCTAGGGAGTCTGCAAAATGATTGCATAAAGAGAGTTAAAAGCATAAAACGGGAGTATGGCACCCCACTCCAGTATTCTTGCCTGGGAAATCCCATGGACGGAGGAGCCTCGTGGGCTGCAATCCATGGGATCACTAAGTCGACTGAGCGACTTCACTTTCACTTTTCACTTTTATGCATTGGAGAAGGAAATGGCAACCCACTCCAGTGTTCTTGCCTGGAGAATCCCAGGGACGGGGGAGCCTGGTAGGCTGCCATCTATGGGGTCGCACAGAGTCAGACACTACTGAAGCGACTTAGCAGCAACTTAGCAGCAGGAGGCTCTTAGAGACACTGGTGTTCAGAAACCTGAAAAACTCAGGCATGAGACTGTATGTGTTAAGGATTCAAGGAGTGGAATGGTCACTTCAATGGAAGATAAGCAGAGGAGAGTAGAGGGAGGTGAGTGGAATCAGGGGCAGCAGCTAATGCCGAGCTGGAACACAGTCAGGGTTCAGGGATTTGAGCTCATGGCCGTCACTCGGGGTCGCACTTTGGGGGAATGCTGTCAGCTGTAGCAGCCATCCGCTAGGGAAGAGTGATGATTTACAGCCGAGGGGCGGAGGCAGAGCTCGGTGGACTCTCGAGATTCTGCACCGAGTTTTCCAATCAGCCCTGCCAGGATAAGGTCCCTCCAAATGAGTGATTTGGGGTTTTAGTTCTCCCCACTCAGAAGTCCCCTTCAAAGGGCAAAGGAAGAAGTGACAAAAACCAGAGCCATGAGGAGAAAGCTGCTCCAGGCACAGCATGGCTGTGCCTGCCTGGCTTCCCGGATGGTCCCTGCAGTAGGCGCAATGACATGCAAGGAAAGGGGCCATCTCTTGGCCAGCCTCTCTTGACTTTCAACCTCTAACTCTTCTACACCCTGTCCCACCAGCAGTGGATCTGTACTGTTTTGAAAATACTGAAGCTCCTGGAATCTTATTTCATTCCCTTGTGGATTTGGTTCAGCCAGCCTAACCTTTTTTTTCATCAGTGAAAAGAAATCTAAAGATACACGTGTTCCCTAAAACAGCTTTGCAGAAGGAAAGCAAAGAAAATATAGCACTGAGCAGATCTATTTATTTTGTGACTTAATTCTGGAAAGGTAACATCTTTTTTCTTATTTTAAAAAGTATGTATTTGAAATAGAGATGTGAAAGAATTATATGCTGTTCCATCAAGGAAATAAATTCTACCAAGATAATGGTAGAGGAGCAAAACTCCAGTCCTTACAAAGAAGGGTTAGTTGACCAGATAATTTTTTTCCACCAATCTAAAATTGTAAATGATACATAGAATTTTTTAAAAAATACAACTGTTTTTCCATCGAAGTTGTCTTCTTTTCCCTCTTTCCATCTCTAGTCCAAGAAGTTCTCCCCTCCCTCCTCCTTGCTGTTCTGGGGGGAATTGGGAGGACCCCACAGAGGGAGTGGGCTCTGGGCTCTGGGAGCCTCTGCAAACACCGGCACAGACACAGCCGCGCTCCACTGAAGCGCAAGGGACCCGTTTTAAGACAAAGTGTGTGTCACAGCACTGGTGCCGGCTCAAAACCACTTTCCGGTTAGGCAGATTCATTGGTCTCTGTTTCCCTTGAGCGTGCTTTGAACAGACCACAGACTGGGAGGATCAGAAAGAAGGGGAAAGAGAGGCGGCTGTAAATCAGCGTGGCCTCTCCAACTCTCCGGGTCAGAAAGCAGGTCCTGCTGAAAGGACAAGGAAAACAGCCTCACCTTGGGGAAGGCCTGGTGTTACCTCATGTGCCTCCCAGTCGGGGGCCCTCAGGAAGCCTGTGACAGCCCTCATCCCTTCCTTCTCCCTGGCTTTGAACCAGCTGCTCTTGGAAGGAAAAAGCTCTGACTTCATGCGGGCTCCCCAGCCTCCCTTTTCTCTAAACACAAGGAGGACTTTTTCTCAGGTGATTGTCTCTCTCCTCCTAGTGATTCTTTTCCTTTTCTTCTCCAAATGTGCAATCAGTTCTCCTGACCCCTGTTTTAATAAGCTTAAAAGCTGATCCTCCACAAACATCAACAGAGAGCATCTATTTGGGTGTTGTAATCACTGCCAGCTCTCACTGAAAAATAGAACAGCCTGCCAGTCTCTCCTGCCTGTGCTCTGGGCACAGCCCTGGGAGGAGCCAGTACAGTCCCAGGACCCCATGTTTTCTTGGAAAGAAGTAATTCCAGCTAGTTCAGGTGTTTAAAGGATTACTGCAATGATCTTTCTCATGTGGGTTTCAACATGGTCTGTGAATAAAGTAAGTTACCCAAGGGACTTTATGGTGGTGACATTGCAAAGATAGAAGAGGGAACTGAAACAAGTTTCTTTTTTAAAAAAGATAAACTTTTTATTTTGTATTGGGGTATAGTCAATTAACAGGCTTCCCAGATGGCTAGTGGTAAAGAACCCTCCTGCCAATGCAGGAGATGTAAGAGACTCAAGTTCGATCCCTGAGTCAGGAAGATTTCCTGGAGGAGGGCATGGCGATGCACTCCAGTATTCTTGCCTGGAGAATCCCGTGAACAGAGGAGCCTGGAGGGTAACAGTCCAAGGGTTACAAAGAGTCAGACACAACTGAAGTGACTTAGCAGGCACACATAGTTGATTAAAAATGTTGTGATAATTTCAGGTGAATAGCAAAGGGACTCATCGATACATACACATGTATCCGTTCTCTCCTAAATGCCCCTTCCATCCAGGCTGCCACATAACAATGAGTGGAGTTCCATGTGCCATAGTGTAAGTCCTTGTTGGTTATCTATTTTAAATATAGCAGGGGTACATGTCCGTTCCAAACTCCCTAACTATCCCTCCCCTTGCCCCATCCTTCCTCCTGGCAACCATAAGTTCATTCTCTAAGTCTGTGTGAGTCTTGAAACAGGTTTCTGTCTGTCAGAAGTTTCATTTAGCCAGCATGATTTCAGAAACTAGCATTTTGCTTTTTTCACAGTTCTTTACACCTCCTGAGAGTAATCAGATGCTAGGTAAGAAAATTTATGAGCTAGAAATGTGGAAATGAAAGACATCATGACAGCTTGCCCAGGACCCAGTGTTGGTTGGGCTCGGGCAGGGAACGTGTGAAACTGCAAGTGTTCCTGGGGGACTGGATACAGCCAGGTCTTGGAAGTGACGTTAAGATGGTCTTTGGAGTCATCCTGCTGCCTGTCCTTTGACACACAGAGGGTTCACTTTCGCATTAGTCCCATCCGTCAGAGCCCAAATCCAGCTTGTCTGGGGATTTTCATTGTTTTGAAAGCCCCTGGAGCAGGGTGAGAAGTGACTTGGGGACAGAGCCGAGAAGGCAGCTCATTGCTGAAGGTCACGGTTCAGGGAGTAGTTCTTATTCTTTTCTCCATGCAAGTTCTACACAAGTGAGCAGTAAAAAGAGATGCTTATCTGCTTCCTTTATTTTAGCAGGCCCCGAAGTTCCGTTTCCTTCTTGAAACCTCTGACTCAATGGCTGGAGGAATGCTCCCCCACCCCACCCCACCCCATCCTGTCTACTCATGCAGTTCTCCCTTCTCGAGCCACCTTGCAAAGCATGCTCAATTCACTGTGTCTACATACTGCAATTTCCTTCTTTGTTTATGTTATTTATGTGAGTTGGTCACCTGTTGCGTAGGTAAGATTTAAATCTGGCTGTGTTGGTACGGTCAGTTTTTATTATTGCTATTCCCAGAAGGAAAATAGTATTTATAGACATGGATAAGTGTGAGATGTTATTATTTTTTCCTTTTTGATGGTAACACTTTGCTAATCATTAAAGCATGTGGTGGTGGTCATGTCTCAGCCTCAACTTTGAATGAACTGGGCTAGGGAACTGTCAGAATCACTATTAGTACCATGATCAGCATTTTAAAGCATGATAACTTATTCTGGATTATGTACATCTACTATGTTTGAATAAGTGTTGTTGTAACTACTGAATAATTTCTATTGTTTTCTAATTACTTTTATTACTAAAATAACACACAGAACACTCATATTTTAAGATAAGAAAGCACCCTTTTAGTATATGTATGTTCACTATATTTTTCACTATATATAGATTTATTTTCTTCTCAATAATAATGGTATACTGAGGTTTTCTTAGTGTCTGTCATTTCACTTAGTAATAGATCATGAATATAGTTCACAGTTCTTTTATAATAGAGATTTAGAATACTGTGTGGTATTCCATTATATTGACTTTATATAATCAATCCCCTGTTATTGAAATATACTTTTTAAACACCTATTTAAGTACTTACTACGTGTCAGTCACAGCCTATCCCCATTTTACAGATGAAGAACCTGAGATTAAGTAATTTGTCCCAAAGTAAGTGGTAGAGCCAGTTTCAAACTCGGTTTAGCTGCTAATCACATTTTACTGGCCTCCCTCTACTTCTACTGAAAGGTCAAGACCTTCTTTACCTGGCAGAAAGGCTCAATCTATATAAAGTGGTTCTGGAAAAAAAAAAAAAAGGAACTGCTGTCCTGTGAGTCACTGTTACTTAGAATGATATCAGCTGTTGAGACCACATGCAAAGAGGCATTGGGGTGGCATGAGCCGTGCGAGCCCAGCAGCCTGGAGAGGTGCCCTCAGGAGAGACCGCAGACCCGGGTCCCCCCAGCTTGCTACCTGCGGCAGTCATCCTCCGGCAGAACAAAGCAAGCGGCCTGGCCTCGCCTGCGCCATGTGACCGTCCCCGCACCAGACCGAGAAAGCTAAGGAGCAGCTGCTCCTGACCAAACCCAGCCAGGGAGAAGGGCACAGGCAAGGTAGGAAGGAGCCCAGTGGCTGCCACTCTGCCCCAGAGCACTGGCAGCGCTGAGCCAGCAGAACTATGGCCTGGGCTACGGGGAGGTGTCAGTCCAGCCTAGGAAGCAGCCTCTGGGGCAGCGTCTGGAGTGTAGGAGAATATCCTGACTCACCCACGGAGGCTCCGGGGCGGTTGTTTCCTGGGTGATTCTGGATCCTTAGTCATCATCACCTTGAGACTGGGCTTTGGGCTTTGGCCACATTTTCTCCTATCCTCTCCTTGCCAGTGATGATCATCTGATGTCATAGCCAGCAAGGATAGTTGTTCTGTTTTACTTCTTTAATTCTACTTGTTTCATTCTACAACAGCACTGTGAGATAGAACAATATTTAGCAATAATGAAGAACTGATGCTTTTGAACTGTGGTGTTGGAGAAGACTCTTAAGAGTCCCTTGGACTGCAAGGAGATCCAACCAGTCCAATCTAAAGGAGACCAGTCCTGGGTGTTCTTTGGAAGGAATGATGCTAAAGCTGAAACTCCAGTACTTTGGCCACCTCATACGAAGAGTTGACTCATTGGAAAAGACTCTGATGCTGGGAGGGATTGGGGGCAGGAGGAGAAGGGGACGACAGAGGATGAGATGGCTGGATGGCGTCACTGACTTGATGGATGTGAGTTTGAGTGAACTCCAGGAGTTGGTGTTGGACAGGGAGGACTGGCGTGCTGCAATTCATGGGGTTGCAAAGAGTCAGACATAACTGAGTGACTGGACTGAACTGATCTTCATTTTAGGGATAAAGAAGGGGAGCTGCTGAGAACTTAGCCAAACTGACACAGGAGAAAGGGTCTTAGGTATGGGGAATCACAGGGCTGTGACCTAGACCTCAACTGTGCCCCAAATGGGCCACCACACTCTGGGCCTCAGAAGGCAACTGTGGCTGGAAGGGAAATACAAGTTGACCCCTCATGCTCCCCTTAATCCCATCTCTTCTGAGAAGAGAAAGAGGAAGCAATAGGGGGGTTTTCCCTGATAGTCCAACGGTTAAGACTTCACCTTCTAATGCAGGGGGTGTGGGTTCTATCCCTGGTTGAGGATCTAAGATCCACATGCCGTGGGGGCCAAAAAATCAAAACATAAAACAGAAGCAATATTGTAACAAATACAGTAAAGACTTTATAAGGTCATCTGTCACACACGAACCCCACACCTTGAGTTCCCACCCAAGGCAAGACTCCACCTTCTTCTCCTATCTGTAGCAGCAACCCTGGTGGAGCCAGGACCAACTTCCCTGTTTAGGAAGATGGTTGGCTTAATTGACAACAATCTAAAGAATACAGGAAAGAATCTTTAAGTGGAATTAGGGAAGACTTGCAAAAACTGGCTCTCCTACTGCTAAATGATTATTGGGGTGTGTCTAATGTGTTCTGGGTTTTTTGAAATGAAGCATTATTTTTTATGACCAAGTCCTTGAAGATAAACACCCTCCCAAAAAAATAAGTGCAGTGTTCACTAGGCTTTAAAAGATACAAAGAATTGCTGCCATCCTAGTTGGAGACACAGTGACGGTATCTCTGGATTGATGCAGTAAACCCCTCTGCAGTCTATTCTCTTTGCTATGAGCAGACCAAGTGCTCAAAGAAGCAATAAATCAAGTCACTGTCCTGCCCTAAGAACTTGTGATGACTTCCCATGACCCCCAGGTAGGGTCCCAACCCCTCTCAGGGAGTTCCTAACCAGCCCAAGTCTCTGTGGAGAGGCTGAGCGCCCCACGGCCATGCTGCCCAGGGCAAATCCCAGCCCCAGCCCCTCAGAAGTTGTGTGACTTTTGCTAATGTGTCTACTTCTCTGTGTCTGTGTTATCATCTGTGAAAGGAGGCTAATAGAACCGACCTCATGGATGCCTGGCACACACTCAGTGGCCACCAGCTGTTTGTATTATTACTTTTGACCTCACTATTCTCCATTCTCCCCACCCTCCAGCCCATTACACTCCGTCCCACCCACCTCCTTTCTGTTCCTTGAATTTGCCAAACTCACTCCAACGTTTGGACCTTTGCCTGGAACTCTCTGCCCACTGCTCCACCCCCACCCAGGTCTGTGGGCTATTAGTTCTCATTTGGGGGTTTCAACTCAAGGTACCTCCTCAGAGAAGGCTTCCCTGACCACCCAGACGAAATCAGCCCAGTCACTCAAGTTTATTGCTGTCCTGTGGGCATTCCTGGAGAAGGCAATGGCACACCACTGCACTACTCTTGCCTGCAAAATGCCATGGACGGAGGAGCCTGGAAGGCTGCAGTCCATGGGGTCGCTGAGGGTTGGACACGACTGAGCGACTTCACTTTCACTTTTCACGTTCATGCATTGGAAAATGAAATGGCAACCCACTCCAGTGTTCTTGCCTGGAGAATCCCAGGGATGGGGGAGCCTGGTGGGCTGCTGTCTATGGGGTTGCACAGAGTTGGATGTGACTGAAGTGACTTAGCAGCAGTGGGCATAACTGCAATGATGGAAATGTTCTGTATCTGTACCACTAGCTGCTATCCTCATGTGGCTCTCCAGGACTTGAAATGTGGCTAGTGTGAACTGGAGAACTGAATATTTAATTTAATTTCATTCTAATCAGTTTGGACTTAAATGTAAATAACCACATGTAATTAATGGCTGCCATACTGGACAGTATAGTGCTGGCCTTACCTAACTTCATGACCTTCTGAGCATTCATCGCTCCCTGAAATTACCTTGCTAGTCCCTTGCCTGCTGTTTATGGTCTGATTCCCCAACTAGAGCGTGCACTCAGTGAAAGTGGGGGTCTTGCCTTGTTACTGCTATGTCGCTACATGCCAAGGAAAAGTGTCTGGTTCTTTGTTGGGGCTCATGAAGTTTTGTTGAATGAATGAATGAATGCACATATAAAAGTACTTTGTAAACCATAATGCATTATATAAATGTAGTATGTATTATCATTATATGTACATATAATAGGAAAGTGTGTGTAGGTGTTCACCTTTTTAAAAAGTCCCCAGCATGTGCACTCATATACACACATGCAAAACTGACCTTTAAAAAATGAATAATTTTTAAAAGTAGTTTTCTTATTTTATGAATGTATTCTTTATCTCTCTAAATAAGATCCCTCACCACAAGATTGCATGTGTAACCTCCCCTGCCTCTAGTAAGTAGAGGACGGCTTGACCTGACCAAAATTCCACTTCTTCATCACTTCTAAGCTGCTATGGCAGGCACACCTGTGAGTTCTTCTGTCTGGCGCCGGCGTCAGCGGCCAGCCCTGGACCACAAAGAGCAGGATGCTTCTCGGAGCCCTGGGCCTGTTTGCTTTGCAGAGACCAAGGCTCTGGGCTTGATGGCAATCAGCCCTAAAGCCTCTGAAGTGCATGGGTAGCTGCCACTGTGACTCTAATGAAAAGGTGAGGATTCCCAAGGGGACTGCAGTATTCTTGAAATTAGAAACAAGACGGGAGCAGACCCTCTCCTTCCTGTGGGAGTAGCTAGAGCAGAAGTGCTGAAATATGATGCCCAGGGCTTCTGGTAGGGCTGGAACCAGCCCAGTTCCATGCCACTGGCTGGTGTGAGGTTTCCAGAGAGGGCCCAGGCTGTGATCTGACTTCCGTCTTGAAGAAGCATCGTGGCCCGTGGCTGCCTCCAAGGGAACACTACAGCTGAAGCTGCAGAGTCAAATCATGGACAGGGCACATCATTGCTCCATCAGGCAGGATCTGGGCCTGAACCTGGAAACTCCATGGGCTTCTGGAGGGCCTGGTGGCCACAGGGGCTACTTTCATTGCTCAAAACCAGGTGCTGGGTCCGAGAACCAGGTCCGCTGGCTTTAAGAAGCTGGCCATGCCCTCCCCTGCCCTCAGGCCTGAGCTGATAAGTTGACAGCACAAAGGGGAGACCGTTAAACTGCAGTTGTTTTTCAAGACTTTCTGGCCCATGTGCTTGGATTTCTTGCAACATTCTCCCTCCCTACATAAAATCTGTCCCATCCCTCAACCTTCTTGCATACACCACTCTATCTAGACTCATACTTTCCTACTTGCCTCCTATACCATCAAACAGGATGCTTGGACAGTGTGAAGGAAGCATTAGCCTGGGTTCAGCTTCAGGAAGGCATCTGTCACAGTGACATGGGTATGTGGGCGTGGATGTGCGTGGGGATGGGATGTGCACAAGGCTGTGTGTGTTGTGTGGGCGTGGATGTGCGTGGGGGTGGGATGTGCACAAGGCATGTGTTTTGGCCCTAAGACTCTCCACCATGACAGTGTTTCTGCCCAGATTCAGGTGGATGGGTCGATACCTTTAGGAAGGTGAGGCTCCTTTTGTGGATAAAGTGGTGTGTCTACTGCTCGCCCCACCCCAAACCACAGGTTCGTGCCTTTTCTGGGATCTTCACCCAGCCCCTTTCCTGGGTCAGGTCCCACCCTGCCCCTGCCAGTGACTCGGCTGCTCTCAGAGGAGAAGACGGCGATGGGGGCAGATATCAGTTAGATGACTAGTGGCTCAGCAACACAGGAAGTGGTTCTTTTGCCTCAGACACCCACTACCTGCTTGGTGAGTCACCAGGAGAATGTTGGCCTCCAGGGCAGCCCTCTGTGTCCCTGTCCTGCAGGGCCAGTAGACACAGAAAAGAGAGGCAAATGCATCTTTGGAAAGAAGCCCTGGGGGCTGGCCCAGAACATGGGCATGAGTGGAGCAAAACAGGTCACTAATGTCAAATAGGTACCCACCCCCCACCCCACCCCCCCACCCCCACCATGGTCCTGCCCAACCACACTCTGCCCTGTGCTGCCCAGTCTGTACCGCATCATTTTTGTGAATGGCTTTATATTATGTTGTTTCTTATAACTGTTCATTTTAAAAAATCTTTTTGTGAAGACGTGTCTCATGCATGGAATCTGTGGGGCTTTCCTATTGCCTACCTGACCAGACACATATGTGGGAGATAGTGGCCATCAGGGATGGGCCTTCGAGTTTCTTTTATTCCAGTGGTGGGAACTTGTGGCCAAGGGGTCGCCTGTCACTCAGGGATCTTCCTCTGCTCTGAAAGGCATATTTTGGGTCAGGCCCCCTAAGGGAAGCTCCGTAAAGGGCCCTAGTGACCGTGGACAACACATCCTATGAGCTTCTTTCAAAGAATGTGAAGGATCCCACGAGGCCAGTTATTTTTATGGTTCTTCAGCACCTGCAAGGGCCAGGCCCCGTGCTTGACTCTTCCCCGTTATTGTGTCTAATTCTCAAGGGCCTGTCTAGGATGTGAGTGCTCTTGGCATCTCCATTTTACACAGGGACGCTGTGGACCAGAGAGGGGCAGAGCAATCTGTGAGGTCACACAACCTCTAGTGGCAGGACCTGTCCTCAAGCCCAAGTCTGAAACTGACTCTGAAGGCTGCCCTAGTACCCACCACTCTGTCTGCCTCCCCCTGATTGCTGTCCACCACCAGCCCCCCACACCCTTGCCTCCGAGGCTGCTTCCCTTCCCAAAAGTCCTGAGCATCAAAATCCCCTCCACCGACGTAACTTCCTGTGGAATCTGCTGAGAAGATTGCTCCCGACTGTGTCCATTTGTTCTCCACAGGAGGATCCTGTAGGGGAAAGATTATCAAAATATTTGCTGGCCTTGCAGGAGACTCTTTGAGTCGTTGCCTAGCCCCACTGGATGTGGGAAGTGCCACCATCCCTCCTGGCTTCTGTTTATATCCGGCTGCTGAGCAGGGGAGAGGGGAGCAATATTTAGCTTTCCGTGAGCCCATCAGGGATGCTCAAGTGCAGTACAGATGTTGGACAGATAATAGACATTTAAGAATTTTATGGTTCGGAGCACTATGTGGGATCTAAATCTGAGCTGAGTGAAGTGCAGTTAGCATACAGCTGAAGTCCTGGGTGCTCAGAGCCCCTGGTTGGTGGCATGAGCCCTGGTTCTCCCTCAGAAGATCCAGCATCTTGCCTGGCTCTGCACTTGGGCTTGTTTCTTCACCCCTGAAATGAGGTTGAGGGCAGCGAGAAGAAACAGTCTTTGGAGGTAGGGCAGCCTGTAGGAACCAGGCTGTGTGCGTTTGATTCCAAGGCCTCATCATAAGAGCTGGGAGACTTTGGGCAAGCGCTGACACCTCTCTGGGTCTCGGTTTCCTTGTTTGTACTCTGAGGATTAAATGGGTCTCTACGTAATGTCCCTGGAACAGTGCTTGGCTGTTACATAATAAGCTCTCAGTAAACATGGCTATTACTCTTTACAGCCCCTTCCTGCTCTCACATTTTATTAACTCAACTGTGGGTTTTGGCAATTGTTCCCTAAGAAATGATGTTTTGACTGAGCAGTGGGTTGAGAAGCTAGCTGGAGGTAAAGAAATTTCTTCCTTGTTGGCTCACATGTAATTAACTCAAGAATTCTATCCACTCCTCCCCCTCACAAGGTATGGCTTTAATGCAATGATTTTACCTATGTAAAAATCCTTGTCATGGGGAAGAAGCAAGAAATGAAATGTCCCCTGAGAATGTTCTGAAATTATGAATGGGAAGGAAATCCTAGGGGGATATGCTTTAGTTGCTAAAGCAAAACTCCTCAAGCTTATTTCAGTTCCTTTTCCCTATTTTGAATTTCTCTCTCCTCAAGGGAGGATCTTTGCAGGTGACATACTATGGGTGAAAAAAAAAAACACCCACGTGTCAGAGTCAGACAGACCAGGAAATTCAGATTGGATCCCTAGAGATTCCTAGCTGGCCAGGGTGATTTCTTCTGTCTGAAGCAAAGTTTCTTCATCTATAAATGGAGATGATATTTATTTTATAGGGTTGTTGGAGAATTAAATATGACCATGTATGCACAGCATCAAAAAGCTAGAGGTGCAGAAAAACTAATTCCCCTACTCTAGCCTCCTCTCCACATCTGTGCCCAAGAGGCTCCTTAACTTGCGTGTCTCCTTCTGTCCCAAGACGAAAAGGCAGGAGGCAACCCCCAGGCTCTCTTACGTTGTGTGCTGTTAGCTTTCAGAATGAGGCTGTAATCCTGTAAGTTCCCCTGGCAGGTTACCATGGGGAGTACCATGGAGTGAGAACCAAAAGTAGATGCTGTTAAGGTAAAGCTGTAAACAAGAGAGGAACAAAGTGGGAAACTCAGCAACCCCTTCTCACTTTTGGCGTTCAGTCACAAGCTGGTGGCCTTGTCTCCAGTCGAGGGCTCCACTAACAGCAGAAAGAAGTGGTCACAGGTGGAGTTCAGGAGACTGCCTGTCTTTACCAGGTGTCCTCCAGCCTGCTCAGGAATGGGGCATTAGGGTTTAGGTGGTGGGGGCCACAGTCTGAATATGCTGATCTTTCCCCTGGCCATGGGGGCCTTGGATGACTGGAGATGGGTAGGAAGGAGTGGGGTGATGGGGAGGGGGTGACAAGGAGAAGGACACAACCATGAGGCTGGGCAATATCTCAGTGGGCTGAAATTCTGAGCCCCCCACTAGGAGGGTCCCTTGGGCTCCCCAAACCTCTCTTTACCAGGTGTTCTCCAGCCTGCTCAGGAATGGTACATTAGAGTTTCGGTGGCTAGGGCCACAGTCATGAATATACCAAACTCTTATCATTTCTGCCAGGTCCTGAGTTATTCTGGCCATCACCTAAGCTGTTTCACTACTGTTATCAATGTCTTCTCCATTAGGGCTGCTGCAATCCCAAACAAACCGTTTTTGCAAGCTAAAAACAAGGACCTCCTTGTCTAAGAAAATGTCGTTCTATACCAGGACACACAACTTGGCAAGTGGGTGCACAGGCTGGATTTCAGGCCTCATTTACGGCTTCATCTGAGCAACCTTGTGAACAGCCTGCACAACTGCACATGGCAGCCCTATTTTCCATGCTCTGCTTTAATGATCTGGATTGGCCATGCTGCTTCTGTTGCCTCCTCTGAACTCATTGCTCCTGACTCTGCTGTAACCCTCCCCTTAGCATGGCTGGCTTTTGACAGGCTGCAAAAGAGAGACTGGCACTGTCAGCTTTTCCAGCCCCCTCTGTGGAAGGAGCTGTGACCCCTGAGTAGGGCCAGGCCAGAGGACACTTGAAGGGCTCCACAGACTCCAATTCAACACTCTTCTCTCTGACATTATTCGGCACTCAAGGCCCAGCAGTATTATATACCCCGTCTCCCGTAACAGTGTGAATCCCCTGCTTATTCAAGGAGCTTCTGCAGAAGTTGAAGTCAGCATCCGCCTCCACTGTGTTCAAGGGAGTACGCTCTGGAGCTCTGAGAATTCCAGCATTGGTCCAGCCTCTTCACTTTTCTTCCCAGAGGGCCAGCAGATTGGCTTGTAAATAGACCTCCTAAAGGCTTACTCTGACATCTCAGGATTCCTGAGGAGGGCAGGTATGTTGGCAGGATACTCCCAGCATACATAATCACAGTATTCCCTCACCAGTGACCTGGCCCTTAGGGTTTAAGGTGCTCTGAAAACATGGTGTTTTATGATTCCATCTTCCTCTACTTTATACTCATGGTCCCTGCCAGAATATCTGGACCACCTGTTAGCCATGAATGGTTCAAAGCCAAGTTTCTGGAAACTTTGCCAATAGCCAGGAGAGGCCACTCTCTTTAAGGAGCAGGGATAAAGGTGGGCTGACTCCTGGGTGGTCCTCCTGCTTCACTCTGAGAGGCAGTGGGAGGAGAAGGTTGGCTTCAGACACATTCACAGGTGCAAGGAAGAGCCAGCTCTCAGTTACTATGGTAACAACTAGGGCTGGAGGGAGGTTGTAAACCTATAAAACTATCCTCAAACTTTCTTTCCACAGTTAGCAGTTGAGTTTGCCAATGTAATCTGGTAAGCATAGAGTGTTAGAGGAATACTTTCAAGGATCACTAACCCTGCCAAACAGAACCAAAAAGTTTGACGATGCCTGGGCTGAGAGCAGAGGGTGGGATGAGAGCAGAGGGTGGGATGAAAGCTGGTTACATAAAGGAAGGACGAAATTGTGAGCATTGACATGGAGGCATGGAATAAACTGATGAGTTCAGGAGAGCCATCCTGGATAGTTTGGACTTCAACTTGTGGGTGACGAGAAGCTCCTGAGGGGCTTTACGTGATGGAGAGATGGGATGAGGCTGTATTTTAGATATGTCACTCAGGTGACTGAGTGGAAGACTGACTGGAAGAGGGCAGGATGGAAAGGAGAGAGACCAGCCGGGAGGTGATGCCCAGGTGAGAGAGAGTGAGGACCTTGACTGGAGACATGATGGGGAGAAGGAGAGGAGGGCATGAATCTGAGGACTAGTTAGGCATGAAATCCTCAGAACTCGGTGAGTGGTTGGCTGTGTATTGTGGGGGTGTGCGGATGGAGAGAAATGAATACCAGGATGTCTTCCAGGGTTCTAGCTTGGGCAACCAGATGAATGGAAGTATCATCCTGACACATGAAAATACAAAAGGAGGAGGCCCCGGCTTTTTGGTTAGTTAGGTTTGGGAAGTGCTATATTGAACTGAATTTTGAACTGTCCATGCCATAATCAGCACTTCACAGGCACAAGAAGCAGGTTGCATTAAGACTATGAAAGTGCACGTGATGACCAGAAAGAGTAGGCTGAGCTCGGGACCTGGCCACATCCACTTTCAAGGTGGCTGGAGAAACAGGACCAGCAAAGAAGACTGACTGGGAACTGCGGAAGATGTGGGAAGAGAATCAGGGGAAAATGGTGTCTCAGAGGTCAAGGGAGTAGAAAGATTCATGAAAAATGGAGTAGTCATGAATGTCTGCTTAGCAAAAAGTTCAATTACACAATGTCTGAATCGTGTCCACTGGATCATGTACGTTGTAAATCATTGTCAGCCTCAGGGAGAGCAATTTCACTGGAAGGCCTGGGGCAGAGACAACTGCAGAGCCTTTGGTGAAAGGAAGGAGAGAAACAAGATGGTAGATGGCAGAGGAAATGAAGCACAGGTGCAGGTTGCTGGGGCTGAGAGGTCGTGTCCTTTGGGCCTCAGAGGTGTTATCACAGGACAGGAGTGGGCGGTTTTGAGGACTGTAGCCAGCTCTAGCATAAACAGGGGGAGGACAGTCAAGGTTTCCCAAATGTGCCTGATCAAAAGGACACATGAGATTTTGTTAAACATGGGGTCTCCTGGTCTCCACCTGGATCTTTCTAATCCAGATCTCTAGGGGAAGGAGCTAGGAATCTGCATGGTCAAATTTCCCAGGTGATTCTTATGATGATCAGGCAAGTTTGAGAACACTGATATCAGGGCAGGAAAGAGGAGTTTAGAGAAGATTGGATGGAGGAGAGGTTTGGAAGACACCCTGGGAAGGGAGCAGGGAGAGATGGGCCAGGCAAGAGGAGAGCCCTGGAGAGAGGTGAAGGAGAGGATTCATGTCAGGAGGGCTCACATTTGGGATGCTGAGCAAGGATCTACCTGGGGAGCTCTACCTTGAAAGAAGTATAGCAGACTCAGTTTCTGGTATCCTGGTGGGGAGACAGAACAGTGTGCTCTGAAACATTTGTGGGTCTGGGTTTGGATCATCTCTCCTCTGAAGAGTTGTCTCAGATGTAAATAGGGTGGTTGAAACTTGAATCAACTCGTTGGCCTTGCTTCCTTTGGCCGTCCTGTCCATCTTTCTATGCCCTTATTGTCTGGCTCTCAGGTCCCGAGAGCAGATGGTCAGTACTTGTCATCTGGGTTTCAAAGCAAAAGTGCTCTATTAAGTTACCTCATCTCTGTTTCCAAACAGAATCAGTAAACAGTCCATTCTAAAAAGGGGTTTACACCATCCCCCAAACTTCATGGGCTTAGCTAATTCTCTGAGAACTGGGGAGGGTCCCCTTTTCTCCTCTTTGTGCAGGGCAGCTGGAGTCTGGGACCTGGCACCAGAGGGACACGTAAGTGGAATCGACAGCCACCCTCTCCTCCATTCTTTGCATATCCTGCCCCTGAAACTCCCCAGGGAGCCAGGTGAGCTTGAAGTAGCCAGTAGTGGAAGGAGAGACTTGAACTTTAGAACCCTGTCAAATCTATATTCCTCTAATACTTTCTGGACATGTGACTGTGGGCAACTTAACCTCAATTTCCTCATCTGTAAAGTAGGGTCATAATACTAACTCAGGGCACTGCCATGAGGATCGAATGGGCAAACCACACAGAGATGCCAGTTGTAGGAACTCAAGCAGTGGGCAGGGCTGGCCACCATCAGTCACTATAGATGACACTCTACACTGAGCCCAGAGCAAATGGGAGAGGGCAGTGTGGGAGAGGCAAGGGAGCTTGCAGGGGGGTGGGTCGGGGGAGGGTCCCTGGAGTTCCTGTTGAGTAGTTTCTGTCCCTGCTGCTGCTGCTAAGTCGCTTCAGTTGTGTCCGACTCTGTACGACCCCATAGATGGCAGCCCACCAGGCTCCCCCGTCCCTGGGATTCTCCAGGCAAGAACACTGGAGTGTGTTGCCATTTCCTTCTCCAATGCATGAAAGTGAAAAGTGAAAGTGAAGTCGCTCAGTTGTGTCTGACTCTTAGCAACCCCATGGACTGCAGCCCACCAGGTTCCTCCCTCCATGGGATTTTCCAGGCAAGAGTACTGGAGTGGGGTGCCATTGCCTTCTTCGGTTTCTGTCCCTAGTAATTGTCAAATCATTACTGTATAGTCTGTGTTGACAGAAGCATTTTACTTGTCCTTTATTTTCTCTTTGTGACCAAAGGTGCTAACAGTATATTACTATTTCTTTATAAATTACCTCCAGGTCGGGAACCACCTGATCTGCTGTCCCCAATACTTATGTTCTGTGGGACACTCTCTAAGGTGTTCGTTAGCAGTATACTCTGAACAAAGAAACAGAAGCCGCAAGTCTAATCAGCTGGAGCACATCCCCAAGGAAGGCCAACATGACTCAGTGCAGAGTATGCGAGGATTATTCACTAATTTCCTTCCATGTGGTGCATTTGTCACTGCCTGGTCACACTGTGAGGAAGTGCGCCTGTCACACCCTCCAAGTTCCTGAGCCCTGAGACAGACAGGGTCACATGGGGGGTACACGGGGGCTTGAACTTCCTGGAAATGCTGACAACTGAGATGTCCCACTCCCATTCAGACGGGTCTTTCCAGCGGGAGGAGATTAGGCTGCACATGGTCTTAGCCTGCCTCAGCCTCAAACAGGGAAAAGGAATTGTCCCCAGTTGCCCGGGGATGCCCAGGATGACAGCTGACACCTCTGCTGTGGGAGGTTGCTGAGCCAGGCCTTTGCACGTGTCATCTGGGAGGCTGGTTAGTGCACGGGTTCTGAGCCTGTAGGTCTGGAGTGGAGCCGAGATCAGGATTTCTGACAAGCTCCCAGGAATGGTGAGGCTGCTGCTCCCTGACCACTCAGGGCAGGAAATGCTCAAGGACTCGCCATACACCTGTGACCCGTCTATGTGGTTTCCTGCCATGGTATATTCAAGAGTGCATGGAGGCCCAGACTGTGGACCCCAACTCACTGAAGACTCCCACCCACCCGCATCCTGTGTCTGAAAGTCCGTTGAGAATCCAGTTCACAAATATCTACTGGGCACCTCCTACCAAGTGCTGGGCAATGTGTTCAAGTCTTACCCCATCCCAGAGAGCTTGCTTCTTTCAAGTGTCACACCTCTATCCCCCAGCATTCTCAAGCCATTCAACCCAAACTCATGATGGGAGGTGATGTAGGCAGTGAAGTCAGAGAGTCCAGTCAAGGGCCCTCCACGTCTTAGCCATGTGAACTTGGCTAATTTCTCTGCCTCTGTATTCTCACCTGTGAAATGGGTTTACTAACTTTTTCCTCTCTGTGTTGCTGAAAGGATGGATTGAGATGTGGTAAAGCACTTAGTCTAGTGCTAGGAAACATAGCTGTTACCATCAAATTTTTTAAAAATTTATTTTTAATTGAAGGATAATTGCTTTACAATATTGTGTTGGTTTCTGCCATACATCAACATGAGTCAGCCATTGGCATACATATGTCTCCTCCATCTTGAACCTCCCTCCCACCCTATCCCACCCTTCTAGGTTGTCACAGAGCGCCGAGTTTGAGCTCCCTGTGTCGTACAGCAAATTCCTGCCTGCTTATCATTGCAGTTTAGGCTCTTTTCTCCCATAGAACATGTGGTGATCTACTCCTCAATGCCGACTCTTATGCTAATTCCAGGGCACTTTGCTGTTGTTGTTCAGTCGTTCAGTCCTGTCCTACTCTTTGCAACCCCAGGAACTGCAGCAAAGCAGGCTTCCCTGTCCTTCACCATCTCCTGGAGCTTGCTCAAAGTCATGTCCATTGAGTCAGTGATACCTTCCAACCATCTCATCCTCTGTTGTCCCCTTTTCCTCCTGCCCTTAATCTTTCCCAGCATCAGAGTCTTTTCCAATGAGTCAACTCTTCACATGATGTGGCCAAAGTATTGGAGTTTCAGCTTTAGCATCAGTCCTTCCAATGAACACCCAGGACTGATCTCCTTTAGGATGGGCTGGTTGGATCTCCTTGCAGCTCAAGGGACTCTCGAGAGTCTTCTCCAACACCACAGTTCAAAAGCATCAATTCACTGGCGTTCAACCTTCGTTATGGTCCAACTCTTGCATCCATACATGGCTACTGGAAAAACCATAGCTTTAACTAGACAGACCTTTGTTGGCAAAGTAATGTCTCTGCTTCTTAATACACTGTCTAGGCTTGTCATAGCTTTTCTTCCAAGGAGCTTGACTGTGTTCTGTTTGGTGACCTCGATACTGTCAACAGGACCATCAAAGGAATTCCAAATGGTCACCACCTAAGATGTGCCCCACACCAACCGAGTGGGGTGGGGAGAGAGGATGTTGGGGAGGGACGGGTTCATATGAGGAGGGAATCAGAGAAAAGAAAAGGACCAGATGTATGACCTCAGCCAATTTTCCAATTTGCTGCCCAGCTGCTCTGCCTCTGGGGTACAGAGGTACCTCACTACTGATAATGCAGTACCACTGGCTGTAAATAATTTATTTAAAAAATAAACTGATAGACATAAACTTGTCCTTATCATAACAACACTTTTACACATCCAAGGGATTTTTAAAATTTTTATTGTAATGCTTCATCATGGCGTTTTCCCAGCATACACAAAAGTAGAGACAAAAGCATCACAAACCCCAGCTGTAATATTTATCCACATTTTAGTAACCAAAAGGTGTCTTGAGTGAAAGAGAAAGTTGTGGAATCACACCTTATACCCTGGGCTCAAACACCGTGGGCATTCAAATGGGAGTAAGTTATGCAATGTTAATGTCTAGCTGGAAAAAAGGTTGAGAACTCTTCCTCTTTCTGATCCACTTCCCCAGTTGCTCTCCCTTCTCTCTGGAGACTTGTAATGACCCCGACCTCCCAGGGATTGTTTGAGACTAAAAAATGGGTGGTGGGCTTGGAGCCTCACAAGAGGAGAGAACAGTTCCTCCTTGGCTCCTGCCTGACCTCTGGTGCTTTGGGAAAATAGGGAAGGATCAGGATGAAGCTAGAGGCAGATGCTGAAGCTGAAACTCCAATACTTTGGCCACCTGATGGGAAGAACTGACTCATTTAAAAAGACCTTGATGCTGGGAAAGATTGAAGATGAGAGGAGACGAGGACGACAGAGGATGAGATGGCATCACCGACTCAATGAACATGTGTTTGAGTAAACTCCGGGAGTTGGTGATGGACAGGAAGGCCTGGCATGCTGCAGTCCAAGGGGTCGCAAAGAGTCGGACACGACTGAGCGACTGAACTGAGAGGCAGAGCTGAGAGCCTGATGGCTCAGGGCTGGACTGTGCTCTGGACCCTCAGCCGGCTTCCTGCAGCCACCTGCCTGCAGCCCCCTGCCTCCTCCACAATGGCTTGTGTCCCTTTTGTAGAACGACTGCTGTTCAGATAAGGACCCTAAACAGCAGAGTAAAAGGGGCAGGGTAATCTGCCCCTGGGCTGTGTGGACCCCACCCACAGGGGGTTTGTCACACTTGTCATCCCTGAAGTGTAGGGAGGCCATTTCCCACCCTCAGCAACAGCCGCACTGGAATGGGTGGGGCGTTCCCCCGGTGGTACTGTTCCTCCCAGACTCATCACTTTTCTAGTACATTTCTTCTGAGAAACTGTGATCACCACTTCCCAACAGGGTATCCCCACGGCAACTCAGATGGTTGTTGTTGCTATTGTTGTTGAGTTGGATCCAGCTCGTTTTGACCCCAGGGACTGCAGCATGCCGGGTTTCCCTGTCCTTCACTGTCTCCTGGAGTTTACTCAAACTCATGAACATGGAGTCAGTGATGCTATCTAATTCAGGCAGTGGGATCTGTGAAAAGACAGTCGACGTGGAATTAGAAAGGCTAAATTTCAGTCCTGGCTCTATTATTTAATTGGCTTGGTGACTTTGGGCAAATTCCTGAACCTTAATACCCTTATTCTAAAAATGGAATGATGACATTTTACCCTAGAATGATTTTGAAACTCACCTAAATACTGTTAATTTTGTTTTCTTAACTGGACTGGCTGTAGGCCAAACTGTGAAGTGTTAATTCAGCACTTTTCAAGTTCTGGGTCTGAGCCCAGCTCCCTGCATGTTCCCAACTCCTCCTTCTCCACTTACCTCTAAAGCACCAGATGCTGCCAGGCAGCTAATCAAGAAAACAGCCAATTAAATTAACATACAGTAAAGGGCTGATCATTTAAGCTTAATAGAGGAAATAGTCTGTGTTTGTCAAGTACTTGCTAAATGCCTGGCACTAAACATATTTTGTGTAGTTCTCAAAGTGGTCTCCTGAGTTATGTGACGATCTCATCTCCATTTTACAAATGGAGAAAATGACCCAGAAGTAAGACACTTGCTAAGAATCACACAGTTAACCAGTAGAAACTGGGATTCAGGTGTGTCTGCCTCTAAAAGCAGTGCTATTTACCTGTTTGTTTATGTCATCTTTTTGAGGCACTATAATCTAGCGATTAAGAGCACGAAGTCTGAGCCAACTGGCGTGGGTTCAAAGCTCAACACCTTTATATATCTCTGTGTGACCCGGGCAAGGACTGAGTCCTTATCTGTAGAAAGGGTTAAGAAAGTGCCCTCTCACAGGATTATTATAGAATTAAATTGGTGAATATACATAAAGCTGTTAGAACAGTACTTGACACATAGTAGTGTATGTATTAGTTGTTCAGTCCTGTCCAGACTCTTTGCAACCCCATGGACTGTAGCCCACCAGGCTCCTAAATGGAAGTACCTGTCCATGGAATTCTCCAGGCAAGAATATGGAAGTGGTAGCCATTCCCTTCTCCGGGGAATCTTCCTGACCCAAGGATTGAACCTGGGTCTCCTGTATTGCTGGTGGATTCACTGTCTGAGCCACCAGTAGAAATTATTTTTAATTATGAAAGAAATCAGTGCTCATTGGAAAAAATGCAAACAGATTAGGATAGCATAAAGGAAAAAGCAAAGTTCCCTCTCACTTTTCTGTCCATTTAACCCCTCAGTATGATGGGAGGAAATTCCTACATATGTTTTGTACATGTAGACACATAATCGCCACACAAATTCATTATTTTTATATTAATGAGGCAATTTGCTTTTTTCACTTAACATTTCACAGGTATCATTCTGTGTCAGTACCTATAGAATTACCTCATTCTTATCAGCTGCATAGTATGGGCATGCTACAATTTAGGTGTTCCTCTGCAGATAACCATTTTTTTTTTAACTGCACATAATGCTGCTGTGAATATCTTCCTGTGTACAGATGAGTGAGCATTTCTGCAGGACAGATTCCTAGAAGCAGAATCCCTTGGCAAAGTGCACATTTACAGCCTGGGTTCTATTAAGTCATCCATTAAGGATTAACATTGTTTTACAAAAAGAGCATGGCAGAGGTCAGTGCCTAACACAAAGGAATTAGCAACTAATGATAGAGTTTTAAGTGGTAAGATTGCTAGGAAGATTTTTTTTTAATAAGATGGCAGATGTGAGTGTCTCAGCCATGTCTCACACACCGTGCTCCTAGGCTGAAGCCCACTCATCTGGAGGGCCAACTTTGCTCTCACAGGTTGAATGAGGACATCCAAGTAAGTCAGGTTTTCCCATCGGCCTGACTTCTCCCGTGTAGGGGAGCTGGTAGGCGTCATACTCCCTTCATCTCTCTGACTGTCCGGGTTCCTTCTTCTGCACTAGAACACAGCTGGCAGGGCTCACCTCTACTTGCCATTGGGCAGTCTGCAGCCTCTAAACTGAGCCCTTCCTGTTGTAACTCAAGAGGGCAGCCCGGTGGCCATTGCACCAGGTCACACATATGTTTGTTTCCTCTTTCTTTGTTTCCACAGTAAAGCATTTCTTCTTCAAAACTCCTCTCCTTTATTTTCACCAGCATCTGTCCCCCAGTACTTTCCATCTCTCCCTTCTCTGTTTCTCCACAGCACAGGGAACCTCTATCACAGCCAGTCCTTCTCTCTGTACCTGTCCTGTATTCCCCTCAAGGACAGAAGTTCCGGTTGATGTACTCATCTGCATATCATGCTGGGTTGGTGATGATTTCCATATGGTAGGGCTCAATGAATTGGTCTTCTAAGTGACATTTTCAATAATAAAGATAATACATGCTTACTTAAGAAGAAATGGAAAGCGGGAGCTATGTGTGTGTGTATTCAGTCACTCAGTTGTGTCTGACTCTGTGACCCCATGGACTGTAGCTCACCAGGCTCCTCTGTCTGTGGGATTTCCCAGGCAAGATTACTGAAGTGGGTTGCATTCCCTTCTCTAGGGGATCTTCCCAACCCAGAAATCAAATCTGCATCTTCTGCATTGCAGGCAAATTCTTTACCATCTGAACCACCAGGGAAGTCTGGAGCTGTGTAAATAAGAACATTAAAATCATCTGGAATTCCATAATTATCCACAGGCATTTTAGATCATTTTCTTCCAAATATTGCCTAAGTTGAGAAGCTAATTAATGCAAAACTTGTCATCAAATTAAGGAAGTCACTGGGGATGAGGGTCCAAGTTCCATGAACTGGTGGTTCAAATATGTGCCTTATATAGAAAATGAGCCTGTGTTATCAAGAACTCCATCTTTTTTTCTCTCATTCCTTCATTCAGTAAGTATTTATTGAGGATCTATTGAACTGTAGTCCTCCTACAGTGACTTTTCTGGCTGATATGACTGGGCATTTATGGCCATCATATAGGCCTCTTGAAAGCTGAGTTGACTTCTCTGCTTGGAAGACTGGGATTCCCATGACACCAGGCCCATGGCTAGCTCTTCATGGGCCAGGAGCCTAGAGGATAAGAATTCTGAAAGTACCATAGCATTTTCTCCTCTGGTCTATGTCAGAGCTGCCCCTTCTTTGGGACAGTGGTTTATAGTATAGTAACCTCAGGGAGAAGACAATGGCAACCCACTCCAGTACTCTTGCCTGGAAAATCCCATGAACGGAGGAGCCTGGTAGGCTGCAGTCCATAGGGTCGCTAAGAGTCGGACACGACTGAGCGACTTCACTTTCACTTTTCACTTTCATGCATTGGAGAAGGAAATGGCAACCCACTCCAGTGTTCTTGCCTGGGGAATCCCAGGGACGGGGGAGCCTAGTGGGCTGCCATCTCAGGGGTCGAACACAGTCGGACACAACTGAAGCGACTTAGCAGCAGCAGCAGCAGCAACGTCAGGGAATTCTCAGTTTCTCTGTCTGTGATTGTTCAAGTTCAGATCTTCTGTATGACCTTCATCAGTGATAGACTAAGCATCTGTTGTTCCTTACTTGTTACCATGTGGAGCTGAGTAAAGCTTAAATTTTAGGAGTTATTCTTCCTTTAAGTGCATTTTGCCCAATGCCTGCTCCAGCTACCTGTTAACTAATGATGTTACAGGGTGAGGCTCAACAAATTACTTTGTGGCAGGTGGTGATCAATGCCTGGGTAAGTGCTCCCTGACAAAGCCTTGCGCATTGCCCGAAGTCATCAACTCCATTTCATTGGTTATGTTGTCCTTTCGTATGTCTCTTTGGTTAAAGCAGCCCAGGGTTTTGATGTCTAAACATTAATGTGGAAGCTGACTGTACACTTAAAGAAGTTTGAATCCTCAAATTGTCTATAGCACAGCCCACATCCATGACATTACATTATTTAGCTTTAGAGAGCTTTATGATGTAATACCAAAGACGAAAGGACAAAGGGTCTAGAGGCCTGGAGCTCATTCATTCATTCAGTAAATATCTCCTGCCTGCCAATTATGGGCTTCCCTAGTGGCTCAGCGGTAAAGAATCTGCCTACAAGACAGGAGACCCAGGTTTGATCCCTGGGTCAGGAAGATCCCCTGGAGAAGGGAATGGCAACCCACTTCAGTATTCTTGCCTGGAGAATTCCATGGACAGAAGAGCCTAGTGGACTACCATCTGTGGGGTCGCAAAGAGTCGGATACAACTAAGCGACTAATACACACAGACAAATTATGTGCTCCAAACTAGGACCAAAGTAAAAGCAAAACCAGGCATAGATCTTAGAGACTATAGAGCAAGAGATGTTAAACAAAAATAAACGTGTAATTATGAACTGTGACAAATACTGGGAAGGAAAGAAGACTGTAAGACACACACAATCTAGGAATCTGCCCTGCTTTGGGTTTCAGAGAAGGTTTCTCAGAGAATAGAACATATGAACTGGCTATTTGATTTCATGGGGCCTCAGTCTTCTCATCAGTAACATAGGGATAATACTACCCCCTTTGACTCAGAGACATTGAGGGAAGAATGATGTATGTGAAAGACTGAAAAATGCTCAGTGCCCCTATGAGTAAGCGTGTTGCTCTCCAGTCAGAGGCAGCTGTTCCCTGGCTTCTCTATATCTGTCATCAAGCCAGGCATTACTCAGGCACTCAGCCAGCAGACCTTTGATCATTGTTCTTCACTCTGCCAGGCAGCTGGGGTCGGATAGACCTGGGGTTAGCCTAGGTTCTTCCACTTATATCTAGAGTGAATTTGGGTTAAGTCACTTAACTTCTTCACTTTTCTCATTTGTGAAATAGAGGCAATAATAGTACCAATTCACAGCTTAAATTTTGTAAAGCACTTAGCATAGTTCTTGGGTTGTAGTTACTCCTAAAACAATTGTAGCTACTGTTACTGTCATTGTTATCATTGCTGATTATTAACTCTTGCCAATTATTTATTGGTAATAACTTTGGCCCTTAACTTTCATTTCCACTGTCATCAGCCAGGTCAAAACTCTTGTTGTGTGACAATTGGCTGTTGACATGGACTTCTAATTAGTGTCCCACCTTGGCTCTCACTTCTCTAGTTCATTCCATATGGCTTCTGGAATAAGCTTCCTAAAATAACGTTGCTTTACATATATCAATTTTTTCTTTAATATCATCATTGAAAAAATATTCACAGTTCATACCACAAAGAGCTAATATGGAAGGGTGTCATGTAAAAATAATAAAAAGACCTACAAATGGATAGAAAAATGAAAGTGCAGATTCCAAAAAGGAAAAACAAGTAGCTACTCAACATGAGTACTTATTATGAGACCTGAAAACTTAAATTGCACTAAAATTCACATTTTACTTATCAGATTGGCAAAAATTCAAAAATTAATACCTTCTGAAAAGGATGTGGAGAAATAGACATTTTCTTATATTGCTGGGGTGTATAAACTCCTATAATCCCTGTGGAAGGCAACTTGGTATCACTTATCAACATTACAAAAGCACATACCTTTTGACTTGCAATTTTACCTCTGGAAACTTATCTTAGAGATATACATATCGATACTATACATAAAAGATTATTCATTGCAGTATTGTTTGTAATAGGAAAGGACTGGAAACAAGCTAAATGTCCATCAATACAGCATTGATTGAATAAAGTATAGTACAATATATCTCTTCAAAGGGATACCATGCACTAGTATGGGGAAATCTGCAAGATATATTAAGTGAAAAAAAAAAAGTGTAGAACTATGGATATAGTATGTTACTTTTTGTGTAGGAGTGAGGAATAATACACACACTTAGAGAAACTGGGTCAGGCACACGTTTTAAAAGCAGTTGTTACCTATGGTGGGAGGGGGACTGGCTGATGGGAGAAAGAGTTAAGAAGGGAACTTTTCACTGCATACCATTTCATGTATATATAATGGTGTGTGTGAGATTACATATATGTACACAGATAGATATATGTGTGTGTATATATATAAAATCTGTGTAACAAGAATCATATTACCTAATCAAAAGGTTGTATTAAAAATACTCCCATTACTCATTCATTAATGTATTGAGCACCCACTATGTGCTAGGCACTGGAGATACAAATGTGAAAGTAGTTGTGATGTGATGGAAAGACCACTGAACTTGAAGTTAAAATATCTGATTCAAATCCTGACTTTGTTTCTCACTAGCTATGGCTCAGCGCATAGTAGACACACATCAAATGTTTGTTGAATGAATTTATGGTTGAAACTACTTAATCTTTCTGAATCTGTTTCCTTCCATATGGTGGTGGTGGTGGTGGTTTGGCTGCTAAGTCGTGTCCGACTCTTTCGACCCCATGGACTGTAGCCTGCCAGGCTCCTCTGCCCATGGGATTCTCCAGGCAAGAATACTGGAGTGGGTTGCCACTGCCTTCTCCATTCCTTCCATATAAATGTTATCTAATGATAGAGATGCCTCCTATGTCACAGAGGTACTATGATCGGATGTGTCATCAGACCTAGTAATAGTTGAAGAGAACCATCATATGCTAGGCACTTTCACATCTATTATTTCCTTGACTCCTAACATTTATTTGCTCATTCACTCCTGAAGAAATAGCGGGTCTGGGAGGAACAGTGACTCGCCTAAGGCCTCTTGGGTGTGAGTTGTCTTCTAGTCTTTGTTACTACCTTGTCATGATGCTTCATTAGTAGAATTTTTACCCAATGTAGGTGCTTAGGGAATTTTGAAAATCAAGAAAAACCAAAGTTTTACCACTGTTCTCAGTGACACTTCAGAGTAGCAGAAAGTCAGTAAATGCATTTCTAATAATTCAGTTTAGAAGTATACCAGCTGGTCTGTTTGACATTCACTGCACCAAATACTTTGGGAAAATCTAACAAAAATTAAAAGTTTATGCTTCTAATGAGGTAGGAAAGATAAAGACTAACCCACAAAAACACCCATAAGGGAAAGATAGAAACTGATTCTTGAAGATGCTGCACTTAGAATTTTGCAGATTTGCCAATGGCTTGTCCTCAAAGGAATGAAAATGATATAAAATATACCAACATGGCACAATTTAAAAAACATTTTTATTGAAAGAAAACATATGGACAGAGCAGTGTACAAATCAATTTTTATAAAATGAGAGATAGTTAATTTTTATTAAATAGGACATGTCTATGCAACCAGCACTTGGATCAAGAGAGGGAATATTACCAGCACCCAGAGCACCTCTGGGTTCCCCTTCTATCACTACACACCCCTCAAGATAACCACTGTCTTCACCCTTAACATCATAGATATATTCTGTTTTTGAAGTTTACATATACCCATTTGTGTCTAGTTTCTTTCACTCAACATCACATACTAAGAGTCACGCATCTTGTTGAGTGTAGACACAGTTCATTCATCCTTATAGGAATCCATAGTTTTTCTTTCTTCTATTAATGGACATCTGAGTTGTTTCTCTTGGGCTCTTATAAAGAGAAATGCTATAAACACTTTTAAACATGTCTTTTGGTGAATAGTGTATGTATCTCTGTTGGGTATATAAGGAAGGAGCTAGGTCAAACACTTATGTAGAAGATAATGCCAAACAGGTCTCTTAAATGTTATACAAAGTTCTCTAATTTTAGGTATTCTGGTGGGTGTGAAGGGAGATCACAGCACAACCTCAAGTTGCATTTCTGAGATGAGCTGAGAACCTTTTCGTATGTTTTTTGACTTTTTGAGAAATAACTGTTTATCCCCGCTTGCAAAATGCCTGTTGAAATATTCTGCTTATTTTCAGCTGGGTTTTTCTGCCTTTTTCTTGCTGATCTGTTAATGTCCTTTATATATCCTATGTAAATCCTTTTTTGGATATGTATGTTGCAATTATCTTTTCTCTGTGGCTTGATTTTTCACTAATGGTGTCTTAGAATAAACAGGAGTTGTTAATATTTAAATTATTTATTTTATTTTTGGTTGCTCTGGGTCTTTGTTGCTGCACGGGATTTCTCTCATTGCAGCGAGCAGGGGCTACTCTCCAGCTGCAGTGCGGGCTTTTCACTGACTGGCTTCTCTTGTTGTGGAGCAAGGGCTCTAGGGCTTATGGGCTTTAGTAGATGGGGCCCTCAGGCTCTAGAACACAAGCTCAGAAATTGTGGCACAAGGGCTTGGTTCCTCCCTGGCACGTGGGATCCTCTAAGGTCAGGGATCCAATCAGTGTATCCTGCATTAGCAGGTGTATTCTTTACCACTGAGCCACCAGGGAAGCCCAGGAGTTCTTAATTTTAAAGTTATCTAATGATCAGGTGTTTTTTTCCCCTCCTTATGGCACCCCACTCCAGTACTCTTGCCTGGAAAATCCCATGGATGGAGGAAACTTGGTAGGCTGCAGGCCATAGGGTTGCTAAGACTCGGAAACGACTGAGCTACTTCACTTTCACTTTTCACTTAAATGCATTGGAGAAGGAAATGGCAACCCACTCCAGTGTTCTTCCCTGGAGAATCCCAGGGACTGGGGAGCCTGGTGGGCTGCCATCTATGGGGTCGCACAGAGTCGGACATGACTGAAGTGACTTAGCAGTATGGTTAGTACTGTGAGTGTTTAAGAAGTCTTTGCCTACTGTAAGGTCATGAAAAAAATTGTTTTTATATTTACTTTGGATGCTTTTATTGTTTTATCTTTCACAGTTAGATTTTAAATCTGTCTGGAATTGATTTTTTGGTACAGAATAAGGAAGGAGAAGGCAATGGCAACAACCCACTCCAGTATTCTTGCCTGGAGAATCCCATGGGCAGAGGAGCCTGGCAGGCTACAGTCCACGGGATGGCAAGAGTCGGACACGACTTAGTGACTAAACCACCACCACCACCAAGGTAGAGGTCAAGATTCTTCTTTTTTTCTCCATGTGGCTTTTCAGTTGATCAAGCACCATTTACTGAAAAGACCACCCTTTCCTCAGTGCATCACATCAGCATCTTCTATGTAAATCAAGTGACCTTATAATGTAGATCTGTTTATGGACTCGATTCTATTGTCTATTCTTGCTGCTGCTGCTAAGTCGCTTCAGTGGTGTCCGACTGTGCGACCCCAAAGATGGCAGCCCACCAAGCTCCGCCTTCCCTGGGATTCTTCAGGCAAAAACGCTGGAGTGGGTTGCCATTTCCTTCTCCAATGCAGGAAAGTGAAAAGTGAAAGTGAAGTCTTCGTGACCCATGGACTGCAGTCTACCAGGCTCCTCCGTCCACGGGATTTCAAGAGTACTGGAGTGGGGTGCCATTGCCTTCCCCGTCTATCCTTGCTACCAATTACTCTTTCTATAGCTTTATAACAGGTCTTGATAACTGGTAGTCCTCCACTAGGCTCTAATTTTTTACCCTCCCAAGCCATCTAATACCAGAGTGCAGCTTCCACTTCCCACTTGGCTGTTAGTATCTTCAGATGGGTGTAATTGATTTGCTTGTTCCAAGGGCTTGGTCATTTGTGGTTACCTGGGTCTTTATCCCATCAAAACCCCTTTAAACAAAGCCAGCCAGGTGTCGGCAGACAAGCAAATCAGATCTGTTGGGTAATTAAATTACGCGGGGAGGGGAGAGGTGGATAAAGTGAGGTTGTCTCCCCTGGGGGTAGAGTGACAAGGTGATCGATCTACATACACCTGAGGACTGGCTTCTCAGGAGGTACGAGGAGAGCCAAACTAAAATCCGGGTAGAGGAGGACTACGCGAGGTCAGCGCATGTAAATGTCGCGGGGGGTTCCGCAAGGCTGTGCGAATAGGCTCGCTGGGGTGGGGCCGAGAAGCCGCAAATCACCAGTTGAGGGCCGAGTGCGCGTCGCCGGCTCAGAGGCGCGCCTGCTGCTGCCTGGGCCCGGGCGGGGGCCGGGGAGGGAACCGGAGCCCCAGCCGCCCGGCACACAGGGTAGACGCGCGCCGGCTTCCCGGTGGGAGCGCTCCACCGATTATGAGCCGCTCCTGCTCCGGGAACAGCCGTGGCGCGGGGCAGACCGTGCGGCTCCTCTGAGACCCAGCCCGAGAACCCGGGCCCCGCGCTGGGAGGTGAGTCTCCGCCGCGTGTCCCGCGGGGGTGCGGCTTCTCCCGGGGCGCTTCGGCTTCCCCCTTCCCTTGGAGGACGGACTGGGAACTTTGTTGGCGAAAGTTAGGCTTTGGGGAAAGTAGAGCCAGCGACCCCCTACCGCTCCCCCAGCCGAGTTGGCGACTGGGGGCTGGAGTGGCAGAACTGGGGACGGGGTTGCGCCCGTAAGGGGCCTCTGAACCGGGTGGGATTCCCCACACGGGGCCTGCGGTGGGAGGCGACGTGCCGCGAGCATCTCTGCTCTTTGCGTCTTCCCGGGTGCTGGCTTCTTCGACCCCCTGAGCGTCCGGCCGCGCCTCCCGGTCCCCTCCCTCCGGTCCCCTCCCTCCGGCCGCAGAAGCCGGAGCCGGTCGCGGGATGCGAGGGCCAGGGAGGTGGGGGTAGGGGCTGCTCCGCTGGAAGCCCTGGGCTTGGAGGAGGCGAGGTTCTCCACTAATCTCTTGGAAAGTCTGCAAAGCAGGCGAAGGCGCCCGCCCCGTAACTGTTGACAACAGCTCCCTCCCTCTCTCCCTTTGTTGAAAAAGAATGAATAGTTGGTTGTGTTGCTCCCTCTTCGTCGGAGAAGGGAGGGAAGGGGAGGTGAAGGCAGGGAAAGGAGGGACGGTGGGCGCAACGCAAAGTGGGTTCCGGTCTCAGCCGGTCTTTCCTTACCCGCTAAGGCTGCCTCCACCTTAAAAGTTTGATCAGGTGTACACAGTCGTGGGAAGTTCAGTGGGCTCCAAAGCAGCTGTCGAGGCGGTGTGTTTCGTGGAGGAACCCAGAGGGTCGTGCCTAGGCTTGGGTGGCGGTGATGGAAAACTGGTTTTGGTTTTAACTCGCTTGAAGCAGGGTGAGGAGGTAAAAGATTATTCTCCTAACCTCGTTTATCTTTCACCTGAAGCTATTAGCTGAGATAGAAAGTAGAGCCGTGCGTTCAGCCATGCATTTTAAACCTTGACTCTTATCTACCAAGGCTACACAGATCTTTCCAAGGAAGACACATTGGCGGAGGGAAGGTCAGTTTGAGAACGGATAATCTCCCTGCTTGTTGCCAAGGAGTGAAACGAGATCCGGGAGGAAGGGGGAGACGTCGGTTCAAAAAGTCACAAGTGGGAAGGGGCTGCTCCGTTAATACCGGGAAAGCCACAGGCCAAGCAGTTATACGTGAGTGTACAAGGGGACATATGAAATGTAGCTGTAAACAACTTGCCACACTAACGGCTCTCTCACGCCCCGACTCCAACTTTCCCTGAGAAGCCTGACATTTCCAGAATGACTAACAGGAGATCTCAATCTCCTATTCATATAGAAAGGACTGCTTGTCGAATGGATGCTAATCTTAAGACCTTTATCATGTAGATCCTGTGCTGTGTTGCTTGCAATTCAATCCATGGAAGAATTATTCATACTTCAATCATTTGGCTAGACTTCATAATGTACTTCAAAATAAAGGGATGGATACTCAATTCCTACACCCAAGCAGAGCTTCATTCTGAGTGGATAAGCCAGCTTTATATGTGTGGTTTGCCATCTCCTCTTCCTATCTGCCTCTGCAGAGAAGATATACCGCTACAGATCTGGATTGTAACTTCTCTGTTGTGGTCATAACAGGGCAGCGGAGGGGGTTACATTTCCAGAGTTTAAAATACAACAGAAAGCTCCTAAAGCCCACATCCCATGACCGTCTGTGAATTTAACTTGAAAATATCTCATTTCAGAAGTAAGATTGAAAAATACAAACAAATAGACTGCTTATCTCTGCCTCAACTTGCGTGCGATCGTCAGTTTCCTTGAGACTATAAAGGAAGGGAGTCAAGCCTGTTGTTCACAAGCATTTTCGAGCATAGCCGCTGACCAGGGTCAAGAAGGCAGCACATAGGTTGGGAGTATGTCAGGCTCTCTCTCATCTCTACTGAGATTTCAGCTCTTTGAACGTACACGTGGGTCTCATATTTTCCTATCAAGATGTAGAGTCTTTGACCTTTGTGTATATTTCAAGATCTGGCTTTAGACAGAGTCAGGACGCTGTGTCTGATTACCTGCACAGGTGAAGTCAGATGGCCAAAGTCTCACCTGGGCTTTTATTTTAAAGACTGAATGTGGGCTCACTTCATGTGCTTGTGTATCTGTGCCCTTGTCATACTTGATTGGGTGTCATTACATCTTTTGTTCTTGGTTTAAACATCTCCCTCTTCATCCTTCCTGGCTGCAGTCTTCTCCAGAAACAGTGACTTCGTTTGTGAGCTCTCACTGTGATGGGGATGCAATGACAAGCAAGACAGACATGGTCTCTGCCCTGCTTAGGGAGACATGGTATTTTTGGAATGCTTGCTGTATGTCAAGGGCTTTCCATACACAATTGCATTTACTTTTCACAACAACTCCATGAAGTAGATGTTGTTAACCCATTTTTACAAGTGAGAAACTGTCAGAGAGGTTGTCACTTGTCCCAGGCCACACAGTAAGTCAGTGGCAGAGTAGGGATTTGAACCTGTGAGTGTCTTACTTCAAAGCCTAGGTTCTGAGTCACACCATGTTTGATTTTCAAAAATTAAATAGTACATAATGGCTAGGAACATCAAGACAGAAGCATCTCCAAGTGGAGAAAACTTGGGAGCCAGAAACTGGAGACTTGAATTTAGTCTCCACCATGCTCTTCCAACCCATGTGTTCCCATCTCAAGACCCTCCCATTTGCAGAATCCCCTGCCTGGAACTGAAGGGAGTTGAATCTTTTCTTGACTGGTTCCTTCTCTCTTTTCAGGTCTCATGTCATGGTTCCCTCTTCAGAGAGCTCTTCTCAGAACACCCTTTCATGTTCTTTAGGGCAGTTATGACTGGGATATTCCCTAATTTGTTTTTTTTTAATCTGTGTTGATTGGACTTCCCCATCGCAGTGTAGGCTCCATGAGAAGGAGGAGCTTATCTATTCTGTTATAGCCTCAGCTCTGGTACATTGTAAACCCTCAGAGAATATATATTGAGTGAATGAACATGTATTTTCCTTATCTGGAAAAGGGAAGGGGCTTGATCCTCTGAGATCCCATCTACATATCACGTGCTGAGATTCTGCTAGTGGTCAGCTGTGGTAGGTGGCTTCTCTGGCAGAATGGAAAGTACGTACCTTGAACCTAGATTCCATCACTTCACCTCTGGATTTCCCCCAGGTTCCTGGAGTCTGGAAAAAATAAAAATAAATAAAAAGTAGGAAACAGAGCAACCCACAGACTGCAAATGAGTTTCTTCCACCTGTAGGTCTCCCTTCCACTCCCCACCCCACTTTAGTTTGTTGCTGCTGTTTGTTTTTATAAAGTTGGGTCTCTGGCCAGGGCACACCTCCCTCACCGTTGGATTGACTCAAGCTTGACATTGGACCCAGGCTGGAACCAGTCTTTTGCAGTGACTAGTCACGGGATGAGGCTATATTTTAATGGGGAAGAGTCCCAAGTTAGAGGCAGCAGGTTGTTGAGGAGAGCCTGGCCTGTGTATTTCCAATTTATCTGCAGCTGAGAAATTTAACTGTAACACGGGAAACTTCAACTAGGATGATCTTCATCCTCCCATTATTAAACTCTGCTTCACAGCCTTCGGGTCAGCACCCCTTCCTCAGGGAAGCCTTTCCTGGCTGCTAGATTCATCTAGACCCCAGTTTCCACTCTGCGTGCCCCCGTAGCCTGGGGACTCACCAATACGTAAAGTCATTACTTATTGTCTGCTTCCCCCATAGGATAGGAACCTCTGGAGGACAGCTGTTTGACACCATCCCCAGCACCCACACAGTGCCCACCACATAGGAGGCCCTTGTTAGATGTGTGTTGGATAGAAGAATTAGTGGATGCTCCTGTTGACTGACTGTTCCTCTTTGTCATTCTTTTCTGTTACCCAGAAAGTAATCTGAGTGTCAGTTGTTCTGTACCAAAGAAACCCACTTACCTCGTGGTTCTCAAACCTGGCTCCACATTGAACAATATTGCAAGGATTTTAAGACTGATGCCAGGGTCCTATTCACCGAGATTGTGACTTGATTGGTTTGGTTCATGGCTTGGGTGTCAGAATTTTCGAAGCTTCTCCGAGGACTCTTAATGTGCATCCAGGTTGAGGGCCTCTGCTTTTCCAGAACTCATTCCTGGCGTTGGCCCTTATAGGTTTGAAGCAGTCCAGGTGAGAGAGGGCAGGGATATAATTCATGGAATATTGCATGGTTCCTGACAGTTTAAGAGGTACTTTCACATCTGTTATCACATCTGATAATAACAAGCTGACGGATCTACTCTCTGGTTTAAATACTCCCTTTATGTTGATGACTCTTAAAAATCTACATTCTGTACTGGCCTCTAACTGAACATACGAGTATCTAGACTGCAAGACAGAACTGTCCTGGTACCTCACACTCAACAGCGCCAGTGGTGAGCTTGTTACCTGCCGTCCTGAGAGGGTCACCCCTTGTGCTACTGAGTGATACAGCACAGCACCATCCTCCCATGGCTGTGGCCTCTTTCATCCCATACAAGAGGCCTTGAGCTCTTAGCCCCTCGCTCTGCCCTTCCTTTCCCTTCCCGTGGCCACTGTCCCATGTCGGAGTCCATCATTCCTTGGTGGCTTGTTGCTGGTGTCTGACTGACCTCCCCTTCTGTCCCCTCCAGAATCACCAGAGCTCCCTACCCAGGCACAGACTGGATTCCATCCCTCTCCTCCTGAGTTTCCCTAGCACTGACAGTCAAGTTCAAACACCTCAACACACCCTTTAAGACTTTGTGATCTGGTCCTAAGCTGTGCTTCTTCCAGGAAGTACTTCTCAGCTTCACTCGAGCTGCTCTGCCCAACTTAGGTTCCTGAGCCTGTGCAGGTACTTCCCGCCTTTATGCATCTGCTGTTACCACATCATCTTAGAAGGCTTTTCCCTACAGTTTCCAGCCTTTCAAAATCTTCATCTCCAGTGATGCCCTCTCTGAGATCCTCCTTGAGCCCTTTTATCAAAATTAATTGTTCTTCCCTCCAGCATCTTAAGGGTCCCATCAATGAGTTACATTACAGTTGACCTTGAACAGCACAGGTTTGAACTGCATTTGTCATTTTGTTGTTGTTTAGTCCTTCAGTCGTGTCTGACTCTTTGCAACCCTGTGAACTGTAGCCCACCAGGCTCCTTGGGATTTCCCAGGCAAGAATACTGGAATGGGTTGCCATTTCCTTCTCCAGGGTATCTTCCTGACCCGGGGATCAAACCAATCTCCTGCATTGCAGGTGGATTCTTTAGCCACTGAGCCACCCAGAGTGGGGGTGGGGGTGGCACGTAGAATTGCATAGGTGCACTTATACACAGATATTTTTCAGTAGTAAATACTACAGTCCATGGTCAGTTGAATTTGTAGATGTGGGGGAACTGTGGATACAGAGGGCTGTCTATAAATTACATGCAGATGAACCCTGAGTTGTTCAAATGTCAACTGTATTCTCTTTGAATTCACAGTTAGGGATTGAGGTTTATGCTCTTTGTTTCTCTGAGTATCTTATCTGGAGTGGGCACTTAAATGTTTATTGAGTTGGAAGTAGGAAAAGCAGGTGTTAACATCCCTCGAGAATACACTGAGGTGTGGATAACTTGCCGAAGGGCATTCTAAAGCACTTTGGCTCAGACTTGAAATAGATAGATCTTGGATAAGCAGAGAGGAAACAGGCTGCTGGAGACGCTGGAGCCAGTGTAACTCTTGTCTGTCATCCTAGCCTGGAGATAGACGTGATCAACACTAGGGGCCTTTGCAAGCGGAGAGATTCTGTGCGATGGGGGTGGGGCTTTGGGTCTCCCCACCAGGTTCTTGGGACTGCTCCAAGCCTGTGGAGAAGAAAGGTGCTGATAACTCGGGCAGGTGAGGGTTCATGGCTGTGAGTGTGTATGGGTGGGATGAGGGACTCCTAGTCGGCTTACGTCATCTGTGTTCAGGAGAGGGCTGAGGAGTTTCTTTTTTAATAATGATGATCAACATGGAACAAGTGCTGACGGTGTGCCAGGTACTGGCCAGACCCGGGAGGGGCCCCCGTGGGGACTGACAGTCCGTTGTCTGCACCCACCGGGAGCCGGCCTTCTGTGTGGTCCCAGTTCAGCATGGAGCAGACAGGCCTCAGAACTACCAGATCTGGCAGGGTTCAGATTATATGCCTTAAATGAAGGGCCTCCTTCCACCCAGCGCTTCAGTGTCTCTCTCTGTCACGTGTGGGAACAGTGGACTGAGTGTGTGTGTGTGTTGGTGTGTGTGTGTTTGTCACTTGTTTCCTCTGCGCACTCTGCTGACTGCTCTGGGTCCACCTCTTATTTTACCAGATTCTGTTCTTCTTGATTGTTACCAAGCCAAGTCCCAGGTCACCAGGTCCTTTGTGGAACTGTCTGCAGTGGTGCTAGAGAGTGATGATTTTCACTTAGCACCACTCCCTTTGCAGGGGAGACGGTGGTCTGTGAAGAATGGGGATTGCACGGCCTGAGAACAGACTGCAGAGTGAAGAGGCGTGTTCCTCACCAGGCTCAGGGAAGGCCAGGGCGTGGGGCTTAGCTGTGCAGCTGTGATCTCTGGATCAGTCTAATACCGTGACTAGTGGTACAGATTCTGTAACCTTCTGTTTCCTGGGACTAGCCCTAATTTTTATTCAAGCTTGTGTTTCTCCTTCTCTGTTTATTCGCCTTTATAATTTTATTTATTTGGCTGTGCTGGGTCTTCCCTGTTGCACAGGCTTTTTTCTAATTGTGGTGCCTGGGCTTCTCGTTGTGGTGGCTTCTCTTGCTGTGGAGCACAGGCTCTAGAACACAGGCTCAATAGTTGTGGCACACAGGCTTAGTCACTCTGTGGCATGTGGGATCATCCTGGATCAGGGATCGAACCCATGTCTCCTGCGTTGGCAGGTGGATTCTTTACCACTGAGCCACCAGGGAAGCCCTATATTGGCCTTTAAAATATCATTTAACTTGGCTTAGATCAAAACCATAGTGGTTATTTAGAGGATAGAGGTGCTAACCCTGCTCAGGGTGAACTCTGCTAGTGGTGATAGCTGGGAACAACTGCTAAGGCTGCTTTCACACACAGCGTTTTTCATTTCTTTCCTTGCGGCTCTCGACCATTTTTTTCTCTTTTTTGCCTTTCCCACTCTCCTGACTCCACTGGCACCTATGCACATTGTTGGTGATAGGCGGGTTCCTGACCCCTCGGGGGGACGATTGGAGCTCCTACCTCATGGCTTTCCTCTCCAGCTGAGCCCACTAATGTGTGGAGGAGTGGCCCACCTCCTGAACCCTGACCGTCTTCGTTAATTAGCGTACATTGATTTATTTACAAGCACCAGGTCTTCACCAGAAGGAATCTGTCCTGTCTCTCTGGGTAGCACAACTGAGGAGCTGGGTTGAAGGCGTTCTAGCAGCTAAGGAATTCCAGCCATCTTCACCTGTTCTTATTGCTTATAGGGTGGTGGGAATGCATGAGCTCATTATCTTCCCTCAGTATTCTTCTTTGTTAGTCATGCTTTTGCCTCAGCTTCAGTAATCTGAAGTAGTAAACTGGCTTGTGTGTCTCTAAAGGCTCTGAAATGTATTTGCCCTATTCCATTTGGCTCAGTCAGTAAAGAATTGGCCTGCAATGTAGGAGACCCCCAGGTTCGGTTCCTGGATCAGGAAGATCCTCTGGAGAAGGGAATGGCAACCCACTTCAGTATTCTTGCCTGGAGAATTCCATGGACAGAGGAGCCTGGTGGGCTACAGTCCACTGGATCGCAAAGAGCTGGACACGACTGAGAGACTAACACACACACACATTGGTGGACCTGCTGCCAAACCAGGAGCATTCTTCTATAGGATGAAGAAGGGGATAAATAAACTTCCCATCATAGTAAATTTCAGAAGTGATGTTTATCCTTTAACACTTCGTGAGCATTTTCTTTTGTTACATGATCTATTTCCATTTCCTTTTGTAAGGAGGAAGTCAGTTCTCATGGTTTTCTTAGATTTATGGCTTCACTCTCTTCTTTTCCCCTTAGACTTGAGGATCATGGCTGCGGGAAAGTTTGCAAGTCTTCCCAGAAACATGCCAGTGAATCACCAGTTCCCCCTCGCCTCGTCCATGGACCTTCTGAGCAGCAAGTCCCCTCTCGTTGAGCGTCGTGCAGATGCCTATCAAGACGTGTCTATACATGGCACCCTTCCCCGGAAGAAGAAAGGCCCTCCTCCCATCAGGTCCTGTGATAACTTCAGTCATGTGGGGACCCTCCCCCATTCCAGATCCCCACGGCACCACTCACCTCTGATCCAGGATGTCATCCAGGAGCAGCCCCTGCAAGACTGGAAAGGCGAAGCCTTCACCTTCAGGTAGCTTCTTTAATTTCACAAATGAAAATGATTTGTTTTAAAGGACTTTTTAAAAAAAAAGTGTTTTTAGGAAAAATATCAAACATGCACAAAGTAGAACAGATAGTTTAATTAACTCCCATGGACCCATCACCCAGCTTCAACAGTTATCAACTTGTGGTTGGCTGTACCCCATTCACTTTCCTGCCTCTGGTATTTTTATTATTTTCAGGCAAAGCTTTATTGTGCTCTGTTATTATTTTGAAGCAAATTTCAGACTTCGTTTTATCTGTGAATATTTTGGTATATGTCTTTGAAAGATAAGGACTCTTATTTTAAAAAACATATAGCTACAGCATAAAAAACTGTAACATCTAAAAAAAGAACCATTTCTTAATATCATCCAATTTGGGTGATATTAAGTGTATTTTAAGGTCAGCTTCCTGTATCATTAAGTCCCTCAGAGGGAACCATGGTATTTTTTTTTTTTTGCCTCAGATTATGAACTGCATCCATCCATTTCTATAGAGATGTCAGGATTTCTATAATTAGGATGTCTATAATTGTATAGGCGTCCCCATTATCCAGAGCATGCCTATGAAACCTTCCATAAGCTGAGATGGTGTGAAGTAGTAGTTCCCCTAGGACACATCATACTATAAATGGATGCATAACATAAATGGAGATAAAGCACAGATGCTCACGCACATCTCAGGGCCAGGGCGACTTGATGCTGAGAGGCTGCATGTAGTTCTGGAGGGAACTTGGTGCTGCCACTCTCTGCTCTGCGTGTGCACTGCCTGTGCAGCAGCTTCCAGAAAACAGACACTCAACGCTATTTTAGCATTTCACCTTTTTCCACAAAAGCAAAATTCCTGTTCAGACTTCTGTTAGAGAAATCAAGTCCCAATGTAGGTCATTTTGTAAAAGCAAAGTAGTGTCAAGCACACTTCCAAAAAGCGGGGATACCTGTGTTTAGCTGTCAACAAGCTGAAATAAAATCTTGTTTGGTTTTGGATCCATCATCAAGTCAGCTTCAGAATACTTTAGAACAGGAATTGCTTTCTTCTTCTGTCCACCAGGGACCTGGGTAAATAAGACTCATGGTCATAAAGGCTTTTTCTCTGGGTCTGAAATGGGCCTAGTTGTGACCTGCTTGTGGAGCTGGTTTAGAACCGCTGCACCCCTTTTTCTGTTGAGCAAGGCCAGCAGCCTGTGATGCTGTTGGGTAAGCAGGGGGATGGTTTCTTCCGCTGTATCTCCTTACATCTCTCTCTCTCTGTGCAGCCCTGTAGTACGGAAGGCCGCTTTGGTCCTAGCTCATTTATTTGTTCAATACCTGTATATTGAACACCTGTGTTAGTTAGAATATGCTGATTTTGTAAGCACTATTGCTTCACCAGGAAAATTCTGCCCGTATCCTCTACGTATCTTAACTAAAGGGCTGGTCTGACATAGACGACATTTTAGCTATCAAATCATTGCCCTTTTACAGGGTGGGGAAACATGTGCCCTGACAGGATAGCAGTGGAACATGAGAAATGGTGTCCTCCCAGAGCAAACACTGTAGTGAAGGATCCAGATAATAAATACAAGTAAATAAACAAGACAATGGCAGGTTATAGTCAGTGATATAGAGGAAATAGTAATATGCTGGAGATTTATTGGGGTTATATTTTTTTATAGGGTGGACGGTCTCTGAGGAGGAGAGTTCAGTGGGAGGCTGTCCCGGCATAGGAAGAACAAGTGCAAGGAACCAGGGGTGGGAACATGTTTGAAAAACCGAAAACAAGCTAGGGTGACCTGCGGCTGGAGTGTGGCATGTTGCGAGGCAAGTAGTACACATGTTGGGAAAGGCCTAGGCAGGCAAGAATTGTATAATTGCAATATTACAGGAGAAGATGAGTGGGAGCCCACATAGTCTCTGGAGAAAGCACTGGAGAGTCTGCAGGGTTTCTGATGTCAGACCACACAGCTTCCCAGGGTGTTCTGGGCATCAGGTGGTTCTGCTCTGCAGAGTCCAGGTGGGTGGCCTGCTGATGACAGGTGTATGTGGAAGTGCACACATGCGCACAGTAATGTTGATATCTCATCGTGGGCACCTGATGCACCGCCATGCAGAAGCAGAGCCATCACTGCCCTGTCTTAGGGAGGCTATGAGGCAGTGAAGGAAAATAACTTCCAGCTAGCCAGAACTAAGCCCAGGCTGCACTCATGGAGTCAGAACCCACTTATTACCTGTCTTCCTGTGGCTACTTTTTATTTATTTAGTTAAACTCTATATTGAGCTAGATATCCATGGGCTTCCACATGGAGATGGTTCACAAAGTCCAGGCTAGGTGTCTACTCTTACCAGGGGGATCTCCCAGGGGCCGGGGGTAGTAATGGAGTCACCCTTTGTAGCTTGAGGAAGTTCTCAATAAACTCCTGAGGCCCAGGCTGTCAACCTGCCAGCAGTTCAAACCTTTTTAACTGGAAAACTAACTTGGACATAGATCAGATCTTAGATCTTATCGGAGGTGGACTCAAGTCATGAGTTTAAAGTCCAGGCTGTGGAAGACTTAACAAGTGCTGTTGGTTTAGGTTTGTTTCTGATTCAGAGTTACGTTCATCCAAATTCATGTTTTTTTCCCTTAACTTAAAATACCTTATTGTTAAAGGTCAGCACAGGAAGTAAATGCACATCCTTCAAAATTATGCTGAGTGTCGAAGGATCTAAAGTCCTCTTCCCCCACTCCGCACCCTTATTGTTAATGTATTTTGTTTACCTGACACGTCTTAAAAATATCCTGAGTTGTTCTCAGTTTTGAGGACTTCAAAGCACCTTATATTCTTTTTTTTTTTTCCCTCCCTAAATCCTTTTAAGTATTCCTAATAAGATTATGAGCTGCCTCAGTTACTTTTTGGAACAAGTCAGAGTGTCAACAAGTGTAACATTTTGTGAAAGTGAAAAGCTGGGGACAGGCTGTTTGAATGAGAACCTGAGCCTCTAGAGTGGGAAGTGTGACCAAGGTGCTGGACAGAAGTACCTCGAGAGAGAAACAGCGTTTCTGTTCCTAACTCAGCTCTGACAGCCGGGCAGAGCTGTGAGACCCACCACCCTGGTTCACTCACCACTGGAAGCTGGGAGCCGTGTGTGTTTTAGAGTTTTGAATCCCTGACTCTAGGGACCTAAGACTAGTTAGGTCTACCTTTAACAGGATTATTGGTTTCTTTTTTTTTTTTTTGCCTTGTTTCAGATAAACTCTTTTGGCCTTATTTCTTTTCAGAGTGAATCAGGGGTTAACTTCAGCCAAGAGTAGCTGAAGTTCAACTCTCCCAGATGTCAAGCCTGCAAGCCTTCCATTCCATCGCACTTGGGGTTGGCATGATGATGGTGGGGCTATCTTGGGGAGTGCCCCCCCCTCCCCCGCAACTCCTGATGTGGGCCCACCTATACTCAGAGGGAAGCGCTCCAGATAGCACCTCCTTGTCCTGTGAAATATTCTAAGTTGCAAGTTTGCTGTTTTTCCAACAAATTTGTTTACTTTATTAATCACTAAAAAGTCACCTTTATGGTTGAATATTAAGTAAATATCAACCCTGTGGAAGGCCCTAGGCAAAGCAGAGGAAGTCTTCCTTTTGACCTAACAATTTACATTAGTAAGCAGTCATATAAACATGTGTCATATTCACATGGACTATTATTCCCTTACATTTTATAGTTATAAAATATCTTCCTGTTCATAAGTTATCTTGTTTGAACATCATAACCCTATGTGACAGTAGATTTCATCGTTAGCAGCAGCATTAGGTTGTCATCAATACAGCTGAGTAAATGGTTCAGAGATTGAATGGTTGAAGCACCTAAGATTAGACCCTCATGTGTGACTGAGCTAGGATTAGGACTCAAAAACTATCATAGGGCCTTCCCCAGACACTGTGCTCTGTAGCCTTGCAAGAAGGCTGGCTCTGCTGTGGGCATCTCTGAGTTATCTTCTTGCGTGAACGCTTCAGTCCCCAGGGTCTGACTGCAGCGTCTCAGACACCCGCCTTGAGGAGGCTAGAGCCTTGGCTGCCAAGAGCAGGCAGAAGGCAGGCCTGGAAGGGGAACTGGTCTCCTCGTTCCGAGACCCGTATCTCTTGGCTCTGTTTTGTCTTGGCTGCCCTTGGATATACTTGTGGTTTGAAAAGGAGCCAAAGTGAGGAGCCCAATGCTCTTAAACCTGCTGCTTGATGTCACAGAAGGAGCCTTTGTTCTGCAGGCTGAGCAAGGCTTCTCTGAGAAGTCTGCAGATGGGATTTCCTCTTGACATTAGCATTGTTTGTCTGGTGTCCCTTGGGTTCATCCATCTTCAAGGATGAATTTTTATTTCAATTTGGGACCTTCCTTGGACTGAGAGGAGACCCGTTCCTGATATGAGAGGTCTGCATTGCCGGGATAGGTGAACGGTCAGCGCTTGGAGTCCACTGTCGGTCCTCTCCCTGCCCATGGGTACGTGGAGGCGCACATTCTTGGGAACAGCTGCTGAGAACGTAATTCCTTCTACCCCCTGTGCTGTGGGAGCATGTGGCTGGACAATGTGGTGTTTCATTAATCTGCATGAGTGGAGCTGACTGACTAGTCACAAGTGTTTTAACTAATGGGGGCCAGAAAGTCTGCAGAATGATTCCAAGTTAAAATCCCGTATCCTTTCCCAGGCAGTTAAGTAACCTTCTGTGTCATAGTGTCAGCTCTTCAAATTTGAAGCTGAAGTGTTAAGACACAGGCTCTGTGCAGAAGACCCTACTCCAAACACTGATTCTAGGCTGTGTCGGTACTGTCACCTGAAAAATTGTTTCCACAGCCACCAAGTTCTAGAACTATTGATTTATGCTCCCCCAGACATGCACATAAAGTAGTCTTTAGCACAACGTTAATCAGAAGGATCTACTATGTGAAGGTCCACACGCAAGCATCTGCACAATTTATACATGGGCATGTCTGCTGTCTACCGATTGGAAGCTCTTTGGGCACAGAGAAAAAGTTGGGTTTAGATTTGAAAAAAGGCTATTTAATATGAATAAATTCTTTTTAGTAGAAGGTACATTTATTGAGTTAGCAGAGTGGCAATGGCGTAACAGCCAAGAATGTCTCCAGAAAGTAATAACCCATGCATTGAATTTTTATTTTTAAATTTTGAAGTTAAGTTTTATGAACAGTTTGAAATGCCCCTTGGTGTTTAAGTGCAGCTGTTGCGGATGGGTTAGTGAATTCCAAGCCATGGTGCATGTCCAGGCCCTGGTGGCCCCTGGTGTGCTGAGGCCAGGAGCAGCTGGGTCAGAGGTGAGCTCAGCCCCTGCTGGGCATCTGGTACCAACCCAGGGTTGGGGGAGCCCAGAGAATGGGGAATGCCTGCAGGCCCACCAGCTGCCTGACAGTGTCCTAAATCTTCTACCCACAGGGATGGTTTCAACCTAAAGGCTGGGATCTGTGCATTCTCAGCTGTTCTGGGGGAAAACTGAAGTACTTTTTTTTTTAACTGATTGTAAACCACAACCAAGAAAATGATCAGACTTACACAAAACCGTCCTTGTTAAGTAGAGCTGTTCAACATCTTCTTTCCTCCCCCAGTCTCCCCAACAAATCTGCTTTAAATTCCTGTTTATTCAGGCCTCCTGCACGTTATTTGAGCAAAAGTCAGGTTTGTCAGTCTTCTGTGAGTCAGAAACTCTGAGTTTTTCACACCCCTCAGGATAGGTTGAAGCACACTGTAGACAGAAGATGTTCTGCAGTTACAGATGACTCGTGTTCGTATCACGTGTGGATTGGGGAGCCATCCCAGCCAGGCCCGGAGGTGGGAGCTGGAGAAGTTGCTTTTGTTGTTTAGGAGATCCCTTCTGGGGACTGGACTGGAGCCACAGGAGTGATAAGCCCTCCGGCCACCTCTGGCCACAGCCACCCTGCTGTTCACAGCTTTGTTATGCTGTCACCACCCAGTCTGTCTCTAAGAGGCTAGCTGCAGGATCGCCTACAGAATTTCAAGCTTTGTTTCCTCCAAGGCCCCAACACTGAGGGTGTTCCTGTTTTTGGATTGTGCTGTTATTTACAAATTACAGAAGTCTGAGAAACCTTCCGTGTTGACCCAGCCTTTATGTCTGTGGTTCCAGAATCACTTGCAAAAGTAGTCAGGGGTGGACAGAGAGAACGCGAGTCATGTAATCCAGGAGGTCTCAGTCTATCCACTATTAGGTGTGTGAACTAGGACAGGTTCTAAACTATAAACTGAGGGTGAGCATAATGCTTCCGAGGGGTGCTGTGAAGATTCACTGGTCACTCAACCTGCAAGTTCCACTGAATGGCATGGCTCTGACTTTCACTCTTAAGCCTGGTTCTGCCTTCTGGGAGTCTGGGTAGAACAGGTCATGTCCTTGCTCTCACTTCCACCTGATCATAGCAGCTTATTCTTCTCCTGCCAACTCTGCTGGGTGACGCCTGACCTGAAGGCCACTGGTCATTTTGCTGGGATGTTGATGTAGCCGTGGATATCAAAGAAAGCAGCTAGTGACCTTGGGGTTGATTCCAGCAAACAGACTGGGTGGCTTTGTGACCTTGTGTAAGTTACTTCATCTTTCTGACCTCCACATCCTCAAAGGGTGGCTTGGGGGTCAAATACAACCCCACGTGAAGGCACCTAGCTCAGACCTGGCATGGAGCAGGGGCTTAGATGTTGGTTTCCGCCCTTCCTTCCTCCTGGAAGTCCAAGGGCCAGAACTTGGAGGCTACTAATCCTCGTATGTAACCTGAGATCACGTTCAATGCCTGTGGGTTTCCGTGGGAGAAGGTTTCCCATGTGTTGACAGTCTGGCCAGAATCCCTCTATGTGGGTCTGCTCTAAGCGGCCCTGCAGCAGGGCATCTTAGCCACCACTCAAGCTTACAGGTCTGACAACCCCATGGCACATGGAAAATCAGCACACCATGGTACTGAGACATAGAGTCTGTCCTTGGTGAACTGGCCCAAGCCCTTGCCTGCTTGTCCCTGTACTCAATGTCTGTGTCTTCACTGTTTCTTTGAGTATTTATTGAGTTTATTTAGTGTCAGGTATTGTGCTGGGTTCTTCACAGGTGGCTCAGTGGTGAAGGATCCGACTGCCAATGAAGGAGACGTGGGTTTGATCCCTGGGTCAAGAAGATCCCCTGGAGCAGGAAACAGCAACCCACTCCAGTATTCTTGCCTGGAGAATCCCATGGACTGAAGCCTGCCAGGCTTCTCGGTCCATGGGGCCACAGAGAGTCGGACACGACTGAGTAACTGAGCACGCACGTTGTGCTGGGTACCAGGTCCCAGTGGAGCATAAAGTATAGATGTGGGCCTTGTCCTTGGGGAGTGCCCAGTTTAGTGCACTAAACTGAATGAGGAGGTACATGGAAGGTCATATCAGAGAGCCCTGAGTTCCTTGAATTGGGGGGAGAGAAGGGTTCTCTGCAGGAGGGAACATTTGAAGATTGAATATAAAAAAACAATGTAAACTTCTTCATTAATATTTTATGTTATGATGTATTAAGATATTTTTGAAATATAAACTTAAAACATTATTAAAATTGAGTTCACCTCTTTCTTTTCAATGGACTACTAGGAAAGTTTACATTACATGTTTTTCACATTGCATTTCTGTTAGTTCCAGTCTAGACCTCACTAAGGAGTTTAGATTTTCTCTGCAGGTCAAAGGGAAGCCTCTAAAGGGTTTTAAGCAAGGGAATAGCATGATCTGGCTCTGTTAATAGAAGACTCAGTGGAGAAGAGATTGAAGGCGGAATAGGAATTGGAGGGAGGGTAGGAGGTGGTTGCAGAAGTTCAGAAAGCAGAGGGGATCTGTTCTGGGAGGGTAGTAGGGGAGATGAAAGTGGGAGGATTCAAGATCTATTTTGTAGGTAGAATCTACCAGAATTACTGAGGGTTCGATAGAGAGGGATGAGGCAGTGGGGCAGTCAAGCATGGCTCAGGGAGCTGGGTGGGGGAGCGGGACATTTACGGAGACAGGGAAGAGTGGAGAGGAACAGGGCTTTATTTGGTGATCAGGCTGCTTTTTCCTGGGAGGAGGAGGTGATGGATGGTTCGATTGCAAAGAATCGAGACTTCTGTTTTACGTGTGCTGAGTCTGAGATGTTTGCGTGTCTACTGGAGGTGTTAACCAACCAGTTGGTGTTGTGAGCCTGGAGCTATAGAGCGAGGTCTGGGCTAAAAGTTATAAAGTTAGGAGACTGCATACAAATGATGTTAAAGCCAGAAATGGATGCCATTGGCCAGGGAGAGAGCTGTATAGAGCATAAAGAGAAGGCCCCCTAGAGCCCAGCCAGGAGGAACCCGAGCACAGACCATTCTGGGGAGTCAGCATAGGAGGCTGAGTGTTCAGTGGGGAGCAGAGAAATGAGGCAGGAACCACACATGGTTGGTGTTCAAAGGAAGGTGGAGATGAGAGACAAAATTCAACAGGAAAAGATCTAATCTTTTAAGTATGTAGTAAAACAAAGCACATTTTTTCATTACTTGATTCTTTTTATAAAACGTTTTTGATTTGATTAAACCAGACGTGCCCTCGGGGCCGCCCTCCCTGTGGGCCTGTGTCAGCAGTGTGGTGATTATGCCTGTGGTTGGTTCCTTCCCTGGCGGTTCTGTGCATCCCTCAACAGCTCCGTGGACAGAGGTTACATAGACCACAGTGGTTGGTGTTCAGATTTTTGCCTGAGGGGTGAGGGCTGTTTTTCTAAGATGCCTGCCCTTTTCCAAAAGGGGCCTGGGGTGCATGTTCCTATATATGTTTGGCTGAGTGAAGTCTTTCCTTTTATTTTCTCAAAACTGTAGCACTTTGGGGCTTCCCTGACAGCTCAGTTGGTAAAGAATCTGTCTGCAATGCAGGAGACCCTGGTTCAATTCCTGGGTTGGGAAGATCCACTGGAGAAGGGATAGACTACCCACTCCAGTATTCTTGGGCTTCCCTTAGGGCTCAAATGGTAAAGAATCCACTTGCAATGCGGGAGACCTGGGTTCGATCCCTGGATTGGGAAGATCCCCTGGAGAAGGGAAAGGCTACCCACTCCAGTATTCTGGCCTAGAGAATTCCATGGACTGTAGAGTCCATGGGGTCACAAGGAGTCGGACAGAATAAAAGTGGTACTTTTATTCTGTCTCTGAGTTAGTTGAGAAGAAACCTTTACAAACACACTCCTTTAGCAGTGAGTATAGAAGGCAATGGCACCCCACTCCGGTACACTTGCCTGGAAAGTCCCATGGACGGAGAAGCCTGGGGGGCTGCATTCCATGGGGTCGCGAAGAGTCGGACACGACTCAGAGACTTCCCTTTCACTTTTCACTTTTGTGCACTGGAGAAGGAAATGGCAACCCACTCCAGTGTTCTTGCCTGGAGAATCCCAGGGACTGTAGAGCCTAGTGGGCTGCCGTCAATGGGGTGGCACAGAGTCGGACAAGACTGAAGCGACTTAGCAGCAGCAGCAGCAGCAGCAGCAGGGGAATGGTTGGGGGCAGGGTGGATGGGGCCAGTAGGAGTGGAGGAAGGGCAGATAGACACCAGCCAAACAAAGCATCTGCTTTTATCAAAAGTGCTGTGTTTGGGCTTAGCCAGCCTGAAGCCTGATGATTCACTGATGCCAGAACCTCTCTGCCTGCCAAGAGACATACTGGCCTTGATACGGTTTTTCTCGTTGTTACTCTATTCAGTTTGACTGACTGCTGCCAAGTTAAGATTTCAACAGTGGCTTTTAACTTAATGCTGTCCTGGAATTCTGCTGAACACAAGTTAACCCATGAGCACATCAGGTCTTTGTCAACCAGGACCACTTGGTATTAACCTTGGATTCCTGTAGAGACTCACCATAGTGTGATATGTAGGATATTTAAATGGTGCTGTTTTAACATGATTAGGGAATCTGCCTGAGGAGGCGGTTTAATTGCCATTCTTTCAGTGTATGTCATGAACACATTCATCAGGCATGGCTGTATTTTCAGATGAGATGGAAACTGACTCATAGGAGCAGGAATTGGCTGCTGAAGTGAAAGAAGCAGGAGTTTGAGAAGCAGCTGGGCCTTAGGATCTCTGGTCACCAGGACGGGAATTGTGTCTTCATGTACAGTCTACCCTGGGCTGTAGGAAGAAAGATTCCCCAAGTTGAGGGAAATGACAAAGAAAGTCTCACCGTCTGAGGCTCTGAAAGGGAAATGCAATTCAGGACAACTGACAGCAACATGCTGACCAGAGTTTGGAGGAGGAACAGGTATGTTGTGACCATCCAGGGAGCGCTCGTGTTTAAGGATGTGTAGGAAGGACTGTCTCCAGCCTGGACTGACCCGTGTACAGGATCCCCCAGACTGTAGCATGATGAGCCAGGGCTGATCTGATAAATTCATTCACTAGGACCCTGAGTATTTGTGTGCTGGAGACTCAAAGACAGGCCAGGGCTTTTGTCCAGTTGAGGAGCTCGTGGCCCTGGGAGCAGGGGATGCATGTTTTGAACCATCTGAGCTCACCTGCACCTGTTCTCTCTTTGCTGCTGACCTGCCTTCCCATCCACACTTTTGCCCTCCATGTCACTCCACTAGCTCAGTAAACAATTCTACTTTTCTTGACCTCTGACTAACATCTTTCCAGGTATCATGTTACTTTTTCTCCTTGACCAGATGATTGCAGGTTGTGCTTTCTAGGTAACCGTCCCTCAGAGCCTGCCTTCACTGTGCCACCACTTGCTCTGGGCTGTTCTGTCCTTGGCCCCAGACTTAGGAAAGGTCGGGCCATGCAACCGAGGCCCGTATCAGAGGGTGGCTCTGGGCTGTGAAAAGAACTCGAGTGCAGAGTGAACAGAGGATTGTAAGGAATGCTATGGGTAACAAAAAGGGCTTTCAGAAATTATGTTTGGAATAATAAAACCAAAGAGAGGGGGATGTGAGAGAAACCAAACTGCTGAGCTTCTGTTCAGCTTGCGTTTTTTCCTCTTTTTTTGGTCGAGGAAATGACTTCTCTGATTGGAAAGGGTAGGATAGAGGTGAAGGAGGATAGTAGATGAGGCCGTGACAAGAGGCTCTAATGCCATCAAATAAGCTGAAGCCCCAAGGCTCCAGAAGAAAGGCTGGGACCACCAGACCAGTGCCCAGCATTGGAAGCATTGGAGAAATGCTGGCATCACCAAGAGTGACAGGAGAGATGAAGATAGATAAGGATTTTAGTTTTCAAAACGGAACTAGGGAGATACAATTAATCTACAAAATGGTAAGATTGACATCCATCTCAGGAAATATTCTAAAAAGGATTATTAGAACAATGATTTTTGAATACTTGGGGAAGGAAGCAACAACCAGTAGTAATTAGCAGGGCTTTGCCAAAAAGCAGGTCGGACTAGTTTCACTTTCCTTCCTGGGGTTACTTTGTTGGTAGATTAGAGGACCGTTGAGAAGGTGTATATTCAGATGTCAGTCATCAGTGATATCCTTAGGATGAAAGTGATTGCAAGCCAGATGATGGTACAGGAAACACACTCTAGGCTGTGTCTGTAGCCCGTTTCTAGCCAACTTTAAAATATCTTTTAGACAATGATGCTGACATAAACATCATGTTGGTGGATGTTATGAATATTGGGGGAATAACTAATATGTCAGAGATAGAAGGAAGATCCAAAAAAGATCTTGGCATTTTGAAACAACAGACCAAACCTAACTAGAAGGACTCTGTGTGTGTGTGTGTGTGTGTGTGTGTGTGTGTGTGTGCACATGCACACACGCAGAGTCACTCAGTCGTGTCCAACTCTTTGCGACCCTTTAGACTCTAGCCCGCCAGGCTCCTCAGTCCATGGGATTCTCCAGGCAAGAATACTGAAGTGGGTTGCCATTCTCTTCACCAGGAGATCTTCTCAACTCAGGGATCAAACCCAAGTTTCCCGTGTCTCCCGCATTGCAGGCAAATTCTTTGCCTGGTGAGCCATCGGGGAAGCCCAACTGGAAGGACTCAGGAGGGACAAAGACTTGGACTAAGTCCAAAAAACAAAATAAATGTATAGCGTTTGGCTTAATAGCCACATGTGAAAAAGTATTCCAGGATTTAGGTAATTGCAACCCTAGAATGAGTCAGCAGTATTCTAGGGTTGTCAAAGAAGCTAATGTGATTTTAGGAGCATTAATTGAAGTTTCATAATTGGACCAAGGGAAGTGGTTACACTTGGCTGCCCAGCTCCCATCTGGTGACTTGTTATCTCTCAACAACAGAAATAGAAGATGAATTCCTCCACTACAGAGCAGTTAGCTTCTGTCTAGATCACTCTTCTACTTTAAAGCAGAGACGTTTAATCATCAAGGCATACCCCTAAGGTTCTTTGTATTAGTGAAAAGGAACTCCTCATGTCATGGGTTAACCCTGGGAGGAGAATATAAAATAAGCACCAGCCTTAATCCTGTCAACTACTAGTGAGCCAGCTTTAACAAATGAAATCAAGAAGTATGTCTTGAGATGTGGGAGAGTAAATCTCATATTTATTTTGCAAAGGGATGAAACAAAATGTACTGTCTGAAATGCACATCTAGGACTGTTATAGTTCTCTGTTTTTAAAGCTACATCCCGTTTTAAAGCACAATCGTATGCATATTTTATAATTAATTTCATAATTAGCTTTTATGGGTGATTTTTCTTTTTCTTTTCTTTTTGGCTTCTTCTTTTTTTTAAAGATTAAAGTAGAATTGACTTACAATGTTAACAGATTACATCCTTCTTTTAATTAGCAAAGACAGTGCATATACTATGCCCCTGTGTGGCATGAGAAAGTAACTTTAAAAAAATTTTTTAATTTATTTTTATTTTTAATTGGAAGATAATTGCTTTACAATGTTGTGTTGGTTTCTGCCATACAACAACATGAATCAGCCATAAGTATACATATGTCCCCTCCCTCTTGAACCTCCCTCCTACCCCTCTAGGTTGTCACAGGGCACCAGTTTGACCTCCCTATGTCATACAGCAAATTTCCACTAGCTATCTGTTTTACATGGGGCTTCCCAGGTGGCTCAGTGGTAAAGAATCTGCCTGCTAATACAGGAGATGAGGGTTCGATCCCTGCATTGGGAAAATCCCCTGGACAAGGGAATGGCAACCCACTCCAGTATTCTTGCCTGGGAAATCCCATGGATAGAGGAGCCTTGGTGGGCTACAGTCCATACAATCTCGAAGAGGAGCCTGGTGGGCTACAGTCCATGGAGTCACAAAGAGTTGGACACGGCTGAGTATGTACTAATGGTAGTTTCATTCCTAGTTTTTTAAGAAATCTCCATGCTATTCTATGCTAAGTCACTTCAGTCATGCCCAACTCTGTGTGACCCCATAGACGGCAGCCCACCAGGCTCCCCCGTCCCTGGGATTCTCCAGGCAAGAACACTGGAGTGGGTTGCCATTTCCTTCTCCAATGCATGAAAGTGAAAAGTGAAAGTGAAGTCGCTCAGTCATATCCGACTCTTAGCAACCCCATGGATTGCAGCCTAACAGGCTCCTCCGTCCATGGGATTTTCCAAGCAAGAGTACTGGAGTGGGGTGCCATTGACTGTTCTCCATAGTGACTGTATCAGTTAACATTCCCACAACCGTGCAATAAGGTTCCTTTCCTCCACATCCTGTCTAGCATTTATTATTTGCAGGGTTTTTGCTGATGGCCATTCTGACCAGTGTGAGATGGTACTTCATTGTAGTTTTGCCTTACATTTCCCTAATAATGAGCGATGTTGATCATATATTCCTGTGTTTATTGGCCATCTGTATGTCTTCTTTGGAGAAATGTCTACTTAGGCCTTCTGCCCATTTTTTGATTGGGTTGTTTGTTTTTCTGATATTGAGCTGCATGGGCTGCTTGTATATTTTGGAGATTAATCATTTGTCTGTTGCTTCGTTTGTAATTATTTTCTCCCATTCCAAGGGTCGCTTTTTTTCATCTGGTGTATAGTTTCCTTTGCTGTGCTTTTAAATTTAATTAGGATAAAGTAACTCGTTACTGCAACTTTAATGTGATTCCCAGTATCAGTGGAGAAACTGTCCATCTAACTACACACTAGCTCATGTTTTTCCAAGTGATGTCATTTCTCCACTCACCAGGCCAGTCCTGTTTTAAGCATCTAGTTCTTCACTTTCCCATAAACAGTTGGAAATGACCTTGTGGTCCACTCAGTCCTCTTGGTTATCTCCCTGGTTAACCTCCTCTCTGGCATTTCAAACGGGTCCAGAGAGATTCATTTGCAGCTGAAGCAGCCAGCTTCTCAAGACCACTTTGAAAATACCTAGTCTCAGAGGGGCTGGGGAGCTAGGCGCTGGCCCGACAGCAGTGACCTTCCACTGCTAAGGGAGTTCTGTCTTCGGCCATCACCGCTCGGTCACAGGCCTGTGGCTATATTATCTCCTTCATGAGGCGGCCCGTCAGTCCAAGAACAACATTTCTCTCATGTTCCCTCTCTCTCTCCAATGTTATTCTTCCCTTGATGAACCCGTGGAGTGTGGTGGGAAGGGTTAGAGTCTAGATCTGCTGCATAGTGCAGAGAACACACACACACACACACACTCATACTCATTCATTCAAACCAGCATGGATTGAGCAGCTGTACTCTGGGGCTACAGAGGTGAATAAAATAAAATATGGTCCCTATTCTTAGTGAGATCATAGTCCAGTAAGGGAAATAAACAGGCATATACATATTGTATTGAATTATTATTTGTTATAGTAAAGTTTTATATTATAACAAATAATTATAATTCAATATAATGCATGTACTCCTTTATATGTTTTATAATGCATAGAAAATAAGTGCCAGTGAGATGTTATTAATTCTGTGAGTTGGTGGTGGGGAGGGAGGAAGGGGAAAGAGTGGTCAGAGAAGATGGAAATGAATAGAAACGATGGGGACTCTGTAGACTTCTTGGTTCAGGGAATTCCAAATAGTTTGGATTTGTTGGAGCGTAAGGAGCATGGTGAGGAGATGAAGCTGGTGAGATGGACAAGGCCTTCGAATCGTGGATAACGTCTAATAAAATATAAGATGAGAATGCTGTACTCTCACACATGTTAATCTTACCTGAAAGAACATGGGTTTAGTCAGAAATATTGGCCAATGGAAGCAAAATCTTAATAGATTCAAAGCCTCTTGCTATCCCTTCCTACCCCGCCACAGCTCCCCAAGGTGTTGAGATGTTGATAAAACTGCATGCTGGCAGACAGAGTGACTGAGGGCTCTAAGTTCCAAGGCCATGTCCACATGCACGTAGGCTGAGGTTGCCAACAAAGGGCAAACTTCCTCCTAATTATTGGGTTCACCTTTCCTGCTTGTCGATGTGCCCTTGCACATGGGTTGGTTAAGGACGGTAAACCAGTAGAGTCCCCCAGGCTGCAGTGTTGGTCTTCTTTGGCACCACTGCTACGTGTGAAGAGGCCCATTGGTCACACTCGCCTTAAGTCTCTCTGTATTGCATTTCAGTTAAATGTTCTAGGAATGACGTCATTTGTGGTAAATGGATACTTGCAAGCTAGAACTCCATTCAGACGTATAAACCTCCTAGTCCCTCACCTCAGTAAGTTTTGAGTTGATGATTTTTGCAGTGCCTTCATATCTGGGAACCGCACTGTACTTGGCAGCTTTGTATAGATTCTTTGTGTGTTCTACAGTCATCATTTGTGAATCATGACAGTTTTCTTCTTCCTTTTCCACTTCTTATACTTTTTATTTCTTTTGCTTATTTAAATGCACTGACTAGGACCTCCAGGACAGTGCATTGAAACAGTAATAGGGGGCATCCTTATCTTGTTTCTGATTGATTGATTGGTTTTAGTAATGATTCTAATACTTCACCATTAAGAATGAGGTTTTTACCAGATATATTTGTTCTTTTTTATTTCTAGTTTGTGATGAGTTAGCTTTTTCCTCGCTGAGATCATGAAAAATTGGTGGTATTTGTTTAAATCCTCTTCCTCTTCCCATTAATTAGAAGCCCCAAATGATTTTTCTTTTAATCTGTTAATGTGGTAAATAGATTTTATCAAGTTAAACGGACTCTGTATTCCATGAGTCAACCCAGTTTGATTATATTTTTATACATTCTTGGATTCTTAAATTAGGTTTGTCAATATTTTAGGATTTTTTTTGTATCTCTTCATATGTAAGATTAACCTATACTTTTTCTTTCTTTTATTAACCTGGTGTCCTTTAGTATCAAAATTATAATATCCTCTTTTTCAAATTTCTTGAGTTTATATAATTTTCATAGTAATAAATTCCAAAGTTTGGCAGAACTTCCTGGTTAGAAAAACCATCTAGATCTGTAGCTGTTGAACAACTGACTCAATTTTTTAATTGTTATAGATAGGACTCTTCAGGTTTTCTGTTTGAGTCTATTTTAGTATTATTTTTCCAGGAATTTGTTTTTTTCCTAAGCTTTCAAATTTATTGGTATAAAGATGTTCATAGTGTTCTCTTACTGTGCTCTCTTGTATCTGTGATTATGTGCTGCGTGTGCTCAGTTGCTCAGTCATGTCCACGTGGCTGTTTGTGACCCCAAGGCCTGTAGCCCGCCAGGTTCCTCCTCTGATTTTTCCCCTAAGAATACTGGAGTGAGTTGCCATTTCTTCCTCCAGGGGATCTTCCTGACCCGGGATCTCTGATTATACCCCCACTTTATTTCTCTGCTGTTTCGTGCCTTCTCTCATTCTCCCCCCTCTAGATTATGTCTGTCAGAGGTTTATTTTATTAGACTCCTGAAGAACCAGGCTTCATCTGTTGCTGCCTTACTGTATCATTTTTTTTTAATTTCTGCATTTTAAAAATCTTTAGTCTATTTTTTAAATATTTGTTCTGTTCTCTTAAGCTAGAAACAGTTAATTTCAGTCTTCTCTAAAAGTAAGCATTTAAGGCTCTAGTCTCCTAGACTCCTCCAAATAACCACTTTGATTGTATCCTACATGTGCTATATCCTACATTGTGCAAATCTGTCTTGAGTTTAATCTGGTTAACAGTTGCCATGTTTGGTGATACATTTGAGTTTATAGCTACCTCTTATTCTGCGTGTCTGTACTGTTCATACATTTTTCTAAACTATGGTCATTTTTTTAACTGCCTTATTTTGAATTGTCTTTAAAAAAAAAAAAAACCCCTCTATTCCTATTCATTTAATGGTTAGTTTAAAAATACCTTTCAATGACTTTATACAACATAATAGAGTAAAACAATACCTTTCCTTCTTCTCAAGCAATGCAGGATTTAGAACATGCGCTTCGGGCACCTTCCACTTGGCTCCTATGTCAGTGTTGACCTGTGTTTTAGTTTGTCTTTTAAAATTGTAGTTAGTTACACATACCATCGGAGAAAGCGATGGCTCCCCACTCCAGTACTCTTGCCTGGAAAACCCCATGGACGGAGGAGCCTGGTGGGCTGCAGTCCATGGGGTCGCTAAGAGTCGGACATGACTGAGCGACTTCACTTTCACTTTTCACTTTCACACATTGGAGAAGGAAATGGCAACCCACTCCAGTGTTCTTGCCTGGAGAATCCCAGGGACGGGGGAGCCTGGTGGGCTGCCGTCTATGGGGTCTCACAGAGTCGGATACGACTGAAGCGACTTAGCAGCAGCAGCAGCACACATACCATAAAATTTACCTTCTTAACCATTTTTAAGTGCATGGTTCAGTAATGGTAAGTACATTCACATTGTTGTACAACCAGTCTCCAGAACTCTCTTCAGCTTGCAAAGCGGAAAATCTGCACACATTAAACAACAACTCCCCGTTCCCTGCCCACCGCACACCCTCCCCTGCCCCTGGCCACCACAATTCTACTTTCTGACTCTATGATTTTGACTACTCTGGGTACCTCATATAAGTGACATCCTCATGGGTATTTGTCTTTTGTGACTGGCTTATTTCACCTACCATATTGTCCTTAAGGTTCTTCTGTATGCTAGCATATGTCAGAATTTTCTTCCTTTTTGAGGCCAGATGATATTCCATGGTATAGATCACGTTGTGTATATAGCACATTTTGTTTATCCATTCATCTGTGAATAATACTGCTATAAATGTGCACAAATATCTCTTCAAAATCCTTGCTTTCAATTTTGGGGGTATATATTCAGAACATAAATTGCTGGATTGTATGGGAATTCTACTTTTACTTTTTGAAGAGCCAACATACCGTTTTCCACGGCAGCTGTACCATTTTACATTCCCACCAACAGTGCACAGGATTCGTTTCTCCACATTCTTACCAACGCTTGATTGTCTGTTTTTTAACTCCACGGATTGGACATTGTCTTGTTTTCACCATCAGTGCCGTTTTAGAGTTGCCTGTCTATTTACCAGTTTCTCTGTGCATCGTTCAGTCTTAGACCCTAAGTTTTCCTTCTGGCATACTTTTCCTGCTTCCTGAAGGGTATTCTCTACTTTTATTTGTCTCTGATTGTCTTTATTCACCCGTGTTCTCAGTAGTTTTCTGGGCAAGAAATTTTGTGCTCCTCACTTTCCCTTTTGGCTGCTGAAAATCTCCTGTCAGTCTAATTGTCATTGCTGTCAAGGCAACCTTTCTTTGCTCTTCTGTTGCTTTTAAGATCTTCTCTTTGTTTTTGGTAGTCTGTAACTTCCTTAAAATGTGTTTATTTTTGTTTTATACTGCTTAGGACTCATGGGATGCCTGAATCTGATAATTAGTATTTTTCATTAACTTTGACGATTTCCCATCATTATTTGACTGTTGCTTTTTGCCTTTTTCTATTCTCTCTTTCTAGAGTTCTGGTTAAATATAAGTAAACCTTTTCATTCTACCTTCTGCATCTCTTTTATATTTTCCCTGACTCTTTCTCTGCTGTGTTTTGTATAATTTATTTATTTATTTTAATTCATAAATATTTTCTCTAGTAATGTCTGGCTTATTTATAAGATTATTTTTATATTTATATCTAGATGTTGTGATCAACTTTTTAAAATTTCTAGATGTTAGATTATTTTTGTATCTGCTTGTTTATTCTTAAGTCACATTTTTTAGTCCATCTTTTTAAAAGAATTATCATGCATCATTATTTTATAGCTTACCTCTGAAATTCTAATATCTGAATTCTTTAGGGATCTCAATCGGTTGTCATTTCTGCTCATTTTGGAGATTGTCATTGGGGCTTATTTTCTGGTGTATGTAATTATTTCTAAAAGGGAGTTTATATTTAACCAAACTTGTGGATATCCTGTGTAGCTTCTGTTGATGAAGTTTTCCTCCAGAAAGCACTTCTACATTGTTCCCTGACACTAACCCAGACACTTTAATATTTTGCTCAGTTTTGGCTTCTCTATCAAAGCAGGTCATATCAATTTGCATCCCAAAGGATGACTTGTGCTTTACACATTCTTAGGGGAGACTATTACTACTGCTATTTTTTCCATCAGAATCTGTGGTGGAGATAGCAGGTCTCCTGGGTTTCCTTTGCTAGAGCATGTTTTTGTCTTGTGTTGTATTTAGCACATTTCTTCTGTGGTGGGCGGTGTAGTCCTGGTCTGACTGTTCTAGCATTATGCAGGGAACTCACTTCAGAGTGAGTTGCTCGGTCTTGCGGACCCAGGGCTTAGCCTCCCTGCTTCCCTCCTTATCTTTTTGTTGTTGTTCACATTTTGTGTTCTGAATTTGCTCTCTTTTTGTATCTGTTTTATATATATGTCTGTGTTTCCTGAGACTTTCCCTTTCTTGTGACTTCAACAATATATTTGAAAATACATTTGTAATTTGATTATCATTTAGATTTGAGACTACCTGGTCTGCCAGGTTAAGCAAATGAAGGTCCCAGGGTGGAACTTTCTATTTTTCTGAGTCTTTATTTGTATATATGGTGGTTAATTGTGCATTATATGTTCATTTGTCCTTGCCCTTGTTTATTTATTAATTGGCTACTATGTGACAAATACTTTGGTACGTGATTAGTATACATTAATGAGCAAGACAGAAGTAGCCTCTGACTTGACAGAGCTTACAGTCCTGCAGAAAAGACATAAACGAGCAGTGGCAGCTGAGGCGGGGTGATGGAGGAGACCAAAGCGTTATGTAAAATTGGGCTCTCTTATCTAGCTTCTGCACAGCTCCTTTGTTTTATTGTTCCTTGGTTTTCATGAGTTAACTACTTTTGCTGGTACGAAGGGATTACTTAAATATTATATTTTATTATACTCTAAGAGAAGGATTTCTGTGTTCATAGTTTGAAGGATGTGAAAGACCCCAGAAAATAAGTATCTGTTGAGAAGGAAGAAGAGCTTATTTGGGATATTCAGTAGCTAAATGGCAGCAGTCATGTGTGCACTACTAACCATGGAAAATGGGTGCTGAAGGGATAAAGGCTTACTAATTCAGATCCTGGTAGTCAGCACAGTATAGTGCTTGAGGCAGGCATACGTGTGTGCTCAGTCATGTCTGACTCTTTGCAGCCCCATGGACTGTAGCCCCCCAGTCACCTCTGTACATGCCAAGAATACTGGTGTGGGTTGCCTTTTCCTCCTCCAGGGGATCTTCCTGACCCAAGCGTAGAACCCACGTCTTTTTCGTCTCCCGCATTGGCAGGCAGAATCTTTACCACTGCGCCACCTGCACGGTGTTTGCTAATTCATTCTTAGCAAATGTATTGAGTCCCTACCAAGTGCTAGGCACCATCTGCCTGGTTCCCTTAGAAAGAGTTCAGTGAGTGTCCTTACCTCTGCCTTTCCTTTCACCCGCTACATCCTGCCATTTACCAAGGTCTATCTATTCCGCCTTCTAAAAGTCTCCCTCACACTGTCACTCTGACCCAGGCCTACTCATCTCTTACCCAGACCCCATAGTATCCTCCCTTTAGTCTTCCTGGCTCCATTCGGACCCAACTAATCTGTTTTCCATACTGCTGCATGGAGATTTTTCTAAAACACAAATCTCTGGTTATTCTCCAGCATGAGAGCCTTCAACAAATCCCACTGCTTTCAAGATAAAGTGTAAATGTGTTTACTTGGCATCCAAGCCCCTGATAGTCTGGCTCTGCCTCCTCTTCATCCTGATCTCCCAACCCCTCACCAGACCTACCACCTCCCCCAACCCCCTGCTTTCCTTAGTAGTTCTTTTACTCCTTAATTCAGCAAGTGGTTTCTGGGCAACTGCTATGTGCAGAGCCGGGGGGACACCAAGGGGAACAAAGCAGAGAAAGCTCCACTCTTGCAGGATTATATTCAAGGGAATAGACAGACCATGAGCAAATAAACATATCATAAATTATCACATAATATGGGAAAAATGAAGCCAGATACGGGGACAGAGTGTGGTGGTGGTGTTCATTTAGGTAGGCTGGTTAAGGAGGTGATGTTTGAGAGAGATCTGGGTAACGTGGGCCTGAGTGAGCCTTCAAGTATACACGTGCTAAGTTGCTTCAGTTGTATTTGACTCTGTGACCCTATGGAATGTAGCCCAGCAGGCTCCTCTGTCCATGGGATTCTCCAGGCAAGAATACTGGAGTAGGTTGCCCTGTCCTTCTGCAGGGTATCTTCCCCACCCAGGGATCAAACCCTCATCTCTTAGGTCTCCTGCATTGGTATGTGGATTCTTTACCACTAGCGTCACCTGGGAAGCCCCTTCAAGTATATATAGAGAAACTATTCCAGGCAAAGGAGCAATGAATGCCAAGCCACAGCTGACTTGATGCGTTTGCACAACAGAAAGAAAAGTCAGTAGGGCTTTGGAATAGGCAACAAGCGTGTCAGTGTTCTTTTGCTGAGTGACAAGTTACCACAGACTTGGTGACCTAACATTCATTTGTTACCCCACAGATTCTGTAGGGCAGAAGTCCCATGTGGCTCAGCTGGGTTCTCAGCTCAGGGTCTCACTCAAGATGTCAGTGACTGCATTCTCATCTGAGGTTCTGGGGTGGGGAGTCTGCTTCCACACTCATTCAGGTTGCTGGCAGAATCCAGTTCCTTGTGGTTGTAGGACTGTGGGCTCTGGACATCTGCTAGGGGCAGCTCTCATCTCCTATGGGTTCTGTCTTGTCACAGACCCTCTCATAACATCACGCTGGCAACAGACTCCCTCATGTCAAATCCCCCAGGTCAGCTGACTTGTGACATTATTAACATTTGCAAAATCCCTTCACAGCAGTACCTGGATTAGTGTTTGATTAACTTCAAGGGACAGGAATCTCAAGAAAGGGGCATCTTTGAAATTCTGCCTAATGCAGGTTGGAAAGCTGGCTGAGATCATGCCATCCAGGGCCTCAAAGGCCACAGTGGGACCTCAAGGTTTTGTTCTGACAAGATGGGAGCTAGTAGAGGATTTTGAGCAGGGCAGTGATCTGAGTAAGGATCATGCTGGCTACTGTGTGGAGGTGGTAGAGATGGAGCAGAACTGGGGATTTGTATTGCAGAGTCCAGGTGAGAGATGATGGTGGCCAGGGCTAGCGGAAAGTCAACTCCTCAGTGCTGTGGTCCCCCATATGTAGTGTATTATCACATGCCTCTCTCTTTGCCTGAGGATTTCTCATCACCACCTGCCCCACAGCTTCTTCACTGGGACAAGTCCCTACCCAGCCCTCAAACCTTAACTCAGATGTTGCTCCAAGGCCTCTCTATGGAGCTTCCCTCCCATTGACTCTAACTTGAACTGTGCTGAGTTGGTTGATCGTTTTCCCACTTGCCTGCAGCCTCTCTATAAAAGCAGCACCTGTGCCTTTGCTCCTTTGTATTTCTGTTGGCTGGCCTACTGTAGTTGCTTGCTAATGTTTTGGGATGAATACAAGAACTGTGGGGGATACTGAGTGGGAAGTGAGCAACCCATTTCTCTTGGATTGCTCACCTTGTAGAGGGAGATACCATTGTATAAATACCATTACAGTAAACATGCATGGACGCACCAGAGGAAGAGTGCAAATTCTGCACATCACTAGTGTGCATGGAGGGCTCTGGTGGCTCAGTTGGTAAAGAATCCGCCTGCAGTGCAGGAGAACCAGGTTCGATTCCCTAGGTCTAGAAGTTCCCCTGGAGAAGGGAATGGCAACCCACTCCAGTATTCTTCTTGCCTGGAAAATCCCATGGACAGAGGAGCCTGATGGACTACAGCCCATGGGGTCGCAAAGAGTCGGACATGACTGAGTGACTCAACCACCGCCAGTGTGCGTGGAGTCTAAGGGGAGCCCCAGTCTGATATAGCTGGATCTAGTTTCTCACATCCCCCCATTGTATGAAACAATCATGTTATCACAGGCATTTCCTTTTTATATTATATCCAAACGAACATTTGTGTGACATCACTGTTAGCCGTTAATTTAGCCTGTAATATTTAAATAAGTTAACATCCATTCCCTTAAAACATTCTCTCATTTAAGATAGACATAGGGCACTTCCATCTCCATCTGCATTTGAACTGCTCAGAAAAGATCTATGTCAGTGAAATTCTGTTTGTGTATTCAAGGCGGAGAACCTCTTAACTCAAAATAGCAAACACTTCTAGCTCAAGTGTCCCTTTAAGAGAGAGGAAATTATTAACCTGGTTACTGATGAGAAACAAACTAAAATAGTAAATATGTGTAACATTTCTGAGACTCCCAGCGAGACATCCTCAGTATGAACTTGAGAAAGTGGGACCCTGGAAAGAATGATTTAACCAGAGTAAGCACAGTGATGTTATTTAAAACTTAAGAACAGAATAACAGAGTCTGGTTTCATCCTGCTGCTTTCCTGCGGTCTGTGGATGGTGCTCTGCAGGGCAGCCTGCCTGACAGAGGGCCCATGGTGCCCACCAGACTCTCAGGGGTAGAGATGCACACAACAGCATGGATTCACATGGGTGGGGATTCATAACTGGCATAAGCAAAAAAAAAGATTAAAAAAGCTTTTCATTTATATTGCCAAGTTTCTCTGTTTGTTTTCTAGTGAACTCTGTTGGAGAGTATAAAGATGTGGTTTAAGGAGTGTTTGCTGTGCAGTCTTATATGAATAATTGGATATTCTATTTCAAATTAGAGGCTGGGGCTACAGGGCCAACTGCTATGTTTCTAGCTTATGTCTTCTTTGTGGTTAGATGGATTAGAGTTAGGGTTAGGCTGGCTGAGAAAGGAGACACAGCACTTCTACATTAAAATATTTGGGTTGGCTAAAAAGTTTGCTTGAGTTTTTCTGTAAGATGGTACAGAAAACCCTGACGAACCTTTTGGCCAACCCAATATACTGTTAATTTGGTTCAAGGCAATGATTTTTAAGGCTTTTGGATTTATAATGTACTCTCTTTGTCTTCCCTCCCTTGCCTCTCTGAAAAGGGTGAGCAGAAGAATGCAATCTGCCTGCAGTGCAGGAACCACAGCAAACATGGGTTTGATCCCTGGGTTGGGAAGATCCCTTGGAGAAGGAAATGGCAACCCACTCCAGTATTCTTGCCTGGAGAATCCCCATGGACAGAGGAGCCTGGCAGTCTGCAGTCCATAGGGTCGCAAAGAGTCGGACACGACTGAAGCGACTTAGCACTCACACACTGTTCTGCTTAAAGAATGAACAGAACTCTCTCAGCAGGGTTCAGTTGAGGGTGGGGTCAGGAGGAGACTCCAGTTTTTATCCCTAACCAGCACCTCCTGTTTCCTTCTCTTCTGCCAAGAGAAGTGTGTGTGGTGGAGGATCAAATGGGAACACTGGAGTCCATGCAAGCCTGGGGGGATGTTTGGGAGAACACCCCAGGCTCCTCTGTGCTGGGGCCACTGGGCAGGAGAGCAGGGTGGTAGGGAGAGCAGGTATGTTACCGAGCTGGGTCCTTGGACTCTTTAATCCAATAGAAACTGATAAGAGGTCAGCCAAGGATTTCAGGCAGGGTTCTTCTGATGCCACAGGAGGGAGTGAAAACAAGTAACAGGCACCCTTGCTCGCCAGCCCCCGGTGGGGGAGAGCTGGTCCTGTAAATGGGGTGAGGGGAAGGAAAGCTTGGTGGGTTGGGCTAGAGGGTGATGCAGATGATCTTCCAAGCCCCTTGGTCCTGTTGGGTGCAGAGGGCATGCGCAGTATGCTGCTTTTGCTCCCAGCAGCCCAGAAATGGCAGCTGAATTTTGGCCTTTTTGTAACGTGCCATTCAGGACCTGCCCCAACCAGGGGTGGATGCAGTTATTTTTAGTTCCTTATGGTTTCTTTGTATTCTGTTGCTCCAGGTGAAATTTATCTGGATACAAACACTTGGAGTAAAGGGTCCCAGGTCCTAGCCTGTCTCACAAGGGCTACCCTGCCTGGAGGTGACCCCACCTCTGAATGGGGACCCTACTGACTGCAGCTGGGGCTGCTTCAGGAACCACCCAGACACAGCGCCCAGCCTGATCCGTGTTGGTTACCACACCCCTTCCCAATAGAGCTTGAGGGGTCTGTCCTGATAGAAGGAGCTCAGTTTTCAGGTCTATCCTGGAAAAGAGAGAGAGGAATATTTCAGCTTTCGAAGGTAAAAGGAAAAGGATTTTTACAGGTAAATCTGGTGAGAAGAGCAGATCCTGGGCAAAGTTCTAAAAAGAATTTATTAAAAGAATGACCTTTGAACACCTAAAAAAAGTTAAAATTACAGATCATGACTATGTGGTCTTGGTATTTGGAAGCTATTTCCTCCAAAATGAGTGAAATGAAGCTCAGGGAAAATATTTGACCTTGTTAGTTGCCAATGAAAAAATTCCAGTGAAAAATTAAAATTTTAGAAGACTCATGGAATCCTCCACCATGAGCTTGACAATTCCTATAGGCAGTAACTTCTAACGAGATTAGTGATGATATTAACAAATGTGATTTTTTTTTTTACATTATAATGAATTGGGTCAAAATTTGGCAGATCTGCATAACTCAGTGAACCAATATTTTCCAGAGTAGTGTTTAAAGAATCAGACATGGACAAAAGATCCATTCAAAGTGCAGGACAGATGGAAAAGAGTAAGAGATATGGCCTCAGAGTCCACAGCTAACCTTTAAGAAATTATTACTTGTCAAGGTTTGGTATATTCTTAAAGTAGAACATCCATAATTATATGAAAAACCTATTAAAGTATCCCTCCCTTTTCAATTACATAACTTCATGAGGGTGGATTTTCTTCATTTGTTTCAACCAAAACATATCACAACATTTTTGAATGCAGAAGTAGATACGAGAATTCACCCATCTTCTAGTAAGCTGCTGCTGCTGCTGCTAAGTCGCTTCAGTCGTGCCCAACTCTTAGCGACCCCATAGACTGCAGCCTACCAGGCTCCTCCGTCCGTGGGATTTTCCAGGCAAGAGTACTGGAGTGGGATGCCATTGCCTTCTCCGTCCTCTAGTAAACCAGATGTTAAAAAGATCTGCAAAAATATGACAGTGTCACTACTCTCACTAAATTTTTGCTATAAAAACATGTTTTCCATAAAAATGTTATTTATGTAAATATTTTAATGGATTTACATTTAAAGTGTGAATTCACAAACACCTTGAAAATTTCTCAGGTTTAATTTCTAGTATCAGTAATCAGTAGATATAACCCACATGAACAAAATTTTTCAGAGTCCTCAATTATTTAGTGTGCAGAGATTCCCAGGACCAAATCATTGCTATAAACAGCACACACCTACACTGTTATCCATGCATTAAGACACACATGTACGAGTGTATATAATGGACGTTTTAGAACATACCTAAAAATAGACACTTGAAAAAGATGAGAAACAGCATCCAAGTGGCTGTAACATCTTTCTGCACTCCCAGGGCCAGACCACTGGCCTGGATGATTAGCACGAGACTGGATGCCTATAAGCCTAAAATGTTACTTCAGTAGAAACCCAGGAGTTTGAGAACTTAAAAGGGAGCTTGGCCAAAGCCCTGCTGACAAAGTTTATAGTCCCTCACCATGTGGTCTCATGGTCACAAAGCCTGGAAACATCAGCTTGATGTCCAGACTGCAGAAGGAGAGCTGGTGACCCAGCACAGCAGACAGACTCGGCCGCTTTGGGAAAAGATGCCTGATGAACAAACACAAGCTTAGTGGCAAAGAGTATGCTTGGTTTTAAGGCTCTGAAAGACTAATTTATACCCCTCTTTGGTGGAAGTGCACCAGGGACTCTGAGCTTAAGCCCTTCTCAGATACTTTGGCCTTACAAAGCACTCATTTCAGAAGCTCATGAGCTCACACAGCCTAGAGGAGCGTCCGCAAAGCCAGCCTGCCTCTGTGTGCAACCCTCAGTGGACAGACCAGTCCAGGAACAGCTCTGAGGATGGGGTCCACTTTACAACAAGACGGGCTGCCCCTGAGCTGTGGGAGCCACTCCTTGTGTCCCAGCAGGGGTCTGCTGCCCCCGTTCAGGAGAGAAGTGCTACTGTCTCCCCGGGGTCTCTCCACAGAGGGAAGGTCCAAGCCCCTGAGGGTCTGGGCTTGAGCTCATTCTTCCGGAGGCGGCTGCCTGTGGGTGGGGATCCCCCGCCTCTGAGGGCCATGTGCTTTCTGTAGATATACTGACAACCTCCCCACTGGCTTCAGAGCCACTCTGTTTAAAAAGTGATCCCATCTCTTCAGGGGAACGTGTCGATTTTGTGAAGTTTAAGTCTCTAAAGGCACTGTCTTTTCACATCCTGTGTTATGGCGGGCACCTTGCTCTAATTCTGCCAGTATTGGAGGCATCAGCTCTCACGTGCCCTCTCCCTTCCTTTGCCTAAGATCCTCTTCCACTGTAATAAATCGGCCTCCTCAGTGACACTGCTGCTGTTTACTTTACTTGTCTGGTTAATCCTAACAGTATTATAATAGATCTGAGCAGACGTTAGATGGGGAGAGAAAAAACACTGGGGTACCAAAGAAGATTAGAATGAGTTGCTCAGCTTGACAGCAAAAGACACAGGGGATTTAGAAGCAGAGCTGGGTTCAGAACTCACCTAGCTGGGTGCTGGATGACCTTGGGCGGCTGCGCTCCCCACCTGAGCTCCTGTTTTCTGTCAAAGTGGGTGTGGCACAGCCGCCTGGTCCAGAGTGCTGCAGGGCCCTGCTTTATTGGTGTGTCTGTTACTCCTCACAGCTCTTCACCTCAGACTTTTAGGCTGATTTTTATGCTTTAGTGACTCTAGAATTACTAGCCATAAATAGTCTAATGTTGGGGGCTTGAATTTTACGGGAAAACACGTGTCTTTTCTAACTTCCTGGCTGTGGATATTGTCTGGGAGGTGGACTCATCTTAATAATGTGGATGAATAGGGTGTAATAATGTTAGATACCCAGTGTGAGAAGGAGTTGTTCCCAATTGTTCTCATGCTTATATTTTCTCTTTTCAGGGATCAGCATCTCCTGGACCCAACTCTGGAATATGTGAAGGTAGGAAGCCGGGATTTCACATGTGGTAGGGACCCTGTGGTAACAGGCTTCCCATTTCTAGCACAATGTCATCCTCTGGCTTGTGTAGGAAGCTGGTTAGATTGAAACCACCAGGACGTAATTTGATTCTCTTGGGCCTTTAGTAGTCTTTGCAGGGCTCTTATGTCACCCTGTTATATATTTATAAACTTTCCCCCTTGTCTGAAGCCCTGGGAACCAGATGTGTTTTAAAAATTTGGAGTTTTTTAGAAAGGTAATATGGTACATATATCTAACCTCTAAAGGGGGCTAGAGTCAATGAAACTCATTACTACAACAGTTTAAGGATATTCACACAAAGTGAGATGAATAGACTACAGATGATTTTGTGTAAATCACATTATGTTTTTGTCACCAAATGAGCTAGGGTTTGTTGTGCTGCCGAATGAGTTATTTAAAATTTTTCAGTTTTCAGAGTTTGGGGATTTTGGAATGGTAGACAAGGAACTGTGAACCTGTGTTTGTCTTCAGTGGAGGACTGAAGGGTCTCTATGAGACTTTATTTTACTCATTTATTTTTGGCTGTGCTGGGTCTTCATTGCGGCACTCCGGCGTTTCTCTAATTGCAGTGAGTCGGGGCTACTCTGTAGTTGCGATGTGCAGGCTTTTCACTGTGGTGGCTTCTCTCGTTGTGAAACACCGGCTCTGGGGCACCAGGTTCAGTAGTTGCCACTCCCGGGCTCCAGAGCACAGGTCAGAAGTTGGGGCGCATGGGCTTAGTTGCTCTGCAGCATGTGGGATCTTCCCAGATCAGGGATCGAACCTGTGTCTCCTGCCTTGGCAGGTGGATTCTTCACCACTGAGCCACTAGGGAGCCTTTCTGAGCCATCCCCTCCACCTCAGTAGCCACCCTCTTGTTCGGTGGCTAGTTGGTACCTGTGAGCAGTGTAATTCTTTTACTTTCCGGTGGACTGACATTCAATGTATCTGAATACTCAATACTGCTAAACAAGTTTTAAAATGCCTTTCACTTCCTGCTTCTGCCACACACACCCAGTTTTCAGGTGTGTATGTTTGTTTGGTTTTATTTTATTTTTGAGAACTGTAATTGTGTCCAGCACCTACTACAGAAAAGAGAATTCTCATCGAAATCATGGCACAAGTTAGGACTTAAAGTTCTTGCCCCCTAGGAGCCATACTTCGTCTTTATTTTTCAAAGGTCAGTCTCCAGGTTTCAGAGCGTTTAAGCCTATTCTTGCTTTTCTGTGTGCCCGTGACTGTGCCTGCCCCTGGGTTTCGGCATTTCTTCCTTTTAGACCGGAGGGTGGAGGGTTTAAAGCTTCTGCTGGAGGAGAAGACTCTAGTAGAACCATGTGGTCACTTGAGGCAGTCATAATGGAGTTTGTTGGAATGGAGATGGGAATTGTGTTTCCCGTCTCTCCTACCGAGGCTGTGCCTGAGTTGCAGCTTGACTGCAGCAAATGTGTAATCCTAAACCAACAGCCAGCGAGTCCGAATCTGGTCAGGACTTTATGAGTGGTGTGTCTGTGTCCCTCCTGGTGCATCGCGTGTGCTTTTGTGCGGGTTGTGCACTGCAGGGAATTAGGGGCACTGTCATGCTCTGATCTGACTTGACCCTAACATAAAAGAGTGTGTCCTAGAATTCTCCAGTGTGTTAATCACAGCAGCCCTTTAGAACTCACTCTGTTCCATGTCCCAGAAACTGGCTCTCTCCTGCTGCTGGCTCATTCAGGCTGTGCTCACTTCCCTCCTCGCTACTCCACAGCTCAGTTTTTCTCTTTTACTAAAGTCCCAGCCTTTAAGATAATCCAGTGATGAATTCTAAACCTAAGCAGAGACTTTGGGAAGAATTCGTTTTAATATTAATATTTTCTAAGCTATTGCATCTCATTCGTGAATTGGTCATTGCAAGTTGTCATGTTGACTCAGAAGAGGTATTGGCTACCGTATATATAATAGATAGCCAGTGGAAATTTGCTGTATGACTCAGGGAACTCAAACCGGGACTCTGTGACAATATAGAGGGGTGGGAGGGAGGCTCAAGAGGGAGGAAACATATGTATAGCTATGGCTGATTCATGTTGATGTGTGGCAGAAACCAACACAATATTATAAAGCAATTATCCTTCAATTAAAAATAAATAATTTTAAAAAGAGCAGTGAACATCAACTCAATCAGAAGTATAGACTTCAAGAGGCAAATACAAGATACTATTAAAAATTGGGACTAAAAGAAGAGGTGTTGGTGGTGTTGGTGCTTCTGTCTGCCCGGCTCCCCACTTTCCCTGGCGGTGATAGGACTGCTCCTGGTAGTAGCTCAAGGAGTCCCCTTTTCTGGGACTCACTGAGGTCTTCTGAAGCTTAACGTTTTGCTATCAACCTTGTCTGAATCTGGTCAGAACTTTAGAGATGACATTTCTGTGTCCCTTATCACATTGTTTTTTTTTTTTTCTTTCTCATTTTGCCCTTGGTTTGGAGATATGGCTTGGGGACTTAATGAGCAAATATAAGGGATTTTCATTTATCTCCATGGGCACTAAAGCTCTGAAAACACTTCCACAGAGGCCTTGGGCCTCAAGGTCTGAATGGACCCATGAGTCAGTTGTCTTGGGCCAGTGCAGTCGCATCCTAGCATTTCTCAAACTTAGCCACCCTCTCGAGCGCTTCTGACCAATCCATGCCTCAGAGGCCTCGTAAACTGGTGCCAGCTGGTGCCTAGAGCCTGGAGGGTGGCTGAAGATGATTGAGGGAGGTGAGAGATGTAGATAAGGTGAATGCAGTTTGGCCCCCTGACTTTGAGCTTTCTTCCCTATCATCCCTTTGTATACATAATATGTCTCCGGTGTGGAGAAAAGTAGCGGTTCTGTATAAATTATGTTGCATCATGTAGAGCCTTTCTGAGAGTTGGGGTTTTAGAGGTTCTTCGTGACCTGAGAATGGGGGAGGGCAGGGAGCAGATCTCTGACCGAGTCCATCTTGCAGTAGAAGCACTGGTGGTGGCCAGCCGACCGCCGTTCTTATCCTGATGGGAGTCACAGTCCCAGGTCTCCCTTAACCTGGGAGACTTTCTAACCATCTTCACCTGGTTTTTCCAGTTCCCAGATTAAGAGAGAAAGGTCTGGGGCCACCCTTGCCTCCTCGTGTCTAGAGGAGAGGAGACACTGAGGCTGACCCCATAACGCACGGGGTGATGGGGCTGCTGTGTTGCGGCAGGAGAGAGCTGGGTGGAGAAGGAATCCACTGAGGCTGACCCCTTAACGCACGGGGTGATGGGGCTGCTGTGTTGCGGCAGGAGAGAGCTGGGTGGAGAAGGAATCCACTGTGCGGTTCTGTCCAGTTTGCACTGTGTCCTCCCAGCACTCCCCGCAGCTGGCACTGCTGCACATCAATACGGAGGCATGCCAGGGGACCTGCGGGGTGGTTGCCAGGCTATGAGGAGCACCTCTGTGAGAACTGGAGAGAAGAGTGCTTGGCAGGGAAGCTCTAGAACTGTTTGGTAGTCTTTCATTTCTTCAGCAGGCTGACCTCCTGCTGGGGCCTCCCAAGGACACCTTGTTACCCTAAGTGGTGAATTCCCTATTTTGATGTGATAAGAAAATTTGAGTAGATCCAAAGAACCCCACTCCAGTACTCTTGCCTGGAAAATCCCATGGACAGAGGAGCCTGGTAGGCTGCAGTCCATGGGGTCGCTAAGAGTCGGATATGACTGAGTGACTTCACTTTCACTTTTCACTTTCCTACATTGGAGAAGGAAATGGCAACCCACTCCAGTGTTCTTGCCTAGAGAATCCTAGGGACAGGGGAGCCTGGTGGGCTACCGTCTCTGGGGTGGCACAGGGTCGGACACGACTGAAGCGACTTAGCAGCAGCAGCAGCAAAGAACCCCCGGGAATTTTGGAATCTTTATTCTCCTCTGTTTCTGTCTCTACTTTTCTGACCACCAGAGAGGGGAGCTTTTTCTTTTTCTACCTTTTCCTTGTGTCCCCATCCCCCTCCTTCTCTCCACATCCCCCCAAGCCAGGAGCCTAAAACATGATGATCATCTTCGAGGTCTGATTTTAACTGTGAAATATAGTCATGAGATACTTTTCTGTAATCACATATAATTGATTCTCTTTCACTGTATCTGAACAACACCCTTCTTGTGGATTGGAAAACAGAAACCTCCATGCAGCTGCGCCTTCCTCCTGCTCTTAAGGTAGTGACTTTGGTTAGTGGTATAAGCTCTGGAATTTTCCTGTGCGTACCTAGCATTCCTTACCCTAGATAAAACTAATTTTTTTTTTAAACAGAGGAAATAGCTTTTAGAGGAAATAGCCCTAGGCAAAACTGTGTAGTAGAGTTTCTCTTCTGGGTTGCTTTACCTGCTTGAAAGTGAAAAAGTGAAAGTGTTAGTCACTCAGTCGTGTCCAACTCTTTGCCACCCTAAGGACTGCAGCCTGCCAGGCTCCTCTGTCCATGGAATTCTCCAAGAAAGAATACTGGAGTGGGCAGCCATTCCCTTCTCCAGGGGATCTTCATGACCCAGAGATCGAACCCAGGTCTCCTGCATTGCAGGCAGGTTCTTTACCATCTGAGCCACCAGGGAAGCCCTGCTTACTGCTCCTGTTTATTTTTTGCCATATGTTTACTGCCTTCAGTATTTACTCTGTGTCTAGTTTCCTAGATCTGTGTCAGGTAAGTGTTTAGAACATTTGATAAAAATAATTGTACTGAAATATGAATACATGGTAATAGTTCAGTGTGTTGTCCTTCCCAGATAGCATTCCAATAGGAGACTCCAAGTTACGTAGCTCCTAAGATCTCCAGGGAGGGGAGCCTGTTTCACATTCTTGTCTAATTAGCAGCATGACCTTGGACTTACCCCCTTTGCCCTATGGCTTCTGAGGCAGGAGATAGATGGGCCCCAGGCTAAGCAACTGGAGTTTGTCCCCTGTTGGGGCACAGGAGGAAAGACAGCACTTGAGCCCTGCCCAGATAAGATAGTACAGAGACCCCGTAGCCCTCATTTTCAAAATAAAGCTCCTTGGAGGTCAAAACAGAAAGAGGCATCATGCCATAGTAGGTGATGTCAACCTACCCATAAGGCCCCTTCTCTAGAAACCATTTTGGCTAAGAGATGCACACACATAGGAGAAGACCCCAAAATAAACCGAATACAGACTCAAACCAGGCAAAGCGAGATGACTGGCCAAAGGAAACCTGGCAGAAGTGCCCCATATAAGTGATTCAAACCACCACGCGGGTGCAGCTCTGAGTCCACCCATGTAGTCTATTCACACATTCCTTTTCCTACTAATAAACATTTTACTTGTTTTACTACTTTCCGTCTCTCTGTGGAAATTCATTTCTACAAAGCTGACAGGCCAGGGCCTTGTCACTGGCCACTATCCCTGGTGGTCTAGAGGCTGAGATTCAGTGCTCTCACTGCTGTGTCCTGACCTCAGTCTCTAGCTGGGAACAAGAACCCTGCTTCAAGCCACTGCAAACTGAGGCCACCCAAGATCAGTTCCATTTTCCCCACAACTAGAAAACCAGGGGATGGGCCAGTGTCCCTTCTAGTTCCACACTTTTAGGCCTGTGATGGAAGAACTGTATTAAAAAAAAAAAAAGATCTTAATGAACTGGATTACTATGATGGTGTAGTTAGTTACCCAGAGCCAGACATTCTGGAGTGCAAAGTCAAGTGGGCCTTAAGAAGCATTGCTTTAATAAAGCTGGTGGATGCAATGAAATTCCAGCAGAACTATTCAAATCCCTAAAGGATGATGCCATCAAGGTTTTGTGTTCATTATGTCAGTAAATCTGGAAGACCCAGCGATGGCTGCAGGATTGGAAAAGGTCAGTCCTCATCCCAATTTCCAAGAAGGGTAGTACCAATGAATGTGCTAATCATCAGACAGTTGCACTCATCTCCCATGCTAGTGAGGCCATGCTTAAAATCTTGCATGCTAGGCTTCAGTATTACGCTAACCAAGAACTTCCAGATGTCAAAGCTGGGTTTAGAAAAGGAAGAGGAACTAGAGATCAAATTGCCAACATTCGCTGGATTATAGAGAAAGCAAGGGAATTTCAGAAAAACATCTATCTCTGTTTCCTCGGCTATGCTAAGCCTTTGACTGCATGTATCATGACAAACTGTGGAAAGCTCTTAAAGAGATGGAAATACCAGACCATCTTAGCTGTCTCTTGAGAAACCTGTTTACGGGTCAAAAAGCAACACTTAGAAACCTGTATGGGACAACTGATTGGTTCAAGATCAAGAAAGGAGTATGACAGGGTTGTCTGCTGTTACCCTGTTTGTTTAGCCTATACACTGAGCAATTCATGAGAAATGCTGGGCTCGATGAGTTACAAGCTGGATTCAAGATAGGTAGGAGGAAATCAATAATCACAGATATGCAGATGTGCACTCATCTCACATGCTAGCAATGTAATGCTCAAAATTCTCCAAGCTAGGCTCCAACAGTACGTGAACCAAGAACTTCCAGATGTTCAAGTTAGATTTATAAAAGGTAGAGGAAACAGAGATCAAATTGCCAACATCCATTGGATCATTGAAAAAGCAAAAGAATTCCAGAAAAACATCTACTTCTGCTTTATTGACTACGCCAGTCTTTGACTGTGTGGATCACAACAAACTGGAAAATTCTTCAAGAGATGAGAATACCAGAACTTCTTACCTGCCTCCTGAGAAATCTGGCAGGTCAAGAAGCAACAGTTAGAACCAGACATGGAACAATGGACTGGTTCCAAATTGGGAAAGGAGTATGTCAAGGCTGTATATTGTCATCCTGCTTATTTAACTTATATGCAGAGTACATCATGCAAAATGCTGGGCTGGATGAAGCACAAGCTAGAAACAAGATTGCTGGGAGAAATACCAATAACCTCAGATATGCAGATGACACCACCCTTATGGCAGAAAGTGAAGAGGAACTAAAGAGTCTCTTGATGAAAGAGGAGAGTGAAAAAGCTGGCTTAAAACTCAACATTCAAAAAAACGAAGATCATGATATCTAGTCCCATCACTTCATGGCAGATAGATGGGGAAACAATGGAAACAGTGACAGATTTATTTACTTGGGTTCCAAAATCACTGCAGATGGTGACTGCAGCAATGAAATTAAAAGATGCTTGCTCCTTGGAAGAAATGCTACGACCCACCTAGACAGCATATTAAAAAGCAGAGACATTACTTTGACAACAAAAGTTCATCTAGTCAAAGCTATGGTTTTTCCGATAGTCATCTATGGATGTGAGAGTCGGACCATAAAGAAAGCTGAGTGCTGGAGAATTGACGCTTTTGGAGAAGACTGTTGAGAGTCCCTTGGACAGCAAGGAGATCCAACCAGTCCATCCTAAAGGAAATCAGTCCTGAATATTCATTGGAAGGACTGATGCTGAAGCTGAAACTCCAATACTTTGGCCTCCTGATGCGAAGAACTGACTCATTGGAAAAGACCCTGACGCTGGGAAAGATTGAAGGCAGGAGAATAGGATGACAGAAGATGAGATGGTTGGATGGCATCACCAATTCAATGGACATGAGTTTGAGCAGGCTCCAGGAGTTGGTGATGGACAGGGAAGCCTGGTTTGCTGCAGTCCGTGGCGTCGCAAAGAGTCAGACACAACTGAGCGACTGAAGCAAACTGAACTGATGAAGATGATAGTCCTCTAATGGCAGAAAACTATGAGGAACTAAAGAGCCTCTTGATGAGAGTGAAGGAGGAGTGTGAAAGAGCCAGTTTAAGACTAAATATTAATAAAACTAAGATGATGGCATCCGGCCCCATTACTGCACAGCACATAGAAGGGGAAAGGTGGAAATAGTGACAGATTGCCTCTTCTTGGGCTCCAAAATCACTGTGGACTGTGACTGCAGCCATGAAATCAGAGGACAATTGCTTCTTGGCAGGAACCTAGACAGTATATTGAAAAGCAGAGACATTACTCTGCCGACAAAGGTCCGTATAGTCAAGGCTATGGTCTTCTCAGTGGTCATGTATGGTTGTGAGAGCTAGACCATAAAGAAGGTCTAGCCAAAGAATTGATGCCTTCCAGCTGTGGTGCTGGAGAAGACCCCAAAGTCCCTTAGACAGCAAGATCAAACCAGTCATCTTAAGGGAGATCAACCCTGAACTCATGCTGAAGCTGAAGCTCCAGTATTTTGGTCATCTGATGCGAACAGACGACTCATTGGAACAGTCCCTGATGCTGAGAAAGATTGAGGGCAGAAGGAGAAGAGGGTGTCAGAGGATGAGATGACTGGAACCGATGCAATGAACATGAACTTGGGCAAACTCCAGGAGATGGTGAGGGAAGGAGAGGCCTGGTGTCCATGGGGTCGCAGGGAGTCAGACACGACTGGCGGATGAACCACAATAAAGCCTATGGCAAGCTGGAGGGGGCAGGGTTTTGGTCAGGGCTTCTTAATCTGTCACTCTTGATCATAAAACTGCCACATCAGTTGGAACAAGGGTGGCATTTTATGTTGTGTCTCCGACATTAAGACCAAGGATGTGACAAGATAATAATGGCCCACCCATCATATTACCTCAAAAGACTGGAGATTTCCCCCGACACTCCTGCGTTTGCTATTATAATCCACACACTTTGACTTCTGTAACCCCTTCTTGAACCTGTGAAACCTGCTTCCATTTTCACTCTTTATCATTCTTTTCATCTTTTCCTGGGTCTACTTCTTTACCCTTCAGGAGTTGCCCCGACACACACACACACTCACATACGCTAAGTTTTATCAGTTTATACTATTTCCTGTCTTTTTTCCCTTTATACTTATCTTCCTTTTAGACTGAAGATTCTTTCTAGCTTCTTCACACATAGCCTTACAGTTGTATTAATAGAGTCTCTTTTCTGAGAGAGACTTAAAAGTATATATTTTTAGGAAAGGAACTGATTAGCTACAGCAGAGCTGGGTGATTTTTTTAAGAAGAAATTTTCATTATAAATTTGTGATTTTCCTTTTAGAAGAAATGTTTATTATAGATTTTTTGTTTTAAAATAAATTGTCCTTAAGAAAGACAAATTGGAAAATAAATATAATAATAGCATAATAGGGAAGCCTCTTCTCAAATTAACCAAGGTTGTATAGGCAAGGCCAGGTTGTAAATAGCACAGTGCCTGCGGACCAAACAGCTCTCCTGACTCCGCAAGTGTCAGGACAGAGTGTAGCCTTTTGTTCCCACGAGCTCCCTAGTGAATGAATAGCCTTTTCTTTTGTCGTCAGCCCTTGTGGACTCTTGCTGGAGCCACTTGTGAGCTTTTCTAAGACATCTGCAGTTTCTGGCTTGCTTTGCAGGTTAGATGAAGGGACGGGACTGGAGCCTTTCCCTGGAGAGGAGACCTGAGCCCTTGGACTTCTTCCTCTGGGTGTGTACTGGCTACTTAGGAGCCTAGAGCCACTTGGAGCCCCGTCCTTTATGGGGTTAATGCTCCAAAATGCTCTTTCTAAGAGGGGCCTACAGACTTGACAGTCTGCCCAAGGCTCAGATCTCACAAGACCATTTCCTGCAGTCGGCTGGCCACGGCTACATTAGGTCACCCAGCAGATTAAAAGAGGAGTAATTATGTGAATTCCAGCGCCAAGAATAAGTGCCCCGGGCTGTGGGGGCCTCGGTGGGGGCAGGGGCGGCAAGGCTGCAGCCCCCATCCCCGCTTTGTGCTCAAGATGGTTGCAGCCATGGTCACGGTTAAATAGCTGTCTTTGAGGAAGGTCTTTTCTTCCAGCAGGGGAAATCAGGCCAGTCTGCTCTGAATTAGCCAGCTCACAAAGTCATGAAAGGGACTTACAAAAACAATGGCACGCTGTACATTCCGTGAGATTTTAACAAGTTATACGAACCAAATAATGGCCTGATTGGCTGGCTCTGCAGGTTTTTGCCTGAGTGTGCACATCCAGAGAGCCAGTGCCGCCCCGTGGACCAGAAGATCAAACACTGCCAGCAGTGAATGGGAAACAGCCCTGGGGCTCATCTTGGGAGCAAGGAAAGACAGCTCCCATCCAGCTCCTCCCACTCCACCCCAAAAACCTTTTCTACAAATATTCCTGGGAGGCTTAATGTTACTACAGTTTTGAAAGATTGCTGAGGCAGGGTGAGAAGAATAGGCATGGAGGATATTCTTTAATTTCATGGAATCCTATCCTGTGGGTCTGTGAAAATATGGCCATTTATAAAAAGTGAAACTTCATCATGAAAACATATGTCTATTTAGAAATCTGTATGTTAGTGTCTATAGTGACATTATTTCTAACTGACAAAAACCGGAAACAGCGCCAGTGTCTTTTGACTGCTGAGCGGATAAACTGCAGACCCACACGGTGACATCCTCTTCAGCATTAAGAAGGAATGGACCGTTGGATGCAGATAAAACTACAGAGAACAGAGCAGTGGTTGAAGGGGTGGGAGGTCGACTGCAGAAGGGAATAAGGCAACTTTGGGGGAATGATAGAAATACTTTGATTGGGGTTGTTTCAGATCTCATAGAACTGTACGGAAAGGGGTGACTTTTAGTATTTGCAAATTATACCTCACCGAGCCTGACTTTAAAAAAGCAAACTGAAGCCTTAAGTACTGCCATCTCACTATAGGAGATTTTTGGTTTTGAGATGGGCCACATCAGACTGCTGACCAGATGGAGAGAGTGCTGAGCTTGTGGGTATTTTTACTGCTTTGGTTCATTCAGCAGATAGTTTGGGGGAAGATTCTGTGTGTGAGTAATTGTTCAGTCAAGTCAGGCTGGGTGGGAAGAAAGTGTCATCAAGAGCCTAACCTGAATGGAGAGGATATATGTATACCGTGGCCAACTTAACCTGGGATAGTGACAGTGGGAATGGAAAGTCAGGGCAGGTGCTGGAGGCCTTTTAGAGATAGAATTAAGAGTCATTGTATGAGGTGAGTTGACAGTTCCTGGCAGGACTTAAATGGGGGTGGTGATGGAGAAGCAGCCAGGGGGAAATCCAGAGTTCACACAGTGCCTGGCATCTTGCCAGAAGTCAGTAAGGATTTTAGGGGCGGAAGAGAGATTTTCAATTGAAGACCATGGTACCACAATGATGTTAAGTTAAGCATCTGGGGATAGCATTAGCCTAGGGGGTGGGGCAGCGGGGGTGTGCAGGGAACAGTCGGCAGGCTACAGCCTGGGATCAAATCTAGCCTGCTGTCTATTGCTGTAGTCCACAAGCTAAAATAGATTTTATGTTTCTACATGTTTGTTTTTTGTTTTTAAAGAAGAGTGTAAAAGTTGTAAAATTCAAATTTCAGTATGCATAAATTTTATTGAAACACAGCCACATCCGTTCATTGGCGCATCACCACTTTCTCACTATGAGGTGGAGTTGAGTAGTTGTGAGAGAATAGGTAGCAAAGCTGAGCTGTTTACTATCTGGACCTTGACAGAAAAGGTTTGCAGACCAGACCCCTCCTCTAGGCTGTATACACATACACTACCCGTGTTTCACTTCTGAACAGTGTGTAGCAGGCTTTCAACAAAAACCTCATCTTTTCATGCCACCACTTCCATGATGCAGTCATGGGTCATCAACATCACCTTGACCTTACCTAATGACATAGCAGTGAGTCCTTGTGCAGATTGTGTGTTCTTGCACAATCTCAGAGATGATGCTGTTGCAACACTGCGCAGTGGGGACATATTTCGGCATCTCGTCAGGTAGACCTGTCTGCTCTGAGTAGCAGCGTCTCTCTTGTCATGTTAGCATCTTCGGCTCTGCTGGGTGAGCAGGTGTGTGGAAACAGCTAGAGTCCTGACTGCTCTTGCCTGGGGTTTGTGTGGCTAACTCCTCAGGCCAGACATTGCCAGGACAGCCTGAGGTGTATTTTGTCAGTGTCCCAGGTCAGAAGAGAATTCTCCCTACACTCCTAAACTTGATGGTTTGAATCAAGGTCGAAGCCTGGGCTGCCCTCTGGAGGTGCTCTAGGGAGCCTCATCTGGCCTGTAAGTGGGATATGGCCGGTTGACATTCTTGTTCTGTGCTACAGCCTTCATCCTTGGCTGAAGAAAGAGAACTCTTCTGAGATCCCAATCAGTCAGAGAGGCGGTGAAGAGATGAGAACTAACATGTAAGCAAGGATTGAAGCCATGGCCTCTGACCAGAATCAGCTTTGTAACTGGGCTTCACGGCCCTCCCCTTGTGGCCTATCGCTAACCTCATCTCCTGCCATCCACCTTACTCACAAACTTTTCCATGCTGGCTTTTTCTGCTGCCCTGGGTCTTTGCCTTTCCTTAGGCTGGAAGGTTCTTTTGTGGTAGAACAGCTGAGTGGCTTGAAGAGGGTGCTAGATTACTGTCATGGGTTAAACTGTGTACCCCCAAAAGATGTGCTGAAGTCCTAAGACATCTGTCCTAACACACCAATATCTGTGAAAGTAACTGCATTTGGAAAGAAAATCATTGGAGATGTAATCAAATCAAGGTGAGGTTGTGCTGGTTTAGGGTAAGTCTATCCAATGACTGGGTTTCCCAGGTGGCTCAGTGGTAAAGAATCCTCCTGCCAAATAGGATTTGCAGGTTCAATCTCTGGGTCAGGAAAATCCCTGGAGAAGGAAATTGCAACCCATGGTAGTATTCTTGCCTGGGAAATCCCATGGATAGAGGAGCCTGGTGGGCTACAGTCCATCGGGTCACAAGAGTTAGACACAACTTAACAACTAAACAACAATCCAATGACTGGTGTCTTGTAAAAAGAGGGGAATTTGGACACACAGGGAGTATGCCAAGCGATGACAGAGACAGATTGGGGTTGTTGTGTGCATAGGCTTAGGAACACCGAGGATTGCCAGCAGCCACCGCTGGGCAGGGTAGGAAGAGGCAAGGAAGGATCCCACCTTAGAGCCTTCAGAGAGCGTGTAGACCTGGGACACCTTGATTTTGGACTCCTAGCCTCCTGAACTGTCAGAGAATATGTTTCTGTTTTAAAGCCATCAAGTTTGTGGTGACTTGTTACAGCAGCCCTAGGAAACTAATACAGATACACAGCCCCATCTTAGCCATTTTCTCATGATTGTGTGACTTTGGGGCAAGTTCCTAAAATTCTCTGGAGCTCAATTTCCTTAACAATAAATGGGAGAAGTAGGGCTTAAATGAGTTAATGCTCACAAAATTGTTAGCACAGACACTCAGGAAATGCTGGTTTTGTAGCTGTCACCCTAATTCTCATGTGCCTGGTGCACCCCCACTCAGATTCCACGGCCTCAGAGAGACCTCCCCTGACCTCCCTGCTAAAAGCAACGCTCCAGTCACTGTGTTACTACTCTATTATCCTCATAGCACTTCAAATTCTATAGTTCCATTAACAGCAACAACCAACTCCTCAGAACTCAGAACTGTGAGTTCTCAGGGCAAGTCCTCAGAATGTGAGTTCTGAGGGCAAGGACCCTTTCTTGTCCTCTTAGACATTTAGCAACTGATGGGCTGACTGATGATCCTATACAACCAGATAGGGAGGGCATTTAAATTGAGGGGAGAGGCAGTGAGGTTGTTCCAAAGATCTCTAAGTTTCCCAGAATAAGTGGCACTCACATCTCTAAAATTTTTTCAGAAATTCCTCAGTGATTTTATTTCATGAGAACAAGGAGGTTCCCACACCTAACCTCTCTGCTCTTGCCAACATAGTATAGGATAAAAACTTTGGGGTCACAGTGGCACCATATACACTCACACATTTAGGCAGAAGTGTATGGTAAAGAGGGCTTTCCTGGTTGCTCAGACGATAAAGAATGTGCCTGCAATGCAGGAGACCTCGGTTTGATCTCTGGGTCAGAAAGACACCCTGGAGAAGGAAATGGCAACCCACTCTGGTATTCTTGCCTGGGAAATTCCTTGGACAGAGGAGCCTGGCAGGCTACATCCATGGGGTTGCAAAGAGTCAGACGCGACTGAGCGACTTGCACTGCTGCTGCTGCTGCTGCTGCTGCTGCTAAGTCGCTTCAGTCGTGTCCGACTCTGTGCGACCCCATAGACGGCAGCCCACCAGGCCCCGCCATCCCTGGGATTCTCCAGGCAAGAACACTGGAGTGGGTTGCCATTTCCTCCTCCAATCTACTACTACTACTACTATATACTGTTTAAAAGTGTAGTTCTGGCAACCTCAATGCTTCTGACCTCTGGGATGTTGTTATCAGATATGGGGTTCCAGTAACTTTTCAACCTGCTGATGGGCGGTCAGGCTCTTCAGTATTGGAACCGTTTGCTGTTAAACTCTGCCCCCTAGTGGTAATTGAATGACACAACAGCACAGCATTTGGCTGCAATACACCTGTGTATTCTGGGAGGTTTAATATTAAATGTAATGGACTTCGCTGGTGGCTCAGATGGTAAAGAATTCACCTGCATTGTGGGAGACCTGGGTTCGATTCCTGGGTCTGAAAGATCCCCTGGAGGAGGGCATGGCAACTAACTCCAGTATTCTTGTCTGGAGAATCCCATGGACAGAGGAGCTTTGTGGGCTAGAGTCCATGAGGTCACAAAGAGTCACGACTGAGTGACTAAGCATAATATTAAATGTAATAGTGTGCCATAGCATTACAACTTCAGAACTAAGGGCTCTGTTTAAACTTTGTAAAATGGCAAGTCATTTTCATTAGCTTCATATAAGACAAATTAAAATTGTCAAGGCATTTTATTGTTAGAATAAATTTTCTAACATTCTTGGACAAAAACTCTAACACGCTGCAGTACTGTATGTAGATTTTGAGGTGGGGGATTGGCATTGATCTGAAGTTTCACATGTTGTTACCAAGAAGTTTTCTTGAAAAAAATTATGTTTGAATTGTGATTTGACAGCTGAACAAAATGGTGACTTGAAGGAAGCGGGTATTAGGTGAGGCAGAAGAGAGATATGAACATGTTAAGAGACTGAGAGGGAGACCCCAGTCTGTGGGAAAATGTATGCCCAGGCTGCCTGGGGCAGGAGAGATCAGTAGGGAAGTGTTTTTTTTTTTAGTCACTGGGTTGTGTTTGACTCTTTTGGGACCCCATGGACTATATGTAGCCCACCAGGCTCCTCCGTGCATGGGATTTCCCAGGCAAGAATATTGGAGTGGGTTGCCATTTCCTTCTCCAGGGGATCTTCCCAACCCAGGGATCAAACTTGGGCCTCCTAAATTGACAAGTGGATTCTGTACCACTGAGTACCTGGGAAGCCCAGCAAAGAAGAATAGGGACTCTCTTATTTACTGCATGGGAAAGGTGAGGAAACTTCAGGTGTTCCTAGGAAATTCTGAAACGGTCAAACTGTTAATTAAGAGAACAAGAAGGCTGAGTTGGGGAACAATTTGACTGATTGCCAAAAACTATGTGTAACTACATATGGCTCTGCAACTTGCTTTTTTTCATTGTATGTCATTCCATATTAAACGCTTGAATCTAGCTCCTTATTTTAAATGGTTATCCAATATGCCATTGTATGAGACAGTTATATTTAACTGATTTCCTACTGACATTTGGGTTCTTGTTAAAAACAGCTTTGTTGTTATTTAACAAATGTAGTCACATTTGTTATACAAGGCATATCATTTAACAAATGTTTATTGAGTGTCTGTCTGCCATCTGCTGGTCACTGTTCCAGGGGCTGAGGATACAGCAGTGAACAGAACAAGGTCCCTGCCTCTGTGGAGCTTACGTTATGGGGTGGAACACTGACAAGACAAAGAAGGCAACAGAGTATACCATGTTCGGTAATGATATGCACTCAGCAGAAAAAAGGTCATCAGAGGAAGCGTCTGTGAAATGTTGGAGTTAAGGGGATGTTAAATTTAAAGAGGGTTAAATTTAGAGATGTTAAATTTAAAGCATCTCTTTAAATTTAAAGAGATGTTAAATTAAAAGGGTTAATTTTAAAGATGTTAAATTTAAAGAGATGTTAAATTTAAAGCAGGGAAGGCTTCACCCAGAAGGCAACTTTCTAGTGGAGGGGCAAGTCAAGAGTGATGTCTGGGAAATTTTCTGGCGGTCCAGTGGTTAGGACTCTGCACTCTCATTGCCAAGGGCCTGGTTTCAACCTCTGGTTAGAGAACTAAGATCCTGCAAGCCTCATGGCTTTAAACAAACAAACAAAAAAATGTGGACGAAGGTAAAAAAGGGAGGGAGGGCAACCAAAATAAAGAGTGATGTCTGATGGGGACAGGACGCAGGAAGGACAAGGCCATGAAGCTGGAGCTCACCTCTTCCACTGAGGAATGGCTGAGAGGCCAGTGGGGCCTGAGGAGTGGCCTTGAGGGAGAGCGGTGAAAGCTTGTGTGAGAGAGTGAGGAAGGGGCACGAGGCGGGTTGCACAGGCCTGGATGTCCCTGTGAGGATGTGAACTTTTATGAAGTGGAATGGGGAGCCATCTCAGGATCACTGTGTCCTGCGTGTTGCTGGCAGGGGCAGGGAAATCAGTTGGGAGCTAGTTGTGACCGTCCAGATGAGAGATGTGATGGTTTGGATCTGTGATGGCAGAAGTGGGTGGTAAGGAAGGGGGATTCTAGACATATAGTATGAAGGCAGAGCCTCAGGATCTGCTGCGGGACTAGACATGGGTGGGAGAAAAGGATGATGCACCGTACTGGAAGGATGGCACTGCCTTCCACTGAGATGGCTGGGTGTGCATGTGTGAGAATTTCTGTAAGATAAACACATGGAAGGATTGGGTGTTGGGTAAGAAGTAAAAATTAACTTCCTGGCAACTAATGAGTTTTGTTTTTCACATTTCTGTTCCCAAATTTTCTCTAATAATTATTAATGCTTTTATGATAGTTATAAAAATAAAAATACTCCTCTATTGACATACCTTAGCCTACTCCAGATTTGATGCTGAAAACTTATAGCCTAAACAAAATTATATAAAACAAGTAGGTGAGAGGTCCGACAGCAGAAATTCTCAAACTCCTTGGTCTCAAGACCCCCTCTCAGTGCTTGAAAATTACTGAGGACTGCAAAGACCTTTTGTGATGTGGGTTTTAGCTATTGGTTTACTGTATGAGAAATTACAGTGTAGGAATTTTTACTGTTTATTTAGCTCATTAAAAATAACAACATTAAACCTATTATGGGAATATAAATAGCATATTTTTATGAAAATAGTCATTTTCCAGAACAAAATTTAGTGAGAAAGAAAGAATGGCATTGGTTTGCATTTTTGCAGATCTCTTTAGTGTCTGATAGAATGAGTTTGACTCCCACATATGCTTCAGCCTTCAGTCTGTTGTGTTACGTTATTTTGGTTTAAGTCTGAAGAAAATCTGGCCTGGCACAGATATGTAAATAAAAAAGGAAGGAATACTGTATAGCACACAGAATCATAATCGGTATCTTACAATAACCTGTAATGGAAAATTATCTGCAAAGGAATATATTGAGACTTCCCTGGTGGCTTAGTGGGTAAAGAATCCACCTTCAGTGCGTTAGACACAGAAGACCCAGGTTCAGTCGATGGGTCAGGAAGATCCCTTTGAAGAGGGCATGGTAACCCACTCCATTGTTTTTACCTGGAAAATCCCATGGACAGAGGTGCCTGGCAGGCTACAGTCAATCAGATCGCAAAGTTGGACATGACTTAGTGACTGAGCACATGCATACACACACACACACTCACGTACATATAACTGAATCTCTTTGCTGTACACAAAAAACTAACACAACATTGTAAGTCTGCTATCAGTTCAGTTCAGTTGCTTAGTCGTGTCTGACTCTTTGCAACCCCATGGACTGCAGCACACCAGGCCTCCCTGTCTATCACCAACTCCTGGAGTTCACCCAGACTCATGTCATTGAGTTGGTGATGCCATACAACTTTCTCATCCTCTGTCATCCCCTTCTTCTCCTGCCCTCAATCTTTCCCAGCATCAGGGTCTTTTTAAATGAGTCAGTTCTTTGCATCAGGTGGCCAAAGTATTGGACTTTCAGCTTCAGCATCAGTCCTTCCAATGAACACTCAGGACTGATCACCTTTAGGATGGACTGATTGGATCTCCTTGTGGTCCAAGGGACTCTCAGGAGTCTTATCCAACACCATAGTTCAAAAGGATCAATTCTCTGGTCCTTCAGCTTTCTTTATGGTGCAACTCTCACATCCATACATGACTATTGGAAAAACCATAGCCTTGACTAGATGGACCTTTGTTGGCAAAGTAATGTATATGCATTTTAATATGCTGTCTAGGTTGGTCATAACTTTCCTGCCAAGGAGTAAGTGTCTTTTAATTTCATGGCTTCGATCATCATCTGCAGTGATTTTGGAGCCCAGAAAAAGAAAGTCTGACACTGTTTCCCCATCTATTTGCCATGAAGAGATGGGACTGGATGCCATGATCTTAGTTTTCTGAATGTTGAGCTTTAAGCCAACTTTTTCACTCTCCTCTTTCACTTTCATTGCCAGAGGTGCTAAGAGGGCTCAAACAAACCTTGTGCACACCAGGACCCAGGGACCCCACAGAGACTGAGACAGAACTGTGTGTGAGCATTTCCTGTGGAGGTACAGGTCAGCAGTGGACTGCCACAGGGACAGGGGCTCCGGGTGCAACAGACTTGGATATGGCATAAGCCCTCTTGGAGGAGGTTGCCATTAACCCTACCATAGAGCTGCCAGAACTTACACAGGACTGGGAAATAGACTCTTGGAGAGCACAAACAGAACCTTGTGCACCAGGACCCAGGAGAAAGGAGCAGTGACCCCACAGGGACTGACCCAGACTTGCCTGTGAGTGTCCAGGAGTCTCCAGTGGGTTGGTGGTGGCCTGCTGTAGGGTTGAGGGCACTCCGTGTAGCATACATGCATGGGATCTTTTGAGGGAGGTCACCATTATCTTCATTACCTCCACCATAGTTTGGAGTAAAGTCGCTCAGTCCTGTCCGACTCTTTGCAACTCCATGGACTGTAGCCTACCAGGCTTCTCTGTCCATGGGATTTTCCAGGCAAGAGTACTGGAGTGGGTTGCCATTTCCTTCTCCAGGAGATCTTCCTGACCCAGGGATCGAACCCGGGTCTCCCAAATTGCAGGCAGACGCTTTACCCTCTGAGCCACCAGGGAAGCCATAGTTTGGCCCCAGGTAAATAGCAGGGAGGGAACACAGCTCCACCCATCAACAGAAATTGGATAAAGATTTTCTGAGCATGGCCCTGCCCATCAGAAAACACCCAGTATCCCCCTCAGTCAGTCTCTCCCATCAGGAAGCTTCCATAATCCTCGTATCCTTCTCCATCAGAGGGCAGACAGACTGAAAACCACAATCACAGAAAACTAACCAATCTAATCACATGGACTACAGCATTGTCTAACTCAGTGAAACTATGAGCCATGCCATGTAGGGCCACCCAAGACGGACAGGTCATGGTAGAGAGGTCTGACAAAATGTGGTCCACTGGAGAAGGGAATGGCAAACCACTTAAGTGTTCTTGCCTTGAGAAGCCCATGAACAGTATGAAAAGGCAAAAAGATAGGACACTGGAAGATGAACTTCCCAAGTTGGTAGGTGCCCAATATGCTACTGGAGATCAGTGGAAAAGTAACTCCAGAAAGAATGAAGAGATGGAGCCAAAGCAAAAACAACACCCAGTTGTGGATGTGACTGGTGATGGAAGCAAGGTCCAATGCTGTAAAGAGCAATATTGCATAGGAACCTGGAATGTTTGGTCCATGAATCAAGGCAAATTGGAAGTGGTCAAACAGGATATGGCAAGAGTGAACGTCAACATGTTAGGAATCAGCGAACTGAAATGGACTGGAATGGGTGAATTTAACTCAGATGACCATTATATCTACTACTGTGGGCAAGAATCCCTTAGAAGAAGTGGAGTAGCCATCATAGTCCACAAAAGAGTCCAAAATGCAGTACTTGGATGCAATCTCAAAGATGACAGAATGATCTCGGTTCATTTTCCAAGACAACAATTCAATATCACAGTAATCCAAGTCTATGCCCCAAACAGTAATGCTGAAGAAGCTGAAGTTGAACAGTTCTGTGAAGACCTACTGGAGAAGGAAATGGCAGCCCACTCCAGTATTCTTGCCTGGAGAATCCTGTGGACAGAGGGGCCTGGTGGGCTGCTGTCCATGGGGTCACACAGAGTCCGACATGAGTGAAGCGACTCAGCATGCATGCATGAAAACCTACAAGACCTTTTAGAACTAACACCCCAAAAAGATGTCTTTTTCATTATAGGGGACTGGAATGCAAAAGTAGAAGTCAAGAAACACCTGGAGTAACAGGCAAATTTGGCCTTGGAGTACAGAATGAAGCAGGGCAAAGGCTAATAGAGTTTTGCCAAGAGAACACACTGGTCATCGCAAACACCCTCTTCCAACAACACAAAAGAAGACTCTACACATGGATATCACCAGATGGTCAACACCGAAATCAAATTGATTATATTCTTTGCAGCCAAAGATGGAGAAGCTCTATACAGTCAGCAAAAACAAGAGTGGGAGCTGATTGTGGCTTGGATCATGAACCTCTTACTGCCAAATTCAGACTTAAATTGAAGAAAGTAGGGAAAACCACTAGACCATTCAGGTATGACCTAAATCAAACCCCTAACGATTATACAGTGGAAGTGAGGAACAGATTTAAGGGACTAGATCTGATAGACAGAGTGCCTGATGAACTATGGATGGAGGTTTGTGACATTGTACAGGAGACAGGGATCAAGACCATCTCCAAGAAAAAGAAATGCAAAAAAGCAAAATGGCTGTCTGAGGAGGCCTTACAAATAGCTGTGAAAAGAAGAGAAGCCAAAAGCAAAAGAGAAAAGGAAAGATAAACCCATTTGAATACAGAGTTCCAAAGAATAGCAAGGAGAGATAAGAAAGCCTTCCTCAGTGATCAGTGCAAAGAAATAGAGGAAAACAATAGAATGGGAAAGACTAGAGATCTCTTCAAGAAAATTAGAGATACCAAGGGAACATTTCATGCAAGATGGGCTCAATAAAGGACAGAAATGGTATGGACCTAACAGAAGCAGAAGATATTAAGAAGAGGTGACAAGAATACACAGAAGAAGTGTACAAAAAAGATCTTCATGACCCAGATAATCACGATGGTGTCATCACTCACCTAGAGCCAGACATCCTGGAATGTGAAGTCAAGTGGGCCTTAGGAAGCATCACTACGAATGAACAAAGTCTGCTATACTTCAGTTTTAAAATTTATTTCAAAAAGGGAGGAATACTCTTTTTGTATTAAGGTATAATTAGTGTAACATTTTATTAGTTTCAGGTATACAACATAATGATTTGAATGTATTGCAGAATGATCAAAATAAGACCAGTGAGCATCCATTACCATACAATAGTTACCAAAAATCTTTTTCTTCTGATGAGAACTTTCAAGACCCAGTTTGCTAGCTATTTTCAAATATACAGTATAGTGTTACTAACTTTAGTCACTGTGCTTTACATTACGTCTCCAGGACTTGTTCACTTTATAACGGAAATACGTACCTTTTGACCCCCTTCCACCCATTTCCCACCTCTCATCCCCTAGGGTAGTATTTTAAATCGCCTTTTCTGATCATTAGAGATATTTTTCTTTGTTATTATACTAAAATTTGTAAAGTTGTAGTTCCATAAAGGTTAATTGCAGTGTGGAATCTGAAGTCATATCAGTGACCTTTTCTTTTTTTTTTTTTAACTCTATTCCCTTAAAACCCATTGGTCTGTCTGGCCATGTGAATGGATTTTAACTGTGCATGATTTTGTATCATCGTGCATTGATCATTTGAAAAATATTGGTTTGCTGAGTTATGCAGATATTCCAGCTGTTAACATACATCACTATACAGTGCCAAAAATTCACACTCATTATCATCACTCATGAAAAACATCATTAAAGTATTGGGAAAAATCATTAAAGTATTTACCGCTTATGGTGATAAATGCAAGTTTCCCGAAATTCTAATTTTCAGTTAAAAGCTCAGGTTTTAGCATTGGCAACAAACAATGTCAGTTGTATTCCTTGAAGTGACAGGCTCACTTTGTTCATTTTTTTGGAAAATGTCTGCCGAATAAATTCTCAAGTCTGAATAACCATTGTTTGTCAGGCATTCCTTGAAGTAAAAACGGCGCTCCGTGAAACAGCAGCTGGTGCAGCCCTCGGTTTAATGGCACCGTCGCTCTCCCTCAAGACAGCCATTGTGTGGGGTGTGCAGCAGAAGAGCTGTGTGTCTGTTTCCTGTCTTGCCACACGGAATGTTTGAGACATGGACTCAGGGGCCAGGATGTGCTAAAGTAATACAGTAGTCCTCCGATCTGCAGCTTCAGTCACCCAGTCAACCATGGTCTGAAAGTTCCAGAAAGAAACATTTCATAAGTTTCATTTTATGTGGTGGTACGGTATTTTTTTTAACTGAAGCATAGTTAATGTGCAATATTATATAACTTATGGGTGTACAATGTAGTGATTCACAATTTTTAAAAGTTATATTCCTTTTATAGTTATAAAATATTGATGACATTCTGTGTTATGTAATATATCCTTTTAGCTTATTTTATATCTAGTAGTTCGTACCTCTTAATCTCCTGCCCCTATCTTACCCCTCTCTGCTTCCCTATCCCCACTGGTAACCACTAGTTTTTTTCTCTGTATCACTGAGTCTGCTGCTTTATTATTATATTCACTAGTTTGTTGAATTTTTTAGATTCCACACATAGGTGATATCATACACTATTTGTCTTTCTCTGACTTATTTCACTTAACATAATGCTCTTCACGTCTATCCATGTTGTTGCAAGTGGCAAAATTTAATTTCTTTTTTATGGCTGGGTAGTAGTCCATTGTGTGTGTGCGTGCATGTGGGCACACGCTTGTGTATACACATCTTCCTTTTCCATTCGTCTTTGGATGGACACTTCCATATCTTGGCAATTAATTGTAAGCCATGCAGCTATGAACATTGGGTGCATGTATCTTTTCAAGTGTTTTTTTCTTTTTTTTGACAATTCATAAGTTTTAATTCATGCATCATTCTGCATAGCCTGATGAAATCTCATGCCCTCCCACTCCTTCCCACCTAACCCATGAATCATCCCCTTGTCCAACATATCCTGTCCCTTGGTCACTTGGTGGTGGTGGTGTTGGTTAGTCACTTGGTAGCCATCTTTTGTCAGAGTGACTTTCTTTTTTTTTTTTTAATTTATTTAATTGGAGGCTAATTACTTTACAATATTGTATTGGTTTTGCCATACATCAACATGCATCCACCACGGGTGTACACATGTTCCCCATCCTGAACCCCCCTCCCACCTCCCTCCCCATACCATCCCTCTGGGTCATCCCAGTGCACCAGCCCCAAGCATCCTATATCCTGCATCGAACCTGGACTGGCGATTCATTTCTTATATGATATTATACATGTTTCAATGCCATTCTCCCAAATCATCCCACCCTCTCCCTCTCCCACAGAGTCCAAAAGACTGTTCTATACATCTGTGTCTGTTTTGCTGTCTCGCATACAGGGTTGTCGTTACCCTCTTTCTAAATTCCATATATATGCATTAGTATACTGTATTGGTGTTTTTCTTTCTGACTTACTTCACTCTGTATAATAGGCTCCAGTTTCATCCACCTCATTAGAACTGATTCAAATGTATTCTTTTTAATGGCTGAGTAATACTCCATTGTGTATATGTACCACAGCTTTCTTATCCATTCATCTGCTGATGGACATGTAGGTTGCTTCCATGTCCTGGCTATTATATCCAGTGCTGTGATGAACACTGGGGTACATGTGTCTCTTTCCCTTCTGGTTTCCTCAGTGTGTATGCCCAGCATTGGGATTGCTGGGTCGTATGGCAGTTCTATTTCCAGTTTTTTAAGGACTCTCCACACTAGTCTCCATAGTGGCTGTACTAGTTTGCACTCCCACCAACAGTGTAAGAGGGCTCCCTTTTCTCCACACCCTCGCCAGCATTTATTGCTTGTAGACTTTTGGATTGCAGCCATTCTGACGGGCGTGAAATGGTGCCTCACTGTGGTTTTGATTTGCATTTCTCTGATAATGAGTGATGTTGAGCATCTTTTCATGTGTGTGTGAGCCATCTGTATGTCAGACTGACTTCCAAGGTATTGTAGTGCTTGTTCACATAACCCTTATTTTACTTAATAACGGCCCCAAAGCACAAGACTAGTCGTGTTGGCAATTTAGATGTTCTCTTACTGTACCTAATTTATAAATTAAACTTTATCATAAGTATGTTAAAAAATATATATATATATATGAAAAAAACATTGTGTGTGTGTGTGTGTGTATGTACATGTATATGGTTTGGTCCTGTCTGTGATTTCAGGCATCCACTGGGGGTCTTGGAACATTGTCCGCACATGAGGGGAAACTACTGTGATTCTTACTGCTTCATCAAGGACTCTTTAAGTGAAACTGGCTCTTTTTTAAAGTAGTAGTATATTTTTAACTTTTCACATTTAAAAAGAAATTTAAAAAAACATGGTGGTCAAGAAACACAATGACTACTGAAGAGTTGGTGCCTTCCCCTTGCTTACTGCTACGGTCCCAGTGGTTTTACCCATCATGGCTTTTGTCCTGTCAGCATAAATATCAACCCAGTGAAAAAGGCAAAAAGGTCTCAATATTATTACAAAAATAGTGTTGACCTCATGGACTCTCTGAGAGGCCCCTGTGGGCCCTGAGACCACTGTGAGCCCTGCTGTCCTCCTGCCACTTGAGCTGTTATAAAGCTGCAGAAACACTTAAAAATAATCACTGTTTATCTTAATCCATATTTTTTTCTCTAGCTATGCTTTTTTTTTTTAAACCCAGCTTGCTCAGCAATTGCATTTACGTTTAAAATACTGATCATAAATAGAGAAGTGTTAATGTCCAACTCTTTGCCACCCCATGGACTGTAGCCCACCAGGCTCCTCTATCCATGGACTTCTCCAGGCAGAAATACTGGAGTAGGTTGCCATTCCCTCCTCCAGGGGATCTTCCCAACCCAGGGATGGAACCTGGGTCTCCTGCATTGTAGGCGGATTCTTTATCATCTGAGCTACCAGGGAAGGCCAAAATTTTCATGTAAAAATAAGAAAAAACTGAGACTGTATCCCAGAAATATGGGTTCACAGTTGTCCGCCTGTTTTTTTACAATGGGACTGTGAAGCCTCAGTAAGTACTAACTCTATTTCACGCAATCAAGTCATTGCTCACTATATACTGTGAGGACCTGGGCCACAGCAGTTGCTGTTGTACTTTAATTGCATTATATTAAAACCATGGAATCCTAGATCTTGGTGAGGTAAAAGCTTGGTTCATGGCAAAGGTACTCAGCTTGGGTGTGTGAATGCATTCAAGGGGTACATTTCCTTGGGGCAGGCTGAATGTGAACATTCCCCTGGTCCTTAAGCTTATATTCATTGCTATGTATTTGCCCATTCTCTGCTCCCAGCATGGATCAGCTGGCTGACTCCATTCATCCTTTCTGTCAGTGAAGATAAGGATGTGTCACACCCTGGGAACCAGAGCATGCCACTTTGCCCTTCGAGTCCCAGCTTTCTCCAGATGGCATCTAATTGTTCCTTGAATGACCTCAGTGTCCAGGCTGCAGGAACCTGGTCTGAGAGGCTGTTTCACATATTTATTAGCCCGTGGATGAGAACTGACTACACAAAGCCCCATTCACACTCTCAAAAGAGCTTCTGGTACAGAAGAAATGATGAAGCTGATGGCCTGTTTCCTGTGGCCACCAGTCCCCAGCTGGATCCTTATTTTTCACAGGCCCAGTTGGGTGCTTTCTGAAAGGAGTCCAGCTGCATCCATCAGATCCAGTCTCTGCCCCTCTGTCTTCCCATGGTCTTTCCTGGAAGGAGCCTAAGCACAACAGGGCCATGTCCTCTCCTCTCCTGGTTTGCAAAGCATTCCAAGGTTGCTCACACAGAGCACAGGTGGTGGGAGCTGGGAATTACTGTGTCCTGGGAGCCTCTTCCTGTTTGGGAACCCAGGTAGTTCCCAGTTTGAGAGAGGCAAGTGCTTCTCAGCACCGAAGTGACAACCAGCCCTAATCCAGCCGCAGGGATGGCAAGGCAGATTCACCAACGAGGACCACATCCCCCCCTGTGCCAAGTCATATCTTGTGCCTCTGTGATTCTTAACTATTTGGGGGGGGGGGTCCCAAATAGTTAATAGTATTTCTGCAAATTTGATGAATAAGAAACCCATCTCTGCAAATACGCACACACACTTACTGAGCATCTTACTTCCAAAGTGTTTGTGGATCCAGATTGAGAATTGCCTGTGCTATCTCCAAATGTTCTGGCACCGTGCTGGGTATTGGCATGATGACAGTGACTGAGGCCTGGGTCCTGAGGTCACCAGACATGGACACAGATCATTTTAATGAGTGTTTGAGTAGCTGGATGCTTGAAGACGGAGTTGGAGCTGGAGCCTCTCACTGGGATAAATAGAATAAGAGCAGTGGGCAAAGGAAACCCCATAGGGCCACACAACCTGGGCACCAGGGCTCCTTCCAGGATGTGTCCACCTAAGGACGACCTAGGGAACACATTCGGAAGATCTAAATATAACTTGGGGTTGCTGTACATTTCCTTTCTTTTGACCTAGAAGTCATGGAAGTTGCACTCCCAGGTAATCCATCGTACCTGATAAAATTCTCCTTTGTAAAGAAATGTCTCAGCCTTTACCTCTGAATCAGGTCCTCAGGCTTTCTACAAAACAGAATAGCCTTTGGAAATGTTCTCTGGGATCTTAAGATGCTGCTCTTGCCTGTATAAGCAGGATGGAGTGGGCTGTTTGTTAGCGGTTCCCCCTAGCCTGGGAGGGATGGTGGGCGTGGGAGCAAAACCTCACGCCTACACTCAGTGGCACACAGCATTCCAACTCCATGAGTCCTCTGTCTTTTCCTACAGGCAGACTCATGCCAGCTTCATCCTTGAGAACTCATGACAACTCGTGTCTATAATGGAGTGTCCTCGGAGTAGGCCGTGAAACACCATTAATTTCCACCCATCACTAAAACATGAGTGTACCACCCTGTTACTAGGGCATATGTCGTACATGTTTCCATGTAACATCAGTTTATGTTGACTCCTTGTTAACATTTCCAGGTTTAGGGATGACGTCTTATACATGTGAACTCTAGCGGAGCCCAACACAGATGTGTTATATTTCACTCTCAGGTTTCACCTAATCTTACGCTGATAAGGTGAACCTATAAACTGTCAAACTGATGATGTGAGCTAGGAAGTTTATCACTGGGAAGGGCAGGGTGGAGTGTCCTGGGTTGATTGTTCTGGGGAAGGAAAACACGTCTGGACTCTGAGACCTTGCATCTGCTTCTCTCAGCATGTTGGCTGCATTCTCTCAGATCAGCTTCTCCGTGTAGTTGGGGGCACATGGCTATTGGCTGCTCTGAGCTTATAAACTTAAAACTTATGGTCCAAAAGGAAAAGTGGGCCTCTCCCTCTGCTCTGATTTGAAAAATCCCAGGGAAGGACTCTGATTGGTCTAACTTAGGTCACATGTCCACTCCTGGACCATTAGGGGCTTCCCTGGAGCTAAGATGGTAAAGAATCTGCCTGCAAAGCAGGAGACACAAGTTCAGTCCCTGGGTCAGGAAGATCCCCTGGAGAAGGGAATGGCTACCACTCTGGTATTCTTGCCTGGAGAATTAAGTGTTCAGTTTCCTGATTGGCTCTCACAACCATTACAAGTATGAGTACACATGCCATGGAGTAAAGGTTTTAAATGTAATAAACACTGTCTGCTATCTACATCATTTCCCCCGTGAATGTTGAGGATCAGAATCTACCAGGCTATGTCTCTAACTGTCACTGTCTATTCAGGATACTTACATAAAATGTTGGCATATGAATTCTAGGTTTTACAAAGATATTTTTGTTTTGATCTTTTCAAGTCCTATACTTGCCTTTCTCTAGCTTGTCTCCCTCCTGGTTTACTTATATGCTGGATATCCATTGCCTCCCAGCTTAATTATCAGATCCATACTGTTAACAGGGAAATTATAGGTGGGAGGTAGGGAGTGGTGCAGAGAGGCTAGGATCCCCCTGTAGAGTTTGACTTTGGAGAAATCCCTGCATCTCTTGTCACAAGTGGCCTAACCCTGAGGCTGGTGTGTTGTTCCTAGAGGATGGTCCAGGTGGGTTCCTGCTGCTCTTCCTGGTAACTGCCTTCCTCCACACTGTCCTCCCACCCCTCTGGGTACACACACAAGGCCAAGGGTTGTATTGTGCTTTGAATCACTGACAGAAAGAACCTGTTGTCTCCACGAGTGTTGACTGTCTGAGTGTCACTTCTAAGCTAGTAATAAGTACAGTCTTTCCGGTACAGCTCACCCTCCAAGTCGGCCTGTTCCTATAGAGAAATGGGCACAGTTGGCATCTCCATTTACCACAAAGACGGTCTTAGTGCTCCATTTATCAGCTTTGCTGCCTTCTGGCTTTTCTTAGATTCTGGCCTCAGTGTCCATCTGTGCATGTCCTGCCCTTTCCCATCAGTAATGACGAGGACCTCTGATCGGGGCTATTTCAGAGGAGACCTGCGTCTATGTTGCCGAGAATATCGGTCACTCGGTAGGAGGGAGAGGGCGGTTGCAGCAGCTATAGTTCTGCCTTTTGGGTTTGCACAAGATAAGATACTCCAGGCAACCAGGTGGTATCCCTGCTTCCATGAGCACGGCCGATAGAGCCAGCCATTCTGATTCATAGTCGTTTTAATTATTAACTCTAAGAACTTTTCAGTCTCACATGTGAAATGGAGATAATGTGTCTCCTAAGTGAGTGAGTCTAGTCGCTCAGTCGTGTCCGACTCTTTGCGACCCCATGGACTGTAGCCCACCAGACTTCTCTGTCCATGGGATTCTCCAGGCAAGAATCCTGGAGTGGGTTGCCATTTCCTTCTCCAGGGGATCTTCCTGACCCAGGGATCAAACCCGGGTCTCCTGTATTGCAGACAGACACTTTAACCTCTGAGCCACCAGGGAAGCCCATGTGTCTCCTCATGTGAGTATTAAACAGACACTATGGTAAAAGTTTTCTGTATGAATACTGGCTCTTGAGGACCTTGCATATTGGGTCATTGAAGGCTCCTTTGAGGAGCCCAGCTGAGAAGTGGAAAGATGTCACAGTCTAGTGGGAGGGACTGCATCCCAGAAGACTGTGGTTGGAGAGGGGCTGCTGAAGGTCACACTGGTAGCTATTCTGCATTTGCTAAGTATTTTGTGCAGACGGGCCCTTCTGCCAGCTGGGGGAAGGAGCTCTCCTCCTCTCGCAGGTATTTAAAGTCACTCCAACAGCGGAAAGGAAGGTGGCCCTGCTTGCCTCAGAGCTCTCTATCTCCTCTTACCAACTGCAGCCTTGCCAAGACTCGACTGCGCTCATGGTGATCAAGGGCAGGGGTGTTGTCTTTGCTCATGTCCATGATGACCAGGGTATCCATTGTACTCGTCTCTCTGTTAGAAAGTAGACCAAGTAAGACCCTCAGAGGCTACGTCTTTAAAAGCCACTAAAAGTCTTTGTGGATCAGTGAGGATTTTTAGGTCACATGACTCTTGGGTAAAACCATGGCCCCCTCCCCTGGTTGAACAGGTACTCATACAACAGTTTGTATACAATTTCCAATGGTTCATGGAAGCCCCCTCCCACTCCGAGGTTCAGAACTCCTGGTCTAGACTGGTTCTCATAGCTCTTTGGGCAGAATGCATAAATATCCAGCATGTCCCTCCAGTGATCCCCAGGATCAGTTTATGACTATGAAGAAATGATGTTTTCCTGCAGAAATAATTTGTTGAGGTGGCTGGAATTTGCTTGAAACCAGAGGAGAAGAGATTAATAAGATCACTTTCTGTTTTCTTGGCCAGTTCAAGGCAGGAATGAGGTGAGGTTGCCTGCACCTCTCACCTGGTGCCGACCCCGCCCTCTGCCTCAGCATTCCTGCCCTCTCAGGCATCCCTTGTGGCTGCTTCCTCCACTCAGAACCTCGGTAGCCTCTCTGAGGGGTGTGGCCTTGGAAGAATGCACTGTAACTCTGGTGATCCTGCCCTCGGGGGCTGGTGAGGAGGAGGTGCAGACAGCAGAATCGGAGGTGACCGAGAATGTCCAGAGAGAGCAGCGGGGTGAGGCAGGCACAGCATCCAAGGAAGGGCTGTTCCAGACACACTTCTAATTCTAGAAATGGTTGGCATCCATGTACCCAGTTACATGGGCTGGTAAAATAAGAAAGAGGCACATGGGAGATGGCCCTTCTGGGGACTCTAGATACATGTGGAAGGGTTGGTCTCAGGACAAGTATCTGGAAGGCCAGGCAGTAGGGGAGGTTAGAGGAGCATCAGGCAGGGCATCCGGGTGGGACAGAGGCTGAAGCCCAGCTCTGCAGTCAACCTGGTGTGGAGACAGTGGGAAAGGAGGGGCCCCGGGACCCCCACTCAGACTGGCTGGGACAGTGGTGGGACATGGAGAGCGTGGTAGTTGCGAGTGGACCCAGGAGTCCCCCTGGGTGAGGGCCAAGTGGGCAGATGCTGTGGACTCACATGCTGTGTGTTAAAACAAACAACTCCCCAAGTGACAGAGACTCTGCCATAGAAAATCATCTGAGCTATCTGAGCAAGTGTGATTCAAACCATATGTGCAGTTTTAATATGTGATCTTAAAATTTGAAGGCTAAAAAATATCTCACGGCTAAAGAAGCTCTAAACTCCTTCTCGTTGTTTCCTGGCCTTCAAGTCTTAAGAGCTACTGTGTACCAGCTGGGGCCAGTCAACGGCTCAGGCCTTTGCTGTCCACACTGTCCTTGCAGGGCATGGCTCCTGTAGCCTGCCCCTTGGGTTAGGGCCAGGAGACAGGATGCAGCTGGGTGTGTGCCCTGAGGGAGGAATGGTCTAGGGGTCCAGGTTTTGTGAGCCCTTCCTTTGGAGGGCAAGAAAGCACACACTGGCTGAGTGTCTGGTCTGTGTTGCCAGGCTCTTTATCTCCTATTTCACTTGATCCTCCAAAAAGAAAAAAAAAACCTGGTAAGTTGGAGGAGGAAACTAGGGCTCAGAGAGGTTAAGAAATTTCCCGTGGTTACCCAGCTTGCTAGTGGTACAACAAAGACCTGAACCCACCCTTGCTTTCCCTCTAGCCTGCCACCTCCCAGCAGCGCCTGACACGCGCTGTGTCCTGAAGCTGTTTCGGCAGATGCATTTTGCAGAAGTGCTTGTGAGAGGGGCGAGCCAGTGGCAGCCAAGGTGGGAGCCAGTGTGGCTGGATCTGGTTGGAGCCTTTGCGCATTCTGGCCATTTCCGCAGCACTCTGCATGGGGGTGGGGGATCTCTGAGGGGCTTTTGTGGTCTCTGTGAGTTGCTCGAAGGGGAAAGAGCAAAGCATCCAGCGAAGAAAGTCGAGTTACAGTGACAGGAGGACAAATGAGAGCTCTGCGTGCAATGCCCACACAGCGAGTGTAGGGTGGAAGGAAGCTTGGGAGGTGGGTGGCGGATCGTCTCAAATGAGTCAGACTCCCAGGGGTGTAAGGATGGGCTTCAGAGGGCAAGGAATCCCCTGAAATTGTATGTTAAACATCACAATATGTGCCTTTTGTTCTGAGAGGAGGGTCCATGGTTTTCATAGACTCTCAAAGAAGGCTGAGACGGCCAGAAAGTCTGAAACTGCTGTTTGAGAGGCTGGAATTACGCCTCGTGCATGTTCTTTTAATTTTCCCTAAATGCTAAAAATAGAAAGTTGAGCTTGCCTAATATAGGATTTCTGGGGGCGTGTCAGGAAATAGGTGATGGTGTTGGTGGAGGGATGTATGGGACAAGATTGTATGCAATGGTTCAAGAAGGCAGTCAGGGCTGGGTGCTCTCACCTGATGGTGCTTCACGTTATCAGTTATACAATTTCAGTACCTGTTAGAGAAACCAACTTTGTGGAGGGGACAGAAGACTCAGTAGAGAGAGAAATCTGTTTGTGAATACTGTCTCTTTGTTGATGTGCTGAGCGGATCAATACTGCTTCTGGATAGAGACCATTTCACAGCCATACTCTTTCATCCCCTGGAGGAATCTGAGGGAACCCTCAGAGAGAGATGTGCACAGCAGATGCTTGTAAATGCACCCTCTGTGTTCCTCTCTCTTTGCCGGCGACACACAAAGCAGCCCTAAGAACTCGACCGGCGCTTCCCGCCCTCCTCCCGCCAAGTCCAGTTTTCATTCCCTTTTGGAGTAGGAACTAAATCACGTTTGCCTATAGGAAAATGTGTTGAACTGTCTTTGGCATCTTGTGTAGCTGCTGAGTCTGGCGTGAGGAGGAGGTGACCTCTTCCTTGGGCCTCCTTCCTCAGTGGTTTCCCAGCTGTTCTCCTCCAGCCTTGTGGCTCCTATGGAGGGTGGGTGCTCCTAGACCCCTGGCCCCTCCCTGCCCCCTCGCCTCCTGGTTACTGTGATCAGAATCACGCAGACAGGCCAGTGCCAGGGAAGCAGGGCTGTTGATAAGCATGCCTCCTTCCTGCCCAGGGCTTCCCGAGCCCAGGAACGGGGCCTGCAGAAGGTGGCCTTGGGTCCTTAGGATTGGGCCAGTACAGGTTCCTCTTCCTGCTTCCACTACCCCAGGAGGAACGCCTTACACGCTAGCTCCTTAGGGCTGTCTTGGTTCACCGAGAGCTGGATCACTGGGGTTTAGTGGAGGCAAAAACCCAGGAGGGATAGATCTTTCCAGGGAGGTGAAGGCGTCTCAGCGTGTGGACTGCTGTTCATCTCTTGACTGATGTTCCGAGTGTGTCCCCCGTGGGCAGAGACCAGTCAGGCCTCATGCCTTGGACCAGTGCCCCCAGTCACAGCCTGCTGCCCATCTTGGGCAGTGTCACCCTACTCGGGACTGCTTGATAGTGACCGAGAACACCTTGGTGTGTGTTGTGTGTGAGGCTTGTTGCCTTGCTTCTGGGCTGGCCCCAGGGAGGGGAGGGGAGTGGAGGTGTGGGCAGCATTGTGTTCTCAGTGGCCCTGAAACAGGAAAAAGCAGGTCCCTGGCAGACATATCTTCCTCCTCAGAGACCTCGCCACCCCACCCCGCCATTCCATGTCAGAGAGGGCACCTACCTCACAGGGAGGCTGATCTTCTAGTGGGGACTGTGGCACTTGGGGAAAGGGACTCTGTTCACCTCTCAGTCCCTCCCAGCCCCAGGGCTGCTGCCAGCAAGAAACCTTGTCTGTGAAATATGACTGGCAGGCAGCTCCTGTTTCCATGGTTACTAAATAGGGCAGGTTCGTATTAGGGCTGCCCAAGGAAAGAATGGCTTGTGCAGGAGCTTTCCTCTGGTCTACTCTAATCCTCTCCCCAGATAGGATGGGCAGCATCTGACCTGAGATCATGAGTATTTTCTTCCAGGGTTCACCTGCCTGCCCAGCACTGGCTTTTTTTTTAAACAGGTGTTTTTCTTGGTGCTGAGTAGTGAATCTCCCAGGAAGCCAGAGGGGGCGCTAGAGAGCATGGTGGGTTCCCAGAGCTCTGTGTTGCCTGCTCCTGGCCTCCCACCTCTGTCAGTTGCTGGGGTTGCATTAGAGATGCTGACCCCTGTCCCCAGAAGGGCCTGGTGTTTAGAAAGCCCTGAATACAAATTTGGCTGGTCCTAAATCACATGTAGGAGATCAGCCCTGGGATTTCTTTGGAAGGAATGATGCTAAAGCAGAAACTCCAGTACTTTGGCCACCTCATGCGAAGAGTTGACTCATTGGAAAAGACTCTGATGCTGGGAGGGATTGGGGGCAGGAGGAGAAGGGGACGACAGAGGATGAGATGGCTGGATGGCTACTTTGGCCACCTCATGCGAAGAGTTGACTCATTGGAAAAGACTCTGATGCTGGGAGGGATTGGGGGCAGGAGGAGAAGGGGACGACAGAGGATGAGATGGCTGGATGGCATCGCCGACTCGATGGACCAGAGTCTGAGTGAACTCTGGGAGTTGGTGATAGACAGGGAGGCCTGGAGTGCTGCGATTCATGGTGTCGCAAAGAGTTGGACACGACTGAGCGACTGAACTGAACTGAATTGAAATCACATGTAGGGAATCATCAGACAATGACTCCCTGCCCCGGGTCACAAGCTGTTTTCATGAAGCTATGTGACAAGTTTAATTATAAGACATTAGAAGAATCTATTTGTTGATCAGATACTAGGTTCTGGCAAAAGCACAAGCTGGAGTTCCGGGTCCTTTCTCTGATGAGTGGCACACCATTCTGGTCCTCTGTTTCTTTGTAACTAGAATAGAATCATCATTGTGGGAAGAATGTGGGGGAATTGATCAGTGTGGATGGGAGACTTTAAAAGCATAACAAGTCAGTGAAGGGCACTTTACAAATTCATGCAATTATCATCTTTAGTTGCAATAACATCATGTTATTTTAGTCTCTCTCCTTGGCCTTTTCAAGAGGAAATTGATTAAAACTTGAGTGCTGCTTTAGAAATTATTTTTGGTGTGGAACAAAAAAAATAAAAAGTGCTTAGGAAACAGTTACCTAATAAGATTAGCTCATTCTTTAATCCTGACAGAACCAATTCTTTGTGCATTTTGGAGATGTTCTTTTTTTTGCGTAAACAGGGAAAACCTCAGGTGACAAGAGCTGCGATTCTGCAGTGACCTGCATGCCTTTTGTTGGCCCTGGAGCACCTGACTACATAATTCTGTGTAATTTATAAGTCTGAGTGTTTTTAAGTACATTTTCTTTCAGGAATGCACTTCATTCACGCTTTCTGGGAGTGGGGGTAGGGTATTGAAATTCAGAGGCTTTGGCTGACTAATCTCACTGAATTTCTGTTCAGGATTTAAGGAGCTGTTTCTCTTCTTTTTCCTGAGCTGAGAATAGTCCCTTTCTAGCCTTTTGGAGGAGTTTCTCACTCTGACAATGAGTTTCTTACTCATTCCAGCCAAAGAGGAATGGCAGGTGCAGACTGGACACCTTCCTGGTGGCTTTGGTCTGATGGATGAGTCGTCTCCACAGAACTGCTGGGGCCATGGGCCCTGGCCACTCATGTGGACTTATTACCCTTTGAACCCCATCTAGTGGAAATGAAGGCACACAGAGAAAATGCCTCCTCATAGGTTCAGTTCATAGACCTTGTGGGGACAGTATTGACCCACCAACTGAACCATCTCCAAGGGCCCCTGCAGCTCCAAACCCCACAAATCCTCCCAACCTTGGTATTTGCTTCCAAGGTCTCAGGTGGACTTCCTAGGACCCAGGGCAGCACATCTGAGCCCTGGAATCCTGGTGGGGGAAGGGGAGCAAGTGGAGGGACCAGAAAGGAAGTCAGCCCCCCTGGTTGTTCTGTGATGACAGCTCCATGCCCTTTTCGAGGTGTTTATTAGGCTGAACCTCTGCTCCTTCAGGGAAGTGTGAGGGCTGTCACTCTCCAGAGCCCTCATTCAAGTACAGGAGCTGCTCACCAGGCATCGAACAAACAATCCTCTATTTTTACAGGCTGACTTGACCTAGTCCAAAGGCCGAGGCCTCCTGAGGATTTGAGGCTAATCCTGTTGGTATTTCTCATACCTCCCTCATGCCTCATTTGATATTGTTCCTTTCTGGACTGAATAGGTTCTGTTTCTTCCTCATTACAAGTTTCTGCCTGTGTGAAGTTTTAGAAAGCTTCAGGACACATTCCATTTTTGAGTGGCCGAAGCCACAGAAAGTTAATATTTGGAACATAGGAGAGGAAGTGCTACAGGCAGAAATCTGGGTTTGATTAAAAAAAAAAAAGAAGAAGAATTGTTGGGAATCCACTATGACTGGAATGAAAGAAGAAAAGCAATTCTTTTCCGCTAAGGTGTCAAGGGGGCTCTTGGTAGGGATAAAGGCCTAAGAAGTGCTGGAGAATCACTCAGTGGTGTTAGATGCGAGGTTCATGCCTTGGATCTGGGTTAGGCAGGGTGAACAGTTACAGTGAAGTATTTAAAGTGAAGGAAGGGAGTGAGAAAAACAGTTGGGTCGAAAGAGGGCACACAGCCTGTCCCCCATCCTCCCAACAGACTGCTGCAGGGCCAGGTGGGGAGGGCAGGGCTGCTCAGGGTGTTTGCTGACAGACTTGCTAATTAAACACCAAAAGGCAATATTGCTTTGCCAATAGTGATGGCTGTGCCAGCGTTATCAGCTGCAAACTGGCTGCCCAGGAGCATCCTAATTAAAAATAAACAGTTCTGAGGGGTGGTCTGGGAGAGTCCCAGGTTTCTCAGGACTGCTAGGATCGCTCCCAGGGGAAAGTCACACCCAGGTTGCCTTCCCGTCCTTGTCTCAAAGGAGCCTCTCTCTCATCACGGAGTGGTGTGATGTGTGCTCCTTGAACTCCCACGTCCTGGGGTGACAGGCAAACAGACACAAGCTCTAGGAGCAGAGTGCCTGGTGCCTTCAGCCCTGGGGGAATAATGATTTCTGCTGGGTCTCTAAATTGAGGGGACAGCTAAAGCCCAAAGCCTCTTCTGAGAGAGGTTAGAATTTCATCAGAAAGTGAGTCTGGTCACATGAGGATTTCTGGCACCGAGTGCATGGCAGGCTGGACACCCGCCTGCCAGAATTGAGCGAGTGGATCGTATTGGCTTCAGCGAAGAGGGAAAGTCCCAGCCTGGCCTGGGAGAAGGAGCCGCTCACTCCTCCCTGCTCTGCACAGCTGCTGCGGCAGGACTGGGGTGTCAGCCGCAAGACCCATCTCGGTTAACCCTAAAGACAGTGTGTGGCCCAGGGACTGAAGACTGAAAGATGCCTAAGGAATGCAATGCCTTCCATGCCCTCTCAGCCGCTCTGTGCTGCTTCTATCACCGCAGGTCTTTCCTTGGAGTCAAGGTAGGTGTGGTTAGAAATAAGGTAGAGCTAAAGTTCTCTGGGAGGGCTTGAAAGCACTAGGAAAAGTTGGCAGCACACTGGCTCTAAAATCAGAGACACTTGCTCTGATGGATGGATCTTCACAAGCTCCTAGTGGTGAGCTTCCCTGCAAGCAGAATCGGGCCACGCGGAAGGGGACACCTTGTCTTGCTTAGCGAGAAAGCTCTGTTTTTCAGGAGACTTTCCATTTCCTTGGGCTGAAATTTTATACCAAAGTAGCTCAAGACTATTTTTTTTCCTTCTCTCTCTGTCTCTGCCTGTCTTCCCTTGTTCGTAATAAATGTGAGATGGCTGAGCCCCTCTCTTCACTTGCCCCGCTCCTCCCTTATGTCAACGACGTATAGAAGTACAAAAACCATCAAATATCTCCTTTCAAATTAAAGTCATGTTCCAAAACATTTTCTCATTCAGAACTGTTTTTTTTTTTTTACTGCTCCCGTTTTTAACCTTTGTTACAAGACATCAGTATCCAAGGTTTTGCGTAATATGTCAATGCACTATTTATTTTGATAAAAATATTCAAACAACCTCATTTGACTATTTCAAGACCAAGCCTCTGTTCTGTTGCCCACCTGTGACAACACTTAAGAATCCTGTTTGGTACAGGCTGTTGTTGATCTGGGCGCTTGTCTGCTTTGGGAAAATCCTGTTGGCCCTGGCAGGACTGGGGACCTCATTTATTCATGGGAAATAGGAATAAGAAAGCTCTCAAGGAATTCTTCCCACCCTGACAGCAGAGCTCCCTCTCCTGAGGGACCGACTTATTCGGTGCTGTTGAAAAAGCTACAACAGGAGAATTTAACAGGAAACCCTGTTAAAGGCAGAAAGAGCCCTTTGTAGAAAAGTATACACTGAGAAGAGGAGAGGCTTCTTCATATCTTACTGCCCTTTTGGAGTGTTCAGAGTAGATTTCTAACCATTCTGCAAAGTTCGTTTCTGTCTCTTTGTCAGGGGATTTGAAGGAGAGTGAGTAGTCATAGGTTAAAAGTGTTTCCTCCCGCATTTGAAAGCGCCTTTCTATCCTGGAGCCCAGTGGGGGTGATGAGGACCATGTGGTTTCTGGCCTAAATATGGATCGTTCTGGTGTGGGGCAGATGAAGTCATGCCATTAACAGTATTTTAAAGCTGTCAGAGATAGACCAGGAGGTCCCAGAGGGAATCGTGCACGTCAGGGATTGGCAGTAGGTTTACCCTCTAATAGAAGTCCTCCCATAAGCCAACGTCTGCTAATTCAGTAAAGTGCAACTCAGCATTTGGTATATTAGGAAATAACCCATAAGTATCTAGTCTGGATGGTGAGATTCTGTTTGGAGACCCCTGTTCCTCTGCAGTTATTTCCTCCAGGACCAGGCCACAGTAACATGGGGCTGCTCTTGTTCATTTGCTAAGTCGTGTTCGACTCTTTGCGACCCCATGGACTGCAGCATGCCAGGCTTCCTCTATCCTCCCCTATCTCCAGGAGTTTGCTCAAATTTGTGCCCACTGAATTGGTTATGCCATCCAACCATCTTATCCTCTGTTGCCCCCTTCTCCTCCTGCCTTCAGTCTTTCCCAGCATCAGAGTCTTTTCCAGTGAGTCTGCTCTTCACATCAGGTGGCCAAAGTATTGGAGCTTCAACTTTAACATCAGTCCTTCCAATGAATATTCAGGGTTGATTTCCTCTAGGATTGACTGGTTTGATCTCCTTGCTGTCCAAGGAACTCTAAGAGTCTTCTCTAGCACCATAATCTGAAAGCCTCACTTCTTTGGTGCTCAGCCTTCTTTATGATCCAGTTCTCATATTTGTAACTGTCCTCTGGTTTCCCCACCACGGTCACTCCTGGTGACTGACTGTTGATGGAAACACCTTCCTTCCCACCTGGGCTTCCTCTCCCACCCCTAGTTTGTAGCATCGTCATAGTCCAGGGAGGGGGCCTGATCTGCTCACTCACCAGAACCTGAAACCTTCAGACTCAGCTCAAGGTTCCCCATGGACCCTTGTTAAAACAAGCATTTCCCTGTCTTGTTTTACTTAGTTACCTGGGAAAGAAAACGCCCCTGTGTTTAAATCCCTCCTCCTGCCAGTGTTGCCCCAGAGATAATGCTGCATCGCTTTATTGACTCCCACTTTAATTAGGGGTTTCAGGTCCTGCCACTCATAATTAGTTTCTGTTGTAATTAGAGTTTCAAAATTAAATTGGGATTGATTGCCTGATAGCAAAGCGGAAATAAAGCTCCAGTTCTTGACCATGGATGCTGCTTCTCTTGGCATGAATTTCTCATACCAAAAATAACACTGCAGTAGCCATGGTAACTTTCCATTTGGTCTAATCCATATCATCTCTGGAGAAAGTAGAATGTTATTAATAGTGTTTGTTGTATGGGAAGAAAACTAAAAATATAAAAGCTCCTTCATCACATAGGAGACCAAACACACAGGCGCTTTCAGGGAATAAGATTTTATTTGCAGAGATGATGCAGAATTTCATTTGTGTTTAAGGGCCTCATGTGGACTTGTATAGACATGTCCTGGAAAGGAATTAATTGGGAGGCCAGGAGTGAGAGGAAGTCAAGGATATGCAGGCATTGCTGGTGCTCACAGAGTTGAGGCTATGTCAAGGGTCATGGCTTTAGCAGCCCAGAAGGGTTCACATAAGGCACTCATTTCACAAAAGACTACTGCCTCTTGGGTAAGAAAAGGAAGGGATGTTTTTGCTTATACCCAGTGGAAAAGAGTTCGCCGTGAAGATATTCCAGATCCATGACATTAGTAGAGCACATTCGAGTTTGAAAATCCCCAAATGTCAAATATTGTAGCCTTTTCATGTGTAAGCACTCTGTTAGGTGGGGCAGGGGGTGATTAATGACAGTTGAGGCAGGTTCCTGCCTTTGAAGGACTTCCCACTAGAGCGTTAGTCTACAGAGTCATTTGTTCCATTTGCAGAAGGCTTTCTGAGTTCCTTCACTAGTTATCTCACTGGGGTCTCAAGGCAAGCTGAGTCACGCAGGGCAATCGTTTATCTTTTTCCACAGGGGAGAGGCCGAGGCTCAGAGAAACTCCCTGCCCTAGAATCGTTTACTGGAGAACCAGGAGTAGAAATCAGGTTTCTGTGGCCTCAAGCCCAATGTCCTGTCTCCAATACTGTGCATGCTAAGTCACTGTGGTCATGTCTGACTCTTTGCGACCCCATGGGCTATAGCCCACCCAGTCCCTCTGTCCGTGGAATTATCCAGGCAAGTATATTGCAGTGGGTTGCCATGCCCTCCTCCAGGAGATCGTCTCAACCCAGGGATCAAACCTACATCTCCTGTAGCTCCTGCATTGCAGGAAGATTCTTTACCGCTGAGCCATCAGGGAAGCCTTCTCCAATACCGTAGGAAGACCATTGAATGTGGAACAAGGTAATTTTGTCCCAGATAGTACTTCAGTTAACAGTTCAGAAAGAATAGCGTGAACCTCAGCTTTTCAGGAGAGACTTCAGGGAGACACAAAACTGGTCTTCACATACTAGGTCTCCCTCCTGGGGCAGTGGCAGGGCCACCTTTCTGTCCATAGAGAACTGCAGAAGGAACTGGGGGAAGCACAATAGAGCCCGCTTCTGGGACTGGCCATGGGGACAAGCCCCCATTTCTTCTGGCCCCTCGTGTCTCTGATTCTCCTTGCATGTAGGCAGGGGAACAGGAGCTGAAACTTGCCAGCATATCAACGGCTGCTCCTGAGGAAGGTAGGTGTGATTGTACAAGAAACTTCAGGGGAACCAGAGACAGGAGTTAACCTTGCAAGTGCAGAATTTGTTGTTGTTCAGTCACTCATCCTGTCTGACTCTTTGCAACCCCAGAGACTGCAGCACACCAGGCTTCCCTGTCCTTCACTATCTCCTGGAGTTTGCTCAAACTCATGTCAATTGAGTCATTGATGCCTTCCAACCATCTCATCCTCTGTCGCCCCCTTCTCCTCTTGCCCTCAATCTTTCCCAGCATCAGGGTCTTTTCCATTGAGTCAGTTCTTTGCATCAGGTGGTCAGAGTATTGGAACTTCAGCTTCAGCATCAGTCCTTCCAATGAATATCCAGGGTTGAGATTTCCTTTAGGATTGACTGGTTTGATCTCCTTGCAGTCCAAAGGACTCTTTAAGAGTCTTCTCCAGCACCACAATCCAAAAGCATCCGTTCTTTGGTGCTCAGCCTTCTTTATGGTCTCTCACATCCATACTTGACTGCTGGAAAAACCATAGCTTTGACTATCCAGACCTTTGTTGACAAAGCAGTGTCTCTGCTTTTTAACACGCTGTCTAGGTTTGTCATAGCTTTTCTTCCAAGTAGCAAGTGTCTTTTAATTTCACCTTTCTGAACACCAACAGGGAGGCTGGAGTAGGGAATCAGAGGATAAATGAATCAGTAAGTCTCAGCTAACCAGTCACTAAGTCCAGTGGCGCTGGTCTAGTCAACAAGAAGTTATTGTTAGAAGGCAGTGGATTTTAAGCATAAATGTTCCCATACGGAGGTGTGACTGTCTTTGTAGCCACGAAGTTCCGTGTAGTGGGAAGTGCTTAAATCATGGTATTGCATTTTGCTTTGTTTTAGCTCATTTCCCTTATCCCTGAAAAAAGTATCCAGAGCCTCTCTATGAATATACATTATAGCCTGAGGTCTCTCAACTGCCCATCCTTGGAGAGTTGGGTCCTCAGAGCTTGCTTTCATTGGGAGCTGCCTTTCTGTGTCAGAGTGAGCACGATGGAGGGAAGGTCCTGCTCATTGTCCCCGTGGCCCATCTCTTGTCTGTCTGCCATTGTGACCACGTGCATACTGCTGATACGTCCCAGTGTTGACGGTAGCCTCAGTTGCCTTTGTCGTGGGGCTGTTGCACCGTCAGCACACGCTGTGCGAGGTAGAAAAAACCACTGGGGAAACGTCTAAGTGACTCAGCCCCTGCTTGTGGTGGTTGGTAGTTGCTCATTTATCTCTCCTGCCCTCCAAAGGAAGAAAGGGGAAAAAAAAAAAAAAAGCCTAGCACAGCTTTTTTAAAGAAACTAAATGTATTCCCTTGGCATCTGGAGGCTGCGGGAATCTGGTTTCAGTACCAGGGGAAGGACATGCCTGACAGAGGCTGGGTCCCAGAGCCCCCTGCACCACAGACCCTGGAGCTTGGATCCTGGCCGAGACCTTTGTTTTTGTTGGAGAGACGTGGGTGGGAAGCAGACCTGAGACTGGGATCCTGGGAAAATTTTGTTAGTGGGCCAGTACCTCCAGGACAGCAGATAGATGAGGCTGTGCCTGCCTCTGGGGAGGATGCTGGTGAGTGGGGGTGCTTGGGCCACAAAAATCATCACGCACCATGTGCGAGCGGGCAGTACACGGAGGGCTCAGGCCTCTGTGCTGGGTTTAAAGATGTCTTCAAAGACAGGTGTGGGGCCTTCCAGCTGATGCACATTTTGGACATCCCCGGGGGCCGTAGAGGAGACTTGGGCTGTCCTGGTGGGGAGAGCTGGGGAGTGCCTCCTGGGGTGGACACTCCTGTAGCATCCCTGACCACATCTGGATTTTCAGGGCGTGTCCACAGCCCCAGAGCTACTGTTGGGCTCTGGCTCTGGCCATGAGAATGTCACGGCCTATTTTTCTAGCTTATGAAAGAGCTATGATCAGTCTTTCAGTTTGTGTGGAGAACTCTGCCCAGTGTCCACTCTAATATGTGTGCATTTTTACAAAAGCACATGTACACAAAGAACCAAAAAGCTAGCATTGTTTAATTCTAGTTTAATTCTAGTTGGGATTTGAGGGACCACTGAGCCAACCTCCCACTCAGAATTCATCTACTCTCCCCACCTCCATGCCCAGCATGTGTCTCGAGGGCCTGTGGGTCCTGGGGAGACAGTGAAAGTTTCTGTCCTAAAGGAGCAATTCTGTGTCTGGCCAGGGACATGGACATGCAGGCAACTCTCTCCAAGGTGCATGGTGATGCAGAGGCAGGGAGAAGTCACAGCACAATGTGAAATGCTGGGCAGAGGGATTAACCCAATTTGGGGTCAGGGAACCTCCCGGAGGTGGTAACACTGGGCAAGTCTTAAAGGAGGAAGACACCCCCGGGAGAAAAAGAACATCAACCCGGGACTTCAGGCTGAAGCTAAGGAATGGAGGGAGATGAGGCCAGAGAAGAGGCCAGCACACAGATGGCACAGGGCAGTGGGGAGCCAGTGCACACTCAGAACGGGGAGTGGGTGAAGGTTGGGTGCCAGCCTCCCGTATCAGGATGAGTTTAGGGAGCTTAACCAGAGTCTCCCCTGACTCATGCTGTTGTCCTTGAAGCCTCCCATCAGCTCTGCTTGTCCTTGCTCAGCTCACTCATATTTTCCTCCCTCCAGCTTCTCTTTAAGCCTGTTTCTAACACGCATAATAAGATCCTGTTTCTAACTCCACAGCAGCAGCTCAGACCATCAGGCAGGATACTTTTCCGTCCCCACTGCTGCCCCCACAAGCTGCAGCTCTATCCGTGTCTGAATCCATGATTCTCACTTCCTGCCTGCATCCTCTGAGGATGAAATGTCCCTCTCCCAGACCAAGGCCCGCCCTGCCACCTGTGCCCATGACCACCCCCTTTCCCAAAGAATCCTCAGGCACCTTCAGTCTGTCCCTTTTTACCAGCACTTTCCCCTTAGCTCCAGTCTTCCCTATTCTAAAAATAATCACCATTTCGATGTCTTCTTTCCTGGTCCCTGGCTTCCTCCATCCAGAGAGCTGGTTAACACAGTCTCTGCCTCACTTCCCATTGGCCACTCAGCCCCCTTGACCGGACCAGCGGCCTGTCCTTGCCAAGTCCGGTGGCTGCTGTCCAGTTCTGATGCTATTAGAACTCTCTGCTGCACTTGGCACTGTTGGCCATCCCTTCCTGGAAGTCTGCTCTCAACCTCTAGGACAATGCACTCTGCTTATTTCTCCTAGATCCTTCCCGACCCATCATACTGTGGGGTTATGGACTCAATGTTTGTGTCTGCCACCAACCCCCCCATTCATGTTGAAACCCTAACCCTGATCATGATGGTATTAGCAGGTGTCCCCTTTGGGAGGTGATTAGGTCAGGAGGGTGGTGCTTTGATGATTGGGATTAGTGCCCTTATAAATAAAGGGGACCCAAGGGAGCTCTCTTGCCCTCTCCACCTCCACCATGTGAGGACACAGCAGGAACATGGCCATTTATGAACTAGGATGCACTCTCATCAACCACTGAGTCTGCCAGTGCCTTGATCTTAGACTTTCCAGCCTCCAGTAACTGTGAGAAAGAAATGTTTTGTGCTTATGCCACTCAGTCTGTGGTATTTTTCTTACAGGAGCTAAAAGGGACTAAGACACCTGTCCTTCAGCTTCTCTTTCTAGCCTGCCTCTTAAAAGCCAGTGTCCCCAGCCTTCTTCTCATATTCCCTCTGTAACTCATATCTTGGGGGGCATTTGAGACAGCACACCCCCTCTGCATTGAGGATTCTCAAGCCCTTCTCCACACGGGGTGAGCCGCTCCATCCAGACAGCTCCGGATGTACATCTTCCTCCGCAGACTTGATCCCCGCTCGTGCTTCTGCGCTGGAAGTTGGTGGCTCAGTCATCTTCCAGTAGCTCCCATGTCTCTTCTCCCTCTTCATCTTCCGTGTCTAATCAATTATAAGTCTTCATGACTTTACTCCTAAACTCTTGTCTCATGTGCCCCTTCCTCCTTTCTCTGCCACCAGTACTGTACTAGTCCAGGTCTCATTGTCTGTTTTTAAAAAATACCATTTTATTTTGAAAATTTACAGGTCTTGGTTGCAGCACGAGGGATCTTTCGTTGTGGAGTGTGGGCTCCAGAGCACATGGGCTCTATAGTTTGTGGCACGTGGGCTTATTTGCCCCGACGTTATGTGGGATCTTAGTTCCCCAACAAGGGATCAAACCTCCTTCCCCTGCACTGGAAGGTTGATTCTTAACCACTGGACCACCAGGAAAGTCCCTAATTACCTGTTACTGCTTGGAATTCTGCAGTAACTTCCTAAGTGGTCATCTGGCCCTGAATCTTCATAGGAGATCATTTCACTACCCTTCTATTTGACATTTCGTGAGACGGGAGGCATACTGTACCCTCAAGGAAATACATCCCCACATTTGAAAACTCTAATTACTAGAAAGTTGTTCTTTGTGTTGAGTCAGAATCTGTGCCCTGCAATATTCAGCTATTATTATTCTTCAGTGAAATGGTGTAAACCCTTCAGATGCGTGCTTTTCCCCCTCGAGCATGTCTATTTGAGGCCAAATTAGTTGGTATGAATAGACACCTAGAAATAAGACAGGAGGGAGTCTGGATTCATTTCTCTATGGAGTTGAACCAAGAATATGTGACCTGTCATCTTAGGATGAGAACACCTCAAACCTGTGTATATGTCAATACCTCATGTTCCCCACGTCATTTCTGTACAGACTAAACATGTTTAGTTCTTTGTATATTTTGGGGGACTTGGATTCTAGTTTTCAGGCAATCCTTTACTGCAAAAGTCTAAGCGAGTCACGAAAATTCACGGCCTTGGTCATGTTTTCTTTTGTGAGATATAATTATTCTTGCTACCTCTTTAACTTCAAGGACATTGTATGATTCATGAGATATGAGTTGTATTGTATCAGGTGTCTTCTCCCTCTAAGTCCAGCTACTGTTTCCCTGATCCTGCCCATGACATCTAACATGGTGTTTGTATTAAAAAAAAAACACAAAAAAAACTTATTAGATGAGTTATGTGGGTGTCAAGACCTTTGAATTCCTCTGAGAGAAATATATACCTTTAAAGTGGCATGCATGTGACTTGTATATTGGAAACCATAACCATAATGTTGATGCTTGGCCAAAACCCATTTTGTGATGAATCATTTAGTTCTCCTGAAAACCTACTATATACTTAGCTCTGATATATAATGCACTTTTTGAGACAGTTGTTAGTCATGTGCTATTTTGGAAAGAGAGAATTTGGAAAGTCATTTATTCCACACCCCACACTGAAAGGCTTTCTGAGTCTTTGAATTTTTCTCCATGTGTTTGGTATATCTCACTTTTCTGCCAGTTACATCTCCTAGTGTCTTTCAGTCACAATGCATTTTGTTTATTCAGTAATGCCTCATTCATTTGAGGTGAAGTAAGGAAAGGATAGAATTTGGGTTTGGGGTTTGTTTGTTTTTGTAAAGGATTGTATTTGAATTGATTTTTATTTTCTGATATTCTTATTTAAGAGCAAATAGGGCATCCATTTGGTGTACGGCTGTGTTCCAGGTGACCCATAATTTGAGTTAAGATGTTGAATTAACAAGCTTGAATTACCAGTGGTAAGCTTTCTGGTTTGGCTCTCTCTGCATCCTGACCTCTGGTCAGTTGGTCTCCAAATCCTTATCCTGGGTCTGCCTTAGCCAGGGAAGTCTGTTTTTCATTCTCCATAGATGTTAACAAAGCACTACTCTTACTGAATGGAACCTCACTGCCAGACTGAGCGATTAATATTTCACTTGCATTGTCTCATTTAGCCTGTGTGCCAACCCTGTGAGAAAGGGGGTTATTATCAGAAGTCACTTGAGGACATGGTTAAAGGCAGCAAAGCAGTTTAGAGGTGGTTTTCATCAGTGGAACTGGTACTCGACTTTTATTTGAAGCCCTTCATATCACTGACCCAATAAATGATTAAGTGCAACCAGGGACCTCCAGCCTTCATTGTAAGTGTGGGCACATCCGACTTTTCACCAGGAGGAACCAGAATACAGGGCTGCCGCACGGGGGTTACTTGGATGTCTGCTCCAGGAAATCATCATCTAAATTTGATCTAGAGGCGAGGGTACCCGCCGCAGCTTTCAGCAGGGCCGGATGTTAACAAATGGCCTGTTGAAAATCTCATCGTGTTTCAGTGTATCTATTACCAGAGAAAGGTGAGACCCCCTTGGAGCTGAGCACTGAGTGAGCCCCTGAGTAAATAATGTTTTGTCAAAAGGGTGAGAAACGTGATGGGCAAACCCACTGGGCTGGGTTGTGGGGGCTGGTGTGGAGCTCTTACAGTGTAGTGAGTGCATAGGGCGAGTCCTTTCACTTGTGAGTAACCTTTTGAAGGAAGGAAGAGACATTTTCTTGTTGGATGTGCTGCATTCTGTCACACTTAGAATTCCTCCTGCCGTTTTCAGACCGAAATCAGTCTCTTCAGTGAGAAATAATTTTCAATCCCTTGGTGTTTCATCAAAATGAAATTGAATTTCAAAAGCAATAGCTTCATGATCTAGCAGGATGGGAAGGTGTGGGGGGAGAACCTTGCCCAGAGAATGATTGGGGATAAAAGGCAACAGGAGTTTAACATCAAAGGGAGCCGTGGGTACCAATCAGAATGATTCTAGTGTAATTAGTTTGGAATGGAGGATTAAGTTACTGCTGCCTGCTTAGTGGGTACGCTGCTTTAAGGCTCCAGTCTGCACAAATTAAAATGAAAGCAATCTTTTTCATTTACACACATGGAAAGCAGAATTTTAGTGGGAATTTCTCAGAACCTTGATAAGCCCAGAGGTCCACAGCTATCCTCTTCACGTTTCTTATTCATGGTTTCTGAGCCTCTTTTGATAAGGTTTGATAATGAATAAAATGAAATCTCTTGGACTGGGGCTGCGGGATGGGAGGGTGTTGTTGGCATTTTCCTTTCTGTGTTAAGAATCTGATGACCCCTGTTTCATCCTTTGTCTGTGAAAAGGAAGATCACCCAGAGTGAAAAAAAATAAAGGCATCTTAATTTAACAGCAAATTGCAAATCCGTTTTTAATGGCACTGGAGGATCTGATGTAAAGTGTGATAAATTACTCAGGTTTAATTATAAAATGGGAAAACAGCATCAAAACCCATCTGTAGAATCTTTGCTGAAGATTAGATTCTTTCTAGGTTTTAGAAAAGAGAAATTTGTATCACCCAGGAACTTGAACATTAGCATCAAATTAAGTGAAGTGTTTCAGAAATCTCTTTGCCACTGATCCCTTTCTCAGAAGGATCCAGGGGCCCTCGCTGACCTCTAATAAGACAGAGAACACTGAGAACTTCAGCAGAACATCATGTGATTTATTGCTGTACATTCCCTTCAGATGTCTTGTCTCCTCAGAGAGGCCGTAAGCCCAGGTCAGGCCATGGGGTATTTCTTACTCACATCTGCGTCTCCCTTCCAATCTAGCCTGGGAGGAGCACAGTGGACACTCCGGAAGTCCTTGAGCTTCATTGAAGGCACAGTGTTCCAGTGACTATCAAGTTCTTAAGACTACCTGATTGTTTCTGCAGAACTCTGGCCAATAGGATGAAGTATGTGTGGGTTAGGAAGCTGCCCCCAAAGACTGCTTCACTGAGCTTTAATCTCAGGATTGAGAAGAGTGGGCTCAGAGGCAAGGGGCCTAAATGAGACCATAGACCCCCATTTGTCAAGAGCCCAACACCAAACAGGCGGAGAGGCCCCTGGGACAGCCCGGGGCCTTTCCCTCCTAGCTTGTAGCATACTTTTGTGTGAATTAGAATAAGGCGCCACTTCCCCGAGACACTCTATTGCCATCTGCTGGGCAACAGTTGTGTACAAATTTTCGATGGTTGTGCATGAAGGGCCCCTCCTTAGATATGTTCCTGTGTTGCACATGTCCCTGAGCCACTGGCCACCACTGTGTGCCCACCACTGTGTGCCCACCACTGCGCTGGGCCAGGCCGAAATGCCCAACTGCCCATGCCACTCTTTGCTTTACCTACCAAATAGGAGACTTAAAATTTGAATTTAACATTTCTTCTCTTTGGACTTTTAGTTGCAAAATTAAGTGTTCTCTTAAGTAGAGACTTTGGTTTTAGTCAGTTATTAGAGTAAGAAATTGTATTTGTCTAACCTAGCACCCCAATGGGAAAAGTTGGATTAGTAATTCAAGCTTTTCTTCACTTATCTTTGGATTCTAATAAAATATTTCTGGGCAAGCCATGAAAGCCAGCAAGTGTCAATCAAAGGTGACCCAGAAACCAGTATATGAATTGTTTCATTTCAAGGTCTTAGGATTGCCACAAACACCATCCCGTTTCTTCCCATTCTACCTCGGATTGAAACAGCTGAGGGTTTGTACTAAAAATTGTTGGGCCTGAAACTGGTGGAGAAGTGGGTTTTTGTTTTTCAGGCTGTGGTTATGGTTAAGAGTGCAGAAGTAATTGGGATTTATTCATTCCGTGCCTTCATGATCAATTTATGCTGGTTTTCAATGGTAAAAATACCAGTTGGATCTCTGAAAGCCCTTGATATACTTTGGAATGTGGTTATAAACTGGCCCACTGCTTAAAATTCAGCCCAAAGCAGTGGTTCAAAGGTGCTGAGTTTCTGAAATCTCCAAAGTATCTTATTTTTAGGTGGATTTACTTTATAAGACAATCCTTGGTGAGGCTTCAGAATCCTCCAGTAAAGGTGATCGACAGTGTCGTTTTTCCAAGGTGGGGGAGCGCCACCTCTTCGTGTGTCTAGCGTTTGTTAGGGATCCGCATGGTGCAGCCATCACATCATCACGTGCAGGAGTTCAGCGCATTTCAGATGAGGGTCTGTTTACCTGGACGCCTGTGTTGCCCTGGCTCCAGCCAGCTTATGGACAGTGCATGGCATACCCAGAGGGGTTTCTCACCAGCCCATCAGAGGACATGGTCTTTGCTCAGAAATGAGACCAGTTTTACTTGCAGTGAGACTGATACTTTTGTTTGTGATCGTAATTTCTGGATGAGACTTCTGGAGAAATGTGACCTGTGGAGTTGTTTGGTTGAACCTGACGAGCAGCCTGGACTGTTGTGGATCTCTCCCTCAGCTGAGAAAATCATCCCTGTGCAGAAGAAAGAGACTTTTGTTTGGGAGCCTGATAGCTTTCTGGCTGTTGTGGTCTGATGTTCTAAACTAGGATAGAATAGCCCAGAAACTCCCTCCCTCCCTCTTCACTCCCTCGCTCCTCTTTTCTTGTGCACATTCCTGTCCATCCTCCCTTTTTATCTTAAGTCAGTTCCCAACCTTGATCATAGAATGAATGACTAGAAAATCATCCCAATCTTAAAAATTCAACAAAAAAACATGTTGATGACTAAGCCGCTTGGGCCCCACAGGACATGTCATCTCTATACCAGGACCCCTCAGCCCTCGCACAAAACACACAACTTCCCTGCACACTCAGGCTGCTTCCCTGTCCTGGGTGCTATGGACGTGTGACTGGCTGGAGTGACTGCATGTGTGTGTTCATACGGAGACACATGTCACCAAGGGACGGTGCCTTTTTACAGGTGCTCAGCGTCACTCTGCACAGATGGAAGCATTTAGTGGCACTCAAAAACCCAGCAACTATTAACTTGGAACTGAAATGAACAGAATAAACACACCTACACCTGAGTAGAAATTGGTAGTTTCAACTCTTAGCTTTTTTACTCCATTAGAGCTAAATTCTCAAAGACCAGATATCTCTAAAACCTTCTGATGGATTGTATAATTCTTTTAAAAAAAAATTCTTTAGTGGGTGAAGCAACTCTATTTTTGTAGCTAAGAGGCATCTTTAAAGGGGCTTCAAATTCTACATTGTTCCATATGAGTATATACTATATGCTAGGCACACTGCCAGGTCCTTGTTTTTTTTTTAAAAGCCAGGTACATGAGGTCAGGTAGCCCAGTGAAGTGGGTACTAAAACCCCCAGATGTAGACAGATGCAAGTAAAGAGAAGTCTAGAAAGGTGGCCAAGATCATCTGTTCTTTTTTTTTCTTCCAGTTTTATTGAGATATAATTGACATACAGAACTATATAAAGTGTACAGCATAATGATTTGACTTACATACATCATGAAATGATTATCACAGTAAGTTTAGTGAACATCTATCATCTTGTGTATATAAAAAATAGAAAAAATGTATTTGTTCTCCTTGTGATGAGAACTCAGGATTTACTCTCTTAACATACGTGTTAACATTTGTAACATACACGTGTATGTGTTCAGTCACTCAGTCGTGTCCAACTCTTTGCAACCCCATGGACAGCCCGCCAGGCTCCTCTCTCCATGGGATTTCCCAGGCAATGACATTGAACCAGTATTAATTTATCATGTTGTACATATATCCCTGGAACTTATTCACCTTGAACTTTTTGATTGCCTTCATCCAATTCTCCCTCCCCCGACGCTGGCCTCTAGTAACTACAAATTTGATCTTTTTTTCCTATGAGTTTGTTTTTGAAGTACTGTTGATGTATATAACACTATGTTAATTCCGGTTATGTAGCGTAATGATTTGATATTTCCGTACATTCACATGATTACCATGATAAGTTTAGTTACCATCTGTCAGCACACAGATACATTGCATAATTCTTGACTGTATTCCCCCCACTGTACACTTCATCCCCTGACTCATTTATTTTGCAAGTGGAAGTTTGTACTTCTTAATCTTCCTCACCTATTTATCTCCTCCCCCAACCCCACTCCCTTATGTTTGTTCTCTGTATCTCTGAGTCTGTTTCTGTTTTGTTATGTTTGTCCCTTGTTTTGTTTTTTAGATTCCACATATAACTGAAATTCTATGGTATTTGTCTTTTCCTGACTTATTTCACTTAGCATGATACCCTCTGGGTCCATTCACGTTGTCACGAATGGCGAGGTTTCTTTTTTTTTTTTATGGCCGAGTTATATTCCATTGTGTGTATATGCCAAGTCTTCTTTATCGATTCGTCTATTGATGGGCACTTAGATTGCTTCCGTATCTCAGCTATGGTAAGTAACACTGCAGTGAACACAGCGGTGCATAGTTTTTTTCTAGTCAGTGTTTTTGTTGTCTTCAGATAAATATCCAAGAGTGGAATTGCTGAATCTTATGGTAGTTCTGTTTTAAATTTTTTGAGGAATCTCTGTACTGTTTTCCACAGCTTCTGTACCCATTTACATTCCACCCATAGTGCACCAGGAATCCCTTTTCTCCAACTTGTATTATCTGTTGTCATTTTGATAATAGCCATTCTGATTGGTGTGAGGTGATGTCTCATTGTGGTTTTGGCTTACATTTCCCTGATGATTTGTGATGGTAAGCATCTTTTCACGTGCCTGTTGGCCATCTATTAGGTCTTATTTGGAAAAATATTTATCTCAATCCTCTACCCATTTTAAAAAGTCAGGTTGTTTGGTTTTTTGCTCTTGAGTTGTATGAACTCTCTGTATATTTAAAATATTAACCCCTTATCAGATATATTGTTTTCAAATATCTATTTAGCAGGAGACCTTTTCATTTTGTTAATAGTTTCCATCATTGTGCAGAAGATTTCTAGTTTGATGCAGTCCCATTGGTTTTGCTTTTGTTTGCCTTGCCTGAGGAGGAAAAAATTATGAAGACTGATGTCAAAAGAGTGCACTGTCTATGTTTTCTTCTAGAAGTTTTTTATAGTTTCAGGTCTCACATTTAAGTCCTTAATCCATTTTGAGTTTATTTTTGTATGTGGTGTGAGAAAGGAGTCTCATTTGATTCTTTTACACGTAAGTGCAGTTTTCCCAACACCATTTATTGAAGAGGTTGACTTTCCCCCACTGTGTATTCTTGCCCCCATTGTCATTGATGAATTGCCCGTAAAAGTGTGGGTTCATTTCTGGGCTCTCTATTGCGTTCCATTGACCTATGCCTGTTTTTCGTCACCTGTTCTTGACCGGCCTTCAGACTCTCTCTTTTTCTCCCCGCCCAGTGACAAGGAAGCTGCCACATGGAGGGCAAGAAGGCAAGCAGGGTTCCAGTCAATAAGTGGCTACTGGACACACGCTGTGTGCCAGTCACAGGCTAGGCTCTGGGAGCCACAGACTAGTGAGCCATGGCCTCTGGCCCCCCAGAGCTCATGCCTGGCAGAGAGCCTTGGCCCCCTGTGCAGTATGTGACAGTGGACCCCCTGCCCCTTTGATGTAATCAGACTAATTCAATGTGGCCTTCAAGGCCCAGCCTCCTTGTCCGTCTCTCTTCTAGCCTCTCCCCATTCACCAGCCTGGGCTCCAACCAGGCTGCACAGTGGCACTTACAGAGGGGTTGCTGTTTGTGGACCACAGGCTGAGAGTATGGAGGAGGGATGTACAAGACTGTGTGTCTGGGAAGTTGGGGAAGGTCCCAGTGACCAGGGCCCTGGTCAGTGCACCTCAGAAAGGGAGCTCCCGGCCAGATGGAGAAGGGCATCTCTGGCCTTTGGATTTTATTTGTAGAATACCGTGACCCTTTGGAACATGTGGACCCTTTAAATATAGTCCAAAAAACTTTAATGCCCCAAATCTGCTGACTTAAGGGCTTCCTTGGTGGCTCAGTGGTAAAGAATCTGCCAGTGTTGCAGGAGACCTGGGTTCAATCCCTGGGTCGGGAAGATCTCCTGGAGAAGGGAATGGCAACCCACTCCAGTATTCATGTCTGGAGAATTCCATAGACAGAGGAGCCCGGCAGGCTGTAGTCGATGAGGTCGCAAAGAGCTGGACACAACCGAGCTACTAACACTTTCATGGATTCCGCCGCATAATAGCAGGGCCCTTGTGCATTCTCTCCATCAGTGAAGCCTCTGCCGCTTATTTCTGGCGACCCACAAAGATGTCTCCACTTATGTATCCGCACCTTCTCATGACCTGGGCCTTCTATCGAATTCAGACCTGGCTCCCAATATGAGGTATCAGTATACGGCCAGGGTGGTGCTGTAGCTCACGGGGCTGTGAGAAATGTAATGTGTTCAAAGCTCAGGAATCTGGGATGAGAGGGCAGGATGCATGTCTGTGTCCCTTATGGATGAGGTCTGAGCCTTGGGAGAGTGCAGACCAGATGTAAGAAGCCCGTTTGTTTGCGGGGAAGAGGGGTTGGGAGAGACTGTGACTCGTGTGAGCCCTAGTGGGGCACCCCTTGACTAAAGTCCCTGAGCAGGAATTACAGAAGTCTCTGACTTTGTAGGCAGCGGTTGGACCACTGGACCACGGAGGTAGGGAAATTGTCAGGAGGCGATTGTAAAGGTTTAGAGAAAACAGGACAGGGTAACTTTCATGGGGATTAGAATGGACCTTAGTGAGAGGGAAAATCAGGAATTGCTTGATCAGTGGAAGCCAGTTCTGAGGGTTCTTGTGTGAGTAATGAGGGCAGAGGAGGTGCCAGTGTCTGGGGGAGGGGGAGAAGAGCAGGCTTTCCAGAGAAGATGAGTTCCATTTATCCATATCGACATCTGAGCTCTGAAGTGGATTCTGGTAAATATCCTACCACGGCACCAGCTCTAAAGGCTGGAAATGGGGATTTGGGCATCATCAGCACCTTTCAAAAGACTGAACTGGCCTTGTGCCACTAACCCCAGCCCCTTCCACTCCCTTCTGCTCACTGCAGCCAGATTGATCTGTCTAAAAGCATCTCTTTCTTTGTACCTGTTGCCATCCCGGGCAGCAATTGTCAACAACCCTCACTGTCTGGAGTGTGGAGGTCTAAGCCCTCAGCCTGCAGTGCCCCTCTGTCTGATCTGTCCTATCCCCACCTTCCTGGTCGGGACTTCTCTGGTCACAAGTGACAGGAGTCCAGTGCAAACTAACTGAGGTCACAGGGGAGTTGACAAGTTGATGCAATCCCCTGGGGTTAGGGACATGCATGCCACTTGACACTTCCATCTCTTGCTCCTCTTCTCTTCCCACAATGATTTCATTCTCCCAGCCCAGTCTCATCCACACTGTGGGTCAAAAAATGAAGCAACCTCCGTACTTCCAGTCTCATGATATTTCCAGAGCAGGCAATGGCATCCCAATCCAGTACTCTTGCCTGGAAAATCCCATAGATGGAGGAGCCTGGAAGGCTGTAGTCCATGGGGTCGCTGAGGGTCGAACATAACTGAGCGACTTCACTTTCACTTTTCACTTTTCACTTTCATGCATTGGAGAAGGAAATGGCAACCCACTCCAGTGTTCTTGCCTGGAGAATCCCAGGGACGGGGCATCCTGGTGGGCTGCTGTCTATGGGGTCGCACAGAGTCGGACACAACTAAAGTGACTCAGCAGCAGCAGGGTGTTTTTTTACTCAATTCACTTAGAAAGATCCCAGGAAGAACTCTGATTGGGCCAGCTTGGGTCAGCCAGCAATGGCCGGGGAAGTGGGTCTGAACCACATAGAGAAAAGATAGAGCTCTCTTGGCGAGGAAAAAAACAATGTTGTGACCAGATGTCTCTGCCTGCTTCAGCCCTCTCCACCCCAACCAGAACCTCTATCTGATAAAGCCCAGGTGCTCTTAGCTCAAATGCCCAAAGCACTCTCCCTCTTCTCAAGTTTTACCCTCAAGGGCCAACCCTGATATCCTATCCTCTCCTTCCTCCTCCCTATCTCATAGGGAGCCCTTATGTCGCAGAGGAAAATCAAAGGATCAACAGGTGGTGTAATTTCCCCCAGACTAAGGAGCCGGAGGGGCAGGGATGAGAATTCAGTGCTCTGTCTTCAGTGCTCAAGGATGTGTTACACCATTCCCTGTGTTGGCTTCTAGGATACTGTGCCCTCGGGAGGGTGGGCCCCAGGCTGTCACTGCCCTCCAGCAGCCTGTGCTGTGCTTAGTCACTCAGTCGTGTCCGAACCTTTGCAATCCCGTGGACTGTAGTCGACCAGGCTCCTCTCTCCGTGGGGATTCTCCAGGCAAGAATACTGGAGTGGGTTGCCATGCCCTTCTCCAGGGGATCTTCCTGACTCAGGAATTGAACCGGAATCTCCTGCGTTGCAGATGGATTCTTTACCAGTTGAGCTATCTGTCAGTGGCCCCACGATGGCGCCTCACAGTCTTCTCCTTTCCACACACAGCTCCCAGCCCGGGGACATGGTCTTTCCATGACCTTGCACAATTTAAAATTCTCTGGGAACTGGGAAGCTTTTCTTACAGGCAGGGAGAGAGTAAAATAAATATTAATTATAATGCAGATGCCATCTTTTTCTAATCCTCTCTGTTTCCTGCACACAAATGAGCTGTTCTGGGCCTTTCCCGCCCATTGCGCTTGTGGTACACACACCTCCCTCCCCTCCACCACCCACCCCCCCGCCCCCCCCGCCCCCCCCCCCTCCCGTCCCCTACCCCAACACGCACACTTACAACGCAAACCTCCTGAGAGGCTGGGTCCCATTGTTCTGCCTGATTTGAAATGCAAGATCACACATCACACAGCCTTCTCAAGACCCGAGCTGTTCCTCCCGCAGCTGGACCAGCTTTTCTTCCTCGGAGAACTGTTGAAATGTAGGTTTCCTCGTTAATCGAGGTTCCCAGCACGTCAGCGGAGCTGGCTCTGTGCCTCCAGAATGTGTTTTCCAAGCATCTCCTGGGCTCCAGCTATTCCAGCAAGTCAAGACCAGACTTGCCTGCCATGTGAGGCTCCAGAGATGTGCATTCCAGATTAGAGTGATTTTCAGAGCCAACCTCAGCAAGCCAGGACCGGTCCTGGCCACAAAACTGGACCACCTGGGGCAGGTGGACAGTGAGGTTCTTAAGAGGACTGAAGTAGACAGTGGACACGTGGCCAAGTACCAGGCTGCTTTCCTCCCAAATACCAGCCCACCCACTTCATCATGGCTGTGCATCAGACCTTAAACATCTCAAACGTCAACCTTCCATTCTAGTTAACCAGAATAGTGTTCTGATATGTCTATAAAAACCATTAACAGTGCTGTCTGTGTACCATGGTATAAGTGCTTCACAGATATTGATCCATTTCATCCTTATTAACCTCTCATCATACATTATTATCCTCATTGTAAAGACCAGGAGCTCTGCAGAGAGGTAAAGTCACTTGCCCTAAGCCACACAGCTGGTGAGTGGCACAGTGGCCTGTGGATGTAGCGGGCAGGCTGGCCTGAGCTCTTAAAGGCTGTGCTGTAACTTTCGTTGGTATTAGAGTTATGGAAATGCCAGCAATAGGAAAGTAGTAGTTAGACTCAGATTTCCGTGAGAAGCAACAGTTATAGTAATTAATGAACTTTCCAGCTACTCTTCAGTGTGGTTGGACAGTTGTGGACCTCATCCATCCCTTTCTTTGCCATAGTTATCACTTACCTGCCTCTCATCTCAGACCCCAGTGCTAACGACTGGGACCAGATGAAGTTTTAGAAGTGGAGCCATGTGAGCGGTAATTCTGATACAGTAGTTGCTAAGCCCTCCCTCCTTTCCTTCCTTCCTTCCTTTTCTTTCCTGATCAAGGTATGCTTATTACTTAACTTACGTACACAGCACTTTTTATTACACTCTTCTGTCCCCCTCCTAAAAAAAAGCAACTGCTCTCAAATCTCTGATAGATCCAACTCAGGCAAGATGTGGAGTAGAAGATGTATGTCCAGACTGCATCTTTCTTTTATGGGGGCTGTGAGTGGGATTGGTCCCTAGAATGAACCTGTCAAGGCTCGTGGGCAGAATGTTCTTGATCCAAAGCCTAGCATCTTCCCTCCCTCTGGAAGTTGTGGCCCAGCTGCTGTGTGCGGAGGTGATCGGGGTGGCCAGAGCCTGTGCTGGTGCAGAGAAACCGAAGTCCCTTGTCTGTGGTCTCCCCTAAAGATAAGAGGCTTGAGAGACAAGGAATCAGACTTGTCTTCTTGGAATGAAGTTCAAAGTTAAGGACAAATGGAGAATTTGAGCCTGAAGAAAAAGTTGTACAACTATAAGGTGGCCGTTAGGAACATCTATAGCATCTGTTTGAGAGACTGATTGTTCCTAATTATTTCCGTGCTGTCTCCGTCTGACAGTTGAAGAATGTAAAGTCCAAAGGGCTGGTGAGCAGTGCACTTCTGTCCAGTGTAACCTGAGAGCAGAGCTGAAATTACACATGCCTGGGTACATGGTGCCCAGTGCAGATTGAAAATGACTGTGTCCAGCCAGTCTTTGAAGCACATTGAATTCAGAAGATGTGTGTGGAAACATATGTGAAGAGATCAGCCTGGGGAGAAGGCTATGGGGACTCGACTGGGTATGGAAGATGTGCTGTGTCCTCCCTATTTTCCCAAGATTGGAAGCTGTCGGAGGGCTGGGACCTGTCCCTCATTCAGTCTCTCATGCTGAATTCTCGGCTGTGCATAAACTAACAGTGTATGAGTGAGAGCTGCTCTCCTTAGAAGGTAATTTAAGGAAGGCCGGGAGGATTCATTAGTAGTATCAATTAGAATTTCAGAGGACATGGATGACCATGCAAATGGGATAAAAACCAGGGGGGTTCAGGATGGGGGACACATGTACACCCATGGCTGACTCATGTGAATGTATGGCAAAAACCACTGCAATACAGTAATTAGCCTCCAATTAAAACAAAACAAACAAACAAAAAAAAACATTGCTGAGGTACTGTTGTGTTACCTTAAATCACTAGAATTTACTTCGTAGCCAGTGAAAGTGAAGTCACTCAGTCGTGTCCGACTCTTTGCAACCCATGGACTGTAGCCCACCAAGCTCCTCCATCCATGGGATTCTCCAGGCAAGAATACTGGAATGGGTTGCCATTTCCTTCTCCAGGGGATCTTCCTGACCCAGGGATGGAACCCAGGTCTCCCACATTGCAGGCAGACGCTTTAACCTCTGCGCCACCAGGGAAGCCCCATAAGACCCCCAAATTATCCAAGATGGCGGCATTTCAGAAGAAATTTCAAATGCCTGCCGGATGGGAGCAATTAAGTGGAAGGGTGCGCCATTAGCAAAGTTTCCGTTGTTTGGGGGAAGCCGTCTGAATTCTGCCAAGTGTCACAGGTCTGGTCATTCCTGGTCATTCCTGGTCCTCAAGGTGCACAAGTAGCAGTCACAGTGCAGTCAGATGGATACATTTCGCCAACCTTTCTATGGTCACCCCTCACCACCCATGGGGTTGCTAGCTGATCAAAATACTTACCTACAGTGGCAAAATCAGAGTCACCAAGGTCAAGAGTTCATAAAACAGGCACTTGAGAAAAATAAAAGTTGTGTTAATATATATGATTAAAACTACAAGTGAAAGTTCTAGAAGGAATAACCACTCCAAATAACCCTCCAAATAACCACTATTTCATCATGAGGGTGATCAGTCACCTGTGGGTGACTTTTGACTCGCCTCTTCAGTTGTTTGGGAGACACCGCCCATGTCATCTGCTGAAGCAGACGCTCCCAGCAGCCCACCTGCCTCCTTTTAATGCGGTAGAACCAGCCCTCACCAGCTTGAAATAAGGAGCCCTTTGCAGTTCTTGCTCACTGTGGCTCTGTCTCCCCCGCTCCCCTCTCCCCTCTCTCTCCCCATCTCCCTCCCTTTTCCTTCTCCTCCTCCTCTTTTAAAATACAAGTCTAGACAACTGTGTAACCTCCTGACTTTTCACAAATTATGCAAGAGCTTAAGGGCTTATTTTTTGAAGTCTGGTTTCTGTCCCAGATTATTTGAGAGGGTCGGTCTTTCTGATCTTTTCTCTCTTCTCTAGGTACCTCCCTAGAGTGCCTCTCAAGTCCATAGGGGAAGAGAGCAGTAATTGTGCACTTTCCTCTAAGGACAGAAATAACAGAGCTGATTTTATATTTTCGGTAACAAGTGTGAACAATATTATCTCAAAACCTAGAGTAAAAGATTGTCATGTATAAATGTTAAAAACAACTTTGATGTTGATGAGATGCGAGAAAGAGAGAGAGGGTGAGGGTGGGGGGACATGGCCTGGGTGTTGGGTAGCAGGGAGCAAGGAGAATGCAAACAGAAGTACGGCAATAGCTTCAGGGCTTAGGGCAAATGCAGTTTCAGTGGAGGGTTATACAGAGGATGGGACCTGCTGGTTGCTGCATTTTCAGGGCTCAGGACAAGGGATTTAGGCTGGGCATACAGATTGCCAGGGTGGCTAAATAGAGGCCTGGGTCACAGTATCAGCTAGGATTTAACTCAGCTGCTAGTGAGAGGAACACTGAAAATAACAGGCTTAAAAAAGAAAGGTTACATGGAAGACCTGGAAATGGGCAATCTCGGGCTGGGGTGTTGGCCTTACTGCTGTGAGGGACCTGGGCTTGTTCAGGCCTTCTGCCCGCCCAACCCCCTACCCCCATTCCTGTGGCTTGGCTTCTTCCTCATGCTCCAGGATGGTGTTGCAGCTCCAGCCATCACATCTCAGCTTGCAAGTCCCACCAGCGTGGCAGTTTATCCTTCTTTGGCCAGAACTTGGTCATGTGGCTGCACCTCCCAGTAAGAGAGGGAGATTGAGGAATATCATCCTGTAGCTGTATGGCAACACACCCAACTATAACAGGGTTTCAGATAATTTGAGAGGAAACAGAACTTTCATAACTAAGAAAAGTCACAGACCTTCCTCATCTTGGGTTATCTGTTCATTCAGTGAGTAGGGAGTAGCCCACGTGTTCATGCACTTCTCGAGGGCAACAGCGAGGTAGGCAGATGGGCTCTGGTCTCGTGAAGCTGATTATCTAGCAGGAGGTGAGACAGACAATAAATGAATGGCACACGTGGCCTGGATGACAGCCTGCATTCTGTACTCAAGTCTTCCCCAGGAGCTCTCTTCAGATGTACCTGTACATAATTAATGATCGAAGCCAACAGTGTCAGACATCACTGCTAATGCCTGCGGGCGCCGTGGGCAGCCAGCATCAGCATCACTTTGATAGGAATTCAGCTCGTCCATCAAACATTCCCGAGGGCCTGCACTGTGAGGAGTGGAGGGGAAGGGGAGGGGGGAGAAGTAAACAATTAGTAAGCCAGAGCCTCACCTCGAAAGTGGCCCAGGAGTCATTCTACTGCCAGTGCCCTCATGGGTTGAGGATAAGAATCCAGCAGTAAAATCCCAAGTCTTTTTCTTCTTCTTTTTTTAAAAAAAATTTTACTTATTTTCTTTTGGCTCTGCCAGGTCTTCATTGCTGTGCAGGCTTTTCTCTAGTGGCAGTGCTCAGACGTCTCATTGCAATGGCTTCTCTTGTTGCAGAGCACAGACTCTAGGTTGCGCCGGCTTCAGTAGTTGAGGTCCCAGGCTCTAGAGCTCTAGCTCAGTAGTTGTGGAACGTGGGCTTAGTTGCTCTGCGGCCTGTGGGAACTTCTGGATCAGGGATCAAACCTGTGTCTCCTGAATTGGCAGGTGGATTCTTTACCACTGAGCCACCGGGGAAGCCCCCAGGTCTTTTCCTCGATTGAAGGCAGTTTGGGGGCTCTTTCCTTGCTAAGGTGCAGGGCAGAGTGATGAGGATATTTTGTGAGTCCTACAGGCTTTTGAGGCCAACCTGGGGAAATTGAGAAAATACAAGGACATGACCTTTTCCTTCTTGTATGACCTTCAGCCATAGTCCCTGAGCCTGGTTTTGCTAGGAGCCAGGCAGGTGTCCAAGTTCAGTTCATATGTTGTAAGTGGGCGTGGGTTCTAAATTAAACCCCAGTGAGTGCTACCCACCCAGAACTCCTGTCCCGGCCGCTGGGCAAAGACCTAGATACAGTGATTCTCAAACTGCCTGAAGGGAAGAGCCAGTTCTTTAAGTTTCAATTTCCAGTCTGTTATAAAAAAAATGAAATATTAGAAAAATGAAATTAAAATTACATACAAAACACAAACTCAAGACTTCTGTTAGTAGATGCAGGAGACATTACCCTGTCCAATTGCTCTGGAGTTGGCCAGTAGCAAAAAATTCAGGTCCTCAAGGCAGCTCTTTGGACAGTATTGTCCCTCCAGGTCCAGGTGGGGACCGTGGCCTTCCCAGCTGTGTGTCAGGACAGTTCAGAAGGAGAATGAGGAAGCTCCCTAGGCAACTTCGATATTCCTCATGCCCCACACATCTCTCTCCCTGGTGCCCCCCACCCTGCTCCCCACGTTTTCAGCTGCTACACGAGCAGACGGATAAAAGGAACAGCTTGGCTAACTCTGCTGTCATAGTCCCTGTGTGCAGGTGAAAATTTTACTGCACACTTGCAGCCAGAGAAATGAAAGGTCACAGCTAATTGTAATCATTATCCAGGCTCCCCTACCTGACCGGGGCTTTGGGCATATACCGCTTTGATAGCAAAGCAGCTGACTGCAAGGCCGTCTTCTCCGGGTGGCTGGCCTGGGCTCGCCAGTCTGAGCAGGGTGGGAAGGTCACTGGTGACTGGGGTCCCTGTGTTGCAGTTCTCCAAGGAGAGGCACGTCATGGACAGGACCCCCGAGAGGCTGAAGAAGGAGCTGGAGGAGGAGCTGCTGCTGAGCAGTGAGGATCTGCGCAGCCACGCCTGGTACCACGGCCGCATCCCCCGACAGGTACCCGCCCGCACACAGGGTCATGTGCCCAGGGCCATTAGGAGCAAGCTCCAGTTCAGCCCAAATGAAATAATATGAAGTGGCTTGCGGTGACTTAACGTAGGCCCATTTCTAAGGAGATCTTGGGAAGAGCTAAGGTCAGGAATTCAAAGTCCATTTGCCTGTGGCCAGTGAGGGGATGAAGGAAAAGCAGGTGTTCTGTGGTCTGTAAACACGGGCCCAGCGGGAGGCAGCCATGCAGGGTGGCACCTCGGGGAGTATGAGGGCGGGCTGTGGTTCAGCTAATTGAACTCTTGGCCAGCTGCCTGCAGCCTCATACCCTGTGGAGCCTGCTTCCTTCTTAAGGCCGTGGTTTAATTTCAGGTGAAAAGAGGGTATCATCAGGGCAGGTAACCCAGAGAAATAGGCCGCCTGTGCCCTAGTGGGGCCGGCAATTATTCATTCTCTACCCTTGCCCCATCCGGCCCCTGGCCCAGAAATAGGGAAGAGGAATTATACCAGCGACCACAGACATGGCCAGACAGACTCATGGCCAGACAGACTCATGGCCAGAATATACTTTGTGTGATTGTCTTTTGGGTCATAGCCATGAATAATGTTTTTGTATTTAATAGTATAGAAATTGAAAAATAAGTGCAGAATTGAGGTATAGAATTTTCCTTGAGTTTTTATTGTAACATGATCCGACCAGTCAGTCACTCAGGACCACAGGACAGGAAAGGGGGGGTGGGGGAGGGGCATCATATTGTGAATGGGTTTGTTTTGTTTTTAATGTAGCAGATTCTCAGCACCATCAAAGAAATAATTCTTATTTCAACTTTGTTTTTCTTCTTTGAGCTTAAAATTGATGATAGAAAATAGAATTAAAAAAGGAGCAAATTAAACTCTCACCCATAATTCTCCCTTCTGGAGATAACCACTATGAATATTTTGATATAAATCCTGCCAGACTTTTCCAAATCAAGCTTGAGCTCATTTTGCCTATAACTTAGCAGCCCACTTTCTTCCCGTAATGATGTAACCTGGGAATTTTCTCCTGCTATGAAATGTTCTCAGCCAGCCCCCATTGTCTGCATCCATTGTATGTTTGCTCCGCTCTGTATTGGGCACTCTCCCAACACCCTTTAAGATAACTACTGTGTTCATCACTATCATCATTTCCTCAGGCTCACTTCCAAGAAGTGGAATTTCTGTGTGAAAACATTTTTAAGGCTAAGATGCAATTTTAAGGTAACCATGGTAACATACTATTCTGAGCTAGCTGATCAAATGTTGGCAGGTCCTGGAAAACTTGTCAAAGTTTATAAATCTGATATCTGTCATCACCATCATTCTCCTTATCATAATCATAAAATTTGTTTCCCACTTGCCATGAGGATAAATTTTCAGCTATACATCATCTAGATTGTATATCTAAAGACTGTAACGATAATAATGATCGTTGTAGTTAACTCTGAAGGGCTTCGCTGGTGGCTCAGATGGTAAAGAAGCCACCTGCAATGCAGGAGACCTGAGTTCGATCCCTGCATTGGGAAGATCTCCTGGAGAAGGGAATGGTTACTCACCCCAGCATTCTTAACTAGAGAATCCCATGGACAGAGGAGCCTGGCAGGCTATATCGTCCATGGGATTGCAGAGAGTCAGACACGACTCTGACTAACACATACATAGTTAACACTTTACTCCTTTAAATTTTTATAGCTACTCTGTAGGAGATATTATCCTGGTTTACAGATGATGTAATGGAGTGTAACTTGTACACGTAACTTGTCTCACAGAAGAGCCAGAATGCAAACCCAGGCAGACTAGCTATGGGAACAACCATTCTATGACACAGTTTAAATTCTCCTTTTGTTACCAACTTCAGTATCCTTATAGCTAATGATTTTTTTAACATCTACTATGTTCCAGTCTCTGTGCTAGTGCTTTGTGTATATTATGTGGCAGTGGTTTAGTTGCTAAGTCGTATCCAACTCTTTGCGAAGCCATGGACTGTAGCCTGCCAGGCTTCTCTGTCTGTGGGGATTCTCCAGGCAAGAATACTGGAGTGGGTAGCCATGCCCTCCTCAAGGGGATCTTCCCAACCCAGGGATCAAACCTAGGTCACCTGAATTGCAGGCAGATTCTTTACCAACTGAGCCACCAGGGATGCCTCGTATATTATGTATACAAATATATAACCTTCCCAATAACTCTGTGGGATGAGAGACTGGCCACTTTGTTCCAGGCCCACAGAATAATCGTTGTGCCCAGAGCCACCCTCAGAGGTCTAGTTCTACTGTCCCTGGCTTCCACCTGCATGCAGACCCTCCTCCTCCCCACCCACCAGGCCTGGAGAGGGGTTCCTTTGGAGAGGGCTCTGAGGATGACCCATAGATGACAACCAACATCCTCCTCCAGGTGTTGCAGGGAGAGAAAGAATCAGACCCACCAGACACAAATTTAGTTTTATCACTTCACATCCTTCAGGTCTGCATAGATGTCATCTTCTCCTGATACCCTCCTAACCACCATATTTAAAAGGTCAGCCCCCATCCCAATTTACTTTTTCCTTAACTTTACAACATCTGACATGGCATACCTGTTCCTTTTTTGTCCTACTAGAATAGAAGCTCTCCAGTGAAAACAGAAGCTCTGAGCCAGTGGAGGCTCAGCTTCATTCACTATATAAATGCAGTGCCTACAGCAGTACTTGGCACACAGTGTTGCTGTTCAGTCATGTCCGACCCTGCAACCCCATAGACTGCAGCACGCCAAGCTTACCTGTCCTTCACCATCTCCCCGAGCTTGTTCAAACTCATGTCCATTGAGTCGGTGATGCCACACAGTAGGTGATCAACAAATAGTTCATAAGTGAATGAATCTTCTCAGAATTTGACAAAATAAAGAGCCGACCGAGGAAGAGGAGACATTATAGCCTTGTCCGTAGTGCAGCTAAGCTTGCCTTGCCTGTTCCTCACTCGCCGTTCTGTCCCAAAGGTGTCAGAAAACCTCATGCAGCGAGATGGTGACTTCCTGGTTCGTGATTCTCTGTCCAGCCCGGGAGACTTCGTCCTGACCTGCCAGTGGAAGAACCTCCCTCAGCACTTCAAGATCCGCCGGACGGTGGTGCGGCTCAGCGAGGCCTACAGCCGCGTGCAGTACCAGTTTGAGATGGAGAGCTTCGACTCCATCCCTGGCCTGGTACGCTGCTATGTGGGCAACCGGCGGCCCATCTCGCAGCAGAGCGGAGCCATCATCTTCCAGCCCATCAACAGGACGGTGCCCCTGCGTTGCCTGGAGGAGCGCTACGGAGCCTCCTCCCCAGACCGGGCCCACGAGGGCAGCCTCACTGAGGGGAGGCCGGACGCGGCCAAGAGGCTGAGCCTCACTGTGGGCGGAACCCAGGCCCGAGAGCAGGGCTTGCCCAGGGGCAACCTCCTCAGGTGAGTCAGGGCCTCCTCGGGTGGTGTTGGGACCATGGGGGCACTCACCTGGCCAGGGCCCAGCTCTGCTCAGCAGACGAGCTTCCCATAGGAGCAGAGGAACAATGAAAGATGTTAGTGGAACTCCAAGTGGCGCTGGAATCGCTGACACAGGGCATTGCACAGTTCCCAGTTGTGCTGTCGCTTCAGTCGTGTCCGGCTCTTTATGACCCCATGGACTGGCCCTTCAGCTTGCTCTGTCCACGGGATTCTCCAGGCAAGAATACTGGAGTGGGTTGCCATGCCCTCCTCCAGGGGATCTTTCCAATCCAGGATCGAGCCTGCGTGTCTTAGGTCTCCTGAGGCAGGTGGGTTCTTTATTCTAGTGCTACTTGGGAAGCTCAGTTGCCAGTTGAGTTGGTGCCAAAAAAAATAAAAAAAATGGTGCTGTTGCTGAGGAAGGGGAAGGCTGACCAGGAGAGACCTTGTGAAGGAGGTACGGATTCCGGCTGGTCTGAAAGCTAGGGGACATTTGGATAGATGCTGCAGAGGGGAGGGTGTCCCCCTGGAGGGAGGGGGCTCAGACAGAGCCTGAGTTGCAGAGTTAGAAAAGGGCAAGCGTGGCTCAGAGTGTGGAAACTGGAGGAACTGGAACAAAGGGTGTGTCCACGCAGGGGGCTGACAGAGGGAGGTTTAGGGAGCTGACCCCACCAGATCAGGGAGGCTTTCGTGCCAGACTTTGAGGTGCCTCAAAGACTTAACATAGGGAATGGAGTGTCCTAAGAACAAGACGGAATGGTGATGTGCAAGAAGGGTGAGAGGGGAGAGGAGCAGGAAGGCAGCTAGTGAGCTATGAAGGATCAGGCTATGCAGATGGAGTAGCGAGGAAAGTCAGGAGGCTCAGAACCAGGCTTCCTGACACTTCTGCTTGTGGGGAGGTGGAGACGGGCAAGTCAGATACCAAAGGAGGGACCAGAGTGGGTAGACTTTGGAGGAAAACCAGTTGCTCCATCTGAGGTGCGACTTTGGGCTTGCAAAGGGCCAGTGTCCAGCAACAGCTCTGGAGTTAGGGAGCGAAGTTAGTCCTGAAAGCTTAGATGAGGACTTGGTCCACACAGAAAGGGTGATTGACTAGGTCAGAAGAGATGAGATTCCTAAGACAGAAGATTCTGAGAGCCTGGGGGCTGCAGGCTGACCCTTGGGGGATCTTGGAGAGAAGAGTTCAGAGAACTGAGTGCTGGGCTAGCCCCACCGTCAATTACAAGTGATGTGCCCTAGGTTAATACTGGACTTGTCTCTCAGGCAGTGAGGAGTCCTTGAGCGTGTTATCTAGTTGCCAAGAAAGAAAAGTTGGCAAGACGCTGTGCATTATATTTATTTTAGACTATGGAAATGATGTTAGAAAAAAAGCAAATTCAAATGATTTTCTTATTCGAGTTCAAAATGGGTCAAAAGCAGAGACAACTTGCAACATCAACAATGTATTTGGCCCAGGAACTTTGAATGACTGTACAATGCAGTGGTGGTTCAAGAAGTTTTGCAAAGGAGATGAGAGCCTTGAAGATGAGGAGCATAGTGGCCGGCCATTCAAAGTTGACGACAATCATCTGAGAGCATCTTTGAAGCTCCTCTTACAACCAAATGGGAAGTTGCCAAAGAACTCATGCTATGGTGGTTCCGCACTTGAAACAAACTGGAAAGATGAAAAAACTTGATAAGTGGATACCTCATGAACTGACCACAAATTTAAAAAACTGTCGTTTTGAAGTGTCATCTTCTCTTACTCTATGCAACCACAATGAACCATTTCTCAATCTGATTGTGACGCACGACAAAAAGTGGATTATATACAACAGCTGACGACAACCAGCTCAGCGGTTGGACCGAATAGAAACTCCAAAGCATTTCCCAAAGCCAGACTTGCACCAAAAAACGGTCATGGTCACTGTTTGGTGGTCTGCTGCCAGTCTGTTCCGTAACAACTTTCTGAATCCCAGTGAAACCATTACATCTGAGAAGGAAGCTCAGCAAATCAATGAGATGAACCAAAAACTGCAACAGCTGCAGCCGGCATTGGTCATCAAAAGTGAAAGTGAAGTCACTCACTCGTGTCTGACTCTTTGCGACCCCGTGGACTGTAGCCCACCAGGCTCCTCCATCCATGGGATTCTCCAGGCAAGAACGCTGGAGTGGGTTGCCATTTCCTTCTCCAGGGGATCTTCCTAACCCAAGGATTGAACCTGGGTCTCCCGCATTGCAGGCAGACGCTTTAACCACCAGGGAAGCTGCATTGGTCATCAGAAAGGGCCCAATTTTTCTCCACACCACCTGACCATATGTCACACAACCAACACTTCAAAAGTTGAACGAATTGGGCTGCAGAGTTTTGTCTCATCCACCATATTCACCTGACCTCTCACCAACCGACTACTGCTTCTTCAATTATCTCAACAACTTTTCGCAGGGAAAATGCTTCCACATCCAGCAGGAGGCAGAAAATGCTTTCCAAAAGAGTTCATTGAATCTCAAAGCATGGATTTTTATGCTACAGGAATAAACAAACTTATTTCTCCTTGGCAAAGAAACATGTTGATTGTAATGGTTTGTATTTTGATTAATAAAGATGTGTTTGAGCCTAGTTATAAGATTTAAAATTCATAGTCCAAAGTTACAATTACTTTTGTACCAGCCTAATATTAAAACACTATCTTCTGTTCTTTTGGGAGTTAGGGGTTGGTTGATCAACTAATGAGTAGGGAGTTAATGTGAACAGAGCCAGAGTGACCCGCAGAACCCCTGCTAGGAACAGTGCTGGGAAGGAAGGCCCCTTGGTCTACCCTCAACAACCTGAATTTAAAATACAAAAAAAAATTTTTAAGATAAAAATGAAAGAAAAGCTTAGAAAGTCTCCTTGTTGATAACACAAAGCTAACAGAGCCACTCTTGGGGATTGCTCTTTGAAAGCAGAGCTTGCTAAGCCTTATCACACTTGGCATAGGCTGCAGGTCCAGAAAGACCTAGATGTGGGGGTGGGGTGGACTCAACACGGAAGAGGCTGGAAGCCCTGCCCCTCCGCCCGCCAGTGGCTCCCCACATTCCCTGACGTCAGGCCAGATGGTTGCCCCCACCCCCCAAAAAAGGTGTGCGCTTGGCCAGGTTACATTCCAGGCCAGTGTATGACCACGGAGTCTGACTGCTGGTGGGGATCACTGCTTAAATATCGCTTCACTGAAGCCACTGTCTTTTGGAATTTGCCCTCTGCCCAGCCTTATCTCTGAGGGGTTGCTGGAGTTTGGGGGCTGTTTGGTTTTGTTTTGTTTTTTGTTTTTTTTTTTTCCCCTCTGGTTGTCTGCAAAGGTAGGAAAGAACTTTCACAATTTCTGTAACATAAGTTTGGGGGTTGGGGGTGGTGACTAATAAAGTTCATTACCACTCGACTGGTGAAGTGCTTTCTGTTTTAGCTAACGGGAGATTCTGTTCTTTGGTGCTTATTAGAGTAATTCCTGATCTGAACGGGCAGAGTTAGAGCCATGCTGGCGAACTGTGTCACTAGGGTCTGCTGGGCCTGCTTGCCCTGCGCTGCTGTGCTCTGTGCTTCCCAATCAGAGAAACTGCCAGTCTGAACTGGCAAGGGGCAGAGCCATGCTGGTGAATCGTGTTGTTAGGGTCTACTTTCCCTGTGATGCTGTGTCCTGTGCCTCCCAGCTTGCTTGATGACCCCACGGCCCTTTCCCTGACTCAGCCCAAGGAGGCTGGCCAGGGGATCCCCCAGTGGGGTCCTTCTGAATGGGTATGACAGCCTCCCTGGGCAATCCTGCAGGTTATTTGGGGGACACTGAACTTTCCACTGGAAACTGCCCCACAGCCTCCTTCCTAACTGTGACACTGAAAGGCTTGGTGGAAAACACGTGTTAGTTATACAAGTCATTCCTCCTGGGTCTGTAAGTAATTTTAGGCGCTGTTGAAAGTACACATTCCAGCTTATCAGATTTTCCTGAGAGTATCTTGAAGCCTTTACCCTGCTCTGCTTAACAGGATGGAAAGACTCAGAAGCAGCAGCCGGGGATCTAACTGGATGGGTCCTGGGGACACGGCAAGGAGTCCATGGCACAGTCATGTACTAATCACCCCCATCAGTGATTTCCTCCTCCAGCCAACATTCCTTTACTCTTAGGCTATATGGGAGTGCTCTCATTCTGAGCAGTCTTTTTCTTTTTTTAAACTTTCCATGATGTTGCCTAAAGGTTTTACAATTTAATGACATGTTTCTGCCCTATTTGTCTTTTGCTTCAGAAATAAAGAGAAGAGTGGGAGCCAGCCAGCCTGCCTGGATCACATGCAGGACAGAAGAGCCTTGTCCCTCAAAGCCCACCAGTCAGAAAGTTACCTGCCAATTGGTAAGTCTTTGGGAATTTGGGGGGAGGAGGGTGATGGTGTTCCCCTGATTTTCTGCAGGCTGTCTCCCCTGCTCCTTCTGGTCACCTAATTTGGGAAAGACATAAGACTCCACATCTGGAGGCTGAGGGGTTCATAGAACTGTATCCAGATGCAAATCACTGAGCTGGATGCTGTGTGTGTGTGTGTGTGTGTGTGTGTTACTCAGTTGTGTCCGACTCTTTGCAACTCCATGTACTCTGTGTGTGTGTGTGTGTTAGTCACTCAGTCGTGTCCAATTCTTTGTGAGCCCATGGACCAGATTCCTCTGTCCATGGAATTCTCCAGGCAAAATACCGGAGTGGGTTGCCATCTCCTTCTCCAGGGTATCTTCCCAGCCCAGGGATCAAACCCAGGTCTCCAGCATTGCAGGCAGATTCTTTACCATCTGAGCCACAGGAGAGCCTGGATGCTTAATGTGTGCTAGCTTTTAAGCCTCATAAGAAGCCTTAAAGGTGAGCATGGTTATCCTCTTTTTGGTGAGGAGACTGAGGCATGGATATAATTGACCTGTAGATGCATCTGTCTAGTAAGTGGTGAAGCCAGCCTTTGAACCTAGGTTTCCTGACTCTGAGCCCAACTGCAAACTGGTGGTCATCATGACAAACGTGCCTTCCCCTTAGTCTCCTCCCTGGGGAGAGGGTGAATGGGTCAGTCCAGGGGTTCCTGGTAGAAACCCCGCCTCCTCTCCATTCTGCTGTCACAGCTGGAAGAGTGAGATGGTGTGGGATGTGGGGGAACCAGGTAAGCAATTGTGTTAATAGGCAATGGGATTGTTTTTCATTATTTTTGTAATGGACCTTCCTTGGGGAACCACAGGATGATTTTTCCTGTCACCCCTTCATAAACTGTTTGAAAGTGGGTTTTCTCAGCATCTTTTTCTCCCTTCCCCATGTGTCTCTGTCTCTTCCTTAAAGCTGGCAGGATCCACTCTGGCTTTGAGAGTGACTCAGACCCCTCCCCCTTTTATACTATGTGACTAAAGACATGTTTCTTAGGGTAAGGTTAGATTACTCACCACCCTCCAAGCTCTATGTATTTCCCTGTTTTGACTGTATAACCTTCTGTGACCATAAAATGGCATTGCTGCCCAGCTGTGGGTAGTCACCAGGATTTAGAATTCCCCAAGAAGTGGCATGGGGCCACCTATGCCCTTGAGATGCTCTTGACTGCTCTAGACCAGACCTGCAGTGGTCATACTGGCTGGTCTTTTGTGGGTAAAAATCAAAGCCCTAGAGTATGAATTGAGGGCCAGAAGCTGTCACTCTAATTTTGTCTGTTTTGTGTTTTCCTCACAGCTGAGCTTTTTCTGACCCTCTGTTATCCTCCACAGGCGGTAAGCTGACTCCTCAGTCCCCAAGTGTGGGCACAAGCCCCTGCCCAAACTCACCAGTGTTCAGGACGGGCAGCGAGCCCACTCTGAGTCCAGCTGTGGTGCGGAGGGTCTCCTCAGACGCTAGGCCAGGGGAGGCGCTGAGGGGCTCAGACAGCCAGCTATGCCCCAAGCCGCCCCCCAAGCCCTGCAAGGCACCCCTGCTCAAAGCTCCCCCGTCCCCATCTATCTGGCTCAACTCTGAAGCCAACTACTGCGAACTGAACCCAGCCTTGGCGGCCAGCTATGATGGGGCATCTAGGCTGCCCTTCTGTGCCCAGGACAGCTACGTGGAGTTGCTGACAGCCAAGCAGAATGGGGGGCTGGGCACCCGGAACTCTGACACCAGCTACTTGATCCTTGATGATGATGATAGGACAAGGCCTTGGAAGCCGCCGCCAGCCCCAGGGGACACAGTGGGGGAGGACCAGGACACATTTGTGATGCCCCTCCTAGAGACCACCTCTTCGTTCAAGCCCAATGACTTTGAGTCGAAGCTGCTTCCTCCTGAGAACAAGCCCCTGGAAACTTCGATGCTGAAACGTGCAAAAGAACTGTTCACCAACAGTGACCCCAAGGTCATTGCCCAGCACTTGCTCAGCGTGGACTGCAAGGTAGGTGCCGGAGGAATTTCCAGATGCTTGAAAGGCGGTTCTGTCTGGGCCTCATTCTGCCTTACCTTGTGGCTTGTTTGCTCATAGGACAATGGAGATGATGACCTGGGTGTGGGATTTATTGAAGGGGTGGGAACCCAGGCTGTGACAACCCTTGCCCAGGCAGGAAGCTTGTGAAATTCACCTGGGACAGAAGGATACAGGGCCACCCAGGACCCTGCTCTCCTCCCCCAACCCCTGCCGTGCCCTTCTCCCAGCTCGTGTGGATTTTCAATTCTCCCCCTGCCTGAACTCCATCAGAACTGGTGAAGTCAAGTCCAAAGAAGAGTAGATTGTAGATGAAAATGGAGTTTCTGGAGTAGCAGAGCCTTCGTGGTTTTTATTTCATTATATGCCACATATGTACATTATATATTTATTTTTATTGTTATGAAAATGGTCTTTAGGGTAAAATTTTTAAAGTTACTTGCTCAGTTGAGAAAAAATATAAAACAATTATAAAAGATATCATTTTAGAAAAGTTACACAATACAGATTAGGAGAAAAAAAATGAAAACCACACAAAATCCAGTTTCTTGGTGATCACCGTTGTTAACATTTGTTCCGCCAATAGATGTGTAAATAATTGCACGCATATCTATTTGTTTACCACAGAAATGCCACAGGCCTATGCATACCACTTCAAACCTTTTTTGTCTTTCATGGAACAATATAGCATGACTATCTTTCCATGTGACTATATAAACCTCTGTTTACATCATCATTTTTTAAAAAATTATCATTTTTGATGCATTTCTTTTAGATATGGGTGGCTTTTGTTCATAGCTGGCCCCAAGACAACCTCATCCTTCAGAGAGTAATTTCTCGAAAGCAAGCGTTTAAGGCTGGGGTGTGCTCAGCCCACCCCTCAATATAAGGAGACAGATCCCTTCATTTGAGCAACAGATGAGGCCTTAGATTTAAAGCCCTTTTTCATTTGTAGCTCAGTGAAGTCAATTAGCTTCAAAGGTCAGGGCTTATTGAGGAACTGGTTTTCCTAAATAAATTTCCTGGGTCATGAATCATGGCAGGAAATCTAATCTCCAAGCATTCCCCAGGGAGTTCCTCGGTTGATGGAGGCTCACAGGGCGCATGGGACCTCCCAAAGCTGTCTTAAGGAATATTAAGCAGGCGCTGGCTGTTTCGGGGCAAACAGCCGAGGGGCTGCCAGGAATGGGGCTGTGTTGGAGGAACAAGGACTGTCTGTGTGGTTCACTGGGTGTCCTTGGGCAGGGCCCCAAGTGGTCAGATAATTTTCCTTGTTAAGACCTTATCTCATTCAGAGGGAGCTAAACCTGTTTGGACAGGAAGAGGATTTAGTCTCCTGTTCTAGTTGGTATGAATAGGCCCTGGGTCTGAGACAGCAGAACCACACCAGCAGGCCAGGAGCCTGGTGTGAACCTGTTTGAGTTCTCGGTGGAGGAAGCTCCTTGTGGGAACATGGCTCTGGGTTTACAGAACAGCCTAATTTCTGGGAGTAAATGAATGCTTCCCCGCTGTGTTCTCAGGCAGGACTTGGTAGTAGTCTAGGAGGAGGTGAGAGGCCCGACTGCTCTTCACAGGAGTCTGGAACCTTCCCACTGCCTTGGCAGTCTGTTCTCAGCTGAAGGAATGTGTAGCCTCCTCTTTGTTCTGTTTCTCTGTCTGCATTCTGTCCTCCTGGTGGGGGTCCCACTCCCCCCCGTATGCCTTTAGGCCCCCCTGGAAGAGGCGCTGGGTGGAGCCCCCAGGCAGTGAGGCAGAGACCTGAGTGGGAGCCCCCTGACGATGAGCCCACCCCTAGTCCCCAGGGCGGGGCTGTTTCGTCTTCCTTCCGCCCTCATTTCCTTATCCTCTTCCTGAACTACTGACTGCGGGGCTTTGCCAACAGAGCAGGAACAGCAAGCATCTCTTAAGAAGTAAAACAAAGGCTGTTGTCACCTAACTGACTCTAACTGCAACCAGACCAGCCCACCCGGAAGCCTAGAGCTGGCCTGGGCAGCATCCAGGGCCCAAATGCTGGTTCCCACCTGTGCCCAGAGCCCAGCCTGTGGGGGCTGTGGGTGGTCCTGAATGCCTGGAGGCAGCAGGGCAAACCCCTTCGCAGGCTGGGGCTGGGTGGGCGTCCACTGAGCCGCTCCCACCCTGTGAATGGGTAACGCTCTGCTTTACCCACTTGTCTCTGCAGAAGCTAGAAGGAGACGGGCCCAGTGGCCAAGGGCCTGGCCTCTGGGGGTGAGCTACCTGAGTCTAACCTCCCCCCCGACCCCCCGCCCGCCGCCTCTGAGTTTCTAAAGGGAGAAGAGCACCACAGTCCAGGTGCTTGTGAAGACTAAAGCCCTCATACAGTGCCTGCCCCAGACAGGCTGAGTGACGGTTCCCTAGTGTTATGTATTGAGCCTTGATTGAACACCAACTGTGGGCCAGGTCAGGTCAGGCCAGGTCATGGTGGGAGAGGCAGGAGCGACAGTGACATAGAATTCGGACCACGGTCCAGGTGGGAAATGCTCTGCAGGGCCTCCAAGGTACCGTCTCAAACATAGTGGAGGGAGGGGTCAGGGTGGGGATTTCTGAGACAAGCTTTGAAGGCTGAATAGGAGTTGGTGATGCAGAACACAAAAGCATCTTCCAGGTGGCAGGCAGCACACACTTGCAGAGACTGAGAGGCCCGGAACCATGGGAGATTTTATGTTTATGAAGGATTCACTCTGGAAGGGTAGTGAGGGAAATGGGGTCTGTAGGGGGAGGGCCTGGCAAATCTGTCTGTCTTTGTTTTTAAATCTCTACTTCTGGGCTCCTTCCAGGTTGCTTCCTTCAGGGCACTCTGCAGTTCAGTGAGGGAGACAGGCCCATAAGTGCAGAGTGCCCATCAGAGTCCTCTACGGAGGGCAACCGAGACGGCGACCTCATTTCTCGGTAGATGGTTCCTGGCAGCTGGGAAGAAGGCCAGCCAGGCTCCTGTCGGGGCTCCACTGGGTCACCACAGCCATTCCCCAGGCAGTCGGATGAAGAGCGGACAAAACTAAGAGACCCTGCAGAGCCAGGATGGCTAAGATCAGGAGAGCAGAAGGCAGCCGGGTCTCATGAGGACGGGTGTCATTCTGCCCCGCCGGGTCCAGCTCAGAGTGAATCCTCTAGAAGTGCTCATCCTTCCTCTCCCTCTCTGAGCATCATGGCCCCAGGCTTTCCCAGGAGCCCTAATCCAGGCTGCTCTGTGACCTCAGGACCCCTTGTCCCAGAGCTCAGCCTTGGGGCAACCAGGTGTTGGCTTTTCCTGATAATACGTCAGGAAAGTGACCAGGGGACTGCATGTTTACACTGAAGGAAAACAGGCAAGAGGGGAATACAGCTTCCAGAATAAAAGCGAATCAACGACAAGCCTGTGACTATTACAGAGTGTGTGTGGACTGAATGTGTTAGGTTTGGAGCCTCTGACAGGGCAGATGTCTAAACAAGCAAAGAGTGTGTGACTGCAGGTGACCAGGGTGTCCATCTCGGCTGCCTTGTCATGGTCAAGGCGTAAATCTCTTTCCAGAGATCGGGCCAGAATTCTTCCCCCTTCCACATGGCCAGTGATTCATAACTTAGCTTTGTAAATAGCTCGGGTTTTAGGGTCATTTGATCCTTGGCAAAGTCCTTGAGGAAGGTAAACTCAGCAGTTGTTTTAGAGAAGGGGAAACTGAGGCCGAGAGCAGATGAATCCTGCATCTTATTCTGGAGTCTGCACTGGACAGCTCATCCCCAGGACTGATGGTGGTGCCTTTGCTCAACTACAGAAGTTAAAGGTCAAGGTTAATATCAGCTAAACTGCCAGATGTTTTTGGTGGACTGTTATGAAGACACCTGGACTGTTCATATGCTCAGGATAATTATCGTGGAGAACAACTCCACAGGAACGAGGAAAGGAATTGTCCTGTGTCTGCCACATGTCCAGGGATGGTTTGACCCATTATATCTGCTAGTTGGACCTCCCCTGGTGTTTTAGCAGTCAAGAATCTGCCTGCAATGCAGAAGCCACAGGAGATGTGGGTTCAATGGGAAAATCCCCTGGAGGAGGGCATGGCAACCCACTCCAGGATTCTTTCCTGGAGAATCCCATGGACAGCCTGGCAGGCTCCAGTCCATAGGGTTGCAGTCGGACACAATTGAAGCGACTTAGCACACACACACATCTGCTCATTGCACTGTTAGTATCAACATATCAGTGCTCTGTGAGTGTCACCAGCCCCGTTTTAGAGATGCCCTGACTCAGCTGTAGCATTTGGAAGTAATGTAATAACTATAAGTGGTTAACTAATACCTGATTCCAATAAGCTGTGATCACACACTGGAACTGAGATGGGGAGTGCTGACTGGGACAAACAAACCAGATTTTCTTTAAGGAAGACCTCTCAGGGGGAGAAGTGGGTGTGTTTGAGACCTCAGGTTTCACATAGCCGTACATGTTTCTAATAGTTTCCAGATGTACAGTGCGTTTACTGAGCCCAGGAGAGGCGTGATTACGGGTAGTAGGAGCCAGCCCTGCTGTTAAGCGAGAACATAAACGGCAGAGCCTGCAGCAGAGTGGCACTTGGACGCAGCTCCACTTTTCCACTGCCGGGGATCAGTCTGCTCCGTGCGCACATAGCCCTGCTGTTGGCGGCAAATCTAGCAGCAGGATCCAGCCATGTTAGACACAAGCTCGAAGAACCACACTGTTCTCTGGCTGGGCAGAAACACCAAATCTGCAGACCAATCTAGGTATTTTCCTGCCAGGTTTTACATTCCAGTATATGTATCAAAAGCCTCCAAATAGTGTATTAAGACTGTATTTTCAGATGCTGCTGCTCAAAAAGAAGTGCCACAAGTCAAGTGCATCCACAGTGTCCCGGTTTAGTGTATTTCTTTCCATGTTCGCAGCAAGCCCACTTCCTGGTCCAGTTCATTTCAACCTGTGTTCTTGACAGGTCGCGAGGATACTTGAAGTCTCGGAAGAGATGAGGAAGAACATGGGCGTGAACTCAGGGCTGGAGCTCATCACCTTGCCTTATGGTCACCAACTGCGCCTGGACATCATTGAAAGGTGAGTAGTGCTGCTCTGTACTTATGGTCCTTTCAACTCCATAGGCTGTCAGAGCTACAGTTTTCAGAGCTGGGAGACGCCAGGTACCCTCTGGCCCAGGGCCACCTCACTCGAGGAAGTGTGGCCCCTGAAGGCCTTTCCCAGAAGCCGTGACCAGAGAATTCCTGGAGAAGCTCAGGTGGCAAAGAGGAAGTCAGGGAACAGATAGCACGTTCGCAACTCTGCTCCATGGGCAGATGGAGAAGCCGGCAGAGGCTCAGCCCTAGAGCACAGGTCACCACCACCCCTGCTGGCCTGGGGTGGGGGCAGTGCTGCGGCAGATGGAGCGGGGGTGCCACGCCACTTCCCTCCAGCCTGAGCTGCAGCCCCTCTGTCTGCTTTAGGAATCAAGTGGGGGTTTGTGGGGGAAGTTGGGAAGAATAGGGTCTGAACGGTGTTTTCTTTGAAGTGTGGACAAATGGGGGATCAGAGGGCAAGAGATGAGGTGCTCAGGCCCGACCTCTAAAGCATCACTGCCCTCTTCTCGTGGAAAGCCAGGGCCCTGGCTGGCCATTAAAACCCACTCACATCAGATATTTAGAAACTAGAAAGGTAGAAGTAGCAAGGCACGTTTTTAAGCAGCACTAGACTAGAATCTCACGTTACCATAGAAGTTGGCCTTTTTGATACACATGAAAAGATAGTTGTTTTGGGTAAGACTGCTTTGTTATCTGAAGTTTTCTGTTTTTCCAACCAGCTTCCTGGTTGCCACAGCACTCGTGTGGTCTTTAGTGGGCAGCCAGGGCCCTGGCTTCTCCTGAGGAGAGGCGAGTGATGCTTCAGAAGCCGGAGCCCTAGCACCATCATCCCCTGCCCATGGTTTTCTGTGATGTTCTGGGTCACAGCGCTGTCCAGTACAACACTGATGGCAGAAATCTCCTGACAGCATCCACTGGCCGCTGGTGACCCCTGAGCACCTGAAATGTGGCAACTGAAGGATGAAATTTATTTTTACTCTTCAGCATTTTAAGTATAAATATAGCCACATGTGGTCTGTGGACAGTGCAGTCCTAGACTACCACTAGCCCCTAGAAAGTAAACACTATATTTCAAATGGCCTGGGAGAGTTGGTAGCAGCTGCTTTCAAGGTTACCCAACTATGAAGCAAATAAAATGGCTCCAGTGCCTCTGTTGCTGTGGTTTCACTGCCACAGGTGCCTCCCGTAGGAAACACCCAGCACCGAATGGAAGACTTCTGGGAGGCAGGAGGGCAGGACGCGAGCCTGCTGCCTTTGTTCAGGCATGCCTGTCAGCTTATTGTTCAGTGTCTTTGGGCAATGGTAGGTCTGACTTCTGAATTCCCCTACTTTCCCTGCTCACTCTTCTAGATGCCAGCCCTGCTCTCCAAGGCATCCTCTCCCTCCCCATGCCCCAGGGCCTGGCTTCTCATTTCCACTCGCCTGCCGTCCCTCCTGGTCTGGGTCCGTGGTCATTATTTCAGCAGAGACCAGCTGTGCTGCCGTGCATCCCTGTTTCTCCTGTGATACTTTTCAGACTGAAAGCTCCCCAGCTGCAGGCCTTGTTTATTTATTTATGGCGGAGCTGGGTCTTCGATGCCGTGCAGGCTTTCTCTAGTTGTGGCGAGCGGAGGCTGTTCTTCATTGCAGTGTGCGGGCTTCTCAATGCAGTGGCTTCTCTTGTTGCCGAGCACGGGCTCTAGAGCACAGGCTCAATAGCTGTGGCCCATGGGCTTTGTTGCTCTGGAACGTGTGGGATCCTCCCAGACCAGGGATCAAACTCATGATCCCTGCATTGGCAGGTGGATTCTTTACCACTGAGCCACCAGGGAAGCCCTGCAGGCCTTATTTTATCAGTTTCATGAGCTGTGTTGGGCATGCTTTATGGGTGCCCAGGCTGAGGTCAGCAGGCTTGTGGCTTCTCTCTGGGCTATTTTCTGACTTCCACTCTTGTCTACATCCATTTCCTCTTCCTCCTGATTGCCGCCTGCCTGGGGTCTGGCTCCTTGCTTTGTTCGCCATCCAGAGCTGACCTGTAGGATCTACCTGCTAGGGCCTGGGGAGTGGTTCTCTCCATTACAATGTATCTACTAAATTAAGGTTACAGCAGTCCTGCAGGATCAGGTGACAGCCTTGTGTTTGAGAGTCTAATGTAAACCACCCTCCATTTTAAACTTCAGTTCAGTCACCACCCATTCCAAGGCTAGTGAGTGGGATGTCCTTCTGAAATGTTTTGTGCCTCCTACCCACCTCAGGAGCTTCTGCTACACAATTGCCTTGCTGAGCTGTTTTTCCCAAGGCGGTGTGTGCAGGAGGTTTGAGGCAAATGTTGTTCGAATGAATGGATATAATTACCCAATTAACTGTTGATATAAAGCCAGTTCTTAAATAGAGAACCTGTCTTTTATTAAGGGCCTTAAAACATAGGAAAAAACATTGACTAAAGAATCAATTACGGCAACATAGGAAGTTAGTTTACTATTAAACAGCTAAAATGTGCATCTCAACCTTAACACTTTGCAAATGGGTAACAAAACTCTTCAATAAGTTTAACATAATAAAAATATACTTTAAGTCTATTTTTTTTTTTCAACAAAGCTAAATCTTTATTAGGATCATTTGAGAATCTGGCTTCAGCGTGGTTTAAACATTAACACATGACATGCACATTACAGACTTGAAGAGGTATTGGTCATACCTTGTCCTGACAGTAACATTTCAGACCCCTTTTATAGTCTGAAATTTCATTTTCTCTCATCTTCTTTGACCTCTCTATACAGATGCTCCCTCTGGGCTTCTGTTTCACCACAAACTCCTCATGTAACCTCTCCCTGCCTAGCCCCTCCTCAATCTCCTTTGCTTGCTGCTACCATCTTCCTTCTGCATGTTTTTTATTTTATTTTTTTTTTTAATAACATAAACCTTTATTACATTCTTAGTGGATGTGATAATAAAATAATAACATATTTCACATAGTACTTCAGAGTTACAGTTATTTGATTTTTTTTTCTAATTTTATTTTTAAACTTTACATAATTGTATTAGTTTTGCCAAATATCAAAATGAATCCGCCACAGGTATACATGTGTTTAAGTCTATTTTAAAGATCCATTAATTAAGAAAGACAGGAAATTAGCAAAAGAAGATAAAGGGAAGAGATATAGGCAAAAGGGACCAACATACAGAGGGAGAAATGTGCACACAGATACCAGGGTAGTAACAACTGCTATTTGCTAGGTACTGCTGAGCCAGGCACTTTAATTATCTTTACGCGCACACACAGTCTTTCTCACAACAGCCCTTGTTCCCATTTTAGAGTGGAGCAGTGGAGCCTAAGGTCACGCTTTGAGCAACCACCTTGCACACCCACATGTGCAAATGCTCAGAGACAGCAGAGCCTGTTACTGATTTAAAAATCATTGGAGAAACTGGTAGTGCTAGCCACTAGATGAATCACTCCTCTCTTTGCTTTAGAAGAGTGAGGAGGAGGCCAGCACAGGAAGCGTGGAATATCATCCTTAGCTGTGAACTTCTAGGAAAAGGTGGCCCCAGAGTTTCAGAGGCAAGTCATATCGTAGCGACCGTAGCTGTGAATTAGTGCTTCACCTTCAGCACTCGTACCAGTGCCTGGAGAGAAATTTACCCAAGGCCACTCTGGTGGCTCAGCTGGTAAAGAATCCGCCTGCAATGCAGAAGACCTGAGTTTGATCCCTGGGTTGGGAAGATTCCCTGGAGAAGGGAACAGCTACCCACTCCAGTATTCTGGCCTGGAGAATTCCATGGACTGTATAGTCCATAGGTTCGCAAAGAGTCAGACATGACTGAGCAACTTTCACTTTCACTCTGGCCCAAGGTAGGGAATGCTCATTCCTGGGCCACAGAGGGAGGGAGAGGCAGGTTTACAGACTGCTGCCACCAGGGAGGAGACCTCTCTGTGACCCCATTCATATCCATCCCATTGTCTGTACAGAAAAGACCACTCTGCTTCGTCTTCTGGGTCTGCGCAGTTGACCCGTGGCATTCAGGATGAGAAAAGGGAGGATTGTTGGTAGATACAAGATTTCTTTCTATGAGGGTCTGACCTTACAGAGAAATCCTGCCAGCTCACTATTGAGTCTTTGTCCACATTCCCACTCACTTTCTGGCCCCTTGACCCAAGCCACTTTATTCTTAGCTCATCCCTTGTTCTCACATCCATGTTGTCTTCCTGGATCTAGCATATTATCTCATCTTTCTGTCCCTTCCATTCCCCAGTCCAGGGGGCTTAGGGACTTCCCAAAGGATTCCTCAGTGTGTTGGGGACCTGGCATCTCTGTGGACCTGTCATGGTGAGAGGGACAAGGAGCCACGTGCACTTCTGAGCAGCTTCAGCACAGGAAGGCCCCTTCATGCCCCTTGCTCCAGGGCTGAACATGCCATGTCCTGGGGTTTCTGTCCTTTTTGATTCTCCACAGGACGCCCACTGAGGCCCTTCTGCAGTCACTCTGATGGGGGTGGTCTGTCTTTGCAATCAGCAACCAAACTGTGTGAGCTGCCAGTGTGTCTCAGGAAGACAGTGGCAAATGGTGCACAGCCAGTCCTTTCCTTGGCCAGTTTGGTTTCATTTCCTCCTGGTCCTATTAGCCCTGGGCCTGATCGCTCATCTCCTTCCTTTCAGACACAACACGATGGCCATCGGCATCGCAGTGGACATTCTGGGCTGCACGGGCAGTCTGGAGGACAGAGCAGCCACCCTCAATAAGATCATCCAGGTGGCAGTGGAGCTGAAAGACTCCATGGGGGACCTCTATTCTTTCTCAGCCATCATGAAGGCCTTGGAAATGCCACAGGTAAATTTCAACTTGCTTTATGCAGCCCTGTGGGCCTGTGTGTACTTAATGCTCTGCAAAGTGGTCTTCAAGTCCATGCCTGGCAAACCACAGGTGACTTTGGTCAATGCAAAAGGTAAATCGTGTCTTAGTGAAAGCTGCTTTGATTAGGGGGCAAACAAGAGCAGCGTTGCAAGTTTCTGGCTCTGTTTTTAAAGACAGCAGATAATCGCTGACTGCCTACACTTTCTCTGTGATGTACAATAAGGGTCATCCTCAAGAACAACAGATGTTCCTGAAGAACCGGTTAGGGTGATTAAGTCTGGCTCAAGTGTGTTGTGTAAGAAAGACTGCTTCCATCTGGGTCACTGGGCAGGCGGGCTGTTTGGGGTTATGACTGGGAAACCAAGACATTTGGGGAGCTGATCTCTGAGGATCCCTAGAGTGGTTTATCTCAAAGTATGTTCCTCAGGTCACCTAAAACAGACTCCTGTTAAAAGACTCAGCTTCCTGACTCATTTGCCATACAACCCCCTAAAGCAGAGTTTCTGAAATCAGGCACTTTGAATTTATCTGCTTTGACAGTCTGTTTTTAGAATGAGGTTTGAAACTGAAAATTTGTTTTTGAAGCCAAGTGGACCTCATAGAGGTAGATGCTCAGTGACTTTGAGTATGAGATCACAGTCCCACAAACCCAGTCTGCAAGAGTAATACCAAAGCCACCGCTCATTTAGCTTGGCTATTTTGCAACCAGCCACAGATTCTCTGAAATCCTGCATGTTAAGAACATAATTTCCTTATATGAAACCAAGGTCACCTTTCAAACAAGAAGCTGAAATGCTTCATGCTTTCACCAGGAAATTTTGAGAAGGGTCAATTCCAATTATAATATTCTAAGAACTTTCAAATTTCTTTAGATGCACTGAAATTATTTGGGTCAATATTTGAAATAAGCAAGTTCAGCTGTATTTTCATGATATACTGACTTCTACTATACTAACAGGAGTTATCATTTTTCATTTGGCTGTTTCTAATTTACATTATGTTTATTTCCTCTTATCCAAAACTGCCTATAATTCTGAGAACTAATAGGTTAGCTATTCGTATAGCTTCCCAGCCCAGAGCTTCCTCTGAGAGTAGTGAAGGGGAATTTGTGACATTAATATGGTTGCTGTCCATGACATCAAACTCAGCAATTAGGGACTTATCCCAAAGCACATAAACATGCCTTTATAGGTGGTCCCCCCATCCCACGGCAGCATCATATTCTTCCTATCTGCAACACTTCAGCAGTGAGGGGTCAGAGTCCTCCAGAGTGCTCAGGGCTCTGTTTGGGGTAGGGAGTGGCAGACCTAGGAAAAACCAGAGACAAGAGTCATGTCATTTCTGTGTATCATCTAAACCTGACCCTGGACTACAGCCATTTGTGCTGCCTTCTGTTCTCAGTTTCTGGTATCAAGAGAGCGCATCCAGGAGATGGGCCAAGACAAGGGCTCCTTTCAGAAGGTGGATGCTTCAGGGCAGGGAAGAAGAAGGGGGCATGAGAAGAAATGGTGGCATCATGGGTGGCCAGAGGAAGATAAGCCACATCCTCCCCTTCCCAGCAGACCTGCTGGTGGTGATCCTTTCTCACCCTCCTCTTGGAATACACAGGGAGTTTGAGGCCAAGGAAATGAATCTCTGCCATTTAGCTGTGAAACTTGACTAAGTTATCTAATCTCTTGTCTTCTGATCTGTAAAATGAAGTCAAAATACTGCCTCATAGAGCACTGTGAGGATTAAATGAAATTCCTCAAATACCTGACAGAATTGGCCCTCATTCCCTAAATATTAGTTCCCTTCCCCCCCTTCCTTGTTTCATGTAGAAGATATCAGACACAGGCTTGCTGGTTTTAGGGTGTGAATGGGGGACTATTAGGATAGTCAGAGTCAGTGGCATATGTTGGTCTGGACTAAACGATTCCAAAGAAATGAGCAGTGGCATCACATGGCCTAGGCAATTTTCCATGTTTCAGACTTTACTACTTAAAAGTAACATTAAAATGCTTAAAATCACAATTCTACATCCTTACATCAGTATAAACTCTGGAGGACAGTTGGCAATGCCTATCAAGATTTTATTTCTTGACCCAGTAGTTCTACTTCTGGAAATTTATCCTCCAGATATTCTCTTGTGCACATCTGCAAAATCTTTGAGATAATTCTATAACAGGAAAATATGTTTAAAGCTCTTATGTATAGGAAATTAGCTAAACTATGGTTTATGCATAAATGGACCACTTGAGATAAAACAAGACTGTTGTATGCTGTTCTATATGTACTTATGTGAAATAACTTCCAAACAAGGAACAGGAAAATATGTGTATAGTATGATATGCATTTATTTTAAAAAGTGTGTGTCTCTAATGGGTCATGAGAGCAACATGGAGCAGGGAGTGGGTAGGGATTAGCTTTTCTCTATACTCTTTCAACTGCTTTGAGTTTTTATCATGTCCATCTGTCATTCATTTCAAAACTTAAGCACCAAGGTAATTTTTAAAAGAGCCTTTTTCCAAAGCTATAACAGTTTTCTTTCTTCCAGATCACACGGTTAGAAAAAACGTGGACTGCCCTGCGGCACCAGTACACACAAACCGCCATCCTCTATGAGAAACAGCTGAAGCCTTTCAGCAAAGTCCTGCATGAAGGCAGAGGTGAGCACTGGGTCAGGGCAGGCGGCCTGCGGGCTGCTTGGCAGTGTCATTATCTGTTCTGGTTTGAGCAAAGCTTTTAGCAGGGCGTGTTATAAAGGCTCCAAGTTATCTGCAGGATTGTCAATGAGTCAGTCAGGATTGTCAGTCAAGCCTGTATCAGATGACAAGAGTTGCTTGTAGGTATTCGGTTGCTAAAACAAGACATAGGGTACCAGTCACCTCGTTTTGAGCTTAACTTTGTAAACAGAGGTACAATTTACATATTAGCTTCAGGTGTACAACATAATGGTTCAATATTTGATTGTTGCAAAATGATCACAATAAGACCGGTTAATATCTATCACCATACATGGGTGCAAAAATTTTTTTTTCTTCTGATGAGAACTTTCAAGATTCACTTTGCTAGCTACTTTCAAATATGCAGTACAGTATTCACTATAGTCACCACGCTGTATAGCATATCTCCAGGAGTTACTTTATAACTGGAAATCTGTACCTTCTGATCCCTTCAACCATTTCACTTCTCCCCTTGTCTCAGGTGACCACCAATCTGTCCTCTATATCCATGAGCTCAAGGGGTGTTTCTGTTTTTCTTAGACTCTACATGTAAGTGAGTTCACATGCTATTTATCTTTTTCTGTCTGACATATTTCACTTAGCATAATACCCTCAAGTTTGTGTTGTCACAAATGGCAGGATTTCTTTTTAATGGCTGAATAATATTCCATTGTATGTATACACACATATGCATCTTTTAAAATTTAAGTTATAGTTGATTTATGATGTGTAAATCTAGTGTACAGCAAAATTATTCAGTTATATATTTAATATTTTTCATCGTAGATTATTGCAAGATATTGATTATAGTTCCCTATGCTATACAAAAGGACCTTGTTGTGTAAATAAGTTCATTTGTATCATTTTTTAGATTCCATACATAAGTGATATCGTGAGATATCTATCTGTCTGACTCACTTCACTCAGCATGATAATTAATCTCTAGGTCCATCCATGTGTTGCTGCAAATGGCATTGTCATTTTTTTCTGGCTGAGTAGTATTCCATTGTGTACATACATATACCACATCTTTCTTTATCCACTCATCTGTTGAGTGACATTTAGGTTGCTTCCATATCTTGGCTATTGTAAATAGTGCTGCTATGAACACTGAGGTACAGGCATCTTTTCAAATTAAGGGTTTTCTCCAGATACATGCCCATGAGTGGGATTGTTGGATCATATAGCAACTCTGTTTTCAGTTTTTTAAGAATCTCCATGCTGTTCTCCATAGTAGCTGCACTAATTTACATTCTCTCCAACAGTATAGGAGGGTGCCCTTTTCTCAACACTGTCTCCAGCATTTATTATTTGACTTTTTGATGATGGCCATTCTGACCACTGTGAAGTGATACCTCATTGTAGTTTTGATTCGCATTTCTCTGATAATTAGCAATGTTGAGCATCTGTTGTGTATTGAGCATCATGTATCTGTTGGCCATCTGCCTATTTTTTCAGGGGGCTATGTTTTTTTTGCTAGTTGTATGAACTGTTTGTATATTTTCAAAATTAAGCCCTTGTTGGTCACATTGTTTGCAAATATTTTCTCCCATCTGTTGGTTGTCGTTTCATTTTGTTTATGGTTTCCTTTGCAAAAACATGTTTAATGAGATCCCCTTTATTTTTACTACCTTGGGAGACTGATTTAAGGTAACATTGCTATGATTTATGCCAGAGAATGTTTTGCCTATATTCTCGTGTCAGAGCTTTATGGTATTGTGTCTTACATGAGTTTATTTTTGTGTATGGTGTGAACAGAAGTGGTGAATTGGCATCCTTTTATTCCGGTTCTCAGATGGAAAGTTTTTAGCTTTATGGGCTTGTTATATGTGGCCTCATTATGTTGTTGTACATTCCCTCTATATCCACTTTGTTGGGAGTTTTTTTTTTTTAACCATAAATGGATGTCAGATCTTGTCAAATGATTTTTATGCATCTATTATTTTTCTTTCATCTTATTAACACAGTATGTCATATTGATTTGTGAATATTGAGCCATCCTTGTTTCCCTGGAATAAATCCCACTTAATCAATCCATATGATCCTTTTAATGTATTGTTGAATTCAATTTGCAAATACTGGCCTATAATTTTCTTTTCTTGTGGCATTATAAAGGTTACAGTCCTATAGGATCCATGGGCATAAGCCCCTTTGGCCCTCAGAGCTAGGCAATGTGTAGTGTTCTAGAGGTAGCTGGACAAAGGTATAAGCTCTTTTCTAGGATATATCAGTGAGCTGGAGCAAGGCAGAGACAGCACACAAGGACTGCATCATCTATCAGCTTCCATTTGCTGAGGGCCTCCTAAGCCCTAGCTATATGCCAAAGCAGAAGCCTGTCTTTCAGGCTAAAACTTTAATATTGGCAAATGAGCCTAATTTGCATAATATCTAGGCACCTCTCAATTGGCTGCCTCTGTACTGAGCCCTGGATCAGGTGAGTTCAAGCTTGTAAGCCCTTTAAGACCTGTTTCTCAGACAATTATAGCCTTGGGGTCTTACAGACAGGTACAGTGTTTGAGTTTCAAAGTTAGATGTTTTGGGGGTTTGTATCTCAGGTGCTGGTCTTAAAAGTTGCAGTGGTACACGTGGGGTTCAAGCCCTTTGCTCCTCAGGTTGAAGCTCCAGGTTTTGAGTTCCCTCCTGACTGTGGATCACTGCCCCAGGAGAGGGTTTATAGTGTGACTGTCTCCCAGCCCCTCTTACCTGCTTTGATGTGGGTCTTCTCTTATTTGCACAATGCAGTCTTTAGGATTTTTCCCAGAGGAAGTTGTTCCATACTTAGCCATAGATTCACTGTGTCCACAGAAGGCGGTAAGCCCAGGACTCTCCTACATTGCCATCTTCAACTGGAACTCTCTGCATTTAACTTGGGGAAAAAAAACATGATATGGAGAACTTTACCCCTGCCCCTGTTTTTCAGAGTCCACATGTGTTCCCCCAAACAATGTATCGGTCCCACTGCTGATGCCTCTTGTGACCTTAATGGAACGTGAGGCTGTCACTTTTGAAGGAACTGACATGTGGGAAAAAAACGATGAAAGCTGTGAGATTATGCTGAACCATCTGGCAACGGCCCGACTCATGGCGGAAGCTGCAGACAGCTACCGGATGAATGCTGAGAAGATCCTGGCCGGTAAGAGCTGGTTTTGGTTAAGCTGCTCTCTGCACAGTAATTGGAATGAAGGAATGAAAAGAGCATCAATGCTCTCAATTAGAAAAAGACCAAATAGGAAAGATTAAGACCTGGGAATTCCATTTCTTGTATTACTTATTCTTAATTCCTGACTTAAGGATCCTTCTCTCTTCTTTTGTGTCAGTGTTATAAAGAAAATAGAGAAAGGATCAAGAAAGAATTTGTCAGTTTGTTTACCATTAGTACCACTAATAATAATAATTAGAAAACATGATGGGCCCACATGAGGAGTTAGGGTTCTATTGGACTTATCTATATTCTTGTTTCTTCCCAGACACACTGGGACATGAGCTCCTCTGCTCTTGGCATCAGAGGGTCTACCATAAGCCAAGCCTCTGAGATTGAGAGAGCTTGGAGAATAGCAACACAAGTACACTGATCCAAACTTGGGTTTGGATTAGTGTAACGTGTGTCTTCAGGAGTGGCCAGCTAGGCTAAACAAAGAGGGGGACAGAGGTGGGAAGGCCTTCCATGTAGGACTGTGGCTGAGGAAGAGCCAGTGAAGGGTTTTAAATATAAGAAGATGTTATCACATGATTAGGTTTGTTTTCAGTCTGGCATCTTTGTGCAGGAAGGCTGGAGGGCTGAAGCTTGTAGGCAAAAAGACCACTTAGGAAGCGAGTACAAGAATAAGGGCCTTGTCTCTTCACCACTGTATAATTTTTAAAACTCTTCAAGGACCTACAGTTTGATCCAGAAGGTTAAGAAATATATGGGGCAGGAGAGGCCTAGTATTTTGACCTGAAACAGAATTTGGGACTAAACAACTTGCACTATGTCTGCTCTAGGTATAAGCAATACATACCTGTTTCTTTTCCTCAGAAAGTTCAGCAGGGTTGGCAGTATAGGACTCAGATGCTAATTATAGGAGCTTCCCTGGTGGCTCAAACAATAAAAGCATATATAATTCAAGTCAGTAGATATTATTAGAATGCCTGCTTATACAAAACCAGTAAGTATATTACATTAGATGTTCCCTAAGCCAATGTATCAGGGTGGATTTTGAGAAAAGTATGTTTTAAGCTGTTTTACAGCAAATCACCTTAAAGGTATTTGATACTTCTCAGCTGATCCTGCTACAGGTTTTCACAGCAAGTTCTTATTGCTGGAATTAACTGTGAACCCAGTAAGGGCAGAAATTTGCTCACCGACATATCCCAGTACCCTGCCCAGGATAGGGGCTCAAAGCAGATTAACTCAATGAATGGAAGTTGTCATCTGGCCTCTAGCTGGTTATCTGCCAAAGATATTTTGGCATCACATGAAGAATGAAATAGGCTTCTGTTACCCTTTCCACCACCAAGAGACTATGATTTAGATGCTGGGACTATATTTAATGACAGAGCCAACTACTCCAGCAGTAATCAAGGATGAGAAACATCTGCCTGTATGACTCGAGCTAGAGGTTTCCCCTGCTCTAACAGAGCTGACTGAGAGCATCCTTGGCCATAAGTAGAACAGATCTCTTACACAGAAAAGAGAGTTAAGAAATGGGCCCAAACATATGATTGTTAACTGTTTCTTGACAAAGGTGGCAAGGTAATTCACTGGATAAAGTAGTCTTTCAACAAATGGTGCTAGAACTATTGAATGTCATGCAAAAAAAAACCCTTCAATTTTACCTCATAGAATATACAAGCTAAACTGTAAAGCTTCTATGAGAAAACATAGAAAGTCCTTGTGTCTGGCAAAATTTCTTAAGCCATAAAAAGCATGAACTATAAAACACTGATAAATCAAAATTTTACATTTTGCTCTTTGAAAGACATTATTAAGGAAGCAAAAAGGCACACCACAGACCAGAAGAAAGTATTTGGCAAACATACATCTGATAAAGGACTTATTATCTAGAATATAAAGAATTCTTACAACTGAATGAGAAGAAAAGATTTGAATAGACACTATACCAGAGAGGATATACAATGACAAATATCTATATGGAAAAATGTTCAAAGCATTAGTTATTACAGAAATATAAGATTAAACCACGGTGAGATGCCAGCACCACTATCTAGAATGACAATAGAGTTCACAACTGGACTCTTCATTATGTTACTGATGAGAATATAAGACGTATAGACATTTTGGAAAAGAGTTTGACAGTTTCTTTAAACATATATTTACCATATGAGCCAGTACTTCCACTTCCAAAGATATGAAAACACATGTCCATGCTAAGACTTAATCACAGATGTTCACATTATTCATAACAGCCAGAAACTGGAGACAATCGAAATGTCTTACCACTCAGTAAACAAAATGCAGTATATCCATATAACTGCATACTACTCAGCAATAAAAAGGAATTATTAACAGGCAACAATATGGAATAATATCAAATTTCTAGAAAAGGCAAAATAGCAATGGAAAGCAGATTAATGGTGTGGGGTAGGTTCAGGGATTGACTGAGAAGAGGTACTAGAGATTTTCTAGGGTTCTAAAGTGGTGTGATGTTTATACAACTCTATAAACTGTACAGCTAAAAAAAGGGTGAATCATGCCAAGTAAATTATAAAGCTTTAAAAAAAAATACTTGAACACTCCTGCACTACTACAACCCATGGTGGCTTGTGCGCACAAATTTTATTCTGTCATAGTGACTTAGTTATTCTTTCTCTGAAGTTGCTCAGATCCTTGGGGGTGGGGGATGGTCTCCCCTTCCTTATATAGAAAGATCCTATATTTTTCCTTGAGGGCATTTTTTAAGTTCTGAGAGATGTTCATTTTGATCTTACTTTAAACAAGCAAGTTTTCAGTCTATTTTCAACACTGTTTCAAGCAGAACTGAAGTTTTTTTGGTTTTGTTTTTATTAGGTTTTCAACCAGATGAAGAAATGAGTGAAGTCTTCAAGACTGAATTCCAAATGAGATTGCTTTGGGGCAGCAAAGGTGCACAAGTCAATCAGACAGAGAGATACGAAAAATTCAATCAGATTTTAACTGCCCTCTCACGTAAATTGGAACCTCCTCCTGTAAAGCAGATGGAGTTTTGATAACTCTCCAGAGAAGCTTAGGATATAATTTCAAGCTTATCTACTTTCTCCTCAGAGAAAGCTTATCATTTGATAAAAGTAATAATGTGCAAAACTGACAATATACAGCTTTTAGTATCCACAGGATATTAAACATGTAAATTGCACAGAGCACACTTATTTATGAATTGTTTAAAATTACTACTGATTTTAAAATAAATGGTAATTTATTAAGGTAACTGTTGCTAATGTTGATCAACAAATTTAAGTGAAGACCCAGCTATATTGGCTGGTTGCTTTCTATTACTGAGGTATATGACCATTTCAGTTTTAATTCCATGTCAGATAAGTGTAAATAGAAGAGTTTAAAAGCATGAAACTGAAGATATCAGTTGTATGATATTCTCTAACTAAATATGAAAAATGTAAATAGTCATATGAAAATATATCTTTTTGTGAAACAACTGTATCCAGTCTCTTTCATACTAAACAAACAATTCATTGTAGTACAATAATTCTACCTCCTAACTCCTTGGGGCACCCTGTTCCCTTGCCACCACATCCTGATAGTAAACCAAAATCAAGAGAGTGGTATAGAAAATTTAAGGTATCTGGCTTAGGGGACAGGGTAAAATAGTGCTATAGGTGGAGCTGACCCCAGAATACCTACAAGTTCCAACAGACGCTCTGGTGCTTGCTGGCAGCTGGACTTCAGTCAAGTTAGCCCTCAAATCCCATGTGCAGCACAGCGGCTGGTATGCAGTGGGCACCAGATGCTAGTGTGCTTCACCACATTATTTCACAATAAAGTAGCTTTTCCTCTAGCTGATAAGTATGAGTTTTCTAGGTTTTTTGACTTCCCAAAGGGGATACTTTCTAGTTTAACAGTTATCTGTCTCAATTTTTTTCTATTGTAGAATTTGAATACAAGTCTTTAAAGTATCAATAATAAACTTCTATCACTCTGCCACCAAGTGTCACTTAGCGATCTGCTTTTTCTTCCTGTCTTCTAAATAATATGGGGATCACACAAAATAGTTTTATATCCCACTTTTCTCCAAGAAGTTGTGAAAATTTCTCCAGGGTGGCCTTTGAAAAAAAGGATTGGTTCCAGAGGTTACACTATAATTTAACCATCACTCTATTATCGGTAATCTTAAGTATGTCCACCAGAACTAAGTACAAAGCTCTCATGTGGTCTATTTAATGGAAATATTAGTTTCAAATCCTGGACTCTGTATTCTCATTAATACAGCCTAGAATCATGAAGCCCTTCTTCCAGTTTTTAAAAGCCATCTTTTTTTTTTTTTTTTTTCCTGAAAACACCAAAGCACACTTATACTTCTGGTGGTATGGGGGTTCAGATGCTCTTAGAAATCCCTCTAACTAAATTTTCATAAACATACCTTTTAATGCACTGTTAAGCTTCCCTTGTGGCTCAGCTGGTAAAGAATCCGCCTGCAATGTGGGAGACACAGGTTCAATCCCTGGGCTGGGAAGATCTCCTGGAGAAGGGAAAGGCTACCCACTCCATTATTCTGGCCAGAAGAATTCCATGGACTACAGATCATGGGGTCACAAAGAGTTGGACACAACTGACCAATTTCCACTTTCACTTCACTTTCAAGTTTGACAGAATGAAAAGGGAATCCCTAAGAAATAATCTTCTACTCCTCACCTCACTCATCAAAAGGAACAGCAAATTTAAATAAACTCTGTAAAAGGAAGTTAAAGACCCTGGGTAGCCCTAAAGGCAAATACTGACATCAACTCACGAATGGAAGACAGTATCTTAAGGGAGCTGAACATGAAATGCCTCCATTAAGTAGGAATCCTTAAAGGATCCCTGTTGGCAAGCTGGAAAAGAAATAATTTGCCGGAAAAGAGAGGTTACCAGGGAACATTTACAATAAGAAAAATAATTGTAATGATAATGGTCTTTGGCGAGGATTTGCAACTACAAGTGAAAGTGTTAATCACTCAGTTGTGTCCAACTCTATGCTATCCCATGGACTGTAGTCCACCAGACCCCTCTGTCCATGGGATTCTCCAAGCAAGAATACTTGAGTGGGCTGCCATGCGCTCCACCAGGGGATCTTCCAACCCAGGAATCAAACCTGAGTCTCTGCAGGGAAGCAACTATAAGCCGGTCCTCAAATAGGTCTGGAGTAAACTTGACAAAATTTATAAAACTCAAAACCAAGAAACTGATTTACAGTGGTAACAACACACACACACACACACACACACACACACACACACACACACACACTATATATATACATATATATATATATGTCAGAAGGCAATGGCACCCCACTCCAGTACTCTTGCCTGGAAAATCCCATGGATGGAGGAGCCTGGTAGGCTGCAGTCCATGGGGTCACTAAGAGTCGGACACGACTGAGCGACTTCACTTTCACTTTTCACTTTCATGCATTGGAGAAGGAAATGGCAACCCACTCCAGTGTTCTTGCCTGGAGAATCCCAGGGATGGGGGAGCCTGGTGGGCTGCCGTCTATGGGGTCACACAGAATTGGACATGACAGAAGTGACTTAGCAGCAGCAGCAGCATAACACAAACAGAAACAGTGTCATGAAAAATAAAATGCTGGGGGGAAAAGATTTAGAATCCCAACAACTTCAGATACTGGAATTATCCCATTTTGAATGCAAAGCATTCATATATGGATTTGTATAAAGAAAACATGAACTCAAACAGGAAATGAGTATTTAAAAAAGGATCAGATTTTTAAGAGAAACTAGGTAGACCCTTTAGAAATGTATAATAATGAAACTCAAAACTCACTGGATGCTAATAATAAACAGAAGATTAGATCCAACTGGCTTCCCAGGTGACACAGGGGTAAAGAATCCGCCTGCCAAAGCAGGAGACACAAGAGATGCAGGTTCAATCCCTTAGTCAGGAAGATGTCCTTTGAGTAGGAAATGATAACCCATTCCAGTATTATTTCCAGGGTTATAAGAACAGTCATGGGGTTGCAAAGAGTTGGACATGACTGATTACACTTCAAAAACATATCGGAAGACCATGGCCAGAATACAGCAAAGACAAAAAAAAATAGGAGAGATTAAAAGTGAAAGTTAAATTGCTCAGTCATGTCCAACTCTTCACAACCCCATGGACTGCAGCCTACCAGGATCCTCCATCCATAGGATTTTCCAGGCAAGAATACTGGATTAAAAGACCTGAATAATTTGTAATAGAATGACCCAATGCATCTCATCAGAGCTCAAGAAGGAAAGAGAGAGAGAGGGGAAGGAATTCATCCAGAAGAGTGAGCAGAGAAACTGCTAAGCTTATAGGTATATTAAGGCAAACACTAAAAATAGTGTCTACTATGTGGGGTTAAAAAAAGTCAATTAAAACAGTAGCACAAACCAGGAGTGGGGTGACTAGTTACTAGAGTTTTGATAAAGTACTAATTACTCTTAGATACTAATTAGCTTTAAGTTTTAAGTGAGTATGCAAAGTATCAAGGGTAAATACTACAAGAACAGAAATTATGGTCCAAATTTCAAACTAGTAGAGAAAAAAAAAAATGGAGAATACCAACAAGATTGCCGGGAGAAATATAAACAACTCGGATGTGCAGATGAATCACTTTAATGGAAGAAAGTGAAGAGAAAGAAACTCTTGATGAAGGTGAAAGAGAAGAGTGAAAAAGCTGGCTTAAAACTCAACATTCAAAAAACGAAGATCATGGCATCCAGTCCCATCACTTCATGGCAAAGAGGGGAAAAGTGGTAACAGTGACAGATTTTATTTTCTTGGGCTCCAAAATCACTGCAGACGGTGACAAGCCACGAAATTAAAATGTCTGCTCCCTGACAAAAAGCTATGACAAACCTAAACAGTGCATTAAAAAGCAGAGACATCACTTTGCCAACAAAAGTCCATATAGTCAAAGCTATGGTTTTTCAAGTAGTCATGTACGGATGTGAGAGCTGGATCATAAAAGAAGGCTGAGCGCTGAAGAACTGACACTTTCAATTTGTGGTGCTGGAGAAGACTCTTGAGAGTCCCTCAGACAGCAAGGAGATCAAACCAGTCAATCCTAAAGAAAATCAACCCTGAATATTCACTGGAAGGACTGATGCTCAAGGTGAAGCTTCAATACTTTGACCACCTGATGTGAAAAGCTGATTCACTGGAAAATACCCAGATCCTGGGAAAGACTGAGGATGAGATGGTTGGATGGCATCACTGACTCAATGGATGCATTTGAGCAAACTCTGGGAGATAGTGAAGGGAAGCCTGGCCTGCTACAATTCACAGGGTTGCAAAGAGTCAGACACGATTTAGCAACTGAACAACAACAAACCAAAAATATATTTAAAGAGACATAAAAAAGTGAGATGAATAGCAGGCACAAAGACAGCAGAAATAAGTCTGAACTTATCAATAGTCATTATAAATGTAAACAGACTGAACCCTCTAGTTAAAAGTCAGAGGTGATCAACTAAATTTACAACAAAACCACTCTATGTATTTAAAAGAGAAATAAAGCATAAAAATACATAGAAATTGAAAATTCACTTTCTAAAAAGGTCAGGATAATTATGAAAGAACAGGGTATACTTTGTGAGAAGAATGTGGTGGGTTACTGAGGTGCTGGTAGTGCTTTTTTGCCTGACTTAAAAGTTACTGACTTTCTAATAACTTAAGCTGTACATTTATGTTTTATACATTTTCTGAATATTTTATCATAACATGTTAAGCATTGCTTAGGAATATTTGTATATTGTTGTATATTGTCACCCTGCTTATTTAACTTATATGCAGAGTACATCATGCAAAATGCTGGGCTGGATGAAGCACAAGCTAGAATCAAGATTGCCTGGAGAAATATCAATAACCTCAGATATGCAGATGATACCACCCTTATGGCAGAAAGTGAAGAACTAAAGAGCCTCTCAATGAAAGAGGAGAGTGAAAAAGTTGACTTAAAACTCAACATTCAGAAAACTAAGATCATGGCATCTGGTCCCATCACTTCATGGCAAATAGATGGGGACACGGTGGAAACAGTGACAGGCTTTATTTTGGGGGGCTCCAAAATCACTGCAGATGGTGACTGAAGCCATGAAATTAAAAGATGCTTGCTCCTTGGAAGAAAAGTTATGACCCACCTAGACAGCATATTAAAAAGCAGAGACATTACTTTGCCACAAATGTCCATCTAATCAAAGCTATGGTTTTTCCAGTAGTCATATATGGATGTGAGAGCTGGACCATAAAGAAAGCTGAGCACCGAAGAATTGATGCTTTTGAACTGTGGTGTTGGAAAAGACTCTTGAGAGTCCCTTGGACTGCAAGAAGATTCAACCAGTCCATCCTAAAGGAAACCAGTCCTGAATATTCATTGGAAGGACTGATGCTGAAGCTGAAGCTCCAGTACTTTGGCCACCTATGTGAAAAGCTGACTCACTGGAAGAGACCCTGATGCTGGGAAAGATCGAAGGCGGGAGGAGAAGGGGATGACAGAGGATGAGATGGCTGGATGGCATCACTGACTCAATGGACATGAATAAACTCCAGGAGTTGGTGATGGACAGGGAGGCCTGGCGTGCTGCAGTCCATGGGGTCACAAAGAGTCAGACACAACTGAGCGACTGAACTGAAGTATCAGAACTTGGTGAAGAAATTTTTTAATGTTATTCTATTAAAAATCTGAAAACCACTGAAAAGAAGTAAATGAAGGAACCATGCTCATCAACTAGAATATTCAGTATTAGATATAATTAGTTCTTAATATGATCTATAAATTCAATGCAACCCCACTCAAAATTCAATAGGACCTTTCAAGCTAGCTTGATTAAGCTTTTTCTAAACCTGTAATGGCTAGGAAGTCAAGACCATCAATGGTTAGGAAAGTAAGACAGATGGAGGAGGGTATCTGTTCTACCAAATATAAAAGCTCATGATTAAAATACACTATTGACTGGAGACAATATTAATATGTTTTTAGAGAGTGATACTGTTAACATCAGGGCTTCCCTGGTGGCACTAGTGGTAAAGAACCCACCCGCCTACCCAGGAGGCATGAGACACGGGTTTGATCCCTGGGTCAGGAAGATCCCCTGGAAGAGGAAATGGCAACTCACTCCAATAGTCTTGCCTGGAGAATCCCATGGACAGAGAAGCCTGGCAAGCTACAGCCCACAGAGTTGAAAAGAGTTGGGACATGACTGAGTGACTTAGCATGCATGCACAATTAACATCACCATGTGAAGTGATTAGAGCTTAAAATGATCCAGGGTTCATTAGACAACTTGTGACTATCATTACCATTTACATTTTGCACTCAGGTTTTTGTTCCAACCCTATGTATATTATAAATGTACAAATTTTCAAAAAGGACACAGAGTGAAATTTTGAGTGAAGAAAAATTTTTCAGTGAATCTTATGCAGATACAGATACTTTCTCTGATTGGCTGAGCAACGTATACACTAGTGTCACAAATGACAGTTCTTCAGAATATAGTTCTGATTCAGATGATGTTGAGTATTAGACCAACAAAGACAAAAAAACTTCAGTGACTGATTCTGATACAGAAAGTGAAAATGAAACTCACAGTGCTGGAGAATGCTCCTTTGCTTCTGCAGAAGAGTGGATTGCAAACATTTCATGAAAATTAGACTTTACATGTATAACTACTGCATGTAATAACCTGCAAAGTGTTAGTGAAGTAATTAATTATTGGCTGGGCCAAAATAAAAATCGCCAGCCATAGGCATTCATTTCTGCAAAATCCCCTGGTCAATAATGAGTTAAATTACAGTAATCAAAAAAACTGTCATTAAAAATTTGATATATGACAGGAGCATAACATTGCCACTCAGTGGGGGAAAGGATGATTCTTTAAATAATTCTTGAACAAATGGTGAAGCAAATGAAAGGTAGAGGAGATGGTTCCTTACCTCATATGCTGAAATAAAATCTAGATGAATTAAAATACCACATGTGAAACGCAAAACCATAACACTTTTAGAAGAAAACACTGGAGAATATCATTTTTACTTTGAATCAAGGAAGAATTTCTTAAAACTAGATAGGAAAGCATTAAATATGAAAGATTCATCGATCTACATTAAAATGAACTTCTATTCATCAAAAAATAATCCTAGACAGACTGAAAAAACTGAAAGATAGCAGCAGCACATAAAAATAACAAAGTATTAGTATGGCAGGTAACCGCCAGGATGGCCCCAGAGCTTCCCTGCCACCTGGTTTCACACCCTTGTGTTGTCCCCTCCCACATATACCAGGGCTGGTTTGCACATCTGAGATTAGGCTATAAAAGATTGCCTATTCTACCTTGAATTTTTCTCCTTTGGATCACTCACTAAAGCAAGCAAGATGCCACACATAGTGATGAACATCCCTATGAAGAGGTCCACATGGCAAGGATGATGTGAATGATCTTGGAAGTGACTCTCCAGTCCAGTGTGAGTCAAAGTCTTGAGATGATTGCAACCCTGGTCAGAACACCCATGAATAAATACAGATACCAACCTAAGGAAAAAATGGGCAAAAGATATAGAGGCTTTTCACAGAAGAAACACAAAGCTAAATATGATGGTCAACATTATCAATAATCAAGAAAAAGCAAGACTATAATAAAATGCTATTTTACATCCATTGAACTGGAAAAAAAAAAAAATGAAGTCTTACTCCTAAATTGTTGGTGAGGATGGGAGAATAAATAACCCTTATACATTAACTTGTAGGTCTGTAAAAATGTTACAATCACTTCAAGGGGAAAATGTGGCATTCCCTTTTTAAATTAAAGATAAATATAACCCATAACTTAGCAATTCCATTCCTAGCCATAGATCTTAGAGACTTATATTAGTAAACATGCACATGGATGTACATAAGAGCACTGTTTGTTCTAGCAAAATTCAGTAAACAGACCAAATATCCATCAACAGGAGAACAGATAAATTCTGTATATTTATATAATGGAATACTATACACAGTACACTGAACTATGCATAAATATGGATACATCTATTAAGTGGAAAAAGCAACTCTCAGAAGACACCATGCAGGGGCTTCCGTGGTGACTCAGTGGTAAAGAATTCACCTGCCAATGCAGGAGACATGGGTTCGATCCCTGGTCTGGAAAGATCCCACACACCATGGAGCAACTAAGTCCATGGGCCACAACTACTAGCCTGCACTCTAGAGCCCAGTAACTGCAACTATTGAGCCCAGGTGCCACAATTACTAAAGCCCAAGTGCCCTAGAGCCTCTGCTCCACAAGAGAAACCACCACAATGAGAAGCCCGTGCACTTCAATGAAGAGCAGACCCCTCTCTGCAACTAGAAAAATGCCCACATAGCAATGAAGAACCAGCAAAGCCAAATAAGTAAATAAATAGAAGATACTATGCAATATTCAAATATACTTAAGAAGTGGGATGTTAATACATAAATCACTATGAACAAATGAATTAATGTACAAATCAATGTGCAAATCAACTAAAATAATCCCCTTTACTGTTTAAATACACATAAGTTTATCAAGCAATAAAAGTGGTACAACATCAATCACTAATAATTTCCATAAAATAATTAAAGTTGGGTTGGTATAACTTTGTTGACTACCACCAACTAAATAATGCCTCCATGATTTAACACAGGGCTGCAAACTCTTCCAATGACTTCCCCTTCCCGTTGCTAATTATTAATTTACTAGTGTACTACCTGGCACCCAGAGACAGTAGACACGCAGCTGATCTCCGTCTCACCTCACTGGTTAGAACAGTACCATTTGGATGCAGGCTGTATGCCAAGAGCCAGTGGCAGGAGCACCCAGTTAGAAGACAGACAGCACAAAAGATGAGGGAGTGGGAGCAAATTGGGTGGGGACTGATGATCCTGGCTGCCAGAACTGGGAACTTGTACTTTGTCTCAGATGAGCCAAGGGAGCAGTAGTGCTGTCACTTACCATATTCTTCTGGGTTATGAAACGGAGGATGGTAGATTCCCTCTCCTCACCCGTCTTTAATGACCAAGGCAGGCTAACCCTCCACCACAGCATAAGATGCCAAATAAAACAAAATGCTAAAAAAAAAAAAAAAAAATCTAAAGGGGCACTACTGTTGTTTAGTCATTAAGTGGTGTCTGACTCTTTGTGACCCCCATGGACTGCAGCCTTCCAGGCTCTTCTGTCCTCAGCTCCCAGAGTTTGCTCAAATGCACGTCCACTGAGTGGTGAAAGGGCCATTTCTGCACCACAAGAGGCTATGCCCCCAAACACCAGTGTCTACCCACACTCCCTTCCAGTATCCCCAGCTGCTACCAGATCTTCGATATGTCTCCTCCCCTTGAGCAGGACGAGGCATTTCTTTGAAGGGTGAACAGAGGAGGTCTCCTCAGCTTAGCTGTCCAGGGTCCTCTCCCACTCAAGGGGCTTATGAAACCAAGAAGATTCCCCAACACCTGAAATAATATATATCTATAGTAAGACCTTCAACTTTGTCTCTAGTACTCAAGCCAGAAATGCATCATGGAGTGTCACGTGGTTTCTGAAATAAACCACATGTAGTGAAATTTATAAGATTAACAAGTTTTACTACTTTTCAGAATTATTTTTTACCAACCAGTAAGGAAATACTTCTACAGCATTAACTGCAGCTATTTCAGTGTGCACTGGCTACATATGAGCCCTGCTCATAACAGAGTATGACACCATCTTTACAGAGCTCAAAACATGGAAAACTCATCAGGTTTAGAAAAGAAAAAAAACCCATGTGGTAAAATGAAAAAAACAAGAAACATAAAACTCAGGATAGCAGTTATCTTTGAAGAAGATGGAAATGGTAATTTTCTATTTCTTGAGTTGACAGATTTATGTTTATTTTATGATGGTTCTTATCTCCTCAGGGTTGACATTTGGGGTTTACCAAATCAGCTCATTGCAAGCTCCCATTCTCTATAATAATGCCATTACAATCTTATAAAAATGAGTACAAAATCTTGTTAATTACTGAAATTGTGCTGAAATCAGGATAATTAATGTCTGTAGAATTTCCCATCTATATGTAAAGGAAGAAATGAGGCTACCGAAATGTGACTTATTCTTAGGACCCAGGTCAGGTGCCCATTATATTTTCTCTTAAATGCTGACAAAAATTATCCAGTACTTTTAAGAGTTGTCAAAGTTCACAGAAGTTACTCGTCAAAATCTGTATTTCTTAATGGGCAGAAGACTTAGACACTTCTCCAAAGACATTCAGATGGGCAACTGGCACATGAAAAAATGCTCAACATAAGTAATTATTAAATGCAAATCAAAACTACAATGAAGTACCACCCCACACCTGTCAGAATGGTCGTAATTTTTTTTTTTTAATCTAGAAACAACAAATGCTGGAGGGGTAGAGAGAAAAGGGAACCCTCCTACATTGTTGGTGGGAACATAAACTGGTGCAGCCACTATGGAGAACAGTATGGCAGTTCCTCAAAAAACTAGAATTGCCATTTGATCTAGCAATACCACTCCTGAGCACATATCCAAACAAAACTATTATTCAAAAAGATATATCCACCCCAATGTCCATAGCAGCACTGTTCACAATAGACAAGACATGGAAGCAACCTAAATAGTCATCAACAGAGGAATAAAGATATAGCACATATATACAAATAGAATAATACTCGGCCGTAAAAAAGAATGAACCATCTGCAGGAACATGGATGGACCTAGAGACTGTCATCATTATCAAGTTAAGTCAGAAAGACAAATACCATGTGATATCACTTTTCTGTTAAATCTAAAATATGACTCAAATGAACCTATCTACATATAGAAACAGACTTAAGACACATAGACAACAGACTTGTGGTTGCTACGGGAGGTGGGAGGGATGGAGTGGGAGTTTGGGATTAGCAGATCCAAACTTGTAAATGTAGAATGGACAAACAACAAGGTCCTACTATATTCAATATCATGTGATACACCATAATGGAAAAGAATTTTTAAAAGAATCTGTGTGTGTTGTATATATATAACATACAAATATATATGTCTGTATAACTGAATCACTTTGCTGTACAGAAATTAACACATTTAAATCAATTAAAAAAATGTTTTAATTTATATTTTCTTATCCCCCACCTTTTGGCATCTCTTACATTGTCTATAGTTTCTTTGATTACAGACAGTGATTATACCCAGGAATATATTGGATTAGCCGAAAAGTTCCTTTGGTTTTTAAGAAAAAACAAAACAAAACAAAACACACACACACATTTTTTCATTTTCACTAAGAACTTTATTGAACAACGTATTCACCATTTTGTTCCACTACCTTCTGCCATTTTTCAGGCAACTTCATAATTCCATTTCCCCCAAACCTTATCTTTTTGAGCAAAGAACTGTTCCAGGTGCCTTTTACAGTCTTCCAAGGAATTTTTTCATTTTTTCCATTAAGAGAATTTTGTAAAGACAGAAATAAATGGGACATTGGAAGTCACGATGTCTGGTAAATAAGGTGGATCAATCAGAACTTTCCAGCCAAGCTGTTAACAGTTTTTGCCTGGTCATCAAAGAAACATGCAGTCTTACGTTCTCCTGATCAAAGATTATGGGTTTTCTCTTGACTAACTGTGGATAATTTTGAGTGATTGCTTTCAGTTGATATAAATGGGAACAGGACTTGTTGGAATGAATTGTCTGGTTTTCCAGAAGGAGCTCATAATAGAGGCCTCCTCTCCAATTCCACCATACACACATCACTTTCTTGGGAGAAGACCACCCTTTGGTGTGGTTGGTGGTGGTTCATTTTGCTTGCTCTGTGATCTCTTCCATTCCACATTACTGTACAGCATCCACTTTCCATTGCCCATCACTATTTTAAAAACATTTTCATTATGTTTAAGTAGAGAATCACACGCAGAAACATGATCAGGAAGGTTTTTTTCACGTAATTTATGTGGAACCCAAACATCAAAGAGATGAACATAACCACGCTGGTGCAAGTGATTTTCAACACTTGATTTGAGATGTTGGCTATCTCCCGTGTGGTATAATGTTCTTGATTTGATTGCTATCAACTTCAACTGGTCCAACAGACCATGGAACTTTGTCCAGAGAGAAATCTCCAGCACAAAACTACACAAACCACTCCTGACACATTTGATCAATTACAGCACCTTCTCTATACACTGCATTTTTTTGTATTTGAGTTTTTACCTTTCTTGAAATAACAAACATAATATGCCTAAATTGTTGCTTTTTTTTCCTTCCATCTTCAGTATTAAAATGGCTACACAAAAATTCACCAATTTTCTTTTTTCTAACGCACACTGATATGGCAGCAGTTACAATACAATCTAACAACATTGTTAAACTAAGCACTGCTAGAGCCATCTTATGGGAAAAAACAAACAAACCTTTTAGCCAACCCAATATTTGATCCCAGGTATATGAGCTCATTGAAGTAGTTTTGGTGGTGTTTTAAAATATTTTTTTCACTTGCACTAATACGTTCTTCACGAAGAAAATCTATCCTTTACAATAAGTCTGGAGATCCTTTTCCTTTTACTCTTTCCTTAATACTGCTATAAGGATGTTATCTTTCCCTACCAAGTAGGATATGACTTCCTTGATTTTGGTTCAGATAGTAAAAGTCCTTTTCATTGTTGAGTATTCTGATAGGCGTTGTTTTCCTGATGTTTTGTTTTGTGTATGTCCCTGCTTACAAGCTTGGCATGGATCTCTAAATTTTCATCTCAACAATTACAGCCCCTCATTGTTCAGGATCAACTCTGAATTTCATTCCTTTTTATAGTTTCTAGAACTTACTAATCATAGTTTTGTATTTGCCCTTTTAAAAAGGTTAATCTTCTGAAATTAAGACATCCTAAAATCATGGATGTGACACTAACTGTGGCCAACATTCTGTTTCCATGTTTTGAGATGCCATGAAGACACAGGCACTCGCTCTGACAGAAGCATGGGAAATGCTGACCAGCCTGAGACTAGATCAAGCTATGTAGTACAGGGACAGTTCTTATGGATGCAGAGGATAAGATGGTGTAAAAGGAAAAGTCTAACACAGCTACTGTAGAACAAAGATTAAGAAATACAAAGTATTATTCACTGTAAAGAAAGTTAACTTTTTTTTTTCTTTAGGAAAGCTTGAGAGAAACTAAAACTAGAATATAACTTTCAAAACTGCTTTGCAAAACTTGTTGCCATTTATGGAATGTAGCCATCTAAGTTGTACTACCTGGAGTGTAGCACATTCAATAACAAAACCAATACATCTCTTTAATTCACATAGCGATAATAAGAGAGAATTCTATACACCTTAATGGACCATGAAAAGATTATTTTATTCCATGAAAATATTCTCAACAGAGAACACTATCTTAAACAAAGCATTTACATTAAGAAATCAACATGTGCACAGAAAGAGTAAAAATTACTGAAAAATTAAAGATTTCTTTTGGACAATTCACATGTTCAAATTTAAGAATGATTTAAACTGTGCAAGTACAAATGTCTTCCTTATTGTAATAATCCATATACAGGTTGCACTATTCCACATGAAGGAACCTGCCTCCTACGGAAGCAAATCCTGCAAGAAAAACAAACAGTAGCTTGTAAAGAACAGTTAGTCCTCACAAGAAAGCCTTAAACTTTGCCCTCTGTGGCTATTAGCCAAAAAAACACAAGCACTTCAGGCTTTGTACAGAAGACAAACACAGCCAGATCACATTTCCTCTTCATTGCTAACCTTGAAAATAAAAATAGCACTGGATTTTAAAGCTACTTTATGTAGTCTGTCAGTACTGAATAATGTCACATTATATAAATAACCCTGTAACGAGATTTAAAATCTAAAACTTCATAGTTTACTAGCCTTAAAGGTAATACACTATATGTCAGCTGTGTAATAGGAGCGTACTTGATCTTACGAAGGCATCCACTTTCACACAACTGTCATTCAGCTTTAGTATTAATATAACTGGTAGTACAATTCAAATAACACTGGGGAAAATTATTAAAGCAGTCACACAGCTTCTAAAATATTGCTTGAAATCCAACAATACATAGACCATTTCACGTTTTCTTTCCTCCCTCGAAACAGTAAAGAACCAAATTAATCAATCTTCCATGTTACAAATATTCCCCCCTCCCCCACCCACCTCCCTATTAAATGCCACTAAGAAATCAGTTAAGATACAAGTCATTAACAGAATCACAAATGCAAGGCAGGACAACATGAGCAATAGGGGCACTGATGACAATTATATATACAAGTATAAACATACAGAAACTCCCATTTTACAAGTAAAAGTGCACATAGATCATTACAAAGTTTCACTATATTTTATCCAGTTCAAATAAAATCATCACTCGGAAACAGACTATCATTGTAATAATTAAATGAGAACACGGTAACCCCAAATTAAAAGACAATGAGGGGAAAGGTCCATAAAACTTCTTATTGAAAACACTGAGTAAAGTAAAATGGACTCAGACATGTCTCTAGTTTGATGTGTAAATTTGAAGATGCACCATCAAACGTGGCAGAGCTCTAAAAGCCCCCTATGGAGGTTGTATGGCAGCTGCAGCAGCACTGCCAAGTTAAAGGAGGTCGCAGTGAGCTGACACATGAAGCCCTTTGTGGGATACTGTAGTGGTAGAGTTGGCAATCAACAGATTTAGGCACTCTAGTTTAAGGCAGCATTTGAATGGAAGCAGCTGACTTCTGACAACAGTCCTTTGTCTTGAGGCGGTGAGTATCTTCTGTGTTTATTATGCCAGGATTTCACTGCTGACTATAGATTCTTCCCAGACTGAGGGGCTGAAGATCGATCATGTTTCAAAGAGTTCTTTGAACTGGGCTGTAGGCTAGAGCAGAGATGTTTTCTTTTTCTGATCATAAATACTTCAGGTTCACAAACTACTTCTTCATAATGCCAAAACTGGAATGTTCTGTAGTGGGGACATTATAGCAGCATACACAAATGCTAGGATGGAAACATTAGTGCTGGAGATGTTTGACAGAGTGATTTGCACTACAAATGTAAAACAAAACAAAGGCTTTGACAAGAACAAGGGATTATAAAAACATGCCTAAAAATCTAAACCCGATCACTCTAGACATGCAACAGGATGTTAAGCAAGCACAGAGGTGGCGCAGGCAGACACTGACAAATGGCAAGGATTCTGACAGACAATGGGTCTAAAAGCCAATTAAAACAGAGCTGGGACGGATAGTCCTGTTACGACAGTCAAATTTAATAAGAGCTCTGCATTCTTTCTAATTTGAATATCAGTAAAACAGATGGAAAAAAGGTTAGCCATTGTTGGCTTTTTTTCCTTTATATGAATAACTATAAATGACAAATTTAAGGGTTGGTATTACAATGATTTTTTAAAACAACACATGGAAATGCTAATGAAGTTAGTAAAAAATAATCATGTCTGCATGCACTCATGCAACTTGCTTCTCTCACTCTCTCTGAGCCTGACAACTCTAACACCTCCCCCCCCAAAAGCAGCTGCATGTAACCTCCTTCAACATCTTGCCCATTTCCTCAGAAACCCTCTTCAGGAACCTGCAGTCCAGGAGGAAAAAGAAAAGAACAATTACTGAAGACCTTTGGTAAGACCAAAAGGGATGTCCAGTTTAAAGCATCCATCCCAAATGCCTCTAAAATCATTTTATAGTCAGCTATTAAAAACACCAAAAAATGCTGGAACATGAGCAAAATTAAGGACCAGTCTCTTAACTGCTTCTTCACTTTACTTCCCTAGACAACTAGCACTGCCTATCTTGACTGTACAGTGTTTCCCACAAATGCTTACTAAAATTAGTTGGGAAAAAAACTATCCTAATAACTGACAATTCAGTTAAAATGAGGAAATGCCCTTCATGATAGTACAGATATATTCCTCCAACCCATTTAGTGAAAAAAAGTCATTTTTTCTTTCAGGCAAAATTTGCCAGTACTTCCCCACTATGCAAGATGTCCTCTATCTTAGTTTATTTAGAATCCACTTTCCTATGTATAATTGCTAAATGCTAGTATCACTAAAGTGACATTTCTCAAAAGACATTTCAAGATGAAAAATACAAGCATTAATTCAGAAGAAAGCTTGTACATTACTGAAAATTACTAGAAAACCTGAAAATATCCTTGGGTCTCAAAAGAAAGCCATTTTATTCACTTAAGAGCAAGACCAGGCCCATTTATTTTGCATCTCTTGATTAGCCTACTACAAAATAGATTATGTGCTACATGCCTGTTTTCTTCCTTTAGGAAACCAAAATTAAGAACAGGGACAAAAACGAAAATGATTACATCCGTATTTTATCCATTAGCTAATTATTATTACTTTTTCCTAGAAACTGTAGCTACAATTTGAAACTCCTATACCAAACCACTCTTTTGGGCATCAGCAAGCATTTCAGTGCAGTTTTACTTGAGTTCACTACCATCACTGTTTCCTGAAGCAAAGTGTAACGGGGTAGGGAGCTTTCTATCTATGGATTCCTGCCCAGTAGATCAAATTCTATGATTTATACGGCAGAAAAACATAAATCCTTCACACAGACTTAAGCAGAACACAGAGCAAAAGGCATCAGTTAAGCTTCACACCAACATCACTCAAATGGTAAAGCGTCACAAGAATAGCTTCTTGTGGTAATGTTCACATCCCTAAGATCGAGCCTACGCTCAGCTCACAGTGAACAATAAATCTTGGATGCCGTTTAAGCTTTCCTATGTTTTCCCACCCACTGACTGTGTTTTCATTTTGTTATCATTCCTATGTCATATGTGTTACAAAGTTGCCAATTAGTTTAGATGTAAGTTACTGCACCTTTACTGTTTTTCTCTAGAGTTACATCTATGTATGATGTGGGAACGTAGCCTTCTTCACCGTTCTGTCTCCGAGCTCTTGTCCATCCATCACCCTTGTCCTCCTCAATAATGTACAGAACTTCACCTTCTTTCATTGCCAGAGTGCCTTCATTATGTCCTAAATGAGAGTTTTCATAGCACAATCATAATTTAAGCATAACAACAATTGTGAATAAAAGTTACAAATACAAAACAATGTGAAACCCTGCTAGATTTCAATATAATAGAACTATGAGCACACTGACTCTCGTTACCAACGACTCCATGATGCTTTGTAGTTTGCCCAACACTTCCATATATTTATCTTGTTTGAACTGCACAATAACCCTGTGAGGCTGGCATTAACAGCAGCACCGTGAAAGAGGAAGTATCTGAGCTACAATAATATTGTATGATTTGACAGGGTACACAAACTTCATTTCATTACTCTAACTCCTTCCTCAAATTTGAGTGGCAGTGCTATCTAGAAAATTCATGAAGTTTAGATCAAGAAAAGAGTAAAAAGACAGTGAAAGGGCTGGAAGAAATAAGAATATAATTGTAGAAGCAGAATGGTCATAATCATAAACCACAAATCTCCTTCAAAATCCCAATCCCTTAGCCATTCCCAAGCTGCTTAACAGTAACAATTTTCACAAATGAATCTTTATTTAACATATGCTAAATTCTTCCCTTCCTCTCTACATTACAACAAGATCTTACTTAACACAATTTTCTCAGAGTGAGGAATAACTGAAAATTACTCAATTTAAAAACCAAAACCATAGATGGGTAGGGAAGGACCTTAAATCATATACCATTTTAATACCGACTTCTTTGTGAAGGTGTTACTCTGCTCCTTGGTGAAATGAAGGAAACAATTTTTCAAAGTCCAAGAAAGAGAAGGGTAACTAAAAACATGTGACAGGACCACACCTTCCTTCCCTCACAGTTTGTTCTCCAACTATCACAGGAGAAGGATGGCACATTCAGAAGCTACATTTTCTCCTTCCCACATTTGAAAATATGGCCAACAGACTCAGGATATGGTAGTGCAGTCAGCTATGCCATTTGCCTTATACCAGCCACTCAATGATAGCAACTTACAAGGAAGAGCATGAAGTGGTATCTACCAGCCTTCCACTTCCTGGGTTGAGCTATATGCTCAAGCAGCTTCAGCTTTGAAGAGTACATTAGTAAGGTCTCTTTGGGAAATTCTGTTATCAGGCAAAGTTGATAATTAAACAATAATCTTTATTAGGATACTGGTAACATAGGCAATTTTCTTTCAATGTCATATATAGAAGGAACACCTCTATTTGTAATGTAGTTAATATTCACACTAATGAGCCTGGATAATTTTCTAGTGATTGTATTTAGCTATAAGGACAGGGACTCAGTACACATGTAGACTTTAAGGAACCAATTTTATCAAATACAATGCATTAAGAAAATCATACCATCAAAAGGGTAGATAGCTTTGCAGTGTCCAATAGCAGGCAAGGGATCATCATCTTCAAACTCATCATCAAACTCACTGTGGTGGCCATGCTGTTGGGGTGGTCCACGAACTTCTTGGTTTGCATCATCAGTGTAACTTCCCTCAGGACTATAAAACAAAATTATATCTCATCAGGTATCACAAAGATGGGAACTTTTTATATTATCTACAAACTGATCTCCACAAGATCAATTGAGAGAATCAAAAATCAATGACACAGTTCCCAATTAAGCTTTTATTTTCTTAAATGTTGAAATATGTGTGTCTGCATGGCTTCTAATTCAACATGCTTCTTTGTTGGATTTTATGAAATTAAAAAAATTAAAGATAATAATGTTCTAGGCACTGGAGAAGGAAATGGCAACCCACTCCAGTATTCTTGCCTGGAGAATCCCAGGGACGGGGCAGCCTGGTGGGCTGCGGTCAATGGGGTCACACAGAGTCGGACACGACTGAGGTCACTTAGTAGCAGCAGCAGCAGGCATATAACATGTACTTAGTAAATATGTCTCATTATCACGGGGTCCAGAGATAAAATGGAAAAGTGTCATGAACAGTTGGTTTTTATCATCCCAGATTCAAGAGGGATGGAGGGATTCACCCACTGCTTTTGCAAGAAAACTAAAATTTCTTAGAGGACCCACACAGACCCATGTTCACTTCACAGGCTTCAGGTAGACTTGCTCTGCCCTGGTTCCAGAAGATCCATCTTAGCAGAGAACTTGCATGACCAGAGTGAATAGCCCACAGGTAGGCATGTAACTCAGTAAGATATAAGAGACTCTTGTTTGGGATTACTGAAAGAGAAACTCCCTTCCTTTATCACTGGACCCAAACCTGGAGAAATATGAGCTTACAGATTTAGAAGATCACCATATAGAGACTGTACAAAGAAGATTTTCATGACCCAGATAATCACGATGTTGTGATCACTCACCTAGAGCCAGACATCCTGGAATGTGAAGTCAAATGGGCCTTAGAAAGCATCACTACGAACAAAGCTAGTGGAGGTGATGGAATTCCAGTTGAGCTATTTTAAATCCTGAAAGATGATGCTGTGAAAGTGCTGCACTCAATATGCCAGCAAATTTGGAAAACTCAGCAGTGGCCACAGGACCGGAAAAGGTCAGTTTTCATTCCAATCCCAAAGAAAGGCAATGCCAAAGAATGCTCAAACTACCGCACAATTGTGCTCATTTCACACACTAGTAAAGTAATGCTCAAAATTCTCCAAGCCAGGCTTCAGCAATACGTGAACCGTGAACTTCTGATGTACAAGCTGGATTTAGAAAAGGCAGACGAACCAGAGATCAAATTGCCAACACCTGCTGGATCATCGAAAAAGCAAGAGAGTTCCAGAAAAACATCTATTTCTGCTTTATTGACTATGCCAAAGCCTTTGACTGTGTGGATCACAATAAACTATGGAAAATTCTGAAAGAGATGGAAATACCAGACCACTTTACCTGCCTCTTGAGAAAACTATATGCAGGTCAGGAAGCAACAGTTAGAAATGGACATGCAACAACAGACGGGTTCCAAATAGGAAAAGGAATATGTCAAAGCTGTATATTGTCACCCTGCTTATTTAACTTATATGTAGAGTGAATCATGAGAAACGCTGGGCTGGAAGAAACACAAGCTGGAATCATGACTGCTGGGAGAAATATCAATAACGTCAAATATGCAGATGACACCACCCTTATGGCAGAAAGTGAAGAACTAAAGAACCTCTTGATGAAAGTGAAAGAGGAGAGTGAAAAAGTTGGCTTAAAGCTCAACACTCAGAAAACAAAGATCATGGCATCCAGTCCCACCACTTCATAGCAAATAGATGGAGAAACAGTGGAAACAGTGGCTGACTTTATTTTTTGTGCTCCAAAATCACTGCAGATGGTGATTGCAGCCATGAAATTAAAAGACGCTTACTCCTTGGAAGGAAAGTTATGACCAACCTAGACAGCATATTAAAAAGCAGAGACATTATTTTGTCAACAAAGGTTCACTAGTCTAGGCTATGGTTTTTCCAGTGGTCATGTATGGATGTGAAAGTTAGACTATAAAGAAAGCTTAGCACTGAGAATTGATGCTTTTGAACTGTGGTGTTGGAGAAGACTCTTGAGAGCCCTTTGGACTTCAAGGAGATCCAACCACTCCAAACTAAAGGAGATCAGTCATGGGTGTTCATTGGAAGGACTGATGTTGAAGCAGAAATTCCAATACTTTGGCCACTTGATGCGAAGATTGACTCGTTTGAAAAAACCCTGGTGCTAGGAAAGATTGAAGGCAGGAGGAGAAGGGGACGACAGAGGATGAGATGGTTGGATGGCATCACTGACTCAATGGACATGGGTTTGGGTAAATTCCGGGAGTTGGTGATGGACAGGGAGGCCTGGCATGCTGCGGTTCATGGGTTGCAACGAGTTGGACACGACTGAGTGAGTGAACTGAACTGATATAGAGCCTTAAAATGAAGTTAACACAGTGGAAGACAGAACTGTGAGGAAGAAATGGAAAACTGAAGATATCATCTGAGTTCCTAGATCAAGCTCTCCCTAAAGTCAGTCAATACAATCCCGTTTCTGTTTAAGTCAGTATGGGTAGAAGACTCATCCTGTCACTGAAAATCAAAAGACTCCTAGGAAAATTGATTTCCAACTAACCACATTAACAGGAAAGTTAGTAACTAAGAAAATCCAAGAGAGCAGGCAAGACAAAGACAATTTTTTGGTAAATTTTTACTTCAAAAGAGAAAAATGTTAATTTTGCCAAATAATCAGATGACTGAATGAGATTTTAATAATAGTAAAATTTGCCTGATTAGATTTTGCAGTATTTTCAGTATGTCTGGAAGCTACATTCTTAATAACACAAACCACAGAGATTAGATTATTTTAATCTCAGTTCAGTTCAGTCGCTCAGTTGTGTCCGACTCTTTGTGACCCCATGAATCACAGCACTCAAGGCCTCCCTGTCCATCACCAACTCCCAGAATTCACTCAGACTCACGTCCATCGAGTCAGAGAGGCCATCCAGCCATCTCATCCTCTGTCGTCCCCTTCTCCTCCTGCCTCCAATCCCTCCCAGCATCAGGGTCTTTTCCAATGAGTCAACTCTTTGCATGAGGTGGCCAAAGTATTGGAGTTTCAGCTTTAGCATCAGTCCTTCCAATGAACACCCAGGACTGATCTCCTTTAGTATGGACTGGTTGGATCTCCTTGCAGTCCAAGGGACTCCCAAGAGTCTTCTCCAACACCACAGTTCAAAAGCATCAATTCTTCAGCACTCAGCCTTCTTCACAGTCCAACTCTCACACCCATACATGACCACTGGAAAAACCATAGCCTTGACTAGATGGACCTCTGTTGGCAAAGTAATGTCTCTGCTTTTGAATATGCTATCTAGGTTGGTCATAACTTTCCTTCCAAGGAGTAAGCGTCTTTTAATTTCATGGCTGCAATCACCATCTGTAGTGATTTTGAAGCCCCAAAATATAAAGTCTGACACTGTTTCCACTGTTTCCTCATCTATTTCTCATGAAGTGATGGGACCAGATGCCATGATCTTCATTTTCTGAATGTTGAGCTTTAAGCCAACTTTTTCACTCTCTTCTTTCACTTTCATCAAGAGGCTCTTTAGTTCCTCTTCACTTTCTGCCATAAGGGTGGCATCATCTGCATATCTGAGGTTATTGAGATTTCTCCCGGCAATCTTGATTCCAGCTTGTGCTTCTTCCAGCCCAGCGTTTCTCATGATGTACTCTGCATAGAAGTTAAATAAGCAGGGTAACAATATACAGCCTTGACGTACTCCTTTTCCTATTTGGAACCAGTCCGTTGTTCCATGTCCAGTTCTAACTGTTGCTTCCTGACCTGCATATAGGTTTCTCAAGAGGCAGGTAAAGTGGTCTGGTATTTCCATCTCTTTCAGAATTTTCCATAGTTTATTGTGATCCACACAGTCAAAGGCTTTGGCATAGTCAATAAAGCAGAAATAGATGTTTTTCTGGAACTCTCTTGCTTTTTCGATGATCCAGCAGGTGTTGGCAATTTGATCTCTGGTGCCTCTGCCTTTTCTAAAACTTGGTTGAACATCTAAAGAAGTTTGCGGTTCACGTATTGCTGAAGCCTGGCTTGGAGAATTTTGAGCATTACTTTACTAGCGTGTGAGATGAGTGCAATTGTGCAGTAGTTTGAGCATTCTTTGGCATTGCCTTTTTTTGGGATTGGAATGAAAACTGACCTTTTCCAGTCCTGTGGCCACTGCTGAGTTTTCCAAATTTGCTGGCATATTGAGTGCAGCACTTTCACAGCATCATCTTTCAGGATTTGGAATAGCTCAACTGGAATTCTATCACCTCCACCACCTTTGTTCGTAGTGATGCTTTCTAAGGCCCACTTGACTTGACATTCCAGGATGTCTGGCTCTAGGTGAGTGATCACACCATCGTGATTATCTGGGTCATGAAGATCTTTTTTGTACAGTTCTTCTGTGTATTCTTGCCACCTCTTCTTAATATCTTCTGCTTCTGTTAAGGTCCATACCATTTCTGTCCTTTATCAAGCCCATCTTTGCATGAAATGTTCCCTTGGTATCTCTAATTTTCTTGAAGAGATCTCTAGTCTTTCCCAGTCTGTTGTTTTCCTCTATTTCTTTGCACTGATCGCTGAGGAAGGCTTTCTTATCTCTTCTTACTATTCTTTAGAACTCTGCATTCAGATGCTTGTTTCTTTCCTTTTCTCCTTTGCTTTTTGCTTCTCTTCTTTTCACAGCTATTTGTAAGGCCTCCGCAGACAGCCATTTTGCTTTTTTGCATTTCTTTTCCATGGGGATGGTCTTGATCCCTGTCCTGAACAGTGTCATGAACCTCTGTCCATAGTTCATCAGGCACTCTGTCTATCTGATCTAGTCTCTTAAATCTATTTCTCACTTCCACTGTATAATCATAAGGGATTTGATTTAGGTCATACCTGAATGGTCTAGTGGTTTTCCCCACTTTCTTCAATTTAAGTCTGAATTTGGCAGTAAGGAGTTCATGATATGAGCCACAGTCAGCTCCCAGTCTTTTTTTGCTGACTGTATAGAGCTTCTCCATCTTTGGCTGCAACAAATATAATCAATCTGAATTCAGTGTCAACCATCTGGTGATATCCATGTGTAGAGTCTTCTCTTGTGTTGCTGGAAGAGGGTATTTGCTATGACCAGTGTGTTCTCTTGGGAAAACTCTATTAGCCTTTGCCCTGCTTCATTCCATACTCCTAGGCCAAATTTGCCTGTTACTCCAGGTGTTTCTTGACTTCCTACTTTTGCCTTCCAGTCCCCTATAATGGAAAGGACATCTTTTTTGGGTGTTAGTTCTAAAAGGTCTTGTAGGTCTTCATAGAACCATTCAATTTCAGCTTCTTCAGCGTTACTTGTTGGGGCATAGGCTTGGATTACCGTGATATTGAATGGTTTGCCTTGGAAACGAACAGAGATCATTCTGTCGTTTTTGAGATTGCATCCAAGTACTGCATTTCAGACTCTTTTGTTGACCATGATGGCTACTCCATTTCTTCTAAGGGATTCCTGCCCACAGTAGTAGATATAATGGTCATCTGAGTTAAATTCACCCATTCCAGTCCATTTCAGTTCACTGATTCCTAGAATGTCGACATTCACTCTTGCCATCTCTTGTTTGACCACTTCCAATTTGCCTCGATTCATGGCCCTGACATTCCAGGTTCCTATGCAATATTGCTCTTTACAGCATCAGACCTTGCTTCTATCACCAGTCACATCCACAACTAGGTATTGTTTTTGCTTTGGCTCCATCCCTTCATTCTTTCTGGAGTTATTTCTCCACTGATCTCCAGTAGCATATTGGGCACCTACTGACCTGGGGAGTTCCCCTTTCAGTATCCTATCATTTAATAACAAAAACTCGTGTTGTACTATCTCTTAAGGAAATGTACTCTTTCAAAAAGTGATAAGGGAGAGGAAGAGGAATTAACATCCTGCTACCAGGTATCTTACTGTTAGGTGCTTTGTGTACATTATTTCCTTCATTACCAATAACCCTGAATGACAGGTATTTTCATCTTTATTTTATATTTTAGGAAACTGAGACTCAACACTAAAAATGAATTTGCTAAATGTGAAGGGGAGGGATAAATCAGGATTTTAGGATTAACACACACACAACACTACTATACATAAGATAGATAACCAACAAGGATCTACTGTATAGCATAGGGAACTCTACTCAATATTCTGTGATAACCTATATGAGAAAAGAATTTGAAAATGATTATACGTATAACTGAATCACTTTATTGTACATCTGAAACTAATACCATAAATCAACTATAAGCCAGTAAAATTGTTTTAAAAACTCAATTTGCTCAAATTACAATGTAATTAGATATAAACCAATTATTGATACTAGATCTCTCAAATTCTTCTCTGAGTCCAAATTTGTTGGATTTTACTATAAGGTGGGGATGGGGTGGTGGAAATATTATTCAAAGGGAGAAAATGTCACAAATGATCTGAAAACATGGAAACTTGGTAAAATGTCTTTTGGAAGCTCTGATCCAATCTAGCAATATACACTTATTTTATTTACAAAACTTTGAGTAATTTGACAGTTAAATTTTTCTTTGGTATAAGCTACCCAACTCCATCTAAACTTTCAGGCACTCTTCCTAGGTTTGAGGAGCCCATGCCTCCAGACTATAACTCCCAGAATTTTCCAAGTTCCTACCTCTGTTTTTAGATGCATTACAAACTAGAAATGAGTAGCAAAATAAGAAATCATAATTCATCTGTAGCTAATGTAAAGAACAGAGAATTATTTAGGTTCAAAGACTGAGTTATTAAAAGCCAAACTTATCAGATTAGGAAAAAAGAGAATTGTCCAAAATTTAGGACAAAAGAGAAAAGTCTGGGGGTTGGGGGAGAAAAAAATACAAATAAAATGCAAAAATAACCTTTCTCGTCCCTGTGTTACAAGATGATTTATGTCACTGCTATGTCTTCTGTCTCCTCTTCCACCTGTTTTGCCTTCAACTTCAGAGAGCCAAGCCTTAGGGGGAAAAACAAATAAAACTGAGCTCAATAAGTATATTTTAAAGTTCATAAGATATTCTACATTGAAAATGTGATTTGAGCCTTTATTATTATGTAATTCTTAGACAAGGGAAATCTTTATTTCAATTTGGTCAGTGATCAGTGTTACAGCTGATTAAAAATAGTATAAACATTTAGTTTTACATAAAGTTTTAAATAAGAAAAAAACTTCAATGAGGGGCTAATTCTAAAGATGATACCTTATTTTTATATCATAATGATGCCTTACTTTTAGATTATAAACCCTACAAGAAAATATTTGAGGATAATTCTATCAAGAACCAATTTATCATAATGAAGTTTGTAAAAATGAACTTATCTTTGAAAACTGCTAAACAACAAATCTACCTCATTCTTGTGGATTTCCATTCGCAGGCGGTCAATATTATTCATGGTCTCTGCTAATTTAGGCTGCAAACTCCCTGGGTCCCCCATTTGTGGATTCTTCTCATATACATCTTTCATTTTGTTGAGTGCTTCTCTGAAAATGAGAAGGAAGCCACAAAATTAAACATTCACTTCACATGTTTCCAGGTAAAAGAGTTTCATTTGATTCTGGGGACTCACATGCAGCCTAATCTTAAGAGTCCTAGTTCTTTAACTTTAATCAAACATTACCTGATTAAAGATAATCTGCACAAAGTTGATCATGTACATAATGAATATTAGTAATTTATAGAGACAGTCTTTTAAAACATTTATAATTTTTTCAAAAAAGATTTCATGTCTCATTTCTTGCTTCCTAAATGAGATTATATAGATTTAATCAAGGGCTGGAAGAATATTCCCCAATGTTCTTAAACTCATCATGTCCCAAATCAAAGTCACTACATGCCCCCATCCAGACACATTATTCCACTGGTGTTCCTTACCTTACTTCAGAGCACTGTCATCCTCCCAACCCATCTATACCACCTCTCTCTAAGTTCACATCACTCATCCTCTTCACTTCTCCAATCTTACCACTGTAAATTATGCCTCAATTAGCTCCTCTGGACTCTTAACATCTGACATTACTAACATCCCCTAATACTCTTTTCTTCCTTGATTTCCTGGAGGTAATATTTTCTTTTTCTTTCCTTTTACCTTTATCTCATTATTTCCCTCACTGGCTCCTCCTTTTTTTCTGTTCATCCTTAAGTGTATTTCATAAAATGACAGATTTCTTCTCGTCTCATCCTACGGTCCTTCTTTTTAAGGAGGATCTCATTGCTTTGTTTTTTCCAGTTTCACTGAGACATAATTGACTAATACCACCTATCTTCAGATGATTCTCAAATATGAATTCTTCAATCACTCATGTTAGAGTTTAAGCTTCAATTTTATCTTCAGTGTAACAGCAGATATAAGTTACCAATCACTGTAATAACCCTTTATTCATCATATATAAATTTCTATATTTACTAAAATAAAACTGAACCAAAAGAAACTCTTTATGAAGTTGAAAAAAAATTAAAGCTATGAGTGAATGATCTGCAGTTGCAAGTAATTAAACACCGTTTTCCAACATTTCTGCTGCACAGTAATTTCAGCCTCAGATTTCTATTGAGCTCCATTTACATACCAAAGCAAAACAAAAATTATCAAAGTATATACCCTTGATAATAAATCAAAACTATCTTTAAATTTTATGGAAGACATACACATACACTATTAGCATCCAATAAGTAAACTGAACCTAAGAAACTCTCTAACATTTCAGTTTAAAAATATCACAGAGCAATCACACAATTTTCCAAAATCTAGTTTTCCCTGAAAAAGTATTTCAATTAGGATGTATAATTTTTAAGCCTTTTATACCCCACATTTAAACATATCATTCATATTAGACTCCGAAAGGAATAATAGAGAGGACTTAATGGGAAAATACTTTTGATCTGATTCTTTCTGTAGTTCTCTGTTAAGTTCATCAATGCGCTGCTGCAGTTTTTTACGTCTCTGTTCTGGTGGCAGATGACTGAAATCTTCTAGTGCTGGGCCCTGAAAAGAGAATCTAAATCATTATAAAAATACTTTCATGAAATTTTATTTCTAAAATACACCTATTATAAAGAAAGAATATATATCAATTTTAATTTCAAATTAGCCCAACGACTCCTTTTAAGAAAAAGAAATCTACATATGTATGTACATGTATGTTAATTAAAATAATCATACTGAAGAAAGAGTTCAGATTCCAGTCACTTTATAAAATCATGAAATAGAATAGGTAAAAATATCACCAGATCCAGAAAACTGGTTATTACCAGTATAACATTATATTCAGGTCTTGGCAGAGTTAAAATAAATACAGATGAACCTTCTTACAGCAACAACAACGAAATGGAAACATGTAACATTTCTCATCTATACAAAATATTTTATATATAACATATTCCACCACATTCCCAAATCAAATCTATTGCCATGACAGTAAGGATATTACAAATGTTAAGACTGAACATATTAAAAGTTTATATAATTGAGTCAATTAAGCAACTTACCTCATAAAGGCAAACTAATGAAAAATATTTTAATATTACACAGTCTTTGAGTGACTACATTTATTAAACCATTCATTAGGACCAAAACATACTTGATCATTAAAAAATAAAAAGGTAGAACTATCCACTGTGTGAAATGTCAGTCAAAATTATATTCCAATAAGGGATTTATTTTCAATTATCCTTCTGTACAACCATACCTCAGTTCTTGAAATAGAGATATAATCCAAAGAAAGACAAAATCCTTATTTAGGAAGGATCCTCAATGTCTGAAAATTTTTAATGTTTTTATATTCAAGAAAACTACATCATTTAAGAAAACATTCTAGTACTTTGATGTAACTTGTGATTCAAATGATGTCTTTCTCCTCTTAAATATTAATCATGTCATTGTTACCTTAGTTATCTGCTTAAAGATGACACAACTACATCCAATGTTAGCAAGTATTGATTCTGTTTAATATGAGCCTATGTTTATGTAAGATTTTACATACTCAAAAATTGATGACAACTATTATTCTTCATTTTTATTTTAAAAATGGGGATTTTAAGAACATATAAGTTCAATTTTTAAAGTATTGCTGAAATAAACTCCCACAACAAATGCATCCTTGCTCTTTGAGCCATTTATGCCTATAACATAGTTAAACAGCTTTATTTCATCATTTGTGTTTCTCTTAAAAAATCAAACTCACCTTTCAGATAATACATGATCAAATATAACATTTAATTCATAACAAAATTTTATGCAAATGACCTGAACATTACAGATATTCAATAAGCCTGCCTTGAAAAAAAGAGGACATCTTTCCTAAGTGACCTTTGCTTTTTAATCTACCAGTCACCAGAAATAAAAATCCATCAATCACAAAAAATCTGATGTAAATAAACAAATGGCAAAATTTCCTACAAAGTGCCTTTAAATTTAGGGGTCAATTAGAAATATAAGTTGTCAGATTTAATCTAATTTGAGGTACAATAGTTTGAAAACTATTATATTGTGCCAAAGATAAAAATATAATGAAATGAAAAAGTATATTTCAATATGGTTTTGTTGGCAGTATTGTAATAAATTCACAATGACTTTAGACATAAATCTTCCAAATTTCTTTTCACTATCTGTAATGAAACTGTTCTCAAATTTATTAACAATAGCTAGGCACTTGAATCTCTAATATCCCATTTTGACATTATAACATATTCCTTTATAGAATATGAGAACTAAACTCATTCTATTTCCTATGGCTGTAAAGAAGACTCTGAGACATTAAAAAACCTCTTCTACTACATGGTAATTCATAAAGGGTCAAACTGCAAGAGTCTGAAAAAGACTGGTTTGTTTTCCAAAAATGAGAAACTATGTAAACACCCAATAATTTTTATGTTAGGTCTTCACAATGCAGTTTCATTAATTTGTTTGAAACATATGTATAAAGGAATACTACACATGCACACATACACGCGCACACACACGATATTTAGGTTATTTGTACTTTCATCCCCATTCAAGTAGTAGACAAAAAGAAAGCACTGACTAATGAAACGAGTAGGAAATCTTTCTTTTTCACTTTTTGGAAAATCTAATGATGTTTGTGATAAACTACATATCAAACTTACAGGATCTTTCTTTTTACAGAGTTAAGAAAAATCATTTTTAATTTTCCTTTTGTAAAAACATAAACTTTTGTTCCACCAGGTAACTTTTAAAATGATGTTTAATTTTATTCTCTGTAACATGAAAAGACTCCACCCAATAACATTTAAGTGCTTAATGAGTTACAGTTAACCACATTATTATTAAATTTTATGACATCAAAGGTACTGGCATGTGTTGGACTATGGATTATAGAAAGAAAAGACACACAAGGTAACATGTGGGGATGGACCTTACCACTTTGCTTTAAATTAAACAAAACAATGTTTTGTGATATATTTAATACTGGCACAGTATACACATCAGCACATAAGGCTTACCATCTTCACCGACCACTGAATAGTTCAATGGAAAATAGAAAGAAATGGTATATTATTCACATGAAACCATAATACAGAAGATGCAATAACTTATACTGTTTTTTTTTTTTTTTTACGATATTAAAATAAATCATGTACACTTCACAATCCAAACAATTATGCCAGAAAAACAACTGTAACCACATTTTGGGGAAAGTAAATTACTTGCAAAAAAAAAATATATACACTGATGATAATGGGCAGATATTTTCTAAGTGCAACTAAAACTCAAAAGTAAATAGTAATGATTTTATCAGCAATCATGTATTTTCTTCTTTAAAAGAGAACTTTTACATAAGTGGATTTCACATATACAGCTCTTCATTCTCAAAATCCTAATGCTCAAAAAGTTGAACATAAAGATCTAATATTAGCCGTTTTAAAGAAATATTATATGTAGTATTAAAGAATGGAATACTCTTCCCAATGCATTAAACATCATTATCTGAATTTTTATAATTCAAAATATTGTTTTGAACTTGAATATGTCATGGGTAGATAAGGGTAACATTTCTACTTTAGTTTTAAGATGCTATTTTTAATGTACAGACACATTAAAAAAACACACTATTATCAAAATAATAATGAGCCACCTAGATTCATGTTTCCCATACATATTTGCTAACAGATACAATATATGGGTTGAATTTTGCTTTGAAGATATAGCTTCTCTTTTTCAGTTTTCATTCTGAAATCCATACACTCGAAAAGCAACACTAAAAATATAACTTTGATTTTTAGAAAACTGGTTAAAATTTATTCTTTCTGAAAATCCGACATAGCCGAGTCCTCTCATATTATGAATATATAAATATATATATATGCTTATGTATGTATCATCCATATTCTGTGGGTTCCCAGGGTTCTGCAACCGGCATTGCATCTGTCAAGCATCCCAACTAAACACACATGTACACATGCATACGTGTGTGCGCACACCCACATACTCACACACAGTGACTCATAATACCCAGGAGAACTTACAAAGTTTATCTTCACATTCACTGCATTTGTTTAGCAGTTTCTAAAATTTCTGTTTTTCCCTGTTTACTAAGCCAAGGTGTTTTAGAGAATATGGAGGACATCAGGTAGAATTTCACATAAAAATACAGATTTTAATAAATAGCTGAGAAAAATATCTACCCCTTATCGCTGATGATCTGGCCATATATATTAATGGTTACAATGATAAGAAAAGATGACATATGCTATCCATTATCTTTCCAAATTAAGCTTAACATTCTTTAGACTGTCAGTAGTTTCAGGGAACAAAAACCACAACTTATTTTGCTATGACAAAATTCCTGTTAAGATTCGAGTTTTAAATTTTTATAAGATATTTATGGTCTTCTATAAATATTATTAAAACAAAATCATATCAATAAGAAACAAAATAGGTAAATTATTTGAATTTCTTTTATGATAATCTCAAGCAGCTTATTTTTCCAGTTTCTTTATTAATACATTTTAGAGAAAAGAGTAATATAGTTAAAACTGAAATATTAAATGTTTCAGTTTTTAGCTAACTTAGTTTTACTATTAATTAGACAGTAAAATCACAGTTCATTAGATTTGGGGATATAAAAACTCAAGTTCTTCGTAAATATTAGAAATATATTTTGTCTTTTTTAAAGCAATTCATGTTCAATAGAGAAATACTATACTGAAAATTTCACATACCTCCTATATCTTAATAAATACATAAGGGAGCTAAAAAGGAAATCAGTTAAGCAATTCAAATTATTACGTGTATTTAACTTTAAGGTAGGAAAATCCTGAGAACAGTATTCTGGATAATAAAAGCTTACAAAAATGACTCTATAAGCCTATAAGATCATGAATAATTTAGACAGTAAACATGGACTTGCTAGATGGACTCACTACTGCTAGATAAATATATATATATATATATATACACTAAGAAAAAGGAGCACCCAGTAAGCACCAATGAAGTAGTTAAAAATTATTCATTTCTATATTAAATAGCTTTTGAATGTGCACTAAATATCTATTTAAGGTTAGACCTTGATGTCACAGAAGGAAATTATAGACCCTCATCCCTCAGAAAAAGTCTACCAGTACCACCATCAAATTAAAAAACACTGGTCCAATATAACATTTCTCATGTCCTTAAAGATAATGGAAACTGCAGGTTTTCTTAAGAATGAAAGAAATTATAAATTTTTATAAAAGCCAAAAGCAGATATTTAAGAAAAATGATGAAACAAATATAGCTCAAAACAAGATTCTGATTTGAATGGTACAACTCATCAGCTTTAATAAACCATAAGACTTTTTCAGTTTTATGGACTTACATGTAAATTCATGTAAAAACACATAAATGGTTTGTTAAAGCATATCTTCTTCCTTTTCTATATTGAGAACATTCTTAAGTGGAAATAAAACACAATTTTGAAATAGTATCAATTAAACTACCAAATATCAATCAAAGCAGAAAGAAACTTCTCAATGCCAAGGTAATGAACTTTATACTTCCTGTTCTATTCTCCATTCTCCAGCTGGTTTGTCTATCATATTTTCTATCTTGCATACTGCTTTTTTCTTTGGCATGATAACTAATAATAAATGCAACCATTTTGGCCTACTGGAATTAGCCTCCCTACCCCAACAAATGTCCTAGTATTTAAAGCTGAAGCAATATGTGGAAATATAATAAGTAATGACCACACAGACACTTTTAAGTTCGACAGTTATAAAATTCTACCTATGAATTTATTCAGTAACAATAAAGATGTCACTTATTTAAGCTTCTTTCTCCAGGGCTCACAGTTCTAACTAACTAAACTTTTTTTCACAGAATTGTATGTACTTCATATCCCTAAGACTATGCTGTGCAAGGTACTGTAACTGGCCCTGGTAGACTCGATATGCAGGATACCTGAGAGATTCCAAAAATATGGCTCCTAGAAATTACAAACATAATTGCAATTTTTGATTACCATTGATTTCTGCAAGAGCATAATATTTAATGAAGTCTAAGTCATCACAAAGAAGAAAGATGGGAATTAATTCTACTCTCATAATTCAGGCAACAAAAATCCCAAGTATGATTTCTTAAAGTCTTTTAAACAAGTGAAAAGAGCTTTTAAAACTGATTACAGGCACCTGTAGTGCCTGTAAGGGTAACACAGACTCATTCACAGGGACTTTTCAGAATGCCATGAATTAACCTACATTCACACACAGAATTAGGAAAGGTAATGCAAAGAAGTTCAGGTCATTACAGGAAAAAAAGGAAGTCCCCAAAAGAATGTAATACACTGGGACATTTCTGTTGCCTTGTTAACACCAATTAGCTTGTCATACTGTTTGAGTAGAAAAGCAAATAATAATATAATATTGCCCTATAAGATATGTATCTTGTTCTACATATGACCAAAAGAGAAACCCAACTAAAGCAATTTAAAGATAGAAACTGTTACCGAAGAGTGAGAAGCATACAGGCTAGACAGAACAGGAAAAAGAAAGGGGAGAAAGGGAGAGAGGAAGGGAGTAGCAGCAGGGAGAGAGAAAGGAGAGAGGGACTGAAAGTAAGAGTAAGTCCAAGAGTGAGTGCAATGCTGTTAACAACTAGACTTCTTATGACACTAACAAACTCTTGAGTTCTCATCTGTGGGTTATTACACCTAAGATTTTTATATGTCTAAACAAATGCTCATACAAATCTAAATGTATCTAAATTACGAGCTATGAATATTACAACCATGCCCTTCAAATCAGATCTTAAACAACAGAAATTAGTCTAACATAATGAATTAACACTAATTTATCAGTAGTATTTAACAGTTGTTGCTAAGAAACAGTTTAGTATTTGTTTTTCACTATCCTAAAACTTTTCATTTGCAGAGTATCTTTGTGTTAGTCTTTCAGTCCTGTCTGACTCTCTGCAACTCCATGGACTGTATCCCACCAGGCTCCTCCATCCATGGGATTTTCCAGGCAAGAATACTGGAGTAGGTTGCCATTTCCTTCTCCAAGGGAATCTTTAGTTATAAGTAAATGATAAAGGCTAGCTTATGGGGAAAAAAATGAAAAATTTGGTAAAAAACTTTTTTTTTTTTTCAGTTTAAGAAAACAAATTCCATGTATCCATTACTCAATAAAATCTAGTATTTTTATAGGCTTTATAACTTATACAATATACTTTGCAATATATTATTTTAATTTGATCTACAATCTTGATTATTTAACATGCCTGTCTTTGATTTTTTAAATTTAACTATTGGCAATTGTGTTTTATGTTTCTGAAAGTAGGGCAATTAAAATTAAAATGGAACTTTATTTTTTTTTTTGCCAACAAAATAATACTTTATAAAATTCACAGAAGTCACTAGTGACAGATTATTACATGAATAATTTCAGTGACAAATTACTGAAAGTCTTAAAAATGTAAATACATTACAAGACAATGGTGGACATATGACTTCACATAAACAAAAAAAAAGAAAAATAGCTAATATGATTGTACCCAGCACCCTCTTTATAATACCATTCTTTTATGGTTGAGCATTTCAAATGTTATAAAGAGGAGTTATTTTTAACTTGAGGGCAGCTATACTTAATTCTGTGGTGTTTTAAACTATATATTTATAGGAGAGAGCCTTATAATGAGGGTGGAGAGTATTAAAAGCCACACTACACACACAATAGGCCGTCATGCATTTTAACCCATTATTAAACTTACCCCTCTTTTGAGACTTCTGAAAGAAGGAATTCTGGGCTTCCCTGTTTTTATTTCATTCATACAATAATGCACGGGCTCAATGGAGAATGTGAGAAACTGGGACCCATTAGGAGTACTGGATGTGAATAAACTAGTAGGGGTTAAGGGTGGGGATTGTGGCTAATATGGAAATAAAGAAAGGAATCAATAAGCCAAATGTGCATACCTTTTTTTCCTAAATGAAAATTCTATTTTTGGCAACATACTTTTTACAAAATATATCTCAAATAGTTTTCTGTAAAAATATTATAAGAATCTTAACACAGTTTTGCCAGAACTGTCATTTTAAAGTCAAATGTACTTTTAAAAATGTACCATTTCATTTGATCACTTTTTTACAAGCTAACAGACTGAAAATATAGAGTATACAAATTATAAGGTTAGAGAGAGCAATATGACCTAGATAAAAAAATATCTTCTGATTTATAGATTATTAAAACCACCTAGTTAGTCACACTTAACCTATACTTGTCAGAGATAACGGCAGAAGCTATAGTTAAAGTTATCTAAACAGGCAATATCTATTAAAATAAAGTATTAAAACTGTAACTACTATCATAAACAAGCAAAAAAAAATTCATTACATTTGTGGCTTTCATCTCTGTTTCTATTTCATCCCTGTTGCACCTCTTTTTTAAAAAAAATTTTCAGTATTCCTTGTTTATCTAAGTTTTCCTAGCTACTCTGATCTGTCTTAAAAAAGTCTCACCTCTCAACTTCTCGATGGAACAATGTTATGAAAAGCATAAATAAAGCTTGAGTTAATTGTGCTTTTAAAGATTTTTATAGCTATATTATAATTTGAGTTAAATGTTATCTAAATTCATATGTCAAAAGCAGAAAAATGAATTAAAATAATCTATACTTTAACAAATACAGAACATCAGATTATCTATTCTCCTACTGATATGACACTTTATAGCCATTAAATTGATAAGATTAAATACTCATTTATTCCAATTGCTCACTGGCTGAGCTAAATTTATCTAAAATAACCAGCACATCAAAAGATGGGTTTAGACAAGAAGTTAAGAGAGAGACTCTCTTAATAAACTAGAGATTTTTTAAAACTTCAAATAATTACACGCATTGAGCCCCTTCCCATTAAATATTCACATGGATGATAAAAATATTCACATGGATGATAAAAATAACTGTTAGTATGATCTGTAAGACCTAATTTGACATTTATTTTTGCTGTGATCAATCATTCCAATTGAGAACTGCAATTTCAGTGATCTCACAGTCACATCATGATTCCTAAAAAATTTGAACTGAAACTACATACAAATGAAATTTCAAAAGTATATAATTTAAGAGATACTACTTATTTAATATTTTTACTCATTAAATGATGTTAAATTCAGAATTAATTTTTATTATTAAGGTACAAAATTCTATGTTTCTAAGTGAAAAGTTAATTGAATCATTCATATAAAAATATTTATTCTCTATTAATAGTAAACCATTATCCATCCAATATCTATATTATTTTAAATGACAGACTAGAACAAAATCATCAGCTCAGAAAATTTTAATGACTTTTACCTTTGGCTTCTTTCCAAAGAGCCACAACTTGCCCTTGGCCTTTCCTACTGTGGTTTTGGCATCCACCTTTCCACTTTCTTGTTTGGATGCACTGATAGTCCCATCAGAAATGGTTCTATAAATATGCTGACTGTAATCTTCAAATGGAAAGTCTCCGGGAGGTTCAAATCCAGACTTAAAGGAGTCTACTACCATCTGAGAGTCCTACATGTAAGAACAGTACCATATTAGCTTTCAAAATCTTAAATCTGTGTCAGAAAACAAATAAAAATTTAAAGAAATAATTCTACAATACTTATTAAAGGTTCAAAATAAATAATTATTTCCTGTAAATATGAAATAACCCCTAAATATTTTAATTCCTATAAAAAAATTTCACAAACAAATGACCACTTATAAAATTTGTAATAGTCATGGATGTTTTCACTCCATAGCTTTAACCCACTGAATTTCATCTTGAGTAGTTAGCTGATATTTAACTTCTAACTGACAAAAAAGGATATAGGAAGAGGTTACTCTCAAGAAGAAATTCCAAGTTTTAAAGGAAAAAGGAAAAAGGTTTTCTGTTTTACAGAATAGAGGAAAGGGTGTCTAACTGTAAAACAGGGTAGGAGACAAGCAGAAAGGCTTCCATTTACCCAAAAGGGGAAAGGATAAATAAAATGTATTAAAGACATACTTGGAAATATTAACAGAGCAATGAAGATCTCACAAACAGTAGAGTGTAAAAAGTAACTCTGAAATTGTAAAGCTTAGACCATTCACCCAAAACCGTAAAGCTCACCTAAGTATTACATGCTAGTTTTGGACATACATATACCTCTATGTGAATGTTTTACTGACACTTTAAACTCATTAGTTTCAAACAGAATTCTTTACAAACTCCTCCCGCACTCCAACCAACCTCTCCTATTTTATTCCTTATTTCTGCTGATAGTACATTTTGCCTATCACTTAAGTCAAAAGTCATCCTTAAGTTATACCTTACTTTTTTTTTTTTGTCACTAATGCCACCCACACCAATCATTTGCTAAAGGGTAAGAACAGGTTGAGAGGAGGAGGGACCTAACTATATTTCTAATCTTGGATCCGTCACACCAAGATGTAACTTTGAATTCCCAATTAAAGAACCCCCAAATCTTTTCTTTCTTTTATTTAAGTCAGAATTCTGTTACAGGAAAGATCCTCACTCATACAAAACCAACCTGCTGTCAAGACTAAAATATGCAGTACCTATTTTGCACTCCCCAAACACTGGTTCTCTTTTCTTTCTCTTCTCTCATATCCTCAGTTTCTGAGTCATTAAATCAATATTTACTGAAAAATAACCGGTACGAGAACTTTTCTAAACCTTACTCAAGATATAATAAGATAATTAAATTTATTTCTTCAAGAAGAACAGGGCTTCTTATTATCTTTAGAAACAGATCAGAAGAATTGAAATATCTTAAGACTTTTTGCCAGAAAGACAATACAAAGAAAGTCAATTTCTTTTAACCTAAATCAGATTTAAAAAAATAGGTAATGAACACAAAAAAGGGAAAAGAGAGGGATGGTCTGGGAGTTTAGAGTTAGTAGATGCAAACTATTATATATCTAGAATGGATAAACAACAAGGTCCTACTGTAGATGCAGAACACAGGGAACTATACTCTATACCCTTTGATAAAGTATAATGGACAAGAATATAAAAAGGAATGTATATATGTACATAACTGTCATTTTGCTGTACAGCAGAGACTGGCACAAAACTGTAAATCAACCATACTCCAATTAAAAAAAAAAAAAAAGACTGATAAAAAGAAATGGGTAATGAAATGGATTCAGGGTCACAGGTTGACATGATGATTCTAAAACAAGGATGTTGGTTGAGGCTCAGTGTGTACACCCTGATGACTGCAGCCTGCATGAGAAGGGCTTCTTCAAGGCAGTTACTTCTACTCACAATGCTCTCCTTTCTTTTCTCATGGGCCATCATTCATATACTACTCACGGTTCAGAATGCAACTCAAATGCCAACTCTTCTGGCAATAAGGAACTCTTTTAACTCTAGATCTGACCATTTCCTTCTTTAAACTTTCTTTAAACTTTCTCTAACAGTTTAAATGATAATAGTATAATACAGTTTGCAACATACAGTTTACAAGTTAGTTATACTCTTGGAATAGAACTGAAAAATTAGTGGGGAAAAGAAAGAGAAGCATTAGAACTCTTTTAAATGATTAGAACTTTAGTGTTTAAAGTGATCCTTACAGCCTGAAGGAGTCTAATGTATAGCCAGACTTACTTATACAGAATATAACTTAAAATCAATAATCCATCAATTACTCCCCCCAATCCATTTCATTAATTTAAATCAAATACATTATTCAAATTATAAAACACTTACTCTTCTTTCGTCAACTGATTTTGCTGCAAGAATCATTCCTTCCAAACACTTTGAAATGATAGGAATAACTTTCCGTTCTGAGTCTGCAAATCCTCTGTAACACTCACTAAGTTTAATAGTCCTTCGTTCATCCATTTCTTGCAGTTGCTAATAATTAGGAATTTAAAAAAAAAGAAAATTGACTTTTCATTCTGAAGAAACTCCCTTCCAAAAAACAAACAAACAAAAATCCCACGAAGATATCCCCAAACAGTTACACTGTTTTAAGTACCTTTTAACAAGTGCTACAGAGTGAAAGCACTTAAAACTTGAGGCCTGTGAAATAGCAAAAGAATAAAAATTCAAGGCTTAGTATATCCTAAAACCAGGTGACACCGGTTTTCAAGCCTTATAAGGGACTCCCTACAGCTTACCAGCTCCCTGCTTCATACAACCTCTGCCTTTTATTCTTCAGTAAAGTTTCATTTGAAAACAGAAATTTTGAGACTTTTATTTCTTTTTCAAGCAGCTGGCATACAACATATACAAACGTGAGACTTCTAAACCCTTAAGTTAGTTCAGAACACTTTGCCAAGATCTGGCTGGACTAAGAATCCACAGTCAACCACATACTAACAGGCACCCAAACCTACTACAGTCTACAGCTTAAAGTGTCAAAAGGTTGGGGACACAAGAGGAAAAACAAGAAGCTGCAAGGTCAAAGTGGTACATGTATGGGATCCCTACTCAAAAAATTCACTGGCACCTGCTATTCAGAATTATGCCAGGGCACATGAAGCCAAATAACTTAAAGGCAATTTTTGACACTTCCTATTTGTCAACAACAATGACCTTTCTTCTTTTTAGGAAGCAATTACACTGCTTAAGTCCCCTAACTCCTATAGCCTTCATACTATTTTTTCCTCTTTACTTCCCAAAGCCTGGGAATTTATTTTGAGACCAGCATTTTCACAGAAGGACTGAATCCAGTATCACAAAGTGGCAAGACTGCTCCATAGCAAAGTCCAAACAAAAAGAGCAAGCCCCCAAACATAACAAAGCAGTGAATCTACAAATTAAGGTCTCCCCTGAATATGAAGACTTAGCTATTAAGTTTAGAAAAGCACTACAGAGTGAGGACTGGCTGACTAGATGCCCTGGATTAAACGACCAATATCATACTTTCTCTAGTCCACCACCTCTCACTATGCTTCCTTTGCAGTTTCCTTTGTAGTTCTATTAATAGCTTGGCTGGGGCGGGGGGTGTATTTGGACTGACACTTTAAAAAAAAATTTAATTAATTAATTTTAATTAGAGGCTAATTACTTTACAATACTGTGGTGGTTTTTGCCATACATTGCCATGAATCAGCCACAGGTGTACATGTTGGACTGTGTACACTTTTCACATAAGCTCAGCTCTCCCAGGTACCACTTCTTTCAACACTGTTTCACTAAATCCCTTTTTTCTAATTTCTCTTCTTTCTAGAATAGGCAGTAACATAATTTCACCTTCATGTAAATTCCAGGGTCTTTACCTGAGGGCTGTTTGGCAACTGCTAAATGATGATGGATGGGGTTTAGAAGCCTGAATTACATTTATGATCTGACAGCTAGGAAGACAAGCAGGCAAAAACCAGGCTAGCAAATGCATTTAAGATTTATTTCTGCCATCTGGACTAACGCCAATGATCCTGTTATAGTGTCAAAGGCTACGTCCAAATTCTAGATAAGCAGACTACAATACAAAATTCCAATGAAGTCTCCCATCTCACAATACTTAATGTAGCATGAGAATTTATCTAGAAATGTCATTGTTTTAGTGAATTATTTAATATACCACTATGAAATCTGTAGAAAAATTTGTGATTTCAAAGTAAAAAAAAATTACTTTTCACATCTATAATCAATCATAAATTTATTACCAATTTTGATGACTAGTGAATCTAGAAACATTCTGACTGATGCCTGGCATTTTAAAGTTTTACATTTCAAGACTAGGTTTTTCAGATCTAAAATAAGGTTAATTTCATATATCTAAATTTTACCTTGTAAATCTGAGGAATCACTACATAGAAATGTTTGTGCTGTTCTCCATTAAAGTTTTGTAATTGTGCAGCATATTCATTCTTATTTTCATCAGCCATATGCGTACGTAGATTCAACTGCTGTTTAGCCTAGAGGCAAATTGGTCCAAATCATTACCAATGAGAAGAGGAGCAACAAAATCACAGTTAATTCACTTTTTAGAAGTTATACTAAAACTAGGCTTTTTCTAACTACTGATATCATTTAAAAGTAAAGGAGATGCTTACAGATCTTTATTTTTTAATTGAAGGAGAATTGCTTTCCAGAATTTTGTTGTTTTCTGTCAAATATCAACATGAATCAGCCATAGGTATACATATGTCCCCTCTGTTATGGCCAGTCGCCCTGTTGCAATATTCCCTCTTACTACAATAATAAATCCTCTCCCTTGTAATAAACCATTTGAATAAAATTTCTTAACGAATGGGTTTTTCTAATTAAATAAATGACAACATTGTGGTTTGTCAGTAAGCATTTAATCAGAAAAGGAAAAAAAACATCAGGAGTAATTTTGACAGTTACAAAGTTATCAGTAAAACTTCTCTTCAAATATAATCCAGTTACATTCAACTCAGAACCACAATGAATCCAGGTAACAGTAAAAATGTAATTTGGGGATAATGTAACGCTTAACAATACTTTCTACCTCTATACAAAACAACAGATATTGATACTTTAAGGAATGCTTAATTAGAATATAGTTCTCTTCATCTCAAGCTCTTACAGAAATGCTTTTCCAGTGAGTCACATTAATGCCATCTATATTAATGAGAACATCTGCATACAAACAACACAAATCATTAATTCCAGGTTTACTGGAAGTAATCTAAACAATTTTCTCAATTGCTTATAAATTAATAGGAAAAAAAAATAAGAATTGAACTCTTTTCTCAATATTCCAACACTCAGTATTCCAAACTCAGTTAATACTCAATATTCCAAACTCCAAATACAGTTTCTTAGTATTCCAAGCTATAAATTGTTACATGAGACTTCTCTGAAAATAATAAAAGCACATTGTGAATACACTTCATTATTCTAATCCTAGTTTTTATAATTGTAATCCCGAACCTTCTAACAGTAGATCCACAAGTTAGTTCTTCTGAACTCAGAAACAAACTGACATACCAATATACACGGTAGTCAAGATTTCAAATGAGTCCACAAATATCCATTTAATTCATGGTGTTCTTGAAGATTAAAATAAATAAGTACTATGGAAACTAAACACCATTTCCTAAAGTATTTCTAAAGAAAAATACACTTCAAGTTCTAACCTGAGACTCTAAGAACACATTCATTCACTCCTTTCCCTTTTCTCCCTCCTCTTACAAACTATGATGAAATGAAGGATTCCAAGTATTCCCTACCCACACGGTTCTTTCTTTCAGGGGAGGCGCCTCCTATTTCAAGTCACTGGCTATGATACCTAAAGCCTAGATGAAGGACTCCAACAGGTTATGAAAAAGTGTAAGACTAGAAACTAAAACAACTGACACCTTCCCTGACATATTCTGGTTTTCACATCTACTGCCTTTGCTTTCTTTTTCTATTTTATATTTCACTAAATTAAAAAAAAAATTAATTGTGGCAAAATACACAATACACATAAAATGTACCCATCTTAATTATTTTTAAGTGTGTAGTTTGATAGTGTTGTGTATATTCAATGTTGTGCAACTGCCTTCCTTTTCTTCAGGAAGATACACTAATTGGCCTGCTCCCTCTTCACCTTTGTTTTGTTTTTGTTTTTAATTGTATCAGTACTTAAATCTATGTTTCCTTCCCTTCCTAGACACTGAAAACAGAATTCCTCTACTCTCCAGATTCTAAAGTAAATCCTCAAAGTTTTCCCAATTCTCTAATAATTAAAGGGGCTGCAAACAAGGGAAAAAAAAAAAAAGGAAGATATAAACATTAAAGTTCTGAACTAGTTAGGTCAAACTAACTAGTAGACATGTTATATCTAGATTTCAAGATGTATGAACAGTCTCTAAAGATATCTTTATAGATAGAAATGAATAAGCTAAAAATGAGAGTCCAGTTAAACCTAATTTGTTTAATACACAAACTATGTATTATATTGATGTATCAGAAGAGTTCTTGAGTCAGTGTCAACCAGCAAGGAAGACTCCTGACTCTCACATATAAAACAGTTCTGTTTACAAGTGTTGTGGTCCACATTTTTATCAAGTAATGCTAACACACTGTGTGTATTACATGATGCCTAGAAGGCAATGGCACCCAACTTCAGTACTCTTGCCTGGAAAATCCCATGGACAGAGGAGCCTGGTAGGCTGCAGTCCATGGGGTCGCTAGGAGTCGGACATGACTGAGCGACTTCACTTTCACTTTTCACTTTCACGCATTGGAGAAGGAAATGGCAACCTACTCCAGTGTTCTTGCCTGGAGAATCCCAGGGATGGGGGAGCCTGGTGGGCTGCCGTCTATGGGGTCGCACAGAGCCGGACACGACTGAAGCAGCTTAGCAGCAGCAGCAGAAGGAAATTAATATAGTGGGTGATCAAATTCAGGGATCCAAAAACCTTAACAGCAGGATCAAATCTAGTAATTGACATAGATGTAGCATATGCATTTAAAATGTCAACAGTACAAGTTCTGTCTGAGACACATAAACTTGTAACTCCTCATATATGAAAAGACATGGGGATTTCAGTTAACCATAAACTCACTGAAAGTCAATCCGAACAACCAATATACATTTAGGGTATTATGTATACCCTACAAAAAAAACCCCAAATACACAATATACATTTAAGGTATAACTGTCAAAAAACCAATATACATTTAGGGTGTAATTAATATAAATTTAGTTTCAAAACAAGCAAGGTAATCAAACTCAGAACTGATCAAATTGAACTATATACAACATACTTTAAGTGGAATATTGGTTAATTAAATGATATCTAAATGGAAGTAGTCATAGTGAAAGGTAACTTGAAGATATTTCACATGTAGAATAGTTGAAGAAACAGACAATTCATCTATGGGTAGAGAATCTGCTAAAAATATCTAAATACCTATTTATGAGAAAAACAGATTTGTTATTTCAGTTTTTTTACAAACTGAAAGTGAACAGGGAGATGAGTGGGGTCAATATAAGGAAATGGTAATTTTTTTTTTTTTTTAATGAACAGGCTATTTTAAGTTTCTATATTTCCAGTGACAGGGAACTTACTATCATAAGAGGTGTAGGTTATTAAAAATAGGGTAGACAAGATAAAAGCATAAGTTACAGCAGAAGATCTTTAAGGTAACTGTAACCTAAAATGTTTACGATTTTAGGGTTTTTAAAAAATTGGTAAAGCAAATGGAAGGTAGAAAATAAAGTATTCCTTTCTCCTTACTTTTTCTTCTTCTGATGCTATAGAATATTATAAAATTCTAAGGAGAAGATATACTAATGGTGGACCTTTGTATATACAAAAAGAACGGAGTAAGGTTCGTCTATATTTCAAAACTCCAACATTTCAACACTATCACTGTGTCAAATATCCTAAGATAAAGAGCGTACAGCAAGGGAGAAGGAAAAGCTAAGCCACAACAGTTATAGGACTGACCCTACCAACAGTTATGTTATACAACTTCTGGCCCAGACTCAGTGAATGACAAGAGAGAATTCAGCTTTCCAAAATGAGTGAATGAATGAACTAATAAACAAATAGCGATAAATCACATTTCTGACAGTTTTATCATGTTTTCCTTTCTGTAAAGTTGAGAAGCACACTATCCAGCCTCTATCTGCATACCCTATCAACATACCTTAGACTTTCTGTCTTATTGGGGAATAGGATAGAAGCTCATTCCTATTAGCAATTAAATCTTTCCTATGCACTTTGAATGCAGTTGACATTATTAATTTTGTTTACTTTCTCAGACCAGAATTGTAATTTAAAGTACACAAATATTTGTGTATTTTAGATTAGATGTAGAGTATCTCTTGCAGAAACGCTAATACTAACATGAATATTGTAACTATGCTCCATATGCAAGTAATAATATTTTGATATTAAAGTCAGCTTGAATTATTTCTTACCTTTTCAACATCTGCCTTGGTTGCATTCGTGTCATTATCCAATCTTTCGTAACTCTGTTGTGCCTTCTCTGCCTCTCTACATTCTCTTTCAAATTTCTTTTTACTCTGTTAAAAAAAATTAAAATACTGAAAAATAAAATTAGAGTTATCTCATTTAAAAGTTAATAAACAATACTAATACTAATAAATAATACATGGAACCACAAAAGACCAGAACTGCCAAAGCAATCCTGAGGAAAAAGGAGAAAGCTGGAGGCATAAGCCTTCTAGATATAAGACAGTACTATGAAGCTACAGTTATCAAAACAGTATGATACTGGCACAAAAAAGACAGCAGGTCAATGGAACAGAACAGAGAATGCAGAAATTAGCCAACACACCTCTTTAACAAAGAAGCCAAGAATATTAAATGGAGAAAAGACAATCTCTTTTGCAAGTGGTGTTGGGAAAGCTGGACAGCTATGTGTAAATCAATGAAATTAGGACACCCCCTCACATATGTAAGAATAAATTCAAAACGTTAAAGACAGTAACATAAAACAGGGCACCATTAAACTCCTAAAAGAGAACATAAGCAAAACATTCTCAGATATAATATTTTCTTAGATCAGTCTCCCGAGGCAAAAGAAGTAAAAGCAAAAAATAAACAAATGGGACCTAATCAAACTTTTAAAAGCCTTTGCAAAGAAAAGCATAAACAAAATGAAAAGACCTATGGAACAGGAAAAAATGTTTGCAAATGATGTGACTGACAAGGGGTTAACATTCAAAATATACAAACATATACAACTCAGTATTTAAAAACAAAAAAAAAAGAACAATCAAAAAGTGGGCAGATCTAAAATTTCTCCAAAGAAGACATACAGATGGTGAACAGACACATGAAAAGGTGTTCAACATAGGTAATTATTAGAGAAATACAAATCAAAACCACAAAGAAGTATCATCTCACACTGTTCAGAATGACTATCATCAAAATGTCTACAAATAATGAATGCTGAAGAGGGTATGGAGAAAAAGGAACTGTTCTACACAGTAGAAATGTGAATTGGTGTAGCCACTGTGGAAACCAGCATGCAGTTTTCTCAAGAAACTAAAAACAGAACTACCGTATGATCTAGCAGTGCACTCCTGGGCATATATCCAGAAAAGATGAAAAATATATGCATCACAATATTCACAGCAGCAGCATTTATAATATTAATAGCTAAGCCATGGAAACAACCCAAATGCCCATCAACAGAAAACTGGTTTAAGAAGATGTGCGCTATATATATATATATATATATACACACACATACACATACACACACAATGGGTGTTACTCAGCCATAAGGAATGAAATATTATCATATGCAGCAACATGGATGGACCTAGAGAGTATCATACTAAGCAAAGTAAGTCAGACAAACATTATATAATATCACTTTTAAATGAAATCTAAAAAAAAAATACAAATGACCATATATGCAGAACAGAAACAGACTCACAGACATAGAAAACAAACTTAATCATTACCAAAAGGGAAAGGGGGGAAGAGGGTTAAACTAGGAGTACGAGGTTCAGTTGAGCTATTGCAAATCCTGAAAGATGATGCTGTGAAAGTGCTGCACTCAATACGCCAGCACATTTGGAAAACTCAGCAGTGGCCACAGGACTGGAAAAGGTCAGTTTTCACTCCAATCCCAAAGAAAGGCAATGCCAAAGAATGCACAAACTACTGCACAATTGCACTCATCTCACACGCTAGTAAGGTAATGCTCAAAATTCTCCAAGCCAGGCTTCAGCAATACGTGAACCATGAACTTCCTGATGTTCAAGCTGGTTTTAGAAAATGCAGAGGAACCAGAGATCAAATTGCCAACATCCGCTGGATCATAGAAAAAGCAAGAGAGTTCCAGAAAAACACCTATTTCTGCTTTATTGACTATGCCAAAGCCTTTGACTATGTGGATCACAATAAACTGTGGAAAATTCTGAAAGAGATGGGAATACCAGACCACCTGATCTGCCTCTTGAGAAACCTGTATGCAGGTCAGGAAGCAACAGTTAGAACTGGACATGGAACAACAGTACGGGGTTAACAGATACAAACTACTATAAATGAAACAGATCAGCAACAGGATTTACAAGGAACTATATTCAATATCTTGTAATAACCTATAATGGAAAATAATCTGAAAAAACTCATATAGATATATATAAAACTGAATCACTGTACACGTGAAACCAACACAATATTAAAAACCAACTCTACCTCAATTTAAAAAAGAAAGTAACTTTAAGGTGTTGCTACTGTGAAATGTGTAAAATTGCATACTCAAAGTGAAATTTTTCTAAATTAGAAATTTTACTATTGCAAACCATGCACTTTAAACATCAGATATCATAAGACTGTAAAGAAAAAAATTATAAGCATAACTGAGTTAATATTTATTATGCATCTCAATCTCTTTATAATAAAAATAATCACATGTACTTAAGCTCAATTTAAGCAGGACTTTTGGTTTGTTCAGTGTTTTTGTTTGGTTTTTATGCATTTTGTTGATTGGTTTGATGTTTGCTTGTTTTTTTGTGTTTGTTTTTTTGATGGGATCCCAATGTAGCTTAGAATATGGAAACATCCCTCCAGACTGGTTTTGTGTTGTTTCTTCCATGTGTCCCAAGAAATACCATCTGCACAATGGCTCCTGAATTATTTAAAATTTAATTCAAATTACCATAACTTTGCAAAAGCTATTCAGAACTTAACATGTGATATATTTACTTTCCTGTGCACATTTTTTATCCTTAAATTAATGTCTCTTTCTTAAAAAATTGCTTTAGTTTCCAATGTACTCTTCTCTAATTTAACCCTGGTGTCCCCAGTTCTTTAAACCTCTCCTCAATTAATTCAACTACATTCACAATTCTATTAATTTTATTTTCCTAATGAAATCAAGAACTCAAGAGGTTTTTAACCTGCTAAATTTTGGACTGATTACCAAACTAGGCCTACTGTTACCTTGGGATTTCCCTTCACCATTTCCTGGGGATTCCTTTCAACTCTCCCTTAATTTGAATTAATCTCTAGCTCTACACCTTCCCCTCTCTTGGTTCATTTCTCTATTTTGCTAGAACACATTCAGCAGTAGCTTCCTAAAAGAAGGTTTGTGGGAGATAATTTTTTGAGTCTCCAAGACTCCAAGCCTTTCCATCTCTTTTTATAAAGTTTAACTGGGTATGAAACTCTTGAGTAGGAAACTGTCTTCTTTCAGACATGTAAAAGTACTACTTCATTGTTCTGGCTTCCTGATCCCTGATCGTTTGCATAAAACATATTTATTTTATATTTTGTTTTTCATCTATGGAGTTTGGTAGGATCGTCTCCCTCTAACTGTCCTGAAATTTCATTAAGCTATGTCTTGTAACTGTGCTGGATACCTGGAAAATCCTTTCCATCTAGAAACTCATGTCTTTCTATTCTGGGAAAATTTTCTTCCTGAATTAATTTTCCCTATCTATTTTCTATGTTTTCTATTTTTTAAGATGATTCTTACCTTGAAAATCAATCTACAGGATGAATCCTCTAATTCTCTTATCAATCTCTGTCATTTTGCTCTACTTTAAAACAACAGAATGGGAAAGACTAGAGACCTCTTCAAGAAAATTAGAGATACCAAGGGAACATTTCATGCAAAGATGGGCTCGATAAAGGACAGAAATGGTATGGACCTAACAGAAGCAGAAGATATTAAGAAGAGATGGCAAGAATACACAGAACTGTACAAAAAAGACCTTCACAACCCAGATAATCACGATGGTGTGATCACTCATCTACAGCCAGACATCCTGGAATGTGAAGTCAAGTGGGCCTTAGAAAGCATCACTACAAACAAAGCTAGTGGAGGTAATGGAATTCCAGTGGAGCCATTTCAAATCCTGAAAGACAATGCTGTGAAAGTGCTGCACTCAATATGCCAGCAAATTTGGAAAACTCAGCAGTGGCCACAGGACTGAAAAAGGTCAGTTTTCATTCCAATCCCAAAGAAAGGCAATGCCAAAGAATGCTCAAACTACCGCACAATTGCACTCATCTCACACGCTAGTAAAGTAATGCTCAAAATTCTCCAAGCCAGGCTTCAGCAATACGTGAACCGTGAACTTTCTCATGTTGAAGCTGGATTTAGAAAAGGCAGAGGAACCAGAGATCAAATTGCCAACATCTGCTGGATCATGGAAAAAGCAAGAGAGTTCCAGAAAAACATCTATTTCTGCTTTATTGACTATGCCAAAGCCTTTGACTGTGTGGATCACAATAAACTGTGGAAAATTCTGAAAGAGATGGGAATACCAGACCACCTGATCTGCCTCTTGAGAAATGTGTATGCAGGTCAGGAAGCAACAGTTAGAACTGGACACGGAACAACAGACTGGTTCCAAATAAGAAAAGGAGTACGTCAAGGCTGTATATTGTCACCCTGCTTATTTAACTTCTATGCAGAGTACATTATGAGAAACGCTGGGCTGGAAGAAGCACAAGCTGGAATCAAGATTGTTGGGAGAATCTCAATAACCTCAGATATGCAGATGACACCACCCTTATGGCAGAAAGTGAAGAGGAACTCAAAAGCCTCTTGATGAAAGTGAAAGTGGAGAGTGGAAAAGTTGGCTTAAAGCTCAACGTTCAGAAAACGAAGATCATGGCACCTGGTCCCACCACTTCATGGGAAGTAGATGGGGAAACAGTGGAAACAGTGTCAGACTTTATTTTTCTGGGCTCCAAAATCACTACAGATGGTGATTGCAGCCATGAAATTAAAAGACGCTTACTCCTTGGAAGGAAAGTTATGACCAACCTAGATAGCATATTGAAAAGCAGAGACATTACTTTGCCAACAAAGGTCCATCTAGTCAAGGCTATGGTTTTTCCAGTGGTCATGTATGGATGTGAGAGTTGGACTGTGAAGAAGGCTGAGTGCCGAAGAATTGATGCCTTTGAACTGTGGTGTTGGAGAAGACTCTTGGGAGTCCCTTGGACTGCGAGGAGATCCAACCAGTCCATTCTGAAGGAGACCAGCCCTGGGATTTCTTTGGAGGGAATGATGCTGAAGCTGAAGCTCTGGTACTTTGGCTACCTCATGCGAAGAGTTGACTCATTGGAAAAGACTCTGATGCTGGGAGGGCTTGGGGGCAGGAGGAGAAGGGGACGACAGAGGATGAGATGGCTGGATGGCATCACTGACTCGATGGACGTGAGTCTGAGTGAACTCCGGGAGTTAGTGATGGACAGGGAGGCCTGGCGTGCTGCAATTCATGGTGTCGCAAAGAATCGGACACGACTGAGCGACTGAACTGAACTGAAGACTTTTTCAATTTCATTCTTTCCAGTCAGCTTTTCATAAAGTTCTTTTTTGTTCTTTGTATGTTCCTTTCTTAATAGTATCTTGTTCCTATTTCAGGGATGTAATCATTTCTCTATTCCCTATGAAAAATGTTAATAATAGTTCTGGGTGTTTGGCTTGTTTGCTTTTCATTTTTAATTTCTATTTCCTTTCATAGTCACTGTTTCTTCAAAGTTGCTTTTTTTTTTCCCCCCTGTATACTTTGCTGTTTATGTCTGGAGATTTCTGCCAATCTGCTCTTCTTATTTGAAAAGCTAACTGGCTTTAAGTTAGCTTTGGAGTTTCCTTGGAGAAACCATGGTGCCTGTATCTTTAAGTCTTTTCCTCTAAACCTAATTAAATTCCACAGAGGAAATTCTTCCAACTTCTTGTCTGGAAAACATATACCTTGCTACCTGTATTCTGAGAATTACTAAGAAGAAAGCACAGGATGTCAACATTTTCTGTTTACCTAACCAGTTACAAGGTCAATTTTTTGTCTTGGGCATTACAAAACTATTCAGATAGTGCAAATCTCATTAACTACAAGGTCAAAAGGTTTAACCTTCTCACAGGTTACCTCCCACTCCTTGACCTTCAGATAGAGACAAGGTTCTCTGTTGTCTCCCTTGGCCTGTCCAGAGTTCCTGCCACTTTTCACTAAAGGTTTAACCCTTCAAAGATTCAAACTTTATACAGGGATTTCAGTTCCAACTCTTCACATAGAGCTAAAAACCTAAACTCTGTCCTTTTGTGAGTACTAAATACCAAGCCCTTAGCAAGGTCCTGTAAACCATACCCCAACACCTCTGGAATCACTTTTCAAATGCCATTGTATCACCTCTTACACCTATTGCTCTGGCTTTTAGATTATCCTTAGCTTCCAGCAGTTAAGAGATTTCCCTTTCTTTCAGGTAAGAGCTTGCTGCTGAGCTTAACATACAATAAAAAATATTTTAGCTGTTATATCTAGGTATTTGTAACCAAGTGCTTCCCAGGTGGCACTAGTGGTAAAGAACCCACCTGCCAAGAGACACAGGTTCAATCCCTGGGTCAGGAAGATCCTTGGAGGAGGGAGTGGCAACCCACTCCAATATTCTTGCCTGGAGAATCCCTATGGACAGAGGAGTCTATCGGGCCACCGTCTATAGGGTTGCAAAGAGATGGACAATACTGAAGAGAATGAGCATGCATGCCTCTGGAGCCAAAAGATGTCTGAGTTAGCTCAGCTGACCTTATAGCTAGTACCAGGAATACCTGTAAGTTACATCAAATTTAAAAATTTGATGTAAGAAATTTCTTATAAAAACTTTAAAATGCACTATTTTGATTAGTATGAGACATCAAATGATACTTAAAATTTATTCAAAGCATAAATATATCTGAATATGCATAAAATGCGGAATGTCACTTTCCTGTGAAGATTAAATTTCACACTGAATTATCTGAAACTCAGTTCAGAGATGTGTTTTCAAATTGAACAGCTATAGCTACCAATTTTGGTATAATCTGAGGCAATGCATATACACAAAAGTACTTTTATAGTGTCTTCAGATCAGATCAGCCGCTCAGTCGTGTCTGACTCTTTGCGACCCCATGAATCGCAGCATGCCAGTCCTCCCTGTCCATCACCAACTCCCAGAATTCACTCAGACTCACGTCCATCGAGTCAGTGATGCCATCCAGCCATCTCATCCTCTGTCGTCCCCTTCTCCTCCTGCCCCCAAGCCCTCCCAGCATCAGAGTCTTTTCCAATGAGTCAACTCTTCGCATGAGGTAGCCAAAGTACTGGAGTTTCAGCTTCAGCATCATTCCTTCCAAAGGAATCCCAGGGCTGATCTCCTTCAGAATGGACTGGTTGGATCTCCTCGCAGTCCAAGGGACTCTCAAGAGTCTTCTCCAACACCACAGTTCAAAGGCATCAATTCTTCGGCACTCAGCCTTCTTCACAGTCCAACTCTCACATCCATACATGACCACTGGAAAAACCATAGCCTTGACTAGACGAACCTTTGTTGGCAAAGTAATGTCTCTGCTTTTGAATATGCAATCCATGTTGGTCATAACTTTCCTTCCAAGGAGCAAGCATCTTTTAATTTCATGGCTGCAGTCACCATCTGCAGCGATTTTGGAGCCCAGAAAAATAAAGTCTGACACTGTTTCCACTGTTTCCCCATCTATTTCCCATGAAGTGATGGGACCAGATGCCATGGTCTTCGTTTTCTGAATGTTGAGCTTTAAGCCAACTTTTTCCCTCTCCACTTTCACTTTCATCAAGAGGCTTTTGAGTTCCTCTTCACTTTCTGCCATAAGGGTGATGTCATCTGCATATCTGAGGTTATTGATATTTCTCCCAGCAATAACAACTGTCAATTTTTTTCCCTCAATATTCAATACTCCATCACTAATTCAACCTACCCCTGCTAGCTCTTTAAATCTCCTGTCAATTATTTCAAATGTGTTAGACATTTTACAATTTCATTTCCTTGATTAGACATGAAGACATGGGACTAGAAAATGAATCCTGCATATATTTCTCCATATTACACAAAAATTGTATTTGTGTGTCTCTCGCTATACTGTAGGTTCCACAAAAACAAGATCATTATCATATTTGCTTTTGTATCAAACTCAATACATATTGTGGGTATCTTCAATATACCTGAGTTGAGCTGAACTCACCTTTATTTCATAATACTGTCAATGTCTTAAATCTCTCCTACATTTTTTGATGCTTTCTTATGACTCTTACAACTATGCTTAGTAACAATTATTCTAAAGGTAAATCAGCACATATCAACAGGAATGATTTGTGTCAACTCCAGTCTTTAAAGGAACCAATAACTCCTGAGTGTAGGAGTTTGTTATTTTGTGCAAATGAAAGACACACACACATACACACTCATTAGGTGGCAGTACTAAGGATGCTAGTTAAGGCAATTTTAAATTTAATAAATGTAAACAGTCCCTTAAAGTCTTGCTGCAACCAATCAGAAATAAAATCAAAACAAAAATCAAAACAGACTACTAATATACCTAAGAATTCTCAATCAGCACTGATTAGAATCTTACATTTACATTATTAGAGATCCAGTGAACTGGAAGAAACATTTTATATTATCTAGTCTGCTGTCTTCATTTTTCATTTACTAAAGATGAAGTCATGAAAAAAATCAGATGCTAAGGGAAAGGTGAACTAGAACCCAGGTTCTCTTTGTCTCAGTCAAATGGTCTTCTAAGATATATCACTATTTCCTTATTATTTCTATCCTCTACCAATACTTTACAATAACAACTGCAAAGACAAAAAGAATCTTCCTAAATGTCTACAAATACCTGAAGATTACAGAGTTGTTACAAAGTACAGAACCATACAGGGGAAAAAAAAAAGGAAAATGGACACACTGATCTCACATTCTCTATTTACATCAGTGTCAAATTAAGAATACTACTACAATGAGAAATATTAAACTCAAATAGATAAGAAACAAGAGAACTTGGCTTCCCAGGTGACACAGTAGTAAAGACTCTGCCTGCCAATGACAGGAGACATGGGTTTGTTTCTTGGGGCGGGAAGATTTCCTCAAGTACGAAATGGCAACCCACTCGAGTATTCCTGCATGAAAAATTTCAAGGACAGAGGAGCCTGACAGGCTCCAGTCCATGGGGTTGCAAAGAGTTGGACACCAACGAGCAACTGAGCACGAACACACATAAGAGAATTCAGGGCTAAATCAGTCTACGAAAATTTATGTCAAACATGAAAACATTATAACTCACATTATCCATCTGTTTCCAACACATGTCGAGGTATTGCTGAGCTTTTCGTCCCTCTTGAAGATGCTAAAGGTGATAACAACCAAAAAAACACAAATTTTAAAATTACATTTAAACACCAATTAAAGTCTAAAGGCCTCTCCCAAAAGACTTTTCACTTAATTTACTTTCAAGGTCCTAATTATCTAACTTTATCAAGACTCAGGAAGACAAAAACTCTCTAAAATGCATTTCCTAGAATATTATTTAAATACTTCAAATATAATTTTTAAGACATATAATCTCTAGAAAAATACATGATTATAGAGAATAGGGGTAGAAAAAGTTTTTTATAATGGGTCAGATAAATATTTTAGGTGTCGGAAACCACGTGGTCTCTTGCAAATATTCAACTCTGCTAATGTAATGCAAAAGTGGCCACCCGCAATATGTAAGTAACTATCTAAAAATGTAAAAACCATTCTGAGCTCATGCTAACTAGGAAACAAAAACAGGCAGTAAGCTAGAGTTGGCATGCTGGCTAGAGTTTACCAAACCTCAGTCTTAAATCCAAAATGATCACAAATTAGCAAGAATGTCTTGAGATAATTTAAGCTAGAAGAAATGTAGTGAAATAGAAAACCAGTTCATGCTGAATGAACATACATAATTTTAAAAGGCAAAGTAATTACTTCATTTCTGTGAAAACATTATATGCTATTATAACTGTATAAAAATGACAAGAAAATTACCATTTTTCTTTCAGTTTTCAGATCATGAGCATATCTCATTAATTCACCATAAACTCTGTGGGCCATTTCTTCTGCTACTACTTCTCGCTGTCCTGCATAGTCATTTAACTCGTTAAGGATGTTAAAAAAGGCTATACACGAAGTAAACCTGACAAAAACATTAAAAATGGCAAAATTTATTTTTATTCTCATTACAAATATTTTTGTGAGATACAGATCAAACCTGACACTTAACCAATTTTAACATATGCATCCTAAATCTCAGCTACTAGCTCTAAATTAAGCTCTGCCTTAAGCTCAAGTTGTACATGTTTATATATTTCCAGGTAGTCATAATTTATCAATAAAAGGATTTGGGGGTCAAAAAATAATAAGAATACTACCTGCAGGCTCTTTTGGCATACTGGAATCTCTTACGTTGCCAACTGACTGGCCTGAGCTTGGGAATGAACTTGGTTGGATTCCTAGGCTTGGCAGCTGAGCCTGTTGCAGAGATGATGTGCTTGCTCTCCAGGACAGAACCTGCCAATCATACCACTCAAATGCATCTCGATGGGTGATCTACAAACAATTTTGCTATCAGCTCTGGACACAGCTGCCTGTATGCCTGCCCACATCCTGAATGGAAGTGAGGTGCCACTTTGGTTGGCACCACAGAGGGTAAGAAGGGGCAGAAATAAGGGTAAAAAGAAATGTGTGTGGAGGGAAGGAGAGAGACAAAGAAAATAACTCTATTAAAATGTATAGATCTACTTGAATACACTGCCAGAACGCTCTTATGTAAGCTGAAGGCACACAGCTCAGACAGGACTCCATTAACACTAAACCAAAGACTCCTCTAAATAACTGACAATCATACACAAAGTTGTTTTAAGTTTAGTCTTTGTTTCTGCATTTTACAACCATCCAGTTTCTTTTTGTTTCTGCATTTTACAACCATCCACGTATCCCCGTGTGTAAGAATGCCAGAAAGCTTGTAGGCAATCCCTAAACATTTATTCAGAGTTCCAAAATTACTCTGAAAACCTATTCCTTTTCATTACCCCTTTAACCCAACCAGCTAAATTGTTTTACTATTTGTAAAAGAAAAATCAAGAATCTAACAAGCTGACAACTACAAAATAAAGTATGGAAAAAAATACCCTTCTCTTCTGGAGACTACATTCATTCAAGTGGAGTCCCAATCCACCTATTACTTAGAACTCATACATCAACTATCCTAAAAAGCTATCATCAAGCCCACTGAAATATGCATTCTCATAAGAAAAAATAGTACTTTCCTCTGTCATAAACATAATTTTTTATTATGATACAAATCTTGTTAAAATTTTTATAAAAAGCTAATAGTATAATATTTATTTTACTAAATAACAAAAATATACTCTTTTAAATTTTCATAAGCAATAATAAATAGGTATATAATTTACCTTGGCTCTTCATCTTTGGAGGAACGTTTGGGACAGTACTTCTTAACCAGATTTCTACAGGAAGATTTTTTAAAATTTGTTAAAAATGCTGTTGTCGAAATTGACTTACATTCTAAAAGTCTCCAATTTCATTAAACCAAGAATTTAATGATGTAAAGTAATTAACACAGTAACATGATCATCATTTCATCTCTGCAAAATCAGAGGCAGACAAGCACACGGACTCTGGAGTCAAACTGGACTACATGGGTCACATAAAACCCCTCTCTATGCCCTGTTTTCTATAAATGATGGTAACAGTAACCTCTACCCCATATATGAGAATTAAAGGAGACAGTATTTGCAAAGCACTAACCACAGTCCTTTATAGCATGCTCCTCAAAACATGATCCATAGACTAAGTAAAAGTCCACTTCCTCTTCATTACCGATCCACAACAAGCTAAGTACAGAAGTTGAGAGTAATTTTATAAATGTTGAATCCAACAGCAAAAAATGTAGGGCATTTCATGTCTCTTTTTACATCATTTTTCAAGTATTCAAAACTTTTTGTATTTTATAAAAGCATCAGTAGACACTTTAAAAGAATCTAGTCCGTTATCACAAATAATTTGAGATATACTACAGAGGATGAGACGGCTGGATGGCATCACCGACTCGATGGATGTGAGTTTGAGTGAACTCCGGGATATGGTGATGAACAGGGAGGCCTGGCGTGCTGCGATTCATGGGGTTGCAGAGTCGGACACGACTGAGAGACTAAACTGAATTGAAACTGAAACTATAATATTCATGGAAATTAGCAATTATGAGGTAATTGATTAATTTATGGTATTATGGTTATAACTACAGTCTCCAACCTATAAATTGATTGCATTCCAGAAATTACTTTTAAAGTCAGTGTTTTAAACCATGAATCCATAAATTACTTTAAACAAAAACAAGTCAAATTTGGGCAAAGAACATTCCAAAGAGCAAGTAGTGTCAAATTGTGAACAGTTTTTTGTATATCAGCATTTTAAGCATTATTTAGAATTACAGGTTATAATCAACACACTGTCTTTGCATACCTACATCACTTACTATGCTATTTTATTCTGTAACAGTTTGTAGCAGACACATTTCTGCTCACCAAAAAAACCTTGTTATTTCATACATTTTCCAGCCCACTTCCAGTTGTGGCTAATTCTGTATAATGGGCTGTAACTTTTGTGTAAATACCAAGCTAAAGCTTTATGGCTCATACCTCGGACTTCCTCATTCTCTGCAGAAGCAACTGTGGAAGTTTCATGTTAAGATAAAGATGAAAATAATATGAATTCTTCAGTTACCACATGGACTACTAGAGCATTATCACCTAGCCTTGTGGCTGACTGCATGAGCAAGAAATAAGCTTTTTCTGCTTAGCCCATGAGATTTGGGAGTTATTATTCTAGTACAACTGAGTATATCCTGAACTACAGCTCCTCTATTGTCATGCCTATGTAGTTGTGGTGTGCTGGCCACATGTAACAGTTCAGGAACACCTTTTTCTTTTTTTGGCCACATCCTATGGCATGTGGGATCTTAGTTCCCCCCACCAGGGATTGAACCTAGGCCTGCTGCAGTGGAAGCACAGTCTTAACCACTGGACCATGAGGGAAGTCCCACAGGAACACTTTCAGATCCATAAATCCATGCCAAAGTCAATCCTAAAATTTCTCCTGAAATTCTTGGTAAGAGATGTTCTCTTTTAAAATTTTTATTTTATATTGGAGTGCAGTTGATTAACAATGTGGTTTTAGTTTCAGGTGCAGAGCAAAGTGATTCAGTTACCATTTCTTTCTCCAGGGGATCTTCCTGACCCAGGGATCGAACCCAGGTCTCTTGACACTGCAGGCAGAGTCTTTTACATCTGAGCCACCAGGGAAGCCCAGTTATAACTTTAAATGTATCTATTCTCATTCAAATTCTTTTACCATTTAGATTATTATAGAATATAGCACTGAGTTCCCTATGCTACACAGTAAGTAGGTCCTTGTTGTTTATCAATATGTTCTCTTTATTCTAAAGTTAAATTGATAGGACACAACCCTAAAGAGGCTACTTGGGAATTATATCAACAGAGAGGATAGAAAAATCAGGAGAAAAAGAAATTCTTACTTTTCTGAGTACCCAGATCCCTAAACTTTTCAGTTACATAAGCCATACATTTTTTTCTTTGCTTAAACCAATATAATTTGGGCTTCTGACACTTGAAAGACTATGGCTACTGCCACAGACATTAACACTAAAGTCTTAAGATACTCATACTTTAAACATAGCCTAAACAACACTAATTTGATCTCTAGCTTCTGGGGAAGAGCACCTATACCACAAGAGGGAAGGGGAAGAAGAAAGTAATAATACGTTTACCTTTTGAGCATGCCGGCTTAAAACTCAGCAATTTTTTAAAATTGCTCTTGCATCTCTTCTGTAAAAGTTACCCACCTACAGGCAACTCTTCCCAAGGACCAGTAAAGCCCTTAGAAACCATATATAAGACAATAAAGACTCCATCCAAGTGAACCCTGCCATTAGAGAAACTATAGCATAATTCAAAATGTTCTTGTAGTCCACTAAATCAAAACTTCTGCTAGGAGATGACGACACAACAAATTACTAATATTTCTAGGGAGGGGGACTGAGAAGTGATTCATATTTAATGTATTACAATTTTTCTAATTAAAAAAAAAAGTATGATAAAAGGATACCAAGAGAATTTATCCCCGCAAAAAAAAGATATTCCTCAAAGCATCTGATCTCAGTTGGGCTTTCTAAGAAAACAGTCTGAAGTCAGCAAAAATTCATTCCAAGGTGTGATTGGTTACTAAGTCCTACAAATCCCTGCTTTGAATTTTTAACATAATACGCTTATTAGGTCAAATAAATCTCTGGCTTACATTAAGTATGTAAGGGTAAAACATGCACGTTGCTCCTAAACTAAAAATACTTTAGGCAATTAATCTCTCTCAAGAAGTCTGCCCTTAGAACTCTCCGACACTGTTAGTGAGAATGTAAATTGGTGCAGTTACTATGGAGAACAGTATGGTTCCTTAAGAAACTGAAAACTGAGCTACCATATGATATAGCAATCCCACTCCTGAGCATATATCCAGAGAAGAACATGGTTTGAACGAATACATGCACCTCAATGTTCTCTGCAGCACTGTTTACAATAGCTATGGCATGGAAGCAACCTAAATATCCACCGACAGATGAATGGATAAAGTTTATACACCCCCCCCCAGAGTATTATTCAGCCATTAAAAATAATGAAATAATGCCAGTTGTAGCAACATGGATAGACCTGAAGATTATCATACTAAAAGGAGGACAAAGAAAGACATATATCATATGATATCGCTTATTACAAAAGACTTCTTTACAAAACAGACACAGAGTCACAGACTTAAGAGAAAAACTTATAGTTACCAGGAGAGAAAAGGGAGGGGGTGGGATAGATTGGGAGTTTGAGATTGACAGGTACACAATGCTATATTTAAAATAGATAGCCAGTAAGTACCTACTTTATAGTACAGGGAACTCAGCTCAATACTCTGTAATAAACTAAATGGAAAAGGAAAAGAATGGATACATTTGTATGTGTAACTGAATCACTGTGCTGTACACTTGAAACTAATACAACATTGTTAATCAACTATACTCCAATATAAAATAAAAATTTTCTAAAAATCTGCCCTTAGTGTCAGTTTCCCTAGGCTGTTTATGAAAAAAATTTCCCATTCTTCTAAATTCAGAGACTCTCCAAACAACCAATTATGAAAAGTAGTTTTTATATGTAACACATGTTTTGAGTATTGTGTTATAAATCAGGAATTAAAGGTTTATACAGATATATGTTATAATAGATGTCATAGATAAGCTACTACTTTGCTTTGATGCATGTGTCTTTCATTCATGTTTTCTCAGTACCTTAGGATCATGCATCACGGATACAGAAAAACTAATACTTTTCAGTAGTCTGAGAAGGCTTCTAAATTTAATGGGCTTCTCTAAAAATTACAGTATTCCCTATATATTCTATGTGGTATTAAATATATCATACTACTTAACTTATATTTAAATTCTGGATTTTAATATTTATCCATTCTAGTTTTGTCATGTTTATAGTTGAACTTCAGTGAAAATTATAAGCTTTCCAAATAATTTCTAAAAACATTAATTCACTTTTATTTAAACTGCATTTCACAGTTCTGAAAGTAGTAAAATGTAAAAAAAATGTTTAAGGCACATAAATCACTTTTACATTTTTAATGTTTCAACATCTGAGAGGCTCTGAGTTTTAATTCAATATTCCATTGGAACCTGGAATGTTAGGTCCATTAATCAAGGTAAATTGGAAGTGGTCAAACAGGAGATGGCAAGAGTGAACACTGACATTTTAGGAATCAGTGAACTAAAACTGACGGGAATGGGTGGATTTAATTCAGATGACCACTATATCTACTACTGTGGGCAAGAATCCCTTAAAAGAAATGGAGTAGCCCTCATACTCAACAAGAGAGTCCAATATGCAGTTCTTGGATGCAATCTCAAAAAGGACAGAATGATCTCAGTTTTTTTGCCTTTCCAAGGCAAACCATTCAATATCCAGTAATCCAAGTCTATGTCCCAATCACTGATGCAGAAGAAGCTGAAGTTAAACAGTTCTATGAAGACCTAAAAGACCTTCTAGAACTAACACCAAACAAAGATGTCCTTTTCATCACAGGGGTCTAGAATGCAAAAGTAGGAAGTCAAGAGATATCTGGAGTAACAGGAAAGTATGGCCTTGGAATAAAATGAAGCGGTGCAAAGGCTAACAAAGTTTTGCCAAGAGAACACACTGGTCATAGCAAACATTCTCTTCCAACAACACAAGAGATAACTCAACACATGGACATCACCAGATGGTCAATACCAAAATCAGACTGATTATATTCTTTGCAGCTGAAGATGGATAAGCCGTACAGTCAGCAAAAACAAGACCTGGAGCTGACTGTGGCTCAGATCAGCTCCTTATCGCAAAATTCATACTTAAATTGACGAAAGTAGGGAAAACCACTAGGTCACTCAGGTATGACCTAAATCAAATCCTTTATGATTTTACAGTGGAAGTGACAAATAGATTCAAAGGATTAGATCTGAGACAGAGTGTCTGAAGCACTATAATGGAGGTCTGTAACACTGTACAGAAGGGGGTAATCAAAACCATCCCCGAGAAAAAGAAATGCAAAAAAGCAAAATGGCTGTCTGAGGAGGCCTTACAAATAGCTGAGAAAAGAAAAGCGAAGGGTAAAGAGAAAAGGAAAGATATACCCATCTGAATGCAGAGTTCCAAAGAATAGCAAGGAGAGATAAGAAAGCCTTCCTAAGTGTGCCATGCAAAGAAACAGAGGAAAACAACAGAATGGGAAAGACTAGAGACCTCTTCAAGAAAATTAAGAGATACCAAGGGAACATTTCATGCAAAGATAGGCACAATAAAGGACAGAAATGGTAAGGACCTAACAGAACAGAAGAGATTAAGAGGAGGCGGCAAGAATACAAAAAACTGTACAAAAAAGGTCTTAATGACCTGGATAACGACAATGGTGTGATCACTCACCTAGAACCAGACACCCTGGAGTCTGAAGTCAAGTGGGTCTTAGGAAGCATCACTACAACAAAGCTAATGGAGGTGATGGAATTCCAGCTGAGCTCTTTCAAATCCTAAAAGATGATGCTGTGCAAGTGCTGCACTCAATATGCCAGCAAATTTGGAAAACTCAGCAGCGACCACAGGACTGGAAAAGGTCAGTTTTCATCCCAATTCCAAAGAAGGGCAATGCCAAACAATGTTCAAACTACCACACAACTGCACTCATTTCACATTCTAGCAAGGTAATGCTCAAAATCCTTCAAGGCAGGCTTCAACAGTATGTGAACTGAGAACTTCCAGATGTACAACTTGGATTAAGAAAAGGCAGAGGAACCAGAGATCAAATTGACAACATCTGTTGGATCATAGAAAAAGCAAGGGAATTCCAGATAAACATCTACTTCTGCTTCACAGACTAAGCTAAAGTCTTTGACTATGTGGATCAAAACAAACTGTGGAGAATTCTTGAATATGGGAATATCAGACCACCTTATCTGCCTCCTGCAAAACCTGATGCAGGTCAAGAAGCAACAGTTAGAACCAGATATGGAACAACGGCCTGGTTCCAAATTGGGAAAGGAGTATGTCAAGGCTGTATATTGTCACCATGCTAATTTTAACTTATATGCAGAGTACATCATGCAAAATGTGGGGCTGGATAAAGCTCAAGCTGGAATCAAGATTGCCGGGAGAAATATCAATAACCTCAGATATGCCCATGACACCATCCTAACGGCAGAAAACAAAGAGAAACTAAAGAGACTCTTGATAAAAGTGAAAGAGAAGAGTGAAAAAGCTGGCTTAAAACTCAACATTCAAAAAACTTAGACCATGGTATCCGTTCTCATCACTTCATGGCAAACAGATGGCGAAAAATGCAAATAGTGACAGACTTTATTTTCATGGGCTACAGAATCACTGCAGATGGTGACTTGCAGCCATGAAATTAAACAACACTTGCTCCTTGGAAGAAAATCTATGACAAACCTAGATGGCATATTAAAAAGCAGAGACATCACTTTGCCTACAGGTGCATATAGTCAAAGCTATGGTTTTTCCAGTAGTCATGTACAGATGTGAGAGTTGAACCATAAAGAAGGCTCAGCACCGAAGAATTGATGCTTTCAGTTGTGGTGCTGGAGAAGAGACTCTTGAGAGTCCCCTAGACAACAAGATCAAACCAGTCAATCCTAAAGGAAATCCTGAATATCCACTGGAAGGACAGATGCTGAAGCTCCAATTCTTTGGCTCCCTGATACAAAGAGTTGACTTATTGGAAAAGACCCTGATGCTAGGAAAGACTGAAGGCAGGAGAAGAGGATGACAGAGGATGAGATGGCTGGAAGGCATCACTGATTCGATGAACATGAATTTGAGCAAACTCTGGGAGATAGTGTGGGACAGGGAAGCCTGGCATGCTGCAGTCCACGGGGTTGCAAAGGGTCAGACAGGACTGAGCAACTAACAAAAACAAGTTCCAATTGCTGTTTAACAGGTGATAAATACCATATCATTTGTAAAGGGTGAACAAATCATACTATCAGGTTGGTAGAAAGTAACTGCAGCTTCAGACCATGAATTTTAAATCATTATAACTAGCCTCAAACACTCAAACTGAGCTTCCCTGATAGCTCAATTGGTAAAGAATACATCTGCAATGCAGGATACCCCAGTTTAATTCCTGGGTCAGGAAGATCTGCTGGCGAAGGGTTAGGCTACCCACTCCAGTATTTTTGGGCTTCCTTTGTGGCAAAGAATCTGCCTGCAATGCGGGAGACCTGGGTTCGATCCCTGGGTTGGGAAGATTCCCTGGAGAAGGGAACGGCTACCCACTCCAGTATTCTGGCCTAGATAATTCTATGAACTGTTTAGTCCATGGGGTTGCAAAGAGTGGGACACGACTGATCGACTTTCTCTTTTTCAGGCTCAAACACATCTTTATTAATCAAAATAGGAGCCATTATAATCAACACATTTTTGCCAATGAGAAAGAAGTTTGTTTATTCCTGTAGCATAAAAATCCATGCATCAAGACTCAGTGAACTCTTGGAAAGCATTTTCTGCCTCCTTCTGGTTATGGAAGAGTTTTGCCTGCAAAAAGTGTTGAGATGCTTGAAGAAGTGGTAGTTGCTTTGCGAGAGGTCAGGTGAATATGGTGGATGAGGCAAAACTTCATAACCAAATTTGCTCAACTTTTTAAGAGCTGGTTCTCTGACATGCAGTCGGGCATTGTCGTGGAGAAGAACTGGGCCCATTCTACTGGGCCAATTCTTCAATGCCGGCTGTAGGCGTTGCAGTTTTCAGTGCATCTCATCAATCTGCTGAGCATTCTTCTCAGATATAATGGTTCCACCAGGATTCAGAAAGTTGTAATGGATCAGAATGGCAGCAGACCACCAGTGACCATGACCTTTTTTTGAGCAAGTCTGGCTTTGGGAGGTGCTTTGGAGCCTCTTCTCGCTCCAACCTCGAGTTTGTCATTGCCAGTTGTCATAGAAAATCCACTTTGTTGCACATCACAATCCAATTGAGAAATGGATTGTTGTTGTTGCACAGAATAAGAGAAGATGACACTTCAAAACGATGATTTTTTTCATTTGTGGTCAGCTCATGAGGCATCTGGTTACTGAACTTTATCACTATTCCAATTTGCTTCAAATGCCAAACGACCATAGCATGGTCAACACTGAGTTCTTTCGCAACTTCTCATGTAGTTTTAAGAGGATCAGCTTTGATGATTGTTTTCAATCGGTCACTGTCAACTTCTGATGGCTGGCCATAGCACTCCTCATCTTAAAAGCTCTCATCTCCTTTGCCAAACTTCTTGAACTACCATTTTCCTGTATAAACGTTTGTTAGCAGTTCCTGGGCCAAATGTGCTGTTGATGTTGCAAATTGTCTCTACTGCTTTATAACACATTTTGAACTCAAAAAAAAAATCTCTTGAATTTGCTTTTTGTCTAACATCATTTCCCTAATCTAAAATAAATATAAAACAGCAATAAGTCATTAGCAAAAAAACATAATGCAAGAAAAGTGTATTAAAGTGATATATAATACCAACATTTATTTAAGAATGTATTCTAGTATCAAATGGCAAAGTTCAACAATGTAAAACCGCAGTAGTAACTTTTGTACCAACTTCGTATTTCTTCTGGCAAAAGGGTAGTATTAGATATCTGAGACTGACTAGTATCTTTTGTCTTAATTTCCCTCCCTCTAACAGTTATCATGCTTAAGAGTTGCCAGATTAACAAAGATGACCTTATTTGAGGGTCTCAGTTAAGTGATCCAGAGATGGAAAACGTTTTGTACCAGAACTTTGAGGCCAGAATGAGATTTGAATCTCTCAAACATAAAACTTAATTGGTGAGTATGTTTCTTGCCATGTGCAGCAAAAAAGTCAGTCTGCACTGAAAGAATAAAGCCAACACACAAAAAGAAGCCAAAAAGGGCAGGTGGATGGAGAAAAAGACAGGCAGGGAGAAAGGGAAAAAGGGAGGAAGGAAGGCTGGAAGGAGTATAGGAAGGTAGTAAGGAAGGAATCATCCAGAAAATAATAAGCACTGGTAAGGATGTAGAGAAATTAGAACCCTTGCATACTGGTAGGGATGCAAACTAGATCACCCACTGCAAAAAACAGTATGGTACTCCTCAAAAAATTAAACACAGAATTACTATATGATCTAGCAATTCCTCTTCTAGGTATACACACAAAGAATTAAAAGTAGGGAATCAGATATTTGGACACCATGCTCATAGAATCACTATTCACAATACCAAACAGGTGGAAAAAACCCAAATGCTTATCAACAGATAAATGGATAAAGAGAATGTGGTACTATCCATACAATGGAATAATATTCAATCTTAAAAAGGAAGGAAATTCTGATATACTTCCCAACACGGATAAACCCTTAAAACATTGTGCTAAGTGAAATAAACTGTGGGAAATTCTTAAAGAGATGGGAATACTAGACCACCTTACCTGCCTCCTGAGAAACCTGTATGCAGGTCAAGAAGCAACCTGGTTAGAACCAGACATGGAAGCACAGACTGGTTCAAAATCAGGAAAGGAGTATGTCAAGGCTGTATACGGTCACCCTGCTTATTTAACTTCCACCCAGGGTACATCATTTGAAATGCCAGGCTGGATGAATCACAAGCTGGAATCAAGGCTGTTAGGAAAAATATCAACAACCTCAGCTATACAGATGACACCACTCTAATGGCAGAATGTGAAGAGGAACTAAAGAGCCTCTTAATGAAAGTGAAAGAGGAGAGTGAAAAAGCTGGCTTAAAACTCAACATTCAAAAAACTAAGATCATGGCATCTGGTCCCATCACTTCAAGGCAAATAGATAGGGAAAAAGTGGAAACAGTGACAGATTTTATTTTCTTGGGCTCCAGAATCACTGTGGATGGTGACCGCAGCCATGAAATTAAAAGACGCTTGCTCTTTGGAAGAAAGTTATGATAAGCCTAGAGAGCATATTAAAAAGCAGCAGAGACATCACTTTGCCAACAAAGGTCCGTACAAAGTTATGGTTTTTTCAGTAGTCATGTACAGATGTGAGACTTGGACCATAAAGAAGGCTGAGTGCCAAAGAACTGATGCTTTTGAACTGTGGTGCTAGAGAAGACTCTTGAGAGTTCCCTGGACATCAAGGAGACTAAACCAGTCAATCCTAAAGTAAAGCAACCCTGAATACTCATTAGAAGGACTGATGCTGAAGCTCAAATACTTTGGCCACCTGACACGAAGAGCCAACTCACTGGAAAAGACCCTGATGCTGGGAAAGACTGAGGGCAGGAGGAGACGGGGGTGACAGAGGATGAGATGACTGTATGTCATCATGTATGTCTCAATGGACATGAGTTTCAGCAAACTCCAAGAGACAGTGATGGATCTCTATCCATCTTTCCCTGGCGTGCTGCAGTCCATGAGGGAAGGAAGGGAAGTCTGGCATGCTGCAGTCCATGAGGTTGCAAGGAGATGTACACAATTTAGCGACTGAACAATAGAAGTGAAATAAACCCATCCCCCAAAGAACAAATACTGTATGATTTTACTTATACAGTACCTAGAGTAGTCAATTTCACAGAAACAGAAAGTGGAATTGCCAGGGCCTAGAAGAAGGGGAAAATGGAGAGTTAATACACAGAGTTTCAGTTTCTCAAGATGATTAAGTTCTAAGGATTGATCACAGAAGGATGAATATACTTAACACAGCTGAAATATACACTTAGAAATGATTAAAACAGTAAATTTCACATTAGGTACAAGTGGTATTAGACAAATTCTGAATACTGCATTTGTTTTTTAAAGGACATGCTTCGTTCTCAATATACCTCTACTGGTGGCAGATCGTAAAATAAATTAAGAATAAATAAGAGGACTTAAGAATTTATGCCTGGCATCTTTGTCAGGTTTTTATTAGGGTGATGGTGGCCTCACAGAATGAGTTTGGAAGTTTACCTTCCTCTGCAATTTTCTGGAAGAGTTTGAGTAGGATAGGTGTTAGCTCTTCTCTAAATTTTTGGTAGAATTCAGCTGTGAAGCTGTATGGACCTGGGCTTTTGTTTGCTGGAAGATTTCTGATTACATTTTCAATTTCCATGCTTGTGATGGGTCTGTTACAGATTTTCTATTTCTTCCTGGTTCAGTTTTGAAAAGTTGTACTTTTCTAAGAATTTGTCCATTTCTTCCACGTTGTCCATTTTATTGGCATATAATTGTTGATACTAGTCTCTTATGATCCTTTGTATTTCTGTGTTGTCTGTTGTGATCTCTCCATTTTCATTTCTAATTTTATTGATTTGATTTTTGTCCCTTTGTTTCTTGATGAGTCTAGTTCATGGTTTGTCAATTTTATTTATCCTTTCAAATAACCAGCTTTTGGCTTTGTTGATTTTTGCTATGGTCTCTTCTGTTTCTTTTGCATTTATTTCTGCCCTAATTTTTTCTTTCCTTCCACTAACCCTGGGGTTCTTCATTTTTTCCTTTTCTAGTTGCTTTAGGTGTAGAGTTAGGTTATTTATTTGACTTTTTTCTTGTTTCTTGAGGTATGCCTGTATTGCTATGAACTTTCCCCTTAGCACTGCTTTTACAGTGTCCCACAGGTTTTGGGTTGTTGTGTTTTCATTTTCATTCATTTCTATGGATATTTTGATTTCTTTTTTGATTTCTTCTGTGATTTGTTGGTTATTCAGCAGCGTGTTATTCAGCCTCCATATGCTGGAATTTTTAATAGTTTTTCTCCTGTAATTGAGATTTAATCTTACTGCATTGTGGTCAGAAAAGATGCTTGAAATGATTTCAATTTTTTTTATCACTGATGAACATAGATGCAAAAATCCTTAACAAAATTCTAGCAATCAGAATCCAACAACACATTAAAAAGATCATACACCATGACCAAGTGAGCTTTATCCCAGGGATGCAAGGATTCTTCAATAGCCACAAATCAATCAATGTAATACACCACATTAACAAACTGAAAAATAAAAGCCATATGATTATCTCGATAGATGCAGAGAAAGCCTTTGACAAAATTCAACATCCATTTATGATAAAAACTCTTCAGAAAGCAGGAATAGAAGGAACATACCTCAACATAATAAAAGCTATATATGACAAACCCACAGCAAACATTATCCTCAATGGTGAAAAATTGAAAGCATTCCCTCTAAAGTCAGGAACAAGACAAGGGTGCCCACTTTCACCATTACTATTCAACATAGTTTTGGAAGTTTTGGCCACAGCAATCAGAGCAGAAAAAGAAATAAAAGGAATCCAAATTGGAAAAGAAAAAGTAAAACTCTCACTGTTTGCAGATGACATGATCCTCTACGTAGAAAACCCTAAAGACTCCACCAGAAAACTACTAGAGCTAAGCAATGAATATAGTAAAGTTGCAGGATATAAAATCAACACACAGAAATCCCCTGCATTCCTATACACTAATTATGAGAAAATAGAAAGAGAAATTAAGGAAACAATTCCATTCACCATTGTGACGAAAAGAATAAAATACTTAGGAATATATCTACCTAAAGAAACTAAAGACCTATTTATAGAAAACTATAAAACAGTGGTGAAAGAAATTAAAGAGGACACTAATAGAGGGAGAAATATACCATGTTCATGGATTGGAAGAATCAATATAGTGAAAATGAGTATACTACCCAAAGCAATCTATAGATTCAATGCAATCCCTATCAAGCTACCAATGGTATTTTTCACAGAGCTAGAACAAATAATTTCACAGTTTGTATGAAAATACAGAAAACCTCGAATAGCCAAAGCAATCTTGAGAAAGAAGAATGGAACTGGGGGAATCAACCTGCCTGACTTCAGGCTCTACTACAAGGCCACAGTCATCAAGACAGTATGGTACTGGCACAAAGACAGAAATATAGATCAATGGAACAAGTAGAAAGCCCAGAGATAAATGCACGCACCTATGGACACCTTATCTTTGACAAAGGAGGCAAGAATATAGAATGGATTAAAGACAATCTCTTTAACAAGTGGTGCTGGGAAAATTGGTCAACCACTTGTAAAAGAATGAAACTAGAACACTTTCTAACACCATACACAAAAATAAACTCAAAATGGATTAAAGATCTAAACGTAAGACCAGAAACTATAAAACTCCTAGAGGAGAACATAGGCAAAATAGTCTCCTGACATAAATCACAGCAGGATCCTCTATGACCCACCTCCCAGAATACTGGAAATAAAAGCAAAAATAAACAAATGGGACCTAATTAAAATTAAAAGCTTCTGCACAACAAAGGAAACTATAAGCAAGGTGAAAAGACAGCCTTCGGAATGGGAGAAAATAATAGCAAATGAAGCAACTGACAAACAACTAATCTCAAAAATATACAAGCAACTCCTGCAGCTCAATTCCAGAAAAATAAATGACCCAATCAAAAAATGGGCCAAAGAACTAAATAGACATTTCTCCATAAAAGACATACAGATGGCTAACAAACACATGAAAAGATGCTCAACATCACTCATTATCAGAGAAATGCAAATCAAAACCACAATGAGGTACTATTTCATGCCAGTCAGAATGGCTGCTATCCAAAAGTCTACAAGCAATAAATGCTGGAGAGGCTGTGAAGAAAAGGGAACCCTCTTACACTGTTGGTGGGAATGCAAACTAGTACAGCCACTACAGAGAACAGCATGGAGATTCCTTAAAAAACTGGAAATAGAACTGCATTATGATCCAGCAATCTCACTGCTGGGCATACACACTGAGGAAACCAGAACTGAAAGAGACACATGTACCCCAATGTTCACTGCAGCACTGTTTATAATAGCCAGGACATGGAAGCAACCTAGATGTCCATCAACAGATGAATAGATAAGAAAGCTGTGGTACATATACACAATTGAGTATTACTCAGCCATTAAAAAGAATACATTTGAATCAGTTCTAATGAGGTGGATGAAACTGGAGCCTATTATACAGAGTGAAGTAAGCCAAAAAGAAAAACACCAATACTATACTACACCAATACTACATATATATACTAACGCATATATATGGAATTTAGAAAGATGGTAACGATAACCCTGTATGTGAGAGAGCAAAAGAGACACAGATGTATAGAACAGTCTTTTGGACTCTGTGGGAGAGGGCAAGGGTGGGATGATTTGGGAGAATGGCATTGAAACATGTATAATATCATATAAGAAACGAATCGCCAGTCCAGGTTCGATGCAGGATTCAGGATGCTTGGGGCTAGTGCACTGGGATGACCCAGAGGGATGGTACGGGAGGGAGGTGGGAGTAGGGTTTAGGATGGGGAACACGTGTATGCCTGTGGTGGGTTCATGTTGATGTATGGCAAAACCAATACAATATTGTAAAGTAATTAGCCTCCAATTAAAATAAATAAATTTAAATTTAAAGAAAGAATTTACGCCTGAAGGCCCTAGGAGAAGAAATTCAAGCAAGTTTCAATGGATATTAAAGTGAACAAAGTATCTTATTTCTTAAAAATGCCAGTTCCTACTTTTGCTTTATCTTTACCATGTCAAGGATACACAGGTCGTAAGATGTGAATGGGGCTCTGTATTCTGTATCTATATTATCAGCTTCATACTCTATACTCAAAGAACATATTCAACAATTCATTACTATTTAGGATGCAATAGGCATAACAATGTGATTTCTAGGCAACTGCAAATCTTTCAGAAGAGTATTTTCTGGTATGTTGAAGACAGAAAAGAGAAAAATTATTTTATTTGCTCAATTTAGACCGAGGAAGGAACAGATTGCCCCATATTTAATTAAGTATTACACTTTTCAGAGAAATTTTCTTCTGCAAGTTGATAACTTGTTTTCCCTCTAAATATTAGATTCTTGAAGAACTATACAACATAGTCCTAGATTCAAATAAACAGCTTAATTTATCTGATGTGACCATATTTTAAACATTAGGATGATAAAATAAACATTATATCTCATTTTAGACACTGCCACACAATTCAAATGGCTACAAATAACTTAGAAATAAAAATATTAAAGGTATTATGAAAAAGCTAAGAGATTAACTAAGTGATCTATACAGCCAACATCATTAACAACCTTCTTATTCTTTATAGTTGTTTAAAGAAGATCTTTAAATCCTTTTCATTGGAAAGTTCACTATCAAAATGTTTAACACAACTGGTTTGAACTTATTTTCTTTTTTAAAAATATTATTTGGTTGCACCTGGTCTTAGTTGTGGTGCATGCAGGCCCTTCGTTGTCACATGTAGGGTCTTTTAATTGACACATGTGGGGTCTTTTAGTTGTAGCATGTGAGATTTAGTTCCCTGACCAGGGATCAAACCCACATCCTCTGCATTGGGAGTGCTGAGTCTTAGCCACTGGCCCACCAAGGAAGTCTCTATTTTCTTTCTTAAGAGCTTTATGCTTTATTTATCAGGTTTGGCTTCATCATTTAACAAAACATTTAATACAAAAATCAGGAATAGACTGTAATTCTTGTTAAGGTGATGAGCCTTTCTGTTGTACAGCAGAAACTAACACAACATTGTAAAGCAATTATCCTCTAAAAAAAAAAAAAAAAACACTCAGGGAAGTCAAAAGCGTCAAAAGTTAAACAATGGCCGACCAAAAACAAACAGTAGTCTCTACTTTCCATAGGTCAGCACAAAAGATGAGCTCCCTAGGTTCTTCTGTTACTAAACAGAAACACAGAAAGAGAAAATTCTGATAAAGAAGTATGAGAAAATAAAAACTAAATAGAAAATAGAAACTGGTTTTATTTACATTGTTCTATATCTAAGCCTATCCTAAATATTGGGGACAGCTCTTAGTAGAGCAATCTCTTCACACTGATGTATAATATATGACATAAACTCAAGTATGGATAGAAAGCAGCACATGGTTCAAAGGTCAGCATATTGAGATCCTAATTTCTAAACTAAACTGAAACACAGATCATTCAATCATTCATGCATTCAACTTATAGTCACTCAGCTCTAGAGGTACCAGTTATGTAGCCATGGTTGTCAAGGTACAGAAACAGAAATAAGATCCAAGAAATCTGGAGAGATTTCTGTTCCGGTTAAGGTAAGAGTAATTTTTAGTCATCCAATCTATTTTTCTTTCAGTACCACACTGTCACATTTGAGCCAAAAAGGAATGATCTGGGGTGAAATAGAGAAATATAATTTCATACAGCAATCTCTATGATAGAACTTACTGCTGTAATTATTTTTACTAGACAAAAATAATACATACCATTATGCACAGAGTTTTTCACATAAGAAAATTTAGTCAATCTCTGTCATACATATACAATAGCATAAATTTATTAGAGTAACTTCTACTTTTTATGTCTACAAACAAAGGAAAGTTCTACCAAGTGATTCATAGTCACCACTTATTATCCATCAAAATGGACATGGTTGGACTGTTTATAACTATGTCTCCAAACATAATTAGATGCTTTATTTTTTATTTATTCTCATCCTCAAATCACTACCAAAAGTGAATACCAAAACTTAAATAAAGTGAAACCAAAGCCATCAAAACAGACAAATAGAAGACAGAAGAAAATAAACGAGGGAGCGCCAAAATCATGTGAAAATTTATGCAAATAAATAGTATATTTACAAAAGTATATTGCAAAATTTAATCCTGCAGTATATTTAAAATATTTAACATTCTGAATACAGTTATTATTTAGGAGGAAAAAAGAGTTCTTCTCACTATGAAAAGAAGTTGTCCTCCTCCGCCATAGCAAAACAGGAGGGAGTCAACCAAAAGAATTTTTCTCATTAAAGAAAAGGAAATAAACAAGGCACACTTCTTCCCTTTGGACAAAACAGACACTATAAAAAGCAGCTGATAATTCAATTATTTACTAAGTATTCATCCAAAGCAGCAAATATCAATGTGGACAAAGGAAAGGGAGTTGTGGTTTTCAAGTTACACAAGCCTCCTCCCAACTCTTCTTTATTAGAATTCCTCAACACCTTCCAATAATCCTGTTCTTGTTGAGAATCACTGCAAGTGAAAACCACTGTTAGGATGAACATGTACTAAATTTCTTTAGTCTGCTGGGACAGAAAAAAGATGCAAATCACTGAACTAGAGCATCTATTTTCTCACTACAAAAGTATATTTTCATACCATGTAATCACGGGTTCTAACCACTCCTGCTCCAAAGAAGTGCTGTCAAAATCTCTCTTTGCAAGTAAGTGAAAATTATAACTGTTATTATCAGTCACAAAATAGAAGGGCAGACAAGTCTGCTGTTTGATTACAGTCTTTTACTCTGTTAAAATCTTGGCCACCCTGAAACCCTTGAGACCCAAGTTATTCTGGACAACTAAATACAGCATACTGCTGATAGCTTACCTTATAAATTACCAATTTTTCTTTTAAAATTTGTGGTGATATTCTTTGAAATATATCATCTTCTTTGCTTAAGATTACATAATCACTAGAAAAACTTCAATAATTTAAAAGTACAAGTAATAAGTATAAGTTCTGTCCCTTCCCACCCCCTACTCTCGTTCCCCAGGGGTAACCATGGTCAAACAATTTGGGGTATCCCATTTAGATCTCTTCAGAATACACACAAATTAAAAAAAAAAAAGAATACACACAAATTTTATACATAGCTATATACTCAGCCTCAAGTAAGCAAGGACATCTTGCTGTACCTTCAGTTCTACAGCTTGCTTTTCACACTGACAGACTGAACACCCTTTTAAGTTTAAATATGCTGCTATATCTGACTTGTTTAAATTGTATACTCCTCAGTATTTTTCATCATTTCCTTACTGACAGGTACCTTTAAGCTGGAAACATTTTATCTTGTTTTTTGCAATATTTTAATCTTTGTTGTCACTTCACACTGTAATCACATCTCTGTATTATTGTCTGTAGCATTTGTTCTCTTCACTTTTACTGGCATACTTAAAAACCAGAAAACAATGTGCTAGAGTTGAGATCAAATTAAAAATTAAATGAGGGAAATTTTTCATTGTTCACACATGAACACATTCTTTTTACTGCTATTTTAACTTTTCAGAGGTCCTTTAATGCTTCCAGATTCTTGCACAGTAAAGTTCCCAAGTCAAAACTTTTGGGCAGATAAAATATCATCACAATTATTAATATACTTGTAGCTTCCTTGGTTATATTTCCATATGGAAATTACTTTTTTTAAAAAAACATAGGATGCAAATGGATCAAGAAATTAGCATGATGCTACAATTTTAATACATGTCAAAACAGTAGTATGTATATCATTATAAGTAACCTATTCATCATACTAGTCTATCTCATGGCCACAACCAGTCAGCTCCTTGAATAAACTGCTATAAATGGTGGGCATATGTAGTTTATCACTCAAAATCTCCCTTCCTCCTGTGATCCACTACCTTATATTTCTTTTGGGCAATTAATTAGCTATAAATCAATCTAACATTCTCACTTCAGTGAACTGTTCAGGATAAGCATATAATCTAACCAGGGTCAGCAAAAGGAGACTTTTGCTGTGATTTCTGGAGAAGAGAAGCTGATACAGGCTTGCACTCTGCTCTCCTTCCATCTCCTCCCTCTCCTTTCTTTCACTTTCTTCCTTCCCCCTTTCCCTTCCTATCTCCTCCCCTCAAATGCACAACAAATATCATCATTCTTCCCCAGGATGTGGGAGTATGAAGATATGCAATCTAGGGCTACTGGGTAAAAAGGATGGTATTGAATAAAACAAGTATAAAGGCAACAATGGGAAGAAGAGCCAAGAAACAGGAGCCTGAACACATCTGACCCACAGATCAAATTATGTTTGGACCCTTACTCATGTGTGCCTTGTGGGCTGGATTTTTCTGTCACTATAAAACATAAAGAATCCTAACCCCTTTACCTAGAACCTTACACTGTTTTCTAGTCTTCAGGCTTCAAACACGATTTTTATTGAGTAAGCTGCAGCAAAACTAGTTATCAGGTTGTGGTCCAACAATGATTTTCTGCTTGAATAAAATCTTAAGTTCCATTTGTTTTAAGATTAAAATTTTCCCTTTAAAATTTTTATCTCCCAACACATTTTCCAGAATCTTTTATCAGTAATATACATCTACTTTTTGACAGAAAGAAACACAGCTCATCACACTCACTTTGTAAGTCTTAGAAACTATGAAGAAATGAGAAACTGGAGAAATCAATGTTTTGGAAAGATTACTAACGCAAAAAGTTCAGGGGAAAAAACTGTAAAGCACAAAATTATTAATATTACCAAGTTATTTCTTTTTCCAGGAATTTTGCTTCTTGATTGTATAATTTTAAGTATCTTTCTGGAATGAAAGATGCTCATGATCTAGCCAGCCAATATTCCTTGTGATACTAGGCAATGATTTAATTAAACCAGTCACTAAAACAAACCAATTACCTAAAAGTCTACAAGCAATAAATGCTGGAGAGGGTGTGGAGAAAAGGGAACCCTCTTACACTGTTGGTGGGAATGCAAACTAGTACAGCCACTATGGAGAACAGTGTGGAGATTCCTTAAAAAACTGGAAATAGAACTGCCCTATGATCCAGCAATCCCACTGCTGGGCATACACACCGAGGAAACAAGAATTGAAAGAGACATATGTACCCCAATGTTCATCGCAGCACTGTTTATAATAGCCAGGACATGGAAGCAACCTAGATGTCCATCAGCAGATGAATGGATAAGAAAGCTATGGTACATATACACAATGGAGTATTACTCAGCCATTAAGAAGAATACATTTGAACCAGTTCTAATGAGGTGGATGAAACTGGAGCCTATTATACAGAGTGAAGTAAGCCAGAAAGAAAAACACCAATACAGTATACTAACGCATATATATGGAATTTAGAAAGATGGTAACAATAACCCTGTATACGAGACAGCAAAAGAGACACAGATGTATAGAACAGTCTTTTGGACTCTGTGGGAGAGGGCAAGGGTGGGATGATTTGGGAGAATGGCATTGAAATACGTATAATATCATATATGAAACGAGTTGCCAGTCCAGGTTCGATGCAGGATACAGGATGCTTGGGGCTGGTGCACTGGGACGACCCAGAGGGATGGTATGGGGAGGGAGGAGGGAGGAGGGTTCAGGATGGGGAACACATGTATACCTGTGGCAGATTCATTTCGATATTTGGCAAAACCAATACAATATTGTAAAGTTTAAAAATAAAATAAAATTTAAAAATAAATAAAACAAACCAGTTACCTAATTCAATCTAATTCTGATGAAAAGCACAGATTTCAACTCCTAGTGTATCACATTTATCTAAAGCTAACTATTTAAACGTGTAATTTCATTTCTGAAAACTGAAAAAAATATATAACTTACCTCAATTGTTTCGCATAGTTCTGTTCAATTTCTATCCTCTCTTTAACAAATTTGGCATATCTTTCCAAGAAGTCAATTCCCCATTGTGTATGCTTGTCTAAGCTGTCGAACTGATCCTAGAAAAGGAAGATAAAACCACACTGAAAAGGCTGAAATTTTATCCACAAATATTTTAACCAGTTTCTGATATTTGTCCAGGTAATCATGTATGAAAAGAAAAACTCAGGCTCTTCTTTCTGCTGGTCACCACCAATCTCATCCTTTAAGACTCAGACAGAAATATGTTCTTCAGCATAAATCATGCTATTTTTATGCCTAAATATCTTTACACATGTGGTTACCCCTGGTGCAAGCAACACCCTCCACAGATCATCTCTTTGCAATTAACTCTTACTCCTTCCTTGAGATCCAGTTCAGACAGAAAATGCCCCTAAAATTTCAGACTGAGCTAAATGGTCTTTCTCTGGCTCCCCAAAGCTCCCTACAGATTACTATCTTATTCATTTGCAACACTATGTTGAGGACAGGAGCCATGTATTATTCTACTCTGAACTCCTAAGGTACAAGCACTATTCCCAGCACCACAGCAGACTCTCAGTGAAGAAGTGTTTGAACAGAATCAAATAAACCTGGGTTCAAAATCTGGGCTCTGCATTTATAGTACATTTTGACCTTGGGCAAGTTACCAAGGCACTTTATACTTTTTCCATAAAATGGGAGTCCATCAACTTCTCAACAGGACTATGGTCATTCATAAGTGTTACACAGTACAGGAAACAAGATATTAACACATAAAAATCACTGTTCTGCAAGGCTCTTCCAGTCTTCAAAAGATATTCCCATCTACCTGCTGCCTGAAAAAGCATCATTTTCTATTCTTCAAGAATAATTTTCAAATTGGCTAATAACTTGGTGCTCTTTACATCTCCCATATTCAAGATATTCAGAGATCAAAATGCTAAATATCGATATTCAATATTCAGAACATTCAGGTATCACTCCTTTCTATATCTCTAGTTGTTTTATCTTTCCAAATCACCCATGGTTTAATCACATGTTATTTACAAATAAATCATTTCAAAATATCTGCCTTTTTTTTTTCCCTACTAAAAAAAAAAAAAAATGTTTTTTGACCACATGAAGTGGCATGAGGGATCTTAGTTCCCTGACCAGGAATCAAACCCACACCCCTGAAGCATGGAGTCTTAATCACTGGACCACCACAGAAGTCCCTTCTTTCCCTACTTTAAATCATTATAAAATCCTATTTATAAAAGTAAAGTCTAACTAAACAGCAGAGACAGAATTCACTCAGCTTTCATAGTCTGGTATTACTACTCTAATTCTATTCCTTCATGCGCTTTTCCCTTGTTATTTGGCTACCAAAGAAGATTTGAAAACAGCAAGAGAATGCATTGCTCAGTAAATTTAATTGGTATGTTAGTTAATATTTGCCACTATAAACGTGAATTCTATTTCAAATTGAAAAACTCCCAATAACAACAACAAAACATTTCAGAAAAAGAAAAGTCCAAGCTAAAAACAATTACCCTTCATTTTCCAAAGTGCTTTAAGGCTTCTTCCCATCATCCTCTTCATCAAATTTTACATTAAACTTCCTTATCTTCTAGATGACATCTCCAAAAATGTTTTATTATATACCCCAATCAGTAAAATTTCTGAATATTCCTGTATGTATATTACCTATAATACTATGTTATTGTATTACATAATTATGAAACCCACAAAAAGAGAAATTTTAAAAAGAAACAAAAATGAAATAAACATTTTTTTAACCTGTTTATTACTCACAATGTTTACTGAGCACTTGCCATGTGCCAAGTTCCTTGGGGACAAAGAGGAACACTCAGCCCCAGCCCTGCCCTCCATGAGCATACAGTCCAGCCAGCCAGCAGGTAGGGCAGCTCACCTTGCTGGGGGCTCACCCTCCTGTCTTAACAGTGACTTTGTCAGTGATGCCCGCAGCTTCCACACAACCTGCCATGGGAGTCAGTGCCTAGGTCACAATGGGTTTATGTAGCATAGCTCAACTTAATGATCCCCCCATTAGCTCTATTCTCTTGTCCCTAGTGGAAATAAGCATTATTTCAAATAGTTCTTTTTTTACTTCTTTAATGAAAAAGCAAAAGCCTTGGGGCCATAACTTATCAATATGAAACAACAATTTTAATAAAAGCAATGAATTCGACATGCTTAATTATTTCTAAAATCTTGGTTTAATATTTAATGGCAAAGCAATCTGAATGCCTAGGTTATAAACTGAAACATTTAGACTAAATTTAGTTGCTGTCACAGCTGGGGAAATAAATGACACCTCACAAAGATATGAAAAGATCTAAATGGAAAAAGTCAACTGTTGACTATACCTTCGAATTCCATTTTATGCAAAAATGTGGTTAAATGTCAGTGTTATTTTAACAAACTAATCAGAAAATACTCTATATTTTTAACAAAGAGTTTCAAACTCCACTGAAAATGACTGTAATATGATTTTGTGTCAATTTAGCTGAGCAACAGTGCCCAGATAATTCAGTCAAATATTATCCTGGATGTTTCTGTGAAGGTATTTTTGGATAAAATATTAATATGTAAATTGCTTAGTTTGGAATATGTAAAGCACAATACCCTTCATAATATGGGTGGGCTTCATTCAATCAGTAGAAGGACTTAATAGAACAAAAACTGACCTTCCTTCAAAAAGAAATGATGCCAGTAGGCTTTCAAGCAGACTGCAAGCAGACTGCCTTTGGGCTAGAACTGCAACTCTTCCCTGGCCCTACCTTGCAGTTTGGACTTGCCAAACCTCCAAACTCATGTGACCCAACTCCTTATAAATAAATCTCCCTCTTTCCCTCCCCAACACACACATCTCTTCCTTCACACTGACTTTAAAACAAGCAATAAATTTATTTTCGAAATATTTTCCAAGTGTGGATATAGTCCAAGATACGACAGTTGTAGGTGACACATATCACTTTCAGCAACAAAATTCTATAATGATGCATTTCCAAACATTCATCATCAAAATGTTTTTTCCATAGCTTAAGTTTCTTTGGAAAAGCAGCTATTCATTCACTATTAAATTTTCCCTTTTGTCTTAAAGAAACATTGTATTTCCTTAAAAATACATGCTAGGAAAGCATATTGATAACAGCCAGTTATTAAAGGTAAACAAATTAAAAACAACAGGAGAAAAACAGCAAACCTGAGTGAAACAAAGCTTTTCAACAGTCCCACCCCATTTTATTTGGAAATACTGTAAAAAGTCTATCAACTATATTTCAAAGATATTATTTTTATAAAATTAATCAAAGTAAACATATACTGTAATATTCTGCAGACTTCTCACTTTAATTTCCTTTACTTACCTAGAAATGAAGTGAATAAATTACAACCATATCTCAATATTCTTTCTAAAGGAAATTATTACTATAGTGCTTTATCAGGGGTTATTACACAGTTTTTTCATAAAACACTGTTCTTCCTGTTGAGAGTAATCTTCACATCTTTCCTTTTTGTTGTTAATAGCCAAGTCGTGTCCAACTCTTTGTAACCTCATGGACTGCAGCATGCCAGGCCTCTCTGTCCCTCACCATCTCAGAGTTTGCCCAAGTTCATATCCACTGAATAGGTGATGCCATCCAACCATCTCATTCTCTGTTGCCCTCTTCTTTGGTCCTCAATCCTTCCCAGCATCAAGGTCTTTTCCAGTGTCAGCTGTTCGCATCAGATGGCCAAAGTATTGGAACTTCAACTTCAGCATCAGTCCTTCTAACGAATACTCCGGGTTGATTTCCTTTAGGATTGACTGGTTTGATCTCCTTGCAGCCCAAGAGTCTCTCAAGAGTATTCTATAGCACCATAGTTCAAAAGCATCAATTCTTCGGCACTTTGCCTTCTTTATGGTCCAACTTGCACATCCATACATAACTAATGGAAAGACCACAGCCGTGATAATACGAACCTTTGTCATCAAAGTGATGTTTTTGCTTTTTAATACACAGTTTAGGTTTGTCATAGCTTTCCTGCCAAGAAACAGTGATCTTCTAATTTCATGGCTGCAGTCACCATCCACAGAGATTTTAGAGCCCAAGAAGAGGAAATCATCACTGCTTCCACCTTTTCCCCTTCTATCTGTCATGAAGTACCAGGACCAGATGCCATGATCTTAGTTTTTTAATACTGAGTTTTAAGCCAGTTTTCACCCTCATCAAGAGATTCTTTAGTTCCTCTTTGCTTTCTGCCATTAGAATGCTATCTATTATCTGCATATCTGAGGTTGTTTATATTTCTCCCAGCAATCTTGATTCCAGGTTGTAACTCACCCAGCTCAGCATTTCGTATGATGTACTCTGCATATAAGTTAAATAAACAGGGTAACAGTATACAGCCCTGTACTCCTTTCTCAATTTTGAACCAGTTGCTCCATGTAAGGTCATAACTGTTGCTTCTTGACCTGTATACAGGTTTCTTAAGAGACAGGTAAGATGGTCTGATATCTCCATCTCTCTAATAAAAGAGTTTTCCACAGTTTGTTATGATCCACACAAAGTTTTTAGGGTAGTCAATGAAACAGAAGTAGATGTTTTTCTGGAATTCCCTTGCTTTATCTATGATCCAGTGAATGCTATCAAGTTGATCTTGGTTCCTCTGCCTTTTCTAAACCCAGCTTGTACATCTGGAAGTTCTTGGTTCACATACTGCTGAAGCCTAGCTTGAACGATTTTGAGTATAACCTTATTAGCATGGGAAATGAGTGCAATTGTCTGATAGTTTGAACATTCTTTAATACTGCCCTTCTTCAGAACTGAGATGAAGACTGACCTTTTCCAGTCCTGTGGCCACTGCTAGATTTTCCAAATTTGCTGACATATGGAGTGCAACACTTTAATAGCATCATCTTTTAGGATTTTAAATAGTTCTGTTGGAATTCCATCATTTTTCACTAGCTTTATTGGCAGCAGTGCTTCCTGAGGTCCACTTGACTTCACACGCCAGGATGTCTGGCTCTAGGTGAGTGACCACACCATCGTGGTTATCCGCGTCATTAAGACCTTTTTTGTATAGTTCTTCTGTGTATTCTTGCCATCTCCTCTTGATCTCTTCTGTTTCTATTAGGTCTTTACTGTTTCTGTCCTTTATTTTACCCATCTTTCCATAAAATGTTCCTTTGATATCTCAAATTTGCTTGACGAGATCTCTAGTCTTTCCCATTCTGTTGTTTTCCTCTATTTATTTTTGAATTGTTTATTGAAGAAGGCCTTGTTGTCTTTCCTTGGTATTCTTTGGAACTCTGCATTCAGTTGGGTATACCTTTCCCTTTCATCCTGTTTTCTGCTTCTCTTCTTTCCTCAGCTATTTGTAAAGCCTCCTCATACAATCACTTTGCCTTCTTGCACTTCATTTCCTTTGGGACGGTTTTGGTCAATGCCTCCTGTACAATATCACGAACCTGTCTATAGTTCTTAAGACACTCTACCAGATCTAATCCCTTGATTAGATCTGGTAAATTCTTCACCTCCACTGTATAATCATAGGGGGTTTGATTTAGGTCATATCTGACTGGCCTAGTGGTTTTCCCCACTTTCTTTAGTGTACGCCTGAATTTTGCTATAAGAAGCTGATTATCTAAGCCACAGTCAGTTCCAGGTCTTGTTTTTGCCGACTGTATAGAGCTTCTCCATCTTCAGCTGCAAACAATGTAATCAATCTGATTCTGGTATTGACCATTTGGTGATGTCATGTGCAAAGTCATCTCTTGTGTTGTTGAAAAAGGGTGTTTGCTATGACTAGTGCGTTTTCTTGGCAGAATTCTGTTAGCTTTTGCCCTGCTTCATTTGTACTCCAAGGCCAAACTTGCCTGTTACTACAGGTGTCTCTTGATTTCCTACTTTTGCATTCCAATCCCCTATGATAAAAAGGACATCTTTTTTTGGTGTTAGTCTTCACAGAACTGATCAACTTCAGCTTCTTTGGCATCGGTGGTTGGGGCATATACTTGGATTACTATGATGTTGAACGGACATGGTCAAGCAGGAGATGGCAAGAGTAAACATTAACATCTTAGGAATCAGTGAACTAAAATGGACGGGAATGGGCGAATTTAATTCAGATGACCATTACACCTACTACTATGGGCAAGAATCCCGGAAAAGAAAGGGGGTAGCCCTCATAATCAACAAGAGAGTCCAAAATACATTACATGGATGCAACGTCAAAAATGACAGAATGATCTCAGTTCGTTTCCAAGGCAAACCATTCAACATCATACTTTCAGGAGTACAACAAAGTAACTCAGTTATACATATACATGTATTATTTTTCAAATTCTTTTTCCAAAAGAATTGATGCTTTTGAACTGTGGTATTGAAGAAGACTCTTGAGAGTCTCTTGGACTGCACAAAGAGCAAACCACTCAGTCCTAAAGGAAATCAGTCCTGAATAGTCATAGGAAGGACTGATGCTGAAGCTCCAATACTTTGGCCACCTGATGCGAAGAGCCAACTCACTGGGAAAGACACTGATGCTGGGAAAGATTGAAGGCAAAAGGAGAAGGGGGCAGCAGAGGACAAGATGGTGAGATAGCATCACCGACTCAATGGACATGAGTTTGAGCAAGTTCCAGGAGATGGTGAAGGACAGGGAAGCCTGGTGTGCTGCTGTCCATGGGGTCACAAACAGCTGGACACAACTGAGTGACTGAACAACAGCAACAATTCTTCAAATCCAAGAGCAAGGGATATCTTTCCATTTCTTTGAGTCATCTTCAATTTCCTTTATTAATGTCTTATAGTTCTCAGTATATACGTCTTTTACCTCCTAGGTGAGGTTTATTATTAATTTTATTTTTTGATGCAATTTTATAAGGGAGTGTTTACACTCTCTTTCTGGTATTTCATTGTTAATACTAAAAAATGCAACCAATTTCTGTATGTTGCTACCTTGCTGAATTCATTTATCAGTCCTAGTAGTTTCTGTGTGACACCTTTAGGGTTTTCTTCTATTGTAGTAGAATATTGTCATCTATTGTCATTTGCGTATAATGACTATTTTACCTCTTCTCTACCAATCTGAGTATGTTTTATTTCTTTTTCTTGTCTGATTGCTGTGGCTAGGACTTCCAATATTAAGTTTAAGAGAAGTAGTAAATCCTTGTCTTGTTCTAGATTTTAGTGGGAAGGCTTTCAGCTCTTCACTATTGAGCATTATACTGGCTGTGGTTTTGTCATAAATAGCCCTTGTTATATTAAGCTACATTTCCTCTGTACAGCTCCTATAATTCAACAATAAAGAAACAACTCAATCGAAAAATGGGCAAAAGACCTAAACTGACATTTCTCCAAAGACAAAATATGGATGGGCAATAGGTATATGAAAATTAGCTTTACATCACTAATTACTAGAGAAATATAAATCAAAATTACAATGAAGTACTTCACACCAATCAGATCAGCCTTCATTAAAAAGTCTACAAATAATAAACAGTGAAGAGGGTGTGAAGAAAAGGGAACACTCCTACACTGTTGGGGGAAATGTAAATTGGTACAGCCACTACGGAAAACAGGGCTTCTCTGGTGGCTCAGCTGGTAAAGAATCTGCCTGCAGCATGGGAGACCTGAGTTTGATCCCTGGGTTGGGAAGGTCCCTTGAGAAAGCTACTCACTCTAATATTCTGTCCTGGAGAATTCCATGGACTGTATAGTCCATAGGGTTGCAAAGAGTCAGACATGACTGAGTGACTTCCACTTCACTATGGAAAACAGTATGGAGGTTTCTGAAAAGACTAGAGTTGCTGTATGAGCCAGCAATCCCACTCCTGGGCATATATCCAGAGAAAAACATGGTTCAAAAGGATACACGCACCCCAATCACTATTCAAAATAGCCAAGACATGGAAACAAACTAAATGTCCATCAACAGATGAATGAATAAGAAGATGTGGTACACACACACAATGGAATACTACGTGGCCACTAAAAAAAAAAAATTTAAATAATGCCATTTGCAGCAATATGAATGGACCTAGAGATTATCATACTGAGAGAAGTCAGAAAGACAAATATCATAGGATATCACTTATGTGTGGAATCTAAAATATGACATAAATGAACATATCTATCAAACAAAAACAGACTCATACGTATAGAGAATAGACTTGTGCTGCAAAGAAGAGAGGGGCAGAGGAGAGAAGGGCAGGAGTTTGAGATTAGCAAAAGCAAACATAGGATGGATTAACAACAAGGTCCTACTGTACAACACAGGGAACCATACTCAATATCCTATGATAAACCATAATGGAAAATTTCAAAATATAATTATGTATAATTGAGTCACCTTGCTGTACAGCAAAAATTAAACACATTATAAACCAACTATACTTCAATAAGTTTTCAAAAAATTAAAAAATAAGCAGTGAAACAAAAAAAACAAATTCATTTAGTCATAATGATTTTAATATTTTGATGGAATTCAGTGACTTAATAAATTTTAAAATCAGAAAAGATAGCAAAGTGAACTTCATCACACAGTCCAGCACATATAAGGCACTTACTCCCTGACTGAGTAACCATTCTATTTATAATATATATACTTTTGAACTTACAAAATTTCACACATATTACCAGGTATCACCTGCAAAACTCTACTGATAAAGCATTTTACAAATGGGAAAACTAAGTTTCTGAAATTAAAGACTTCAACCTCTGGCTCCAATCTCATTTTCTTTCAACCAAAACATGCTATTATTTTGATATATAAGTATATAGAAATTAATGTTTATTATTAAACAATGGTTCTAGACCCTTCATTTTATAAATATTGAAGCTGATGCCCAGAATGCTTATCTGACTTCCTCAAACATAATTAGCTAGAGAGATTATCTTTTAAAATCACTGCCAGTTTTATACTCTTAGTATCTAAATGAGTAACAGTTGTGAATAGTATTACTTAAAATGATGCATTTCTTTTATCAGGAGAGAAATATAAGACTGGAAAAATTTTTTGGTGATTGGAAACTTTGATGAAAGGAACAAATCAAAAATCTCAGTTAGAAACTGCCTAATACAAACACATACTGAATGTCATAACCACTCTTTACAACATTTCTGCTAAGAAGTCATTTACCCTTTCTTTAGAAGTCTTAGCATTAGTCTGCAAAACAATTTGGAAGCATGAGAGAAGATGGCTGGAGATGGAGGAATGACTCTTACTACCACAAAATAAAGTACAAAGCTCAAATAAAAAAATTAGAATCAGAATCCTGAGACTTAAGTTCTTCAAAAGCAATACCTCTTAAAGCCTTCATACGTCTCCCTGCTAGTAAATATTGTGGAAAGACAAACTAAAGAATTAAGCATTATTCTGAAACCACCTATAGATTAGAAATAAAAATATTGTCATCAAAATAGGTAACTTATCCTCACTTCCTTATTCTTTCCACTTTTAGCAACTCTCCTATTTCTAGGACTTATTCTAGACTACTATAGCCAGTCCAACTTCTTCCATTTCCATGCCTTAGTCATTGCCTTCCTTCCTTTTCTTAAACATTTACTCTTACCATAGTTTCTGTGAAATGTATCTCTTCATCAGAGGTGTACAGTGATTAAATCTTACCACTTCATTTTTAAACCCAAGAAAGTTCTTGTTTCCTTCAGGCACTGTCTTTTAATTTTGTAAAATGTTTAAAGTTATTTTCCCTTATTCATTTGGGAGCACAAGGAAAACATTCTAAATTAAGGCTGGCATCAACACCAACTTAAATGTCTACACCATTCAGCGTAAATCAAATGAATTATATGATGCTCTAAGATTCTACTTGGAGAAATAAGGTAGTAATAAATACTATATTTACTCAATTTTGTTATCTATATAGTGATATATTTAATGTAATTTAAATAAAAAGAACTGTCTTATGTATCACAAAATATGGTAAAGTTTTAGAAGTTACTACTAAATATTCAATCCTTGTTTTCCTAATTACTTTGGTAAAGCCTTGCATCCAAATGAAGTTCCAGTAAAGTGCTTTTAGTAAAGTATCAAGGGTCACAACTATTTAAAAAAAGACTTTCTTCACTAAAAAGCAGAATAATGACTTTGCTGTCCTAGTTTGGGCTTACTCTATGGCTCCAATTTTCTGCCAACGTTCTTCCAGCACTTCTGAATACCGAAGTACTACTGAAAACGTTTTTAAGATCTAACAGAACTGACTTTTCTCATTCTCTGATTCACAAGGGACTGTGGAAATTTCTTCTTCAAGTCTCATGGATCTGAGAAATCAATTTACAATTTAGGGTCAACAATATCTGCCTCCAAAGTAAACTGATGAACATTCTAAGTTTTTAAAAATTACCTCAGTTATTTGGATTTTCTTGTGGTTTTATTTTTTAAAAGACAGATGCAAACTTGTTTATTTGGGAAACTCACATATTAAGCTCTTAGTGACTTCCAAATCTATCCAGGTTATCCTTCCAACATCCCTCTGTATATTTTTTACTTCATAGAACTTTCTCCTCTACTACCGTAGGAACTCAATCCAATAGTCATTTCCACTGTCATTAGCCTCACTCCTGTCTCCCCAATAAATTTCAAGAATCTCATTTCTCAGATAGCTAGCCCTATCAACTCAATATCTCTAGTATCCCAAAGTCTGTAATTCTGTCCCCTCAAGTGACCTCAATCCATGCATCCTCATATATTATTACTATTCCTCGCCCCGCTCCTGTTTTCATCTCCATCTTTACAGCTTAGATTCCTAAGCCATCACTATAATCACTCCTTGCAAAGAGTTTGAATGTCCTTGCCCTCTTGATTTGTCAGATTAACCCTAGTTTTATATTTAATTCTTCATCAACCCTTTCCCACCCCACTAAAGCAACATTTAAAAAAAGAAAAAGAAATAACTATGCTGACAGGTCATACTTTGTCAAGTCTGTGCCTATTAACTTAATAGGTTTTAATGCTCCTTAGCCTGAAGCCATTCACTACGCCATTACCCTAACCAACTATCTTAAACCTTGCTTCTTCTCTTAAACTTAGACCATATCCTATCTACCTCACTCTCAGCTAGTCATCTTGCTTCTTAGCTCACTAAAGAGAAGCACTCAGAACCTATTTCATCATTTTCCAACTCAATTTTTCACTGTAAACACATGTGTTTTTATTCTGCTTTCCTGCCTATTACTTTGAGTAACAGTCCATACATACCCTTACTGCTTCTGCTTACCTAAAGAACTAATACAGTTTCCGGTTTGGTTGTTAAAATATTCAAGACCCTAAGCCTGCATATGCTTGATGTATTCCAGGAAGAGCAAGAATAAGCAACCTCTGCTGAATGAATAGGAGAAAGAGAAGAGTAGTAACAGCTGAAACGTAGGTGTGGGGGGTCAGAATGCAGATCACACGGGCCTTACTTTCCATTATAAGGACTTGGCTTTAAGACAGAGTGAGATGAAAACACACTTCATGGTCCTGAGCATAAGCCTCACAGGTTTTAAAACAGATCACTCTGGCATGTATGCTGATAAAAACTGTTTCAAAGCAAGAGAGACATGAGACAGGCTACTGCAATAATCCATACCAGAGATAACTTGGCTAGTCCAGGGTAAAAGCAGCAGAGTGGTATAAATTGGTAAGATTTTGGATATATTTTGAAGGCAGTGCCAATAAAATTTTATAGTGTTTTATGTATGCACTGTGAAAGAGAGACATCAATTCTGAGCACAATGAACTAGAGGGATACAGTGCTTTGAATTAAACTGGGAGAACAAGTGTACAAGTTTGGCCAAAGTAAAAACAAATATTTTTATTTTACAGTTATGTTTGATATCCTTGGATATCCAGGTGGACATGTTGAGTAGATGCTTAAATAACACGTCTGGAATTCAACAGAAGTGGTCTCCCCAAAGACATATGGTAAAACATGATCCTGTGTGCAATCTCAATTAAGCTCTGTTGCATAACAACAATTAGAGGTCAAAGGATTGAGGAGGAACCAGCAAAAGACACTGAGAAGGAATGACCAGTGAGGTTAAAAGTAAAACCTGAAAAGTTTGGTATCTTGGAAACCACATGAATAATGTATTATTTCAAGAAGAAAATTATTTACTTTGTTAGTCAGTACAGTCTCTCAGTAGTGTCCAACTCTTTGCAACTCCATGGACTGCAGTACGCCAGGCTTCCCTGTCCACCACCATCTCCTGGAGCTTACTCAAATCACGTCCACCATGTCGGTGATGCCATGCAACCGTCTCATCCTCTGTCGTACCCTTCTCCTCCTGCCTTCAACCTTTCTCAGCATCAGGGTCTTTTCCAAGGAGTCAGTTCTTCCCATCAGGTGGTCAAATACTGGAGTTTCAGCTTCAGCATCAGTCCTTCCAATGAACATTCAGCACTGATTTCTTTAGGATGGACTGGTTGGATCTCCTTGCAGTCCAAGGGACTCTCAAAAGTCTTCTCCAACACCACAGTTCAAAAGCATCAATTCTTTGGCACTCAGCTTTCTTTATAGTCCAACTCTTACATCCATACATGACTAGTGGAAAAACCATAGCTTTGAATAGACAGATCTTTGTTGGTAAAGTAATGTCTCCCCTTTTTAATATGTTGTCTAGGGTGGTCAAAGCTTTTCTTCCAAGGAGCAAGCATCTTTTAATTTCATGGCTGTAATCACCATCTACAGTGATTTTGGAGCCCAAAAAAATAAAGTCTGTCACTGTTTCCACTGTTTCCCCATCTACTTGCCATGAAGCAGATGACATGATCTTTGTTTTCTGAATGTTGAGTTTTAAGCCAACTCTTCCTCTTTCACTTTCATCAAGAGGATCTTTAGTTCTTCTTCACTTTCTGCCATAAGGGTGGTGTCATCTGCATATCTGAGGTTATTGATATTTCTCCCAGCAATCTTGATTCTAGCTTGTGCTTCATCCAGCACAGCATTTCGCATGATGTACTCTGCATAGAAGTTAAATAAGCAGGGTAACAATATACAGCCTTGACATATTCCTTTCCCGATTTGGAACCAGTCTGTTGTTCCATGTCCAGTTCTACCTGTTGCTTCCTGACCTGTATTTAGGTTTCTCAAGAGGCAGGTCAGGTGGTCTGGTATTCCCATCTCTTTCATAATTTTCCACAGTTTATTGTGATCCACACAGTCAAAGGCTTTGGCATAGTCAATAAAGCAGTAGATGTTTTTCTGGAATTCTTGCTTTTTTGATGATCCAGTGGCTGTTGGCAATTTGATCTCTGGTTCCTCTGCTTTTTCTAAATCCAACTTGAACATGTGGAAGTTCACAGTTCACATACTGTTGAAGCCTGGCTTGGAGAATTTTGACCATTATTTTGCTAGCATGTGAGATGAGTGCAATTGTGCGGTAGTTTGAACATTTTTTGGCATTGCCTTTCTTTGGGATTGGCATGAAAACTGACCTTTTCCAGTCAAGTGCTACTCAAAGTAATATGAGGACTGAAAATTGACCACCAGGATTTAGCAATATGCAGATCACTAACAACCTTAACAAGAGCAGAGTTTTATTGAAGTAGTCAGAGCAAAAGTCTGACTAAAATGGATTTTTAAACGATTAGGAAGAAAGAATTTAGAAACAGTGTATACAGACACCACTTTCAAGAACTCTGCTTTCAAGGAGAGAAGAGATACGGGATGATTAAAGAAAGAAGTGAGGTTAAATGTAGGTGGATTTTAGATAAAAGAAACAATATGATCATATGCTAAATAGAAATAATACACATAAAAGAAAAACTGATAATATAGAAGGAAGAACTGGAGCAATGAACACTGAGTAGATAAAAGCAGATGCATGCCTACGTGAAGGGACTAATCTTTGCTAAAACCACAGGCAGTTCAGTAACAGAAGAGAAGGCAGAGTAAATGGACACAAGTTTAGACAGCTTGGTGGTAGTAGTCTGTGGAAAATTCTCTGGTGATCACTTCTATTCTGTTAAGTAAAATAGGAGGCAAGGTCATTAATTAAGAATAAGGATATAGTAGTATTAAGAGGACAGAGAAGGCAATGGCACCCCACTCCAGTGTTCTTACCTGGAGAATCCCAGGAACGGGGGAGCTTGGTGGGCTGCCGTCTATGGGGTCGCACAGAGTGGGACACGACTGAAGCGACTTTGCAGCAACAGTATTAAGAGATTTGAAGGGGGAAAAAAGAGCATCTCTTCCTCTTTTGCAAACATAATTTAAATCAATAAGCATCAAATATATATAGGACTTCCCTGGTGGCTCAGATGATAAAGCGTCTGTCTACAATACAAGAGACCTGGGTTCAATCCCTGGGTTGGGAAGATTCCCTGAAGAAGGAAATGGCAACCCACTCCAGTACCCTTGCCTTGAAAATCCCATGGATGGAGAAGCTTGGTGCAGACCATGGGGTTGCAAAGAGTTGGGCACGAATGAGCGACTTCACTTTACACATATATAACAACACAAAAATATAACAATTCTCCAATCTCTCCAAGTATGGTTGATAAATGAATACCAAGTCCTTAATTAATAGAGCCATGTCTTTTAAAGACAATAATTTAGCAGGTCATAATTTTGCATAAAAAGTAAAAAATAACTTATAAGAAGATGGTGCTGTGGTTATGAGAATATGGCTCTCAAGATTTCTAACCACAGGCAACTAGCTGACCAGTGCCCCAGGTACCAGGCTTCCCACCACCAACTGTTCCCACACAGCAAGGAAGGTAGGGATATGAAGAAAGATCTGGTTGAGGGAGACCAACGAATCTTCCAACAGATGAATTCCAAAAACTCCTTGACCAATTCCTCCTTGTTAAATTCTCTTTAGAACTTCACTGTAGTAGATGATTCTACTCAATCGTCCTTCCTTCTGCCCTTCTTCCCCCTTTAAGGTCAAACTGTAATTTAGAATTGCATTTCCCTAATGATTAGTTACGACCAACCTAGATAGCATATTGAAAAGCAGAGACATTACTTTGCCAACAAAGGTCCATCTAGTCAAGGCTATGGTTTTTCCAGTGGTCATGTATAGATGTGAGAGTTGGACTGTAAAGAAAGCTGAGTGCCGAAGAATTGATGCTTTTGAACTGTGGTGTTGGAGAAGACTCTTGAGAGTCCCTGGGACTGCAAGGAGATCCAACCAGTTCATTCTGAAGGAGATCAGTCCTGGGTGTTCTTTGGAAGGACTGATGCTAAAGCTGAAACTCCAGTACTTTGGCCACCTCATATAAAGAGTTAACTCATTGGAAAAGACTCTGATCCTGGGAGGGATGGGGGCAGGAGGAAAAGGGGACGACAGGATGAGATGGCTGGATGGCATCACTGACTCAATGGACGTGAGTCTGAGTGAACTCCAGAAGTTGGTGATGGACAAGGGAGGCCTGTTGTGCTGTGATTCATGGGGTTGCAAAGAGTCGGACATGACAGCAACTGAACTGAACTGAATGATTAGTGACACTGAATATCCTGTCATGTGCTTACTGGTCAACTGTATATCTTCTTTAAAGAAATGTCTATTCAAATGCTTTACCCATTTCTCATAGGGTTGTCTGGGTTTGTTTGTTGTTGCAGAGTTGTATGAGTTACATATTCTGCACGTTAATCCCTATTCATATATATTTTTGCAAGTATTTTCTCCCATTCTCTGGACCTTTTTACTATGTTGATAGCATTCTTTAAACGCACAAAAGTTTTCAATTTTTATCAAGTCCAATTTTGAAGTCCAATTTACCTATTTTCTCAAATTTTGATATCTGTTTTTGGTATCACATCCAAGAAATCAGTTCCAAATCTAATGTCATGAAACTTTCCCATGTTTTCTTCTAAGGCTTTTTATAACTTTAGTTTCTACATTTAGATCTTGATACATGTTAATACTGACTCAATTTTTTTTCTATGTTGTAAGGTAAAGATTCATACTCATTCTTTCGCATGTGGCTATTCAGCTTTCCCAGCTGAAGAGGTCCCACTGAAAGTAGTTGGCACCTTTATTGAAAATAATTTAATCGTGCAGGTGAGGGTTTATTCTGGGCTTTCTATGCTATTCCATCAGTGTTTAATGTCTGTATTCCAGTACCATTCTGTACCTTTGTAATAAGTCTTGAAATCAGTAAATGTCAGCTCTCAAAATATGTTCTTCTTTTTCAGGATTCTCTTGGTATCCTTGAGATATCTTGGTATCCTTGAGAATTCTTGGTATTGGTACTGAAATCAGTAAATGTCAGCTCTCAAAGCATGTTCTTCTTTTTCAGGATTCTCTTGGTATCCTTGAGATACCTTGGTATCCCTTGAGAATTCATATGAATTTTAGAATTGATGTTTCTATTCTGCAAAAAAGTTTCATTGGGATTTTGATAGAGATTGCACTGAATTTGTAAAATGCTTTGGCTAGTACAGTGAGTGAAATTGCTCAGTTGTGTCCAAATGCGACCCTATGGACTACAACCTACCAGGCTCCTCTGTCCATGAGGTTTTCCAGGCAAGAGCAATGGAGTGGGTTGCCCTTTGGCTAGTATGGACATCTATTTATTTGTATCTTGTTAATTTCTTTCAGCAATGTTTTATTGTTTTCAAAGGATAACTCTTCTACCTCCTCAGTTATTAATTCCTAGGTATTCTTGGTGCAATTATAACTGGCATTATTTTCTTAATTTTCTTTCAAATTGTTCATTGTTAGTGTGTAGAAATCCAACACACTAACGAGTACTGATTTTCTACTCTATAATTTTGCTGAGTTTGTTTATATTCGTTTTAAAAGTTTTTTCTGGAATATTCAGTGATTCTTACATATAAGATCATGTCACCTGTGAACAGAGATAATTTTACTTATGTTGATCAAATTTGGGTATCCTTCATTTCCTTTCTTGCATGATTTCTCTGGCACAAACTCCCAGTATTACACTGAACAGAAGTAATGAAAGAAGGTATACTTGTGTTGTTCCTGTTCTTAGAGGGAAAACTTTCAACTCTTTCACCACTGGGCAAGATGCTAGCTATGGGGAAAAAGATAAACTTTAAACTAAGTCCTGAAAAATAGGTAGGATATGAATGCCTAGAAACAAGAGAAGATGGCATTCCAGGGAGAAGAAACTATATAATCAAATGCAGGAAGAAAGAAAATGAAGTAATTCTGAAAACTTCTGTTAAAATCAGCTACTATCAAAATGAAAGGTATTACCTAAGTCTATACGGTTCATTTTCTAAGAAATAACCAAAGTGGCTACAAAAACTAAGTATGCTATTGTCCAAATTCCCTCTATACTTGTTAACCAAATATATGATACAAATTTCTAAATGACAGATCACATAAAAAATTTTATATAAAATATTTTCAGAAAGGTGACAAAATTTTAAAATTCTTATTCCATATGCTTCTAAAATAACTGAATTCACTAGAATTCTCTTTTCTCTGAATACTGAAATAGAAAGTATAGTTTATGAAGTGTACTTTTTCAGTTATGTGTTGTTCTTTTTGTTTTCTACAAAACATACCACACATACACAAAAAGGTACATGTATATGTATGTCATACATACACAAAAAAGATCTTAATGACTTGGATAACCATGATGGTGTGGTCTCTCACCTAGAGGCAGAAATCCTGGAGTGTGAAGTCAAGTGAGCCTTAGGAAGCGTAACTATGAACAAAGCTAGTGGAGGTGACTGAAGTCCAGCTTAGATATTTCAAATCCTAAAATGATGCTGTTAAGTTCTCTGCACTCAGTATGTCAGAAAATCTGGAAATCTCAGCAGTGGCCACAGGACTGGAAAAGGTCAGTTTTCATTCCAATCCCAAAGAAGGGCAATGCCAGAGAATGTTCAAACTACCATACAATTATACTCTTTTCACATGCTAGCAAGATAATGCTCAAAACCCTTCAACTTAGGCTTCAGCAGTATTAAACAGAGAACTTCTAGATGTACAGCTGGGTTTAGAAAAGCCAGAGGAACCAGAGATCAAATTGCCAACATCTGTTGGATCATAGAAAAAGCAAGAAAGTTCCAGAAAAACATCTACTCTGTTTCACTGACTACACCAAAGCCTTTGAGTGTGTGGATCACAACAAACTGTGGAGAATTCTTGAAGATATGGGAATACCAGACCACCTTACCTATCTCCTGAGAAACCTGTATGCTAGTCAAGAAGCAACAGTTAGAACTGGACATGGAACAACAAACTGGTTCAAAACTGGGTAAGGAGTACATGAAGGCTGTATATTGTCACCCTGCTTATTCAAATTCCATGCAGAGTATATCATGTAAAATGCCGGGCTGGGTGAATAACAAGCTGGAATCAAGACTGCCAGGAGAAACATCAATAACCTCAGACATGCAGATTGACAACACTCTAATGGCAGAAAGTAAAGAGGAACTAAAGAGCCTCTTGATAAATGTGAAAGAGGACAGTGAAAAAGCTGGCTTAAAACTCAACATTCAAAAAAACGAATATCATTAAAAAAAAAAAAAAAACCCTGAAGATCATGGCATCTTTTCTATCACTTCATGGCAAATAGATGGGGAAAAAGTGAAAACAGTGGCAGGTTTTATTTTCTTGGGCTCCAAAATCACTGCAGACACGACTGTAGTCATGAAATAAGAGACACCTGCTCCTTGGAAGAAAAACTATGACAAACCTAGAAAGCAAATTAAAAAGCAGAGACATCACTTTGCCAACCAAGTTCCGTATAGTCAAAGCTATTGTTTATCCAGTAGTTCTGTACAAATTTGAGAGTTGGACCATGAAGAAGGCTGAGCGTGAAAGAACTGATGCTTTCAACCTGTGGTGCTGGAGAAGACTCTTGAGTCTCCCTTGGACAGCAAGGAGATCAAACCAGTCAATCCCAAAGGAAATCAACCCTGAATAGTCACTGGAAGCACTGATGCTGAAGCTCCAATACTGGCCACCTGATGCTCTCTGACAAGAATAATTCTAATTTAATTCAAAGACTTTCTAATTAAGTAGAACAGTTTGTGTGGTTGCAAAGAGTTGGAGACAGCTTAGCAACTAAGTACTGAAAATGATGTCACAGCTTTTGGAACTTCCCATCTCTACATGATGAAATTAAGGAGATAAAACCTACCAAAAATGCTTTTTATAAGGAAAAACTTTGGCTCTCTGTAAGTAAAAAAGATTTTAGTCCCTTTAAAAAAAAGACTGTTCAAAAGGTTTTCTTATAAGTTATGCAGGAGGTGAGATAATTTGAAGAATAAAACATCAGAAGAAAATATGTAGTGTTAGCATGTAGCTTTCTCCTCACCACTCTTCAGATAGAAAATATATCAGCACCTGGAAAACTTTGCATAAGAATATGCACAATAAAATGATGCCATTGGATCTTTCACTGAAAGATCATCTTAAAAAAGGTCAAAGTTTGTTTTCATTTTTATAATTACTGGTCACTAGTGTATGTACTGTTTATTTCATTTTAGAGTATTTTTGTTATGTATGCTGAATGGTCTCAATGGACATGAGTTTGAGCAAGCTCTGGAAGATGGTGAAGGACAGGGAAGCCTGGTGTGCTGCAGTCCATGGGGTTGCAAAGAGCCGGAAACAATTGAGTAGCTGAACCACAACAAAATGCTAGTTTATGTTAAAATAACCATGTATGTTTCGCATTTTATAAATTTATGTTTGTAGTTGCCATTTTGTAGTAAATTTTATATTTACAGAAACATATTTATGATCTATATTTTAAATGATTTAGTTTCACTTATTTCTTTTCAAAGAAATTGCTGGATTCCGAACATTTTAAAATACTGGAATTAAAACTGTTATTTTAATATTAAATGAAGTAAATGCACAAATAAAGAAATACTGGTATTAAAATTAGTATTTTAGTACTGAATCAAATACTGAAAATAAGTACTTTTGTAGTAAAAACTGCACATATTCATTGCATATACTCTGTGCATGTATGGTTGTAGTGGTTCAGTTGCTAAGTCGTGTTTGACTCTTTGCGACCCCATGGACTGCAGCACTCCAGGTTTCCCTGCCCTTTACTATCTCTTGGAGTTTGTTCAAACTCATGTCTGTTCAGTTGGTGATGCCATCCAACCATTTCATCCTTGTTGCCTGCTTCTCCTCCTTCCCTCATCACAGCATCAGGGTCTTTTTGAGTGACTCTTCCTCTTGAAAATTGTGGAATTACAAAAGAGTGACCCTTGCTCAACCTGAAATTCTAATGTAAAGGGTGCAACTAATGGGAACATTTCACGATGCAAATGACTCAGATTTCTTAAACTAAAAAAAAAAAGAATTGCATTATATCAATAAAAAGAGTACTTTATCATTGCATTAAAACAGCATATGAAATATCAGACCAAACATCACTACTGCTATCAACTATGCACAAATAGTATGTCAATGTTTTCTATGTTTGGTTAAAGCATTTATTCAGCTTTTAGAAGACTATAAACTCTAAGCGCAGGATCTTTTTATAAATCTGTTATCTCCCACCTAGCCCAGTATCATTGACTAGCTCTTGATCTCTGAGTAATTACATGACTCTGAAGTAATTACACGACTCTGAACTGAGAACATGAAACAAAATGTAAATAAAACATTCAACACAGTGCTCAGAACTGGTGGCTATCATTATTCATTCATTTAACTCACTAACTGAGCAATGTTGAACTTGGAACTAGGGGTACAACATGAGTAAAAATATACTTAGTGGCAAGAAGAGTTATTACTCAAGTAATCACAATTTCTCTTTGATTTCATTGGCTAGTGTTCCCACAATAATATTAAATACAGTAATGATGTTAACAACTGTGGTCATATTCATGTATCTGAACTTTATGTCTTCAAGTAAACTTAATAAGGAATATTGTATTTATTTAAAATTTAATTACAGTATAATTGCTCTCTGTAAGGAGTCCTTTAAAACAGTATGCATTCTTAGCACAATTAAACCAATTTCACAGATCCAAAATAAACTTACATACTGTTAGAACATATCTGTTGTGTGATGCAAGGTCTGACACAAACTTTATACCAGTATATTATCTAACATCTTCCCTATTTAATTATATAATTTCTGATATTACAATAGCATCCATATTGATGAGCCAATTTTCTACCCGTCCCTTCATTCCACATTCCTGTCCATTTCATTTGTACTTTGGGGATCCTACAGATTTTCATTTCTGTATCACATTAGCCTCTATATGTTCAGTACTGCTTTCTAAATCTCAAACTTGAGCCCAGGGTAATTCAGTGGCTACTTAACGGTAAAGCACGGACTACAGTTTGGGATAAACAACTTTAAATCTAGTTTTATTTAGTCATACTCTTTTGCCCTGGTTCAGATTCTCTGGTGATGTACTTTCATTGTTGTCCTTGCTACCTACTATCCTGGACCACTTCCTGCCACTTTCCCTCTGCCCTCACACCAATAATGCAGTATCATACCCCTGAAGCTGACAATTCATCCTTTGAACTGAGACCAGTGGATATGATTAGCAAAACAGAGAATCAAGAGCAGAAATAGTCTTGCAAACTATTAAATAATAGGATAAATAAACAATAAGGACCTACTGCATATAGCACATGGAACTATATTCAATATCCTATGATAAACTCTAATGGTAAAAAATATACATACACACATATATATGTACGTGTGTGTGTATATATATATTTACATATAATCCACAAGGGCTTCCCTGGCGGTTCAGACGGGAAAGAACCCACCTGCAATGCAGGAGAACCACATTCAACCCCTGGGTCAGGAAGATCCCTGGAGAAGAGAACGGCAACCTACTCCAGTATTCTTGCCCGGAGAATCCCCACGGACAGAGGAGCCTGGTGGGCTATGGTCCAGGCGTCCCAAAGAGTTGGATATGACTAAGCAACTATCACTTTCACTTTCCTGGGATCTTTCAGTCATAAATACACATATATATAAACCACTGTCCCATACAGCAGAAATTAACACAACACTGTAATTTGGTTATACTTCAATAAAGTGTTAAAAATAAAAATTAAGGGACTTCCCTGATAGCTCAGTTGGTAAGGAACCTGCCTGCAATGCAGGAGACCCTGATTCAATACCTGGGTTGGGAAAATCGGCTGGAGAAAGGACAGACTATCTACTCCAGTATTCTTGGGCTTCCCTTGTGGCTCAGCTGGTAAAGAATCCACCTGCAATACAGGAGACCTGGGTTTGATCCCTGGGTTGGGAAGATTCAAATGTTAAAAAACTAAAAAAAGGCAGAACTCAATTTGAAAATAAAAAAATAGATACAGTGTTTATGTACATATATTCATATTTTTCCTGGAGTGTGAGTCAAGTGAGCCTTAGGAAGCATTACTACGAACAACCTAGATGGTATATTGAAAAGCAGAGATATTACTTTGCCAACAAAGGTCCATCTAGTCAAGGCTATGGTTTTAACAGTGGTCATGTATGGATGTGAGAGTTGGACTATAAAGAAAGTGATTGCAGCCATGAAATTAAAAAGATGCTCCTTGGAAGAAAAGCTATAATAAGCCTAGACAGCGTATTAAAAAGCAGAGACATCACTTTGCCAACAAAGGTCCATATAGTCAAAGTTATGGTTTTTCCAGCGGTCATGTACAGCATCACCAACTCAATGGACAGGAATTTGAGTAAATTCCGGGAGTTGATGATGGACAGGGAGGCCTGGCGTGCTGCAGTCCATGGGGTCACAAAGAGTCAAACACAACTGAACAACTGAACTGACTGACTGATGTACAGATTTGAGAGTTGGACCAAAAAGAAGACTGAGAACAAAGAATTGACGCTTTGGAACTGTGGTGGTGGAGATGACTCTTGAGTGTCCCCTGGATAGCGAGGAAATCAAACTAGTTAATCCTAAAGGAAATCAACCCTGAATTTTCATAGGAAGGACTGACGATGAAGCTGCAATATTTTGGCCACTTGATGAGAAGACATGACTCACTGGAAAAGAGCCTGATGCTGGGAAAGACTAAAAGCAAAAGGAGAAGAGGGCAACAAAGGATGAGATGGTTAGCTAGCATGGATGTGAGTTTGAGCAAAGTCTGGGAGATAGTGATGGCAGGGCAGCCTGGTGGGCTGCAATCCATGGTGTTGCAAAAAGTAGGACATGACTAGGCAACTGAATAACAACAAATTCATAATTCTTAACATGAAAATTCGCTAGAACAGTGCTAAGTATCCATTTATACTTTCTCTCTTTGACTTCTTGGCTTTCTTCCCCTCCGGCTCATTTTCCTGTTCACTCTAATCTCTTTCCCATTCCTCTTAATCTACGCCATGAATGCAATGTAAATTGAAATCTAATCATAGGCTGTCCTGGCTAACAGGGACTTCAAAAATCAACCTCTTTATTTACATATGAGGAAACTATATCCCAGAGATTAAACTATTTGCCCAACATAACAGAGCTGAGTAGCAGAGCTGAATAAGGGATCCAAATGTCTTAATTACTTTTTCCTGTTATGCTCCTTCAGATCAGTACAGTTAAATAAATGCTCTTAAGACTATATTTATTTATTATCTAGAGAGCAAATGGACTTCCTGGCTTTAATCTATCTAAAGTGAAGTGAAAGTCGCTCAGTCGTATCCGACTCTTTGCGACCCCATGGACTATACAGTCCATGGAATTCTCCAGGCCAGAATACCGGAGTGGATAGCCTTTCCCTTTTCCAAGGGATCTTCCCAACCCAGGGACTGAACCCAGGTCTCCCGCATTGCAGGCGGATTCTTTACCAGCTGAGCCACAAGGGAAGCCCAAATCTCTCTGAAGAGATAATTATTTGTTGGCGTATTTATAGGAATAACTGCAAAGAGTGACCTCACACTACTCTTACTATCTCCAGGGGATCTTCCTGACCCAGGAATCAAATCTGGGTCTCTCGCACTGAAGGCAGATTCTTTACCATTTGAGCCACACCAAGGAAACCCACTCTTAATATTACTATGGTCAAAATATTGATTTAATGTAGTTATATCTTTATATGCTCTAGTATATTTTGGAAGAAGCTGAGCTGGCCCAGAGAGAAATTTCCTGAGTTTATTTTCATAATAAGTGTTGAAAAATCTTAATATTTAGAATTAAGAAATTAAAACTAATGTTAGGATCAAAATAGACTTTTATATATGAGATAGGAAAATACTCCACATTAATCTAATCAGAAGAGTCTCTAAGATGCAAAAGAAGAATATTCAGAAAATATGTACATAACTTAGCTGTTCTTCATTCTTTCTTCTATGTAATATAATTATAAAGTTGATGAGAGGCACTGAGTAAAGGGGAAATGGTCAAGTAAGTGAATTCTCTCACACACTAACGTAAACTAGGCACTATTAATAAAGTAAAAGTAAAGTGAAGTCGCTCAGCCGTGTTCAACTTTTTGCGACCCCATGGGCTGTAGCCTACCAGGCTCCTCTGTCCATAGGATTTTCCAGGCAACAGTACTGGAGTGGGTTGCCATTTCCTTTACTGGGGGATCTTCCCAATTCAGGGATGGAACCCAGGTCTTTAGCATTGCAAGCAGACACTTTACCATCTGAGCCACCAGGGAAGCCCTGTTAACAATACTATTTTACTTTTACATGGCTAACTTTGTCCTTTTCGTATCAATTCTATGTGATTCTTATTTCACCCTCAAAAACTAGCTTGTGAGCAGGTAGGGTTACTGCTACTAGCTTTCGTTTCCAATACTGTGCATAGTACTTTGCATGAATACATAATTTTAGGAAGCATCACTATGAACAAAGTTAGTAGAGGTGATGGAATTTCAGTTGAGCTATTTCAAATCCTAAAAGAGGATGCTGTGAAAGTGCTGCACTCAATATGCCAGCACATTTGGAAAACTCAGCAGTGGCCACAGGACTGGAAAAGGTCAGTTTTCATTTCAATCCCAAAGAAAGGCAATGCCAAAGAATGCTCAAACTACCGCACAATTGCACTCATCTCACACGCTAGCAAAATAATGCTCAAAATTCTCCAAGCCAGGCTTCAACAATAGTTCACGTGAACCATGAACTTCCAGATGTTCAAGCTGGATTTAGAAAAGGCAGAGGAACCAGAGATCAAATTGCCAACATCCACTGGATCATTGAAAAAGCAAGAGAGTTCCAGAAAAACATCTACTTCTGCTTTAAAAGGCGTTGGCATAGTCAATAAAGCAGATATACATGTTTTTCTGGAACTCTCTTGCTTTTTCGATGCTGTTAATACCAAAAGACTATTGATTGGCTGGTTGTGGTAATAAAGATGGGTTTGAAGTGTTTTTTTGGTAAAAATATTCTGAAATAGAACCCAACAAATAGTTCCTTGAGATTTTTTAGCCAAAAGGGAAAAAAACAGCAACACTGACCTCTGAGACCTAAGTGCTTATAAAGAAATTAAGACGTTTGTTTCGCAATATGGAGGGATACCTACAACAAAAGGCGGGAAGTTTCAGCTGTTTGTTAGTTATGCACTTCTTCCACTGTGGCGTTTCTCTGAAGGGCTTCCATGGTAACACAGGATTAATAATACCATGCATTGGAAGAAGTGATCAAGATTATGGGGGTTTCCCCACCCACCAATTCTACCACAGGCATTATTTGCTCTTGTGCTATTTGGAAGATCTGAAATACAGTCTGGAAACCTAATTATGCATAAACCTATTGAAGACATTTAATAAGCTGTTTCTTTCAATTAGCAGGTTTTAGAATTAAAAGATCCTGGAGACCCAAACGATAAAGTGTCCCTAGGGTCATCTAAAAAAGTATAAAGACATCTGAAAGGAGTACACTCCAGTGTCCAAAGTGGGAAGGAACTTTATATGCATTATCTCATCCACAACTCTATGAAACTGGTGGTATTATCCTTATTTTATATAGAGGAAAATGAGTTCTCAGAGGGTAAGTGATTTATGAGGGGTACAGAGTTGGGAGTATTTCCATTTGACACTGCAGGAAAAAGATAAAGGCATTACTGATGTATCCAAAGTATCTAAACTCAGGTTGGTATGTGCATGGAGCAAGTGGCTACTAGAGGTTTACTCATTTCTCCTTGATAAACTGTCCTGAGTTCAGTAAAATCAAACTGTGAAGAACTGCAGTGCTCTGGAGGAAAAATAGATTTTGCAAAATTACAAATTTTGATGTATGAATCAACAGCTGACTTTTGGAAAGCAAACCTCAGGACTGTCTGAATCACCACTAAGCATCTTTCCTGTCATCGTGACTACATGAATTAAGAAAACCTGAGTCAAAATTAAACTTCCCCTTGGAAGAAATATTACTTTTGAAATTTTTGGAAATGCCTACATAAATCTAAGCATTCTAAGAAAATCCTGAATGTAATATTTGTGTCCACCTGGCTTGGAAAAGGCAGACTGTTTCATAAAATTGCTAAAATAAAGGCTGAAAGATGCAATATCTAAATCTTAGCATGGATTTGGGCCTTAAACATAACACTAATTCTTGAAACAGCGTTGAACAGTATTGAGTCTCTCATTTTTCTATGAATCTAGTTGATAGCATTCTTTCTGCCTTTTTTTTTTGTTACTATTGTTTTTGGTGCTGCTACTAAGTCGCATCAGTCGTGTCCGACTCTGTGCGACCCCATAGACTGCAGCCCAACAGGCTCCCCCGTCCCTGGGATTCTCCAGGCAAGAACACTGGAGTGGGTTGCCATTTCCTTCTCCATGTTTTTGGTGGTGGGGGCGGGGTGGTGTTGTTTTTGTTTTTTACCCAGTAAATCCTCATTGGTTATTTATTACTGCATTTTTAAATTACTAAAAACTCATTTGACTTAACAGTCTAATGTTTTTTATTATCAACAAAAAATTAACAACCTGTATACAATTTTTTAACATGATGTTCTCACAGCTAGAAGACCTCGAATGCCCCAAAGTAGAGGCACTTACCAAGTATCCAGGTTACAAAGTACGGGGCATAATTCTGAGGATATCTGGGATAGAAAGCAGGAAGAGTGAACAGCCAAGTGAAACTGGAGAAATTGACCTTTGGAGAAACTTCATCGGTGTGTCACTTGAAGACAAGGGTCTCCTGAACTTCTGAATTTCATGACCAGTGTAATTTCAAATTAGATATTGGGGATAACAAACAATTATCAACCTTGTGTTTGTTTCAACACGTTTAACAAATTACTGCCTCTACTCACCATCATTTTATCAAAGAAACTGTCAATACACCCCCCTCAAGAGAAGATATGGGCTTCCCTGATGGCTCAGACTGTAAAGAATCTGCCTGCAATGCAGGAGACCCAGACTCAATCCCTGGGTCAGGAAGATTCCCTGGAGAAGGAAATGGCTACCCACTCCAGTATTCTTGCCTGGAGAATTCCATGGACAGAGAAGCCTGGTAGGCTACAGTTCATGGGGTTGCAAAGCTGGACACAATTGAGTGATTAACACTTTCACTTTCAAGAGAAGACATTCTAGTCTGGGAAACCCCAAGGACACAGGAGTCTGAGGCTACAGTCCATGGGGTCACAAAAGAGTGGGACATGACTGAGCGACTAAACAAGACAAGACATAATCTCAGAATAAGACAGTCCTTTAAATTAGGATAATTAATAGCTTATTTTTTTAATCACCAAGTAGTACTTATTTCTCTCATTTTTTACAATATTAGTGAAAAATTTGTTATGCGACCAGCATTTGAGAATCAACAGTTCAAAGCGAAGATTCCCAAATACTGGTTCTCAGACAAGAAGTACCTGTGGGGCTTTAAAGGTAATGAATCTAGGTCTCACCCAAGACCTACTGAATCAATCTACGGGGTAAGGTGTCCAGGAATTTTGATGTACAATTGGGTTTGGTGACAATGGTCCACAGTACATATAAACTTAAGTATGACTTAGGAATTGTTGGTAACAGGAATGTCCAATCTAGTCAATCTGGATATAAAAGTTCCAGATAGAAATCTTCTTGAGAAATCAAGCAGAGGGGTCCATGGGGTTCAGGAACCTGTTTATTTGGCAGATTTACTAAGAACAGAACATCTCACTTCAAGGAGCGAGGTGTTCTAAGAATAGCAGGATGCCAGGAGTGGAATGTTGGCAGGAACTTGGAAAGGGTAATAAGCCCACAGTTCTTCAGAGAGATTAAGATACTAAATACAAGCAAGATACTGGCAAGAAACTAAGGCAAAAACCTAGGTTCTTAACTGGAACCACCATGATACATAGAGTGCTGTTACTTAAGAGTTACTATCATAGTAAGTCCTAGGTTTGGAAAATGTGATTTATTCTAAGCCCTGTAATTTTAAAGCTCACAGTGTTTGTGCATAGTAAATGCTCAATACATATGTGTTGAATAAAGTAAGTTTTTAATTTTTAAACTTTTTTTAAAAAACTACTCTTTCTCCACGCCTAGAAAAGATTTTGAGGTTCTGGGAAACGTACACAATGAAAACTAGGATAGGGTAATAGGTTTAATAGAGCACACATGATTTCAGCACTGTAACATTTTCCTTGTTGAAAGAAACATTCAGAACAAAAGCAAATAACACACAGCTCTTTCTCAGTTATTGTGAGTTGTACAAGAGAACAGTATTGTTTATGATTTTTTTAACTCCCTAATATCTGACTCTGGAACACAGTTAACATTAAGTTTTTATGGTAGATTTACTTTCCAAATACTTTGTTCAGCTGATATATCGTAGTGTATATTTTTTCTAGTTATATATACCTGTTTATTTTAGACCTGGCTGGCAGATGGAGGTTAATCCAGGATTGAACATTTGCCACAAGCAGTGTTTGGAGACAGAATAACAGACTAGTCTAGAGTTCAGATCCTGAAGACAGAACATCTGGGTTTGAATCTCAATCCCACCTCTTACTGACTCTTGTATCTTGCCTAAACTACTTAATCCCTGTGTTCAACAAAGGTCCGTCTAGTCAAAGCTATGGTTTTACCAGTAGTCATGAACGAGTGTGAGAGTTGGACTATAAAGAAAGCTGAGCACTGAAGAACTGATGCTTTTGAACTGGTGTTGGAGAAGACTCTTGAGAGTTCCTTGGACTGCAAGGAGATCCAATCAGTTCATCCTAAAGGAAATCAGTCCTGAATATTCATTGGAAGGCCTGATGCTGAAGCTGAAACTCCAATACTTTGGCCACCTGATGCGAAGAACTGACTCATCTGAAAAGGCCCTGACGCTGGGAAAGATTGAAGGCAGGAGGAGAAGGGGACAACAGAGGATGAGATGGTTGGATGGCATCACTGACTCAATGGACCTGAGTTTGAAGAAACTCTGGGAGTTGGTGATGGACAGGGAAGCCTGGTGTGCTACAGTCCATTGGGTCCCAGAGTCAGACACAATTGAGCAACTGAACTGAACTTAACTCATCTGTAAAGTAAGGGAAAATACCACCTACCTGATAGGAGTTTTTATGGAAAGTAATATTACACAGGGCTTCCCTGGTGACTCAGTGGTAAAGAATCTGCCTGCCAATGCAGGAGACACCAACCAATCCCTGGGTTGGGAAGATACTCTGGAGAAGAAAATGGCACCCCACTCCAGTATTCTTGCCTGGGAAATCCCATGGACGGAGAAGCCTGGCGGCTATAGCCTATGAAGGTCACAAAACAGTTGGACATGACTTAGCAGCTAAACAACAACAATAAATGAACATGTGTCACTATATATATGTGTTCAATTAGTTACTTTTACTAATTTGGAATGATCAATACTGACTATAGTTTTACAGAACCTTTAGACTTTTTAGAATTTTTTTCACTTTAGAATTTTTTCACTTTTAGAATTTTTTTCACTCTCATAAATATATCACATATGCAACCCAGGAGACCTGGGTTAGATCCCTAGTTCGGAAGATCCCTGGAAGAAGGCATGGAGACCCACTCCAGTATTCTTACCTAGAGAATCCCATGGACAGAGAAGCCTGAAGGGCTACAGTCCATGGGGTCAGAAAGAGTCACGACTGAAGAGACTAAGCACTCACACACTCATTTCAAGTCAGTAAAAATCTTTCTAGGGGCTGTTATCATATTAGAGTATGACAGCTTACTTAAAATGATTTAAATTTATAAATATCAATTAAGCTTATAGCCAAATTTTCACTAAGATTTAAAGATAAGTTTGTTTATATACAAGTAGACATATGCCAAAACTTAAAGATACACAACTTTTACTAATTAAAAAACAATTACTCTACAACATGATTCTCAACTGGTGTCAATTTTGACCCGTCCTCACCCAGTGGACATTTGACAATGTTTGGAGACATTTTTGGATGTCACAACTGTTGGGGGGAATGGGGGAACTGCTACTAGTACCTAGTGGACAGAGGCCAAATACGCTGCTAATCCTTTTATAATACAGAGCTCCCACTCTACCTCAACAAAGAAGTAGCCAAGAGACTAGAAGCCCAGACATTATTGCAAAACTACTTAAAAGAACAGAAATGCTTTGAAGACCTGACCTGTGTGGGAAGAGAAGGTAGGAAAAGCAGGCTGTGCCATTTGCACTGCTTGGTCTCACCTTCAAGCTTTTGATCACAAACCTCATGAGGGCCTTCAGGTTACCTCTGATCCCATTACATTTTCCTGGTCTATTCATTCCCCTACTTTTCACAATGACTATTTCTCACTTCCTCTTTCTCATGAAACCTCCAGTACCATCTTTCCTTCCACATTCTCAGCTAAGAAATTTGATAATTTCACTGGGAAAATTGATAATTAGCTATAATTATCTCATCTTTGCATCATTAAACTATCCGCCTGTACTCTGCCTTCTCTGTTCCACTGGTCCTTGCTCCTGAGATAAGGTTCTTCATTTGTGCATTGATCTCATGCCATTTCTTAGTTAAGTACATTGCTTCTGAAATTATATCCTCTCCTGCATTATCATTTTCTCTTTCCTCTGCATCTTTCTCATTCACAAACATACATCCTGCAACATCATTCATGTGTAAAAAAAAAAAAAAGAGAGAGAGAGACAAAAAGTAAGACCATGCCCTCATATAGCTCTCCTACTCTGCTTCCTTTCTTAGAAAATTCTTTTAAATAGTTGTTTTGTGTACTTGCTGTTTCTACTTCTCACACTTTCCACTTATTTTTCTCACTTCCAAATGCTTTAATGTGTATTTTTTAACAAACAAGAACATTCTCCAACGTAACAAAAATGTCACCATCAAAATCAGGAAATTAACACTGATATAACACTATCACCTAACCCTCAGACCATTCAGGTTTTCTGAACTGGTCCAACTATGTCCTTTACAACAACAGGACCAGGTCTAGAACAATGTTACAATTATTGTCACTTTTCTTTAGTCTCTTTCTATCTGCAATAGTTCTTCAATCTTTCCTTATCTATCACGACTGTGACACTTTTGAAGGTTTAAAGCCAGTTATTTTGTCAAATGATCATTGATTTGAGTTTGTCTAATCTGTCCCCACCATTCAGATTATGCATCTTTGGCAGGAAATGGAGCATCCTTCTCACTGCATCCAATCAGGTGACAAACGACCTCAGTAAGTCCCACTACTGGTGATGCTAACTGATCACCTGATTAAGGGAATAACTGCCAGAGCTTTCCAGTATAAAGTTACTTTTTCCCTTTGCAATTAAGTTTAAAACTATGAAATACTTTTTTTCCCTCAGACTTTCAACTTAGTTTATTTACATCAGCATGAAGTCATGGGCTCCTACTGTATTCCATGTACTATCGTTCATAACCATCATTATTTATTTTGATGCTCAAATTGTCCCACATTTGGCCAGTGGGAGCCCCTTTAGGCTGACACCTGTTTTTCACATATTCTGAACATTCTTTGAACACTTCCTCACTTCCAACACAAAATACTTCAGCTCATCTTTTATTTTCCCAGCCCCAGCCCTGGAATCAGCTATTTCCCCAAGGAACTCTGTTCCTTTTAGTGGAGAAAGATATTCAGAAGTCAGGAGTTGGATAACAGATACTTTCATTGACTGCTATAGGTGTATCACTATTCCAAGTCCCTCTCAATGAACAGAACTTGAGTGCATGTACACACACATACGTAGATATAGACAGACACACATTTACCTCTTTATCTACCTAATATACTGAAAACCTTGAGTTCACATCAATATTTCCAATTCCAATATAACACCACAAATACCCTTTCAATATTTGTAATTCCCTTCTCCAAACTGAAAAACCTGACTCCTTTTATCCTTAATATATTCGTTGACTCACACTTAAATGATCCCTAATATGTTGGAAAAGACTCTGATGCTGGGAGGGATTGGGGACAGGAGGAGAAGGGGACGACAGAGGATGAGATGGCTGGATGGCATCACTGACTCGATGGACGTGAGTGTGAGTGAACTCCGGGAGTTGGTGATGGACAGGGAGGCCTGGCGTGCTGCGATTCATGGGGTCGCAAAGAGTCGGACACGACTGAGCGACTGAAGTGAACTGAATATGTAACAAACCTACCTTTGCTACTGCCACTACTTCCCCCAGGTATCTTCCTGGCTGAACTCAGTCTTCACATCATTGTTAGACTGCTGCCACTGTTCTCTTGTCAGACACTCTGTATTAGGCTGAGGCCACTGGTGCTCAATCATCACTGGATTCCCCTTCTCGCTCGACCTGCGCTCCACTACCCTGAGCCTGGCTGCCCTCCTGCACAGATGTCTTCCACTCAGTATAAAGCAATCACTACAATGGGTTATAGCTATTAGGTTGGTGCAAAAGTAATTGCAGTTTTACACTGCTAAAATTTGCCATTTGACACTGGAATACATTTGTAAATAAATGTGGTTATGTTATACATCATTTTAATGCGCATTTGTCACTTCATGTTTTTTATTAATTACATTCAGTTCAATTCAGTCGCTCAGTCGTGTCCGACTCTTTGCGACCCCATGAATTGCAGCACGCCAGGCCTCCCTGTCCATCACCAACTCCTGGAGTTCACTCAGACTCAGGTCCATCGAGTCGGCAATGCCATCCAGCCATCTCATCCTCTGTCGTCCCCTTCTCCTCCTGCCCCCAAGCCCTCCCAGCATCAGGGTCTTTTCCAATGAGTCGGCTCTTTGCATGAGGTGGCCAAAGTACTGGAGTTTCAGCTTCAGCATCATTCCCTCCAAAGAAATCCCAGGGCTGATCTCCTTTCAGAACGACTGGTTGGATCTCCTTGCAGTCCGAGGGACTCTCAAGAGTCTTCTCCAACACCACAGTTCAAAAGCATCAGTTCTTCGGCACTCAGCCTTCTTCACAGTCCAACTCTAACATACATACGTGACTACTGGAAAAACCATAGCCTTGACTAGACGAACCTTTGTTGGCAAAGTAATGTCTCTGCTTTTGAACATGCTATCTAGGTTGGTCATAACTTTCCTTCCGAGGAGTAAGCGTCTTTTAATTTCATGGCTGCAATGACCATCTGCAGTGATTTTGGAGCCCCCAAAAATAAAGTCTGACACTGTTTCCACTGTTTCCCCATCTATTTCCCATGAAGTGATGGGACCAGATGCCATGATCTTCGTTTTCTGAATGTTGAGCTTTAAGCCTACTTTTTCACTCTCCACTTGCGCTTTCATCAAGAGCCTTTTTAGTTCCTCTTCACTTTCTGCCATAAGGGTGGTGTCATCTGCATATCTGAGGTTATTGAGATTTCTCCCAGCAATCTTGATTCCAGCTTGTGTTTCTTCCAGTCCAGCGTTTCTCATGATGTACTCTGTATATAAGTTAAATAAACAGGGTGACAATATACAGCCTTGACGTACTCCTTTTCCTATTTGGAACCAGTCTGTTGTTCCATGTCCAGTTCTAACTGTTGCTTCCTGACCTGCATGCACATTTCTCAAGAGGTAGATCAGGTGGTCTGGTATTCCCATCTCTTTCAGAATTTTCCACAGTTTATTGTGATCCACACAGTCAAAGGCTTTGGCATAGTCAATAAAGCAGAAATAGATGTTTTTCTGGAACTCTCTTGCTTTTTCCATGATCCAGTGGATGTTGGAAATCTGATCTCTGGTTCCTCTGCCTTTTCTAAAACCAGCTTGAACATCAGGAAGTTCATGGTTCACGTATTGCTGAAGCCTGGCTTGGAGAATTTTGAGCATTACTTTACTAGCGTGTGAGATGAGTGCAATTGTGCGGTAGTTTGAGCATTCTTTGGCATTGCCTTTCTTTGAGACTGGAATGAAAACTGACCTTTTCCAGTCCTGTGGCCACTGCTGAGTTTTCCAAATGTGCTGGCATATTGAGTGCAGCACTTTCTTGCTGTTTATTTTATATTTATTTTAGACTAGAGAAATTATGTTAGACAAAAAGAAAACTCGAGTGATTTTCTTATTTGAGTTCAAAATGAGTTGTAAAGCAGCAGAGACAACTGGAAACACCAACATTTGGCCCAGGAACTGGTAACAAAAGTACAGTGCAGTGGGGGAGGTCAAGAAGTTTCACAAAGGAGCCGAGAGCTTTGAAGATGCGGAGCATGGCGGCCAGCCATCAGAAGTCGACAACAACCAACTGAAAGCATAGCTGAAACTGATCCTCCTACAACTACATGAAAAGTTGCCCAAGAACTCAATGCTGACCATTCTACAGTCGTTTGGCATTTGAAGCAAACTGAAAAGGTGAAAAAACTTGGTAAGTGGGTGCCTCATGAGCTGACTGAAAATCAGAAAAACTGTCCCTTTAAAGTGTCATCTTCTCTTATTCTATGCAACAACAACAAACCATTTCTCGAATCATGATGTGATGAAATGTGGATTTTATATGACAATCAGTGACAACTAGTTTGATGGCTGGACCAAGAAGCAGCTCCAAAGTACTTCCCAAAGCCAAACTTGAACCAGAAAGAGGTCATGGTCACTGTTTCATGGTCTGCTGCCCATCTGATCCACTACAGCTTTCTGAATCCCAGCGAAACCATTATATCTCAGAAGTATACTCAATCAATGAGATTCACTGAAAACTACAATACCTACAGCTGGGCACTGATCAAAAGAAAGGGCCCTATTCTTCTCCACAACAGCGCCTGCCCGCATTTCATACAACCAATGCTTCAAAAGTTGAACAAACTGGGCTATGAAGTTTTGCCTCATCCGCCACATTCACCTGACCTCTCCCCAATCAACTACCACTTCTTCAAGCATCTCAACAACTTTTTACAGGGAAAATGCTTCCACAACCAGCAGGATGCAGAAAATGTTTTCCAAGAGTTCGTTGAATCCTAAAGCACAGATTTTTATGCTACAGGAATAAACAAACTTATTTCTCATCAGCAAAACTGAGTTAACTGTAATGGTTCCTATTTTGATTAATAAAAATGTGTTTGAGCCAAGTTATAATGATTTAAAATTCACAGTCTGAAACTGCAATTACTTTTTCACCAATGTAAATACCACTCTCCCAACCCTCTCACTGGAGAAAGCAATGCCACCCCACTCCAGTACTCTTGCCTGGAAAATCCCATGGATGGAAGAGCCTGGTAGGCTGCAGTCCATGGGGTCACTAAGAGTCAGACATGACAGAGCGACTTCACTTTCACTTTTCACTTTCATGCGTTGGAGAAGGAAATGGCAGCCCACTCCAGTGTTCTTGCCTGGAGAATCCCAGGTACGGGGGAGCCTGATGGGCTGCCATCATGGGGTCACACAGAGTCGGACACGACTGAAGTGACTTAGCAGCAGCAGCAGCAACCATCTCACATGGTCAGACTCTTCATCTTACTCATACTCTCACATCACTCTCTCTGAGCACACCATCCCCTAATCTGGGGGCTATCCTCACCCCACTAAGCCCTGACTTAACATTATAGGTCACCCTCCAGCACGCAAGTCCTCTTTAAGACTCTGATACTCAAGGTTCTGATACCCTGCTCCAGATCATCACAGCTTCCAACCTTGATTTTCTGTGAGGAAACCAACCTTGCTCAACCTCAGCTGAGGTGCTCAGAAGGCAGAAGAAAAACATCCTGCCATTCACCTCAGATTCTATTTTACATCCTTCATCTATCACTTTCCTACTTATTCCTAAATAAAGGATTCTTCCTTCACTTAGTTTGCTTATTATAAAACCAAAGTGAATTTGAATGTTTTACAGCCAGGTATTTTAAAAAATAAAGTTCCTCACAATTAAATAATTAGGTAATCTGTGTCTATAAGGTATTCAGAATTATAGAAAGGATGAGAATAAATAAATAAAAGGTAGGATATTAAAAATAGATGTTAATGTCTTATTATACCTTCTAGCTTACTAGGATAAAAATGTTTTAACCACAAAATGCATTAATGCAGTCTATGAGTACAGCTGGATATCTGAAACAGAAATATGAATTTTTCAAACTATACCAAAGTAAATCTTTTCTGCCCATCTGCCTTTATTGCTTGGGAAGGCTATGATTCTCAATTTTACAATGAATGATCTCTTCCTTTCAATTCACCTATATTTATATTTACAGCATTTTTCCTTTACTCCCATATCTGAGAAGCAATAATAGCTTTGTATTGTAATTTGTTTTTGGTTAAGAACATTTAAAGGTCTAATAAGAACTAGAAGAGCTTTATAGCATCAAGTGTACCAAGGTTATAAAATGGATATATACAACCTGTTATTTTGTAGATTAACATCTTTTTCTTTCATGTATTTAAGATAAAAATCTTGCTTGGTAGTAGCATAAATAAATCTAAATGATTTATACCTGCCCCAGTTTTTATTCCAACAGATAGTTCAGCAATTATTGCTTATGAAAAACATTTAGTAAGGCAGCATATTGCCATATTTATACATGTGGTTCAGACTCATTTTCCATTAATTTTTCATTCATTCACTTCGTAAAATAGCATAGCACCTACTTCTCTGTAACTTCCCTATCATCACTCTACACCAAACTTTTCTTGGAATACTTCAGTAGTTTCTTAACTGGTCTTTTCAGGTTTTTAGTCATCCTGGAATTCATTTTTCCATTGTAACTAGAGTGATCTTTTCAAATATAAGAGTGATCATGTCAGGCTACAACTGTTAAAGAGCACTGATTCTGGGGCCCGATACCTAGATTCAAATCTAGAGTCTGCCATTTATTACCTGTGTTACCTCTGACAAACCACCTCTCAGTTTCCTGATATGTAAGATGGACAACATGTGTATCTTAAATGATTATAAGGGTTACATGAACTATGGTAAGTGCTCTGTGAATGGCAGTCTACTTCATCAACCTCAACCCTTTATCTGTTATTTTATTGTTCTAGCCATTTTGGAAGCTTTTTGTTTTTCCCATTTGAGAAAAGGGCCACATACCCTATGTTTGAGGGCCTTTGCACATGCTACACCCTATCTGAACTCACCCTTCTGCTCTCTCCCACATACTTGTTGCCTATTGGCTCCTCATCATTTTTCAGATCTCTGTCAACATTTTTTCCACAGGGAAACCATTCCTAGTGCTAAGTTGGGTTTTTATGTCACTATCACTTTAAAAGAATGTTGTTTCTCTCAGTCACAGTACTTACTGCTTTGGGTGACTATTTGACTAACAGCTATCCTTTCCACCATGCCTGTTTTTGCTCACATTATATCCTTAGGGCTCAGCTCAACAACCAATCAAGTTGTTGAATTAAATAAATGAATAATAACTGACACCTGTGCCATTCATTTAACGTCACCTGATGGCAGGTATTATTTTACAAATGTTAAAGTTTTGTGGTTTTTAATATGCATCATCATTCTAGATATCAAGAAAAGTTTAAAACAGGTAGATGTCACGTCAGATTCTGCCACTTGAGAAAACTCAAAATGGCCTCAGCTCTATCCTCCAACTGCCAAGCTTTAGAATGCAGTTATGATTGGGTAAATTAGATCCATGAGAAGCACTACAAAAAGGGGGAGGGGGCTTTGGAGTCACACAAACCTTTAGCTTTGCATGACAAAGGTTAACCTTTCTTATACTAGTTTCAACTTCTATAAAATGAAAATACTACCACTTACATCATAGAGCTGGCATGAAAATAAAAGAATATCAGAATGCCTGGCACACAGACATGTTCCAAATTTTAAGGTCCTCTCTCTCCTAAGTTTAACTCTTTAAAAAAGTCATTTGGCCAGAATTACAGAAAATTGCTTAAAATCTCTTACTTATTTATTACTTAACACTTTCCTTTAAAATGACTTGTGAAAATAATAGAGCAAGATAAAATAATTTTAAGAGATGGAAAAAATGAAGACAAGATAATAGGAATGAATTTGTAAACAGAATGCAAACAAAAAACCCTACATATTTGCTAACAATAAACCAGAAATGTGATAGTTTTCTAGCCATACGTTCAAAGTGAGAAATGTGAAACAGTCATAGGAAACAGTTTCTATACAATAAAAAGCTTGAGAAAAACTTCTCCCATGAGCCTCATAGAGGATGCACTATAAAGCAGTGGGTACTATTCTAAAAGTCCTTATGGTAAACTGACAAATTATTGAAAGTGAAAGTTGGTCAGTCATATCTGACGCTTTGTGACCCCATGGACTATACAGTCCATGGAATTCTCCAGACCAGAATACTAGAGTGGGTAGCCTTTCCCTTCTTCAGCAGAACTTCCCAACCTAGGGATCAAACCCAGGTCTCCCGCATTGCAGGCAGATTCTTTACCAGCTGATCCACCAGGGAAGCCCAAGAATACTGGAGTACGTAGCCTATCCCTTCTCCAGCAGATCTTTCCAACCCAGGAATTGAACTGGGGTCTCCTGCATTGCAGGCGGATTCTTTAAAAACTGAGCTATCAGGGAAGCCCAAATTTTTGAAAGCAAATTATTAGGACCTACAAAAAATAACCTCTCTGCATATACACTGATGGCTGGCTTCTCAACAAAGCAATTTGATAAAGACAGTGAGTATAACATTGATCATAAAGAATGAAAGTTCTAAATACAAGTATCAGAATTCATATCCTAGTTCTGCCATTTACTACAAAGCGGTTTTAGACAGAACACCTTAACCTCTGAGTCCCCAAAAGATACACTGCCTCAAATATATGAAAGAAAGAAAAGAAAGTGAAGTCGCTCAGTTGTGTTCGACTCTTTGTGACCTCATAGACTGTAGCCCACCAGGCTCCTCCATCCATGGATTTTCTAGGCAGAGTATTGGAGTGGGTTGCCATTTCCTTCTCCAGAGGATCTTCCCAACCCAGGGATCGAATCCAGGTCTTCCACATTGTAGGTAGACGCTTTACCATCTGAGCCACCGGGGAACAGTATCTTCCCAGCATCACAACTAAATTATTTTCTCAATATAGTACTAATGCCATCAATACTGGTTTTTGTTTATATTTTTACTAATACTACCATAGCAAATTAAAATGAACATTAAATTTAAAATTTAACTGAGTTTAACAGACATTTCTCTAAAAATATACAAATGCACAATAAGCACATGAAAAGTTCCTCAATACCATTTGTCATAAGGTAAAAACAAAACCACAATGAGATACCACTTCATATCCAAAATCAAAAGGTCAGCTGATAAGTTTTGGCAAGGATAAGGATATGAAGAATATTGCTTGTGGGAATGTAAAATACAAAACAGTGTGAGATGCCTCAAACAGTTAAACAGTTACCATATAACTCAGGGATTCCATTCTTAAGTATATGCCCAAGAGAAAGTATATATCCACACAAAAACTTAGCCACAAATTTCAAAGCAGCAGTATTCACAACAGCCGAAAACAGAAACACCCCATATATCCATTAACCGCAGAAATGGATAAATAAAATGTGGTATATGCATAAAATGGAATAGTATTTAGTAATTAAAAAAAAATAATGAATTACTGATTTGTGTAATAAACACTGATGAACCTTGAAAATATTCTTATTGAAAAATGTCTGTCACAAATGACCATAAATTGTATGATTCCATTTATAAATATTATGAACATATTAAATGTCAAGAATAAGCAAATTTTTAGAGAAAGAAAGTACATTAGTGGTTTCCTAAAGCTGGTGGTAGGGGAGAGGGAGATACAGAGAGTGATTCCTAACGGGTACTGACTTTCTTCTTAGGGCAACTGAAAAGTCACAGAAGAAAAGATCAGTGGTCACCAGTTAGGGAGGAAGGAGATATGAAGAACAGCACAGATGATTTTTAGGGCAGTGATATTACTCTGTATGATATAATTATGTTGGCTACATGTTATTATACATTTTCCTAAACCCACAGAATGCACAACACCAAGTGTGAACCCTAACGTAAACTATGAACTTTGGGTATTAATGATATGTCAGTGTAGGTTCATCAAGTGTAACAAATGAACCACTCTGGTGGAAGATGTTGAAAATGCGGGAGGCTAGGCATATGTAGGGGTAGGTAGCATATGGGAGATATCTCAATTTGGCTGTGAGCCTAAAACTGCTCTTTAAAAAGTTTATTAAAAAATCAGTGGTTGGGATAGGGAAGGATGAACAGGTACAGCACAGGGGGTGGGAGTTGGAAAGGTTTGTTGTTGTCACTGGCAAGGGGATGAAGAAATTATTTTTTACTGTAGTAAAATACTCAAAACTTATTATCTTAAATTAGCATCTTAAAAATATACAATTCAGTGATATTAAGTACATTTATACTGTTGTGCAACCATCACCAGAATTCTCTTCATCTTCAAAACTGAAACTCTACACCCATTAAACAGCAACCACCACTCTACTTTTTCTCTATGAATTTGACTAGGCACCTCAAATATATGGAATCATACAGTATTTGCCTTTTTATGACTGGTTTATTTCACTTGGGTTTCCAACTGAGCCCACACAAATATTTCACTGATAGCACAACATGTTCAAGGTTCATCAATGTTTTGTAGCTATGTCAGCATTGCCTTCCTTTTTGAGGCTAATAACATTTCATTGTATGTATACCCCATTTTGCTTTTACATTTATCTGCTGATGAATACATGGGTTCCTTCTACATCCTGGCTACTGTGAATAGATGTATGCATATCTCTTCAAGACCCTGCTTTCAATTCTTTTGGGTATATACCCAAAAATGGAATTGCTGAATCATATGGTAATTCTATGGTTAATTCCTGAGGAACTGCCATACTGTTTTTCACAGTGGCTGCACCATCTTACATTCCTACCAATAGTGCACAAGGGTTCTAATTTCTTCACATCCTCACCAACACTTATTATTTTTTGTTGTTTTAATAGCAGCCTTCCTCATAGGGATAAGATAGGCCACAGGGGAGTAAGACATAAAACTTTTCTGCATGATTCTTGGAATGGTGAATACATGACACTATATATTTCTCAAAACCTACAGAACTTCACAGAACAAAAAAAGAACCTTAAAATCATTGAGAAAGTCAAAGAATCCCAGGAAAGAACGCAGATTGTAATAAGAGAACCTAAATGAATTACAAATGTATGAAACTATCTCACTGAGGATGAGGGGAATGGTGCTGAACTAAGTAACTTTGAAAATGAATAATGTATAAAACTAAAGGGAAAAGGAAAACTGCACATATGTACTATACTTTAGCTGATAAAGTTGATTCCCAGAGGGCTATGGGCTAACAACTCCAATATTGCTATACATATACAGTGAAAAGGAACAAGCAAACGGATGCAGCCAAATAAGAGTTGTTAAAGAATTTACAGATAAACAAAGGGAACAGGCTAGAAGAATACATGTGGTAATGGATTACAGTTGGAGATATCAGGAAGAATTCATATTTAACTTAATATACAGACAGAGATGGTTAGCATAAAGAAATACTCATAAATACGTGTATATACATAGGTTAGTATACACATATATTTCTGTTTTATCAGCTGAGACTAAAACAAATAAAATACCAGTAACAATGAGCTCATCTAGCATCCATATATTGTTTTCTTTCTTTTCTTTACAACATTTAGCTTATTAGTTACAATCAAATATTTAAAATTGCATATTATATACAATAACATTGATTTAGAGATATTGCTTTCTTCACTTACACCATATATTGTTTTCTAATACCGTTCTCCAATAAAAGGAACAGGGGCTCTTTACAGAAATGGCTGATTCTAGGACTGGGGCAAGAAATATGCAAGATGAATCTGTACCATTTTGTAGTCCCAGAAAGTAAGGAAGTACTCTTAAAAAAATCCTTATTGATGGATATGTGTTACAGTAATCAACTGAAAGATTTCCCATTGACCAAAACTGGACCAATCTGAGTAAAAGAATAAATGAAGAACTGGATTATAACTCAAAGCATAAATATCCTTGAGTCCATACTGATATAAATAAATGATTGAATAAATTAATTAATGGGAGATAAGAAGCAAATCTTCCATGCAGAAGAATTCCAAATAAATTATGTAGACACTCCACCCTAAAAAGGGGAAGCCTAACTTCTCTCTCTTTAAGGGTGGGCTACCCTTACTGCAGAAAGTGAAAAGGAACTAAAAAGCCTCTTGATGAACGTGAAAGAGGAGAGTGAAAAAGTTGGCTGAAAGTTCAACATTCAGAAAACGAAGATCATGGCATCCGGTCCCATCACTTCATAGCAAATAGATGGGGAAACAGTGGAAACAGTGTCAGACTTTATTTTTGGGGCTCCAAAATCACTGCAGATGGTGATTGCAGCCATGAAATTAAAAGACGCTTACTCCTTGGAAGCCAAGTTATGACCAACCTAGATAGCATATTGAAAAGCAGAGACATTACTTTGCCAACAAAGGTCCGTCTAGTCAAGGCTATGGTTTTTCCAGTGGTCATGTATGGATGTGAGAGTTGGACTGTGAAGAAAGCTGAGCACCAAAGAATTGATGCTTTTGAACTGTGGTGTTGGAGAAGACTCTTGAGAGTCCCTCGGACTGCAAGGAGATCCAACCAGTCCATTCTAAAGGAGATCAGTTCTGGGTGTTCTTTGGAAGGACTGATGCTAAAGCTGAAACTCCAGTACTTTGGCCACCTCATGTGAAGAGCTGACTCACTGGAAAAGACTGATGCTGGGAGGGATTGGGGGCAGGAGGAGAAGGGGACGACAGAGGATGAGATGGCTGGATGGCATCACCGACTCTATGGACATGAGTTTGAATGAACTCCAGAAGTTGGTGATGGACAGGGAAGCCTGGCGTGCTGCAATTCACGGGGTTGCAAAGAGTCAGACACGACTGAGCGACTAAACTGATCCATAGTGACTTCCTTTCAAAGAGTACAAGAAGGAAGGTGGGAGGAATCACTTTACAGTGGAGAAACCTGACAAACACTACTTCAGCCAGGAGACTGAGATCAGTATCAATAATGATAAATCTTGTTGATAATATATACCCTTTCATCCTATGAAAATGGCACATGATCATCCTCCCCAAAACCAGTAATCCCAGTCTGACCATGACTAAAAAAGCAAATTCCCAAAGAAAGGCATCCTACAATTTTACCTGACTAAAATGGTAGCTCAGATGGTAAAGAAGCTGCCTGAAATGCAGGAGACCCCCCAGATTCCTGGATGGAGAAGATGCCCTGGAGAAGAGAATCGCAACTCCCTCCAAAGAGGAGCCTGTCAGGCTACAAATCATGGGGTCACAAAGATTCGGACTCGGCTGTCAACTTTCACTTTCAGTACTCCTCTAAACTCTCAAGCGGATCAAAAACAGGAAAGTCCAAGAAAATGTCACAGACAAGAAATGCCTAAGGAGACATGGCAATTAAATGTAACGTGGAACAGAAAAATAAATTAGGTAAAAACTAAAGAAATTTGAATAAACTAAGCACTTTAGTTAATAATAATGCATCAATATTGGTTCATTAACTGTAACAAATGTACCATTCTAATACATGAATTTCAAGAAAAAAAATTTTTTTAAGTAACTGCCACTAACCCCACTGACTGATGGCCTCTTACTCTGCAAACAGTTTTATAGTTTGGCATTGTATCCAGGTGACCAAGAGACCTGGGAAATTACCAGAGATCTTCACTATTTCCAAGATCCAGGAAAACTTTTCACTCACAAATAAACTTGTAGACTCCTACTTCAGCACCCTTTCCTCAGTCCCTGCAGTGCCTTTACTCAGTCTGAGGACAGGTCATTTCACTATGCCCTGCCCATCAACTGTGGATACTTGCTCAAAACATTCGTCTGTTCTAGCAAGAGATGTCCGCAGGGCACAGTGTGCCGATCAAGAAGCAGCCACTGGACTGCAATGAAGAAATTTAAGTCCTTCACCCACCAGGTCTCTTAAAATGATGGTGGGCTGTGTTAGACCCCTTAAGAATTCACCTCTAAAATATCTGCTGTCACTTACACAGCTGCCTTTTATTAACTCCCATGCTATTATTCAACTATGTATGTATCTACAAATATATATACGTAGCTGGATATAGATGTGTATCTATGAAGCCATCATTAACTCCTTAGGGACAGAGACTATAAATTCTGTGTTTTGGGTTGCCTTATACTCTTTCTAATAGAATCCTAATTCTATCCAGGTGGCAATTTACCCAGCTTTGGACACTGAAACCTAAGGGGAAGTTTGCTGCAGGGTTTCTGAAAGTATATGCCTTCCTGATAAAGAGGCAGACATAGCTGATGTTCCTCTTTTCTTTTTCTATTTTTCCTTTCTTTTTCTTTTGGTCTTAATAGCAGACATGATGGTTGGAGCTACAACCATTGCGATGTACTCATCGCAATCCTAAGGAAAAGTCCAAAGCAGCTGCACAGATGCTAACTGACAGTGTTAAGTTTATAAACCCATGCCAGTGACTGCCTACCTCCAAATTGCTTGTCATATAAGACAAACTATTTAAGCACCTACCAGTAAAAAGAGGAATTAAATCAAGCTGTGGCTCCCAACACCATCAACAGCAATGATAAATATGACATCAAAAGAAAGACTATAGTTAACCTCCAGCACTGTCACAACAGGACTGGAAAAGAGAAACAGTATCTGAACAAGCCCAAGGTAAACTATAAAACAAAATCCTTTAAAAGACTTTTAACAGCCCAAACCCTAAACTTAGGGCATTATCAGAGCTCAGTATGTCCTAATCTTAACAGACATCTTTCCAGGGTCCTAAGATCACAAAATATGTAAGTCTGTTAATGAACCCCTGGCTTTCATGGTGGTCCACTGGTTAAGAATCCACCTTGCAATGCAGGGGACACCGGTTTGATCTCTGATCCAATAAGATCCCACACACTGCAGGGCAACTATGCCCATGTGCCACAACTACTGAGTCTGCTCTGAAGCCAGCAACTGCAACTATCGAGCCCACATGCCATGGCCACTGAAGGCCACACGCCCTAGAGCCCATGCTCTGCAAAAAGAAGCCACCGCAATGAAAAGCGCAGCCCACACACTCCATCTAGAGAGTAACCTCTGCTCTCTGCAACTAGAGAAAGCCCACAGGCAGCAACCAAAAAAAAGGGGAAAAAAGCAATAAGGAAGCTTTGGATATTATGCAAGGATAATAAAACTAAACACAATAAAATAAAATCCTATCTTTAATATTCACAAATAACTAAGTTAAGATATTGCTCCAAGATGCAAGAAGAAGATGCTATTTTAAAAGTACATTCAGGGAAGTCCCCTGGTGGTCTAGCGGTTAGGATTTGGTGCTTTCACTGCCATGGCCTAAGTTCTAACCCTGATTTGGAACCTAAAGTCCCACAAGCTGCACAGTGTGGCAAAAAAAAAAAAATTCAGAAAACAAGCAAAAAACAACAAAAAGTAGCTCTTGGAAATTAAAAACGTAATAGCAAAAATTAAAAACTCAACCTAAGAATTTCCAGTTTCCAATAGTGGCAGGCTTGGTTATTTGAAGCATCTATGACTATTTCACTGGATAAAATCTTTAAAATATGGATAAAATCTATTTCAAAAATTTTAAAGCACCAAGACAAGTCAAGATAATAAGGAATTACAAAGTCACAAGTGAAGTAAAATTAGAATCCAGAAAGGGAAAAAGGCACATACCACCTATTTTGCCTTAAGGATATTTGCCAATCCTGAAAATCAGGATTTTTGTTTTAGTAACAATACAAGAAATGTTGGGAGAAATATCAATAACCTCAGATATGCAGATGACACCACCCTTATGGCAGAAAGTGAAAAGGAACTCAAAAGCCTCTTGATGAAAGTGAAAGAGAAGAGTGAAAAAGTTGGCTTAAAGCTCAACATTCAGAAAACGAAGATCATGGCATCCGGTCCCATCACTTCATGGCAAATAGATGGGGAAACAGTGGAAACAGTGTCAGACTTTATTTTGGGGGGCTCCAAAATCACTGCAGATGGAGACTGCAGCCATGAAATTAAAAGACGCTTACTCCTTGGAAGGAAAGTTATGACCAACCTAGATAGCATATTCAAAAGCAGAGACATTACTTTGCCAACAAAGGTCCGTCTAGTCAAGGCTATGGTTTTTCCAGGGGTCATGTATGGATGTGAGAGTTGGACTGTGAAGAAAGCTGAGCGCCAAAGAATTGATGCTTTTGAACTGTGGTGTTGGAGAAGACTGTTGGGAGTCCCTTGGACTGCAAGGAGATCCAACCAGTCCATTCTAAAGGAGATCAGTCCTGGGTGTTCTTTAGAAGGAATGATGCTAAAGCTGAAACTCCAATACTTTGGCCACCTCATGTGAAGAGTTGACTCATTGAAAAAGACTCTGATGCTGAGAGGGATTGGGGGCAGGAGGAGAAGGGGACGACAGAGGATGAGATGGCTGGATGGCATCACCGACTCGATGGACATGAGTTTGGGTAAATTCGGGGAATTGGTGATGGACAGGGAGGCCTGGCGTGCTGTGATTCATGGGGTCGCAAAGAGTGGGACACGACTGAGTGACTAAACTGAACTGAACCTTACGAGAGATATGGAGACAAAAATCAAAATCCGACAGCAACACAAAGGAATTTCAAGCCCTGAACTTGGTTTAAGGTGGTCCCAGAGTATTAAAAAGCAGAGACATTACTTTTCAACAAAGGTCCCTGTAGTCAAAGCTATGGTTTTTCCAGTAGTCATGTATGGATGTGAGAGGTGGACTATAAAGAAGGCTGAGTGCTGAAGAATTTATTGATGCTTTTGAACTGTGATGTTGGAGAAGACTCTTGAAAGTCCCTTGTTGGAGAAGACTCTTGAAAGTCCCTTGAACTGCAATATCAAACCAGTTAATCCTAAAGGAAACCAACTCTTAATATTCACTGAAAGGACTGATGGCTGAAACTGAAGCTCCAATACTTTGGCCACCTGATGAGAAGAGCCGACTCATCAGAAAAGATCCTGATGCTGGGAAAGATTGAAGGCAAGAGAAGGGGATGACAGAGGACCAGATGGTTGGATGGCATCTCTGATTCAATGGACATGAGTCTGAGCAAGCTATAGGAGATGGTGAAGGACAGGGAAGCCTGGCGTGCTGCAGTCCATGGGGTCGCAAACAGTTGGATGTGACCGAGCAACTGAACAACAGACTAGGAGTGACCCCAGGCACATGGCAGAAGAAAATACAAAGCTTATACATACAATGGGAGTATGCAACATTCTTTACTATTTGCTGCTGCTCCTGCTAAGTCGCTTCAGTCGTGTCCGACTCTGTGTGACCCATAGACAGCAGCCCACCAGGCTCCCCCGTCCCTGGGATTCTCCAGGCAAGAACACTGGAGTGGGTTGCCATTTCCTTCTCCAATGCATGGAAGTGAAAAGTCAAAGTGAAGTCGCTCAGTCGTGTCTGACTCTTGGTGACTCCATGGACTGCAGCCTACCAGGCTCCTCCGTCCATGGGATTTTCCAGGCAAGAGTACTGGAGTGGGGTGCCATTGTTACTAGTAAATGTTAATAGTAAAGAATGTTGGTCTAAGTCAACATCTAACATCTTAGATGGTCTAAGTCCAGAAAATTATTCAAAAGCAATGGTTTCTTTGTTTATTTAAAAGCTACTTACCATAGCAGTTTCAATGATTTTTATTTTTATTATTTATAATGGAAAAAAATCTCAACTAGCCACCATTAACATTTTTTTAAAATCTATCAGAATCACCTTATAATTTCTCTACTCTGAAAATCAATCTTTTATGTTTTCCTAATTCATTTAACTCTCAGACCACTTACATTCACATTATTCATACATAATGACCCATTAATAATCAAAGCATGTAACAGACATTGTTCTCATTTTTAGAATCCAAAGGGCCGTCAAATAGGCTATATATAAGATAATCATTTGCACTCAAATAATCAAGGAAATGAGAATTCAACACCTAACTTAACTGAGAAACTTCATGTGAAAAAACAGAATTAAATTTCAAATTATAAAAAGGGCCCCTAGTATTAAACAAAAATAAGAGAAATATACATGTCGGGGGGGAAAAGCACTAAAATAACCTTCATTTTGACATGATTTGATGATAGAGTTCTTAGCAATTCACTAATTCCCTCATTCAACAAATCTTTCAGTGCTTATTACATACCTATTCCTTTTCTACAAATTCAGAATACAGCAAGAACACAAAAGGAACAAAACAGATGACTTTCATGGTCCAGAAACAACAAAATAATGGTGTGCCAAAAATAGGAAAATCTGATTCTATACATTTTTATTGTTCAACATGCAACAAATATATACAAATATTGCACATATTTCACAAGGTACTGTTTAAAGTGTGACTAGTTCTCTATCAAGAACTTATATGAACATTGCTAATATATGGAACAAGTTTGTTTCCTATAAAACAAAAACATTTTATATAATATTTTCCTACTAGTTTTTAATATACAGCAAATATGACTATGTTCCTCAAAAAGAGGATTTTTTTGTTTTTTGCTAGTCAGATGCAAATGTTTAAAGTTGAAGGTTATGAAATAAGATACTATTTGTAAGTACACACAGAAGATGCTCCATTATTACAAACCATTATTGTTCTCTTGTCCTATTTTCTGCCTTCACACAGGGGCTGATAAGAAAAAATAAGCAGAACAGGCTTTTAAAGTTTCCAGCCAAACCTATACTTTATAGATTGGGGGAAGAAGAGAGTGCTTTTCTTTTTTTTAAGATAAAAGGGAGGGGAGTGGAAATGAGTGGTTTAAGGAAGTAGCAATGAAGAGGAGACTGGCTTACTCTCCAGCCTCCACCTTATTATTGTTAGGAGAGAATAGCAGCATAAGTAAGTGTCTCCATTGACTGTCGCCCTCCTTAACTAGTAACAACAGTAATACAATGTTGAACACAACAATTTCTACTCAAAAAAAGGTAATGTAAGACATATTTATACCATTACTATTTTCCAAAGACTTGAATATGCAAGAAATAAATATAAGGGGGTAGTCCCATAAGAAAGGTAATATCCAGAATGTATACTCTAGAGGGAGGGGGTTAGGAGGAACTGGTCAACAGAGGCTATTCTGAACAGTGATATCAATATACAGGAATATTCTAGAGTTAGGAAAGTAGTATCACCTCAAAATGACTCTAATTCATAAGTCTGACATTATAAGCCTTAATAAATCTTACCATACATCGCATTTCCCTGGTGGCTCAGATGGTAAAAATCCGCCTGCAATGCTGGAGACCTGGGTTCAATCCCTGGGTTGGGAAGATCCCCTGGAGGAGGGCACGGTAACCCACTCCAATATTCTTGCCTGGAGAATCCCTATGGACAGAGGAGCCTGGCGGGCTACAGTCCATGGGGTCGCAAAGAGTCGGACACAACTGAGCGACTAAGCACACACATCACATAGTGTTTCCCCATAATAGACACTCAATCATTACTTCATTTTTTAAACCAAATTTCTACAGTACTTTCACGGCCTTTGAAAAAACAATGCAGCTCACAAGATTAGGACTTTTCTTTGTCAGCCGTTTCTAAATAAGTATACTCTAAAAAAATCTTAAGTAAAACCAAGATTTGGTCTAAACACTAGAGACTACAATGGGACCAAACTCCTTCGAGCTATAAAAATCTACATGTGGTCTATGATTTCATCAGCTATTTGGGTTTTTCTCTCCCTCTTTCAGTTTTTCTGTGATATAACTGACATGCATCACTATATAAGTTTAAGGTACAGCATAATGATTTGACTTACATAGATCACAAAATGATTACCACAGTAAGTTCAATGAACATCATCCCATACAGATACAAAATTAAAGAACTAAAAAAAATTTAACCCTTAGGATTTACTCTCTCGACAACCTTCCTATATAACGTTGTTTAGCTGTTAAGTCGTGTCCGACTCTTTTGCAACCCCAATGACTGTAGCTCTCCAGGCATTTCTGTACATGGGATTTCCCAGGTTTATAATAGCCAGGACATGGAAGCAACCTAGATGTCCATCAGCAGATGAATGGATAAGAAAGCTGTGGTACATATACACAATGGAGTATTACTCAGCCATTAAAAAGAATACATTTGAATCAGTTCTAATGAGGTGGATGAAACTGGAGCCTATTATACAGAGTGAAGTAAGCCAGAAGGAAAAACACCAATACAGTATACTAACGCATATATATGGAATTTAGAAAGATGGTAACGATAACCCTGTATACGAGACAGCAAAAGAGACACTGATGTATAGAACAGTTTTATGGACTCTGTGGGAGAGGGAGAGGGTGGGAAGATTTGGGAGAATGGCATTGAAACATGTGAAATGTCATGTATGAAACGAGATGCCAGTCCAGGTTCAATGCACGATGCTGGATGCTTGGGGCTAGTGCACTGGGACGACCCAGAGGGATGGTATGGGGAGGGAGGAGGGAGGAGGGTTCAGGATGGGGAACACATGTATACCTGTGGTGGATTCATTTTGATATTTGGCAAAACTAATACAATTATGTAAGGTTTAAAAATAAAATAAAATTAATTAAAAAAAAAAAAAAAAGAATACTGGAGTAGGTTGCCATTTCCTTCTCTGGGGGATCTTCCCAACCTAGGGACTGAACCCACGTTTCCTGCATTGGCAGGCAGATTCTTTACCACTGAGCCACTAGAGATACCTTCATATAGAATATACAATACTGTTAATTATATTTACCACATTGTACATTACATCCCTGGTACTTAAAACTAGAAGTTTATACCTTTGGACTGTCTTCATCCAATTTCCTTCCTCTCCTCCCCTACCTTCACCACGAATCTCTCTGTGAGTTTGTTTTCTAAGTGTAACTTATCTACAACACTATGTTAGTTCATTATATAACATAGTAATTCAGTATTTCTAAACATTTCTAAATGATCACCACAGCAAGTCGAGTTACCATTTCATTGGCTATTTTGGCAGTCACATCATCAGGTGAATTTACAAGAACTACCTTTAGAGGTCAGTTTTTTCCCAATCTGTAAAAACTATTAACCCAAATACTACAACTTGAGTTCATCATTTTGGCTTCAGATCATTTAGACCTTCAATTGTTAATAACTAGACCACCTAAATTTATCATCACCTACTAAGGCTTTCGGAACCATAAAAGCTTCCTCAAGGATCCAATTATTAATCAGTAATCAATACTCTCGGAGAAAGCAATGGCACCCCACTCCAGTACTCCTGCCTGGAAAATCCCATGGACGGAAGAGCCTGGTAGGCTGCAGTCCATGGGGTAGCTAAGAGTCGGATACGACTGAGTGACTTCACTTTCACTTTTATGCATTGGAGAAGGAAATGGCAACCCACTCCAGTGTTCCTGCCTGGAGAATCCCAGGGACGGGGGAGCCTGGTGGGCTGCCGTCTATGGGGTCACACAGAGTCGGACACGACTGAAGTGACTTAGCAGCACCAGTAATCAGTACTCTGGGTAATGCAATGAACTATTAATTCAAGTGGGCAAACATGTATGATCACGAACAGTCAATGTATTAGTGAAAACAAAAAGATTAACCCAGGCCCTACACTCAAGGACTCAAAAGCTTAGTTTTACACGTTTACAATGTAAGTGTTAATACAGAACTGCTACCAAAGATAGGAAGTATTAAAGGGTAAAGACTAGAAGTGTAAAATAAAGAATTCACTGAATCTATCAACCAATGCACATTTTTTAATTTCTTCCAAAAAGGTATCAAGAGCTTTGTCATACGCACCTAGCTAGAAATATGATGAACATAATGATGGCTTTCAAATTATACACTCTGAAAACTAAGGGCCAAAAATCATAGACCAGGAAACTAAGGCACAAAAAAGGTTTATGTATCCCTATAAATTAAGTCAGACATTTGAACCTACTTCCTAATTTCCAAACTAGTTCCCTCATTTCCCTAATGAGGAGAGAGCAAATTTTTTAATAAATCAGGATATGAATGTGACCTATGCAAACATTTTTTTCTATCTATATATACACTCACAATCCATACATAAACTGATTTTTTTTCTCATTGACCTTTAACTTGCTCCTCAAAAGACTAAAAAGCTATCGCCTAATAAATAAAAGATAGGACTTCTCCAATTTCTAATTTCCTTATTTGTAAAAAGGGCTAATCATTACAAAATCTATGCTTTGCAAAATTATTAATTCATATTTAGACTTCTCTATCTACCATTCTTCCTATGGCAATAAAGAAATCAACATAATAAACAATGCATTCTGAAGAAATGAATGTCACCTCTTTGAGTGATACCACCCAGAACACAGAACCCAGAACTGAGTCCCTAGCATATATTCACTACCTTACTTAAACGCCCATTTGGAACACAGGAAATCTCTTAAAGCACAATTTATTACCAGTTAACTTATATCCCCAAACAAATATCTGACACAACCAATTTAACCTATTACTATTAGTTCTGTACCCCAGAGTCAGTATTAGAATGGTTTAATTTTATAACTTTATTCTCAAGTTTAACGTAAGACTTAAGATAGCAATAAACTCCAATGAATATTATAAGAAATAAACAAGTTTGAGTGCATAACTGCTTTATCATATTTTCTTTTGTTAACAGTATGTTCTCAGTGAGGTTTAACTTTGGGACAATAATGTGATCCTACAGATGAAAATAATATTAAGAACTGATTTCTCAATTCAAATTTTCAATAGAATTTTCCCAGCCTCAAATTCCTCAATGGCAAGAGCAGGTGTTTGTTACAATCATATCAAACCACAATATCCTTATTCAAAACTGCGATTTGTAAAAATAAATAAATAAAAACAACAACAGGAAATCTACGCCTTGCCAATGCAAGACACAGGTTCAATCCCCGATTCGCCAAAATCCCACATGCAGCAGAGCAACTAAGCCCATGCTCCACAATAGCCGGAGAACAGCAATACTGAGCCCACCTGCCACAACTAAAACCGTTTGTGCCTAATTTTGAGGTACCAGAGTCTGAGTCAATCTAGTGCATGCTTTGCCAAGCACACAGGATTGGCAGAGTGGGGATACGGGTGCGGTGACAGAAGGAATCCAAATTTCTTTACCAGACCAGGAATTCAAGTATGAATGCTTCAAATAGCTTCTTTATCATTAAATCATTGTGAATATGGGTCAACCATGGAATTACATTCTTTTATTAATGTTTCCCTGACATTAATTTTGCTTGAACCTGGGGCTTCCCAGGTGAGTCCCTGGTAAAGAAACAGGTTCCATCCCTGAGTCAGAAGCAGCCCTGGAAAAGGAAATGGCAACCCACTCCAGTATTCTTGCTGGGAAATTCTATGGACAGAGGAGCCTGGCAGGCTACAGTCCATAGGGTTGAAAAGAGTCGGCTACGACTTGAACACGCACGCCACAACTATTGAAGCCCACATGCCCTAGAACCAGAGCTCCACAAGTGAAGCCACTGCAAAGAGAAGCCCCTGCTCTCTGCAACTAGAGACAGCAACAAAGACCCAGCACAGCCAAACTTAAATAAATAAATAACTGTAAAAACCCAGGAAATCTACTCAAGTTTTTCTAAGGCCTCTTCTGGTGCAAACAGTTCTCTATACCAATTTCTACTTACTTAAGGTGTAAGCATCCAGTTGATATTAGTTGATTCCATGTTATTTAATTCCTAATATTTCCCTCAAACCACTAAAAAAAACAAGTTAAAAAACCTGGATATATGAAATTTTAAGAGAAAAATTAAATTTTTTTATTTCAAAAGGATACAAAATAATTTTTAGGTATAACAGAAATTCCCACCTCCTCTATGATTTACCTTTTTAAATTGCTGAAAAACTACTCAAACGCTGAACGTAAATCACTGAATTAGGAGACAGGTAACTGCTTCTGATTGTATTATATTTTTAAATTAAAATATTTTTAAAGATCACATTTTAGTCTTCACTAAAACATTTTGCTTCTCCTTAAAATTGTTTTTTTTTTAATTGCTTTTCAACAGTGTTATACAAAGCAATTTTTTCCAGTCTAAATTAAATCTAAATAATATTCCTCCACTATTTTATTAGTTATATACTTTTTAAAGTATTCTGCTTACATTCTTCCTTCCTCTGAAACGTGGATCATATAAGCATGTAAAAATAAAAATATTTTCTAATTATAAAATTGGAAAATAAAACATGTTCATCTCCTTTAATTAGGACAAACTATAATCAATTATAGAATGTCCTATGTCAATGGAAGAGATCAATAATGCCTGAGACTCTAACCAAGTAAAAAATTAAAGCTCACATAATTTACTACACAATCCTCCCCAAAACAGGTATAATTAATTCTATCTAAGAACGTAAATGGAGGGGCCCCTGGGGTATTTTCTCTTGGGCGGTGTGTTTACAGAATGGGCAAACACTTGCTTAGAATGTTGCAGATTTCTGGGCTGGCTTAAGTTCATCAACTAGATGAACTCTAAAGTTCAATTCTAAGATTCCCAACTGTGAGTAAAACGCGAAACATAATAAACATTGTGCCCTTCAATTAACCGATCTGCCTTCACTGCCACCCTAACTGGATGCATGGAGACAAAAAACTTCTTTCTCTTGCAGGAGATACTGGTTAACAAAAGGCAAGGAAAACATGCACAGGTGGGATAAAAAGGCGGAATGGCTGAAATCAGGAGGATCTCGGGACAGCGCCCCCACGTTCGTCCCTCCGCGGCACCTGAGAAATCACTGCCCGCCACACCTCCACCCTTCCCGTGGAGGCGTCACGAGCCAATTCTCTAACCTATTACAGTCCACCCTCACCTGGCCTGACACTGGGCATTGTCTAGAATCTTCAGCGCCCAAGAAAGGCAAGTAGGAAAAAGAAAGAAAAGCGAGAGGAGGAGTGAGAATAAAGAACAACGGAAGGGAAGTAAAGCAATCGGGAAACCGCACGATCTGGGGAAAACTGGCTTCCCCGTCGATCACTCAATTTAATTCAGATCACAAAAGCCACCCCCCCTAGCTCAAGATAGCAGCCAGACGTGGCCCAGCTAGAGTCCCCGAAGCCACTCCGGTCAGAGCAACGAGACACGGAGAGGGAAATGGGCGTGTGGGCTGGGCCTGGCTGGCCAGAGGCCGGACTCCGAACAAAGCCGCCCGGCTCCCCCTACCTGGGGCTACGGCGGCGGGCGGTGCCTCGCGGCTCCCTGCGTCGCCCCGGTCCGGAGACGCCCTCGCCCCAGGGACCCTCGCCCGGGCTCTGGGCCGCGGCGAGCCCCCTCCCCGCCCGCGAACAGCGCCCCTTTGGGACAATGGGCCCCCTCCCCCGCCTCTGGGAGGGGAGGTACAAAGGCAGAGAAGCGCGGCCCGGCACGGAGCCAGGCGTCCGGAAAGTGAAGGCGAAGGAGAAGAGAGAGAAACCCAAAGGATGGCGGCGGACGCGGCAACCGGCGGGTAGCTCCCCTGGCCGTCCAATTCGCTGCCCTCAGCCCCACCGCCGCGGCAGGGGCGGGAGCGCGGACCAGCAGCCTCTCAAGCCCTGCCTTGAGGGAAGAGGGGTTCGCACACAAAGAACAGCAGTACCCCCACCCTCTGCCAGCGCCGGGGACCGCCCGACGCGCTCCGGTCGCCGACGCCTGCTCAGCCCGAGTCCCTCCGGGGCCAGGGTCCGCGCGGGCCGCCCCTCTCCCCGACTCACCCACAGCTCCGTGCCCCAGCTCATGGTGGATCCTGAGGCGACTCGAGCCGCCTGGCTGCCCGCTGTCCGTCCGTCCGTCGGCTCTGCCGTCAGTCTGCCCGACCTCCCACTGGCGGGCTCGCGGCTCGGCTGCTCAGCCTCCAAAGGTGCCGCCACCGCCGGGTTCCCCAGTGAGTGAGAAAGACGCGACTGGAGGAGCCGTCGCCGACGCCGCGTCCCCGCCTCCCGGAGCCGGCTGGGAGGGGGCCAGGGCCGAGGGGAGGCGGGACGCGGAGAGGGGAGGGGGCGGGGCGCGATGCACCCTGGGATCTGGGCGGACCGGTGCTTGCCCGCCAAGGAGGGCAGGGTCCGCTCTGACTGGAGGGTCTACGGTTCGCACAACTCTTCCTTCCCGCCCAATCTCTGTTTTCCCCTACCTCCGGGCTCGGACTGTCCCACCGCCGCCAGAGCCACTCGAATATCTGTCTCCAAAAAGGAAAGGGAGAGAAGGAAAAGTCGCCCACCGCCCTTCTCTGCCGTGTCCCCTTATATGAGGCGGCTCTTTACTGCCTCTTGCCTCCTCCGCTTGGGAGAAACCCAGACAAGGAAACCTCATCCAAATCCTTGGGTTTAGATTGTGGAGAGTTGTATTTTATTTATAAGGAAAAAAAGTCTTAATGGTTAAGGTGATCTTGGGAATCACTAAAACGTGTAGAATGTCAAATATAAATGCAACTGTGCCTCTGATTCTGGTTTTAATAATATTTCTATAAGTTCTGCCAGGAAATCATAAAAAGAAGTAGATCTTTCAGCATTCATTTGGGATTGTTGTGATGACAGGAGTCTTCCCTGATAGCTTGGTTAGGAAAGAATCCGCCTGCAATGCAGGAGACCCGGGACAGGAGATGGAAGATAATGGAAAATGTGACCGGAGGTGTGTCACCTGCAGGAAAAAAGAACTGAGTTTGCCCCTTTTCTGGAATGGGTACCTCGCGCATGGGGGTTGGATAAGAGTCAGATTCCTAACCGGTAGCTCAAAGAACCTATTCCGAACTTCGGATATCTTTCACTCAGAATATCGCAACCTTGGATGCAGGGCCACCATTTCCTTTTTTCTCTGTGGAGTTACTTCCCGGCCTTTCTGAGTAATCATTAACCGCAGTCAGCAAGTTTGACTTGTTGCTATTAGACATCAAAATACGCTCAGCAACTTCCTCACGAATGCTTGAGCATTAATTACTTGTCTCCTAATCACACACACACACACACACAGAGAGTTCAATCCAGTCACTAGTAGTAGAGCACTCCTCAGAGTGTCTTGACAGCTGAGTGTTTTTAAGTTCTCCCACTGACTAGACAGCATTTGAAACTCCTCCCCTATTATAGGGCCTGCTCAGGTGTCCCAGTCTCTTTCGCTTTAATCTTTGTTCCTGCCTAGCTGTACTTCCTCCTGGGTTTGAGGTAAATATCCTGAGCCTTCCTGACTGTCCAGCCACCACTCTTGCTAAATTGTTTGCCGCAGTTCTCTGAGTCCAGCTGGAGCATACAAATACCCTCTTCCAAGTGGGTTATGGCCAATATTTAAATGCTGAAGTGTGCTATGCAGTGAAAAGGCTGTTAAGCATTGACTAAACACTTTTCTCTTTCCAACATTTTTCTATTTATATCACCTAACACTGCTATCCACCTCTCCTCTCCCTTAAAAAAATGGTGTGCTTTCCCTTCAAAAGTAAAATAATCTACCGTTCACAATAGAGATTATCCTCAACCATACTGTTTACACACTTCCCCAACTGTACATAAAGTCTTATTTCCTAAATGAGCGTTTTTCTTCTTCCAAAATTTCTGAACAGAACTCCACACTTAGAACAATTAATTTCTCTTCAAAAAGTTAGGTTTGGGACCATCAAATTCAGAAAAAAATTTTGTTAGTCTACATTATCATAAAATACTATAGGAACATTTTGGCTAACAAACACCCAGAGGTGTTTTACACACACATATATAATCACACACAAATATATATTAGCAGCATGGCAGCTTACAAGGCTGTTGATCTTTGTCATAATCAAAATACATTGGGTACTAAATTATTTTTGTATACAAGATTTACTCTTTATGGACCCATGACCAGATAATTTGCAAGCAGTTCAAACACATCATTTTATCTCTAAAAAAGGTAAAACATAACTTTTATCATCTTGAAAGCAAAGTCTCTTTCGTATAAGAGCAATCTATTATTAATATATTCCAGATATTACCCCCAAATCATGTTTTGCATCATTAAGTGATAAAATTCTGTCAGACCAATTATATCTTTTTGCTGCTTGACCTACTTTGGGAATTCATCACCAGATAGTTTCTGTAAAACAGAAACTACATATTTTTTGAGGTAATCAACACTAAGAAGGAATCGAGGGAATAATATTCTAAATTTCTCTATATATTTTTACAGTGGAGCCAATCTACTGGTTAAACTTGAAGGGGCTCAAATTACACAAGCTTATTAGCAATTTAAAAAATTATTATACTGTCTTCCTATTTATTATGAAAAGTAACTGTCATTTAATGCATTGTATCCTCGGGCATATATTTGAACTCTACTCCATGATAAGTCATTGAACTGTTGCATTTTCTTTTGCATATTTTTATCATGTATTAATTAAAATGTAAGTCCCTTTTATAATTCTTTATGTTATAAACATTTTGCTAATGCTCTTTCAGTTTCAAATTTTCCAGGTATAAAAGGCATACAGATGGCTAACAGGTACATGAAAAGGTGCTCAACATCATTAATCATCAGAGAAATGCAAATTAAAACCACAGTGAAATATCATTTCACATCTGTCAGAATGGCTATCATCAAAAAGAACACAAATAAATGTTTATGAGGATGTGAAGAAAGGGGACCCCTCACACACTGTTAGTGGGAATGTAAATTGCTGCAGCCACTGTGGCAAACAGTGTGAAAGTTTGTCAAAAAAACTAAAAATAGAACTACCATATGACCCAACAACTTCACTCCTGGGTAAATAATCCAAAAAAAAAACAAACCCCACAAATTTGAAAAGACACATGCACCCCAAGGTTCTTAGCAGATATATATATAGATAGATAGATAGATACAGATATATATGGCGGGGGTGGGGGGGGGCTTCCTTGGTGGCTCAGCAGTAAAGAATCCTTCTGCCAATGCGGGAGACACGAGTTCAACCCCTGGGTCAGGAAGATCCCCTGGAGGAGGGCATGACAGGCCACTCCAGCATTCTTGCCTGGAAAATCCCATGGACACAGCATTCTTGCCTGGAAAATCCCATGGACAGAGAAGCCTGGCAGACTTCAGTCCGCGGCGTCGCAGAGAGTCAAGATGCGACTCAAGTGACTGAGCACATACACACAAAAATATATGTGTGTGTATCACAATACACATTCCAATCCCAAAGAAAGGCAATGCCAAAGAATGCTCAAACTACCGCACAATTGTACTCATCTCACACGCTAGTAAAGTAATGCTCAAAATTCTCCAAGCCAGGCTTCAGCAATATGTGAACCGTGAACTTCCTGATGTTCAAGCTGGTTTTAGAAAAGGCAGAGGAACCAGAGATCAAATTGCCAACATTCACTGGATCATGGAAAAAGCAAGAGAGTTCCAGAAAAACATCTATTTCTGCTTTATTGACTATGCCAAAGCCTTTGACTGTGTGGATCACAATAAACTGTGGAAAATTATGAAAGAGATGGGAATACCAAACCACCTGACCTGCCTCTTGAGAAACCTATATGCAGGTCAGGAAGCAACAGTTAGAATTGGACATGGAACAACAGACTGGTTCCAAATAGGAAAAGGAGTATGTCAAGGCTGTTTATTGTCACCCTGTTTATTTAACTTATATGCAGAGTGCATCATGAGAAACGCTGGACTGGAAGAAACACAAGCTGGAATCAAGATTGTTGGGAGAAATCTCAATAACCTCAGATATGCAGATGACACCACCCTTATGTCAGAAAGTGAAGAGGAACTCAAAAGCCTCTTGATGAAAGTGAAAGTGGAGAGGGAAAAAGTTGGCTTAAAGCTCAACATTCAGAAAACGAAGATCACGGCATCTGGTCCCATCACTTCATGGGAAATAGATGGGGAAACAGTGGAAACAGTGTCAGACTTTTTTTTTTCTGGGCTCCAAAATCACTGCAGATGGTGATTGCAGCCATGAAATTAAAAGACACTTACTCCTTGGAAGGAAAGTTATGACCAACCTAGATAGCATGTTCAAAAGCAGAGACATTACTTTGCCAACAAAGGTTCGTCTAGTCAAGGCTATGGTTTTTCCTGTGGTCATGTATGGATGTGAGAGTTGGACTGTGAAGAAGGCTGAGCGCCAAAGAATTAATGCTTTTGAACTGTGGTGTTGGAGAAGACTCTTGAGAGTCCCTCGGACTGCAAGGAGATCCAACCAGTCCATTCTGAAGGAGATCAGCCCTGGGATTTCTTTGGAAGGAATGATGCTGAAGCTGAAACTCCAGTACTTTGGCCACCTCATGCGAAGAGATGACTCATTGGAAAAGACTCTGATGCTGGGAGGAATTGGAGGCAGGAGGAGAAGGGGACAACAGAGGATGAGATGGCTGGATGGCATCACTGACTCGATGGACGTGAGTTTGAGTGAACTCCGGGAGTTGGTGATGGACAGGGAGGCTTGGCGTGCTTCGATTCATGGGGTCGCAGAGTCGGACACGACTGAATGACTGAACTGAAAGCTTATATAATATCATGCATCAACTATACCTCAATTAAAAAATTCCCAACATGAATTTCCTTATTAAGTCAGATTGTGCAACACAGTTATTCACTGCTACATTCTGAAATATACAACAATTTACTAGTCCAAATATATCAACCTCCAAACATAAATCAATCACTTGTCAAAATTAAATTTTTGCAAAAGTTTATTCCATGTATTGATGTAAAGTTAGTAAAAGTCTTATAAACTTTTTTGAAAAAAGTTGCCAAAGATAAAATTAAACTTTAGATCAATTTAATATTTGGAGCATAGAAAAGTTTTCAATGCATGCATGCATGAATGTCCAATCCATAAACGATTACAAATCATACAGAGGCTCCACCACTGAAAGCAAACAATCTCTAGCATTGTTGTTGTTCAGTTGCTCAGTCATGTCTGACTCTGCAACCCCATGGACTGCAGCACGCCCCACTTCCCTGTCCATCACCATCTCCCAGAGCTTACTCAAACTCATGTCAATTGAGGCAGTGATATCATCCAACCATCTCATCCTCTTGTCATCCCCTTTGCCTCCTGCCTTCAATCTTTCCCAGCATCAGGGTCTTTCCAACGAGTCAGTTCTTTGCTCAGGTGGCCAAAGTACTGGAGCTTCAGCAACAGTTCTTCCAATGAATATTCAGGATTGATTTCCTTTAGGATTGGATGGTTTGATCTCCTCGCAGTCCAAAAGACTCTCAAGAGTCTTCTTCAACACCACAGTTCAAGAGCATCAATTCTTTGGCACTCAGACTTCTTTATGGTCCAACTCTCACATCCATATATGGATATATATCTCTAGTGTGAACAGTAGCAATTCCTTTCTTGCCATTCAAATATCATAAGACTATGTCTTAAAACTAAAAATATAGAGGCACTGTCCAGAAATAGAATTCTTACCTACATAGGATGGCCAGAACAATCAAGCTAAAACTACCATTAGGAAGAATATCAAAGCAATGTACTTGACACCTGTGTTTTAATGCTTCAAATGTAGCAGCACACCAGAAATGCAATCATACTAGAACACTGATTCACACAGCCAAATGAATAATGGTACTGGCTAGTTAACAGTAATCACTACTTTTCTACACTAACAGTTTTCCTAAACAAAAATTGGAAGAAATTCAAATGTCAAGAGCATAGTTTAAGATGAAGAGAAAGAAAGAAAACCACCAATTATTTTGTCTTTGGGTATTCTGCTCTCCATTATTGAATCCAGTTAAATCATTTTATATAACTGCTTTAATGAAATTTGGCAAAAAGTAAAAGAAATTTCTACATAAATCATATGGAATGGATTTGCTTAAAGAGGTAACTCATTTCCAGTTTTCTATGGTAACTATTTCTTTCTTACTGGTCATTAGAGAACTGTGTAACTCTGCGTGCTACAGTCCCTGGGGTCTCAGAGTTAGATACCACTAAACGACTGAACAAAAAGCATTTAGGTATTCATTTCAGTTAAATTCTCCTTACAGTTGGGAGACCTGATAGAACAAAAGTAACAGATTTCTTCAGGTGTTTATTAAACCTTTGCAAGCCCATTCAAAATTTCCACTAATTAAATGTTTAAAGTATTCCCTTTTTGCTGTTGTAGTAGGATTCTTTTGGGAGGGGGCCGGTCGACAAAATTTCAAGATATACACATCAGTTAACAAAAAGAACACTTAGTTCTCTATTTTCTTTTTATAAAATCCAATCAGATGTATCATATGCACTAATAGAAATAAAACCAGCTTTTATATGCTCATAAGGGACACTTGTTAAGTTCTCAGGAATTTTGCAAACAGGTTGTTTAAAATGTTAGATTAGCATCTGTCATGGTGAGAGTGTTCATGCCACAGAAATTGGCAAATATTATAAATCAGGGTTTTTTTTTTCCCTTGGAGAACTAATTACTAAACCTCAGCACACCACTGTTTAACCCAATGCGTATTATCAGTGAAGGAAATGAAAATAAAGTATTAGCTACTAAGTGGAATAATAAATTTTAATTTTATTGAGTCCAATTCAAATGTATTTGGAATACACAGGATATAACCAGATCATAATTTTTTCTTCATTTCCTATGTAACAGAATCATACCCACTATGGTAACCCTTGTTTCTGTTGTTGCATATTAGGATTCTAAAATTTGTAAGTCTTTTTCATTTGATATTTATTATTATTATGTTATTGATACATTTTAGAAGTTATAACTCACAATTTTTCATCTTCCTTTTCAGGATTTTATACTACTTATGCTTCAGTTCAGTTCAGTTCAGTTAAGTCGTTCAGTCGTGTCTGACTCTTTGTGACCCCATGAATTTCAGCACGCCAGGCCTCCCTGTCCATCACCAACTCCTGGAGTTCACTCAGACTCAGGTCCATCGAGTCGGCAATGCCATCCAGCCATCTCATCCTCTGTCGTCCCCTTCTCCTCCTGCCCCCAATCCCTCCCAGCATCAGAGTCTTTTCCAATGAGTCAACTCTTCACATGAGGTGGCCAAAGTACTGGAGTTTCAGCTTTAGCATCAGTCCTTCCAAAGAACACCCAGGACTGATCTCCTTTAGTATGGACTGGCTGGATCTTCTTGCAGTCCGAGGGACTCTCAAGAGTCTTCTCCAACACCACAGTTCAAAAGCATCAATTCTTCGGCATTTAGCTTTCTTCATAGTCCAACTCTCACATCCATATATGACCACAGGAAAAACCATAGCCTTGACTAGTCGAACCTTTGTTGGCAAAGTAATGTCTCTGCTTTTCAATATGCTATCTAGGTTGGTCATAACTTTCCTTCCAAGGAGTAAGTGTCTTTTAATTTCATGGCTGCAATCACCATCTGCAGTGATTTTGGAGCCCAGAAAAATAAAATCTGACACTGTTTCCACTGTTTCCCCATCTATTTCCCATGAAGTGATGGGACCGGATGCCATGATCTTCGTTTTCTGAATCTTGAGCTTTAAGCCAACTTTTTCACTCTTCTCTTTCACTTTCATCAAGAGGCTTTTTAGTTCCTCTTCACTTTCTGCCATAAGGGTGGTGTCATCTGCATATCTGACATTATTGATATTTCTCCCAACAATCTTGATTCCAGCTTGTGCTTCTTCCAGCCCAGCATTTCTCATGATGTACTCTGCATATAAGTTAAATAAGCAGGGTGACAATATACAGCCTTGACATACTCCTTTTCCTATTTGGAACCAGTCTGTTGTTCCATGTCCAGTTCTAACTGTTGCTTCCTGACCTGTATTTAGGTTTCTCAAGAGGCAGGTCAGGTGGTTTGGTATTCCCATCTCTTTCAGAATTTTCCACAGTTTATTGTGATCCACACAGTCAAAGGCTTTGGCATAGTCAATAAAGCAGAAATAGATGTTTTTGTGGAACCCTCTTGCTTTTTCCATGATCCAGTGGATGTTGGCAATTTGATCTCTGGTTCCCCTGCCTTTTCTAAAAACACCTGGAGTAACAGGCAAATTTGGCCTTGGAATATGGAATGAAGCAGGGCAAAGGCTAATAGAGTTTTCCCAAGAGAACACACTGGTCATAGCAAACACCCTCTTCCAAAAACACAAGTCACCAGATGGTCAACACTGAAATCAGATTGATTATATTCTTTGCAGCCAAAGATGGAGAAGCTCTATACAGTCAGCAAAAACGAGACCGGAAGCTGACTGTGTCTCAGATCATGAACTCCTTATTGCCAAATTCAGACTTAAACTGAAGAAAGAAGGGAAAACCACTAGACCATTCAGGTATGACCTAAATCAAATCCCTTATGATTATACAGTGGAAGTGAGAAATAGATTTAAGGGACTAGATCTGATAGAGTGCCTGATGAACTATGGATGGAGGTTTGTGACATTGTACAGGAGACAGGTATCAAGACCATCCCCATGGAAAAGAAATGCAAAAAAGCAAAATGGCTGTCTGGGGAGGTCTTACAAATAGCTATAAAGGAAGAGAAGCAAAAAGCAATGGAGAAAAGGAAAGATATAAGCATCTGAATGCAGAGTTCCAAAGAATAGCAAGAAGAGATAAGAAAGCCTTCCTCAGCGATCAGTGCAGAGAAATAGAGGAAAACAACAGAATGGGAAAGACTAGAGATCTCTTCAAGAAAATTAGAGATACCAAGGGAACATTTCATACAAAGATGGGCTCAATAAAGGACAGAAATGGTATGGACCTAACAGAAGCAGAAGATATTAAGAAGAGATGGCAAGAATACACGGACAAATACTCTAACACAGAACACAGAAGAACTGTACAAAAATGATCTTCACGACCAAGATAATCACGATGGTGTGATCACTCACCTAGAGCCAGACATCCTGGACTGTGAAGTCACGTGGGCCTTAGAAAGCATCACTATAAACAAAGCTAGTGGAGATGATGGAATTCCAGTTGAATCCAAATCCTGAAAGATGATGCTGTGAAAGTGCTGCACTCAATATGCCAGCAAATTTGGAAAACTCAGCAGCGGCCACAGGGCTGGAAAAGGTCAGTTTTTATTCCAATCCCAAAGAAAGGCAATGCCAAAGAATGCTCAAACTTATGCTTAATCAAATAATATTAAGCACTGACTTAATATTACTTCTTTTCATAATAAAGATTATTTAATTAATCAATAAAAGTTACTTCTCAGTAGACTTACAGTAGTAATCATTTCAGGATGTATACAAATGCAAATCATTAGGCTGTATACCTGAAACTAACGTTGTCAGTTATACTTTAAAAAAACACCTTTAGGCTGGTTCTCTTCCTCCTTGTCCAAACCCAATTAGCTAAGATTTTAATGCTTATTTTAAATACCAAAATATCTCAGACTTTAGATATTTTAAATTCTTTGAAAGAAAAATGATCTACTATATATAAACTCTAGAATTTTTTAATTTTAGTGACCACTTTGTTGGTCACTATAATTATAATACAGTTTTATAATATATAAATTTATATATTATAAATTTATCATAGTTTTATAATATATAAATTTATATATTATAAATTTATAATACAGTTTTATCTCATTAGAAAAAACAACAAGTTAAAGCCACATATTTCAAAATAAGCCAACAGCAATCCAATTTCTGGTTAAATTCCGAGGATTGGCTTTAGCCTGAAGAGGCTGGTCCTATAGTTATAAGAGGTCATCTCTAATACAGAACAATCTACAGAGAATTAGTTGAAATAGCTACCAGTAGATCAAAATGTTCTGTAGAGCTGCCATATGTAGCAAAAATATAGGACTCCCCGTTAAATTTGTTTCAGATATTGCAATTATTACATGGGACACAGTTACAGTAAAAAAAAAATTATTTGTTGTCTATCTGAAATTCAAGGTTAACTGGACATCCTCTTTTTTATCTGGTGGCATTACTAAGTATGCAGGCTGATCCTAAACACCCTAGGTCAGGGACTCTCAACCAGATGAATTTGGACCATGGGTTTGAGGGAGTTGGTAAACACTTGAAATGGGACATAAAAAATTTTAAATAACTGCCTATAGCTTTTTCTGAGGAACAAAAGCATAGCTTTTTTCAGTGGCTCTTAATGAAGAATTTGTTTCAAAATCTCTTGGAGATTTTATTTAAAAATTTGTGCTTGACAAGGTTGAGAGCATCGGTAAGAGGATGCTATCATTTTTGTTTCAAGGGAGGAACTTTAAAAAATATGTATTTATATGCAGAGAATACCTCTGGAAAGACACACAGGAAACTGAAGGAGAGGGGAACTTGGAGACTCAGGTGAAAAGATGTTTTATTTTTCATTATTACTTTTTTGTACTATTTAATTTTACTGTTTTATCCACGTTATCTACCTAAAATTGCAAAAATAACAGTGCCAAGGCTTCACACTAGGCCTATTGTCAGAATTTCTAAATTTCCAGCAGTTGAGCCATAATGTTCGTCTGTGGTTCTTTTTTTAACTCCCCAATGTATTTTGATTATACATTGAAATCACATGTGTGCGCACGCGAACACACACACACACACACACACACACACACACACACACACACACACACACAATTTATCAGATCAGTCGCTCAGTCGTGTCCAACTCTTTGTGACCCCATAAATCGCAGCACGCCAGGCCTCCCTGTCCCTCACCAACTCCCAGAGTTCACTCAGACTCACGTCCATCGAGTTAGTGATGCCATCCAGCCATCTCATGCTCTGTCGTCCCCTTCTCTTCCTGCCCCCAATCCCTCCCAGCATCAGAGTCTTTTCCAATGAGTCAACTCTTCGCATGAGGTGGCCAAAGTACTGGAGTTTCATACTTTAGCATCATTGCTTCCAACTATGGCATTTGCTAAAAACAACAAATGCAAATACACACACTCCACTCTCACACACATACCATCCCCTGTATTTCCCAGGAAAAACCCCCCAAAATGAATGACTCACTTTAGCTATGCTGAAGGGCACCTGTGTAGAACTGACAGGTGAGTCAAATCTGTCCACACTCTGGATGGTGAGACAGGAAACAGCTCAATATTTAAGACTCTGAATTAATGTTTTGGGCTACTAGAGTACATGGAGTAATTGAGGAGTTGCTTACCCCTCTGTTAAGTAACTTGCCTTTTCTTCAGTTCTAGTGGCTGTGGCCAGGATTAGCAAAATCTGCCATTCCTGAAACCCTTGCTAGTGTTCTGGAATCATAGGAATTCTCTATGTCAGGAACCTGCATCAGAAAACAGCCCACCTGTTCACAATTTATCTTGTTAAATACAAAGGGAGATCGACCTTGAAAATTCCAAGCACGAAATCCCTTTGACAAAGAAATAAAGCTTAATTTAGCTTGTTTGGGGGAGACTTACCTGACCTGGATCATTTCTTTCTTCAGTTCAGTTCAGTTCAGTTCAGTTGCTCAGTCGTGTCCGACTCTTTGTGACCCCATGAATCGCAGCACGCCAGGCCTCTGTGTCCATCACCAACTCCCGGAGTACACCCAGACTCACGTCCATCGAGTCAGTGATGCCATCCAGCCATCTCATCCTCTGGCATCCCCTTCTCCTCTTGCCCCCAATCCCTCCCAGCATCAGAGTCTTTTCCAATGAGTCAACTCTTCACATGAGGAGGCCAAAGTACTGGAGTTTCAGCTTTAGCATCATTCCTTCTAAAGAACACCCAGGACCGATCTCCTTTAGAATGGACTGGTTGGATCTCCTTGCAGTCCCAGGGACTCTCAAGAGTCTTCTCCAACACCACAGTTCAAAAGCATCAATTCTTCGGCACTCAACCTTCTTCACAGTCCAACTCTCACATCCATACATGACCACTGGAAAAACCATAGCCTTGACTAGACGGACCTTTGTTGGCAAAGAAATGTCTCTGCTTTTGAATACGCTATCTAGGTTGGTCATAACTTTCCTTCCAAGGAGTAAGCGTCTTTTAATTTCATGGCTGCAGTCACCATCTGCAGTGATTTTGGAGCCCCCCAAAATACAATCTCTCACTGTTTCCACTGTTTACCCATCTATTTCCCATGAAGTGATGGGACCAGATGCCATGATCTTCGTTTTCTGAATGTTGAGCTTTAAGCCAACTTTTTCCCTCTCCACTTTCACTTTCATAAAGAGGCTTTTGAGTTCCTCTTCACTTTCTGCCATAAGGGTGGTGTCATCTGCATATCTGAGGTTATTGAGATTTCTCCCAGCAATCTTGATTCCAGCTTGTGTTTCTTCCAGTCCACTGTTTCTCATGATGTACTCTGCATATAAGTTAAATAAACAGGGTGACAATATACAGCCTTGACATACTCCTTTTCCTATTTGGAACAAGTCTGTTGTTCCATATCCAGTTCTAACTGTTGCTTCCTGACCTACATACACATTTCTCAAGAGGCAGGTCAGGTGGTCTGGTATTCCCATCTCTTTCAGAATTTTCCACAGTTTATTGTGATCTACACAGTCAAAGGCTTTGGCATAGTCAATAAAGCAGAAATAGATGTTTTTCTGGAACTCTGTTACTTTTTCCATGATCCAGAGGATGTTGGCAATTTGATCTCTGGTTCCTCTGCTTTTTCTAAAACCAGCTTGAACATCAGGAAGTTCACGGTTCACATATTGCTGAAGCCTGGCTCGGAGAATTTTGAGCATTACTTTACTAGCGTGTGAGATGAGTACAATTGTGCGGTAGTTTGAGCATTCTTTGGCATTTCCTTTTTTGGGATTGGAATAAAAACTGACCTTTTCCAGTCCTGTGGCCACTGCTGAGTTTTCCAAATTTGCTGGCATATTGAGTGCAGCACTTTCACAGCATCATCTTTCAGGATTTGGAATAGCTCTACTGGAATTCCATCATCTCCACTAGCTTTGTTCATAGTGATGCTTTCTAAGGCCCACTTGACTTCACATTTCAGGATGTCTGGCTCTAGGTCAGTGATCACACCATCGTGATTATCTGGATCGTGAAGATCTTTTTTGTACAGTTCTTCTGTGTATTCTCACCATCTCTTCTTAATATCTTCTGCTTCTGTTAGGTCCATACCATTTCTGTCCTTTATCGAGCCCGTCTTTGCATAAAATGTTCCTTTGGTATCTCTGATTTTCTTGAAGAGCTCTCTAGTCTTTCCCATTCTGTTGTTTTCCTCTATTTCTTTGCATTGATCTCTGAAGAAGGCTTTCTTACCTCTTCTTGCTATTCTTTGGAACTCTGCATTCAGATGTTTATATCTTTCCTTTTCTCCTTTGCTTTTTGCTTCTCTTCTTTTCACAGCTATTTGTAAGGCCTCCCCAGACAGCCATTTTGCTTTTTTGCATTTCTTTTCCATGGGGATGGTCTTGATACCTATCTCCTGTACAATGTCACGAACCTCATTCCATAGTTCATCAGGCCTTGGCCCTTAAATCTATTTCTCACTTCCACTGTATAATCATAAGGGATTTGATTTAGGTCATACCTGAATGGTCTAGTGGTTTTCCCTACTTTCTTCAATTTAAGTCTGAATTTGGCAATAAGGAGTTCATGATCTGAGACACAGTCAGCTCCTGGTCTTGTTTTTGCTGACTGTACAGAGCTTCTCCATCTTTGGCTGCAAAGAATATAATCAATCTGATTTCGGTGTTGACCATCTGGTGATGTCCATGTATAGAGTCTTCTCTTGTGTTGTTGGAAGAGGGTGTTTGTTATGACCAGTGCATTTTCTTGGCAAAACTCTATTAGTCTTTTCCCTGCTTACTCTGGAAATCATAAACAGAATTTGTACTGTTATCCAAGGTTGATATGATGTAACCACTGAAAATTAATATGATAACCAACCACTGTGAAGAGTAAATGGTCCTGTTTTCTCACTATGTAAGCTACTTTATGATAACATACCCCTGAGCCTCATTCCATGTTTTGGTTTGAGCGCTCCCAGTTTGCAGGCTGTTCTTTTTGGTATGTGCACAATAACCTTTTACTCATTACTACTTCAGTGATTCCTGGGTTTTCCTTTGGTTATTTCTCAACCTTTGACAACCTCCTACCCACTACACAGCAGATGTTCTTTAATATTGAAGGAACAACTTCAGTTTTCAGGATTAAATCTGCAAAGAGAAAACTGCCCCCAGGTGAGTGTGCTGGAGCACTACTTGGGTCATTCTTCTGAAACCAGCCTTAAAAAATGGTGTCTCTTCTTTACCCCTGCTCTCTCTCCATTTCAGCAAAATTAGCAAACACAAATGCTGAGGAAAAAAAATAATTTTTATTCCCTTTTCTTAGCGTTCTATTTCTGGTCCACTATGCCCAGTGGAAAGGAATGCCATAAATTACATGACTGTACCACAATGTATGCAATGCATTTGACTCATTTACAAAAACAACTCTGGACCTTATTATGAACCTGTGCCTTAGAAAATAGTGTCTGGTATTCTTCTATTGACGGTAGACCTGGGCATTCTTACAAATTCTCCTTCAGCTTTCATATTTAATTTTCTGAGGTCATTATGGGTAGCATTTCCTTTATTCTTTGGAAGATAGTGATCCACATTTTCCCATGATGGATCCTAAATATTTTGTTGGTTAAAGACACAGGAAGGATAGTCACACTAAAACCCTTAAGTTCACATTTTTAAGAAAAAAAAATTTACAGAACTGTGAATTTTGTACTTTCTCTAGAATGATAATATTCAAGAAACTGCATGATATATATGGCCTCTAACTACCCCTCTGCCCATCTCCTTCTTTCCTTGGCCCTTGTTCCTAAACTCCAGCCATCCCAGCTGTGGGTAGTTGCACAACTGCCTGGGTACCCTATCAAGGCTCTGTGCGTGTGTCCCTCTCCATCTGGTTAACTCTTACAAGATCTAAAGTGCAAAATCTCAAGTGTGATGACCCTGAGAAGTCTTCTGTGAATCTCCCTTGCCCTCTTCTTTTACTCTCCTGACGTTGAACTTGATGCTTCTTTGTATGTTCTTACTGTCCTCTAAGCAGATTACAACTCAGTGTTCTAACGTATCTGTCTTCTTTGAGGACAGATTTATTCTCGGCACAGAATAGGTACTCAATTAACATTAATAAATGGATATGAAAGGTTCCAGATAATAATGGATTAAATAATAAGATTAAGTTAAATAATGGATTAAATTAAACGAGAATCCATCATTATTTAAAGAATAAGCTTTAAAGTTGCCTGTAGATATAGGTAAGTCATATTTCCAGCATTGATTTTTAGATTATTTTATGTCAAATACCTGTTATCTCATTCTTAGTTTGCTTTCAAATTATCAATAAACTGGAATTAAAATATCATTTAAAAGAAATCTTAAAGTGAAAGTTATTTATGAAATAATAACTTTTCTTTTCTGTACAGGAAAAGAACTGGTAAGAGCTAATTATTTTAAATTTGTGAAATTCACAGAAATGTTTGTAGATTTTTAAAAAATAAATAAATTCCCTCAAACTTGAAAGTTTTTTTAAATGGCATGTGAAAATGACATCAGTTTGTTACCATTTTAAAACCTGTTCAGAAATCCAGATTAAAAGAAAGTGTTTAAAAATTAATCAAAAGAATTCAGAAAGACCATGAAAGCAACAATGACTTCCACATTCCTGGCAAAAGTTCAGCAGAGGTGAGTTAAGTGCTTATTAACCATGAAGAAAACAAACAAACAAACAAAAAAATGAAGCAACCTTAAGGTTGATTATTTTTAAGTGTAGAGAAAGTCAATTCAACTATGACTCCCAAATTTCTAATCTAAACATGTTATCTTTTCCATTGCTGCTTTTCTAAGGAAGTATATTTGCAGATATATATTTTAATATATTTAAGTACAAGAGATGATTTGGCAAGGCTTAAATAGAAAGACAGCCAGATAAGGCCATCTATGAAAATTTATAATCATAAATTTCAAGAAATAGTAAATGAGTTAATCTACATTAAAGAATAAAAGAGTCCAAAAGACTGTTCTATACATCTGTGTCTCTTTTGCTGTCTCGTATACAGAGTTATTATTACCATCTTTCTAAATTCCATATATATGTGTTAGTATACTGTATTGGTGTTTTTCTTTCTGGCTTACTTCACTCTGTATAATGACAGTCTTTTGGACTCTGTGGGAGAGGGAGAGGGTGGGATGATTTGGGAGAATGGCATTGAAATACATATAATATCATATATGGAATGAGTCGCCAGTCCAGGTTCGGTGCACAATACTGGATGCTTGGGGCTGGTGCACTGGGACAACCCAGAGGGATGGTATGGGGAGGGAGAAGCGAGGAGGGTTCAGGATGGGGAACACATGTATACCTGTGGCGGATTCATTTCGATATTTGGCAAAACCAATACAATACTGTAAAGTTTAAAAATAAAATAAAATTTAAAAAAAAGAATAAAAGATATAAAGTACAGAAATAATTTTAGAATATAATACCTCTTGTTTAAAACGACACAGTCTTGTTTTTTAAACATCTGGGGACAGAATTCATGGTTTGTTTTCTTCATTCTTTACCAAGCCTACTATGAAGAGGTAGGAGTGAAAACATTTGATTTTATATTATTTTTAATATATATTATTTACATTATTATGTTTGTTTTCTAACGGTTGAATCTGTTCATACTTCCCCAACTGCATGGTAACTAAAATCTTCGAAGATTTGTATCAGATCAGTTAACAAGAAAGTTTAATGCAAGCTTTGAGGTTGATTAATTGATTTTAAAGTGTCAACAGGTTCATCTCTAAGTCTATATAATCTGCTTCACTTCAAGAAAATTGTTTATCCTTTACTTTAAATTCCCCCAAGAAAGGAGAGTTTTAAACTCCCCAGAAAATGCAATACATTTTGGATAATGATGAAACTATACCGTGTTATAATCAAATGTGCTCAGGTTTTGTCAAAGTTGTACAACTGTCTACATATTAAAGGATTTTCATGACATTTTCCCCCAGAAAGCTCTACCAAATGATGAACTTTGTAAAAGATGAACATTATTTTACATAAATTTGATACAGCTTTAAAAAATCTGAACATAAAACATCCAAGTTAGCACTGCAGAGTAGAAAAGCTACAGCCTCTTTCACAAATGGTGCTGCATCACCTAAATAACCACATGGAAAAAAAAATAAATCTTACCCCTACTTCATATGATATACACAAAATCCAATTCCAGGTAGACTTTTGATCTGTGAAAATTAATACAATGAAACTTCTAGAACATACCATAGATCATCTTCATGACAGTATAGGTGGAAATTTTTTAAATAGGATACAAAAAGCACTAACCATAAAGGAAAAAAATGATAAATTACATTAAAATTTATCAAAAAGTTCTTCTAAGACAATGAAAAGCCTAGAATGAAGGAATATATTAGCAATATATATGCCCAACAAAAGACTCATATCTAGACTATGTAAGGAACTATAAAACAATAAAATAGACCACACAATAAAAAAATGGCAAAATACCTGAATCAGCACTTCACTTAAGAAAATATTCAAATAGTCTATAAATACATTAAAAAGTGTTTAATATTACTAGACACCAGAGACATGGATATTAAACCCCGCAATGAAAGATTGCTACATGTATATCAGAATGGTTAAAATTCAAAAGGTTGATAATACCAAATGTTGGTAAAAATGTGGAACAATGGACTATCACATGCTATATGACCCAATAATTCTACTTCTAGATATCTACTCAAAATAATTCATTCATATGTGCAACAAAAGGCATCTACAAGTATGTACATAGCAGCAATTATTTCTAATAGCTAACCAGAAACAACCCAAATTTCCTTCAGTAATGGAATGGATAAATAGAAGTACATTAATATAATAAAATAAATTACCAAAAAAAAGAATGAAATACATCAACAAGTAACAAAAATATTGAATGAAAGAAGCCAGACACAAAGAATATATAATACACAGTTACATTTGTATATTTTCTCAAAGCAAGAAAAACTAAATATAATGTTAGAGGTCTAGATAATGTTTAACTCTGGAGAGAAGAGGGTAATGATTGGGAGGGAACTCAAGGGGGTCCTCTGAGATGCTGGTAGTGTTCTTTCACTTTATCTGGGTGATGCTTATATAAGTGTTTTCACTTTATAGTGATACTTCCAATTGGCAGCACTTAACTTTGTGCATTTTGTGTATATGATACTTCAGTTTTTAGAAAGCTTCTTTCTTTAAAAAAAAAGAACTTATCTCTTATGGGTGCTGATTTGCCTTGTCAAATAACTCTGGTTTAAAAAAACGTTGGATTATTTAGAATCTTACAATTTTCACAAGACTTCTCAGAAACATGTCCACTGAATAATATAAATTATAAATCATTGGAGAAGGAAATGGCAACCCACTCCAGTGTTCTTGCCTGGAGAATCCCAGGGATGGGGGAGCCTGGTGGGCTGCAGTCTATGGGGTCGCACAGAGTCGGACACGACTGAAGCGACTTAGCAACAGCAGCAGCAGCAGCAGTACACGTTAAGGTGAAAGTGAAAGTCAATCAGTCGTGTCAGACTCTTTATGATCCCATGAACTGTATAGTCCATGGAATTCTCCAGGCCAGAATACTGGAGTGGGTAGCCTTTCCCTTCTCCAGGGGATGTTCCCAACCCAGGGATCGAACCCAGGTCTCCCGCGTTGCAGGCGGATTCTTTACCAGCTGAGCCACAAGGGAACAGTTTAATCATTGTCTTGATTTCGACTGCCACCTAATGGCAAGAATGCTGCACTACACAGAAGCGAACAATCAGGGAGCAAAAGAACGTTGGTCTTGGCTACAATTTGCAGGGCTGCTCTTCTGTACAATTTATCATCAGCAAATATTAGATAAACGTTTGCATTTGATGTAAATATTAAGTGTAGTATTAGTATATGTATATATCAGGACATGAGGTAAATATGACATTCATTTAGGAGTGTTGTCTGACATATAACAGAATTTTCCATTTCTTTGTGTAAGAAGTTAACACCCTATATAATTTTTACTCTTTCTCTTGGCCATACTTTAGAGTTCTTACATACTACAGCCCACTTAGTACAGCAAATATCAGGCAGCAACACAATATATGTGGTCTTTAGTATATTTATAGAGTTGTGCAATTTTTATCACTGTCAACTTTAGAACATTTTCATCACCCTAAAAAGAAACCCCATACCCATTAGCAGTCACTCTCCATTTTCTCCCTATCCCCTGCCCTCCCCCAACCAGTGCCTGACAACCACTAATCTACTTTCTGTCTCTCCAGACATACCTCTTCTGGCCATTTCAGATAAATAGACTCATATAATAAGTAGTCTCTTGAGACTGGCCAGCCAATTATATATTTTTTAATATCTTAAATAGGAAGAAAAGAATATTTTATATTTACCCACATTTTCACCATTTCCAGTGCTCTTCATTCCTTTATGTAGTTTTAGGTTTTCATCTTGTTATCGGTCTCCTTCTCCTTGGGGGATTTATTTTAGTATTTCTTGCAGCACAATTTTGCAGGCATTAAATTCTTTCAGCTTTGTATATATAGCAAAGTATCTTGCCTTCCTTTTTGAAAGATATTTTCAATGAGTTTAGAAGGTGAGGTTGACAGGATTTTTTTTTCTTTTAGTGTTTCACATATAGTACTTCACCACATTCTACTTTGTATAATTTCCAACAAGAAATCTCTTAGGTTTTTCCATCTTTCTTCTTCTCTATGTAATATATCTGCTGCAGGCTGTTATCCAGGGCCTGCACTTGCATGAGGGGGGCTAATATCAGTTTAAGACCCTGCAGAGTCACAAACAAATGTGAGTCCTTGATATGAGTTTCCCCAACCTCTCCCCCACCTCTCATGGCCGTCTCGAATGCCCTTTAGATAAGACCTCTGAAAAAATTACGAGAACTCAGCTTCTTTTGGTTTGAATTGACCACTCTGTTCTAAGCCAGAAAGCCCAAAGCATTCCACCCACAGATCCTAAAACCAAGGCATGTGCCCCGGGCCCTATAGCCTTCCTTCCCCACCTTCACTTTGACTTCAACGTGTAGCTTCTCAAGGGGTGTCGTGTACTTTCTAGAGAAGTAATAAATCTATTTCAACTTCTCTGGTAGCCTGTTGCTGAACTGTGGCTCACCACAGCACACCTTCTGCTATGATTAGGAAATATTGATTTAACAAGGTCATAACAAGCATCCTTATAAGTGAAATAAGATGCAGGAGGGTTAAGAGTCAGAGAAGGAGATGTAAAGACAGCAGCAGAGCCGTCTGAAGATGGAAGGGAGCTATATTAATGAACGCATAAGCCACTTTTCCAGGCTCACAATCTAGAAAAATCAAGGAAACAGATTCTTCCCTAAATCTTCCTGCAAACACTTCAGTTTCAGCCCAGTGAGATCCATTTCAGACTCTGACTGTCAGAAATGCAAAATAAGTTGGCGTTACTTTAAGCCACAAAGTTTGCGGTAGTCTGTTACAGCATAAAAAGGATACACCTTTTTTCTCATACATTTTGTCTATTTTTGTTTGTTTAACATGACAGTGTGAATTCAGTCTCTTTACCACATCCTGGCATGAAGCAAAAGTCCCCCTCAGTTTTGTTTTTGTTTTGTTTTCATCCAAGCTAACAATTCCAATCGGGTAGAAACTGAGTATGTGTAAAAACTCTTCCTCAAAGGTCAGATAAACTGAAATGTGTTGAGGGACTTGTATATAAGGAAAAACCCTAAGGTAACAAAGAGAAGCCAAAAATATAAAACCAGAATAGAAAACTGAGCATGAAACTATCAGAATATTCAGCTTCACTGTGTATTAAAGCACACATATAACAAATAGAATTGTAATGTATAAAGCAAGCATGTAGTCAAAACATTCCTGACCCAGAAGTTTTTTTGTTACATCTGGGAGGGGGGGCGGTGCGGGGAAGTAAGCATTTTTGTTTTATCTACGGGATGACTTTAAAGAAGACAAACAGGAAGAATAATAATTAAAACATTTATATTGGTTACTGAGTTGAGGTTTTGTCTCCCTGGACCCATAATTTAGTTACACAAGTCAATCTTTTACCCATCTTGGGAGAAAGAACTACCTCCTCTCACCCTAAATAAGATAGGTAGAGTCAATACGTGAAAATATTCTGTTAGTTCGGAGTTTCCCTGTGGACAATTTTCTTTTCTGTTTTTTTTTTTTTTTTATTCTGGTAAAATAAACCTAAAAAATTTACCATCTTAACGATTTTAAGTGTACAGTTAAGTAGTATTAAATACATTGAGAAAATGAGGAATTGTCAAAAATACGTTGATAATGTTGTGAAACCAAGACAATCCGTTTCTATAACTCTTTCTATCCTGAAAGACTGAAATTCTGTATCCATTAAACAACTCCCGTTTCAATCTGCTTTCTGTCTCTACGATTTTCATTACTCCAAGTAACTTATGTAAGTGGGATTATATAGTATTTGTCTTTTTGTGATGGGCTTATTTCACTTAGCATAATGTCCTGACGGTACGAAGGAAGCTGAATATTGCATTGTATATATATATACACCATATTTTACCTTTCCCTTTATCTGTAGATTGGCACTTGGACTGCACCTATATTTTAGCTATTGTGAAAAATACTGCTATGACTGTGGGTATACAAATAGCTAATCATGACCCCTGCTTTTAGTTATTTTAGGTATATATCCAGAAGTGGAATTGCTGGATCATATGTTAATTCTATGTTTAGTTTCCTAAGGAACCACTATAACTGTTTTCCACAGCAGTTGGACCATTTTACAAGCCATCAACAGTGATCAAATATTCTAATTCCTCCACATCCTCTCCTTGCTATTTTGTTTTTGTGATGATTGCCAGTCTAACGGTATGAAGTGGTATCTCAGTGTAGTTTTGATTTGCATTTCCATTATGATTCTTGATGTTAAATGTCTTTTCATGTGCTTATTGGCCTTTATGAAACACAAGCTGGAAACAAAGTTGCTGGGAGTAATATCGATAACCTCAGGTATGCAGATGACACCCACACTTATGGCAGAAAGCAAAGAACTAAAGAGCCTCTTGATGAAAGTGAAAGAGGAGAGTGAAAAAGTTGGCTTAAAACTCAACATTCAGAAAATGAAGATCATGGCATCCGGTCCCATCACTTCACGGCAAACAGATGGGGAAACAATGAAACAGTGAGAGACTTTATTTTCTTGGGCTCCAAAATCACTGCAGATGGTGACTGAAGCCATGAAATTAAAAGATGCATGCTCCTTGGAAGAAAAGCTATGACCAAGCTAGACAGCATATTAAAAAGCAGAGACATTACTTTGCCAACAAACGTCTGTCTAGTTAAAGCTATGGTTTTTCCAGTAGTCATGTATGAATGTGAGAGTTGGACTATAAAGAAAGCCGAGTGCCGAAGAATTGATGCTTTTGAACTGTGGTATTGGAGAAGACTCTTGAGAGTCCCTTGGACTGCAAAGAGATCAAACCAGTCAATCCTAAAGGAAATCAGTCCTGAATATTCATTGGAAGGACTGATGCTGAAGCTGAAACTCCAATACTTTGGCCACCTGATGCGAAGAACCGACTAGTTGGAAAAGACCCTGATGCTGGGAAAAACTGAAGGTGGGAGGAGAAGGGGACAACAGAGGATGAGATGGTTGGATGGCATCACCGACTCAATGGATATGAGTTTGGGTAAACTCTGGGAGTTGGTGATGGACAGGGAAGCCTGGTGTGCTGCAGTCCATGAGGTCACAAAGAGTTGGACATGACTGAGTGACTGAACTGAACTGAATATCTTCTTTGGAGAAATGTCTATTCAAGTCTTTTACCCGTTTTTTAGTGGAGATATATATATAAACATATATATATATTCTCTTCAGATTCTTTTCCATTAAAGTTTATTATAAGATATTGAATATAATTCCCGTGCCATACAGTAGGACCTCATTGTTTATTTTAGATACAGTCATTTGTATCTGTTAATCCCAAACTCCTAACTTATCCCTCCCCTTGTTTCCCCTTTGGTAACCATAAATTTGTTTTCTATGTCTGTGAATCTGTTTCTATTCTGTAAATAAGTTCATTTGTATCTTTTTTAGATTCCACATATAAGTGATGGCATATGATATTTGTCTTTGTCTGACTTACTTCACTTACTATGATAACATCTAGGTCCATCCATGTTGCTTCAGATGGCATTATTTCATTCTTGCATTCTTTTTATGGCTGAGTGATCTTCTACTGGGGCTTCCCAGGTGGCGTTAGTGGTGAAGAATCTTCTTGCTAGTGCAGGAGCCCCAGAAGATGGGGGTTTTATCCTTGAGTCAGGAAGATCCTGGAGTAGGAAATGGCCACCTGCTCCAGTATTCTTGCCTGGAAAATTCCATGGACAGAGGAGTCTGGTGGGCTACAGTCCATGGGGTCATAAAGAATCACACATGACTGAGTGACTGAGCATGCACACGGTGGGATATAAAGTTAATATACAAAAATCAGGTAAATTTCTGTATACTAACAACAATCTGAAGAGAAAATTAAGGAAACTGTTTCATTTACAATAGCATCAGTGAGAACAAAATACAAATTAACTTAGCAAGGAGTTTAAAGACTTGTATAATGGAAACTATAAATCATTGCTGAAAGAATTTAAAGATGATATACATAAATGAAAACACATCCCTTTTTAATGGACTGGAAGACTTAATGTTGTTAAGCTGTCAATACCACCCAAAGTGATCTACAGATTCAATGCAATCCCTACCAAAATCTCAACGACATTTTTGCAGAAACAGAAAACCTCTCCTAAAATTCATATGGAATGACAAGGGGACCAAAATAGCCAAAACAATCTTGAAAAAGAAGAACAAAAATGGATGACTCATATTTTCTGATTTTCAAGCTTATTACAAAGCTACAATAATCAAAACAGCGTAGTAACAGCATAAAGACATACATATAGACCAATGGAACAGAGAATCAAGAAATAAGCCCTCACGAATGTGGTCAAGTGTTTTGTTTTTGTTTTTTTTTTACAAGAGTGCCAATCCTAAAATTTACATGGAATCATAAAGGACCCAGAATTGCCAAAGTAATCCTGAGAAAAAAGAACAAAGCTGAAGATACAACCCTAACAGACTTCAGACAACACTACAAATCTATAGGGATCAAACCCATGTCTCTTGCATCTCCTGCATTGGCAGGCAGATGCTTTACCACTGTACCATCTGGAAAGCCCTTATATCCTGCTACTTTGCTGAATTTACTAGTTCTAACAGTATTTTTTTGGGGAATCTTTTGGGATTTCTACCTATAGATCATATCATCTTCAAAAGAGATCATTTTACTTCTTCCTTTCCAATTTGGATGCTTTTTACTTCTTCTTGCCTAATGACTCTGGCTAGAACATCCAATACTGTGCACTTACCTAATTCTCTCTTTTCATACTAGGGAAACTAGGATCAAGAAAAGATAAGTGATTTCTTCAAGGTCTCATTACTAAATAGGAACAGACCCAAGATTAGAAAACTCTATGCTCCCTACTCCCAGCCTAGCATTCTTTCCATTACTGTACCAGCTCAACCAAGATTGGGTTTTCTGTATTCCAGACATGTGCATCCCAGTATTATTTTAATATGTATAGTGGAACTACCTACCATTCAAACGGCATGCAATTGCCACTGTCATAACTATTGTGTTGTTTAATCTGAAGACAACTATTAAACAGATCTACATGGCCTTTAATTTGAAATTTATATGTATTTATCATTTTTATTAACATTTTACCAGGAAAAATTCCACATGTATAGAAAAATGAAAAAAAACTTGAACACCCTCCATTACCTTCTCCCTAGAATAGACTTAATATTTGTCAACACTTTGTCATACTTTTTGTGTATTTTTTTCCTAAACCACTTAAAAATAAATTGCAGGTGCCATGACACTCTACCCCTAAAGAGTTTACTGCTAAATAGACATTTTACCCCTAAATAATTCAGCAAGCATGTTCTAGGAGAAAGGATATTTATATACATAACCTCCCTACCACACCAAAGAAAATTATTAAGAAATTTATGATATCATCTAATTTCTGATTCATACAATTTCCACAAGAGATGTCTTTAACGTTTGCTCTTTTAAAACAATGGCTCCTACTGAAGAGCTATCAAAAGAACCTATGGAGAAAGCAAAGCAGAGGTTATTACATACTGTGGTTAAAAGAAAAAAAAAAATCACCATTTCCAAGATCAAGTTTTAAGTGCATTTCAGAGGAGGGGGGGCAAAGACAGGATATATAGAAGGTTTGGGGAAGTCATGTTTAAGGTTGGTCTTTTGACTGTGGGAGTGCAAAGTTCATGAGTGGACAAGCGGACATTGTTCAGAGTGGACAAGTTCACGACATAATAGATTAAGATTGGTGGAGAGAACGAGGAGATGCTTTCCAAACAAATCTTGAAGACTAAACAGTTGTTTGATGCTATTTTAGATTTCAAGAAAAGTGCAAGGACAGTAGAGAGTCCTCTTATACTCAGTTGCAGTTTCCCTTAATATTACATCATTGGGCTCATTTGTCAAAACGAAGAATCCAACACTGGGACATGACTATTAACTGTACTACATGTTTTATTCAGATTTCATTAGCTTTTTTAAACAACATTTTTCTATTCCATCATCCTATCTAGAATACCACATTGCATTTAGCTGCCATTTCCTCTTGGTCTTCTCTAGTCTGTGAGTTTTTCAGATGTTCCTTGTTTTTAATGACCTTGGCAATTCTGGGGTCAGATATTTCTGCAGAATGTCTCTCAACTTATACTTGTCTGAGATATTTCTCATGATTAAACTAGGATTATGGGTTTTGGGGAAGAATGCCACAGAATTGAAACCCCTTTCTTATTATACCATATTAGGGTATACATGATATCTACATGACACCACCAGTAATGTTAACCTTAGTCACTTGGTTAAGATGGTACCTGCAGGTTTCTCCACTGTGAAGTTACCATTTTTCCCATTCTACACTCTGTTCTTTAGAAATCAGTCACTAAGTCCACCTTAGTTCCAAAGCAAGAGAGGTGGTTACTAAGGTCCACTTTAGGAGGGGGCAATATCTATATAACTTATGTGGAATTCTTCTGTAAGGAACGTTTTCTCCCCCATTTATTTCAATCATTTATCTATACCACCATGGCCTTGTGGACATGTGCTTTATACTTTGGGTTATAACCTAATACCACATTATTTTGTTGCTCAAATTGTTCCAGCTTTGGCCATTGAGAGTTCCTTCAGTTTGATGCTTGTGTCTCTTTGACATGCTCAATTATTATTAATTTTTTAGCACTTTCAGACTTCCTGGTACTACAAGATGCTGTAAGCTCATCTTGTGTTTCCCTGCCCCAAATCAAGAATCAGCCATTTCTCCTAGGAGTCCTGATTCATTTTAGTAGAGAATGTGTGTTAGAGAATGGTATTTGCTTATTTAATTCCAAAAACATTTTGTATAGAGGTATAGGCAATTAACAATATTGTGATAATTTCTGGTGAACAGTGAAGGGACTCAGCCATACATATACAAGGATCCAGAGAACAGTACTTAGAAATGAAGTTGGGTGTTGGCAGTTCTTATTGCTACTGGTTCTTGCTCCTTTTGAAGGAAATATAAAATTTTTCATCATAAGTTAAAATAGTTGTAAAAGACATTTTCCATGGCATTTTAAATACTGCCTTTAAAAACAGACTGTGACTCTTCTCTTTTACATATGCAAAAAATGAAACTGAATAGTTTAATAATTTGATATCCACCATTATATCAAAAGACTGATTAGCTGTTTACCCAACCTACCTACCTACTCTCCTTCATAGGCACAAAGCACCTCTTGAAGTTAGACGTGGCCATGTAAACTGAATTCTGGACAACAGAATGTGAATGGAAGCGATTTATGTTGCTTCCCAGTCTGGTCTGTAACAGTTACCAATGCATGATCTGCAAGCTGCTCTCTTCCTCCCTCTTTCAGTTAGATGTTGAGTATCTAAGCACCTATCTCCCTACCAGCTATTAGACTTCTATACGAATCGGAAAGTTCTATTTCAGCCATTGAGATTCAAAAATTAATTTAAAAAATAAGGCAGATCAATTTTTTTAAAATGTGTATGTTATGGCCCTTATCGAAGCTGCAGCTGCTTCCATATAGCTGCTGCGGTCAAAAAGGAGCCCAAAGTGACAGTTTTCCTTGACGGTCGCCGTTCTGTTTGCTGTAACTGATCTGCAACATTTCAGGAAAAGACAGTTCCCATTGTACTTGCCATTTCTCAGGTACAACCAGAGACCTTTATTAAAACTGACAACGTTTTCAGAGGCCACCAGAAATATTCCATTGATGGGGTCTTACATGCAAGAATAAGGCTTTTGAGAAGTGGCTTGCAGAGGCCAAGAACCAGTATGCAAATGCAGATGTGGGTGGGTTAGATACCTGTGCTGGGGAAATCCAGGGGCAAGTGGTGCAGATTGTGGCCATGCTTTGGGTCTTTGCCCTGAAAAGCTTAAGGCATCAGCCCAAAGGCGAGTCAAAAACCTTGGTTCTGAAAACCAGATGAATGGAACGAGTAGGTCATTCAGGACAAAAGAAGAAAAAAAAAGATAAAGTGTATATGTTAAGTGAGGACCCAGATATTGAGTCCTTAAAAATTATCCTTCCTGTGAACCCTAAGAGTCTGGAGTATCCCCCAGGGTAAGCATTTTGTCTTTGGGAACACTGGTAGAGAGGTTCCCTGTCTATTTAGGGTAGTTGAAGAGTTCTGTTCCATATTGTGAAGACAAGTAGCATGAGTGATAAATACATTTTTATTGTTTTGAGCCACTGAGAATTTCAGGTGTTACTGCAGCAAAATCTACATCATCTTCATTTAAGGTAGAAACTGTTATCTAAAGTGAGGTGCTACCATAACAAGAACCTAAAATAATTAAGAGAGATGGCAAGCAGGAAGGAAACCATTTTCAGAGGATGGAGAGAGAGCAATTTATGATCTACAGTGGCGAAACATTTCATAAAACTGTTGCTCACAGCTAACTTGGAAGACAGGTCATGTAATAAATCTATAGCTTAAGGGCAAGATTGGAAAACAAAATCCTGTGTGTTCATCGCTGTTGGCTGCATTTGGCAAGATATTACAAAAAAGAGATGTAGTGGGAAAAGAGCTGACCAGTTTGTAACCAAGAATGAAAGGAATAGACTCCAATTTGAGAACTTGTAGAGTTGAAGTAGGTAACTACTTCTCAACCCCAAACAGTTCAAGATACAATTGAGAAATGTTTGGAATGATAAAGGACAACTAAAGCTCAGCCTGGAGGCAATGCATCAAATTAAAAGATTGGCTTTTTCACCCATTTTTAAAAATCTTTTAATGAGTGGACTAATAGGTCCTAGATCAAAGATCCAATCAACAAAAGTAGTTTGGACACAATGGTTTAGGGAAAAAGAGACTAAGGGAAAGTAACTATTTTATCAAAGTTTGGTAAACCTATGTAATCACTGTGAGAGGGAGATGGGAAGAAGAGAGGGAGAGGGAGAGATAGGAGGATAAACTGGGGCTAGAAAACAAATACATACCAAATGAGAATTACATCTTGAAGGAAGTATGGAGCTGATGAAAATGACTAGTTTGGACTTTTTCCCCCTCCTGGTTATGTTTCTGAGAGTTGTACTTCCAAAATAACCACTAGCCTAAATGTCTTTTCACCTTTAGAACTCCATCTATGTGCACAAAGCAGACTAAGAAAGCTGCTCAGCCCCTAAGGAGGACATATTACCCCCCAAAACCTATTCCAGAAGTAGCCACAAAGGATAACAGAAAAGGAAGAATCAGTCACAGAAAGAATCATGCATAGTGGAGAACAGTGAATAAAGGAGCCACTTACAGGGAGCAGAGCCAGGGCTTAATGAAGGCACATTCCCCATTCCCCAGAGTGATAAAGGGTCCTCACAACAGCCGCCCACAGGATTTCACAACTACCACAGATGAGCCTCTACTTCTGTTATTCCTTTCAAACAGGAATCTTTGCTGTGACTATCTCATCCATAGGGACAGATAACTTGTCTTCTGGCATGGGTCTTCTCGCTTGTCTTCTGGCTGCAGATGGTGACTGCAGCCATGAAATTAAAAGATGCTTGCTCCTTGGAAGAAAAGCTATGACCCACCTAGACAGCATATTAAAAAGCAGAGACATCACTGAGCGACCAAACAACAACAAATAGGTATTGATTGTTTGATCTAAGCACAAAAGGAGGCACATCTGTACCTAATGCAGAGATCACTTAGATCAAAAGGAGGCACATCTGCACCTATTGTAGAGATCACTACATGTAACTCTGATTCTGGGTTTTGAACTAGGCGTCCTGACTAGATGATGTTTTTGGTATGTCTACCCTGGGAAGGAGATAGATGTATTTTGCAAACAAGAAGGAGAACTAAATGAATATTTAACGACCGGAAGAGTGGAAGCAAATATTGCTATTCCCTAGTATTTCTAATTTTCTTTCTTCCAGGTACACAGTAGGACTCCACTTGCTTGCCCGCTTGAAGCTAGTAGTGGCCATGTGATTTGTTTTGGTCAATAAAACTGAATAGAATTGAAGAGTGTCACTTCCAGGAGGAAACCTTTAAGAGCTGTTGCATAGTTTGACCTTCTCCCTCCCCTGGTTGTAGTTCTGTGATGTTTCAGAGAGTGAAGCCTCTGCCAACTGGCATCTTTTAGTGAGAACAACACGGAGCAGAGCTCACAGACAATAGCATGAATGAGGAGTACACTACTGTTCTAAGCCACTAATTTTGAGGATGCTACTGAAGCAAAATCTAGTCTCTTCTGATTAACTCAGAAATAAACAGACATAATAGATAAACAGGAAACAGCCTGTCTTCAACTGAAAAAAAAGGCAAGATATTTTAAAAAAGGGAAATCTAAAAATAACATCTTTAAAAGATTTTTTTTTTTAATTGTCTATTTGCCTGGAAACACAATCAACACCTATTTGTTGTTTGGTTGCTCAGTGATGTCTCTGCTTTTTAATATGCTGTCTAGGTGGGTTTTTCTTTTGAAAAGAAAAGAAAATATGCTTTTCTTCCAAGGAGCAAGCATCTTTTAATTTCATGGCTGCAGTCACCATCTGCAGTGATTTTGGAGCCCAAGAAAATAAAGTCTTGTCACTGTTTGCACTGTTTTCCCGTCTATTTGCCATGAAGTGATGGGACTGGATGCCATGATCTTAGTTTTTTGAAAGCTGAGTTTTAAGCCAGCCTTTTCACTCTCCTCTTTCACCTTCGACAAGAGGCTCTTTAGTTCCTCTTTCCTCTTTGCTTTCTGCCGTGAGGCTGGTGTCATCTGCATATCTGAGGTTATTGATATTTCTCTTGGCAATCTTGATTCCAGTGTGTGCTTCATCCAGCCCAGCATTTTGCATGATGTACTCTGCAAAAAAGTTAAATAAGCAGGGTGACAATATACAGCTTTGATGTACTTCTTTCCCAATTTTGAACCAGTCTGTTGTTTCATGTCTGGTTCTAACGGTTGCTTCTTGCCCTACATAAGGGTTTCTCAGAAGGCAGGTAAGGTGGTCTGATATTCCCATCTCTTTAAGAATTTTCCAGTTTGTTGTGATCCATCTTTTGCATTGGCCCCTAATAATTTCAATTTTGCAACTTTAATTATGTAAGATCTGATAATTTCCATATCTTCATTCTGAAATTCTTACTGGTCTTGATTTTCTTTTCATTCTTTTTCAGATATTTAAATTTTTATATATTTTTCTGTTCTAAGTATATATATTTCTGAAGCTATCTCAAATCCCAATCACTTTTGACTATATTTAAAAACAGGAACAAAAAATTCCCATAATGAGCTTGACCTTGGATATCATTATCAATAATGGTCTTAATGGAAGGCATAATTTTGCTATCTGCCATTACTCCTTGAAGATGCTGTTGGGAAAGTGAAGTCAGGTAGAGGTAGCCTTAAATTCCAGATGTGCCACTTCCTACCAGTATGACCTGGGACAAGTTACTTAATGAGCTTAACCACTTTCCTCTTAAGTGGTGATAACATCTACTTTACAGGGAATTATGAAGAATACATAAGTAATATATAAAATGTCCAAATAAATAAGTATCCAGCACATAGTTACCGCTTATAATCATTAGCATATATTAGGCATATGGCATTCTTTCTTGGTTGCTATTGAAGGATCTGTCATCTGTCAATTTGCTAAAATTTTGATTGAGTCTATTTGTTGTCAACCAGATCTAAATTAATTATATAAGGTAATTTTTCATTGTGCCAAGTAGTACTTCCCAAACAGAACCCATATTGTATTTTCCCTCAAAAAGCATTCCTCTTATTCCAGTATTCTGGCCTTTATTAAGTTTGATATTTACTATCATAATGTTCATAACTTTGAGACTGGGTTCACATCTGTCCTGGTTGAAGAAGGTCCTCAGGCTGTTCATTGTGAAGCTGTTTTTCTTGCCTTATTGTTGTTCTAACTACTCTTCTCCAAGCTTTAATTTTACAGATATTCCCTGGAGTCCTTCCTAAATCGGAGATCACTCACACTGTTCCAGGTGTTGATACTCAATGGTTTTACTTAAAGACAATGTTTTTTTTTTTTTTTTAATGGGTCAACTTCTTTTTTTTATTTATTTTTTTATTATTATTTTTTTTTATTTCTCATGTGTTCCCCATCCTGAACCCTCCTCCCTCCCCATACCTAAAAAAAAGCAAAGTGCAAATACAAAAGTGTAGAAAGGCAAGTGTCTTCCTTTGCACTCCCACTTTCTAGAAATGTTAACATTTTTAGGCCTTCTTGACTTTTCATCCTGTGCATATACAAATGTTAGGTTTGTTTTTATACATAGAAGGTCATGGTATAAGTTCTATACTGCATCTTGCTTTTTCTCTCAAAAATAAATTATAGATAATTCAGCACTGATTTTCCACTTTTAAAAGATCACATAGAACTAAACATGGAAACAAGCTAAGTGTCCACTGATGGATAAAGGGATTCAAAAATGCAAGATACACACACAGGAATATTATTCAGCCATAAAAAAGAAAAAAAATCTTGCCTTCAGCAGTAATAAGGACGGACTTTGAGGGAGTTACGCTAGTGAAGTAAACCAGGCTGAGGAAGACAGATGCTGTATGTTCTCACCTATATGTGAAACCTGAAAAAGGGGAACTCAAAGAAATAGCATGTAGAACGATGGCTGCCCGGGGCTAGGAGTGGGAGAAAATAGATGCTGGTCAAAGGGTATAATCTTTCAGCACAAGATAAGGAAGTTCTGGAGTCTAATAATGTATAGCATGGTGATTATAATTAACAATACTGCATCATATACTTGGAAGTTAAGAAAGTAGATCTTAAAAGTTATCTTCACACACACACACACACACACACACACAAAAGGTAATTATGTGAGGACAGAGGTGTTAACTAACCTCACTGTGATAATCATTTCACAATACATACATGATCAAATCATCATGTTGTACACCTGAAGTTTATATATGTTGTTATGTCAATAATATCTGAATGAAGCTGGAAAACAAAAGATCACATAGTACTTTGTGGTACAGAGTATCACTGTTTATCCAGTCTCCTACTAATATAAATAAGAGAACATCTACTAAAAATAGTGCAGTCACCAAATTTTTGTTATACAGACGTTTCCTGCAGCAACTGTATCTACATCTATCTATGTCTATCCTTGGGCACTTGGGTATTTTTTTGGAATGGAATCCTAGAGGAATTACCCTGTTTTAGTTGGTTTCAATAGGTATGCCCCAGGTTTTATGTAAAGGTGCAGAGAGTGTCTTATTACCCCACCCCCAGGGTACCTGAACGTTGTATCAATCTTAGTTTTTAAGTCTTACAGAAAGAATTTTCAGGGATTCTAGGATCTCTTCCTTAATTATAACCAATTATTATCAATCATTTCATATGTTTAGTTTGAAAATTTTTCTAAAAATCCTTATACTTAGGTCAAGTGGGCCTTAGAAACCATCACTACGAACAAAGCTAGTGGAGGTGATGGAATTCCAGTTGAGCTATTCCAAATCCTGAAAGATGATGCTGTGAAAGTGCTGCACTCAATATGCCAGCAAATTTGGAAAACTCAGCAGTGGCCACACGACTGGAAAAGGTCAGTTTTCATTCCAATCCCAAAGAAAGGCAATGCCAAAGAATGCTCAAACTACCGCACAATTGCACTCATTTCACACGCTAGTAAAGTAACGCTCAAAATTCTCCAAGCCAGGCTTCAGCAATATGTGAACCATGAACTTCCTGATGTTCAAGCTGGTTTTAGAAAAAGCAGAGGAACCAGAGATCAAATTGCGAACATCCACTGGATCATGGAAAAAGCAAGAGAGTTCCAGAAAAACATCTATTTCTGCTTTATTGACTATGCCAAAGCCTTTGAGTGTGTGGATCACAATAAACTGTGGAAAATTCTGAAAGAGATGGGAATACCAGACCACCTGACCTGCCTCTTGAGAAATGTGCATGCAGGTCAGGAAGCAACAGTTAGAACTGGACATGGAACAACAGACTGCTTCCAAATAGGAAAAGGAGTACATCAAGGCTGTATATTGTCACCCTGTTTATTTAACTTCTATGCAGAGTACATCATGAGAAACGCTGGGCTGGAAGAAAAACAAGCTGGAATCAAGATTGCCGGGAGAAATCTTAATAACCTCAGATAGGCAGATGACACCACCCTTATGGCATAAAGTGAAGAGGAACTAAAAAGCCTCTTGATGAAGGTGAAAGTGGAGACTGAAAAAGTTGGCTTAAAGCTCAAGATTCAGAAAACGAAGATCATGGCATCCGGTCCCATCACTTCATAGGAAATAGATGGGGAAACAGTGGAAACAGTGTCAGACTTTATTTTGGGGGGCTCCAAAATCACTGCAGATGGTGACTGCAGCCATGAAATTAAAAGACGCTTACTCCTTGGAAGGAAAGTTATGACCAACCTGGATAGCATATTCAAAAGCAGACATTACTTTGCCAACAAAGGTCCGTCTAGTTAAGGCTATGGTTTTTCCTGTGGTCATGTATGGATGTGAGTTGGACTGTGAAGAAGGCTGAGCGCCGAAGAATTGATGCTTTTGAACTGTGGTGTTGGAGAAGACTCTTGAGAGTCCCTGGGACTGCAAGGAGATCCAACCAGTCCATTCTGAAGGAGATCAGCCCTGGGATTTCTTTGGAAGGAATGATGCTAAAGCTGAAACTCCAGTACTTTGGCCACCTCATGCGAAGAGTTGACTCATTGGAAAAGACTCTGATGCTGGGAGGGATTGGGACAAGAGGAGAAGGGGACGACAGAGGATGAGATGGCTGGATGGCATCACTGACTCGATGGACGTGAGTCTGAGTGAACACCGGGAGTTGGTGATGGACAGGGAGGCCTGGCGTGCTGCAATTCATGGGGTCACAAAGAGTCGGACATGACTGAGCGACTGATCTGATCTGATCTGACCTGAACAGAAGAATTGACTTATCGTTTGTATTACTTCCTGAAGTTGCTGTTAACTAATTACCACAAACTACATGGCTTAAAATAACGGAAATTTTCTCACAGTTCTGGATGTCAGAAGCAAGGTGTCAGCAGGGCCGTTCTTCCTCTGGAGGCAACAGAGAACCCCTCCTTGCCTCTTCCAGCTTCAGGTGGCTCCAGATGTTCCTTGGATTGTCACTGCAGAATTCTAATCCTGTATCTGATTCACATTGTCTTCTCAGTGTCCATTTCTCTTCTCCTCTGTGTTAAGTACCTCTTACAGGATACTTGTCATGGGATTTAGGGCCTACCCATATAATCTAGGATGATCTCAGCTTAAGTTCCTTAACTAATTACATCCACAAAGATCCTTTTTTCCAAGGAAGGTCACATGCACACATTCTGGGGGTTCTGACATAGATATATCTTTTTATTAGGGCCACCATTCAACTACATAGTGGCTCAATCAACAAAGCCACTTAAATCATGCTATATAAAAGAAGTCTGCTTGTAACAGCCAATTTAGGATTGATGTGGCTCAATGATCTCTTCAAAGATCTTGACTCTCCATCTTTCCCCTTCCACAATTCTCAGAATATTATTTATAACTTTGCCACCTTACATTAACAGTTACAGGACAGCTCCAGGCTTTACATCCCTTAGAGAACTGTAAACACTGCAGGAAGAGAGAAGAGGGGGAAAAATGTGTTTCCTTTAAGGGAAGAAAGCCTCTCCCTGAAACTTCCACAGCTTCCCCCTATGTCCCAGCATGTCCAACCCAGATGGATCACTGGCAGAGGGGACAAGAGGATGCCATGACTGCCTTACAGCTATGAAGATACATGCCCTGCAGTACACTGCCACACAGAAACTTGAGTTTTGATAACCAAAAAAAAAAAAAAAAATGAAGGGATGGCTGTTCAGTAGCAACTAATAGCATCTGCTACAATTCCTAAATGTTTCCTGAAGATCACTAATAAAACTCACCAACTGTTTCATCTACTGATTTACATCACTTCCTTCAATCAATATTTTATAACATCTGCTATACATTGGGTACTGTGATAGAAATGGGAGTCCAAGATCAAGACATAGTCCACATCCTCAAGGAGGATGGATGAATGGAATAAAAAGATAAATACATCTGTAATTCCAGGACAGCAAGACCAATACTACATTAGAGATATGTGCACGGGGCAGTGGGGGAATAGAATAGATTGCAGCATCTTGAAAGCCAAGCCTGGAGTTGAGTTTCTGAGAAACAATTAAACAGAGAAAACGCAGGAGTGGATAATGGTGTTTTACATAAAGAGCATGCAGAAAGGCAGTGATGACTGGAAATTACTACCACACCCTTGTGGAACTACAAACATTTTAATGAACCTAGAATCAAGGAGCTGTGTGGGTATAAGGAGGGCAGGTAAGCTAGTGAGAGGTAGAAGCTAGATGAAGAGCCTATATATACTGAAATAAAGTGACATGATCTCAAAACCTGTTTGGAAGCAACTGAAGGATTTTGATCAAAGGAACAATCAAGATTACTCCTGACAATGCCTGGATATTTTTGATCACATAACTGTTTCCTATTTGTATAATGTTATGGCTTCCCAGGTGGCTCAGTAGTAAAGAATCTGCCTGCCAATGCAGGAGATGCAGGAGCTGCTGCTGCTGCTAAGTCGCCTCAATCGTGTCCCACTCTGTGCGACCCCATAGACGGCAGCCCACTAGGCTCCCCCATCCCTGGGGTTCTCCAGGCAAGAACACTGGAGTGGGCTGCCAATTCCTTCTCCAGTGCATGAAAGTGAAAAGTGAAAGTGAAGTCACTCAGTCTTAGCCATCCCATGGACTGCAGCCTACCAGGCTTCTCCGTCCATGGGATTTTCCAGGCAGAAGTACTGGAGTGGGGTTGCCTTCTCTGGTGATGCAGGAGATTCAGGTTCAATCCCTGGGTCGGGAAGATCCCCTGGAGGAGGAAACGGCAACCCACTCCAGTATTCTTGCCAGGGAAATCCCATGGACAGAAGAGCCTGGCGGGCTATACAGTCCATGGGGTCACAGACACCACTGAGCATGCACAAGCTTGTTACTGGGATATGAATAGGGGATTTGCAATTAAAATTTTTAATTTGGACTTGGTTTTTTAGAGCTTACTCCAAAAAAATTCAAAAATTTGCAGTATTTGGTGAAGATGGAATTGTAGAAACCTGGTGCAGGTCACATATTCCTATAGGCTTCCAAGTATTCTGACCAAAGGAAAAGTTCTATATAAGCCTATACCATAAATCAGCTTAAAACAGCTTCTGTAACAATGTTTCCTATTCTGTATAACACAAAGTGAATCATTTGGACAACAGTGTGCAGAAAAAAGATGCTAAAAATATTACTAGACATTACCTTGGCTTCCTTAGAATGGTCTCAACAATTATCTCACAATAGCACACAAGTTTGCTACCCTCAGGCAGACTTATAATTTTTAAAATGACCTTTAAATAAAGGTATAAAGATTTACCCCAGTGTCCCCAGAATGCTTCTGGGGGGAAAGCAGAATGATTCAACAGAAAAAACATAATCCTCAGAACTACTTAGATTGGGGTTCAAATTCTGATGTCTCCACTTGCTAGATGTTATTGTATTATTTAATTTCTTTTAAACTTTGTTTATTTATATAATGTTTATAATAAAGACAGATCAAATTTCATAGGGGCTGCAAGTATATGCATGATTCAACTGCATATATAAACCTAATACTATTACACTTATAAAACATACTCTAGTAATATACCAAACAATTCTCAAAAAAATACCAGTTGTCTTTTTTTATCTTAACTATACTATATACTACTACCCCCCCAGAAGTTTATTAATGACATAAATATGAATGGTATTTTTTATAGGCACAATAAAGGCAACAAACTTACTGGAAGATAATTTCACAACCAGACATTTTGATTTTGTCACATTTTCCCTGAGCAGCCAGAGGAGCCTTAGCTGCGTGAACAGCACACACAGATTTTTCCTCCATCATGAGGTATAATCGATTATCTCCTTCCACCCTCAATTCCCAATAAAAAACTCTCAATCACATGAAAATTTTTTTGACAAATCATCTTCTAGCTTCACTACTAATTCCCTGTCCATGACAAATGCTATTCATATAAAAATATAACAAGCAAGAAACTTAACTAGCTAAGATGAAATTGAAAGGAAACAGCCATGGACTATTTTCACACTCACTATATTATGCACGGGCTTCCCAGGTGGCTCAGTGGGTAAAGAATCTGCCTGCAATGCAGGAGAGGCGGGTTCAATCCCTGGGTTGGGAAGATCCCCTGGCGGAAGGCATGGCAACCCACTCCAGTATTCTTGCCTGGAAAATCCCATGGACAGAGATGCCTGATGGACTACAGTCTATAGGGTCACAAAGAGTTTGGACACGACTGAAGTGACTGAGCAGGCAGCAGGCGCATTCTAAGATATGAAGTTTCACAAATAAAATAAAATATTGCATCTTTTAAGTCTACTTTATATAATGGTTTAGCGGTGTTACCAGTTTGCCACTATGAACTATCGCTACCTGTTGTCACAGAGATGATGAGAAAACAAAGTAATATATGCAAATATCTAAAAGAAAAATGTTGGTCCCATTTTTTCATGTCACATTTATCATGTTATAATCAGTCCTGGGTGTTCACTGGAAGGACTGATGTTGAAGCTAAAACTCTAATACTTTGGCCACTTGATGAGAAGAGCTGACTCATTTGAAAAGAACCCTGATGCTGGGAAAGATTGAGGGCAGGAGGAGAAGGGCACGACAGAGAATGAGATGATTGGATGGCATCACCGAATCAAAGGACATGGGTTTGGGGGGCTCCGGGAGTTGGTGATGGACAGGGAGGCCTGGCGTGCTGCGGTTCATGGGGTCACAAAGAGTCGGACACGGCTGAACGACTGAACTGAAACTGTCTTCATATGTGCATTCATATTACACTGCCTTCCTTCTTTCAGTTCTCAGTATACACATCCATACACTCAAACATTTTAGGGACCAAATAGGTATTTGTAATGGTTACAAATGCCCATAGCAGCATTAATCATAGTAGCAAAAAGGTGGAAGCAACCCATTCACAGATTAATAGATAAATATGGCATATACATACAATGGAATATTATTCAGCCTTAATAAGGAATGAAATTTTGATACATGCTACAACATGGATGAACTTTGAAAGTATTATGCTAAGTGAAATAAGCCAGGCACAAAAGGACAAGCACTGTATGACTCCACTTCTATGAAGTATCTAGAGAAAGTAGAATACTTATCAGGGGCTGGAGGAGAGAAGAAAGGAGCTTAGTGGGTACAGTGTTTTCAGTTTGGGATAATGAAAAAGTTCTGGAGACAGTGGTGATTGTTAGACAACAATAACAAAGTGCTTAATGCCAATGAACTGGACACTTAAAAATGCTTAAAATGATAAATTTTATATGTATATTTAACCACAATAAAAACATTTTTTAAAAAATTCATGATTGGGGACTTCCCTGATGGTCCAGTGGCTAATACTGTGCCCGCCCAATGCAGGGGGCCCAGGTTCAATCCCTGGTCAGGGAACTAGATTCCAGATGCTGCAACTAAAACCTGGTGCAGCCAAATAAATAAATTAAAAAAATACACAAACAGCACTCGGGTGTTTACAATAAAATCATGATTGTTAAAAGATATATATATAGTAATGAGATGGTATACCTGATCTGTCTTAAACTGGGTGTGACTAGGATCTCCAAGTTAAAAACAGCAAGGAAGTAGATTTCAAAGAACTGGACTTAGGGTTCTAGGGGGCAAAAGGATCTGCAAATGTGAAGTTAAGAGCCACCTTTAAGATTTGACTTTTTTAGAAATACATTTTAACCCTGGGCCTATTCTCTCCATATCGTCCTGTTTCTTTTGGTCTTTTTCTGACAGCATGTTTTTCTTCCAACAGAGGTTCAGTTTCAGTCTTTCTCCTAGTACTCTATCCTGAAAGTAAAAACCTGGATGTTCTAAGGTGATGCTTCTCAACAAGGGTGATTTTGCACCCCAGGAGACCTTTGACAATGTCTGGAGACATTTCTAAGTTGTTTCAATGGGGCTGGGGGGCAGGAGTTGCTACTTGCATCCAGTAGATAGGCCAGGGATGGTGCTAACCTTCCCATGAGACACAGGATAGTCTCTCACAACAAGAAATTAACTGGCCCAAAATGCCTATAGTGTTGGGTTGGGAACTCTCTTCTAAGATCTTATTCTAAGGTTTTACTAAGTTGCTTGATTTCTGGTAGAAACTGATTAAAATGGAAGTTACCTCCTTTGATTCCCTACTTTCTCTTTTCATTTACATCTTTTATAGGAAAAAGCTAGTTTCAGCACATATGCTAAGGGTAGGTCTTTTATTTTGAGTTTACAGGACAAGGATCAATGGTTATGTTTATGATAAGTGGGGGTAGGTGAGAGGCTATTTACGCTACCATTCTCCTTACCCCGGCCAGTCCTACCATGATACTCTATGCCATGGGACAAGATGAAAAATAGAAGGGACAAGGTGTTACAGACAGAGAAGAATGGGAAAAAAAAAATCCAAGTGAAGCCAGTGCAAGGCAGTGCCTATCCCATGTGGACTGGCTAATCCTTTCCAGTGGCCACTGGATAAGAGGAAGTATCTATGAATCCGATTAAAGTTATAACAAAAAATTTTTAATTCAATTAAAACCTAAATCATGGACTTTCTACAAGATACTACTTTTAAACTCAACATAATGTTTATAATTACCTAAAACTTACATTTCTTCTGAGGAGCAATAAACTAATGAATGCGTAATACTACTGTGTCAATAACAAGATACTCAAATACTTATGCTTTTATTTTTCTCTTGTATCATACTAAATATCAGACCTGCTGTAGCAAGTATAACTCATTTGGTATAATTTAGAAATTTCAAGAAACTACTGAACATCATGGGTCACTAGACCATTATAGTAATTCATTATCATAGTACACATTAAAATGGTACATTTTTACAAACACTTTGGGAAACTGACAGTACATACTAAATACCAAATATATACACATCCTTTAACCCAACAATTTCACTTTCAGGTATAGATTCAACACAGATGCATGTATATACTCACGAAATGACAGGTGTAAGAATGTTCTCCACAGAATTATTCATACTAGTCCAGAACTAGGAACTACGCAAATGCCCACCAATGACAGAACGGATAAATTCTGCATATAATAAAAATAAACTAATGAAATACTATTCAGCAATAAGAATGAATGAACTACAAATACATGCAACAATATGAATGAACCTCACTTGGGCAGGTTAAGTAACTACCTCCTAAAATACCTAGGATTGAAGCCCTGAAACCTGTAAATGTTATCTAATATGGCAAAAGTGATCTTGTGGATATGATTAAATTAATGATCTTGACACAGGGGATTATCCTGGATTATCCAGGTGGGCCCTAAGTGTAGATGCAGAGGAACATTTGACTACAGAAGAAAGATGATGTGATGATAAAAGCAGAAGCTTTGAACAGAGGAAGAAGGCACAAGCCAAGGATTATAGGAAGACACTGGAAACTGAAAAAAGATAAGGAAATGGATTCTCCACTTACAATTTCCAGATTTAGGAACCAATCTTGCCTCTGACCTAATAAAACTGATTTTGAATTTCTGATCTTCAGAACTACAAGAGAATACATTTGGGTTGTTTTAAATCCCTTAGATTTGTGGTATTTTGTTACAGTGGCATCAGGAAATCAATACACTCAAAAATAAAACAATGAGCAAAAAAAAGTGTATTATGTATAACTGCATTTACATAAAATAAAAGACAGGCAAACTGATTTTAGAAGTCAGAATAGTAGTTACTTCTGGGGAGGAAGAAGGTGCGGAGACAGGGGCAAGAGGAGAGCTTCTGGGATGTTCATAATACTGTTTCTTAATCTGAAGGTGGCAAAATTATATTTAATTTGTGAAAACCCTTATTTATGTACTTTCCTACATGTATGGTATATATAATTTTAAAAGCTGATGCCTTTTCTGATGCCTTTGCTGCTGAAAAAGACAGACATATTCAAGGAGGTGGGGAAATACTTACCAAACAATAACTTTATTTCTCAAGAATACTAAAAATTTTGTTTCTCTCTCCAAAAGATTTTAAAAATCTCAACAAAAGACACAATATAATAGTTCACTGCTAAAAAATAAACTAAAACACTGCTGAATTAGCTCTATTATGCCTGCATCCTAAGACTATAAATTACAAAAATACAAGTAAAACCACATTTTCTGAAAAACCAGTAAACAAAGGAGAAAGTCTAGTACTATATACCTAAAGATCAGAATTGTTTTGGGGGGCCTAAGATTCTTGAAACTAGTAAAAATGGTAATAACAGAAATCTCATGCCATCAACCTGTACAGATCATTAAATATAAAAACAATTTATAAAACACATCAGATTTTATTGCTTGAAGAATACAGCATATGAAAATCACAAGAATGTCAAAATGAAAGTCACTAGGATTTGAACATATAATACATTATCAGATGCAGTAAAATATTAACCTGAACTCTGCATCAAAAAAAAAAGGTCTGGAAAATATCTACGTTTTTTCCTAAGAAACAGATATACTTAAAATAAAAAGTATAATGATGTTACAGTACAAATTAGAAAAGCCAACACTTATTAACTTATTATTTCTTAGACTAGACTACCTTTGGTACTTAAACTTTTAAAAAAACAATCCCTTCTATCTTGTTCAAACGCACTCATGGATACAGTATCAACTTTAACTCAAAACATTCAGCAGGATTAACCTATTTGTGGCATGGAAGAAGTGTATTTAATAAATGTGTAACAATATTTCACTTTTTCTAAAACTGCAAAATATGATCATTAAGAAATCTAATACTTGTACATTTGACTTATTTAGCTCTTCAATTAAAACTGGAATTCTAGCAGCCACAATCTATCTTTAGACCTGGTGAATACACAAATTTAAATGATTTGGCAACTGACATAGTAATTTAGATTACTTCATACTATTTTAAGTGGCTTTTCCATTTTGTTTTCAAAATATAAACACAATAGGCCAGTTCTTCAAAACACTGGATTCCTATAAAAATCACTATCATACTTTACTTATTAGAACCAAATTAAAGCTTTTCCCTTTTAATAAGCAGGTTAAAATTATTTATGTTTCATATAGGGCTAATCAATTATGACACATTTTCTTAAACAAAACATTTTTTAAAGCTATCACTCAATTATGATGGAGATAATGATGCCATTTCAAAGGAAGTATTAGACATTCTAGGCCATCTAGTCAAGAAACTGTAAAAGGAATGCTAAAAACAAACAACAAGGAAACTATAACTACAAGTTAAATTACAAAAAGAATCCCCTCTTATAACAAGCATGCTCATTAACTGTCATTTCTTTCCCCTAGGAAAGGTCTTAATATTCGTGAACCAACCAATGCAACCTAAGCAACTGTTTCACAAGATGGACTAAGCAAGTAATATTATTAATGATTACTGGAGTGAAATACTAAGAATCATGACAGTCCTCAGAACTGGGCAGGCTTTGAAATGTAATAGTGTAGCTAAAGATGAATTATGCTATAATAAAACAAGTTTTTAGCTCTACATAAAATAAAAACAAACTGAAAACATAACCTACCAAATTTTACAACTACTATTGAACATACTCCTTTCTAATTTTTGAATGCCTTGTTTTGAGATCTTTTTAAACAAGTATATTTATCTGAGCATGTATGTTTATTGCCTGTATACATATACTCATTTTAAAAGACAAAATCCAGATACTGCAAAACTGAGCTTTTTCACCAACCTGATCTAATGTCTACTATATCACACAGCACCTCCCCCCAATAATTTAAAATTCCCAATTTTTAGTTTAGTTAAAAGGGCAGAGGAAATGCAAATGAAGATTTAGAGCTTCTGTATAAATTTCACTGTATTTTTATAAACTTGAAGTTTTCTGTAACACTGTTTATTGATCAAACACTCACTGCTATCTAAAATTTCATAAACACCATTAAAAATTCAAAATTGATATTATACTGAACCTTAAATTTTCAACAGTTCAAAGAGACAGATTTTACATGAATAGCACACAACAGATGAAACTTAACAGCAGATATCCTAGAATACCAATGGCAAGTCCACCAAGATGCAAAATTACAGATAAGCATTTTTTTCACTGTTTTCTTGTGCAGGGAAAATCATTTTAAAGGAAATAGAAACTCAGCTGGTGAATTTCAGATATCATCATCATCTTCTTCATCCTGAGAAGATCCTGCCTGGTTGGATGCACTTGCTGATGCAGCAGCAAGCTGTGCTTGTTGGGCAGCTTGCTGCATTTGAAGCCATTCCTGTTGGGCCAATTCTGCTTGTTGCTGTCTAGCCTAAACACAAAAAACATAAAAAAAAATTTTTTTTAAACCTGTAACATGCACACTTTGTATATTAAGCCAACCATAAACTTAGTCATTATTAAACTGGGTATTTTCCAACCACTGTAGTTGCTGTACATCAGGACAACATGAACTCTGTAAGAAAATATAATGAGAGACTGCTTCTTCTCAATTCTCTTAAGAAGAGTTTTCAAAAGTTTCCATAAAAGTTTTCTATAAAAGTTTCCTTTTATGTCACATAATGGTTCAACTGAAGACAGCCTAAAAAAGTTCACAGAAAAATCACAACATTCTCTCTTTGGTTTTCTTTTCCCTGTGTTTGCCTCTCTTTTGTTTCACTTGACTCTTCCGCCCTCTCAACTTATAATTTTGACATAAATACTTACAATCTAAAAATTGTATCTGTGGTTTAGAATTTCACTAGTACAGTACCTCTGTTACAGAAAAGTACTGAACATGAATGCAATAGCTATCTTGATATTTCTTTTAAGTTTCTATCATAGTTTCCTACCCTATAGATACATTTCTTTCTTCCTCTGTCCCTTTCCCCTCTTTATAAATGCACACATATGTATGCGCACACACACACACACACAGAACATACCCTTCCCACATACAAACTAGTGAAAATACTTATCCAGTACTGAATTTAATTAAGTAGGATAGTTAAAACCCATTCATTTGAAATAACTTCTATAAAAACCACCACTAGATCTGAGAAACCAAGGTACATCCACATGCATTACATGGTTCCTTCCCAATTTAATTTCATCTATTAGCAGAAAAACCATACCAAGAAGGGAAAAATGAATCTGTTCTTGAAAAAAATCACATAATTTCCCATTAAGAGTTTACCAAAACAATGCTGTTTCTCCATTTCTGCCTTTTTTCAGAATTAATCTTTTAGCCTGGCTCATTCCCTCATTTAGGAATGGCCAATTGCTTGCCAGTATTTAAAACACACATCAGTTTTCTTGATCTTTCTAGGTCACATTCTCCGCTCTATTTCATAGTCTATAATTCTGTATGCATTCCCATACTTATCTGTTTTGTTCTCTAGTTACCTGAGTATATTATCTTTTTTCTCCTCTAGACTTGAGAATAGAAAACGTTTCCATATTCATTGTTGCTTTCCCAACATACAGGCCCCAAGGATTTCTGAATGAATGAATGTTTTGTGGGAAAACAATAATGCTCAGCATAACCTTAAGATTTTTTACCATGTACATTTCTAACTTTTCTTAATAATGTTATGAATTTATTATCCAAACATTCCCTGGGGTAATTCTAATATATAAAAAAATCATTTAATTGTTACCAATTAAGTCCAAATTTCTCAGCCTAGAATTTAGACCCTCCAAATTACGGTCTGCTCTACTATATTTTCTCTAATCTTCTTTCAAAGCATTTCCCTTGTGCTAAAAACAAACAAAAAAAACCCCCACCTATAACATAAAATGTTTTCCAATTATACTTCATACTCTCCCATTTTTGCTACTTTACTCATGCTGATAGTCAATCTTTTTGAAATCTGATTTTCACCTACTGTAATTCCTCTCTTCCTTTAAGTACTCCTGAAATACTATTTCATCAGTAAGTTTGTTCCTGACTCCTTCCAGTATTATTTGGGGTCTAATAAGGAGATAGAAGTCACACTAGATAGGGAAACAGAAAGAATGTAAATATAAAAGATCAGTAATCAAGTATAAAGGTGATAACTAGGTAATCAAAGAGGCAAGAAACAAATACTAAGATTTGTGCATGGCAACTACAGGAAGCAGCCATCAACCTTAAAATTGAAACAAGGGAAGAGGTTGAAATTTTTATAACTTACAAGGTTTGAGGAGCAAACCACAGACCTGAAACTCAGACTTCTGAAGGAGTATATTTGGCTGGTACTACCATCTCTAAGTTTAGAAGAGGGCCCCAAGGTTTGAGACCCACATACCTGAGGAAGGGGATGCATGTTCGGGTTGGTTCTGTAAGTATTAAGAGAAACTGCAAACCAGATTCAGTTGCTGCTACAGGAAAAAACTGATGCAGCCAGGGTGAAGCATTGCTGCATTGCTCAAAGGAACCTGAAGCCAACTGGAAGTAAAAGAAAGGAACAAGTGCCTTCTTCCACCCAGCCATGTAATCTCCCTTCAGAGCCCCCCACTAGCAGCAGAGTCTAGGGAAGTCAGCTAGAAAAGCAGAAACACTGTTTGCAGACTACTGGGCCCATTCTCAAAGCTAGCACAGGAAGGGGGTTTCATGCTGAAACAATTGCTTAGTAACTGGCACACTTCTACATTAAAATCTGTACTTGGGGATCTCTTTATGTCTTCCTCATGAGTAGTCAATCTCATATAACAGATGTTAAGGTATCTATATTACACCTCCCCTCTGAGACGAAAATGTTTTTTGTGTTTGTTTAGGAAATTAAAGATTAAATTAGGAAATTAAAATACCTAAAATAAAATTTAGGTATTCTAGTAACTACTTCTACCTATTTTTATAAAGAAATATGGAAAATATTTCCATAATACACAGGCATATTTACTATTATGGCAGGAATACCCAGAGTTCAAAACAGACTAAGAATGCTTCACAGAAAATACTTGAAAATCGTACGGCAAACCAAATATATCAATTTAATCAACTTAAGAATACCTACTCTGTGGCCTAATCAACTATAAATAGGTATAATTTTGTGGCACAAAAAAATTTCAAATAATCTCAAGTCTCTACACAGGTTTTATTTGCAAAGCTGCTTTATCTCAGTTTGTTCATTATATTGTAGTTTGTTCAATAATCTGCAAAGACATGTACTGGTTATACTTAAAATTTAACTGACTTTTTTAGGTACCATTGCCCCATATCAGCACCCATACTTTCCTCACTGAACAAAAAGCACTCTGATACCTTTAAAATCAATACTGATTGATAAATATTATTTGTATTCATGTCCATAAATTAAAAATTTCAGTGGTATTTATTCTAATTTCTTTCCTTCCGTTTTGCTTCTTACCCAATCCATCCAAAGTATTTTCCTTCTAAAATGGAAGAGTGAAAGGGAAGTAAATAGGCATTACTTGCTAACCCACTTCTTCTGGAAATTCTCATTATGTTTTAAGACTCCCCCTCCCACATACTAATACAATTCATTTACAATTTACAGTTAACGAACCTCAACATATTACTGGTACTTCCTTTTCAAACATTTGCTGCTAGCACTGAAAGACAGCTTCAAAAGAGGCTGCTTTTTGTTAGTATGTAAAATAAAGTCTAAATGATTAAGTGAAATGAAAGTTATGAAAAAGATGGTATAATAATTTATCAGTTCCATTCATATTTAAGACTAAAGTACTAATACTATGTGTTCTAGGAAAAGTACTAAGCAGGTACAATAATTTTACTTCTCTTCTGATTTTTCTCACAAGAGCAAAGAAATACCAGGGTATTTTTTATCCATAGGTCAGGGCAAGACAGAAAGGAGATAAGGGAGAAAAAAAAAAAAACAAACAAAGAGATGACAAGGGTAGAAAAGTGAAGACAGAATTTGCAACCAGTAGATTATTTCCTTCATTCAACTTTTTGTCATAGAAATGATAAAGTACATTCATTCTACTTAAAAGTTCCAAAATAAAATTTAAGTAAACAAAATGGTGGCTAGAGTATTAGCACAGTATTGTAGAAAGAGCACAGGTTTTGAAGTCAGAAGATATTTACCCATTTCCTTTGTCTAAGTCGATCCTTTCCAATAAACTAAGCTTCATAAAGACATAACCCTGTCTTTTTTTACACTATTATAAGATTAGCAACTAGCACTATATCTGGTAAATAGTGAAGACTTATTAATAAATATCTGTAGAACAAATGATCTCATGCAAGTCTCTCCATCTCTGAGTCTGTTTCTTAAAGTGTAAATGGGTACAATAAAATTTGTATTGTTCATTAAAAACTCTGCAAAGTGTATAAAGTATTTAGCAGAGCATCTTTCCCTTCATCAAATATTTACTTTGGCACCCTGTAGGTGATCTACCATAGTAGAGACTCAATAAATAATAGCCAATAGCTTTTTTAAAAAACTTTCAATCCTCCATTGGTATCTCATATTCATATGGATTACAACACTGTTTGCATGTGGTCGTGCCTACCTCAAAGGCTTTTCTACTTTAGCACCTATTTTCTATGTTGTTGTCAGGATTAAATAATACTGGTAAATCACTTGGCACATGATTAACACATGGTTAGAACTCAATAAACATTGGTAAGCTTTATCTTCCTTATCAGTTTAAATGGTATCTGGTGTCTAGTGCTTGATAACTTAAAATTTAAACACTTTTTTTTTTTGATGTTTGATAAGAATTTTCTTTTTTTTAAACTTTACAAAATTGTATTAGTTTTGCCAAATATCAAAATGAATCCGCCACAGGTATACATGTGTTCCCCATCCTGAACCCTCCTCCCTCCTCCCTCCCCATACCATCCCTCTGGGTCATCCCAGTGCACTAGCCCCAAGCATCCAGTACCATGCATTGAACCTGGACTGGCAACTCGTTTCATATATGATATTTTACATGTTTCAATGCCATTCTCCCAAATCTTCCCACCCTCTCCCTCTCCCACAGAGTCCATAAGACTGTTTAAATACTTTTTAATATAAACCAAACTGGTAGTTAATGAGCTAATCTGGAAAAGACCTGAAATGGTATTTCCTAGTTCTAATAGTAATTATAGTAACTTGTAGCAATTCTCACCTCTTCTATTCAAACCAAACCTGTCTTTCATTTTCAAATGAGAAGCCAGAACTTTGTAGGGGAAAAATAGCCCCACTTCTCCCCCTCCCCTTTTTTTTTTCATAATGGTGAATAGATTCTTGAACCTCCTCAAACTTCAGAATCATAATTTGGAAGATCAAGGCTGAAATAAATGATTTCAAAAGTCTGTTCCACCCCTACAGTTCTGTGCTTCCCTGACTCATCAATTTAACTCAGTCATTTATTCAACAAATATTGTGCTAGTTTCCATGTTAGATGGGTGCTAGAGATACAATTAATAACAGGTCCAGCCGTCAGGGAGCTTACAAACTAATGGCAGGGACAGACAATTAAAAAGGACCACAAAGCACTATTCCTATGATTAAATATGTATCTCTATGGAACTGAAACACTATTTTACATCCTCTTTACCACAGAATCACCTCTGACCCAGTGATTTAGGTCGAAATTTCAAGATCTTCCCACTGGAAAGTGAGCTCAATGCTTTATTTCAAAAAAGTATGTACTTACAGACAGTTTGCTTGAGCAATCTGAGCATTTCAGTAGTACCCAGAAATGGAATGGACTATTTTTTAAGCTGTTCTTGTAAATCTTCAAGTTCGTAATTCCTTGCTCCTGCCTTTGCAGGGTAAGTAGGAAGGAGGTACAGAGAAGAGCAAGTGAAAATACCATTAAGATATCTCAGTCCCTGATGATAAATTTAGCCTTGGACAGTGATCTGCATTCTTAATGACGAGGTTATTAAGCTCTCAGTCTTACATGGAGTGAATATTCAGTCATTCAAGGATCACTGTAGGGTTTCCCTCGTGGCTCAGTGGTAATTCACCTGCCAATGCAGGAGACACGGGTTCAATCCTTGACCCGGAAAGATCCCACATGCCATGGAACAGTTAAGCCTGTGTATCACAACTACTGAGCCTGTGCTGTAGTGCCCAGGAGCTGCAACGACTGAAGCCCGTGCGCCCTGGAGCCCGAGCTCCATGACAAGAGACTCCTTCGCAAGGAGAAGCTCTAGCACTGCAACTACAGAGTAGTTCCTGCTAACTGCAACTACAGAAAAGTTCACATACCAATGAAGACCCAGCACAGCCAAACATAAATAATTTTTTTTAAAAAAAGAAAAGAATCACTGTACACTGTAACTACCTTCTCCCCAGCTTCAAGGAACCTGGCAGAGAAGGAGCGAAGGACAATTTTTCCCTCTGAATTTCTTGTTCTTGCCTGTGTGTATTCTGGACCAGGCCCAGTGCATCCCATGCCTGAATGGAAAGGATTGATGGAAAGCTTTTTCTTTGCATCAGCACGGGGTATATGTGCATATTGGTTGTTGTGTTACTCACTCCACGCGGAAGCTGTGTTGCATGCTGCATGGGATTCTTCATCTCCTAATCCTCATCCCTAGGTATTTTTATCAGATAATGAATGCTGCCAGCCTTTGTTGCCTCTGCTATAATACAAAGGCACAGTGAGCCATGGAGATGAAGGGTAAGAGACACTATAGCAGTCATCTTTGGAAAATATGATCTTCCACAGAAGGATGATCCAAAATACATTACAGAGCTTGTTTCTACTGTCACCAAGGGACCTGGAAGGGAATGAAGAAGGTATCCAGGATTCTGACAATGGGCTAAGGCAGGCCAAGAAGATGGCAGAGCAGTAACACTGGAGAAATTCTGAGAGGCTAGTCACAAACTCTTGGAGGAGGAAATGGCAACCCACTCCAGTATTCTTGCCTGGAGAATCCCAGGGACGGGGAAAACTGGTGGGCTGCCGTCTATGGGGTCGCACAGAGTCGGACATGACTGAAGCGACTTAGCAGCAGCAGCAGCAGTCACAAACTCCACTCAATTCCAGCTCCCGGTGGTCTCCTTTTTTAAAAAACAGAGGGAAATAACAAATAGTTCTTGTTGCTAATCCTCCACAGACTGGACAATAAAAAAAGCAAAAAAGGAGAAAAGTTTTCTGCCTTTCTCTGTTCCACTGACCCTTCAAAGTTTTAAAGATCAGAGTGTTTTAAAGGTGTAGTAAAGACCTAAGTTAACTAAAAAGTAAATGTGAGTCAGGTTTTTTTAATATGCCATTCGTCTAAAAATTTGATAAAATATTTTCTCACCAGTCCATCAGTTTAAATCTTACGAATGTTTAGGTATACTTTTCATGCTTTTAAATGGTCATTCTGCCTGAAAAAAACATCAAAGTAAAGTCTCAGTAGTCATTTGGAGTTGTTCTCCTCAGAAAACAGGTTGCTGCAAATATTTACTTTTATGTAAAGTAAACAGCTGGCCAAATAGAGTCAAATTGGCCAGATCTAACATCAGACTCTATGATTAAACAATCAGCCACAAAAACAAAATTCTTTGGACATGCAGATTGACTTGGGAAATGATTTTAGAAAACTATGATTTTGGTGTTCAAAAAGGGTCAGATTCACATGAAATTAATTTAATATGTGTTACTTACTTTTGCAAATAATTCCTGTTGCTGTCTCAATAATTCTTCTTCAGGAATGCCAAGATTTTCCAAACGAGAACTGGCCTTTCTTCTTTTTAATGCTACTGTCTTGCATTCTTGTAAGACTTCTTTTACTTCACTGATATAAGAGCCAAAGCCTAAACTTTCTAGTGCTGGGAAAATGAAAATATGAAAACATCAGAAAGTGATAAAACACTACTTTTTCTTCACCATTGTGAAGCTTGCCAATGGGGGTGGGGGGTGGGGGGAGGTATTTGGAGGGGAAGACTATTGTCTTCTAATAATTTTACCTATTTTACAGTGCACAATAATCATCCATATGGCTAAGACAAAATATTTTATCAGCTTTCTTAATATCAGATTGCAAATTAGTTAAAACTTAAGGAACATATCAAGGCACAGGCCTTCACTTTTCCTTTTCTTTTTAGTTTTTTAAAAACTAAAGCATTTCCTGTGAGGAAAGAAAAAAAAGGCCCAATGTAAGAACATGTGGTTTTACTAAGAAAATATTTTTTCCTATACCACTTATAGTAAATAAATCATTAAGTCTGTCATATTCTTAAAGAATACAAAAAAAGGAAATATTTGGAATATACTTGTTAATAAAACGGCTTAGAAAAAGTAGGCTGGTAACATAAGCTTTATCTAACTTACAGTAGGACGGGGGAAAGAATAGTTAAGTTCTTTTGTCTAATATACCAACAGGAAACTATTTTTAGCAAAGACACTCAACCTGCCAAGTTTAAGAAATACTGCTGGAAATAACTTATGAAATTCGGAATTTATTCAAAGACCCTGAAAAATCAAACTTACAAGAAATACTGCAAAAATATTTAAAGTGATGTGGCAAAAAAACTGAGATAAGGGAAGACTATAAGGATAAAAGAAACATCAACAAAATATTCTATTTTTTCACATTTAGAAAGAAAAATTTATAAGAAAATAAAGCCTTCTGTAATCTAGAAAGACAAAGCATAAAATTTCCTTTTGGCTCACAGTATTTAAAATTATATAGTTTTCTGTATGTTGACTAATGCCCCAAAGTCATATTTTGCTTTCTGAACCAACAATGAAATACAGGTGATAAAAAACATAGTAAATGAACTTAAATTATTTTTACAGACTTTCAACAGTTATGATGAACCAGGCTCCCTCAGTAAAGATGCCCTAAGTTCTCACTGAATTTGCTTTTCATGGAGAATACCAAATATACCTTTAAAATGTACATTCCCATGTAAGCTGAGGTTTTTAAAGGCATTTTGAGTGATTTTACAGTTTTAAATTATTTTGTATGTTAAGCTGTTTTCATCAACCATCTTTAGAAATAACCTGATGTCAAGAAGTAGACTGCTACTACTTGAATTTTAACTTAAGAGATCCCATCTTTTGACCCTTCCCAAATTTCAATAAGACATTATTCTGAGTTCTATTTACCAAATTACCAAATTAACTACCACCTAATTCCTGGCCTCAAGGAGCTTGGGGGTATAGTAGGAAATTAAGTGAAAACTAGGCAGCCTAAATTTTTTACTTGAATTGATAGACATTATTTTTTAAGTGTTAATGCTAGAAGCCAAAGTTTTTCATTTGTATTTTCTCTTTTTAAAGGCACGAGCATAGCAGTATATTTTCAATAATACTGGCTGGAAATAATATCAAAAGAAGCTAGTAAATGACTTATGGTATCCCACTACAATCTAAAGAAAAGTTTTATTTCCTTAGCCCTACAACAAGATCCTCCAGGATCTAGCCCCAGCTACCTTTCCAGCTTTATTTCTGCCATTAAATCCCTGAATACTTTGCTAAACCTGACCACTAAGTGTTTCCCAATAGGCACTGGTTTCGCACATTCATGCTGACAGTAATTCATTCACAATCCAGATCAAACTCTGTCTTCAAATTAAGCTTGCCTGATCCTTCTAGACAGAAATCAGTTCAGTTCAGTGGCTCAGCAGTGTCCAACTCTTTGTGACCCCATGCACTGTAGCACACCAGGCTTCCCTGTCCATCACCAACTCGTGCAGCTTGCTCAAACTCATGTCCATTGAGTCCGTGATGCCATCCAACCATCTCATCCTCTGTTGTCCCCTTCTCCTCCTGCCTTCAATCTTTCCCATCATCAGGGTCTTCTCAAATGAGTCAGTCCTTCACATCAGGTGGCCAAAGTATTGGGAGTTTCAGCTTCAGCATCAGTCCTTCTATTGAATATCCAGAGTTGATTTCCTTCAGAATGGACTGGTTGGATCTCCTTGCAGTCCAAGGGACTCTGAAGAGTCTTCCCCAACACCACAGTTCAAAAGCATCAATTCTTTGGGACTCAGCTTTCTTTACAGTCCAACTCTCACGTTCACACATGACAACTGGAAAAACCATAGCTTTGACTAGATGGATGTTTGTTAGCAAAGTAATGTCTCTGCTTTTTAATATGCTGTCTAGGTGGGTCATAACTTTTCTTCTAAGGAGCAAGCGTCTTTTAATTTCATGGCTTCAGTCACCATCTGCAGTGATTTTGGAGGCCCCAAAAATAAAGTCTCTCACTGCTTCCACTGTTTCCCCATCTATTTGCCATGAAGAGATGGGACCAGATGCCATGATCTTAGTTCTTTGAATGTTGAGTTTAAGCCAACTTTTTCACTCTCCTCTTTCACTTTCATTAAGAGGCTCTTTAGTTCTTCGCTTTCTGCCATAAGGGTGGTATCATCTGCGTATCTGAGGTTATTGATATTTCTCCCGGCAATCTTGATTCCAGCTTGTGCTTCATCCAGCCCAGCATTGTGCATGATGTACTCTGCATATAAGTTAAATAAGCAGGGTGACAACATACAGCCTTGACATACTCCTTTCCTGATTTGGAACCAGTCCGTTGCTCCATGTCTGGTTCTAACTGTTGCTTCTTGACCTGCATACAGACTTCTCAGGAGGCAGGTCAGGTGGTCTGGTAATTCCATCTCTTTCAGAATTTTCCACAGTTTATTGTGATCCACACAGTCAAAGGCTTTAATGTAGCAGAAATAGAAGTTTTTCTGGAATTCTCTTGCTTTAATACAGAAGTAATCTCCCCTTTTTGAAAAGAGAATATGAAACTTGGTTCTCACTGTATTTGTATAACCTTGGATATGTTGCTTAATATCTATGCTTCAATTTTCCATCTCTAAAATGAGAACAGTGTCTATTTCATAACATCTTCCTACAATCAGAAGCACTATAATGGTTAAGCATGCAGCCCTTAAGGCTGCCAGGAATTGACTTCCAGCTCTTAGATTAGCTGTGTGACTTAAGTTCTTTCACCCCTGTTCTTAGAAAACAAGAACAAGAGTAGCTACATTTCATCAGATCATGTTGTTATGAAAAGTAAATGAATTAATATAAACAAAGAGCTAAGAACAGAGTTTAGCCCACAGAAGGAGCAAAATAAAGCATTCATTATTATATTATCGTACTTTATTACTTTAAGGGTTGGAGGAATCAACAAGTAATTAACTGAAGGCATTTCACACAATGTCCAACACGGAGGAGTTCCTTACCTAACTTGGACTATGTATTATTCATGTTCAGTTTTTAAATTTATTTATTTTTTCTCTTACATTTTAAAGCGTACGCTAGTAAGTGTACAGGACCCAAATAAATGTACGGCTATGCACTGTTGCTGTTGTTGTTTAGTCACTCAGATGTGTCCAACTCCTTGTGAACCCATGCACTAAAGCCCGCCAGGCTTCTCTGTCCGTGGGATTCTCTAGACAAGATATAATGGAGTGGGTTGCCATTTCCTACTCCAGGGGATCTTCCCAACCCAGGGATCAAACCTGCACTTTTTGCACTGGCAGGAAGGTTCTTTACCACTGAGCCAACAGGGAAGCCACACAGCTACTACCACCCCATTAAATTCTAGCTAAACAAGTATATTAAATTCACAAAATTAACAAATCAATGCAATAGAGAGACAACTCTTCAAAATGTCATGAGTTCAAAATTACATATTAAAAACTTCAATCCAATCTACCTTAAACCATGGAGGGCCTAGGTTAAAAAAAAGAAAAAAGAATCGCTATTAAAATCATTAAGGTTGACCCTGTATGCAAGACAGCAAAAGAGACACAGATGTATAGAACAGTCTTATGGACTCTGTGGGAGAGGGTGAGGGTGGGATGATTTGGGAGAATGGCATTGAAACATGTATAATATCATATGTGAAACGAATCACCAGTCCAGGTTCGATGCATGAATCAGGATGCTTGGGGCTGGTGCACTGGGATGACCCAGAAGGATGGTATGGGGAGGGAGGTGGAAGGGGGTTCAGATTGGGGAACACGTGTACACCTGTGGTGGATTCATGTTGATGTATGGCAAAACCAATACAATATTGCAAAGTAATTAGCCTCCAATTAAAATAAATAAATTTATATTAAAAAATCATTAAGGTTGAGAACACTGCTTTCAAAAGAAAATTGCAAGTAAATCCAAGATTAACATTAAATATTATTGAAAAAGCTGTGCTCTCAACACTGAGCACACTGTACTCTCAAAAAAATGGTTCAACAAGAGCAGCCATAAATTTAATCTCAAAACTGTACTGACTAATCCTAATTTTAAACACATTTTGGCTAACAAATATGATTAACTGGATACAGCATCCCAAAGAAAGGCAATGCCAAAGAATGCTCAAACTACAGCACAATTGTACTCATCTCACATGCCAGTAAAGTAATGCTCAAAATTCTCCAAGCCAGGCTTCAGCAATACGTGAACTGTGAACTTCCTGATGTTTAAGCTGGTTTTAGGAAAGGCAGAGGAACCAGAGATCAAATTGCCAACATCTGCTGGATCATGGAAAAAGCAAGAGAGTTCCAGAAAAACATCTATTTCTGCTTTATTGACTATGCCAAAGCCTTTGACTGTGTGGATCACAATCAACTGTGGAAAATTCTGAAAGAGATGGGAATACCAGACCACCTGACCTGCCTCTTGAGAAATCTGTATGCAGGTCAGGAAGCACCAGTTAGAACTGGACATGGAACAACAGACTGGTTCCAAATAGGAAAAGGAGTATGTCAAGGCTGTATATTATCACCCTGCTTATTTAACTTCTATGCAGAGTACATCATGAGAAACGCTGGACTGGAAGAAACACAAGCTGGAATCAAGATTGCCGGGAGAAATCTCAATAACCTCAGATATGCAGATGACACCATCCTTATGGCAGAAAGTGAAGAGGAACTCAAAAGCCTCTTGATGAAAGTGAAAGTGGAGAGGGAAAAAGTTGGCTTAAAGCTCAAGATTCAGAAAACGAAGATCATGGCATCCGGTCCCATCACTTTATGGGAAATAGATGGGGAAACAGTGGAAACAGTGTCAGACTTTATTTTGGGGGGCTCCAAAATCACTGCAGATGGTGATGCAGCCATGAAATTAAAAGGCGTTTACTCCTTGGAAGGAAAGTTATGACCAACCTAGATAGCATGTTCAAAAGCAGAGACATTACTTTGCCAACAAAGGTCCGTCTAGTCAAGGCTATGGTTTTTCCTGTGGTCATGTATGGATGTGAGAGTTGGACTGTGAAGAAGGCTGAGCGCCGAAGAATTGATGCTTTTGAACTGTGGTGTTGGAGAAGACTCTTGAGAGTCCCTGGGACTGCAAGGAGATCCAACCAGTCCATTCTGAAGGAGATCAGCCCTGGGATTTCTTTGGAAGGAGTGATGCTGAAGCTGAAACTCCAGTACTTTGGCCACCTCATGCGAAGAGTTGACTCACTGGAAAAGACTCTGATGCTGGGAGGGATTGTGGGCAGGAGGAGAAGGGGACGACAGAGGATGAGATGGCTGGATGGCATCACTGACTCGATGGACATGAGTCTGAGTGAACTCAGGGTGTTGGTGATGGACAGGGAGGCCTGGCGTGCTGCGATTCATGGGGTCGCGAAGAGTCGACACGACTGAGCGACTGAACTAAACTGAACTGAAACAGGGATATTTTACATCTGTTATCATGCAGTAGTAATACCCCCATTTTACATAAAGGAGAATCTTAAAGGATAAGGGGAACACATGTATACCTGTGGCGGATTCATTTTGATATTTGGCAAAACTAATACAATTATGTAAAGTTTAAAAATAAAATAAAATTAAAAAAAAAAAAAAAGGATAAGGAAAATGTCTCCTAAACAGGACCATCTTAGCTGTGCAGGTTGTTCAGTGTACAACAGCAATGTATCTGGGAAAGCCATTCATACTGTAAACATCATAGATTTAAACTCTTACTATGGCACTTTTTCTGTCAGATGGTAATAAAGGTTTTCAAGGAAGAAGTATTTTTTTCCAATTGGTACAAAGGGATTTTATGGACTGCTGATGGCCCTGGCCCTAAGGATCTCAGAGTAAAAGCTAAAACAATAAAAATAAATAAAATGAATAATAGTACATCTATTTTTAAATTTGTGGATAAAACACATATCACTTGTTTCTCAGAGGTATGCTGATATCTACCTTAAAACTGTATTCAGAAAAGCACACAGCATATTAGGGGGGAAAATCCCTTAGCAATATTTTTTCAATTTGAAAGACAGTTATGACTACTTAAAAAAAAAAAAAAAAAGGTAAAAATGTACACCCAACAACAATTTTAACATAGGCATATCTTATATTTTACAGTAATGATGTACTCCCCAAAAGTTTTGTTATAACATGAATTTGTGTGAATTATTTTATCCTTCAAATGCATAGTGCATGCTTTTCATTTAAAGAAACTAAAATACAAAAAATGGCATTCTCTAATTTCTCTCCTTTCTTTTGTTTGTACGTTAGGGGAGGGAGGTGCTGTAGTTCACTTAAAATACATTAAAAGAAGGTAGGCCAAAGTGATTTCTTGGTTTAATGGCCTAACAAAGACCCTTAAGAATCATGTCATCTATGGCAGCGGTCCCCAAACTTTTTGGCCTCAGGGACCAGTTTTGTGGAAGACAATTTTTCCATGGTGGTAATGCGAGTGATGGTGAGTGGCAGATAAAGCTTCCTGCTCATCCACTGCTCACCCTCCTGCTGTGTGGCCCAGTTCTAACCAGGGTTTGGGGATCCCATCTCTATGGTATCACCACTCCTTGGAATCCGGGACAACAATGAGAGATGGATGGCAGAGCAAAAATCAAATACCATTCATCTTTATATCCTTAGCAGTATCTAGGACAGTGCCAATTCAAAAGTTAACTGTTGGGTGGCAGAAGAAAAACAAAAACAAAAAACATATTGATTTTAAAGAAGATAGTAAAGTCCTAACTTAAAAAGTACCTGTGTGCGATAAATTGTTCAATGTAAATTACATGTGTCCCTTCAGGAAAAAAAGTATCAGTATGGATGCTTATCTAGGCAACACAATACTATTCTCATTATTATTACTATTATTACAATACAACTTCTTTGCAATCACTCAGATCCCCTGATTGCAAAACTACTTCAAATCCACTTTCCAAAACAGACTGTGGTTGAAGCTTTAGAACAAGGATACTTAAAGTATGGTCTGTGGATTTGTATCATAACTGTTTCATCATGTAATTGTCTGCAATGAGTTAAGTACTGTAACTCAAACTAAGCATTTTAAGAGCCTTCACAGCAAAACTGCAGCTATGTGAAGTGATGGCTGTGTTAACTAATTTTATTGTGATAATTAATTTATAATATATACACACACCAAATCATTAGGTTGTAAACTTTACACTTACACAATGTTATATGTCAATTATAGTTCAAAAAGCTGGGGAAAAAAAGAAACTTCATAGCAATTTGACAGTAATTTTATTTCTATTGAGTGCAATATCAAAATTTTTCATTTTGTTTTTCTAGTGACTCATTTTTATTGTATTTTACCAAGTACCAGCGTGAGAGGGATTGGAGCAATACAACTGCTGAAGTGAATCCTCAGAGACTTTTTCAAACTTTCACTAACTTGCAGTTACTATTCTCAAAAAAGTAAGAAAGAAAAGGTAGCAACAGACTTAAAATGCAGAAATAAAAATATCATTTAAAATATTCCTACTTACACTTTCTCTTTACAAATGGCATCATGACATAAGGTTAAACATAACAGACCTTCAGCTTTACATTTTAATCAGTATCATATAAAGTTTTTACATTGTAGCATTATTTCATATAAGTTTCTCAATTCTAACAGTAATTGCTAATTATACCTGATACCATTAAGTATTATTTATACATAACTGGGGAAACCTAAGTTAACATATTTGCCTAAGGCCAAACCCTTCACAGTATACTTTGCAGTTCTTAACACTCAATGTCAGTTCTTTCCATAATACAACAGAACATGTTAGAACTCATTTAAGAATGTGATCACAGAAACCCAGAAACAAAATAAAAACATCTTTTAAGTGCAGAACTCCCTCTATTTGTGTGTATGTTATCTTCAATGCCAAGTCCATGTTCTTAAAATAAGCAAAATATTTGTATTAAATTTTTTTATATTTTAACTAGGTTATATAATTTCAGATTTACTGGCAATAAAATTTGTTCAACTTTAGCTTGCATTTTACAAAACTGCCTCAAAATTTGCTCTGAGAAGGCAAAGTGGCAAGCGAAATGTCCTGAAGCAAAGTCTAGTTCATTAAACTTATTACTAAAAAAATCCAAACTTAAATATGTGAGAATCAAACCACTTTAAAATGTACACTATTCTACATGGATATATCTTACATTCCTAAATAATCAAATTGACAGAACAGTATTAAAAAATGTCATAATCAGCTTTCCAGTCAGTCTATAAAATTACACCTTAAACACCTAAAAAAAAAACACACCTTAAGGATTTCTTTTAAAAAATTTTAATCACTCAAGACAAAAATTTCTTTAAATTATTACGCAATATGAGATTATAAATATATAAAGTCTATCCCTCTAACTGGGGAGAATTTGGGGTTAAAATGTACATCCTTATCTAACACTTAAGAACAGCAATGTTACAAGAAAACAAAAGTAATTTTATAAAGCTGTAACAGCTCAATACATTATTTTTTTAATTAATAAATCATCCTCAGTACATAAGGAAAATGCTTTCACTGGAACTTTCTGACTCATACGTTAAACTGAATTTAGCATATTCCAAAGTTGAGCTATTTAGCTAGCATACTGCTAGCTACAGCTGCACTTTTCTTCCATCATGTCAATCAGAAATCTAAATATATCCTAGAAAAGAATAAACTCTACCCAAGAAGACAGATTGTAAGGCATTATTAGATTTTTGGAAAGATCCCCACTTCTGTGGTATAAACAAATGTTTAAGCAGATCCTTTTGAAATCTTTTGCAATTTTCATTAGAAAGGCAATGTTGATAAAAGATCTGTTTTCTCTTTTATGAATTATAAAAGGAAATTACAGCTATTTGTGTAGGACAATCTTGTGAAAGATTTGTGACAATTGCACATATAATGTAAAAATAAAAACACAAGAGGAAAAATAGACAACTTGGCTTTCATTTTACTTGCCAGAGTACTCTAAACAAGTAGAAGACTAGCTTTAAAGTCAAATATACCTTTTCCTAGGGATTTCTTTTTCTCCTTATGTACTGAAATGGAAATGTCAGAGTATGTTTTATATATCAGTAAGAATCAAAAATGAAATGACAAAATACTTCTGTCAATAATTACCGTAAAATACTGTACATGGTGAATATGAGCAGATGTGTCCTCTACTTCAGTATAACAGGAAAGTCACCTTTTAAAAAGTTAATAACAATAAAATGGTAGATAACTGCCTGCCTACCAAAATTAAATTAACAATGAATCTTTTTTTTCTGACTTCAAAAGCGATCCAGAAATTGTTAGAATTTTAATTGGGTTATTATAAAAGGCAAGCTATCACTTCAAAATTGACCACAACCTTCCCATAAGATTATATATACCAGTTACAGAAAAGTGCTTCCCAAAACATTATGACTAGTAATGCTGAAACAAACAAACCATCAGAATATGGTCCTCCAAAGCCCTATTAACTGAACTAAATCCTTTCCAAGATGCAAGAGGAGAAATGGTTAAACTTTCAGAAGTGTTCAATAAACGCTTAAGCCTATACAGCTAAACGGAGAGGACAGCAGGAAACAAAAGGGAATGTTCCACGAAAAAAAATCTCACAGTCTTTAAACCCAAGCTTTAAAAACCTACCTCTATGGAACAATGCAAGCTATGGAAGGAAGGAAGGAAGGTTAAAGAATACTGACTGCTTCTTTCTTACAGAATAGAACTGGAGTACTTTAGCAACTTGTTGATGAACGGTAGGGACCATGAAACCATTTTTAAAGCGGAAAATATACTATAGTCAATACTAATAAACTTTACAATTGTGAACATTCACGTTAAGAATATTTTTATTCATGTTCTGAAAATTGATCTTTTCTTCTACACTGGTGAAAAAGGTCGGGTGGGAAACGGGTGCCCTCTCCACTCAAGCTTGAACTTCCTGTCTGAATTCTAATTCTCCAAGAACTTCTGGCTTCCTCTCTCAGTTGTCATGATCCAGGTTTCACTTTAGGCAGGCAAAGTTCTTGTTGCTTAGGTTTACCTAGCTGTAAGCTGAGACCGCTACTACTACTTTCTTAGGGGGAATGTTAGCCGACTTAATCGCCTGCAGCTCTCACCTGCATTTGGTGTTTGAAAAGGACCACGAGAATACTACAGAGGTCTGAAGGCACCGGCTGCCTCCATGCCCGCAATGGCTTTTCAGTTACCAATACTAACCAGGGGACAGAACTGAAGGCTTTGACATGAACGCGTCACGCGACCAGCAGGCTGTCCCCGGCCCCTCTTTAAAACAAAATCCCACAAATACCACTTACCTTGTATGACGTGCTCTGGCGAGATGGTTTTCTTTTCCGATTTGTTGCAAATCTCATTGGCTTCAGAAGATATAAGGTGAATGAATTCAGTGCAGCAGTTCACCACCAGCTCCCGGGCATCGTTGGCCACCCGGACATTGGGGAGAGTCTCTTTGATCATCTTATTGATAGCAGCTCTGGGTATAGTGAGATCATCATCGTTGCCAGATGAGGAAGCCATCGCACCTTCTCTCTCGCGCCCCGACTTTTAAAAACTCCTCAACTCTGGTCCACGACGATTTTTCAAAAGGCCGCCCTCGGAGAGCGATCCAGGAGTCCCTCTGAGATGAGCGTGCAGAAAATTAAGGGGCCAGGGGTGGCTGGAGAGAGAGGGGAACACCCGTGTGTGTGAAAGATTTAAGGCGAGGTTGGGAGCAAAGTTGGAGGTGGGCGGGAGGGGGGTTGTTGAGGATTCTGGGGACAGCACTGCCCAGGTCGGAGGGGAAGGCAAGGTGGTCCGGAATCTGAGCACTAGAAAACCCCCTTCGTGTCTCCTCAGAGGGGCGTGCGCTGTCGTCTAACCGTTCCCCAACGGCGCGGAGCAGAGGCAAGGTCCGGGGGCACTGGTCTGGCCGCGGAACAGGGCGGATACTCAGCCGGCAAGGCTCTACAGAACCGGAGCCCCCGCTGCCGCCCCCGCCGCCGCCGCCAGCAGCCGATGCCGCCGCCTCGGCCAAACCATCCTTCAGACACCCGCGCCGCCGCCTCACAACATGTCGGCCGCAGCCGCTGCTGGAACCGGGGCGGTCTCCTGGGAACGAATAAGGACAGAACCAGGCACAAGGGGACCGGCAGCGGCGTCTGCTGTGACCGTTTAGCCCGAACGCAGATCGTGGAAGCCGAAGCCGCCGCAACGGTGGTCCCTCCAGAGGCCAGAGAAGGTTTACTGGAAGCCTCTCCCGATACCCTTTGCGCTACCGGAAGCCTCACCCCCACACGTTACCCACTCCCCCCCCCCGCAAGCCCACTTCCAGACCAACTTCCGGGTGTGTCAGCCGCCCTTCCCCCACCGTCGCCGGCGGGAACCGCCCGTCTTCTCCGCCAGCAGCTTCCGCCTGCCGCAGTACCGGCACGCGCTCTGGGGTCCCGCCCCTTCCCAGGGATAGTGACCGGGCGAGCGCGCGCCTCGCGGTACCGAAGACATCTGAGCACGGGCCAGGGCTTCGGCACCAGAAGCGGATTGTGATGGGTGGGTGTACTGGCTAGGGTGGATCGCTGCCACTATTTTCTCTCGGCCAGCTGAGGCCTTCTTAGCCACGTTTGGAGACAAAGGAGCGCTGGATTTCGTTCAAAGAACTTGCTGTGCTAACGTTAAAGAGCCCGAATTGAGATTGAAAGGAAGAGGAACGAAGTCCAGGTTCCAGAATGGGATGTAGGAAAAGGAAAACTCCGTTTTCCTGGGGCTGCATCGTCCTGAGGAAAAAACTGTTGATATCTAATAGACTATCTGGACCAAAGCTCTCTATGGTCCTCCACCCATTTTTCTGGGTTTATGGGAAATGAAACAGAGAAGTGACAGCCACTACTAATTGACAGCTAAGCTGGAAACTAAAAATAAGATCCAACGTAGTGGAGAGGCGTAGTGTACAATGAGCCAAATTACAATGTTCCCACTTAGACGTTTTCCGTGATGTATTGGTTCTGCTAAGGTGGGGGAAAGTGGGTTAAAGTATGTTAAGAAACTGGTTTTCTCTTCTTTCCAGGGAAGCAAACGTGTGGCAAGTTCTTTACAAAAATTGCATTTTTTTTTTTTAAAGTAAGTTTGCCACAACGTCTTTTTGAAGAAGAGGCTGTTATAAATAGAGTGTTGCAATTTCTCAAAAGTAAAAGAGATAAAATTTAAATCAGTTTAGGCACTTTACTTAATCATATACAGTTGTTGTACACTGGCAGCAACTGGGTTGTTTGAAATGTTTTCTTAAAGTTTTGTCTTTTGGTGTACAACCCTAGATGTCGCATCTTGAGGAAATCATACTTGTTCCTTTTTTTTTTCATTTAGCGTTTTCTCCAGTACATTTGCAGGTTCTTTAACTTCTGCAATGTAGACATTTGTTTCTTAGCATTATTAAGTTTAGTCAAAATGTCTTTGATAAAATGATATTTTAAACTTTTTATTCAAAATAGGAATGTGAAACTGTTGGCTCAGATGTAGGCCTCTATGAAAGTTTGCTTCCTATGTATCTTGTTTTCCTTTCTACATGCTTGCTTGTTTCCTACATCATAATATTCTTCTGGAAATCCAATTTTTGTTCTTCACAACTCGAAAGGGTCCAGCTTGCAATGAAGAATACCCCCACCACCACCACAACTAGAGAAAGTCCACTCCCTGGAAGACCCAGCATAGGCAAAAATAAATAATAATTTTAAAAAATTAGAAAAGGAAGTACTACAGACACAGTGAGCTTCTGGTTTGTTCATCCCTGTATCCCTGGGGCCTGAACAGATCCTGCTACATAATAGGCACTTGGTAAATATTTGTTATCTCTGGAGGTGAATGAGGACCTTTAAGGATAGTAGAGTAAAAAAGAAGTCCAAGGACAAAAAGAAGAAAGTATGTCAGGGGATACTTGTTAGAAACCAAGAAGGTGTAGTGCAAAGGAAGCCATGAGGGGAGTTTTTTTGTTCATGTTTGTGCACACGTGTGCTAAGTCACTTCAGTCAAGTCCGACTCTGCAACCCTATGGACTGCTACCTGCCACTCTCCTCTGTCTTTGGGATTCTCCAGGCAAGAATACTGGCGTGGGTTGCTGTGCTCTTTATTTTTGGCAGCCTTGGGTCTTTGTTGCTGGTGGGCTTTCTTTAGTTGCCCAGAGTGGGGGTTACTCTCTAGTTGCTGTGTGGGTTTATCATTGTGGTTTTCCTTGTTGGTTTCTGTAGGTGTGCAGGCTTAAGTTGGAAGGGTGTGAGATGCTACAGAGAAGCATTGTTGGAAGGGGATCAAACAATCACTGAAGTAAAAGGTCAACAGGAGAAAGCAGAAGTCAACATGCAAACAGTTAAGGAGAGGAATGCGGAAAAGAGCAAGGAGTACAGAACACACTTTCCAAAAGTTGGGTGGTGAAGAAAGTGAAAGTGAAGTCGCTTAGTCGTGTCCAACTCTTTGCAACCCCATGGACTGTAGCCTACCAGGCTCCTCTGTCCATGGGATTTCCCAGGCAATAGTACTGGAGTGGATTGCCATTTCCTTCTCCAGGGGATCTTCCCGACACAGGGATCGAACCCTGGTCTCTTGCATTGTAGACAGACGGTGGCTTTACCGTCTGAGCCACCAGGAAAGTCTGGGTGGTGAAGGGAAAGGGGCAATGGAATGACACTTGAGGAAGAAGCAGGGTCAAGAAAAAATTGCAAAGGCTAGGAGACACATACATGTAGTTCAAAGGAAAAGAGGTGTAGATTGACAATACAAGCAAAGTAAGACTTTAAGGAAATGGAGGTGGATGAGATTGAAAGGTCCAAATAGAATGATCAGGATTAGATATACAGATCTGGGCATGTTTCATAAAACAGACTGAAGACAAGATTATTCCATCTAGTACAGTGTTCATCTCTTGTTTGTTCTTTAGTTCTTCTAGGTTCTTTGGTAAACATTTCTTGGATCTTCTCCATTCTTTTTCCGAAACCCTGGATCATCTTCACTATCATCCTGAGTTCTTTTTCTGGAAGGTTGCCTATCTCCTCTTCATTTAGTTATTTTTCTAGGGTTTTATCTTTTTCTTTCATCTGGGATTTAGTCCTCTGTATTTTCATTTTTATTTACTTTCTGTGATTGTGGTTTTCCTTCTTGAGGCTGCAGAATTATAGTTGTTTCTTCTATCTGCCCTCTGGTAGATGAGGATAAGCAGCTTGTGCAAGCTTCCAGATGGGAGGGACTGGCAGTGAGAACTGGATCTTGCTCTAGTGGGCAGGGCTGTTCTCAGTAAAACTTTAATCCAACTGTCTGCTGCTTTCAAATTGTAGTGCTGGAGAAGACCCTTGAGAGTCCCTTGGACAGCAAGATCAAACCAGTCAATCCTAAAGGAAATCAACCGTGAATATTAACTGGAAGGACTATGCTGAAGCTCCAATATTTTGGCCACCTGATGTGAAGAGCTTACTCATTGGAAAAGACCTTGATGCTAGGAAAGATTAAGGGCAGGAGGGAAAGGGGGTAACAGAAGATGAGATAGTTGGATGGCATCACCAACTCAATGGACATGAGTTTGAGAAACTCCAGGAGATGGTGAAGGACAGGGAAGCCTGGCATACTGCAGTTCATAGAATTGCAAGTAGTCAGATACAGCTTAGCGACTGAAAAACAATGGTGACCTCCAAGAGGGCTCACACTAAGGGGCACTTCCTGGGACTGCTGCTGCTAGTGCCCCCATCCCTGCAGCGAGCCACTGCTGACCCATGACTCCGCAGGAGTTCATCGAACACTAGATGGTTGGTCTGGTTCAGTCTCCTGTGGGGTCACTGCTCCTTTCCTCTCAGTCCTGGCGCACACAAGATTTTGTTTGTGCCCTCCAAGTGTGAAGTCTCTATTTCTCTCAGTCCTATGGAAGTCCTGCAATCAAATCCTGTTGGCCTTCACAGTCAGAATCCCTGGGGATTCCTAGTCCCTTTGCTGGATCCCCAGGCTAGGACACTCAGAACCATCACAAGAGTGGGAGAACTTCTTTGATATTAGTGTTCTCCAGTTTGTGGGTTGCCTGCTAGGCGGGTATGGGATTTAACTTTATCGTGATTGTGCCCTCCCCCCACCATCTCGTTGTAGCTTCTCCTTTGTCTTTAGATGTGGGATATCTTTTTTTGGTGGGTTCCAGCATCCTCCTGTCCATGGTTGTTCAAAAGCTAGTTGGTGCTCTCACAGGAGATGGGCACATGTCCTTGTACCCTGCCATCTTGAACCAGTCAACCCTGAAGACAAGACTATAAGTGAGTGATTATAAACAGTGATTGCAGAAACTGATTCATGATGGAGTTTAAGAAGTAGCCAAAAATGTCAAGAGTTGCAGAGAAGGGAATAAGAACTGAGAAGAGATGGTGTTCATCTAGTGATATTTATAGAAGCAGTTCATGAATAAAAACCTTGGAATTCTTTCATCTATTTTATGGGTCAACTTTGTAACTGAATTTTAAGGTAAATAAAGGATTCCTTTATCTGTAGGTAATAAATTCAAGATGTGATGCAAATATGTTTTTCTTTCAAATGATAATGACTTTTTGATTGTGCTAGTTTAAAATCATTTGAAGCAGATGGAATTAGGAAGCCTTTCCTTATGTAAATCCAATTGTTCATTCTTGCTTGCATAAATGAATAAACATTCATGTTTATTGGGTGTCTACCATATACTTTGCTAGGTACTTGGGACAATGGCAGTAGGTAAGAAAGACCCCATCCCAGCCTCCATATTTAAAGCACTAATACCAAAGAAAGAAAAGAGCTATATTTTGTCACTTCTTGGTAATAGGGGAAAAAAGGGAATCTAAAATAATACAGAAATAATATAGTATACCTGTTTGAAGAATTTTTATGGAGTGATTAAAATTACTGGGTATGGGTATTAAATTTTTCCTTTAATATTAAAGCAAAATATTGGAGAAGGCAATGGCACCCCACTCTAGTACTCTTGCCTGGAGAATCCCATGGGCGGAGGAGCCTGGTGGGCTGCGGTCCATTGGGTCCCGAAGAGTCGGACATGACTGCTCGACTTCACTTTCACTTTCACTTTTCATTTTCCTACGCTGGAGAAGGAAATGGCAACCCACTCCAGTGTTCTTGCCTTGAGAATCCCAGGGACAGGGGAGCCTGGTGGGTTGCCATCTATGGGGTCGCACAGAGTCGGACACGACTGAAGTGACTTAGCAGCAGCAAAATAGCAGTATTGTTATTAGAATTATATGAAAATACATATGTAAATAGCTGAATAGAAACATTGAAAACTAACATATTTATGTTGAAATAGAGAAATTATTGGTGATTTTACTTTTGATTTTTCTTTAAAGTTTTAAAAAAATCTTTTTCTAGTTTTTAAATGTTTTATATTAGCAAGTAGTGAGAAATTTCTTTTTCTGTTGATTTGTAAATGTATCCATTCTTCACATACACAGTGGGGCTTGAAAAAGCAGTCCTTGGATTTTAAATCTTTTGTTTAGCTAGAAAAGCTCTTAAACTGGTGATCCCCATGTGAAATCTAACCCACAGATATTGTACCAATTATTTATTCCCACAACAAAATGTTGCCTAGCAAGTTACCCCAAAGGTCAGTGGATTAAAACACTAACCAGTTATTATTTCTTAGGAGTCTCTATGTTAGTTGGGCAGTTGTTCTGGAATTGGCTGGGTTTATTCAATTTCTGTCCGACTCTTTGCAACCCCATGGACTGATTAATTATACCATCCTTGGAATTCTCCAGGCCAGAATACTGGAGTTGGTAGCCTTTCCCTTTTCCAGGGAGGGATTGAACCCAGGTCTCCCATATTGCAGGATTCTTTACCAGCTGAGCCACAAGGGAAACTCATGAATAGTGGAGGATCTTGCAAATCAACAGGTAAATATGGGGTGATGATTGAAAGTGTTATAGAGGAGATAATCCTTGAAAAAGTTTTCAGGAAGAAAAGGAAGGGAATTTCATGCAGGGGAATAACAAAATCTCAGTGATATAGAACATTATGGAATTCTCGGTGAGCTGTGATACTTTGGTGGCGGGTATAGGGAAAGGACCATGAAGGAGTAGCTTGAGAGAAAGTGCTCCAGGGAAGTGTAGTATTTAAGGTTCTTCCACTTATTTAGAGTAAATAACAACTCTAGCCAGTTAAGTTGACTTTACCAGAAGGATACTGGCATATCTCACAGAATGTTGGTAATTGCTGGATAATCAGGGAAACTCAGTAATAGGAATCCATAAACTGTCCTCCTCATGGACTAAAAACAACTCCCCATCTTTTTGCATCTCAGTTCAAAATTCCAGTTGCCAAGGAGAGCAAGTCTGTTTGTCCAGTTTGGGTCAGATATCCACACCTGCTTCACTCAGCCATGCAGTTTAGACTACAAGTTACATGTGTTGAATGGTGCTGCTGTTCCGTCCCTGTGCTGGGGAGGGAGACATCACTGTGAGCCCTGTGTTTGAGCTAAGAGGGAGGTATCCATTGTATTTTACTATTTAGTTGCTTTTCCCCACATGTATGATGACAAAAATGTCTTCAGCCTGCCTACTTGATCCAGTCATTCTATTACAACAGCCCCTGCTCTTGCCCTCTTTCAGGACCAAAGGTACATCCAATCCAGCTGGTGGGATGTTATTGTTCACTTAGTCCTGACCTCTGGATGTAAAGTGCCTATTCTAGTTCTCATCTACCTGTGATTCCTCATGGTCTTGCAATCTAAGGACTAAATGGTAAGTACAGTCACTACCAGTACACTCTATAAATAATATGGGGATTCAGGAGCCTCAATGGTTGCTATAGAAAGAAAGAAAGAGAAGAAAACACTGGCAGTTATTTTAAAAGGGAAAAAAATTGGGTAATTTTTCAGTCTTCAGACCTTCCATCCATATATTTGCTACCGTTGAAGTTGTAACTGGTGGGTATGACAATCCATTAAACACTTCCTTGTTTGCAGCTAATATCTCAACTGACTGAGAACGTTGCCTACTAGGGTAATTTAAGCCGTCATTTGTAGGGGTCTAAGAAGCTTACTCCTTGGAAGCAAAGTTATGACCAACCTAGATAGCATATTCAAAAGCAGAGACATTACTTTGCCAACAAAGGTCCGTCTAGTCAAGGCTATGGTTTTTCCAGTAGTCATGTATGGATGTGAGAGTTGGACTGTGAAGAAAGGTGAGCGCCAAAGAATTGATGCTTTTGAACTGTGGTGTTGGAGAAGACTCTTGGGAGTCCCTTGGACTGCAAGGAGATCCAACCAGTCCATTCTAAAGGAGATCAGTCCTGGGTGTTCTTTGGAAGGAATGATGCTAAAGCTGAAACTCCAGTACTTTGGCTACCTCATGCGAAGAGTTGACTCATTGGAAAAGACTCTGATGCTGGGAGGGATTGTGGGCAGGAGGAGAAGGGGACGACAGAGGATGAGATGGCTGGATGGCATCACTGACTCGATGGACGTGAGTCTGAGTGAACTCCGGGAGATGGTGATGGGCAGGGAGGCCTGGCGTGCTGCAATTCATGGGGTCACAAAGAGTCGGACACGACTGAGCGACTGAACTGAACTGAACTGAAGCCTTTGTTGATCTTCAGTGCCAATTGTGTTAAACTAAATAAGGCAATGTAGCAGATTACAGAACAACTCTAAGGTGGAGTAACTGGAAACCAATGAATGTTTTTTCAATAAATAGTGTCTAGTTAATAATGAAACTGAAGCACAGAGTGTTTATTAACTCTTCAGCCTCAGAGTCAAGATTTAAAGTCAAGCTTTCTTCATGGTTATGTTATCCTGCCTCTGCACTGTTACTGTAGAGATTTCATGTGGGCACTGAGACGTCCATAGCTCAGATTAGGTCAGGTTTTAGTTCTTAAGCCTTAACTAGCCATTGTGACCAAGAACAAGTTATTTAATTTATCTAAGTTTCAGTCTTTTCATTTATAAAATGGACATACCTTAGTGCATGGCACAATACCTATCATTTGATAAGTAGATTTATTAAATGGTGGCTATTATTAATTTAATAAAAATATACTGAGCATTCTATGGCAAGCACTGTGTGTACAGTGCTGCACAAGATGGACATAATTCCTGTGCTCATGGATATTCCAATTAATAGTATCTAAACCAAGCCATAAAATGAAAATAAGGATGTGTAGTCCATATGATTGCTCCCTTGCCCTGGATTATGAACATGGAGATTGACATATGGGACCATAATGATGATTGTGAGCAGAAAAGGACTGATGAGGAAAGGAAATAAGCCTGAAACAATCAAGAGTAAAAGAAGGAAGACAAGAATCTGACATGAAATCAAGAAAACTCCCAAGAGAAAGAATACTGCCTGGTTTTCTAGCTTGTAAATCAGGATTTTACAAGAAAAGTGGGCAGAATTGTCCAAGAGGTTCTTGTCATAGAACAGGAAATTGGAATAGGTGAAATGATTTGTGAGAAACTGTAGAAATGAAGTGATGGATATTCTCTATACACTGTAGAAAGCATGATTAAAGAGAAGGAAATGAGAAACATTAAAAAAAATTATCCTCTTGATTCGGAGAACAGCCATGCTTTGTAATATGAGCCAAGAGATAAAACTGAGTTTGTCTCTCATGGTGGGTAGGGAGATAAGCCTTTTTTCAGGCTAAATTCCCTTGCCACCTGGGTTTGTTTTCTTAACTGGGAAAAGAACAGGCTTTAGAGATTCTGCCCAATCAATTCACAGAACATTTTCTTGGTAATAACTATTGTAGCTCTTTTTTCAGTCAGGCTCACACACAGGATTGAATCTTGGTTTTTGATAGCAAGTATCTTTAACAATTATCAATGTACCAAAATAATTCTAAAAGTGCCTAAGGAATTACATGGAGGAAGATAAGTGAATTACATATATTAATCCTTGGAATGACCTAACATAAAATTCCACACATTTACCCTTATGGTTGTGGTTATGTAATTTGACCTAAATTATTGTCAGAGTTAAGGCCAGCATTCATCACAATGAGACAGGAAATGGATTAACTGACCAAATATAGTATTTTCAGAAGCACCTCATGGTAAGTGGCTTAATTTGTGGCTAAATTATAGGCAAAGTAGGTGAGAAAGTCATAGTTCCCAAGTAAATCCCAGTTTACAGTGTTCACCATCAGAATGTTCATCTTTACTAGAAGTAAAGATTATTGTTTTGATTAGAAACACGTATTTTTGTGACTGTTTGTTTAGGTAACAAGGACATCTAAAGCACAAAGATAAGCCTATATTTTGTACAGATGCCTTTCTATGTTTGCAGCTTCAATATAAAGGATAGTAAAGTTGGACTTCCCTGGTGGTCTGGTGGTTAGAAGCCTCCTGCCAGTGCAGTGGACATGGGTTTGATCCCTGGTCCGGGAAGATCCCACATGCTGCAGAGCAACTAAGCCCATGCACAACTACTGAAGCACCCTAGAGCCCATGCTCAACCCAACTAGAGAAAGCCTGATCATAGCAACAAAGCCACAGAGCAGCCAAAAAATAAATAAAAAAGCAAATTTTTAAAAAAACAGGGCAAGGGAGCTCCCCCTTTTTTAAAAAAAAAAATAAATAAAGGATAGCAAAGTTAACGTCAATTTCTGTTTTGTAATTATGTTGATTGTATTGGGAAAACATGAACCAATACATTTAAATTTATAAACTGGTTACAAGAAGTTACCCATGTTTATGAAATTTGTTCAGCATTTCATAAATTCATAAATAATATTTAGCTCCTGAATAATGGTAATACATACATTTATGCACCTATTATACATAATACATTAAGATTACTGGCTTGTTGAGAAAAATATGATTATAAAATCATATATCATTTCAGCCCAGATACACAGCAATAAAAAAATTTAAATACCTAACAACACAAATCTATATAAGCAATAATTATGTTAGAAAACACTTACAGCATTCTTGATTTTTTTTTTTTTTTAAAGCCAACGATTCATTTAGTATCTTTCTGGCATTTGAACTGACATCTCTTCATCTTCCACATAGTTGCTAACCGAGAAGGAAAATGGTTAGATTTGTCAAATGGCTTTAAAGCTTCACGTTAACATCAACGTTACAGAGACCCAAGGAGAGAAATAATAACAGAGGCATTGCTAATCAGCAAGAAAAGTATAAATTATACAATAAGTGAAGGAGCCACTGGCCAACTGTTTAGAGGAAAACACACCACAGTCAGTCAGTTTAGTCCCTCAGTCATCTCCGACTCTTTGCCACCCTATAGATTGCAGCATGCCAGGCTTCCCTGTCCATCACCAACTCCTGGAGCATAATCAACCTCATGTCCATCGAGTCAGTGACGCCATCCAACCATCTCATCCTCTGTCGTGCCCTTCTCCTCCTGCCTTCAATCTTGCCCAGCATGAGGGTCTTTTCAAATGAGTCAATTCTTCACATCAGGTGGCCAAAGTATTGGAGTTTCAGCTTCAGCATCAGTCCTCCCATTGAATATTCAGGACTGATTTCCTTTAGGATGGACTGGTTGGATCTCCTTGCAGTTCAAGAGATTCTCAAGAGTCTTCTCCAACACCACAGTTCAAAAGCATCAATTCTTCGGCACTCAGCTTTCTTTATAGTCCCAACTCTCACATCCATACATGACTACTGGAAAAACCATAGCTTTGACTAGATGGACATTTGTTGGCAAAGTAATGTCTCTGCTTTTTAGTATGCTGTCTAGGTGGGTCATATCTTTTCTTCCAAGGAGCAAGCGTTGTTTAATTTCATGGCTGTAGTCATCATCTGCAGTGATTTTAGAGCCCCCAAAATTAAAGTCTGTCACTGTTTCCCCATCTATTTGCATGAAGTGATAGGACTGGACACCATGATATCAGTTTTCTGAATGTTGAGTTTTAAGCCAACTTTTTCACTCTCCTCTTTCACACTCATCAAGAGGCTCTTTAGTTCTTCATTTTCTGCCATAAAGGTAGTGTCATCTGCATATCTGAGGTTATTGATATTTCTCCTGGCAATCTTGATTCCAGCTTGTGCTTCATCCAGCCCAGCATTTTGCATGATGCACTCTGCAGATAAGTTAAGTAAGCAGGGTGACAGTATACAGCCTTGATGTACTCCTTTCCTGATTTGGAACCAGTCTGTTGTTCTATGTCTTCTGATCCACACAATCAAAGGCTTTGGCATAGTCAATAAAGCAGAAGTAGATGTTTTTCTGGAATTCTCTTGCTTTTTTGATAATCCAATGGATGTTAGCAATTTGATCTCTGGTTCCTCTGCCTTTTCTAAATCCAGCTTGAACATCTGGAAATTCACAGTCGTGTACTGTTGAAGCCTGGCTTGGAGAATTTTGAGCATTACTTTACTAGCGTGTGAGATGAGTACAACTGTGTGGTAGTTTGAGCATTCTTTGGCATTGCCTTTCTTTGGGATTGGAATGAAAAATGACCTTTTCCAGTCCTGTGGTCACTTCTGAGTTTTCCAAATTTGCTGGGATATTGAGTACAGCCCATTCACAGCATCATCTTTTAGGATTTGAAATAGCTCAACTGGAATTCCATCACTTTCACTAGCTTTGTTCATAGTGATGCTTCCTAAGGCCCACTTGACTTCACATTCCAAGATGTCTGACTCTAGGTGAGTGATCACACCATCGTGATTATCTGGGTCATGAAGATCTTTTCTTGTACAGTTCTTCTCTGTATTCTTGCCACCTCTTCTTAATATCTTCTGCTTCTGTTAGGTCCATATCGTTTCTGTCCTTTATTGAGCCAATCTTGCATGAAATGTTCCCTTGGTATCTCTAATTTTCTTGAAGAGATCTCTAGTCTTTCCCATTCTGTTGTTTTCCTCTATTTGTTTGCACTGATCACTGAGGAAGGCTTTCTTATCTCTCCTTTCTATTCTTTGGAACTGTGCATTCAAATGGGTATATCTTTCCTTTTCTCTTTTGCCTTTAGCTTCTCTTCTTTTCTCAGCTATTTGTAAGGCCTCCCCAGACAACCATTTTGCCTTTTTTCATTTCTTTTTCTTGCAGATGGTCTTGATCACTGCCTCCTTTACAATGTCACGAACCTCCAACCATAGTTCTTCAGGCACTCTGTCTATCAGATCTCATCCCTTGAATCTATTTGTCACTTCCACTGTATAATCATAAGAGATTTGATTTGGGTCATACCTGGATGGTCTGTTGGTTTTCCCTACTTTCTTCAATTTAGGTCTGAATTTGGCAATAAGGAGTTCATGATCTGTGCCATAGTCAGCTCCTGGTCTTGTTTTTGCTGACTGTATAGAGCTTCTCCATCTTTGACTGTAAATAATATAATCAATCTGATTTCGGTATTGACCATCTGCTGATGTCCATATGTATATGACATGGGCTAAATTAAATTCTTGGTGGATTAAAGATTTTAATATAAAAGTGAAATCATTAAATTACTAAAATATAAAAAATACTTATGAATAATCTTGGAAATGGAATTTATAGCACATGAAATATAAAGCAAAGACTTATTTTTAAAACACATAAAAAAGTGGAAAGTGTTCCAGAGATCACCAAAAAATTAAAGGGCACATACCGAACTGGAAAGAAAAAAAAATCAACAAAAAATTAAAGGGCTGATGCCAAACTAGAAGGGAGAAAAATGGATGAAGGTTAAGAAGTCTTACAAATCAGTAAGAAAAGGATAAATAGCCAAATAGAAAAATGGGCAAGTAAGTCAGAAAAGAAGAAATAGATAGGGTCAACAGGGGACTCACCTGCTAGTCCAGTGGCTAAGACTCCTCTTTCCCAACGCAGAGAACTGGGGTTCCTCCTCTGGTGAGGGAACGAGATCTCACATCCTGCAACTAAGAGGTCACATGTCACAACTAAGACCCAGAACTGCCAAATGAATAAGTAAATTAAAAAAAAAAGAGAGGGGGGTCCAATAAAGATGAATTGTATTCATCTGTAATAAAATGCAAATTAAAACAATATTAAAGTGTCTTTTTTGCCTGTTGAATTGATAAGGATTATTTTAAAAGACAACATCAGTGTTAGAGAGGGTTCTAGAGCAGTTCTCAACTGCTTTTTGACAAAATGTCTGAAAAGCACATACCTTTTAACTAGAAATTCAACACTGGTGTAATGATAAGAAAATGTATCCTAAGGAAATGTATGTGTGTCACAAAATATTTTTGCAGTTTCCTTCCTTGCTCCTTCCTTCTACCCTACTCCCTCCTCTCTCTCTTTCTATCCCCTTTTTCTTTTTTGTTTTATGCTTGGTATTGGTGAAAGTTTGAAAAAATTAAAATGTCCAACAAAAAGGGAGCTGGTTAAATAAAATATGGTAAATTTATTTAATAAAACATCTACATTATTACCAGTAAAAATAACACCATAGTAAAATATTTGGAAAATGTTCACAATATAACAAGTTTTTACAAAAATGGGATATAGAACAAAATATATTGGGAAAGCGTCTCCTCTCTTCCTCTCTCTGTCTGTCTCTCTCTCGGTCTCTCCCTCACCACCAACACAACACCAACATATAATACAATTACTGGAAAGGTACTGGAAAAATATAAACTGTGGGGAAGAAGGATTACCGGATTGTTAAATATTCTTCTGTTGCCTCATTATTTTTAAAGTTAGCTACAATGAACAGGAGTTATTATTTTTTTTTTTTGATAAATGAAAACATTTTAAAATGAAATATGTAATGTTACTTAGTGGTTGCCTTTTCAAAATAGGTAAAAATCATCAGTTAACCATTTGGTTCAGAATGTTTTCATTTCAACAGCTCAATAATCATAACGCAAAATTGAAGGAAAAACATTTTTGAATCTTAAAATGTTATAGAATTGGTAGATTATTTTTCATTTCATAAAGTATCATAATCACTAGTTTTTATTGTTCCTATGGCAATGTTTTATACACAAGAATGGCAGAAGTTAGGAATTTGTGCCCTGAAAAACTTATTGAAATATAAAATCTAAAGTAAATAATAACTTCCTCCTTTGAATATAACAAAGATGTGGGAAGGGGTAGTAGGCAAGAAGGCTCTGGGTTACCATGGGGATGATTACGTTCTCCAAGGTATATCCCACCCCACTCCAGCTTCTTGGTCAATGACTCACTAGCTCACAGGGGAGTCAACAAATACTGAAGTACATACCTACTACCTGTAAAAAGTGATTTTCATTACCCAGAGAAGTGCTGTAAGATACTATTTAAACAAATAAGGAAAACCAATCTAAATTACTATTTAAAATTTTTCTAATTGGTGAGTGTTTAAGATGCATGAGAGGACAAATTCTTAACTCAGGTCATTCCAGGACTATTATGTAACAGACTAAAAATTGATATGGATACTAACAAAAATCATTAAAGCAAAATTACAAAACACTTCTAGTAATACTTCAATTGTTTCTTTAAAAACAGCATTTCCTAAAATAACCTCCAAGATAGTCCTGTAATTTGTTAATTTTAAGGATTTGTGTTAAACTTTGGGGCCAGTCAAATTTGGGGGCCAGTTAAGGGAGCTAACAATCTACTTGAGGAGTCCAGATAGCCATCCATCAATTCATTCATTTGTTCAATAAAATATATTGAGAACCTACTATGTGCCAATAATTCAGGGCTTTAAGCATTAAAAAATACCTAAAACATACGTCTACCCTCAAAAGCTCACATTTAGAAGGAGAGATAGATGTCAGTCTTAGTGACTGGCATACCCATTGTTCCTTCTAGCAGAACTCTGACCATGGCCACTGGTGAATGAGAAGTCCTGGGTGGCTATATTCTGCATCAAGGGACCGACCCATGTACCCTTTTCACGTGCTTTTCCTACCATGACAAAGAAAAAAGCTTTGGTTCAAAAAGTTTCAGCCAGAGAGAGAGGGACAGGGTAGCAGTCAGATGGTCTCTTTAACAGTTCCAATAACAGATACAGACAGCTAGTTAGTGAGTGAGTAGAAACTGAAAGTGATCCTGAAAAGATTCTTAGAGAATCTAATAGTTTACTGCAGACCTAAAGTCTTACCAATAACCCCATCAATTAACATATATTTTGTATGTTATATGTACCATATACTGTATTCTTAAAATGAAGTAAGTTAGATAAAAGAAAATGTATTAAGAAATTCATAAGGAAGAGAAAACACATTTACAGTATTATACTGTATTTATCAATACAGTAAAATTATGTTCTGTGTCTACAAAATGAACTGTCTGCCAGTACCTACCTCAATATTGTCTTATATGGTACAAAACACTGTAAATGTTAAATGTATTCCTAACACTAGATATAAAAAATGAAAAGATAATGTGAAAAGAAATTCACATTTATTTACAGATGTAATAATACATGCATTGATAATGAAGAAACAGCAATATAGCTTTCTGGTTCAGTTCAGTTCAATTGTCCAGTCATGTCCAACTCTGCGACCCCATGGACTGCAGAACACCAGGCCTCCCTGTCCATCACAAACTCCCAGAGTTTACACAAACTTATGTCCACTGAGTCAGGGATGCCATCCAACCATCTCATCCTCTGTCGTCCCCTTCTCTTTCCGCCTTCAATCTTTCCCAGCATCAGGGTCTTTTCAAATGAGTCAGTTCTTCCCATCAGCTGGCCAAAGTATTAGAGTTTCACCTTCAGCATCAGTCCTTCCAGTGAATATTCAGGACTGATTTCCTTTAGGATGGACTGGTTGGATCTCCTTGCAGTCCAAGAGACTCTCAGTGTAATCGGTGCGACTGCTTCACTGTGGCCTAGCTGATGCACCAATGAAGGGATCTTTATAAAATCTTTTGGTATACAGTATTACAATCATTTTCATAATACAGTATTGGAAACATTGGTACATTTTAAAACAGAAAACACTTACCTGTGATGATAGGCTGATATGTACTTTCTCCAATTATGAGAGAGAGAAGCATACACTATGGCAATGCATTCTTTAAAAGCAAAATTATAAAGCAGCAAGAAAACTAACATATTATTAATTTTATAATAAATATCACTCATCTTATGCTTATGTAAGGATAGACTAGTGTCTGCATATATTTTATTGTTGTTCAGTCCGTCAGTTGGGTCTGACCCTTTGCAACCTCGTGGACTGCAGCAAACCAGGCTTCTCTGTCCTTCACCATCTCCCAGAGCTTACTCAAACTCATGTCCATTGAGTCGGTGATGCATCCAACCATCTCAATCTGTGTCGTCCCTTTCTCCTCCTGCCTTCAATCTTGCCCAGCATCAGGGGCTTTTCCAATGAGTAGGCTCTTTGATTCAGGTGGTCAAAGTATTGGAGCTTCAGCTTCAGCATCAGTTCTTCCAGTGAATATTCAGGACTGATTTCCTTTAGGATTGACGGGTTTGATCTTCTTGCTGTCTGAGGGATTCTCAAGAGTATTCTCCAGCACCACAATTCACAAGCATCAATTCTTTGGCACTCAGCCTTCTTTATGGTCCAAATTCCACATCCATACATGACTACTGGAAAAACCATAGCTTTGACTAAACAGACCTTTATACACAGTTCATCTGTGAGTTTTTCAAGTTGTCAAAAATCTCCAAAAAATGTTCCAAAATATTTATTGAAAAAATTCCCATGTAAGTGGATGAACTCAAGGGTCAACTTAATGGATTTCAGTTCAGTTGCTCAGTCACGTCCAACTCTTTGGGACACAATGGACTGCAGCACGCTAGGCCTCCCTGTCCATCACCAACTGCTGGAGTTTACTCAAACTAATGTCCATTGAGTCAGTGATGCCATCCAACCATCTCATCCTGTCATCCCCTTATCCTCCCACCTTCAATCTTTCCCAGCATCAGGATCTTTTCAAATGAATCAGTTCTTCGCTTCAGGTGGCCAAAGAATTAGAGTTTCAGCTTCGGCATTAGTCCTCCCAATGAATATTCAGGACTGATTTCCTTTAGGATTGACTGGTTGGATCCCCTTGCAGTCCAAGGGACTCTCAAGAGTCTTCTCCAATACCACACTTCAAAAGCATCAATTCTTCAGCACTCCACTTTCTTTACAGTCCAATTCTGATATCCATACATGACTACTGAAAAAACCATAGCTTTAACTGGATGGACATTTGTTGGCAAAGTAATGTCTCTGCTTTTTAATATGCTGTAGTAAAGGAGAAAAGGAAAGATATAAGCATCTGAATGCAGAGTTCCAAAGAATGGCAAGAAGAGATAAAAAAGCCTTCCTCAGGGATCAATGCAAAGAAATAGAGGAAAACAACAGAATGGGAAAGACTAGAGATCTCTTCAAGAAAATTAGAGATACCAAGGGGACATTTCATGCAAAGATGGGCTCGATAAAGGACAGAAATTGTATGGACCTAACAGAAGCAGAAGATATTAAGAAGAGGTGGCAAGAATACACAGAAGAACTGTACAAAAAAAATCTTCATGACCCAGATAATCACGATGGTGTGATCACTCACCTAGAGCCAGACATCCTGGAATGTGAAGTCAAGTGGGCCTTAGAAAGCATCACTACGAACAAAGCTAGTGGAGGTGATGGAATTCCAGTGGAGCTATTTCAAATCCTGAAAGATGATGTTGTGAAAGTGCTGCACTCAATATGCCAGCAAATTTGGAAAACTCAGCAGTAGCCACATGACTGGAAAAGGTCATTTTTCATTCCAATCCCAAAGAAAGGCAATGCCAAAGAATGCTCAAACTACCACACAATTGCACTCATCTCACATGCTAGTAAAGTAATGCTCAAAATTCTCCAAGCCAGGCTTCAGCAATACATGAACTGTGAACTTCCAGATGTTCAAGCTGGTTTTAGAAGAGGCAGAAGAACCAGAGATCAAATTGCCAACATCCTCTGGGTCATGGAAAAAGCAAGAGAGTTCCAGAAAAACATCTATTTCTGTTTTATTGACTATGCCAAAGCCTTTGACTGTGTGGATCACAATCAACTGTGGAAAATTCTGAAAGAGATGGGAATACCAGACCACCTGACCTGCCTCTTGAGAAATTTGTATGCAGGTCAGGAAGCAACAGTTAGAACTGGACATGGAACAACAGACTTGTTCCAAATAGGAAAAGGAGTACGTCAAGGCTGTATATTGTCACCCTGTTTATTTAACTTATATGCAGAGTACATCATGAGAAATGCTGGACTGGAAGAAACACAAACTGGAATCAAGGTTGCCGGGAGAAATCTCAATAACCTCAGATATGCAGATGACACCACTCTTATGGAAGAAAGTGAAGAGGAACTCAAAAGCCTCTTGATGAAAGTGAAAGTGGAGAGTGAAAAAGAAGGCTTAAAGCTCAACATTCAGAAAACAAAGATCATGGCATCCGGTCCCATCACTTCATGGGAAATAGAAGGGGAAACAGTGGAAACAGTGTCAGACTTTATTTTGGGGGGCTCCAAAATCACTGCAGATGGTGACTGCAGCCATGAAATTAAAAGATGGTTGCTCCTTGGAAGGAAAGTTATGACCAACCTAGATAGCATATTCAAAAGCAGAGACATTACTTTGCTGACAAAGGTCCATCTAGTCAAGGCTATGGTTTTTCCTGTGGTCATGTATGGATGTGAGAGTTGGACTGTGAAGAAGGCTGAGCGCCGAAGAATTGATGCTTTTGAACTGTGGTGTTGGAGAAGACTCTTGAGAGTCCCTTGGACTGCAAGGAGATCCAACCAGTCCATTCTGAAGGAGATCAGCCCTGGGATTTCTTTGGAGGGAATGATGCTGAGGCTGAAACTCCAGTACTTTGGCCACCTCATGCGAAGAGTTGACTCATTGGAAAAGACTCTGATGCTGGGAGGGATTAGGGGCAGGAGGAGAAGGGGACGACAGAGGATGAGATGGCTGGATAGCATCAGTGACTCAATGGACGTGAGTCTGAGTGAACTCTGGGAGTTGGTGATGGACAGGGAGGCCTGGCGTGCTGCGATTCATGGGGTCGCGAAGAGTCAGACACGACTGAGTGACTGAACCGAACTGAACTAGGTGGGTCATAACTTTTCTTCCAAGGAGCAAGTGTCATTTAATTTCATGGCTGTATTCATCGTCTGCAGTGATTTTGGAGCCCCCAAAAATAAAGTCTCTCACTGTTTCCACATCTATTTGCCATGAAGTGATAGGACCAGATGCCATGATCTTAGTTTTCTGAATGTTGAATTTTAAGCAAACTTTTTCACTCTCCTCTTTCACTTTCATTAAGAGGTTCTTTAGTTCCTCACTTTCTGCCATAATGGTGGTGTCACCTGCTTATCTGAGGTTATTGATATTTTTCCTGGAAATCTTGATTCCAGCTTGTGCTTCATCCAGCCCAGTGTTTCTCATGATGCACTCTGCATATAAGTTAAATAAGCAGGGTGACAATATACAGCCTTGACATACTCCTTTCCTGATTTGGAACCAGTCCGTTGTTCCTTGGCTGGTTCTAACTGTTGCTTCTTGACCTGCATACAGATTTCTCAAGAGGCAAGTCAGGTGGTCTGGTATTCCCATCTCTTTCAGAATTTTCCACAGTTTGTTGTGATCCACACAGTCAAAGGCTTTGGTGTGGTCAATGAAGCAGAAATAGATGTTTTTCTGGAACTCTCTTGCTTTTTCAATGATCCAACAATGCTGGCAACTTGATCTCTGGTTCCTCTGCCTTTTCTAAATCCAGCTTGAACATCTGGAATTTCACAGTCATGTACTGTTGAAACCTGGCTTGGAGAATTTTGAGCATTACTTTGCTAGTGTGTGAAATGAGTGCCACTGTGCAGTAGTTTGAACATTCTTCTTGTTACACATCATGTAATTCCAAGCACTCGAACTTTGTTTATACTGTTCACTCTCCCTCAATAGAACTTTCCTTTCAACTGTGGTTAAATTCAACTCTCTGACTACTGCATGCTTGCATCCCCAGCTGAATACACAGCACGCCAACTGGTCCCACTTTAATAAACATCTCTTAGTGCTGCCCACAGTGACACGTCATTCCCTTAATCCATTCAGTCTCCTATAACTGCTTCTCCTCTCCTCAAAACTCCAACATCTCCCCATCCTCCTTCTCAGTAGGTGATCTTGCTTCCTGTTTCACTGTAAAAGGAAAAGCCTTGTACAGAAGAAACTGACACAAAAAGGAGAACTCGCAATGTTCTGTTGAGGCACTTCACTCATTTCCCCTCCACCTAGACTCTTACCATACTCCTGATCATTTTGGCCCTAATCTGTTGGGCTATAATGTTATTCTAATGTAGAAATAGAGAAGAAAGGTAATGAAGAATAATGAAAATCATTATCTATATGATGTTTTTGTAGTTTACTTTTAATATTCAAATAGTGATGTAATTCTCATGCTTCTAGGAGATTTTTCTAATAGTGTTTTCAGGCCACAAGGCAGATAGTGCTTTCATCTGAAATATGGTAGAATTACCACCCTCATCCTCCTCAATCCAGACAGCCTCAGAAAGTAAACTCAAATTCATCCTAGGACTACCAGAGAGCCTCTTTTCTATTGTAAAACACTGAATTTTTTCATTTAGACAGTTGCTTTCAGACTTTTTGTTGTTGTTTACATCCTACAATAAGAAATATATTTTACAGGGCCATAGTACCCACACATAAGCACAGTCACATATATGACTGAGACCAAACTTTCACCAGATAGCACTTATCTTTTCAATAATCTTAACTAATCTTTTCAATGCAATGCACTCATATTTTCTAATCTATTTTTTAAATGCTCATTGTAATATAATAGATAGATTCATTACTCACTGAGTCGAAGCCCATGGTTTGGAAAATAATTCAATAAGGGATACTTGGGTTAATAGACAAAATCTTTAAGATTTAGTGAACAAATACATGAACATTAATTTAGAACTCACTCAGCTATCACCACCTTCAATGGAATGGCCACGTAATTAGCTGGTTTGCTAAGAATAAATGGCTCATTTTACTTTGTGTCTATGTTGTAAAAAGCAAAGCTGATTTCAGAACAAATAAGGTAAAATCAATTCAAGAAAGGGAATCAGCTCCTTCTTATTGTTCTTTTTTGTTCCCCATTAGCATAAACACCACTATTCAAGTAGGCTCTATATTACTGAAAATAAAGCCCTGGATTGGGGTACGGGACTAGACAGATTAGGTGACTTCTAAATTACTTTCTAATCCTAAAATTTTATTCCTTCAACAAGTATTTACTAATTGCATGGTATGGATGCCAGGCACTATACCAGGAGACAAGGGCCCAGCAGTGAACAAGACACACAATGCTGATACTGTGGAGAAACTAACACTCAAGCTAAAGAGACAGAGAATAAATAAATAAATAGAGAGGATACAGCTAAGTTCCAAAGAAAATAAGAAAGATAAATGATAGCGAATAATAGAAATGACCTACTATTCTTATCTGGGGCTTCCCAGGTGGCTCAGTGGTAAAGAATCTGCCTGCCAATGCAGAAGATTGATACAGGTTTGATACCTGGGTTGGGAAGATCCTTTGAAGGAGGAAATGGCAACCTGCTCCAGTATTCTTGTCTGGGAAATCCCATGGACAGAGGAGTCTGGCAGGCTACAGTCCATGGGCTTGCAAAGAGTCGGACATGACTGAGTGATTAAACAACAACTATTCTTCCCTATTATTATTAATTATACTACTTCTTCCCTGGGGGCTCAGCAGTCAAGAATTTGCCTGCAACGCAGGAGCTGCAGGAGACTTGGATTTGATCCCTGGGTCGGGAAGATCCCCTGGAGGAGGGCATGGCTACCCACGCCAGTATTCTTGCCTGGAGAATCCCATGAACAGAGGAGCCTGGCAGGCTATAGTCCATAGGGTTGCAAAGAGTCAGACATGACTGAAGCAACACACAAGTACCATTACTGCAGAAGTAACAGCAATCTGATAATTACCTTTATCATGGTCAGGGAAGGCCCATCTGGGAAGGTGACATTTAATCTGAAACCTGAAGAATGAGGAGGAGCCAGCTGTGGACGGGCCCAGAAGAACAGCCTTTCTAGGCAGTGGAATAGCAAGTACAAAGGCCCTAATTCTGGAAAGAGCTTGTTAGGTCCTAGCAACTGACATAGGGCTGACATTACTGAGCCAAGTGAGCAGGCAGAGAGTGCATGAAATGAGTTTGGATAAGTGAGAAGATAAGGGCCTTGAAGGGAAGCGTATGGAGTTCAGATTCTATTCTGTGTTAATGGGCAGCCATCAAAAGGACTTCAGCAAAGAAGGGACATGATATGATTTTAAAAGAACACTGGATATGGTGTGGAGAATGTGTTCGAAGTAGGGAAATTGTTTTAGGAGTCCAGGCAAGAGATGACAGGGCTTGATTATGGTGGTGGTGAACTCTAAAGTCCTGTTTTGCTTGCAGTTAATAGACAATATGACAGTAGTTCTGCTTATTTGAAAGTGTTGCTTATTTTGCCTGCAAAGCAAATATTTCTCCATCTTTGCTTAAGAGCTTAAATCCAAAGGCTCTAAACTTCTGTGTATATCTGTATGTGTGTGAGCATGCACTCACACATGCATGCTCAAGGGTGGGGTGGGATGGGGTGGGGTCCGGCAGTGGTGGCTGTTTTTAATATCCCAGAGCTGCTTTGTAACCATGGCTGTGTAGGAGTTGGTTGGAGGGTGGAAGGACAGAAGTTGAGACTACTGGAAAGCAGACATGGATGCCAAGGTGCATGCAGAATAAGGCAGATGCACGTACTATAGCTCCCTGGGAATTCCATCAAGCTCAGGAAGTGTTAAAGATGCTGTATATACAAGGCGCACCTTGGTCAAATACGGGAGGAAAAGATGTATAATCATCAAATTCACTTGGAAAAGTCTAAGATATCAGAGTAAGAGGATATTATTTACATGACGGTCTCAAAGCCTCAAAACCTCCTGGAGAAAACAACATAAGAATTTGATGGTTAGTCCCCTAGAATACAATGATTATATTTCCTAAACCCAACAGGAGACTTTTTCTAACAATTCTGGTGGTGGGCAGGGGCGGGGGGGGGGGGGGGGGGGGGTGGCGGGAAGGATGTGGCTGCCTGGGAAGGGAGGAGACTCATTTTAAGGTGGCAGAAAATCAAGAAAGGCAACCTTCTGTCTGTGAGGAATTGTTTATTATGACATAGATTAATGCTTGTCTGTCCCAGTCATTGAAGAAATTGTTTTAAATTCTTAACAAAGAACAGTGAAAATGAAAAAAAAAAACAAACAAAAAACCAACAACAACTGACACTTGGAGGCTTAAACTATGTTAGCCCATTAGCCCAAGGGCTGGTTTACAACAGAGATCTGTATTGTTCACCAGAATGGAGGGCTTGGGAATCCCTACCTGCTCCTCCATCAATTTTGAGCAGAGCCCCAGCAGGAGTAGGGAAAGACTGCTGCAGAGTCCTGGCTGGAGTTCTGACAGAAGGCTGATTTTGAGCAGGAAGAAAGAAAGTTCCTAAAACTTGAGAGACCACGCAGGGCCAATGAAAATGAGAACAAGTTAGGAAGTTGAATGTCCTTATAAGGAAGCCAGAGTGGGAACTTAGAGCCAAATACCTCTAATTTTGTCCTCGTGGGAAAATGAAGATTACAGTTGGTGGGTTGGAATAAGTACTGCTGAATCCTAAAGTAAGCTGTGGAATCTTTGGAAATTCACAAGAATAAATTAAACTAATACATAGTCTAGGAATAGTTTATATCCACATCTGCTTGGAGGTGAGAAAATAGATCAGGGAAATGCCTAGCACCCTAACAGGTGTTCAGAAAAAAAGAGAACAATCACAGACACATTCAGAGTGATATTGTGTTCTTTACTCCTACACATGTGGTTGACCCAGTGTGCACTACTCAAAAAGTAGGCTCCCTAATCAAGATTCCATATCAGGCACAGGCTAAAAGAGATTGAGCAATGTCTAACTTAGAACCCTTTGCTCCATAGACATATATATAGTAGAGGCTTAATCTTAAAAGCCCTTGTTCGAGCCAGGTATGATGGCCCTATAGAAGTGTATCTGACTGCTGATCAGTTATGGTTGTGTGTTCATGTCCAATCTGGTTCTTTAGTCACACTTGTAAACAGCATATGTTGTTGTTTAGTTGCTAAGAGTCTGACTCTTTGCGACCCCATGGATTGTAGCCTGCCAAGCTTCTCTGTCCATGGGATTTCCCAAGCAAGAATACTGGAGGGGGTTTCCATTTCCTTCTCCAGGGGATCTTCCTTACCCAGGGATCAAACCCACATCTCCTGCATTAGTAGGTAGATTCTTTATCACTGAGCCACCAGGGAAGCCTAAACAGCATATAGGTTTTTGCAAAAAGGCAAGTTAAAAGCTTGCATGAAGCTCTTAATGTGTGATATCACACAGAAACATATTTGACTTTCTGAAATGTCTCAGAAATGAATTGCAAATGTTGCTTTTTGCTTTCAGAATAGATTAGAACTGGTTGAGCATGTCCAGCCCATTGATCTAGCTTTCAAAACCTGTGTACATAAGGGCATTTCTCTAAGGAAAAATAATTAACAATGCTTTCATCTGTCAGAAATGTTCTTTGTTTAATTACTCTTTTATCACCTTCATAAATTCACATTCAGTTCACAGCAACATCCTGGAGGAGTGGTATATGTGAGCCAATAAAAATGAAGTAATGAAAAAAATATTATGAGTCATTTTAAGAAAATATAGACAAAAAAAGTTGATTAAGAAAATAAATTTTGCAGCCCAGACATACCTTGAATAGAACTTTTTGTTCAAATGTAAAAAATGACAAACACATATAAGAAAAAAATGCCTATATAATTCTTACAAAAGATATAGATCGTTGATGGGAAAGAGAGAAAGAAGCATGGATACTAAGGTACGAATTTAATTCTTGTGAAACACTGAGACTCTAGTGATGGGAAGCAGAGATAGTTGTGTGGATGTGGGCACATGCAAGGATTCACTTAAGGTTATAATGAAAGGCCATAGGGAAAGAAAGCATTGGTGTTCATACTTCACTTAGTTTGGTCCTGTGCTGTCAGGGCTAGATACAGCAGATCTTTAAAGAGAGGGAGGGAAACAAAAACAGAACACAACAAATAAATCAAAGGAAATTAATTCTAGGCCAGAATTTTAAATGATGTGAGATTAGTGTTTTTGAAAGCCCATGGTATCTAAAAGGATTAAAAAATCAAATTTCTTTTCAGGAAACAATCAGAGGTCAAAACAATAACTCAGCTATTGATTTTTTTCTTCGGAAAAAACACACAATTTGAACAATGAGAGAAGAATCTAATCTAGAATGGTTCATTACCTTTCTGAAATTCCTGCCCAACCCATTTCTATAAGCCAAACACTTTATGTCCCATATTACATAGAAAAGAGGATTTCCCTTCTCCCATCTTCTCTCAACCTACTTGCAGAATAAAGAAATAGTCATTTTAAATGAATATTTATTGTGTACCTATTTAGTAGCCTATATTGTTCTAAGAATAGCAAGAAGAGATAAGAAAGCCTTCTTCAGCGATCAATGCAAAGAAATAGAGGAAAACAACAGAATGGGAAAGACTAGAGATCTCTTCAAGAAAATTAGAGATACCAAGGGAACATTTCATGCAAAGATGGGCTTGATTAAGGACAGAAATGGTATGGACCTAACAGAAGCAGAAGATATTAAGAAGAGGTGGCAAGAATACATAGAACTGTACAAAAAAGATCTTCATGACCCAGATAATCACGATGGTGTGATCACTCACCTAGAGCCAGACATCCTGGAATGTGAAGTCAAGTGGGCCTTAGAAAGCATCACTACGAACAAAGCTAGTGGAGGTGATGGAATTCCAGTGGAGCTATTTCAAATCCTGAAAGATGATGCTGTGAAAGTGCTGCACTCAATATGCCAGCAAATTTGGAAAACTCAGCAGTGGCCACACGACTGGAAAAGGTCAGTTTTCATTCCAATCCCAAAGAAAGGCAATGCCAAAGAATGCTCAAACTACCGCACAATTGCACTCATCTCACACGCTAGTAAAGTAATGCTCAAAATTCTCCAAGCCAGGCTTCAGCAATACGTGAACCGTGAACTTCCTGATGTTGAAGCTGGATTTAGAAAAGGCAGAGGAACCAGAGACCAAATTGCCAACATCTGCTGGATCATGGAAAAAGCAAGAGAGTTCCAGAAACATCTATTTCTGCTTTATTGACTATGCCAAAGCCTTTGACTATGTGGATCACAATCAACTGTGGAAAATTCTGAAAGAGATGGGAATACCAGACCACCTGACCTGCCTCTTGAGAAATTTGTATGCAGGTCAGGAAGCAACAGTTAGAACTGGACATGGAACAACAGACTTGTTCCAAATAGGAAAAGGAGTACATCAAGGCTGTATATTGTCACCCTGCTTATTTAACTTATATGCAGAGTACATCATGAGAAATGCTGGACTGGAAGAAGCACAAGCTAGAATCAAGGTTGCCAGGAGAAATCTCAATAACCTCAGATATGCAGATGACACCACTCTTATGGAAGAAAGTGAAGAGGAACTAAAAAGCCTCTTGATGAAAGTGAAAGTGGAGAGGGAAAAAGTTGGCTTAAAGCTCAACATTCAGAAAACGAAGATCATGGCATCCGGTCCCATCACTTCATGGGAAATAGAAGGGGAAACAGTGGAAACAGTGTCAGACTTTATTTTGGGGGGCTCCAAAATCACCGCAGATGGTGATTGCAGCCATGAAATTAAAAGACGTTTACTGTTTGGAAGGAAAGTTATGACCAACCTAGATAGCATATTCAAAAGCAGAGACATTACTTTGCCAACAAAGGTCCGTCTAGTCAAGGCTATGGTTTTTCCTGTGGTCATGTATGGATGTGAGAGTTGGACTGTGAAGAAGGCTGAACACTGAAGAACTGATGCTTTTGAACTGTGGTGTTGGAGAAGACTCTTGAGAGTCCCTTGGACTGCAAGGAGATCCAACCAGTCCATTCTGAAGGAGATCAGCCCTGGGATTTCTTTGGAAGGAATGATGCTGAGGCTGAAACTCCAGTACTTTGGCCACCTCATGCAGAGAGTTGACTCATTGGAAAAGACTCTGATGCTGGGAGGGCTTGGGGGCAGGAGGAGAAGGGGACGACAGAGGATGAGATGGCTGGATGGCATCACTGACTCAATGGACGTGAGTCTGAGTGAACTCCGGGAGTTGGTGATGGACACTGGCGTGCTGTGATTCATGGGGTCGCAAAGAGTCGGACACGACTGAGCAACTGAACTGAACTGAACTGATTGTTCTAAGTACTAGAAAACAGCCATAAATAAAACAGACAGTAATAATGCCCCCAAGAAGTTTATGTTCTAGTGAAGGAGGGCAAGCAATAAACATATTAAAAAATAAATGAATAAGAACTTCAGGTACTGATACATATTATGAAGGAGCTATAATAGGATACGGATGAAGGTGGCTAAGGAGATGTAGTACTACTTTAGCTACAGTGGTCAAGGATGGCCTCTCTGAGAAAGTGACATTTGAGTCTTTTTTTTTTAACCATCTAAATGACTGCAAGGAGATCCAACCAGTCCATTCTAAAGGAGATCAGTCCTGGGTGCTCTTTGGAAGGAATGATGCTAAAGCTGAAACTCCAGTACTTTGGCCACCTCATGCGAAGAGTTGACTCATTGGAAAAGACTCTGATGCTGGGAGGGATTGGGGGCAGGAGGAGAAGGGGACGACAGAGGATGAGACAGCTGGATGGCATCACCAACTCGATGGATGTGAGTTTGAGTGAACTCCAGGAGTTGGTGATGGACAGGGAGGCCTGGCGTGCTGCAATTCATGGGGTTGCGAAGAGTTGGACACGACTGAGCGACTGAACTGAAATGATTAAAAAAAAGCACATGAAGATCTAGAGGAGCTCTCCAAGCAGAATAAGTGATAGGTGGGATGGCTTGAGGTAGGAACAAGCTTCCAGTATTCATGGGACAGAAAAATCACAGTGGTTAGAACTCAATGAACAAGGGGAAGAGTGGAGGGAGATGAGAACAAAAGGCAGATGGAGCAAGATTTGGAGGGCCTCATAGACCCTGGTGAGAAGTTTGTAGGTTGTTCTCATTGCAATAGTCTTTAGAAAATTATATTCTTTGATTTGTACTTTGCAGAGATTACTCTGGCTGTTATATGAATAGAAGAAGAGCAATAAGGGGCCAGGAGAGCAACAAGAAGACCAATGGAAGGTGACGATGGCATTGACATAGATAAGAAGTGTAGAGAAGGAGAGAAGTGGTTGGGTTCAGGATATTTGGAAGTTGGAGCCAATATCGATGAATGTGAAGTACAAATTTATTGATGAGCTGAAAGTGCTATGTGAGGAAAAGAAAAGAGCCAATAGGGCTCCTAGGCATGTGTCTTGGGCAATTTAGTGTATATGTTTATTACTTACTAGGATGGGGAGGCTGGAAATCAAAGACTTTGTTTTGGCCATGTTACATTTGAGATGCTTATTAGACATCTTAGTGGATATGTTCAGTAGTGGGTTGGATATATAAGTCTGGAAGTCAGGTGAGAATTTGGAGGTTAGATATATGAACTTGAAAGTCATCAGCATATGAAGGTCTTTGAAGCAACAGGACTTGATGGGATCCCCTAAGGAGATAGTACATAGAGATCTAAGAACAGAACTCTGGATACTCCAACATTTAGAAGTTCAGGACAGGTGGTCTCCCTTCACATCCAAGGCAATTTTTTTATATGTTCTCTGATTTGACCCAACCTATCCCTTCTGCACCAGCAGATTTAAAGTGACTGTAAATTCTCTGACGTTCCTCTCACTAGGAGGTGGAGTCTAAGTACCTTCCCCTTGAATCTGGGCTGTCACTAAAGTCAGTGACTTATTTGACCAACAGAAGTCATCAGAAGAGACATTCTGGGACCTAAGACTAGGTCTTGCAACTTCTTTCCAGGATATTTGGGATATTCTCTTTGGAAGACTGAGCCATGATGTAAGAAGGACTGTCATCCTGAGACTGGCCTGGGAAAGGCTACCTGTAGAACCTCTGGTTGCATTTTCACCTCAGCCCAACCTTCTAGTCACACTTCCAAGGCATCAGAAGTATGGATGAAGCAATCTCGTACTTTCCAGATTAACCCATCCATTCACTGATTGATTTGGGAAGTGACTTCATATGATATCACATGGGGCAGAAGAATCGCCCAGCTTAACTCTGCCCAAATTGCTGATGCTAAAATCATGAGCTACAATAAAAAGAGTTGCTAAGTTTGGGATAATTTGTTATGCAGCAGTAGAAAACTGTAACACCTTCTTTCTTCCTCTGTGTCCTTTTTTGTAATCAATTCTCATCACTTTCAGATCATCCTATCTTCTCTCAGGGCTGGATGAAGCATAAGGTGGAATCAAGATTGCCGGGAGAAATATCAATAACCTCACATATGCAGATGACACCAACTGTATGGCAGAAAGCAAAGAGGGACTGAAGAGCCTCTTGATGAAAGTGAGTGAAAAAGCTGGCTTAAAACTCAACATTCAAAAAAAGATCATGGCATCCAGTCCCATCACTTCATAGCAAATAGATGGGGAAACAATGGAAACAGTGACAGAATTTACTGTGACGGCTTTTTTAACTTATATGCAGAGTACATCATGAGAAACGCTGGACTGGATGAAGCACAAGTTGGAGTCAAGATTGCTGGGAGAAATATCAATAACCTCAGATATGCAGATGACACCACCCTTATGGCAGAAAGCAAAGAACTAAAGAGCTACTTGATGAAAGTGAAAGAGGAGAGTGAAAAAGTTGGCTTAAAACTCAACATTCAGAAAACTAAATCATGGCATCTGGTCCCATCACTTCATGGGAAATAGATGGGGAAACAATGGAAACAGTGACAGAATTTATTTTGGGGGGGCTCCCAAATCACTGTAGATGGTGACTGCAGCCATGAAATTAAAAGACGCTTGCTCCTTGGAAGAAAAGTTATTACCAACCTAGACAGCATATTAAAAAGCAGAGACATTACTTTGCCAACAAAGGTCCATATAGTCAGAGCTATGGTTTTTCCATTACTCATGTATGGATGTGAGAGTTGGACCACAGAGAAAGCTGATCGCTAAAGAATTTATGCTTTCCAACTGTGATGTTGGAGAAGTCGCTTGAGAGTCCCTTGGACTGCAAGGAGATCAAACCAGTCAATCCTAAAGGAAATCAGTCCTGAATATTCATTGAAAGGACTGATGCTAAAGCTGAAGCTCCAATACTTTGTCCACCTGATGCAAAGAACTGATTCACTAGAAAAGACCCTGATGCTGTAAAAGATTGAAGGAGGGAGGAGAAGGAGATGACAGAGGATGAGATGGTTGGATGGCATCATCAACGCAATGGACATGAGTTTGAGCAAGCTCTGGGAGTTGGTGATGGACAGGGAAGCCTGGCGTGCTACAGTCCATAGGGTCACAAAGAATCGGACACGACTGAGCAACTGAACTGAACTGAACTGACTTTCTCTCGCACACATTATTTTGTTAAAACTTTCCCTTCCTTACTGATTTTTTTCTTCCACCTGTAAGTATGCTCAGTGTTTCCCATTGTGGTAAAAATCTCTAACTTTCAGCTCCCATTCATCAACATACTGCAAAACCTGGCTTTTGTGTTCAGCATACCCCTGAATAAGATCAATGAAACTGATCTCATTGAATTCAACAAAATCAACTCCTAATTGACAAAGCCATTGTATGAATATATTTTTCTTACCTCAAATTGAACTACTATATCTAGTTTTCAGTCTCTCATTATGATTTTTTAAGGATGAGGATAGTGGATGTGGCTGAGCTGAAATAAGGTGAGAATCAGAACTAGTCTGTACAGCCAACAACCTCAGGATATTAAAGGCATGAGTTTCTTCTGCTGAAATATGAGAGGCACCTCAAAACCAGGAGAGCTCCTGGAGACAAAATGGATCCAGAAAGAATGAACCAGGTAGAACAGAGTTGGGTAAGTGAAAGGAAAATACCAATAATGAGAAATTATTTGATTTAGAACTTTGGTTCAGCATTCTGGACAATGAGCAGGATCAAACTCCTCAGAGAAGAGCAGTAGATCGTTAAAAAGGAGGGTGGAGAATAAGCAATAAAAAGTCCTTAAGCAGATTCTTAAACTTTAAAGTGCTTATCAATCAACTAGGGAAGTCTCATTTAAGAGGCAGATTCCCCTTCCTTGCCCAAGAGACTCTGGTTTTAGACCCAAATTTTACATTTCAAATAAGCATCCAGTGCCATTCTGATACAGGTGGAGAGGAATGTCTTAGCTTGGGTGTTCCAGGATGAAGCCATTTGGTTATTCTTTACATAGTTAACTCATTAATTTCTCATAATTGCATAATCAATGCTTGGTTCAGCTGGGCCACTGGGACACTTGAGTGGAGTTTCTCTCTCTATCCATGTAGTTTCAGGGCCTCTTTCTCTCTACATGGATTCTTTATTATTTTTTTAAATTTTATAGTGGAGTATAGTTGATTAACAATTATGTGTTAGTTTTATGTGTACAGTAAAGTGATTCGGTTATACCTGTACAAGTATATGCTCTTTTGAAAATTCTTTTCCCATTTAGGTTATTACCTAATATTGAGCCAAGTTCCCTGTGCTATATAGTAGGTCTTTTTTGGTTGTCTATCTTAAATATGGCTATATGGCCTCTTTACATGGCTTCTTTCCATGTAGTCTCTACAGCAGAATAGCCAGACTTCTTAACAGGGTGATTCAAGATTCCCAATAGCACAAAATGAAAGGCCCTCAACCTCCTCAAAGTTAAGGCCTGGGGCTGCCTAACACGGTATCACTTTTGCTACACGCTGTTGGTTGAAGCAAGTCACAGGTTTAGTTCAGATCTAAGGGATAGGGACTATACAGGTGTGTGAACAGTGAAAGATGCCATTCACTAACAAGCTGTAATATAACAGATTACAGGGAAAATAAAGGAAGGAAAAAACAAGACAAAGTTAGGGATGTTGGGAGCAGGAATGTGTAAAGTTAGGAAAAAATATGCACACCACAAACCATGTTCACTTTTTATAGGTGAACTACAAGTTGGGCTGTGAGTTTCCCAGCAGCCAAGACCAGTTATGATTAAATGAGTTAATATAAAGAATGATACTGTGTTACTATTAATATAATAAATCAAAATAATAGTTATTATTGCAGTAGTCTAAGTGATAATGGAGACAGAAATAATACACATGGGAATAAGAGGCTTAAAAAATTGAGACAGATTTGGGATCTAATCAGATGTGAAGAGAGAGAGAGAGAATTATCAATTTTATTAGGTATATAATGGCACTAGAATTATGTAGAAGGCTATCTTTTTTTTTACAGATATATACTGAAATATTAAGGGTTTACTGTCATGATATCTATAATTTACTTAAAATGTTTTAGCAAAAAATATAGAACAAATATGGAAAAATATTAATAATGGTTAAATACAAATAACTGATGTGTTGGTTTATTATACTGTCTTCTCTGCTTTTCTAATGTTTGAAAGGCTTGCTAGTAAAAAGTAAAACAAATAAACATCAAATGTATTAATTGTCTTCTATATTCTAGGCTCTGTCTTATGGGCTTGTGAACATCAGCAAATAGAACAGACCAAAATCACTGCCCTTAAGGAGCTTACACTGTAGCAGAAGGAGACAGAAAAGAAATACTAAACAAAATAAATAAGAGGTGCAAAGTACCATGGAAAGGAAGAACAGGCTTAGGAAGATGGGGAGCAAGTACAGTTTGAAACATGGCGGCCAAGGTCAGCATTATGGAAAAGGAGACAACTGAAAAAAAGACTTGAGGGATGGGAGGGAGTTGTTCTATGTATATCTGAAAACAGCATTTGAGGCCAAGAAAACACGTGCAATTGTACCTGGCATGTTCACTATCTATGAACAGCAAGAAGCCCAGTGAGACTGAAGCAGAGTAAGCCAGCAAGGGAGCAGGGGAGAAAATCAGGGAAGTGGACCAGTGAGAAGAATTTAGCTTTTATTGTGAATGAAACAGAGAGTTGCCAGAGTTCTCAATCAGAGAAATGACTGAGCTGAATTGTGTTTTTAAAGGTCACTGTAACTACTGTGAGAAGGGACAGTAGGGAGAGTGAGGATGGAATTAAGGACACAAGTTCAGCGGCAGCTGTGGAAATCCAAGGTCTTCTGAGTCAGCATTGTGAAACTAAATACGAGACTAAATACGAAAACTGTAGATGTCCTCAGAGAAAATGGGAAAAATCAAGTGCCTTGGCATAGTTAAAGCTTTCTTAGGCAGGACACGTAAGCAACTAATCCTAAATGAGAAATCTGATGTATTACTTTATCAAAATTTAAGATTTTAGTTCATTAAAATATGTCATGAGGAAAGTAAAAAAGGAAGCTATAAACCAGGAGAAAATATTCATAGTACATATATCTTGGGCCTCCCTAGTGGCTCAGGCGGTAAAGAATCCGCTTGCAACACAACAGACCTGGGTTCAATCCCTGGGTTGGGAAGATCCCCTGGAGAAGAGAATGGCAACCCACTCCAGTATTCTTGCCTGGAGAATCCCATGGACAGAGGAGCCTGGACAGCAACAGTTCATGGGGTCACAAAGAGTCAGACAGGACAGAGCAGCTAAAACTTTCACTTTCACATAAATCTTACAAAGGAGTCATATTCAGAATTCTACAATTCAACAATAATAAATTAAACAAAACTATAAATATAGGCAAAGTTTTAAACCATTATTTCATAAAGAAGATATTCAAATGGCTATATACTCTGAAAATGTGCTTGCTCAATATCATTTGTCATCAGAAAAATTAAAGTTAAAACCACAATGAGATACCACTATACACCCACCAGAATGACTAATACATAAAAGACTGGCTCCACCACTGTCTCTGAAAGTTGTCCAACCTTTCAGCACAGTAGCTCACAGGGAGTCTGAGGAGACAAGCTGGTGGAGCAGGAGGGAGGCCCAGCCTGCTCCATTAATATGTTGTGGCGAGAATGTGGAATAGCTGGAACTAGAGTACCATTCTGCTGGGAGTGTGCAGTGATTCAACTGCTTTGGAAAACTGTTTGGCAGGTTTTTTTTTTATAAAGTTAAACATACATCTACCTTATGACCCAGTAATTCCCTTTCCAGACACCCCAAGGAAAAGAATGTTATCAAAAAGGCAAATGTTAACAGTAGATTTATTTATAGTAGCCCAAAATAACCTACTCCATCAACACAGTGAGGAAACAACTGCAGTATTTTCACACAGTGAAATACTTGGCAATAAAAAAGAACAAACTACTTATACATGCAACAACATGGATGGGTCTAAAAACCATGTGAGTAGACTTCCTGGCCCAGTGGTTAAGACTCCACCTGCCAATATTGGGAACGCTGGTTCAATCTCTGGTCCGGGAAGATTCTGTATGTCACAGGGCAACTAGGCCCGTGTACCACAACCACTGCAAGGAGATCAAACCAATCAATCCTAAAGGAAATCAGTCCTGAATATTCATTGGAAGGACTGATGCTGAAGCTTTTGAGTTTGCTCCAATACTTTAGCCACCTGGTGCAAAGAACTGACTCACTGGAAAAAAGCCTCATGTTGCAAAAGATTGAAGGCAGGAGGACAAGGGGATGACAGAGGATGACTGTCTCATGACTCAATGGACATGAGTTTGAGCAAGCTCTGGGAGTTGGTGATGGACAGGGAAGCCTTGTGTGCTACAGTCCATGGGGTCGCAGAGTCAGACATGACTGAGTGACTGAACTGAACTGAACCACAACTACTGAAGCCCGAATTCCTATAGTGTTTCAGTCTTATTAGACCCTGGCTAAAAAGATTAAGAATTGAGGGAGATAATTAGTAGGTTAAAGAAGAGAATTCTGTATATAAGACAATCTAGTGCCCTCCTACAGGAAAAATAAAATGAAAAAAGCTTGATATGTGTTTCAGCTGATCCAATGTATGTTTGTTTATTTGTTGTATCTTTGATAAGCAGGAAAAATATTTCTTTATACAGAAGAGACACAGAGTAATTCTTCCTTTCCCCCTTGACCCAGTCTTCACCGAGTGGTTGAGGACTAATTCAGCAAGCACTTCAACAAGAAACAAGTTCCCATGAGTGAGGATTGAGGTAGAGAACAAAACCAGTAGTGCTTATGACAGTCTTGGTCAAAAATAAAGACTGAGAGCCCTATCAGAAGAGAGGCTATGTCTATTTCATCCTCCCAACATATCGTCTGTAACCTGCTCAATGCCTGGTCATTTGAAAGACACAGATGAGGCAAAACGGCCAAGAGCTTGGTCAGATGGGAATGGTAAGGCTGAAACATCTTTTCAGAAGAATTTAAGACCTAATCAATGGAAAGTTGGGGTAAGCCTTAGTTGGCGAAATTTATGGGCAGAGGTTATAGTCCAGGTGAGGTCTACATTTGGGCCTCAGAGCTCCAGAGTTAGCTCCCAGTGGGTCTTGCTGCTCAGACTCCAGGCCTTTTATTTAGAGATGCTCAGACCTGCCCCTGTAGAACTAGGTGGGACCAGAGAATCTGTACAAGTCCCAATCACTCCTGCTCTTGATAGAGGGTTAAATCAAGTGCAGGATAATCTCTTTTAACCTCTGCTGCTGCTGCTGCTAAGTCTCTTCAGTCGTGTCTGACTCTGTGTCACCCCATAGATGGCAGCCCACCTGGCTCCCCGGTCCCTGGGATTCTCCAGGCAAGAATACTGGAGTGGGTTGCCATTTCCTTCTCCAATGCATGAAAGTGAAAAGTGAAAGTGAAGTTGCTCAGTCGTGTCCAACTCTTCACGACCCCATGGACTGCAGCCTACCAGGCTCCTCCGTCCATGGGATTTTCCAGGGAAGAGTACTGGAGTGGGGTGCCATTGCCTTCTCTGCTTTTAGCCTCAGAAGTTTCTATATTGGGATGATACTAACAACTGGACCAATGACCAAATTTTGACACATCATCATGGTATCCTCAAAGAATATTGAGAAGAAAGTTACTCAGTTGCTAAATTTAGGAGACATAGTTTTGGAGCCTTTTTCCATTTAAAAAAATCAAAGTATAGTCAATGCACAATATTAAGTCATAGGTATACAATATAGTGAGTCACATTTTTTAAAGGTTATGCTCCATCTATAGTTATTAATCAACATTGGCTATATGCCCCATGTTGTACAATATATCCTTGAAGCTTATTTGATACATGCATATGTGCGTGCAAAGTCGCTTCAGTCATGTCCAACTCTGCAACCCTATGGACTGTAGCCTGCCAGGCTCCTCTGTCCATGGGATTCTCCAGGAGGAAAATTACTGGAGTGGGTTGCCATTTCCCTCTCCAGGGGATCTTCCCAACCCAGTGATCAAACCTGTATCTCCTGTGGCTCCTGAATTGCAGGTGGATTCTTTACAGTGAGCTACCAGGGAAGCCCCTATTTTATACATAATAGTTTTTTAACTCTTAATCTCTTACCTTTAGGGGGTTGCCCAATGGCTCAGATGGTAAAGAATCTGCCTGCAGTGGAGGAGACTTGGGTTCGATACATGGGTCAGGAACATCCCCTGGAGAAGGGAATGGCTACCCACTCCAGTATTCTTGCCTGGAGAATTCCATTGACAGAGGAACCTGGCCGGCTTTAGTCCATGGGATCGCAGAAGAGTCAGACGTGACTGAGTGACTAACACTTTCACCCATACCTTTATCTTGTCCCTCCCTGCTTCCCTCTGCCCACTGGTAACCACTGGTTTATCCTCTATATCTGGAAGTCTGCTTCTTTTTTGTTATATTCACTGCTGCTGCTGCTGCTAAGTCGCTTCAGTCGTGCCTGACTCTGTGCGACCCCATAGACGGCAGCCCACCAGGCTTCCCCGTCCCTGGGATTCTCCAGGCAAGAATACTGGAGTGGGTTGCCATTTCCTTCTCCAATGCATAAAAGTGAAAAGTGAAAGTGAAGTCGCTTAGTCGTGTCCGACTCCCTGCGACCCCATGGACTGCAGCCTACCAGGCTCCCCTGTCCATGGGATTTTCCAGGCAAGAGTATGGAAGTGGGGTGCCATTGCCTTCTCTGGTTATATTCACTAGTTTGTTATAATTTTTATATTCCACGTATTGGTGATAACCTACAGTATCTGTCTTTCTTTGTCTGACTTACTACACCAAGCATAATACCCTCCAAGTCCACTCATGTTCCTGGAAATGGCAAATTTTCATTCTTTTTTTGTAGCCAAGTAGTATTCCATTGTATGTATATATAACATTATCTTCATCCATTTATCTGTTGATGGACATTTAGGCTACTTCCATATCTTGGCAATTGTAAATAATGCTGCTATGAACCTTGGCCGACTCATAGGAAAAGACCTTGATGTTGGGAAAGATTGAAGGCAGAAGAAGGGGGCAACAGAGGATGAGATGGTTGGATGGCATCACCAAATCAATGGACATGAGTTTGAGCAAACTCGGGGAGATAGTGAAGGACAGGGAAGCCTGGAGTGCTGCAGTCCATAGGGTTGCAACTGAACAACAACAAAAATGAATCTTGGTGTGCATATATCTTTTCAAATTATGTTCTGGGGTTTTATATATATATATATTATATATATCTCCAGGACTGGAATTACTGGGTCATATAGTAGGGCTTCCTTGGTGGTTCAGCTGGTAAAGAATCCGCCTGCAATGCAGGAGACCTGGGTTTGATTCCTGGGTTGGGAAGACCCCCTGGAGAAGGGAAAGGCTACCCACTCCAGTATTCTGGCCTGGAGAATTCAAAGGACTGTATAGTCCATGGGGTCACAAAGAGTCGGACACGACTGTGCAACTTTCACTTTCACAGTAGTTCTAATTTTAGTTTTCTGAGAAACCTCCATACTGTTTTCCACAGTGGCTGCACCAGTGTACATTCCTACTGACAGTGTACAAGGGCTTCCTTCTCACCACAACTTCACATAGTTGTGTTTCTTCACATAGCTTTAAATGGCCACTCTATCCAGAGCTCTTGATTATTGTCACTAGATTGTGCCAGCCCTTAACTATCACCTCACCTCTGCTGTTACTGACTGGTCCTGCCCTAAACTGGGCCCAGCAGATTCCCTCTCCCTGGAATATGGAATTGGTGGTGGGGAAATCTCTGAGGATAGGGCACAAATTGAGTGCATTACCTTTTGGGGATAAGAAATGCTATTTAAAAAAGAAATTTTATTGGAGTATGGTTGATTTATGTCTTGTGTTTGTTTCTGCTATATAGAAAAGTGAATCAGTTACACATATACATAAATCCACATTTTTTAGATTCTTTTCCCATATAGGTCACTAAAGAATGTTGAGTAAAGTTCCCTGTGCTATACAGTAGATCCTTATCAGTTATCTATTTTATATATAGCAGTGTGTGTATGTCTCAATTTATCTGCTCCCCCATTCTCCTTGGTAACCATAAGTTGTTTTCTACATCTGTGATTCTATTAATAAGAAATGTTTTAAGCACTTTACAGAAACTGTCAATAATTTTCCATCTGAGATGAAATATCATAAATTGGCATAGATCTAGGATACTTTTAGGTTATTCATCAATTCTTTAGATTAGTTCAACTGTGAAATACAGTAAATACCATTAATTGCGGTTTAGTTGAGCCACAGAAGGAAGAATGAAAAAATGATCTTCTTTCTTTCCTCCTTGGTAACCAGAAGTTTATTTTCTTGTCCATTTATATCATTTTTTTAAGATTCCATATATAAGTGATATCATACAATATTTGTTTCCCTCTGTCTGGCTTACTTCACTTAGCATGATAATCTCTAGGCCCATCCATGTTGCGGCAAATGGCATTATTTCATTTTTATGATGGAATAATGCTTCCCAGGTGGCTCAGTGCTTGATCCCTTAGTTGGGAAGATCCTCTGGAATAGGAAATGGCAACCCACTCCAGTAGTCTTGCCTGGAAAATTCCATGGACAGAAGAGCCTGTTGGGCTATAGTCCATGGGGTTGCAAGGAGTTGAACAGAACTGTGTGACTGAGCACACACACGCACCATTGATACATCCCAATGCCATGCTTGTAGGAAGTGCTCATGAGCTGAGCTGAGCTGAGCTGAGACTGTCCCATTATATTTATGCACACATACACACACACAATGGAATATTACCCAGCCATAAAGAAGAATGAAGTTTTTTCACTTGCAACAACATGAATGAACTTGGAGGGCATTATACTAAGTGAAATAAGTCAGACAGAGAAAGACAAATACCATATATCACTTATATGTGGAATCTAAAAATATAACAAACCAGTGAATAAAACAAAAAAGAAGCAGATTAGCAGATACAGAGAACAAATTAGATGTTTACCAGTGGGGAGGGGGTAGGGGGAGAGACAGTATAGGGGCAGGGGACTTAAAAAGAGAGTTACTATGGGATTACATGAAATCATGTTTGTGAAACCTTTGAAAATTGTAAAGCACTATAGAACTTAAAAGAATCTTTCCTTCAATAAAAAGGAGCTTAAAAAAAGATCTGAATAATACAAATGCAATCTAACATTTTCAAGGTATACAGAAAGTATCCAGCACTTAGGTAGCTACTTATCTTCATGGATCATTTCCTTGGTTCATCATCTCTGTCACAGTTCATATCACTGAAGGTTATCATATGCTGGCTTGCGTGTCTTCCCATTCATTTATTGATTCATTTAGTAATTGTTTATTAAGCATCTCTATATGCCAGACACTGGGGATGTAGGGTGAGTAAAACACTTGAGAGTCCTTACATTCTGTCTTACATTCTGGTGAGAAGAGAAACCAAAACAATGTGGACAAATAAATACTTTCAGGTTATGGTAAGTCTTGTGAAAAAATAAAATGGTGATAGGTATAGAATTACTTTGGGGATAGGCAGTCGGTAGGCAGAATACTTTGGATAGAGTAGTGAAAAGATATGAGGAGACAACATCTGCACTGACAACTCTAGGAAGTGACTAATGAAAGCGAGTCAGTCACGGTAAGAGAGCTGTGGGAGAGTGTTCCAGGCATAGGGAACAGCAAGAGCTAAAGCTTGAGACAGAAATACATTTAACATTAAACAAGGGCTATAAAGCAGGCCCATGTGGTCAGAGTGCATGAACAAGGTAAGAGTGGGAGCAGAGGAGTCCAGAAGTTTTTGCAGGTCTCAGAGACCTTGGAAAGAACTTCAGTTTATTCTAATGGTAATGGGAAGTTATCAGAGGGTTTTCTCTCACTTCATCTTCTCACCACCAGACACTTGTACTCCCTCCTTTCACAACGAAGAAGCATACCTTGCCACCTCTAGGGCTCTGGATTGCATGCCTGTCTAGTTGAAGATTAACTCCTGCCACGGTCTGTTCTACTCCATGCCTTAGTATTATCCTCAAGTAAACTCTCCCTAGAACCCACATCTTCACCAGCTTATGCCCTTTTTTTTCCACAGTGAAATGTAGGGAGGAGGTACAAGTGTTTGGTGGTGAGAAGGCCAGGGATGTGATTAACTTTTAAAGCCTCTCTGGCTTCTCTAGTGGTGGGCAATAAGGTAAACTCGGAGGAAGAATAGATGGCCATTGCAATCATCTAGGCAAGAGATGAGGGTGGCTTGGATCAAGGTGGAAGCAGTCATGGTGGTGAGAATTTTGAGTCAGGTTCCACTTTGCAGATAAGACTAAAAAGAATTGCTGATGGATTGGATGGGGTGGTAAGAAGAAGCACTGGGTGACTGGGGATGTTTTATCCAAGATGGAGAAGATTGTGATAGAACAAAACTCTAGAGGGAGATTAACAATTCTGTTTTGGTCTTCTTATAGTTCAGATGTGCTAAGAGACACAAGTGGAGATGTGAGAAGGCAGCTAGATATTCAGGTATGGAGATCTAAGGAGAGAACAGAGTCGGACATGTAATTCTAATTCATCAGCATAAAGACTGTATTTAAAGCAATGAGACTATATATATATACTTATGGAGTGAGTTTAAGTCCAGAAGAAAAGAGGCCCTAGAATAGAGACCCAGGGCACTTTAATTTTGGAGGTTAGTAAAGGAAGAGGTGACCCAGAAACAACTCCAGTGATATAGAAAGAAAACTGAGAGCATGTGGTTGAAGCTAACAGTAAACTCTGTGTCAAATAGGAGGAAATGGTTGTATCTGCCAAATCCAGCAGAGAGGTCAAATTAGAGAGGACTGAGGACTAACACTGAAATTGGCAAGGTAAAGTCACTGGTGACAGATTTGGCAATGGTCATTTCCAAAAATGCAACGAGCATTTGATTGGAATGGGTTGAACAGAGAAAGAGAATTGAAGAAGTGAAGACGGCAAGTATAAGCAACTTTTCATAAGTCTCACTGTGAAAAAAAGGGCATAAGTTGGTGAGGATATGGTTCTAGGGAGAGTTTACTTGAGATTACTAAGGCATGAAGTAAAACAGACCATGGCAGGAGTTAATCTTCAACTAGGCAAGCATGCAATCCAGCACCCTAGAGATGGCAGGGTATGCTTCTTCATTGTGAAAGGAGGGAGTGCAAGTGTCTGGTGGTGAGAAGATGAAGTTAATTATTGCCTGATAACTTCTGTTCCTTCAGTGAAGTGTAAAATGAAATCACCAGCTGAGGGGGAAGATGAAGTGTAGGAGGTTTAAGGAGAGAGGAGATGTAAAATAAACAACTTGGAGAGTCGGAGGCAATGTCATATTCATATTTGATTCCTAGCATAGTGCCTGGGACACTGTAGGCATATTGAAAAGTAACTGAAGTCAGAATCAGAAAAGAAAGGAAGAACTATTATATGCATTAAAAACCTACATCTCAATAATAAAAGTGATGTTTTTGTAGAGTACTTTCACTTACAAATGGTATAGTCTGCTTGAGTGTATTCTATAAATCTATAAATTAGAAGAAGAAAGCATCATTTTAAAAAGTGATTTAGGATAAGATTACTACTTAACACTTTATTCATTAGAAATCTTTCTCACTATGCTAATCTTTTCAAGGGTGAAGGGATTCTGTCTTTTCATCTTTGTATTCTCAGGACATATATAAAACAGTGCCTGGTGTGAAGTACACAATAATGTTTTTAAAAAATAAATAAATGACTACTAACACAGGAGCTTCTAATTCCAAGAGGATTTGTAATCTGAAATGGAAGACTACCCAAAAGAATTTAAATACTTTAGGGATGAAAAGTCGTAGTGGATTATAAAAACAAATGGATGTTTCAGGGATATTTTGAGAGAGCCTCAATATGCAATATACTTTCCCACAAAACTTTATTTGTGACATTATTTCAAAAATAAAAACTGATCTAAATGGATTTTTGGTCTCATCAGTGTGGTAACTCTTATATTTGCTTGAGTTTATAGGCTCTTTGATCTTTTCTCTGTAATGGGAATGGATATTGTCTTATTTAGCTAACATTGTGCACTGTTGTGAACCATATTCCCAGATGCTTCAGAGCCACCCATCTTGCTTACTCTTCCTCTCTAGAAAGACCTGGAGAGATTTCTTTTCTGTCTGGATGATGGAGTACCACAGTCACCCACACCTGCTATGGAAGACCAGGCCCAGAGGCAGTTCCGCCAATCAGGCAGAATGTGGCTCCACTTCACCCCCGTGTTAGACTGTTCTTACTCCTGGAGTGTTGCACAGCACAACTTCCCCATTTCTTGTAACATTGCTTTCAGGGGTAAGGTATTCAAAAAATTAAACATAAACAGGAAAATAGAACTGGGCATATATGAGGGAAGGAGAGGAAAGGTAGATACAGAAAGGGGGGAAAGAAACCGGACCACTTTAAAGTCAGTTATTATAATTACAGCCATTCAGTTGAGCAACACAATAATACGATAAACTTTACAGCTGAGGGGGAAAATCATGGCAGAGGGGGAGAAAAAGAAAAGTTGAGAAAGAAATTCAACTCTGAACTGGTCATTTTGCCCAGTAGTGAGGGACATAGAGAAATGGGGAGAAATATAAGTGTGCCATAACCGTCTCTGCCGTCATGTTTATACATCAGCACAAATCACAAAGGACAGATAATATAAACACATTAACTAAGACCTTTACCAAGAAGACTTGACTTTTCTGACTTAGAAATTGATTAGAACAGGGAATGAAGACCCATTTCTCAGTCATTGTGTAAGTGGCTGGCTCCCTCTAGTGGCTGCTGAGATTCCCTGTATGTGGATCCTAAAAAGCACTTATCAGGAAAAGACTAAAGGAAAACAACTAAAAATTTTAGGAAAAAACAAAAACACTTTGTTTTAATGTCTTGACATAGAATTTTTTGAAGGTGCTCTGACAGCAAAACTAAAATTGAGGAAGATACAATATTTTTCTGTAAAACAATTAAATTATTTAAAATAGTCTAAGGCTTTGACAAAAATAAAATAGCAGTGAACAAAACAATAGCAATTAGTCATTTCCAGGGAGGGTTTCTACACATCTATAAATGAAGTCATGAGAATGGATGAGGCATTCAGATAAGCATATCATAAAGAATAGGTCCAAGGAAATCACAACATCTAAGCCGTGAGGGAGCCCAAGATTAATTATCAAAGAAACAGGACGTCCTTAGACAATGGTATTGGAAAAGATCAGAGACAAGAGACCATCAAGCCATGGTAGTGGACAGTGTTAAATGGAAAGAAAAAAAAAAAACTAGCTATTGTGGGGACTGTGGGCAAAATAACAGAGTAGAAAGACCCTGAAATCACCTCCTCCCCGGGGCAAACCAAAATCACAACTACTTACAGAGCAACTATCTATGAGAACCACATGAAGACTGCCAGAAAAGATGAGTACAACTAAAGATATTAAGAAGGAACTACAATGAGATGGGTAGGAGAGGTAGAGATGTAGTATATTCAGGACCACACCTCCAAGTCAACAACACCCCAACTGGAAGGAATTTCACAATCATAGAGGTCCTCCCCAAGGAGAAATAAGTCTAAGCCCCACTTCAGGATCCCTATCATGGAGGTCAAGTACTGAGAAGATAAGGCCTCAGAATGTCTGGCTTTGAAAACCAGGAAAGAGAAATGAGCAAAAATAAGCAAATGGAACTAAATAAAACTAAAAATCTTTTGCATAGCAAAAGAAACTATGAACAAAGCAAAAGGATATTTGCAAACACTATCTGATAGGGGTTAATATTGAAAGCATACAAAGAACTCATACAACTCAACATCAAAGAAAAAACAAATAACCTGATTTAAAAATAGGCAGAGGACCTGAATAGACATTTTTCCAAAAAAGGTGGCCAACATAAAAAGATGCCAACATCACTAATCGTCAGAGAAATGCAAATCAAAACAGTGAGATATCACCTCATACCGGTCAGAATAGCTATCATCAAAAAGACAACAAATAACAAGTGTTAGGGATGATGTTTGGCCACCTGATGCAAAGAACAGACTCATTGGAAAAGACCCTGATGCTGGGAAAGACTGAAGGTGGGAGGAGAAGGAGATGACAAACGATGAGATGGTTGTATGGTATCACCGACACAATGGACACGATGAGTTTGAGTAGGCTCCGGGAGTTGGTGACAGACAGGGAAGCCTGGTGTGCTGCAGTCCAAGGGGTCACAAAGAGTCAGACACAACTGAGCGACTGAACTGACTGAACTGAGTGATGATGTGGGAAAAGAGAACCTGTGTACTGTTAGTGAGATTGTAAATTAGTGCAACTGATATGGAAAACAGTATAGAAGTTTCTTAAAAATATAAAAACAGAATTTCCATATGACCCAGGAATTTCACATCTGTATTTTTATCAAAAGAAATAGAAAACACTAATTAGAAAAGACACATGTACCCCAATATTCATTGCAACAGTTTTTACAATAGCCAACATATTTAAACAACATAAATGTCCACCGATAGATGAATGCATAAGAATATGTTGTATATATAATATTACATATATATGTATCTCTTATGTACAATGAAATATTACTCAGCCAAACCAAAAAAAGAATGAAATCTTGCCATTTTTGACAACATGATGGATCTAGAGAGTACTATGCTAAGTGAAATAAGTCAGAGAAAGACAAATACCTTACATTCTCATAAGTATGTGAGAATATAAAAAAACAAAGCAAACAAACAAAGTGAAAACAGACTCATAGATACAGAACATAATGGGTGGTAGGGCAAAGGCGGGTATGTGGGAGAATACTGGTGAGTTATAAACCTCCAGGTATAAAGTAAATAAGCCACAGGGATGTAATATGCAGCATACGGAATATGGTCATAATATTGCAATAACTTTGTATGGGGACAGATGGTTACTAGATTTACTGTGGTGATCATTCCATAATGTACGCAAGTGTCATAGTGATTTGACACCTGAAAATAACATGATATTGTACATCAACTATATTTCATTAATAATTATTTAAAATGTCTATGCTCAGAAAAGAAGGCTAGAAGGATATAAAACAACACACTAAATGTGATCTTTGGGTGACAGAAAAATGAACAGCCATTGTGCAGTGAACTCAAAGGTTAAAATAAGTACCATTCAAAATAGGTAAGCAATACTGATCAGGGTAATACAATATAGCTAAAATGAAACTTTAAAGTGTGTCAATCTTTCGTTTATCTTACTAGAATTTAGATATATCAAATACTCTTTGCATGCCCTCATTACACACACACACACACACACACATACACACACTTTTCCGGTAAAAGAATTTGATCTGGATTCTCATTAAACAGCTTTTATTTCAACATGAGGAAATGGCTTATTAAGCTCTCTAGTCAAGGGGAAATGAACTAAAAGCTTTCTGTCTTCTCCTAACTACTTTAGACAGTGTCTGTTGTAAAATGCTCACGCTATTAACTTCTCAAATGAATCATAATACATGAGGATATCCAAATTTAATGAGGTAAATATGACTAGACTACAAAATTATTATTGAGAAATATATTTAAAGCACTGAACATTTCCCTGATTTGGTTATTCAGTTAAAATGATCCTACTGCTGTACCACTTCTATTTAGTCCGTTTAAAGAAGAGAACTAGCATGTTGTACAGGAAGCTACTGAAATGCTTCCATTGCAATAATACTTGGCATCTAAGATTTGGTTCAGGTTTTAGATCTCAGGTAAGTTTTGTTTTTTAGGTTTTCATCCCCTTCCTCCCAAATTATTGACACCATAAAACAAGAGAAGAATAATTTGACTTACTAAAAAGTTCTTTTTTAACTGTTAAATTATGATTTAACTGTTAATATGGACAAGTGAATAAACCCAGTCAGTGTACTGGGTTTATTTTTAAAAATGAAAGTGAATGGAATAATTTTGAAGAATTGGCTGAACTCAAGATGATACAACTGAAAAAGTATTTTAAGACAAATTCTCCACAAAACCACATTCCATACAAACATTTCCTTTATATTAATGGCCACACAACTAGATTATATATACCTTGAAGTAAGTTGACTGTACATTTAAAATCTTCATGTCCCAGCACAGTGCCATAAGAATAGTAATGCTCAATTACTGAAATGTTTCTTGCCATAGATGATAACTGTGAAAGGCAGGATTCTAAAGATGTCCCCCTTACTGTAAGATTCCTGCCCCTGGTTATTCAATCAAACACTACTCTAAGTACTGCAGAGAAGGGACTTTGCAGATGCAATTAAGGTTATTAGTTGACCTTACAAAAGGGTGACCTTACAAAAAGTATCCACAATTACCTAGGCAGATCTAACCTAATCACACAAACTATTAAAGGCAAAAATATTCTCCAGATGCTGCAGGGAAAAAAGGTAGAAGAGGATGTCACTTTGAAGCATCAGGAGGATTTGACTCCCAGTTGCTGGCTTGGAGATAAAGAGAGACACAGATCAAGAAAACAGATTTAGTCCTAGACCCACAAGGAACTAAATTCTGACAACCTGAAGAAGCCTGGGAAGTAAATTCCTCCCCAAAGCCTCCACAAAGGGTCACAAGTCCTATCAACACTTGAATTTTGACCATCAGGTTCTGAGCAGAGAACCTTATCTGCAGAAATATGAGATGATAAATGGACATTGTTTTAAGCCTCTAAATCTGGGGCAATAGGAAAGTAATGCAAAAATCAAATAAACATGATTTTTTTACTACGTTGCTGTTGTTTGGTCGCTAAGTTGTGTCCAACTCTTTGCAACACCATGAAGCGCAGCACACCAGGCTTCCCTGTCCTTCACTATCTCCGGAGTTTGCTCAAACTCAAGTCCATTTGCTATGTAGGATCTTAACATTGGGTCCTATATACAATCAAATTCACAATGGTGCCCCTTATTTCACAAACATTTCTCTTTGGGGAAAGAAGCTAGAATTTAAATCTACAAGCCTGGTGCAGACCTGAGCATTGTTCCAATTCACTCAGTTGTGCAATGCTACCTAGAAGTCTTCCTTTTCACTGTCTTTTCAAATCAGATGCCATATTATTTGGACAGAGGATTTGATTTTGGAATTTCTCATTTCAATTTGAATTTCTCATTTCTGTTTTCTCCAAGAGATCCTTGATCTCTCTTCCTTTTCCTCTGAATTCCCTAGTTGTATGTTAATGAGTCCCTATCTTATGTGTGTGTGTGTGTGTGTTAGTCACTCAGATGTGTACAACTCTATGTACACAACTACATGTATGTATGGACTACAGCTCACTAAGCTCATCTGTCAAAGGGATTCTCCAGGCAAGAATACTGGAGTGGGTTGCCATTCCCTTCTCCAGGAGAACTTTCCAACCCAGGGACCAAACCTGGGTTTCCCATGTTGCAGGCAAATTCTTTACCATCTGAGCCACTGGGAAGCCCTATCTGAAGCCTCTTTAAATCCTGTTTGCTGCTGCTGCTAAGTCGCTTCAGTCGTGTCCGACTTATATTCCTTTAATTTGAAGACTTTTGAGGAATGTGACTTTTTAAAAATAGGCTAGGATACACAGTGTAATGTAAAATTATATGGAAATTTTCATGTGTAGTTTAAATAATAATAAAGTGACTAATGTATCTACCCACTATTCAGGTCATCCTATGCTATGCTGAGTCACTTCAGTCGTGTCCGACTCTGTGCGACCCCATAGATGGCAGCCCATCAGGCTCCCCCATCCCTAGGATTCTCCAGGCAAGATCACTGGAGTGGGTTGCCATTTCCTTCTCCAGTGCGTGCAAGTGAAAAGTGAAAGTGAAGTCGCTCAGTCGTGTCCAACTCTTCATGACCCCATGGACTGCAGCCTACCAGGCTCCTCCATCCATGGGATTTTCCAGGGAAGAGTACTGGAGTGGGGTGCCATTGCCTTCTCCGAGGTCATCCTATATCCCCCAAATTCTCTGCATGCTCCTCCCTAGTTAAATTCCCTCACTACTTCCAAAGATAACCACTATCCTCATTTTTGTGTTAAACATTCTCTTGCTTTTCTTTATAGCTATTGGCGAAGAAATATCAATAACCACAGATATGCAGATGACACCACTCTTATGGAAGAAAGTGAAGAGGAACTAAAAAGCCTCTTGATGAAAGTGAAAGAGGAGAGTGAAAAAGTTGGTTTAAAGCTCAACATTCAGAAAACGAAGATCATGGCATCTGGTCCCATCACTTCACGGAAAATAGATGGGGAAACAGTGGAAACAGTGTCACACTTCAGTTTTTGGAGCTCCCAAATCACTGCAGATGGTGACTGCAGCCATGAAATTAAAAGACGCTTACTCCTTGGAAGGAAAGTTATGACCAACCTAGAGAGCATATTCAAAAGCAGAGACATTACTTTGCCAACAAAGGTCTGTCTAGTTAAGGCTATGGTTTTTCCAGTGGTCATGTATGAATGTGAGAGTTGGACTATGAACAAAGCTGAGCGCCAAAGAATTGATGCTTTTGAACTGTGGTATTGGAGAAGACTCTTGAGAGTCCCTTGGACTGCAAGGAGATCCAACCAGTCTATTCTGAAGGAGATCAACCCTGGGATTTCTTTGGAAGGAATGATGCTAAAGCTGAAACTCCAGTACTTTGGCCACCTCATGCAAAGAGTTGACTCATTGGAAAAGACTCTGAGGCTGGGAGGGATTGGGGGCAGGAGGAGAAGGGGACGACAGAGGATGAGATGGCTGGATGGCATCACTGACTCGATGGACGTGAGCCTGAGTGAACTCTGGGGGTTGGTGATGGACAAGGAGGCCTGGCATGCTGTGATTCATGGGGTCGCAAAGAGTCGGACACGACTGAGCGACTGAACTGAACTGAACTGATGCTTACCTAAACAACACATTTTTAGCTTCCCTTGTTTCGAACATAAAGCTTGTTAATTTCTAAAAAAAAAAAAAAAACTCCTGCTGTGATTTTGATTGGGATTGTCATCCCTTCAACTCTGGAAGCCTTTATTTCTGCTCCATATTGCACCAACTGAAACCCCCATTAAAAGTTGAAAAGAGGGACTTCCTTGGTGGTCCGGTGGATTAGATCCCCGACTGGGGAACTAGGATCCCACATGCTGTGACGAGGCCTGCATGTTGCAAGTACTTTACCCCATGCACTCTGAAGTCCATGCACTGCAACCATGAAGCATGAGCGCCACAACAAAACACGATGCAACAAAGATCCCATGTGCTGCAACTAAGACCCGATGCAGCCAAGTAAATAAATAAATACAAAAACAAACAAAGACAGTGGAAAAGAAATGGTGAGAGTGGAGATCTTTACCTTATTTACAATCTTAGGAGGATATCATTCAGTCTTCTGCCATTAAGTTTGGTTTCAGTTATAGGTTTCTCATAGATGTGCTTTGTCAGATTAAGTTAATCTTCTATTCTTAGACTGCTGAAAGTTTCTTTTTTATTGTAGTAAGATATACATAACAAAAAATTTTCCCCATTTTAGCCATTTTGAAGTATACAGTTCACCATTTGAAGTATATAGTTTAGTGGCATTAGGTATATTCACATTGTTGTGCAACCACGGCCACTATCCATCTCCAGAATTTTTCATCATCCTAAACTAAAACCCTGTGGCTATTAAACAATAAATCTCCATTCCCTTCTTCCAGGTCACAAGAATCATCATTTCCATGAATTTGCCTATTCTAAGTAACACATATAAATGAAACCATACAATATTTTCCTTTTGTATCTGGCTTATTTCACTTAGCATAAAGATTTCTAGGTTCATTCAACTGTAGCATAAATCAGAATTTCCTCCCTTATTAAGACTCAATATTATTCCATTTTTGTATGCATATATTACATTTTCTTTATCCATTTATCCATCAATGGACACTTGGGCTGTTTCCATCTTTTGGCTATTATGAATAATGCTGTTAGGAACACTGGTGTACAAATAACTCTTCAAATCTCTACTTTCAATTCTTTTTGATATATACTCAGAAGTGGAATTGCTGGATAAGAGAGTGCTGCTGCTGCTAAGTCACTTCAGTCGTGTCCCACTCTGTGTGACCCCATAGATGGCAGCCCACCAGGCTCTCCCATCCCTGGGATTCTCCAGGCAAGAACACTGGAGTGGGTTGCCATATCCTTCTCCAATGCATGAAAGTGAAAAATGAAAGTGAAGTTGCTCAGTCGTGTCTGACTCATAGCGACCCCATGGACTGCAGCCCACCAGGCTCCTCCATCCATGGGATATTCCAGGCAAGAGTACTGGAGTGGGGTGCCATTGCCTTCTCCAGGATAACAGAGTAACTCTAGCTTTAATTTTCTGAGGAACTGCCATACTATTTTCCATTCCATTTTACATTCACTTCATTCACACACAAGGTTTCTAACTTCTTTACATCTTCACTAACACTTGTTATTTTCTATTGTTTAAATAATAGCCATCCTAATGGATGTGAATCGGTATCTCTGGGGTTTTGATCTGCATTATTCTAATGATTAGTTAGCATCTTTTCATGTGCTTGTTCACCATTTTTATATCTTTTCTGGAGAAATATCTACTCACAAGTCCTTTGCTCATTTTTATTTATTTTTATTTTATTTTTATCATAAAGTTTAATTATGGTTCAGAAAAAATTGAGTGAATAACCTTCTCTGAAAAAATATATTGACTCTGTAGACTGCAGTTACTAGGGGCGGGGAGGGTAGATGGCAGCTGGTAAGTTAAATTACCCTATTTTCTATTCTTAAAATGACAAAAAGTCCCACATCCAGTCTGATTATAGAGATGCATGTGCCCCAAGTGGCTGAGAATAAATACAACAAGAAAGGCAGAAGCTGTAAAGCTAAGGACATGCAACAGGCTCTAAGAGAAAGTCTCAGAAATACCCAGAGTGGCAACAAGGAACGTTTGGCTGGAGTTTGAAGTTCTTTTTAGTTGTCTTTGTCTTTTGCTCTATGCTTAAGGATGCGTATGTAATTGTAAAAATAAAGTAAAAAATAAAAATACATGAACTTGATGTAATTGAAATTCCCCTTTTTGTCAATAGGTGCTTCTCTTTACAGCTCGTCCACTTTCTCATCTGTAAACTGGTCTCCCATTGTGGTCAGCAGTTCTCTCAGGTAATCCTCCTGAATGGTGCCAGTTGCTTCTTCATCAAAGCAAGCAAAAGCATTTCTGATGACATCTTCTGGATCTGTGCCATTTAACTTTTCACCAAACATTGTGAGAAACATGGTAAAATTTATGGGACCTGGAGCCTCATTCATCATGGCAACCAGATATTCTTCAGTCGGATTTTTTCCCAGGGAAGCAAGCATGTCATGTAAGTCTTCCTTGTCGATGAACCCATCCTATTCTGGTCAATCATGTTGAATGCCTCCTTGAACTCCTGAATCTGGGACTGGTCAAACACAGCAAACACGTTGGAGGTCGAGCACTGGGGGAGCTTCTTGGTGGTCTTGGTCTTTGCTCTTTTGCTTAACATGGTGGCAGTTAAATCCCTAACTCAGCCACGAGAATCCTAGAGCTTCAGGAACCTCCTCGCTGCCCCGGCTGCTGCTACCAACTCCCCTTTGCCCATTTTTAAATTTCATGATTATCATAGTTGTTGTTGCTGTGAATTTTTAAAGTTCTTCCTATATGCTGCACATTAATCTCTTGTTAAATATATGATTTGAAAATACTTTCTCCTAGACTTTTTCCTAACTTTTTTCTAGTTAGAAATGGAGGTTAGATTTTGTCAAAAGCTTTTTGTGTCTGTTGATGATATTTTTAAATTTTTTACTTTGTTAATATGATGAATTTTACTTTTAAAAATGCTTTGTTGAGACATAATTCATATCACCTGTTTTTAAGAGTGTATATAATAGAACCATTATCACAATCACTTTTAGAACATTTCATTTTTCCAAAAAGAAACCCTGTATCTAATAGTAGTCACTCCCATTTCCATCTGTATTAATCAGCTACCATATTAATTAACTGTCATAACAAAAAACCACAGAGTTGGTGGCTTAAACAACAGAAATTTATTTTCTCACAATTCTGGAGGCTGGAAATCCAGATGGCCATCATTGTGTGGTATCCTCAGATGGCCTTTTTTCTATCTGTGTGCACTCCTGGTATCTCTTCATCTTCTTGCAAGGACACACTAGTCCTACTGGATGAGCGTCTTAGGCTCCTTAAAGGCCCTATCTCCAAATACAGTTATATTGGAGTTAGAGCATTAACCTATGAGTTTTGGGAGAATACAATTCAGTGCATAATATTCTGCTCTCTGCCATTGCCCCCCAAAATTAATTTCCTTCTTGAAATCAAAATACATTCACCCCATATCAACAGCCTCAAAAGCCTCAACCCATTCCATTACCAACTCCATCATCAAAGTCTCATCTAACTAACATCTAAATCAGATAAATAGGAATCTTAAGCTATGATACATCCTAAAGCATAATTCCCATCTAGCAGCACTTATGACACCAGACAAGTTAGGTGGTTCTAAAATACAATAGTGGGACAGGCATAGGATAAACGTTCCCATTCCAAAAAGGAGAAACTGGAAAAAAGAAAAATGTCACAGGTCCCAAGAAAGTCTTAAATCTATGAAGACAAATTCATTTAGACCTTAGGACTCAAGAATAATCCTCATTGCCACAACTGTCCCCCTGGGCTCAGTTCAGAGGGAGCAGGCAAAACACCCAGCACCTAGTCTTTCTCTAGAAGGGTTAAATTTCATCTTTCCCAGCTGCTGTCCAATGGTCTAACTTTTAATCAGACTGCATCTGGGTGGGAAATTCTCAGGAGCCTGAAAGACCTTTAGGGAACATCTCCTTCCTTCTGCCCCTAGCTTACTCCAAGAGCAAAACCAAGTCCCCAGCTATTCCCTGGAAGGAGCTTGTCCACATATCTAACATCCCAACATTTATAGTTGCCACCTGAAGAACTGGCTCCCAAATCAGTTAGCTCTGAGAGCCAAAAGGGCTCAGCATTCACAAGTATCATGGGACTACATTAAACTAATAGGCAGTTTTATACAGAAATGCAAGCATTTCTCATAGTTATTACCCCTAGGCTCAGCACAGAGGAAACAGGCAAAAATAATTTCTCCCTGGAAGAGCTTTGACTGCATACTTTCCCAATTGCTTTCCAAGGGTTGAGGGTTAGGCTTCGGATAAGCTTGCACCTGGGAGCTAATGGGGCTTGCACTTAGGAGTCATCTGCGAGACTGAAAGGGTGTGTGGGAACTTCAGGCACCTCCCCACCCCAAATCCATTAAGCCCAGCAATGAAACCAAGTCTGTAGCTTCTCCTTAACAGAATCTGGAAAAATACCTAGCAGTCTACCTTCCATGTCTGCCAGCTGAGGAAATGGCTCCTAAATCACCTGCCTGTGGGACATGATGGTGTTTAGCATTCAGAAGTTCTCTAGGATCACAGAGAACAAAGAGGTAGTTCTATATGGGTTCACAAGAACTTCTAGGGGATATTCCCTCTGGCTCATCACAGATTGGTTAGGCAAAAACAACCAGCTCCTGATTTTGCCCTGAAAGAACCTAAACTGCATATCTAAAATCCTGACTTTCCCAGCTGCAGCCTGAAGATCAGGCTTCTAATTAGCCTAACCTGAGAAGCTGAAGAGGCAGGTAATACGAGAAACTCTCTGAAAAAGAAATTAAGGGAACTTATTTATAATAGCATCAAAAAGAATAAAATGCTTAAGGATAAATTTAACCAGGAAAGTGAAAGATCTATACACTGAAAACTGCAAAACACTGATGAAAGCAATTGAAAAAGGCACAAATAAAAGGAAAGATATTCTAGCTTGTGATTGGAAAAATTAGTACTGTGAAAATGTCCTTACTGACCAAAGTGATCTACAGATTCAATGCAATCCCTATTAAAATTCCAATTGCACCTTTGCAGAAATATAAAAAACAACCCCCAAATTTAAATGGACCCACAAAAGATTCCAAAGAGCCAAAGTAATCTTAAGCAGGGAGAACAAAGCTGAAAGCATCTCGCCTGATTTCAAACTACATTATAAAGCTATAGAAATCAAAACAGTACAGGACTGGCCTAAAAATAGACACATAATTCTGGAACAGAATAATGAGCCCAGATAGAAACTCATTCATATATGGTCAATTAGTTTTCAACAAAGGCACTAAGAATACACAATGAGGAAAAGATAGTTATCCTCAAAAATAGTTTTGGGAAATCCAGATATTCACATGAAAAAGAATTAAACTGGACCCCCATCTTACACCATACACAAATATTAACTCATAATGGATAAAAGATTTAAAAGTCTTGAAATCATAAAATTCCTGGAAGACAACATAGAGAAATGCTTCTTGATACTGGTCTTGGCAATGATTATTTGGATTTGACAACAAAAGCAAAGGCAAGAAATATTACCCTTTTGTTAATTGCTTCCTTTGTTGCCCTCTGGTCTTCCTTTGCTATTTTTTTTTAAATGGCAAAAAAAATAGTGGTATACTTTAAGTTTTTTCTCTTTATCTTTTGTGAGCCTACTAGAGATTTTTCTTTGTGGTTACCACAAGGGTTACATAAAACATCTTATAGTTAGAACAGTCTATTGTGAGGCAATAACAACTTAGTCATATACAAAAACTCTACACTTTTACTTCTCCTCTCATATTTTATGCCATTGATGCCACACTTTAGTTTATATAGTAATCCATTAACAAGTTATTGCAGCTATAGTTCTTTTTAATACTATTGTCTTTTAACTTTTATACCTAAAGTTAAAAGCACCATCACTACAGTATTATTCTGAATTTGACTATTTACTTTTCCTTTTAGTAAGTTTTCACGTTACTAATTAGTAGTCTTTTGTTTCAACTTGAAGAACTTCCTTCAACATTTCTTATAAGGCAGTGGTGAAGAACTCAGATTTTGTCTGGGAAAATCTTTGTCTCCTTTTCTGAAGAACAGTTTTTTGTTTTTGTTTTTTAATTGGAGGATAATTGCTTTACAATGTTGTATTGGTCCCTGCTATACACATCAACATGAATCAGCCATGGCTATACATATGTCCCCTCCCTCTTATACTCCTTTCCCATTCCCCAACCCATCCCACCCGTCTAGGTTGTCAGAGAGCACCGGGTTGAACTCCCTGCATCATATAGCAAATCCCCACTATCTATTTTACATATGGTAATGTATATATTTCAATGCTACTGTCAATTCGTCCCACCTTCTCCTTTCCCACTGTTTTCACAATTCTGTTCTCAATGTCTGTGTCTCTATTGCTACCCTGCAAACAGGTTCATTAGTACCATTTTTCTAGATTCTATATATCTGCATTAATATATGACATTTGTTTTTCTCTTTCTGACTTACTTCACTCCCTGTAACAGGCTCTAGGTTCATCCATCTCACTAGAACTGACTCAAATCTGTTCCTTTTATGGCTGAGTAATATTCCATTGTACATCTATACCACAACTTCTTTATCCATTCATCTGTTGATGGACATCTACATTGCTTCCATGTCCTAATTATTGTAAATAGTGCTGCCATGAATATTTGGGTGCATGTGTCACTTTGAATTAGGGCTTTCTCAGGGTAGATGCCCAGTAGTGAAATAGCTGGGTCACATGGTGGGTTTTTTTTTTTTTTTTTTGAATTTTTAATCTTTCTCATGTGTTCCCCATCCTGAACCCTCCTACCTCCTCCCTCCCCATACCATCCCCCTGGGTCGTCCCAGTGCAATTTGGGAGAATGGCATTGAAACATGTGAAATGTCATGTATGAAACGAGATGCCAGTCCAGGTTCAATGCACGATGCTGGATGCTTGGGGCTGGTGCACATGGTGGTTTTATTCCCAGTTTTTAAAGAAGTCTCCATACTGTTCTCCAAAGTAGATGTATCAATTTACATTCCTACCAACTTTGAAGTTGTATTGTTGTGCAAGAGTGTTCCCTTTTCTCCACATCCTCTCCAGCATTTATTGTTTGTAAATTTTATTATGATGGCTATTCTGACTGGTGTGAGGTAATACCTCATTGTAGTTTTGATTTCCATTTTTCTAATAATAAGCAATGCTGAACATTTTTTTTTCATGTGTCTATTGGCCATCTATATGTCTTCTGAAGGACAGTTTTGCCGAGTATAGTGTTAGTTGGCTTTTTTTTTTTTCTTTCAGTACTCTGAATATATCATCCTTTTCCCTTCTGGTCTGCTAGGTTTCTGTGGAGACATCTGCTGATATCCTTATGGAAGTTCCCTAGAATATAAGGAGTTGGTTTTCTCATACTGCTTTCAAAATTCTCTTGTCTTTGAATTTTAACAACTTTATTATAATGTGTTTCAGGGTAATCTTCTTTGAGTTGATCTTGCTTTTGGTCCTTCAAGCTTCATGTACCTGGCTGTCTAGATCTTTCTCAAAATTCGGGAAGTTTTCAGCCACTAGATTTTGAATAAACTTTATGCCTCTTTCTGGCTCTCTTCTCCTTCTGAAATTCAATGATGTTTATTTTCATTTGCTTGAGATTATCACATAATTCACGCAGGCTTTCTTCACTCTTTTTTACCTCACTCTTTCTTCTTGTTCCCTGGGTTGGGAAGACCCCTGGGAGAAGGGAAAGGCTACTCCAGTATTCCAGCCTAGAGAATTCCATGAACTGTACAGTCCATGGGGTTGCAAAGAATCAGACATGACTGAGCAACCTTTACTTTCTTCTTGTAACTAGCTAATTTCAAAGGAGTTTGCTGATGTTTTTGAAGCTATTAAAATTTTCAGTTCTAACATTGTATTTTTCAGGTCCAGTTCTGTTTACTTCTTTTTTACTTTATTGAATGATGAAATGAAGTGAAGTCGTCCAGTCGTGTCCGACTCTTTGCGACCCCATGGACAGTAGCCCACCAGGCTCCGCCGTCCATGGGATTTTTCAGGCAAGAATACTGGAGTGGGCTGCCATTTCCTTCTCCAGGTGATCTTCCCAACCCAGGGATCGAACCCAGGTCTCCTGCATTGCAGACAGACACTTTTATCATCTGAGCCACCAGGGTATAATGTAAACCAATTAAAATCACTTGGGTCCAAGATGACAAGTCAAATTCAAGTAAACCTTATTGAATGATGATTATTGTTTATTCCTATAAATACTCTTTATTCTTGATATTTGTTTTTTAACATGATTAAGCTATTCAGAAACAATTTTTATTCTTTCAGGTCTCAATTTTAGTATCTGTGTGGTACCAGGGTAGCATTTAGTTTAGGATTTACTTCTCCACTCCTGAGGCAAAACTTTTGACAATTCCACCTGATGCCCTGAAAATGATGAGATTTTTCCACCCTCACTGGTGGGAAGAGAAATTATTCTTAGATTTGTCTGCTGCTACTGCAGCTGCTAAGTCGCTTCAGTCGTGTCCGACTCTGTGCAACCCCATACACGGCAGCCGACCAGGATCCCCCGTCCCTGGGATTCTCCAGGAAAGAACACTGGAGTGGATTGCCATTTCCTTCTCCAATTCATAAAAGTAAAAAGTGAAAGTGAAGTCACTCAGTCGTGTTCAACTCTAAGTGACCCCATGGACTGCAGCCTACCAGGCTCCTCCATCCATGGGATTTTCCAGGCAATTGTCTGATCTCTCTCCAATTAGGTCAGGTGGTTCTTTCCCTGGATTTGTGTAGTTTTCTCATATATATTCACTGATCATTACTTACTAGTAAACTTGATGGGAATTGTTTGTAGATTTCAAGAGTTGTCTCTGTGCAGCTCCCTCCTCTCTAGTACTCTGCCCTATTAACTCTAGCTTCGAAGACTCTCCTGATTCCTATCCTGTCCCTTCAGTTCAGGATAACCGATAACTTCTGCTTTGATTTCCCCAGGGCTCCTTGTGCACTGCCTAGAAACTCTCTCCAGGTAATAAGCTGGTGGAAATGGAGGGTTTGCTGGGTCCTTTTCCCCTATAAGGAATCATTGTTCATTGTTGCCTGAAATCCAGTGTCTTGAAAAGTGTCATTTCATGTTCTTCCTTTAATCAGTTGAAGGTGATTTCTGAAAATGGTTCACTATTTACTGGAGCCAAAAAACTCCACAAAATCATGCAAATAAAGAGGCTTGAGTCTTTGTGTCCAAACTTTAAGAACACTGACAAAATTACTCAGGTCATCAATAGTCTGCATGTCCAAAAAGCCACCAAGTATCTGAAAGATGCCACACTACAGAAGCAAGGTATGCCATTCTGTTACAATTGTTCAGTTCAGTTCAGTCGCTAAGTCAAGTCCGACTCTTTGTGATCCCATGGATTGCAGCAGAACGGGATTTTCTGTCCTTCATCTCCTGGAATTTGCTTAAACTCATGTCTATTGAGTTGGTGATGCCATCCAATCATCTCATCCTCTGTCATCCCTTTCTCTTCCCGCCTTCAATCTTTCCCAGCATTAGGGGCTTTTCCAATGAGTTGGCTTTTCATATCAGGTGGCCAAAGTATTGCAGGTTCAACTTTGGCATTAGTCCTTTCAGTGAATATTCTTGGTTGATGTCCTTTAGGATTGACTGGCTTGATCTCCTTGCTGTCCAAGGGACTCTCAAGAGTCTTCTCTAGCACCACAGTTCAAAAGCATCAGTTCTTCTGTGCTCAGCCTTCTTTATGGTTCAACTCTTACATCCATACATGACTACTGAAAAAGCCAGTTGGCCAAATAAGTGGATAGAGCTAGACACAGAGTCAGTGGCCCAAAAAGAGTGCTACAAATGCTTAAAAATGCAAAGAGAAATGTTTAACTTACAGGTTTAGATGTAGGTTTTCTGGTCATTGAATACATCCAGGTGAAAAACATCCCCCAGGACGCACTGCAATGCTAGCATTGGATTAACCCATGCATGAGCATCTCTGCCACAAATTTTCCACAATTTGTTCTTGTGGAAAAATAAATTGCTCCTAAACCAGAAGAGGAGGCTGCATAGAAGAAAAATATATCCCAGATAAATCGAAGAGACAAAAGTTTATGAACTAGAAATACATTCAGCATAAAATAAGAGCAAATAAAAGTAAAAAGAAATAAAACCCCAAAACTGTTGTTTCATGTATTTTCATAGTCTTTTGATTATTTCAGGTAGGAGGATACATCTAGTCCTTGTAATTGCATTTTGACCCAAGGCAGAAATGCAGTTTGCTTAGTTTTTAGGATTAAGCATCTATGTTTATGAATAAGGCTAGTTTCTAATATCCCTTGTATTTTCTTTGTGAAGTGTTGGTATCTTATGGAAGTTTTGATAAATTTATGTTATTTTTCTAAGAATCTCTACTTTTAGATTATGCTTAAAGCAAATTAAAAATTATTCTTCAAAGATTTAATATTCTATTAATTTTTTAATGTCTGAAGCATGTAGGTACATACCCACTTTCATTACAATTATTGCTAATTACTGGCTTCTTTTTCACTTAATCAGCTCACCAGATATTTCTCAATTATACTAGTCTTTTGAAAAAACAACTTTTGGCTTTTTATATTCTATTTTATACTTGCTTTTTATTTAATTCAGTTTTCATACCATTATCATCTTTTTTATACTAATTTTGCTCATTTTAAAACTTCTAGATAGACGTTTAACTAATTCACTTTTAGTCTGTCTTTTTAAAGAAATGTTATCTATTGCTGGCTATAATAGACTTCTCTACTGTTTTAGCCGTACTCACACAAGCTTTGAAACACAGTACTATGCTATCAGTTCAGTGAAAGTGAGAAACAGATTTAAGGGCCTAGATCTGATAGATAGAGTGCCTGATGAACTATGGAATGAGGTTCGTGACATTGTACAGGAGACAGGGATCAAGACCATCCCCATGGAAAAGAAATGCAAAAAAGCAAAATGGCTATCTGGGGAGGCCTTACAAATACCTGTGAAAAGAAGAGAAGCGAAAAGCAAAGGAGAAAAGGAAAGATATAAACATCTGAATTCAGAGTTCCAAAGAATAGCAAGAAGAGATAAGAAAACCTTCTTCAGCGATCAATGCAAAGAAATAGAGGAAAACAACAGACTGGGAAAGACTAGAGATCTCTTCAAGAAAATTAGAGATACCAAAGGAACATTTCATGCAAAGATGGGCTCGATAAAGGACAGAAATGGTATGGACCTAACAGAAGCAGAAGATATTAAGACGAGATGGCAAGAATACACAGAACTGTACAAAAAAGATCTTCACGACCCAGATAATCACGATGGTGTGATCACTCACCTAGAGCCAGACATCCTGGAATATGAAGTCAAGTGGGCCTTAGAAAGCATCACTAAGAACAAAGCTAGTGGAGGTGACAGAATTCCAGTTGAGCTATTCCAAATCCTGAAAGATGATGCTATGAAAGTGCTGCACTCAATATGCCAGCAAATTTGGAAAACTCAGCAGTGGCCACAGGACTGGAAAAGGTCATTTTTCATTCCAATCCCAAAGAAAGGCAATGCCAAAGAATGCTCAAACTACCGCACAATTGCACTCATCTCACACACTAGTAAAGTAATGCTCAAAATTCTCCAAGCCAGGCTTCAGCAATATGTGAACTGTGAACTCCCTGATGTTCAAGCTGGTTTTAGAGAAGGAAGAGGAACCAGAGATCAAATTGGCAACATCCAGTGGATCATGGAAAAAGCAAGAGAGTTCCAGAAAAACATCTATTTCTGCTTTATTGACTATGCCAAAGCCTTTGACTGTGTGGATCACAATCAACTGTGGAAAATTCTGAAAGAGATGGGAATACCAGACCACCTGATCTACCTCTTGAGAAACCTGTATGCAGGTCAGGAAGCAACAATTAGAACTGGACATGGAACAACAGACTGGTTCCAAATAGGAAAAGGAGTACGTCAAAGCTGTATATTGTCACCCTGCTTATTTAACTTATATGCAGAGTACATCATGAGAAACGCTGGACTGGAAGAAACACAAGCTGAATTAAGATTGCCAGGAGAAATATCAATAACCTCAGATATGCAGATGACACCACCCTGATGGCAGAAAGTGAAGAGGAACTAAAAAGCCTCTTGATGAAAGTGAAAGAGGAGAGTGAAAAAGTTGGCTTAAAGCTCAAGATTCAGAAAACGAAGATCATGGCATCCGATCCCATCACTTCATGGGAAATAGATGGGGAAACAGTGGAAACAGTGTCAGACTTTATTTTTCTTGGCTCTAAAATCACTGCAGATGGTGACTGCAGCCATGAAATTAAAAGACGCTTACTCCTTGGAAGGAAAGTTATGACCAACCTAGATAGCATATTCAAAAGCAGAGACATTACTTTGCCAACAAAGGTCCATCTAGTCAAGGTTATGGTTTTTCTTGTGGTCATGTATGGATGTGAGAGCTGGACTGGGAAGAAGGCTGAGCACCAAAGAATTGATGCTTTTGAACTGTGGTGTTGGAGAAGACTCTTGAGAGTCCCTTGGACTGCAAGGAGATCCAACCAGTCCATTCTGAAGGAGATCAACCCTGGCATTTCTTTGGAAGGAATGATGCTAAAGCTGAAACTCCAGTACTTTGGCCAACTCACGTGAAGAGCTGACTCATTGGAAAAGACTGATGCTGGGAGGGATTGGGGGCAGGAGAAGGGCACGACAGAGGATGAGATGGCTGGATAGCATCACTGACTCGATGGACGTGAGTCTCAGTGAACTCCGAGAGCTGGTGATGGACAGGGAGGCCTGGCATGCTGTGATTCATGGGGTTGCAAAGAGTCGGACACGACTGAGTGACTGATCTGATCTGATCTGCATATCTGAGGTTACTGATATTTCTCTCGGCAATCTTGATTCCAGCTTGTGCTTCCTCCAGCCCTGCATTTCTCATGATGTACTCTGCATATAAGTTAAATAAGCACAGTGACAATATACAGCCTTGACGTACTGCTTTTCCTATTTGGAACCAGTCTGTTGTTCCATGTCCAGTTCTAACTGTTGCTTCCTGACCTGCATACAGGTTTCTCAAGAGGCAGGTCAGGTGGTCTGGTATTCCCATCTCTTTCAGAATTTTCCACAGTTGATTGTGATCCACACAGTCAAAGGCTTTGGCATAGTCAATAAAGCAGAAATAGATGTTTTTCTGGAACTCTCTTGCTTTTTCCATGATCCAGCGGATGTTGCCAATTTAATCTCTGGTTCCTCTGCCTTTTCTAAAACCAGCTTGAACATCTGGAAGTTCATAGTTCACCTATTGCTGAAGCCTGGCTTGGAGAATTTTGAGCATTACTTTACTAGTGTGTGAGACGAGTGCAATTGTGCGGTAGTTTGAGCATTCTTTGGCATTGCCTTTCTTTGGGATTGGAATGAAAAATGACCTTTTCCAGTCCTGTGGCCACTGCTGAGTTTTCCAAATTTGCTGGCATATTGAGTGCAGCACTTTCACAGCATCATCTTTCAGGATTTGAAATAGCTCCACTGGAATTCCATCACCTCCACTAGCTTTGTTCGTAGTGATGCTTTCTAAGGCCCACTTGACTTCACATTCCAGGATGTCTGGCTCTAGGTGAGTGATCACACCATCGTGATTATCTGGGTCGTGAAGATCTTTTTTGTACAGTGTTTCTATGTATTCTTGCCACCTCTTCTTAATATCTTCTGCTTCTGTAAGATCCATACCATTTCTATCCTTAATCGAGCCCATCTTTGCATGAAATGTCCCCTTGTATCTAATTTTCTTGAAGAGATCTCTAGTCTTTCCCATTCTGTTGTTTTCCTCTATTTCTTTGCATTGATTGCTGAAGAAGGTTTTCTTATCTCTTCTTGCCATTCTTTGGAACTCTGCATTCAGATGCTTATATCTTTCCTTTTCTCCTTTGCTCTTTGCTTCTCTTCTCTTCACAGCTATTTGTAAGGCCTCCTCAGACAGCCATTTTGCTTTTTTTGCATTTCTTTTCCATGGGGATGGTCTTGATCCCTGTCTCCTGTACAATGTCACGAACCTCTGTCCATAGTTCATCAGGCACTATCTATCAGATCTAGGCACTTAAATCTATTTCTCACTTCCACTGTATAATCATAAGGGATTTGATTCAGGTCATACCTGAATGGTCTAGTGGTTTTCCCTACTTTCTTTAATTTAAGTCTGAATTTGGTAATAAGGAGTTCATGATCTGAGCCACAGTCAGCTCCCGGTCTTGTTTTTGCTGACTGTATAGAGCTTCTCCATCTTTGGCGGCAAAGAATATAATCAATCTGATTTCAGTGTTGACCATCTGGTGATGTCCATGTGTAGAGTCTTCTCTTGTGTTGTTGGAAAAAGGAGTTTGCTATGATCAGTGCATTTTCTTGGCAAAACGCTATTAGTCTTTGCCCTGCTTCATTCCGTATTCCAAGGCCAAATTTGCCTGTTACTCCATGTGTGTCTTGACTTCCTACTTTTGCATTCCAGTCCCCTATAATGAAAAGGACATCTTTTTTGGGTGTTAGTTCCAAAAGGTCTTGTAGGTCTTCACAGAACCATTCAACTTCAGCTTCTTCAGCGTTACTGGTTGGGGCATAGGCTTGGATTACTGTGATATTGAATGGTTTGCCTTGGAAACGAACAGAGATCATTCTGTTGTTTTTGAGATTGCATCCAAGTACTGCATTTCTTGCTATACTTCAGTACTGTGCTATACTTCATTTCAAAACATTTATTATTTTTCCATTATTCCTTTTTTGACTAATGAGTTAATCAGAAATGTGTTTCTTACTTTCAAACATACAGGGATTTTTCTATGTATCTTCTTATTATTTATTTCTAACTTTAAAATGTTATGGTCAATCTCATAGTTCTGTCCACTTAGAAGACTTCCCCTAAACACTGCTATAGTTTAGCAACATTCCATATTTTGTTTCATGCAACATATGGAGTCAATTCCCCTTTAATCCAAGTCTAAGCTTTTCCTTCCTCCATCAGCCATCTTATAGACCATCCCCCCAATAAAGCCATGTAGGTGTGAGCTAAAGGAGACATCTTACTGTAATAGAGATAGTGATATGCGGGTCTAGCTCCCTTTTTCATGTACTCTATTTGTACCTTCCAAACTCCCCAAGTTTGGTCTCTGAACTATCATTTTCATTGTTTAATAGATTGCTACTAAATTAGCTCATAATGGAAGCTCTTGTAAAAGTTGCTTGATGTCTCATGCACATGTGCTCAATAGCATGTCAGGAGATGCTTTTCAAAAAGCATATAATTCTCTGCTGCAAAAATTATGACCTTGCTCCAGAACCCTAGGGATTTGTGCTATAGCTCTCTCATTAAAGCTTGTGAGAGATTCCTCTTAATGTTTTTATCTACCATGGATCCTCTACTACCAAGGGATCTGCCAAATTATATGATCTGAGGAGCACAGCAACTTGCATTGCAGCCTGGACCTACCGTAGAATCTTCCTCACTCAAATCTGACAGCCTTCTAAATTTCAAAATAAATGGTTTGGAGCAGTATATACTGTTTCCAAAATTCAAATGGATCCATCAAGTGTTGTGTCCCCTAGTATGGAGTACCTGGTGTAATAACTTGCTCTTTACTTAGAAGGGTTGTTTCATCAATTCCTGGACAACCAGAATCTCAAAGATGTCAATGATGTGGCAGGTGTCTGAATCTTTACAGACTTATCTTTCACTCTCTAGCAAGTATGTATCTCACTAGAGTTTCAAGAGTTTTTGTCATTTCCTGCTTGCCAAGTCTGACTAGTATGTCATTATATACTAAATATACAGAATCATGCACCAGCGAAATGGTTTTATGGACTATCAAGACAATTGAGGTCCCTGCAGATTACTTTGACAAATTTCAGGAGCATTAATATAGACTCAAGACAGCTTGTATGTACTGCTGACATGATTATTTTTTTTAACTGAAGTACAGCTGATTTACAATGGTGTATTAGTTTCTGCTGTACAGAAAAGTGATTCAGTTATACATAAATATATATATTCTTTTCCATATTGCTTTCCATTATGGTTTATTACAGGATATTGAGTATATTTCCTTCTGCTATACAGTGGGACCTTATTGTTTATCTATGTTACATAAAGTATTTTATATCTGCTAATCCAAAACTCCTAATTTATCCTACCCTACACCCTTGGTAACCGTAAGTTTGTTTTCTAAGTCTGTGAGTCTGTTTCATAAATAAATTCATTTGTGTCATATTTTAGATTACATATATAAGTGATATCATAAGGTATTTGTCTTTTTATGACTTACTTCACTTAGTATGATAATGTCTAGGTCCATCCATGATACTGCCAATGGCATTATTTCACGTTTTTTTATGACCCAGTAGTAGTTCATCATGTATATATACCACATCTTCTTTATCCATTCATCTGTTGATGGACATTTAGGTTGCTTCCATTTTTTTCTCAGTTATTGTAAATAGTACTGCTATGAACATTGGGGTGCATATATCTTTTCAAATTAGAGTTTTATCAGGAAATCCAAGGAGTGGGATTGCTGGATTATATGGCAACTCTATTTTTAGTTTTTTAAGGAACTTCCACACTATTCTCCCTTGAACATAGTAGCTGCACCAATTTATGTTCCCACCAACAGTGTACGTTCCCACCAACAGTTCTCCACATCCTCTCCAGCATTTGTTATTTGTAGACTTTTTAGTAATAGCCATTCTGACTGGTGTGGGATGGTAACTCATTGTAATTTTGATTTGAATTTCTCTAATTAGCAATGTTGAGCATCTTTTCATGTATCTCTTGGGCATCTGTATGTCTTCTTTGGAGTAATGTCTATTTAGGTCTTCAGTTTTTTGATTGGGTTGTTTGTTTTTTTGCTATTAGGTTATATGAGCCATATGTACATTTTAGAAATTAAGCCCTTGTCAGCTGCTTCATTTGCTAATATTTTCTCCCAGTCTGTAGTTTATCTTTTCATTTTGTTTATGGTTCCCTTTGCTGTGCAAAAGCATATAAGTTGATTAGGTCCCATTTATATTTGCTTTTACTTCTATTGCCTTGGGAGACTGACCTAGAAAACATTGGTACAATTTATTGATGACCCTATTTAAAAGCAAATTGCAAAAAATAAATAAATAAAAGCAACTTGCTTTTGATCTTTTACTTATGAGAACTGATAGAATGGTTTTGAAGATCAATAGCTGAATATGAAGTGCCAGGCTATGTTGATCTCTAAATAAAGATACCACATCTAGCATAGCCGCCATTTGTTTAACTTTAGTTAAAAACTATCTTCTACACCTCACCTGGGAACACTCAAGTGAAGTGAATAAAAATATAATGCATCCTTTAAATTGTTCATGTTGGCACTAATCTCAGCAATTCCACCTAGGTTGCAGTGTCACTTCTGATTTTCTGTTGGCTGGAAAAGAGGTACAAAGGTTTCTAACTGAACTTTCATACCTTGGTGGTTTTTGGTCAACTGCTAAGTATATGCATCCCAATTGTGTATACAGGGGACAGAGAAATAATCAAAAGGTGGATTTGTAGATCCCTGGACCCACTGAGTATGCTTGGGTCAGGGCTCCATTTATCACCTGGCTTTCATGAGCCTCTACTTCAACTGAGGAGCTAGGCATTTGGGGTCTCTAGTAATAATGTTAGTTCATATCCTGTATCTAACAACTCTATAAAGGTCTGACTCCAGACAAATAAAAGTATTTTAAAATGTTGGCAGTCAGTCTCACAATACTGTTATTATATCCTCATAATTTTTAGAGCTTTCCATGTCTCTTGGGTTATACCATTTTGTGGATTCATAAGATGATGCCACATTTCTCTCCTAATTTTTGAAATTTTTTTCATAAATTTGAAGGTGCATTTAAAAAAAAATTTTTTTTGAGGCCATGACACATGGTTTGTGGGATCTTAGTTCCTTGATCAGGAATCAAACCCTGGCCCATGGCAGTGAAAAGCCTGCATCCTAACCACTGGACCACCAGGGAATTCCCTGAGGGTACATTTCTGACCATGCCTAGCAGGCCTAGATTTTACTAACTCCAAGCTGATATGCCCAATTCTTTCATCATTTTTCAAATGCATTGTCAATCAGAATAAAAGTAGCAGTTCCCTACATTGTTAAGAAGATCTAGTTAAGATAATTAATGAAAGTGGCTACACTAAACAACAGACTTTCAACATAGACCAAATAGCCTTCGATTGAAAGAAGATACCATGCAGGTATCTGCATATATATTTCATAGATAGATAGGAGAAGTCAATACCTGGCTTCAAAGTGGCAAAGACTGGTTCACCTTCTGTCAGGGGGAGGGCTAAAGCAGATGGTGACTTGAAGCCAATGCTCATTTTCCATTCTGAAAATCCCATAGCCCTTAAAAATTATGCTAAATTTACTCTGCCTGTGCTCTGTAAATGCAACAATAAATCCTGGATGGCAATACATCTGTCTACAACACAGTTTACTGAATATCTGAATCCAACCGTTGTGACCTACTGCTCAGAAAAAAGATTTCTTTCAAAAATCTTTACTACTGCTCATTTACAAAGGACTTGGCCACTAAGAGCTTGGATGGAGATGTATAACCAGATTAATGTTGTCTTTATGGCTGTTTAACACAACATCCATTCTGTAGCCCACAGATCAAGGAGCAATTTCTACTTTCAAAGAGTTATTACTTGAGAAATAAATTTTTCTAAGGCTATAGCTGAGTGATTCCTCTGATGAATCTAAGCAAAGGAAACTGAAAATCTTCCAGAAAGGATTCACTATGCTAAATGACATTAAGAACATTACTGATTCAAAATATCATTACTGAGTCAAAATATCAACATTCACAGGAATTTGGAAGAAGTTGATCCCAACCCTCTTGGATGACTTGGAAGTGTTTAAGACTTTAGTGGGGGAAGCAGCAGGAGAACTAGAATTAGAAGTGGAGCCTGAAGTATGTCAAGGCTGTATATTGTCACCTCGCTTATTTAACTTATGCAGAGTACATCATATGAAATGCCAGGCTGGATAAAGCACAAGTTGGAATTAAGATTGCTGGGGGAAATATCAATAACCTCAGATACGCAAATGACACCATCCTTATGGCAGAAAGCAAAGAACTTAAGAGCCTCTTGATGAAAGTGAGAGGAGAGTGAAAAAGCTGGCTTAAAACTCAACATTCAAAAAATGAAGATCATGGCATCCAGTCCCATCATTTCATGGCAAATAGATGGGGAAACAATGGAAACAATGACAGACTTTATTTTCTTGGGCTCCAAAATCACTGCAGATGGTGACTGAAGCCATGAAATTAAAAGAAGTTTGTTCCTTGGAAGAAAAGCTATGACCAACCTAGAAAGCATATTAAAAAGCAGAGACATTACTTTGCCATCAAAGGTCTGCTAGTCAAAGCTATGGTTTTTCCAGTAGTCATGTATGGATGTGCTGCTGCTGCTGCTAAGTCACTTCAGTCGTGTCCGACTCTGTGCCACACCATAGACAGCAGCCCACCAGGCTCCTCCGTCCCTGGGATTCTCCAGGCAAGAGTATTTGAGTGGGGTGCCATTGCCTTCTCCATGTATGGATGTGAGAGTTGGACTATAAAGAATGCTGAGTGCTGAAGAATTGATGCTTTTGAACTGTGGTATTGGAGAAGACTCTTGAGAGTCTCTTGGACTACAAGGAGATCCAACCCGTCAATCCTGAAGGAAATCAGTCTTGAATATTTATTGAAAGGACTAATGCTGAAGCTGAAGCTCCAATACTTTGGCCACCTGATGTGAAGAACTGACTCCTTGGAAATGACCCTGATGCTGAGAAAGACTGAAGGTGGGAGAAGGGGACGACAGAAGATGAGATGGTTGGATGGTATCACTGACTCTATGGACGTGAGTTTGAGCAAGCTCCAGGAGCTGGTGATGGACACAGAAGCCTGACGTGCTATAGTCCATGGGGTGGCAAAGAGTTGGACACGATTGAGCAACCTAACCGAACTGAAGTTTTGACGGAACTGCCACAATCTCAAGATGAAAGAATGGTTACTTCTTATGGATGAGCAAAGAGAGTAATTTCTTGGAATAGAACCTACTCCTGGTGAAGATGCTGTAAAGCTTGTTGAAATGACAACAAAGGACTTAGAATATTACATAAACTTAGCTGATAAAGCCGGATTTGAGAGAATTGAGTCCAGTTCTGAAAGAAGTCCTACTGTTGGTAATGTTATCAAACAGCACTGTATGTTACAGAGAATTGTTTGTTAAAGAGCAAATCAATCAATGTGACAATCTTCATTGTTGTCTTATTTCAAGAAATTGCCACAGCCACCCCCAACATTCAGCAACCACCAAGGGAGAGGCAAGATCCTTCAGCAGAAAAAAGATTATGACTTGCTGAAGGCGCAGGTAATAGTTAGCATTTTTTAGTAATAAAAGCATTTTAAAATTAAGGCATGTACATTGATTTTTTTAGACATAATGCTATACAGACTAACATACATAGTTATGTAAACATAACAAATTATGTTTCTTTACTGTGATTTAATTTCTTTACTGCTTTATTGCAATGGTCTGGAACTGAAGCTGCAATATCTCTGAGGTATGCCTGTAATATCTACTTTACAAAATTGTTATGTGGATTAAATGAGTCAACAAATATGAAGAGCTTAAAATAGTGCCTGATAAGTGGTAAACATTTAACAAAAGTTAGCCATTATTAGTACAATTATGAACCTGTGGCAGAATGAGCTCTGAATTCATATTACTTCTTTTAAAAATAAAGTATCACTAGAAAAATAAGCAAATAATATGGGAGTCTGATTGAAAATATAAGTTATTCAATGTACTTATGCATTTTAATAATGATTTCTAAGTAAAAGATAAAAGGAACATAGCAAGTTCAAACCAGAATAATGAATAAATTGAATTAATTTACACAAAAAGTATAAGTAAGCTTTAAAAGAAAGAACTTTCTTTAAAAATCTTAAAATATAAAATTTATTTAAAAGCAATAAAATAGCAGTTTATATGAAGTAGGAACTACATATAATAAGTAAACACTACACAGTACCAAAAATTCCACTTTTCATCACATCAGCGTCTTCTTTTAACTATAAATTTTCTCCCTGGAATAATGCAAAGTAATAGATTATTATTTGAAATCATGATTTAACATTAAAAATCCACTTTAATAATCAGGGGCATAATTTAAAACAAGAGTGGAGAATATTTAGTCAATTGAAAAACAAGAATCAGAAAGTCAGTAATGGATTGCATGGATGGAAAAAGCAAATAATTCTGGTTGCGGGTGGGGTCAGGAGGGAGTGAAAGATTAAATTAAATTGATAAAGTCAATGAAAAACAGAAGAGAGAAAAAAGAGAGAAGAGAGAAAAACAGAGCAGGAAAAAAAAAGGACAGAAATGCTTGTACAAAGAAGTAGCACAGTATAGAAAAGTAGAAAAATAGAGGGAAATGTCTCAGGAGATTCTAAAACTACAGGTCAAATATTCTTGTCATATCTTGATCTTTACCTGGGCTAGGAATTTGAAAATGTTACCATGTCTCTAAGTATTTATTTGTACTCCCACTTCATCCTTTTTTTCCTTACACTTTTAATTGTTACCTAATCACTGATTTTCTCATTCTTATTTTTTATCTTACTGCATGGTATACAGACCATATTTTGAAAACTGCTTTTTTTTTTTTGAAAACAAAATGGATAAACAATACTTCTTTCAAATTCCTAATAAACTGTCAATCAGCTAATTAACTCACAACACTTCCACTGCTTTAAAGCAGGAGTTTTTAACTTGACATTTGTGTGAACTCTTGAAATTGTGTTCAAAATTGTGTGTGTGTGTAACTTTTTGTGAGTTTTTGAAGCTTTTGTCAAAACCTGAAAGCAAAATACTACTCTGCTAGAGGCTTTATTGTGAATGGAACTGACAAAATAATTAACCATTAAGAAAATCCAAGAAAGGAAACTAACAATGTGGGATCTCAGTTCCTTGACCAGGGGATGAATCCAGTAAAAGCCTGGAATCCTAACCACTAGGCTAGCCGCTGTGCTTAGTCGCTCAGTCATGTCTGACTCTTTGAGACCCCATGGACTGTAACCTGCCAGGCTCCTCTGCCCATGGGGATTCTCCAGGCAAGAATACTGGAGTGGGATTGCCATTTCCTCCTCTAGGGGATCTTCCCAGCCCAGGGATTGAAGCCACGTCTCCCCATCGCAGGCAAATTCTTTACCATCTGAGCCAGCAGGGAAGCCCTATAGGCCAACAGGGAGTTCCAAATTAAGCTCTTTTTAATCATGTAAGGAAGGATGTGGAGAAATGAATAAAAGCTCCAACACTGCGACAAAGCTAGCAGAGGTGATGGAATTCCAGTTGAGCTATTCCAAATCCTGAAAGATGATGCTGTGAAAGTGCTACACTCAATATGCCAGCAAATCTGGAAAACTCAGCAGTGGCCACACGACTGGAAAAGGTCAGTTTTCATTCCAATCCCAAAGAAAGGCAATGCCAAAGAATGCTCAAACTACCGCACAATTGCACTCATCTCACACGCCAGTAAAATAATGCTTAAAATTCTCCAAGCCAGGATTCAGCTATACGTGAACAGTGAATTTCCAGATGTTCCAAGCTGGCTTTAGAAAAGGCAGAGGAACCAGAGATCAAATTGCCAACATCCGCTGGATCATAGAAAAAGCAAGAGAGTTCCAGAAAAACGTCTATTTCTGCTTTATGGACTATGCCAAAGCCTTTGACTGTGTGGATCACAATAAACTGTGAAAAATTCTGAAAGAGATAGGAATACCAGACCACCTGACCTGCCTCTTGAGAAACCTGTATGCAGGTCAGGAAGCAACAGTTAGAACTGGACATGGAAAAACAAACTAGTTCCCAAATATTTGGAAAAGGAGGACGTCCAGGCTGTATATTGTCACCCTGCTTATTTAACTTATATGTAGAGTACATCATGAGAAACGCTGGGCTGGAAGAAGCACAAGCTGGAATTAAGATTGCAAAGAGAAATATCAATAACCTCAGATATGCAGATGACACCACCCTTATGGCAGAAAGTAAAGAACAACTAAAGAGCCTCTTGATGAAAGTGAAAGAAGAGAGTGGAAAAGTTGGCTTAAAGCTCAACATTCAGAAAACTAAGATCATGGCATCCGGTCTCATCACTTCATGGCAAATAGGGGGAAACAGTGAAAACAGTGGCTGACTTTATTTTTCTGGGCTCCAGAATCACTGCAGATGGTGATTGTAGCCATGAAATTAAAAGACTCTTACTCCTTGGAAGGAAAGTTATGACCAACCTAGACAGCATATAAAAAGAAAGCAGAAACAGCATATAAAAAGAAAGCAGAAAGCATAGAAAGCAGAGACATTACTTTGCCAACAAATGGCCATCTAGTCAAGGCCATGGTTTTTCCAGTGGTCATGTATGGATGTGAGAGTTGGACTGTGAAGAAAGCTGAGTGCCGAAGAATTGATGCTTTTGAACTGTGGTGTTGGAGAAGACTCTTGAGAGTCCCTTGGACTGCAAGGAGATCCAACCAGTCCATCCTAAAGGAAATCAGTCCTGAATATTCACTGGAAGGACTGATGCTGAAGCTGAAACTCCAATACTCTGGCCACCTGATGTGAAGAACTGACTCATTTGAAAAGACCCTGATGCTGGGAAAGATTGGGGGCAGGAGGAGAATGGCACGACAGAGGATGAGATGGTTCGATGGCATCACCGACTCGATGGACATGGGTTTGGGTGGACTCCAGGAGTAGGTGATCGACAGGGAGGCCTGGCATGCTGCGGTCCATGGGGTTGCAAAGAGTCGGACACGACTGAGCAACTGAACTGAACCGAAATGAGTCTGTCTTGGATCCATTCAAAAAACACTTTTTAAACATTTTAGGCCACCAAACCTACTTTGATATGTTTGAAATGAGGAAAACGGACATTTCAAAAAACGTAAAATTACCTGAAAGAAATCTTTATTTCTGTGTGCAAACTATAGATTAACTGCTTATAAACAATGTCAAGTAGTCTGTAATGTATGTGTAGCAGCGATAAAGTTGCCTCTTCAGTATGGTATGTTCAAGAAATAATGCAAGTAGAAAAATCATGTGAATGCGATATTCTGAGTCACTATGGAAGCCTATGACCAAAACAAAAGGCTACCTGAATAATCTTTACTAGAATGGTTTCCAGGAAGTCTAGGAACACAACTATTTTAGCACTCCAAAAAACATTCTCCAGTACTCTGGAGTTCAAAATACTTTCCTAATATGAGGTAGAGTTGGTCTTTAATCAAGTATGGCTGCTGCTGCTGCTAAGTCACTTTAGTCATGTCCGACTCTGTGTGACCCCATAGACGGCAGCCCACCAGGCTCCCCCATCCCTGGGTTTCTCCAGGCAAGAACACTGGAGTGGGTTGCCATTTCCTTCTCCAATGCATGAAAGTGAAAAGTGAAAGTCAAGTCGCTCAGTCGTGTCTGACCCTCAGCGACCCCATGGACTGCAGCCTTCCAGGCTCCTCCGTCCATGGGATTTTCCAGGCAAGAGTACTGGAGTGGGGTGCCATTGCCTTCTCCGAATCAAGTATTCGGAGATTCTACTTAATCAAATATTAACCTATTTTAACAAAAATTAATTTTCAAAGCTAAATTTTCAACTCTACTTGTCTAGGTAAAAGCATTCTGAACTTACAAGGAGTTTTTTCATACTTTCAATAATTGTGCACATCACCTAATGACATGAGTATTTTATTTAAATGTATACATTTTTTCCTTAAAAAAAGAAAATGATCCTCATTGGAGACAAATTATTGTAACTTCTAACGTATGAAATACATACCTGAGTTGAACCAGCACCTGTTTGCATAGAAGATTTTTTTAATAGTCGCACTTCTTTGTTTATGTATCTTAGCATTCCACTCAGAGTACTGAAGTCATTATTCTCAGAATTATCATCATTGAGGTCATATGTGAGAGGTTTAAATGAGTCTGACTGGGTATAAGGTAGATCTCTCTGGTTTTCTTCTAATGTTGAAGGTTGTTCCAATTGCATTTTTTTTAAGTCCTGTAGTAATTCTTCAGAAAGATCTTCATCACTATGAGTTCTGAAACTAAGATCACTGGCGCTAATAGAGCGACGTAGTTTCCTACACTTGAAAAAAGCTGTGTGAGAATGCTTAGCTAATTTTGAATCTTGAATATCAGGCGTGATTTCTACTGGAGATGTAAATGGGGCTGGTAGAAATTTGATGTCTTCTGCCCTTTCATGTCCAGAAATTTTGGCTTGTAATCTGGTTAATTCTGATTCCTATAGAAAAATTGGTACATAGTAGGTGCTGATTACATATCTGTTAAATAAATGAATTACTTAGAAAATCATAGACTTAGAAGGCATCTAAGTTAAACTTGGCTCTAGTACAGTACAGAATTCTTTTTATAACAACTCATGTGGGTTGTTGGAGAAGGCAATGGCACCCCTCTCCAGTACTCTTGCCTGGAAGATCCCATGGACAGAGGAGCCTGGTATGCTGCAGTCCATGGGGTTGCTGAGAGTCGGACACGACTGAGTGACTTCACTTTCACTTTTCTCTTTTCACGCACTGGAGAAGGAAATGGCAACCCACTCCAGTATTCTCGCCCGGAGAATCCCAGGGACAACGGAGCCTGGTGGGCTGCCCTCTATGGGGTCGCACAGAGTCGGACACGACTGAAGAGACTTAGCATAGCATAGCATAGCATAGCATAGCATGTGGGTTGTTAACTATGTTAAAACTACATAGTTAAAACTATGTTAAAACCCTTCATTTTGGGACAATTGAACTCCGGGAGTTGGTGATGGACAGGGAGGCCTGGCGTGCTGCGATTCATGGGGTCGCAAAGAGTCGGACATGACTGAGCGACTGATCTGATCTGATCTAGTCATTAGCATTATGTTTAAACTATATAAGGAACTCCATGAAAACTGTATGTTCCTTATAGAATTTTTCTTAGTATTGATGACAATATAAATTTCTATTAAAGACTGAAAACTTACATATAAATTTTTTTTGCAAAAGTATAAAAAGGTACACAATCATTTGTCAATCTAACATATATACACACAAAAAATAACGTCCTTCAGAATTTGTAATAGGAAATAAATGCATATTAGCTACTTTGCTGTATATGTCATCATCACAAGAAATCTTTACTAGTAAATTTTTAAAACCTTTAAATAATTAATAATGTTTAATAAATCAATCCTTATTAAATAAACTTTTCATTTCTGTTTTTCCATGTCCGTCATTTGTGTCCTGTGACCTAACTCTGGGATCCCAAGAATTGAGACTGTATATACTGAAAAGCAATCAAGTCAAAAAAATAAAGGGAGGACATTTTAATTTCAAAAGTTATATAATATGTATAATAGTCCCCTATTCAAATACATTCTCCTTTTCTTACAGGTATCCATAAGATGCATATTTCTAAACCAGTCACTTTTAAACTGATAGTTTCCATTCTTTCTAAAAATACTATGCTTATAGCTAAAACTGTCATAACCACAGTGTGCATTGCAAAATTCATATTTCACTTCTGCTGTCTTTATACCTCTTTATTCTAGGCAAACTTGATTTATAAGTGGCATAAGTGCCAATTTTTTCAAGCAAATTTTGTATTCACATTGTTATAACCACAATTATTTAATGAAATAACTATAAAGTTCACATATATAAGGTCATGTGCAGTTTAAGTTTCTTTTAAACTTCTGTGTGTTATTCAGTCACACTAAGAAATGTGGTATCTCAGATAAGTAGGATTCCATTTAACTTAGAGTTCAACACCTAACTTTTATGAAGAAATGTAGTAAACCAAATATATTAAACATAATTCACCTTTTTCTTAAGACTCAAAGCAGCTCATTGTTGTGATCCTTACTGTAGTAGGCCATAATACACTGATGTTTTATGGCCTTCAGAAGACACACTCAAATACTAGGGTACTTTTTAGGCTATTAAACTGAAAAGATCAGTTGCCTCAGTGTTCTTTCTTCTCTTCTCCCTCACTTCTGTTCCTGTTCTCTGTCATTTACTGCTGCTTTCAGTGAATAGCTTTCCACTATTTATAGTTACTTCTAATTGTTACATTTATGCCAGCTTCTGCTCTTTTCTTAGTTTTTCTTCTTTCTCTCTCCAAACTAGACCTTAGAGCCAGCTAAAATTGACTTCGAGAGCTATTGTCAGAAAACAAAGAAAAAAAAAAAAGAAGAAAACAAAGAAACTCTACTTTTTGCCTGCTATCCTGGCTAATCATGGTACATGTTCTAAGATCTATGTATCTATAGTTCATTTAAGAATTGCTGCTATTCTGAGAATATTTTGACAACTTTCTAAGTAGCTGAATTTACACACTGCTGAATAATTGATAAGTGCAATCCACTGTATTTATCTCATTGGTAATATCTAACAAGTGAGCAGAGATTACTACTAATAAGTGACAGAGATATACTATGCAGAATCTTTAAAATTTGTAGATTGAATTTTTTGCAATGACGTTTTATAATTTTGTATAAATGTTATAAATCCCCAGAACACTAAGTATATTACTATTTCAATAAAAGTATAGAGGGTTCACCTGAAACATAATTCTGGATTCTGTTTATTCAACTTTCCTATAGTACTATGAATATCAAGCATTAAAAACAAAAAATCATGTATTTGGCTGCACTGGGTCTTAGTTGCCACACATCGGATCTTTAGTTGCAGCATGAGAACTCAGTTGTGGTATGTGGGATCTAGTTTCCTGACCAGAGACAGAACCAAGGCCCTAAGCGCTGGGAGTGCAGAGTCTTAGCAACTGGACCACCAGGTAAGTCAATATCAAGCATTTTATAAAAGGAATTTAAGTGCTTAGCATAATAATACAAGTATTTCCATAGTAATAATTGAGTTTCTTTGCTTTTCAATAACTTCCATTTTACTATAAAATCATTTATTGCTTCACAACTATCAGTGGGGTTGGTCTTTTTTAAGGTCTTCACTGACAATGTTAATCATACATATCGGCAATTTGAACTAATATTAAATTATTCCTATGCATCAATACTGATATTAATTCCAAATTCAATAATAAACTGCCATGATCAATAAGGGTGAATAACTACCAAGAGTCTATCTGAAAAATCACATATGTACTCAAAACCAGTAAAAATATTTTTTTAATATAATCTTGCATTTTCTAATGATAGTGATGATGATCCAGGATCTCAGGTAAACAATGAAGAAGATGTAAGAAATGTTTACCAAAGGTCTAGAAGAACTAAGGACAAACAAGCAGAGATGAAAAATGCACTAGAAGGAAACAACAAGAGACAGAGGAACAGGTAAGTGACCTGGAAGACAGAATGGTGATTGCCACAAAACAGAATATAAAAAAAAGAATGAAAAAAAAAAAAGAAAAAAAATGTAGACAGTCTAAGTTAATGCACCAACATTTGCATTATAGCGGTCCCAGAAAAAGACAGAGAAGGGACCCAAGAAAATATCTGGAGATAACAGCTGAAAACTTCCTCAATATGGGAAAAGAAATCATCAACCAAGTTCAGGAAATGCAGAGTCCCAGGCAAAATAAACTCAAGAAGAAACACACCGAGACACACAATAATTGATAAAATTAAAGACAAAGATAAAATATTAAAAGCAATAAGGGAAAAATGACAAATAATACTCAAGAGAACTCCCATCAGGTTATCAGCTGATTTCTCAACAGAAACTCTCCAAGCCAGAAGGGAATGGCATGATACATTAAAAGCGATGAAAGGGAAGAACCTACAACTGAGAATAATCTATCCAGCAAGACTCTCATTCAGATTTGATGGAGAAATCCAAAATTTTCCAGACAAGCAAAATTAAAAGAATTCAGCATCACCAAAACAACTTTACAACAAATACTAAAGGAACTTCTCTAGGCAGGAAACACAAAAGAAAAGACCTACAAAAAATAAACCCCTAACAATTAAGAAAATGGTAATAGGCCATATGTAAAATAGGTAGCCAACAGGAATTTGTTGTATGGCTCAGGAAACTCAAACAGGGACTCTGTATCAACCTAGAGAGGTGGGATGGGGAGGGAGACAAGAAGGAGGTTCAAAGGGACGGGACATATTTATACCTATGGCAGATTCATGTTGAGGTTTGACAGAAAACAAAATTCTTTAAAGCAACTATCCTTCAATAAAAAAATTAATTGAAAAAAAGAAAATGGTAATAGGATCATGTGGTGTGCTGTGCTTAGTTGTTCAGATTCTTTGTGACCCCATGGACTGTAGCCCGCCAGGCTCCTTTGTCCATGGGGATTCTCCAGACAAGAATACTGGAATGGGTTGCCATGCTCTCCTCCAGGGGATCTTCCCAATCCAGGGATTGAACCTGGGTCACCTACATTACAGGTGGATCCTTTATCTGAGCCACCAGGGAAGCCCAACAGGATCATAGGATCATACATAGTGATAATTACCTTAACTATAAATGGATTAAATGCACCAATCAAAAGACATAGACTGGATGGGCAGATGAGAGCATGTGCACATATACACTGCCACTTACCGTATTACTCTATGCCCAAAACTGTATGTAATTATTTCATATTGTGAGGTTCATTATGTTTCCATTATGGTTTGCAACTGTGATTATTTTTTATTTTTTGTCTGGCTATTGACTATGAAAACTGATAAACATCTTTCAGTATTATGATTATATAATTACTATTTTCTTAATATCATTGTATCATGATTGGTCAACAGAAAAGAGCAGAATTCTATATCACTAAAATTACCATTTAACAGAAAAACCTGTATTCACTTTTTAAAATCCAGATGCACAACAAAATTATCTTGGAATTTTTTGAAAAATAAAAATGCCCAGGTATTGCTACTCTTCTCCAAAGTGCCAAATGTATTTCTAGTGAACAGCCATGTTTAAAAACAACTGAACTATATGATGATCTTTTACTTTTATCTAGTTTGATTCATGTTTTCTATTTCATAGTCAATGCTCCCATTTCATTTAGCTTATGTTTTCCAATTTCTCTCTTTTTTGTTGTTGTTTCTCAAGACATTTCAAGTGTAGTAGAAAGGCTTTTGTAACATATATATATAGTATGTATAATATATGTATTTTATAAAAATTGTGAATTTTTGCCTAGCTAAATTTATGACACTTTGATTCTACTTGTTTGGCTTAGTATGAACAGAATGCTAGAGTTCTAATTTATATTCACTCAAATTTTGATATAGTGTCATGTATTTTGGCATCTAGTATTACTGGTAAAAGTCCAGAAAATGTATTATCTTAGTGATTTAAAAAGAAAATTTGAATGAGGCTTGAAACTTCTAATCCAATTCTGAGAATATAAAGAAATACTATGTTATTTAAAAAACACAGGAAATTAACAAGTGATACAGTATTATTAACTAAAGTACAGATGATGTTCAAATCTCACAGAATTTTATGCTGCCCATTATTTGTTTTCATACCTCATTAAAGACTCCACATTGTATTTAATTGCATCGAGGCGCTTCAGCTGCATGCAATAAATGCTGGTAAATTCTCTTTTCATTTTCATTCAATTACAAATATTTTCTAATTTTCCTTGTTATGGCTTCTTAGATACATCCATCATTTAAAAGTTGACATTAAACTTCCAAATACATGGGATTTTTTTTTTACGGTACCTTTAACATTAATTTCTCATTTTTATATTAATTTCTCATTAAATGCTTTCTCCTCTGCAATTACCCTCTGTTTTTTTTCAGTCTAACTTTATTGAGGCTTTTTTTTTTTCAATTGAGGCTTTTGATGGCTAAGTTGAAGCTCTCTCTTGGCAAATGTCACATTGCACTTGAAAAGATATGGGTTATTTTCAAATATCTCTTGATATTGATTTCTAACATAATATCACAGTGATAACAGAACTGACTCTATGATTTCAATACCTTTAGACCATGAAATTTTTGAACCTTGTTTTATGTCTTTGGATATGTTTTAGTGTCTCCTAGTTTACAATCTATGGGAACTTGAATATAACTTGTATCCTACTCATGTGTGAAAATGTATAAATCTTAATTATGTTGAATTGGTACACAGAGCTTTTCAGGTCTACTATATCCTTCTTCTCTGTATACTCATTCTATTAATTTTTGAGAGTTTGATATTGAAACTCCAACTAAAAATCTTAATTTATCTACTTAAAAAATTGTAATATATAGTGTAACTATATGTAATCTTGTTCTGTATTTTCCAAGTCTCCTGTAAATGAGTTATCATACTTTTATAACTAAAAAAAAAATTTTAAAACCCTCTAAAGTAAACATCATGATTCAACTGGCCAGGTCAAGATGGCAATATAGGCTCCTTTCATATCTCCTTCCATGTACAAATGATGAAATCTACAACTGTACAAGGAACAATTCCCTTTGAAAAAACTAGCTGAGAAACATCTACACACTGGGTGAATGAGAAAGTCCACATCAAAACTAACAGGAAAGCTGAACTTCACTTTTGCCATAAAGGCCATGCCAAGAACCGGCTATACAATGGGAAGGAACATCTGGCTTTCAGTTTCTTCCTTAAGAGTAAAGGGCTTGGATCCCACATGTAGTGTTCCAACTTTTAAGACTTCCATGTAAGCAATGGGTTTTCAAAACATTTAGCTGTGAAAGCCAATGGGGCCTGCGTCCGAGACCCACAAGATTATAGCAAACAAAGAAGCAGTTCTTAACAGGCTTGCAAGGATGTACCATGGTTAACATCATAGAATTCAGTACAGAAGAAGCAAGCAAGAAAATGTCCATCTCCCAGACTTTCTCCAAAATAGGTCTATTTTCATACTTTAAAAGTTTCTGTGCAAAGGTCAGGCTTCTATTTTAGCATGCATCTGGGGTACCTGTGGTGCTGGAGAAGACTCTTGAGAGTTCCTTGGAAAGCAAGGAGATCAAGTCAGTCAATATTAAAGGAAATCAACCTTGAATACTCTTTGGAAGGACTGATGCTGAAGCTCCAATACCTTGGTCACCTGATGTGAACAGCTGACTCACTGAAAAAGACCCTGATGCTGGGAAAGAGTGAAGGCAGGAGAAGAGGGTGACACAAGATGAGATAGTTGGATAGCATCACTGATTCAATGGACACGAACTTGGGCAAACTCTGGGAGATGATGGGGGACAGGGAAGCCAGGTATGCTGCACTCCATGGGGTCACAAACAGACCCGACTTGGTTACTGAACAACAAACAACAAGGGGCACCTGAAAGACCAGGGAAGCCAGAAGACACTTTCTCTACCTTCTCCCTCAAGCCTGTTCCAAATTACAAGTGTCTCCCTGGACTTTATGCCAGAAGTGTAACAAGGGACAAAGAAGGTCACTATATAATGCTAAAGGAATCAATCTAAGAAAAGAATAACATTTGTATATATTTTGCACCTAAAAAACACAGGAACACCCAAATATATAAAGTAAGTATTGACAGACCAGAGGGAGAAAGAGATAAGCATATAGGGGACTTCAATACCCTAGTTTCATCAATAGATAGATCATCCATACAAAAAATCATTATGAAAACATTGGACTTGAACTGTAAGTTAGACCAAATGGACTTAACAGTTACAGAATATTTCATCCAATACAGGGCAGGAGTGTACATATTCTTCTCAAGTTAATATGGAACATTCTCCAGGATGGATCATCTGTTAAGTCATAAAACAAGTCTTAATAAATTTAGGAAGATTAACAAAACAAAAACAAATTTAGGAAGATTAAAATCCTATAAAGCATCTTCCAACCACAATGGTAGAAAACCAGAAATCGACTACAAGAATAAAACTGGAAAACCCACAATTACGTGGAGATTAAACAACATGTGATGTAACTACCAATGTGTCAAAGAATAAATCAAGAGAAAAATAAAAAATTATTTTCAGACAAATTAAAATAGAAATATAGTAAACCAAAACTTATGGGACATAGCAAAAGCAGATGCAAGTGGGAAATTTATAGTGATAAACACTGTATTTATATAGTAAGAAACAAGAAAGACATCAATAAAACAACCTAAATTTCTACCTTAAAGAAACAGAAAAGGAAGAACAAACTAAGCCCAAAGTTAGGTGAATGAATGAAATAAAGATCAGAGTGGAAATAAATTAAAGATAGACTAAAAAGACAATATAAAAGATTAATGAAACTAATAGCTGAGTTCTTAAAAAAGATAAACACAATAGACAAACCATTAGCAAGGCTTAATAAGAGAAAAAGAGAGAGAACTTAAATAAAATCAGAAATGAAAGAGATGTTACAACTTGATACCAAAGAGATAAGGGATCATAAGGGACTACTATGAACAATTACACACTAATAAATTGGTCAGCCAAGAAAAAAACAGATAAGTCTTACAACCCACCAAGACCAAATAATGAAGAAATATAAAGTGAGATCTCAATAGACCAATTACCAGTAAGGAGACTGAATCAGTAATAATAATTTTAAAAAACCTCCCAAAACTGATTCACTTTGCTGTACATCAGAAACTAAAACACTGTAAAACAATATATTCCAGTATCAATAAAAAGTATTTTAAAATAAATAAATATTTAAAAGAAGTAACAGCAAACTGAATTCAACAATGCATTAAAAGAATCATATACCATGATCACGTGAGAGATTAGTTCCAGGGACGTAAGAATGGTTCATCATCTGCAAATTAATGTGATACCACATTAATAAAAAGAAGATAAAAATTATATGATCGTCTCAATAGATGGAGAAAAGCATTTGACAAAATTCAATATTCATTTATGATGAAAATGCACAATGCAACAAGTGGGTACAGGGGGAATGTACACCAAGATAATAAAGGTTATATATAACAAGTCCACAGTTAACATAACCCTAAACAGTGAAAAACTGAAAGCATTTCCTTTAACATCAGGAACAAGACAAGGAGGCTCTATCAAAATTTCAACAGTATTTTTCACAGATATAGAACAAGCTATCATAAAATTTGAATGGAACCACAAAAGACCCTAAATAGTTAAAGCAATTCTAAGAAATAACAAAGTTGGAAACATCATATTTCCTGATTTCAAACCATATTACAAAGCTATAGTAACAATAATAAAAACACTATGGTACACAGTAGTATAGAAATGGACACACAGATAAATGGAACAAAATAGATAGCCCAGAAATAAACCTATGCATGTATAGCCAGTTAATTTATGACAAAGGAACTAAGAACATACAATCAGGAAAGAATAATTATCTTCAATGAATCATGCTGGGAAAACCAGACAGCCAGATGCAAAAGAATGAAACTGGACCCCAGTCCTACACCATACACAAAAATCAACTGAAACTGAGAGTGAAGAAAAATTAGAGAGTAAGCATCTTGATATTGGGCATAGCAATGATTTTTTGGATTTGATAACAAAAGTAAAGGCAACAAAAGCAAAAATAAAAAAGAGGGACTATACAAACTAAAAAGTTCTTGCACAGCAATGGAAACCAGTAAAAAGGCAACATACAAAATGGGAGAAAATGTTTGCCAATCATTTATCTGATAAGCAGTTAATATCTAAACTACATAAAGAACTCATATAATTTAATAGCAAAGAAACAAACCATTCAGTTTTTAAAAAGGTAGAGGAATTGAATATACATTTTTTCAAAGAAGATATACAAAGGGCCAATAAGTACATGAAAAGGTACTCAATATCACTAATCTTCTGGGAAATGCATATCAACATCAAATGGGATATCACCTTACACCCACCAGAATGGCTATCAATAGAAAGACAAGAAATGAGTGTTGGCAAGGGTATGTAGAAAAGGGAGACCATGTTTACTGTTGGTAGGCAAGCTACCTAGTACAAGCACTAAGGGAAACAGCGTGGAGATTCTTCCAAAAATGAAAAATAGGAGTCTCATATGACCCAGCAACACCACTTCTGGGTATATATTCAAAGGGAATGAAAACAGGTTATTAAATGCACTCCTGTGTTCATTGCAACATTATTCACAATTAGCTCAGATAAGGAAAAAAGTACCCATTGATGAATGGATAAAGAAGATGTGGTAAATACATATATATAATGGAATGTACAATATGCCCTTTGGAACAACATCAATGGACCTTTAGGGCATTACACTAAGTGAAATAAAACAGAGAAAGACAAATACTGCATGATATTACTTGAATGTGGAATCTCAAAAAAAAAAAAAATCCAAACTCATAGAAATAGCAGGAGAGTGGTTGCCAGAGACTAGGAGATTGGGAGGTGAGCAAAATAGGTTGCTCAAAGGGTACAGCTTTTCAGATATAAGATGACTGAGGGTTTAATGTATAATATGATGACTATAGTTGATAAAACCAGTGTATAAATGAAACTTGCTGAAAAAGTAGAACTTAAATGTTCTCACCAAAAAAAAGTTTTTAAAGTTCATGTTTGATCATAATTATTTCTCTTAAGGCAATATGATACATTCCTTATTAATAATCTCCAAATTCAGTATCTTCTAAATAAAGGGCCTTTTATTCAAAGGTCAATTTTTGGTTATTAAGTGTTCTACAAACTCCAGGAATTCTGATTATGGGGAAATCAGTCATAAATTTACTTCATTATAGTTCTGCTTTATGTATTTTATATGTTCACTTACCTTAATAAGTAATGCTTCATTTGTAGCTTCAATTACTTCATTCCTATCTTGGACTTGCTGATGCAAACTGCTTACAGTGTCCTGAGCTTCTTCTAATTCTAGTTTTGCTTTCTCTAATTGTTCATTTAGTTGCTGAACAGAAGTCTTTTGAGAATCAACAGAAATCTTCCACTTTGCATGGTTTTCCTGATGTGAAATCATCTACACAGCCCCCAAATTGAAAAGGAATGGAAGAAAGAAAATAGGATGAAGTTGGTTTCAATAACATTCTAATACTTTCCATTTCCCCTTGAAATAAAAGCAAATTGTTTATAGTTACAAATATGATTTCTCAACAAACAACATATTAGAGGGAAAATAGTCTTAAATTTACTTAAGAACAGTTAACTAAGTACAATGGACTACTTTTGGATACTGATTTGAAGAAATCAGCTATAAAGACCTTTATGAGGAAGACATAATCCAGATAACCACGACAGTGTGATCACTCACCTAGAGCCAGACATCCTGGAGAGTGAAGTTAAGTGGGCTTTCATGAGGTCGCTAAGAGTCGGACACGACTGAGCGACTTCACTTGCACTTTTCACTTTCATGCATTGGAGAAGGAAATCTGAACAATGACTACATGTTTGATGATATCAAGGAATTATAATCAAATTATAAGTATGAAAATGGCATTGTGGTTATATTTTTTAAATAGTTCTTATCTTTCAGATATATTTATTGAAATGCTTATTGATGAAACAATCATGTTTTGGATTTCCATCCCTCAAAATTACAGGATATGTGAGAGAGGGAAAAAAGAGAAATGAGAGAGGTTAAAGATATGGTAATCATACTTCCCAGTTTACCTACAATCATCTAGGTTTTATGCCTGGTATTCTGGTGTAATTAATAACAGCACTCTTCTTCATTCTCAAATTTCCTTTTATATAAAATAAATAGTCAACATTCTTACAAATTAAGTAAAATTGGCCATGAGCGGGCTTCTTGGTAAAGAATCTGCCTGCAATGCAGGACACCCTGGTTCAACTCCTAGGTCAGGAAGATCCCCTGGAGGAGGAAATGGCAACCCACTCCAGTGTTTTTGCCTGGAGAATCCCATGGACAGAGGAGCCTGGCATGCTACATACAGTCCATGGGGTTGCAAGACTCAGCCATGAGTTGAAAATTATTGAAGCTGAGCAATATATAGGAAAGAAATAAGGGAAAACAACAGAATGGGAAAGACTAGAGATCTCTTCAAGAAAATCTGAGATACCAAGGTAACCTTTTTCATGTAAAGACAGGCACAATAAAGGACAGAAACAGTATGGACTAAACAGAAGCAGAAGATATTAAGAGACGCAAGAATACAGAAGAACTATACAAAAAAGATGATAAGACAACGCGATGGTTGGATGGCATCACTGACTCAATGGACATGAGTTTGAGCAAGCTCTGGGAGACGGTGAAGACACAGAAGTCTGGCATGCTGCAGTCCATGAGGATGCAGAGTCAGACACGACTGAGAGACTGAACAACAACAAATACAAAAAAGAACTTAATGATCCAGATAACCACGACAGTGTGATCACTCACCTACAGCCAGACATCCTGGAGAGTGAAGTTAAGTGGGCTTTCATGAGGTCACTAAGAGTCGGACACAACTGAGCGACTTCACTTTCACTTTTCACTTTCATGCATTGGAGAAGGAAATGGCAACCCACTCCAGTGTTCTTGCCTGGAGAATCCCAGGAACAGAGGAGCCTGGTAGGAGGCCATCTATGGGGTCGCACAGAGTCGGACACGACTGAAGTGACTTGGCAGCAGCAGCAGCAGCAGCAGCAGCAGGAAGCATCAAGACAAACAAAGCTAGTGGAGGTGATGAAATTCCACTAAACTATTTCAAAACCTAAAAGAGATGCTGTGAAAGTGCTGAACTCAATATGCCAGCAAATTTGGAAAACTCAGCAGTGGCCATAATATTGAATAAGGTCAGTTTCCATTCCAATCCAAAAGAAAGGCAATGTCAGAGAATGTTCAAACTACTGTACAATTATGCTCATTTCACATGAGAGCAAGGTAATGCTAAAAATCCTTCAAGCTAGGTTTCAACAGTACATGCACCAAGAACTTCCAGATGTACAAGCTGGATTTAGAAAAGGCAATCAGAGATCAAATTGCCAACATCCATTGGATCACAGAAAAAGCAAGGGAATTCCAGAAAAACATTTCCTTCTGCTTCATTGACTATGAAAAAGCCTTTGACTATGTAGATCACAACAAACTGGAAAATTCTTAAAGAGATGGGAATATCAGACCACCTTACCTGCCTCCTATGAAACCTGTATGCAGGTCAAGAAGCAACTGTTAGAACCAGACATGGAACAATGGACTGGTTCCAAATCAGGAAAAGAGTACGTCAAGGCTGTATACTGTCACCCTGCTTATTTAACTTATATGCAGAATACATCATGCAAAATGCCGGGCTGGATGAATCACAAGTTGGAATCAAGAATGCTAGGAGAAATATCAATAACCTTAGATATGCAGATGATACCACCCTTATGGCAGAAAGCAAAGAGGAATTGAAGAGCCTCTTGATGAAAGCTAGCTTAAAACTCAACATTCAAAAAATGAAAATTATGGCATCTGGTTGCATCACTTCATGGATAGTAGATGGGGAAACAGTGGAAAGAGTGAAAAACTTTATTTTCTTGGGCTCAAAAATCACTGTTGATGGTGACTGCAGCCATTAAATTAAAAGACACTTGCTCTTTGGAAGAAAAGCTATGACAAATCTAGATATAGTATTAAACAGCAGAGACATTTTGTTGCCTACAAAGGTCTGCATAGTCAGAGCTTGGTTTTTCCAGTAGTCATGTATGGATGTGAGAGCTGGACAATAAAAAAGGCTTGAGCAGCAAAGATTTGATATCCTTGAACTGTGATGCTGGAGAAAACTCTCGAGAGTCCCTTGGACAACAAGGAGATCAAACCAGTCAATCCTGGAGGAAATCAACCCTGTATATACATTGGAAGGACTGATGTTGAAACAGAAACTCCAATACTTTGGCCACCTGATGCAAAGAGCCCACTCACTGGAAATGACCCTGATGCTGGGAAAGATTGAAGGCAGGAGGAGAAGGGGATGACAGAGGAGGAGAAGGGGACGACAGAGGATGAGATGGTTGGATGGCATCACCAACTCAACGGACATGGGTTTGAGCAAACGCTGGGAGATGGTGAAGGACAGGGAAGCGTGGTGTGCTACAGTCCATGGAGTAGCAGAGTAGGACATGACTGAGCAACTGAACAACAATAACAATATATAGGAAAATTTATACCATTCTACTTCTGATTATGTTAAAAATTTTCCATAATAAAGTTTTTAAAAATCTCATTTTATTGAGAAAATCAGCTTTGCAATTGAGTTTCCTGACAATTCTAAAACCTGTATTTTAAAAATTAGTTAACAATTATCAATCCCTTTTCCTATTTAATAACATACTTTCATTTTATATTCAAACAACATCAGATCAGATCAGATCAGTCGCTCAGTCGTGTCTGACTCTTTGTGACCCCATGAATCGCAGCACGCCAGGCCTCCCTGTCCATCACCAACTCCCGGAGTTCACTCAGACTCACGCCCATCGAGTCAGTGATGCCATCCAGCCATCTCATCCTCTGTCGTCCCCTTCTCCTTTTGCCCCCAATCCCTCCCAGCATCAGTCTTTCCAATGAGTCAACTCTTCGCATGAGGTAGCCAAAGTACTGGAGTTTCAGCTTTAGCATCATTCCTTCCAAGAAATCCCAGGGCTGATCTCTTTCAGAATGGACTGGTTGGATCTCCTTGCAGTCCAAGGGACTCTCAAGAGTCTTCTCCAACACCACAGTTCAAAAGCATCAATTCTTCGGCGCTCAGCCATCTTCACAGTCCAACTCTCACATCCATACGTGACCACAGGAAAAACCATAGCCTTGACTAGACGAACCTTTGTTGGCAAAGTAATGTCTCTGCTTTTGAATATGCTATCTAGGTTGGTCATAACTTTCCTTCCAAGGAGTAAGCGTCTTTTAATTTCATGGCTGCAGTCACCATCTGCAGTGATTTTCGAGCCCAGAAAAATAAAGTCAGCCACTGTTTCCACTGTTTCCCCATCTATTTCCCATGAAGTGATGGGACTGGATGCCATGATCTTCGTTTTCTGAATGTTGAGCTTTAAGCCAACTTTTTCACTCTCCACTTTCACTTTCATCAAGAGGCTCTTTAGTTCCTCTTCACTTTCTGCCATCAGGGTGGTGTCATCTGCATATCTGAGGTTATTGATTTCTTCTGGCAATCTTGATTCCAGCTTGTGTTTCTTAAAAACATCTTTCTTAAGAACAACCACAACAAACCTATATATATATTTTTAACCTGCAAGTATTTATTTTAATTACTCCTATTTGAAGGTTCTTTTTTGGAAAATTTTATTATCCACTCTTTGCATTCCTTAAAGGTTCCCACAGGTTTGGGCAAATTCATATTATCCTCATGACTATGTTTTTGAGGGACTCTAGGTATGTTAGCAGATTCATTTTCAATTTACTTCACAAGAGCTCTGTAACCCTCAATAATGTTGCAACCAATAGCATGCTGTAACTTGTGTAAATGGATAGGGAAAAGGGTTTCGGGGCACTGGTCAGCTTCTTCCAAATGTTTGGAACCTTGCAGAGACAGAAACTGGTTCTAGGAGCTTTACTATCAAGCCATACAAAATTACTTCACAGTAGCCTTTAAGTCATTTGCCATATTCTTCACTGATAACTTTGGTGTTTCCTAGAGATCCAATCGGAGAAGGCAATGGCACCCCACTCCAATGCTCTTGCCTGGAAAATCCCATGGATGGACAGCCTGGTAGGCTGCAGTCCATGGGGTCACAAAGAGTTGGACATGACTGAACGACTTCACTTTCACTTTTCACTTTTATGCACTGGAGAAGGAAATGGCAACCCACTCCAGTGTTCTTGCCTGGAGAATCCCAGGGACGGGGGAGCCTGGTGGGCTGCCATCTATGGGGTCACACAGAGTCAGACACAACTGAAGCGACTTAGCAGCAACAGCAGCAGAGATCCAATGCACTGTATATAAATACTGCATTTCTCTGGGAGGGTGTCTTTCTGTAAGGATCATTGAAAAACTATTCAAAAGTCTTGGGGAGCCTCAGGATGGGAGGTGATCCAATCTGATCATGAATATAAGGTAATGGGTCCAAGGGAATCACTGTCTGGCTGGAAGATCTCATTTATCAAAAGCTGTTCCACAAGCATCTAACTTACACTGTGACACAAGTGCTGGTCTCTTTGAGATGAGTGTTTTTACTGTCTGCTTATGAGTGCCATACTGTTTGCATAATGACAGGTCTCTTCCATTCACATCATGTTCCTATGTAGAGCTTTCAACCTTCTATACCACCACGAGAGTTAATTGGACCTATATGTCTGGGATCTAACCAGAAAAGCTTTGTGCTGGGTGCCTTCATCCCTAACAGCCTCAAAGCCACCAGTGGCAGCCCCTGTGAAAGTGTCCATATTAGGTATTTTCATATGCTGCATATAAAATATTAATACCAGATATTAAACAGCAATACTAGAACCAATTTTTACAATTCATTTTTTGTACTATCTGCTTATAAATAATTTCAAGAGGCTTATAAAACTAAAACTAAAAAATTGGATAATTAAAATAAAAGTAGAAATATAGACCATGTAAAAAAAGCTTATTGAGTTGCTGCTGGCAAATTCTTGAGATGGACCAATTATTACTGAAGGTCACCAAGTTGACCAGTTAACATCAAATAATTATGCTGAACTCATCAGCATTCACTTTTATCTCCAAAGACTAAAGGTTGTAATCTCTTGGCCTTAGGACTGGATTGAGCATGCAAACGTGTTTTGTTTGGCAGACACAACGTTTTCAAAGAAATTTGACTCTAAATGCATTTAAGCAAGACATGTTAACCAAAAACGCAATTTATTCCTCAAAAAGATGTTAACCAAACTTCCTCAAAACGAGTTTAACATAAATGTCTTTGAGATGGTTAGATAGCATCACTGACTCAATGGACATAAATCTGAGCAAATTCCAGGAGACAGTGGAGGACAGAGGAGCCTGGTGTGAGGCAATCCATGGGGTCACAAAGCGTCGGACGTCTTAGTGACTAAACAACATTTGCAACAAGCACCATCCACAAAAATGCTTTATTAGAACACTTTATAAGGAAACTTAAATTTGAATATCTTCAAATACAGTTTTAAAAAAGACAAGAAATGCTATTCTAATTGATAACACTGTCCATCTCTGTAAAGGCTCAGGACATACTGATGAAGAGCAAATTATTGTATTGCTGCTCTAACTTATGATCAGAGCAAACCTTGAAAATTACCACACATTAATAGATTGACATCACATGAAACTGTTTACATTGGTTATTAAATACCTCCAGGTAGTTTTGACAAGTGTTACTTTATAAAAAGTTATGACAATGATAATAATGTGCCAGGCTCTGGTGTAAGAACATTAACTACATTAATTCACTTAATCCTCCACACAGTTCTATGAAATAGATAGCATTATTATATCCATTTTAGTCAGAGATGTTAAGTTAGTTGCCTAAGGTTACATAAGTACCAAGTAATGAACTGAGATTTAGAACCAGTATGCCTGTCTAAAGAATTCAAGCTCTTAACCCATAGAGTATTAGTACACTGGAATATGAAGCGAAAATAATATGTTCAGCCTACCAGAAATGAAAAGACCAAATGTATTTCTCTATAATAAACATTTAAAAGCTAGATTTATACTTTGTTCAGATAGATCAACACACTTTAGCAGGGAGTAATGGAACAAATTAAATTTTTCTTTACCTCTAGATGATATGCTTCTTTGAGAGATTCTACTTCTGTTGACAATTTCTTGATTTCTGCTTGCATTCTTGCTTCTAACTGAGTTTCACGTACTTGAGAAGCCCCCAGTTCTTCAGCTAAATATTTTCCATGAGCTTCCTTGAAAATGACATATTAAGTAAAGGTTACACTACTTGTTTATTTGGTTATTGTAGCTAAACAATTCAGCACACTTATGGAAGTACTTCAATCTTTTGTAATACTGTATGAACACTCATACACAGTTACCTTATTAAATGTATACTTTATAAAGTGTAACAATCTAGAATTTAATCGAGATATTTAAGAGAGTACTAATGGGAAAGTATCATTGTTTATTGTTTATTGTTTATATATTGTTTATTAATATAAGTTCACTAATCAATGCTTTTTGTAAAATAAACTAATAACCATGGAACACTGAGCTTTAGCAGACAGTAGTCTCCTCTTTAGACATGCCTAAGTATTTTTGCTCACCATATGTGCTGTTTGCTTATCTACAGTTGTGCATTTATCAAACATATCTATGACAGCTGTGTTTGCGACTACAATTATGTAATTTTATTATACATTATGAATACAGATGAAATGCACATGCAAAAGGAATGTTTTTATATGAAAAATAAGTTATATGCTTTGAGACAATTCAACGAGTCACAAATGTTTGCTACCTAATTAGTTGTAAAATATTGTGGGAAATCTCATACAAAATATAAGAGATGTTGTCCTCTGACTGATTTATGAATGTCTCTTAACTCTTAAAAAACCAAATTGGAAGCTATAGATGATGGCATATCAGTGTGGTTTATGCAAGAAAAACTAGGTGGAATGTTATCAAGTGACCCTACCCATATACAAAAAGCCAAGATTTGGTCCCACATTAAAAGGTTAACAAATGACTGTAAATTTAGAGTTTGGGGTTAAAATATAATATTTAAACAATCATTCTTAATAATTCTCCACTTTCATTTAGTTATTTGATTAACTGAGCTTGGTTTATCAGATAAAATCAATTATATTACATTTAGATATCACTGATAAGGACAGAAATGAGATAAAAGTAGATAGCTTCCCTTCTCCTAGTAGACTCCCAAGTACCTGACATAGTCTAATAAAAATCCCCTATATATTTTTTATTAGTCTAACCATCCAGAAATGTAAATAAAAATGTCATCAGGTTAACCAAAACTAAATGTAAAAACACTTTTATTCAAAATCCATACTTAATTAGAACCATAGAACCATAGTAGAAAGCAGAAAAATCACAAGAACTTTTGTAGAATATCAATAAATAATTTTTCTTGAAGTCTAAGTAATTAAGCCAAGCATATTAATCTAAATATTTTTAAGGCAAGTTGTTAATTTTCTATGTAATACTAGAGAAATACAATTTACATTAGTAGTCTTGCTATTTAAAAGCACTTTTCCTCCCCAAGGTTCTAGACTGCAGGTTTCTAATAGTTATAAATCTAGATAGTTTTCATCTATAAATGGCTACAAATGCAAAACTTTTTACTTAAAAAATATGCATTAGATTTCTTTTTCTGTCCCAGGGGTAGCTCAAATTCAGTTCAAAGTCTGAAAGTGCTTTGTAACTTATATTATTGAAAACTAACCAGTTTGACTAAAATTCAGTTCTGAGAGACTTCCTGATTACACTACAATGCTAGGCTAAATATAACACAGGTTTTTTTTTTTTTTTTTTTTTGAGTAATATATACATAAAACAAAATTTATCACCTTAACTATTTTTAAGTACATTTATACTGCTGTGGAACAACTTTTATAAGAACAATATTCTACTGTCAAAACAAGCAAATGTTAAAAACTAAGATTTTCAATAAGATAAAATTAGAATAGGAATTACTTTCTCTTTAGAGAGTTGCTTTATTTCCTCAAGTTCACTTGAGAGCCTTTCTATTTCTCTCTGTGCTTGGACTTGTTGATGACGAGCCTCCACCAATTCTTTATGAGAGTTCTGCATCTGCTCCCGAGTTAGTCTCAATTCTTGCTCCAAATCTATGGCCTCCTTGTACTGAGTTGCAATGTACTGTTCCTGCTCTTTCATAACCTGAAGTACACAAGACATTTGTAGGTTTCAAAATAAAATGACCCAGATAACCTATTTCTTACTCTGATTTCTCTTTTAATAAGTGACATACTCCCTCCCAACTAAATGTCTATATAGTTTAATATACAATGAATATAAACCACTGTGAAACTGATATTCAGAAAAGAAAACTTTTTTAATAGTAAGAAAATGACAAAAGTACTGTAATAAATCTAGGACTCACTGGTATATTTTACACGCCTTCAACATGCAAGCTGCATAATCCTTTAACAGTATGAAGTAACATGACAGAATACATAATAATATAAAGAGAAGAAGTTAATATTTGATTATCCATGTCAAAGATGGAGAAAATACTAGTATAAATAAAGCCCACCATTAATCCACAAAGCTGGGTTAAGAACGACCTTATTCTCTGCAAAAGTGAAATTTGTTACTGGGACTGCTGCTATTCTCTCTGAAATATTTTACATTCCTCAGTTAAATTCCTGCTGCTGCTGCTGCTGCTAAGTCACTTCAGTTATGTCCGACTCTGTGCGACCCCACAGATGGCAGCCCACCAAGCTCCCCCATCCCTGGGATTTTCCAGGCAAGAACACTGGAGTGGGTTGCCATTTCCTTCTACAATGCTTCCTGAAAGTGAAGTCTCTCAGTCTTGTCCGACTCTTAGCGACCCCATGGACTGCAGCCTACCAGGCTCCTCCATCCATGGGATTTTCCAGGCAAGAATACTGCAGTGGGATGCCATTGCCTTCTTCAAGTTAAATCCCTAGTAAAGTTCTATTTCCAGAAGAAAAAAAATTCAGTAAAAAGTCAATTAGTTCTAAATCAGCTTGATGACATAGATAAGATGGTAGGTAATGACACTTAACTTTAGGACTGATAAGAAAGAAAGAAACCAGTACAAAGCACAAGGAACCTGATGTCTAGAATGGGGGCCCCAGGTCCCATTGTGTATCAGTATAAACCTCATGTAAATACTTTTAGCCAGCCCTTGTTTGAGAACATGAAACAACTGAGTCAACAATCTTTTTCTTTTTCTCACTAGAACCCAAACTTGCTCTCAGAGACCCTGCTTAATTTATATATATATATATATATATATATATATATATAATTCAACTAATATTTATTCATGCTTACTATGTGCTATGTACTATTATAGGTATTGAGGATAAAGGAGAAAACAGGAAATAAAGTAGTTACCCTTGTAGAGTTTATGACTGGAAGAGACAGAAAATCAGTTAATCAAACACCAGAAGGAGCTACACAGTAAGTTTTAAAACTGAGCATAGTATTTAAAAACAAGAAAAAGTTACATCTACAAGAGCTCTTAGAAGCAAATTCACTTTTTAAAAAGGCAAGTGGGTAGAATGGGTTCAGAAGTCAACACATGTGCAAACTGATAATAAGAAGTTATCAAAATTCATCTGGCAACTCGAAGTACTTGACATCAATAATACACTGTTATCTGTTAATTCATTCTCTGAACAGAGTTCTTCAAGGACAAAGTAGTGCATCCTAGTAATATCTGATCTTCAGTTCTATCACATAGTAGGTTCTCAATTAAAATATTTATTTATCGACCAAGTGAGCATATATCATGGATTTACTATGTAAGAGATATCATGCCAATGCCTATAGGGAATGTAAAGACAAATAACATGGTAACTCACCAATCATAAAGTAATTAAGAAGATAAGGAAATTAATAGATATCTGGCACAAATAATTAGCCAGTTTCTGTGCATATTAAATACCAATCACATATAAAACCAATCAGTTTAAAACAAAGATCTGTATCAACCTTGTTCCTTAGGAGGAAAATAATTTGCTTACACTCTCCATTTCTTTCATCTTTTGTTGTGTCCGTTCAGTTTCTTTTTTCAGTTGACTTATCTCTTGTTCATTTTGTAGTGTTATAAACTCTTTTTCTCGAAGTTGTTCTTTGGAATTTTGCAATTTTTCATTCAAACTTTCTATCTGAATTTTAAACAGAGCAATGTTAATGTAAATAAAGAAAAATAATTCTTCCATCATAACTGTAATCCATGTAAGTCAAGCTTTAAACTTGTATATCTAAAATGGCAAAATTTTAAAATGTGTTTTTCTTGAGACAAACATAACTTTGACATAAGTATCAGAATTTTGTGCCTAATAAGATGCTTATATGTATAACTAAAATATACTATGTTGCACACTTGGTGTTTTCATTAAAAAAAAAAAAAGTAACTATATGAGGTGGTAGATATGCTAATTAGTTTAATTCTGATAATTATTTCAAAATGTGTATGTCCATTAAAACATGACATTGTACACCTAAAATACATGGCACTTTTTATTCTCAATTATACCTCAATAAAGCTGGGGGAAAATTTAAGAGAAGAAAATGAATATAACGTAGCAAGTACAAGATAATTAAAATTATGCATCATTGAGAATTCCCTGGCAGTCCACTGGTTAGGACTCCACACTCTCATTGCTAAGGGATCAGATTCAATCCCTAACTGGGAACCTAAAATCCCACAAGTTGTGTGGCACAGTTCAAATGCAGTATTTTTACTGTATGTATTCTAGTCAAAAGCCATTTTATGTGAATAGTATATGTTTATAGTTAAGGAGTCATTTTTAAAATAATTTAAGACATAATTTTTAATAATTTACCTGTCTGCTGCTTTCTTTAAGTTCCAATTCTGATTTCTCCACAGTACCCTCTAGTTTAATTATTTTCTGTTCCATTTCTCCCCTGTGCCCACGAATAGTCATATCCAAATGTGTAACCTAAACACAAAAGCAACATTAAGCTATTGTTCAATCTTATTCTAATGTGAAAAACTGTATGCCTGGAATGTTATTTAGAATTGTTTACAGTGGAGAAGGCAATGGCACCCCACTCCAGTACTCTTGCCTGGAAAATCCCATGGACGGAGGACCCTGGTGGGCTGCAGTCCATGGGGTCACTAAGAGTCGGAAACGACTGAGCGACTTCACTTCACTCTCACAGTGGGTATAACTGAAGAATAAATGCACCTCAAATCAATTATTAAAAAGAATGAGAAAAATAATCATTGCTTAATAATACTGGATCTTGAGCCCAATATATAATCATATATTCACATAAGTGACAAAATTTTGTCACTTATGATCACATAAGTGACAAACTTCATTTTATGCTAAATACTACAATGCAACATGAAAACCATGGGATGCAGCAAAAGCACTGCTTAGGAACATCTATGCACTGAATGCATATATGAGAAAAGAAGAAAGATCTAAAATTAATCACTTGAGCTTCCATCTTACAAACTAGAAAAGCAAGAGCAAATCAAATCCAAACTAAGCAGAAGAAAAAAAAAATGCTAAAAACCAGAGTAGCAATTAAAATTAGGGAATCAATAGAGAAAATCAACAAAGCCAAAAACTGGCTCTTCATGAAGATTAATAATAGCAATAAGCCTCTAGCCAGACTAACAAAAAAAGAGAGAGAAGATATAAATTGCTAATATGAGAAATGAAAAAGGAGATTTTACTACAAATATCAAGGACATTAATAGGATAATACAGATATATTATAAACAGCTCTTAGTCCATGAATTTAAATAAAATTAGATGTAATTGGCCAGTTACTCAAAAGGCACAATCTGCCAAAACTCATACAAGAAGAAATGGATAATCTGGATAAGCCTATATCCACTAAAGAAACTGAATCAATGATTAATAACTTTCCAAAACAGAAAGCCCCAGGTTCAGATGGGTTCATTGGTAAATTCTATTGAACATTTAAAGAAGAAATTATGCCAATTCTTTACACTCTCGCTTAGAAGATAGAAACAGAGGAAGTACTAACTCATTCTCTAAGGCTAGCATAACCCTAATACCAACACCAGAGACATTATAAAGAAAGAAAACTATAGACCAGTATCTTTCATGAACATAGATGTAAAAATTCTCAACAAAATATTAGTGAATCATACTCAAGAATGCATAAAAAAAACTATACTCCACATTTGAAAGTTAATTAATATAACTAACCACATTAAGAAAAAAAAAATCACAGAGGAACCAGAGATCAAATTCCCAACATCCACTGGATCATAGAGAAAGCAAGGGAATTCCAAAAAAAGCTACTTCTGCTTCAGTGACTACACTAAAGCCTTTGACTGTGTGGATCACCACAAACTGTGGAAAATTCTTCAAGAGATGGGAATACCAGACCACTTTACCTATTTTCTGAGAAACCTGTATGCAGGTCAAGAAGCAATAGTTAGAACTGGACATGGAACAATGGATTGGTTCCAAACTGGCAAAGGAGTACATCAAGGTGTATATTGTCACCCTGTTTATTTAACTTATATGCATAGTACATCATAAGAAATGCCAGGCTGGATGAAGCACAAGCTGGAATCAAAGATTGCTGGGAGAAATATCAATAACCTCAGATATGCAGATAAGAGCATGCTTATGGCAGAAAAGCCAAGAGCAACTAAATAGCCTCTTGATGAAAGTGAAAGAAGAGAGTGAAAAAGCTGGCTTAAAACCCAACAATCAAAAAACTAAGATCATGGTATCTGGTCATATCACTTCAGGGCAAAAAGATGGGGAAAAAGTGGAAACGGTGAAAGATTTTATTTTGGGGGGCTCCAAAATCACTGTAGACGGTGACTGCAGCCACAAAATTAAAAGACATTTGTTCCTTAGAGGAAAAGCTATGACAAACCTAGACAGCATGTTAAAAAGGAGAGACATCACTTTGCTGACAAAGGTGTGTATAGTCAAAGTTGTTATATTTCCAGTAGTCATGTATGGAGGGTGTTGGACAATAAAGAAGGCTGAGTGCTGAAGAACTGATGCTTTCAAATTGTGGTGCTGGAGAAGACTCTTGAGAGTCCCTTGGACAGCAAGGAGATCAAATCAGTCAATCCTAAAGGCAATCAACCCTGAATATTTATTGGAAGGACTGATGCTGAAGCTCCAATACTTTGGCCACCTGATGAGAAGAGTCCACTCATTGGAAAAGACCCTGATGCTGGGAAAGATGGGGGGCAGGAGAAGAAGCGAGTGACAGAGGATAAGATGGCTGGATGGCATCAATGACTCAATGGACATGAGTTTGAAAAACCTCTGGGAGATAGTGAAAGACAAGGAAGCCTGGCGTGCTGTAGTACATTGAGTCACAAGGAGCTGGACACTACTTAATGACTGAACACAATCAACAACAACTGTATAATATTCTGGAAAAGGCAAAACTAGAGACAGAAAAAAGATCACTGGTTACCATGGTTGGGGGAAGAGAGAGAGGGATGAGTAAGTGGGGTACAGAGGATTTTTAAGGCACTGAAGATATTCTGAATGATACCATAATGATGGATTCCTGTCCAACCTCATAGAATGAATAACACAAGAGTGAATGATAATATAAACTATGGATTTTGGGTGATTATGAAATGTCAATGTAGGTTCATCAGCTTTAACAAATATACCTTTCTGGAAGGAAATGTTGATAATGGGGGAAGGTTGCACCTTCTATGGGGCAGGGTGGGTATGTGGGAAATCTCTGTACCTATTGTTCAATTTTGCTGTGAACTTCAATCTGCTCTAAAAAATAAGTCTTTTAAAAAAGATGCTGCAGAGCTTCCCTGGTAGTCCAGTGGTTAAGAATCAGTCTACCAGTGCAGGCGACATGGGTTCAATCCAATTCCACATGCCGCGGGACAACTAAGCCCATGAGCCACAACTACTCAAGCCCACATGCCTTAGAGCCTGTGCTCCGCAACAAGAGAAACCGCTGCAATGAGAAAACCTGTGTACCACAACTAGAGAGTAGCCCCCATTCACCACAACTAGAGAAAACCCATGCAAAGCAACGAAGAACCAGTGCAGCCAAAAATAAATAAATAAAATTATATTTAAAAAGATGCTGCTAAAAATGCCTTCTGGATATTTCCATTCCTTCAATAAATACTAGTTGAGCAAGTAACTCCTTTAATCACATTTTCTTCTGATATACAGTAGTATAAGAGATCAAAAGGTTCAGACACTAAGCTAACCTTCACTCCTGAAAATCCACCTGCTGTAAAAATAGCAAAAAAAAAAAAGAGAGAGAGATGACATATTTCTAATTTAAAAAATACTATGTGCACAGAAAAAACAAATAGCTATAAAAACTATTTTACCAAAATGAGGGGACCTCTGAAACCTCAAGTGATTGTATTTTAACAGAAAATTTCATTAAAATATAGTTAAGAAAACCAACTTGAGCTGCTCTTTGCTTTAGCTCCCAATTTCTCTCCTTAAGTGCCTGATCCATTTCAAGAAGTTCTTGCTTTTTGTCTTCAATCTCCATCTTGCATTCCCTGAAATTTATCAAAGTGAAAAAGACCTAAGCAGGTAAGTAGGAATATTATAGTTTTAAAAAATCAAATCAAACTTACTCTTCCTGTAAGTTAAGGGACAGGATACATTCAATTATTTCAGATTGAGAGACTTCAAATTAAAGGAATAATGCATAAAGAAAACAATTGATATCAATACAATTACTTTAATATCATGTTCTAAAAAGGCACAAGTTAACTTAAATTCTACTTCTGCAGACAATGTAAGCTAAATGCTAAAAGCACTCCCAAGAAATAGGATTGAATCAGTATAAGAATTTTTAAAATATATCTATATTTTAATCTATAGATCAAAGGAGTGTTTGAAAGTCTTTTATATGTAACAGCTATGAGTTCACTATAATTGAACGAGGCATTTGTCTCATGGCTGATGTCCTTGATATCCACAGTTTAGTAAATGACCATTGTATTTCTTACAGGAATTTTACTCAAAATGACACCTTATATTTAGTGAAGTAGTGAAATCTACTACAGAAATATTTTAAATGTTTTTAAAAAAATTCTAGCCCTTCTAAAACACTAATTTAAGAATTATTTTATATTATAAAGAAACTTAAAATGACATAACTTCAAGATTTATATCACTTTGAAGCTTGTGATCAGAGAATTTTAATTCTGAACTCTAAGTTCTGATATGACAAAGGATTAAAATGTTGTTGATCTTGAATCATCAAATGATTTTCTAGTCTTAAATATGAAACAATATAATAAAGATACTGAATTTAAAAAGCAGGTTCTGAACTTCTTTAATGAGCTGTTTACTGTTCCCCTAAAAGCCTGAAGAGTTAATACAAGACTAATATTCTAAAAGTAATATAAAATGAATTCTAAAGATAACTCTAATTGCTGTCTATAAGAATAGCTGTGCTTCTAAAATTCAGCTACTAGCTAGAATTTTAAGATTTTGTTTTTACTTCTCTCATCCATCCATTCCCTTATTTATTTAGTAAATATTTACTGGATGTTTCCTAAATGTCAAGGTTCTATGACTATGGATTTAATAGTCAACAGGATATTTGTCCTTCATCACATGGAGTTTACATTCTACTAGCTCCAGAAGAGATGGACTATAAATAATAATTCCACAAGAAAAATATAAAATGCTATGTCAGAGCATTAAACACAATGATGAGACAGTGACTGGGAGACTATTTCAGAATAGGTGGTCAGGGAAGGAGGGCCCTCTGAGGTAATGTGAAGGGTATGAAGAAACTGGCCAACAATTATTTCAGGCTATTTCAGGCCAAAGAAACAGCTATGGCAAAAGTCCTAAGGTGGGAAAAAACTTTGTAAGCTTTAAGTAGAATAAAAAGGTCAGCAGCAAGGAGAACAATATAGAATGAGGCCAGAGAAATAGGCAGAAACTTTGTTATGCAGGACTTTGTATTCTAGGAAAAGGAGCTTGGAATTTTTTTTTCAACTGTGGTAAAATACACATAAGATTTACCATTTTAACTACTTTAAAGCATATAGTGCAGTTACACTGAATACATTCACAATGTTATGTAACCATCATCACTATTTCCAGTACTTTTTCATTACTCTGAGTAGAAACCCCATACCCATTGGCAGTTTTCTTCCATTCTCCCTTCCCCCAGTCCCAGACAACAATTAATCTGCTTTCTATCTCTGTGGATTTGCCAATTCTGGATATTTCATATAAATGGAATTATGCAACATGTATGTGGTTTCTTTCATTTAGCATATTTGTAAGGTTTATCCGTATTGCAGCACGTGTCAGTACTCTATTCCTTTTCATGGCTGATTTGTATGGATATACCACACTGGTTTATCCATTCACAGCTATCAGTATCCATCTGGGTCGTTTCCACTTGGTGGCTATTGGGAATAGAGGTGCTACAAACATTTGAGCACAATTTTTGTTTGAATATCTCTTTTCAATTCTTTTGGGTACTTAAACCTAACAGTGGAATTACTGAGTTACAAGGTTAATACTATGTTTAAACTCACTGATGAACTGCCAAACTGTTTTTCCACAGAGGCTGGAACTTTTAAAATTTCTCATCTGTTATTTTCTATTTGGGTGTTTTGTTTTTATTACAGCCACCTTAGTGGGTGTTCTGAAGTGGTATCTCATCATGGTTTTGATTTATATTTCTGAAGGAGCTTGGGTATTACTCTGAATCTTTTGGGAAGTCATGAGAAAGTTCAAGTAGGAAAGCAATATGATCTGACTTATGTTTTAAATCATAAACTTAAATCCATTCTGTGGTGAATGAATTGTGAGGAAGGTCAAGAATTTAAGCTGGCAGACCAGTTAGGAAGCCTCAGCAACAGAACAGGTGGGAGATGATGATGGCCTGGGCTAAGTAGCAGAAAAAAGGCCAAGAAATCAACAGATTTCAGAATATGTTTTGGAAATAAAGTTGACATAACTTGCTAATTGGGCTTCCTAGGTGGCATTAGTGGTAAAGAACTTGATTGCCAATGCAGGAGACATAAGAAACATGGGTTTGATCCCTGGGTAGGGAAGATTCCTGGGAGAAGGGTCTGGCAACTCACTCCAGTAGTCTTGATGGGAAATTCCATGGATAGAGAAGCCTGGTGGGCTATATAGTTCATGGGGTTGCAAAGAGTCAGACATAACTGAAGTGACTTTACAGGCAAGTTGCTAATAGACTGGATGAAAAAGGGGAGGGAAAGAGATAAAAGTAATCTTATATATATAGATTTCTGATTTAAGCCAATGCATAATAATGAGTTGGAGGAAGTACAGGGTTATGAATTTTAAAAATGAATTGTTTTAGTCAAGTTTAAAATGCCTCTTTAAAATACTTAAGTGGAGATAGCAAGTAAGTCATTAGATAGGAGTCTGGAGTTTGGAGATGAGGTCATTACTAGAGATAATACGTGTTTAGAAGTCTCTGGTACATTGTACTGATATTTAAAGCTACATGAAACTTACTAAGAATGAGTTTGTGAGTAGAAAAGGGAAGGGGTGCTGCACTGAATCAAAGGATACAACATCTAAGTTTGTGGATCACCTTGCTACTCTCTATCCTGTTCATTACACATTTTACACCCTGATCTGTTTTCCTTTTCGGAATTTATTTCCCACAATTGGGCACTAGTCTGGCTCTCCACCTATACTCACCATAGATGTGTACTGGAACAGTACTTTATGCTATTGCTGCTAATCTAAGAACCATTATATTAGACTTAGACTTGTGTTTCACTATCTGACTTTTGGCATTTTACTTAATTTTCTCAGTTTTCCCACATGTAAAAAGGTGATAATGTGGAACTTATATTTGCTTGTTGTAAAGAAATGAGATCATATATGAAGTACTTGGCATAGCCATGGCACATGTTAATATTACTTTGCTATTAACCACTGCTGTATGCTGGCCCAATCATTTTTTACCACCATGGGATATAGAAGAGGGCCAAAGTAAAATGGTCCAAAGACCAGGGATGCAAGTATTAGTCAACAGCAATAGCTGAATTAGTGAGATGGAGTATGGTGAGATGGAGCATTGGACGTAATGTCTAGAATGAACGACAGTGAGCTAAAGGCAGCTGAGAAGTTTGGACATCCAGAATTCAACAGCAAAGTCTATAATATGACCCAAGGACTAAAGGTAATAAAGAGAAATACCTGTTATTGTGATATCCTCTCTTAGAATTTAACTCACCTAAGTTCAGCTGTGAGATCCTTTATTGTAGTATATTTTTCCTCTAAAGATAATTGAGCCTTCTGCAGAACATCTCTCAATTCCTGGAGTTGTCTTAGAGTACTTTTTAATTCTCCATGAGCATTTTGCAGTTCAGTCTCTAGTGCTTCCCGTTTCTGCAAGGCTTCTGTTAGCTCAGTTTCAGTGTGGTGCTGTAACTTTTCTAAATCCTTCACTGTTAAAAGCAGAGAATAATTTTAGAATTACATATGAGTTACTTGTTACTCAGAACTTTGTAAATAATAACTAAGAATACCCAATTTTATTCATCTATCAGAGTAAGAGACAGGATACCAATGATTATCCTTTTCCCTCATCTCAGATTCTCTTTATTCCATTTCCTTAAATATATAATTGTAGGCAGCTAAGCTGAGCTACCCTGTTGCTTACCAGCATTTGTTTTCTTATCTAGTTCTGTCTTTGTCTGTTCTAAAATCATGTCTAACTGAGAGACATGCATTGCTTTATTTTCTCCATCTCGTTTTAGGTGCATTATTTCTTTTTCCATTTTAGATAGCTCTTCTTTGTATTGATCCATCTCGAGTTTTACTTGCCTAATTAGAAACAAACAAAAATAATAAAACAAATAATTAATAGACTGTAATTCTGCACCAATTACACACCACTAAACACAACTAAATGATGTGTTTACTGAGGAGAGAAATGATGTGTTTACTGAGGAGAGAAAAACAGTTTTATAAATTATAGTTTCAGAAATGAAAGAAGCCAATAGTTGGAACAGAGAAAAATCCTGCTTCCTGAAGAGGTCTTGGAACTAGAATATATCTTTCTTGTGAAATTTATTCATTTAGTTCATAAGTTTCCTATTAGTAATTAGAACTTATAGGAATTGAATGAGCCTTTCAGCTATAATTATGAAAAGTTTTTGTCTAGAAATCAAAGGATGGGTGTAAGAACAAAAGCAAGATCATAAGTGAGAGCAAGGACTGGGGAAAGGTTGTTGGAGTTATGAAAGAAAACACAAAGGTGTAAGAGAGTCCCCCTTACAAGAATGAGTAATATTGTGACTGTCAGACAGCATTAAGAAAATGCTTACGGTTTTGAAATTATGAATTTAAAGTAAGACTGGTCACTGTAGTTATATTTTTCTTCAGCCTCTGTAAAGATGCAAGCATGAATTATTCTGAGTTGGATTTTTAGTTCTGAGTACCACAAAGTAAGACAAAGGTAAGGAAACAGCCATATGCCAATCAGTGATTTTAATGAGCAGAATTTAAGCTAGGTAAAGAGAGGAGAAAGGGAATTAGAGAATGAGAAAGTGGTAGATTTGAAGGCTCAGAGGTCCTAGTTACATCAAAGAATTGTTGAATATGGGGTATTAAAAGGAATGAGGTAATAACATACATGTAGATGAACAGTATTCAGATTATGTTGAAATAATGGAGGTATCAGAAATGATAAAATCTGCTGTAAATCATGTGAGTGAGTGGATGAGGGTCAGCTAGATAGATGTATATTGAAATCCCCAAGAATAAAGACAGAACTAGTGTTGGATTCAGCTTTAGTAAGTCAGGTGGTCTGCTGGTGTCAGCAACAGTGAAGAATATGATCTGATAACATGAGGTTCATGGTTATGTTATACTATTCCACATCTCAATTCTTTGGTACAAGAACTACGGGGGAAAGTTTTTACTTTAGAGGGCTGCAGGGGAAGAAGCAATGCCCTTAATGGAGAGTCACACTTCTGTTATAGCAAGAGAAAAGAAGAGATAGAGAATATAAGGGATGTCTCTCAGGATGGACTGTGAATTCCAGAGGATGAAGTGAAAATCTATCAGAAGTTCAGATAGGGTGAGAAAAGGAAAGAAAACACATGAGGTTTTGGGGACTTAGTATGAGAGATGAGGGTAATTCTAATGCCAATCTGTTGCTTCTTGTGGTGTCTGAAACAAGCAAAAGTAAAGTTATAAGGCTGAATACTCTTTGTGGAATTAAGGTACACAATGGTGGTAAGGCTGCATTAGTGGATAGATAACTATTGATGGAAGAAAAGTTTGAAGAACTGTGGTCTTAAACTCAGGATAGCTTCTTGACCCCTTGATAGAGTTGAGGATATCTGGGGAAGCGAGTTGCTACTCAAAGCATAAAGGTCTTATCTTTATTTTTGTCAGAGGGGGAGAGGGAGTCTGAGGATGTTGTGGTTCAAATGTATAAGTTAACTCTTACTCCTGTTGGTAGAATGGTGGGCTAATTAAGAGTAAAATACTATGTCAACTCTTGTCAACAAAACAGAAGCAATCTGGGGAAGCTAGGTATAGCTTTCAGCTCTTAATTCCCTTCTTTTTTTTTTTTTTTTTTTTTGATGTCTTAGCCCAGTGCAGCCATAATAAATCAGGATCTTTAGAGGTGGGACCTAAGCATCAGTACTTTTTAAAGCTCCTCAGGTGATTTTAATGTTCAATCAATAGAAGTCAACTTTCTTTTATTAAGTTATTTCCTCCCTATAAACAATTAGAATCTATAAACAATTAGAATCCATGAAAATTTTCTATCATCTTTCCCTGCCACTTTTAACATTATTCACAATTTGATTTAATACAACAGTTGCTGAGTTAGTGGTAAAGAACCTGTCTGCCAATGCAGGAGACATAAGAGACGTAGGTTCAATCTCTGATCAGGAAGATCCCCTGCAGAAGGAAATGGCAACCCAATCCAGGCTTCTTGCCTGGAGAATCACATGGACAGAGGAGCCTGATGGCCTACAGTCCATGGGGTCATAGTCGGACACACTGAAGTGACTTAGCGCACATAATATGTATATTGATACCTCACTTTCCCTCTGAAATCTGAAAAACTGAACTCAGATGCATTTCACCTCAAAGGCTTCAGATAAAGCCCTGTGGTTCTGTTTTAACCTTCAGGTTTTTCTCTAGCATCCCCATTAGGATTAGGATATGAAGTATAAGGAACCATGCTAATTGTTGTGGGAGGACCCTTAAAATAAACCACGTATTATCTTGGCCTTAAGGAACTTACAATATAGTAAGAGGGTAAAGGATATTAAACTATAATAAAAAAAGGCATAATGAAGGATAAAAGGGAGGTATAGGAATGCTATAGGAATACAGATCATAGAGAAATTAATTTCTCAAGCAAATGCTTCACTCAACATTATCTTATTTTGAAACTCAAATATGACTGATGGTAAAAAAGGAAGACAAAAACTAACATGTTCATTTTACCTGGTAGTACCAGTAAGCTCAATAATTTTTTGTCTTTTCAAATCTGCTTCATATGTAGCTGCTTCACATTTCTCCTCCATTTTCCTCAACTTTTCAGCTGAACTTTCCCTTTGTTTCTGAAGCTCTTGTTCCAGTTTTGATATCTTGGAAAGCAATTTTTAGTAAATATTTTAAATTCAAACACAGCCCAATATTCCTCAGAAGAAAAATATTTATATAAATTTGTATCCTAGCTTATCATTCAATTTCAAAGTAAAGACCAAAAAATTGTGTTTTGGAAATATGAGAGCAAAACTTAATTTTTAATAAGATATTTCATTGATATATTATGCATATTTTATAGATGTGACCACATCATAACACTAAAATAGGACTTAAAATAATTGGACAAAATAATGATAAATGTTCCTCTTTTCATTATTCTCATGTGAAATGTTCTTTATTCTCTTGTCAAACTATGTTCCTCTCCTTCACAAATTGGCTCATACAGTGAAGGATTCCTAGATTCCCATCTGCCCTCAAACACTGCCACTTGCATTTGCTCCTATTCATTCTTCCTTCTGTTACTACACTGAAGGAAGTATTCTTCCCCCTATATAAGTCAAACTACTTCACAGGTGTTCTGGATTCAATTCCTGTCCACTTTCTCAGGAACTTCAAACTATTGACCATGTCTACTCTCTGCTGTATCTTCAATATCTTTCTTCTGGTTTCTTTATATTAGCATTTACACATGTCTAAGACCTTCCCATCATAAAAACCTTTCCTCCATACCACCTCCAACTACCACTTCTTTTCTTCTCTCCGTAGCTCAACTTCTCAGATTTTTTTCTATGCTTTTTGTAGTATTTTTCTTTCTTCTCATTCATTCCTCAACCCATAGAAATCTGGCCACTCTACAGAAACTACACTATGTCAAAGGTTTCCATGCAGCTAATTCCAATGGACATTACTCAACCTTCAATTTACTTGACACTATTTGACACTGATTGCAATAGCCCATGACACCAATTATCTCTCATTTCATGAAATACTTTGGCTTCCATGACTGCATCCTTCAGAGCTCTGTTGAAGTCAATCATCTCACCCCTCATTCTATATTCTCTCCCTAGTTAACCTCAGCCACTTTGTTTTCAATGAATATTTACATGATTGTGATCTCAAAAATTAGTATCTTGCTAACGACTTTAATATCCTCCCTGCTCTTTAAAAACCTCTCACTGAAGAACTCAGTACAGACTATAAGTCATTAATAACCACACCTCCCAACGCAAGTTTCAAGTATAAAATTAAAATAGTAGCCAGGTAAAAAGGTAAGGGAACCATGGAAAATTCTACCCACTCTGTCCTTGATTAAATGGCACACTGATTTGCAGAAAAAATCTAAAGATAAGTAAAAATCTGAATACATCCAACACAAAACCTGTACATAGTGGAACATGAACAAAAAGTAGAAAAATATATACGAGAAAATTTTTCCCAAGTTCTGAAGGAATTTTTAGACATAAACTTCTTTAGACCCTCAAAGAAATCCCAAATGACAAAAAAATATCTTAAATAGGATGAAGAAATAAAATCATCAAACCAAAAATACAAATGTACTGATACACTTAAGGGAAAAAAAAAAAAAACAAAAACAGAAGAAAACCATAAGACAATTACAGAAATAAAATCAATTTCAGAAAGAACAAGAATTACAAATCAATCTTATAAATACTAGAGTCAACAACAAGGAATTTATAAAGTAGAAATCAAACATCGATGAGATGAAGAAATGCTTCAGGATGAAGCTGTGCATCAGGCACAGCAAACAGTAGGTCTAGACTTGAGCAAAAAGGATGGAGAGCCACAGGACAGATGTCTTTAAAGAAGAAAATATAGAATACCTGCCAGATCTCTTTGAATATACAGAGAGGAAATTCCTTAGTGCTACTGGAGAGGCTAAGTTTAGAATATATAGATTAAAAAGTCATACAAAGGACAAAAAGGTGAGGTGTAGTGAGATTACAGAGAACTATCCTTTTTTATTTTTATTTTTTTTTTTTTCCTTTTTTAATTTATACTCTTCTGTTAAGTTTGATAAGAGAAAAACAAATCAAAAAATGTAAAATATCTGTCAGAATAATTCAGATGAACTTGGGAATGAATGAAAGAAGATTCTACTATAAAATGTCCCAGGACTCTTTCTTTGGACTAATAACTCAATATGGTATCTGTGAAGTTTAAACAGCAATTTATATAACTAGCAAAATAAATCTATTATCAATTTAAAAACTTTCTATAACACAACTCCATTTTGACCAATAAAATATACCTGTTTTTCAAGTTTAGTTTGAATGTCTTCTAGCTCTTCATTTCTAATTGTCTCTTGTTGTAACATCTGCTGTTGTTGTTGAAGAGTATGCTGCAGAATAACATTTTGCTCAGCAGTTTCTTGAAGACTGTGATTTTTAATCTTCAGCTCTTTCTGTAAACAATATACCTAACAAATATATAAATTTCTCATTATAATTTCAAATAAAAGCAATAAAATGTCAATTACCTCATTAGATAATTATCCTCATTTGTCATATGGGATAATTGCAATCATTGCTATAATTTATTATGTGGAAGGGCAGGGCTCATGTTTCTGATGAAGATATGTTATTGGGTTGGTGCAAAAGTAATCACAATTTTGCATTGTTGAAATTTGCTGTTTGATATTGGAATACATTCTTAAGTAAATGTGGTTATGTTATACACCATTTTAATGTACATTTCTTGGTTTATGATTTTTGCTAATGACTTATTAGTTGCCATGTATTTTATATTTATTTTAGACTAGAAATGATGTTAGACAAAAAAGCAATTTGAGCAATTTTCTTATTTGAGTTCAAAATGGGTCGTAAAGCAGCAGAGACAACTCACAACATCAAAATTCATTTTGCTAATGAACATACAGCGCAGTGATGTTTGAAGAAGTTTTGCAAAGGAGACGAGAGCTTTGAAGGTGAGGAATGCAGTGGCTGGCCATCAGAAGTTGACAAAGACCAATTGAGAGGATCACTGAAGCTAAACCTCCTACAACTATACGTGAAGCTGCCCAAGAATTCATTGACCATTCTACAGTCATTTGGCATTTGAAGCAAACTGCAAAGTTGAAAAATCTCTATAATTGGTGCCTCATGAGCTGACCAAAAATTTAAACACATTGGCTTTTTGCAGTGTCATCTTCTTTTATTCTGCACAACAACAATGAACCATTTCTCGAATGAATTGTGACATGTGACCAAAAGTGGACTTTATACCACAACTGGCAACGGCCAGTTCAGTGACTGGACCAAGAAAAAGACAAAACATATCCCAAAGCCAAACATGCATCAGAAAAAGTCATGATCACTGTTTGGTGGTCTGCTGCCCTTTGATTCAATACAGCTTTATGAATCGTGGCAAAACTGTTACATCTGAGAAGTATGCTCAGCAAATCGATGAGATGCACCAAAAACTGCAACAGCTGCACCAGGCACTGGTCAACAGAATAAACCCAATTCTTTTGCAAGACAACACCCAATGAATTGGGATATGAACTTTTGCCTCAGCTGCCATATTCACCTAACCTCTCATCAACCGACTACCACTTCAAGCATCTCAACAAATTCTTGCAGGGGAAATACTTCCATAACCAGCAAGAGGCAGGAAATGCTTTCTTAGAGTTTTCAGAATCCTGAAGCAGATTTTTATGCTATAGGAATAAACAAACTTATTTCTTGTTGGCAAAAATGTGTTGATTGTAATGGTTTCTATTTTGATTATTAAAGATGTGTTTGAGCCTAGTTATAATGATTTAAAATTCACAGTCTGAAATTGCAATTGCTCCTTCATCAACCTATTAATAGGGTCGATTCTTGGCTGATGTCTGAGAATGTGGCTTTTGAAACACTCCCTAAGTGATAAGATTCTTTTCCCTGGCTAGGACACCAAATCATGCTTTCCTTCTGGGAACTTGGGATTTCATACCTATGGCTGTTCTTATGTGACCAGCTCCCCAGTAAAAAGAGTCATAAGCAGGCTTCCTTGGGCAGACATACTGCATACATGTTACTGCATTTCACTTCTATAGAAAGAAGCATATTCTATGTGACTTCTCTCAGAACGAGGACGAGAACATAGGAAGCCATAGATGCCTTCACACTGCATCTGATGTTATCTTTTATCCCAACTGATAATAAGCCATAGCCATAAAAACCTGCATAAATGATAGGTGATATTTAGTATATTATTGTTGCTATCATTGCCACTGTTTGTAAAATAATACTCCAGCAAAGCACTCGTGAATATTCTTGCTCCAAAAAACACATAAAGGAATAACCATCTAAGAAACTAAACTCATTCATTCCAAATATTTAGGACTTTAATATGCTGGTACCCAAAATTGCTTTAAAGCAAAAGTATCATTAACATCTGATACCTTTAGAGTTATCTGGAAGAATCTATTAAGAAGGGGGAAAAAAAAGGCCCATTGTCCAATAATCTAAATCCTACAAAGTGCCAAAAGAAACCATTTTAAAATTGTATAAATAATACAGCATAACTTAATATGTATTTTATAATATTTGTCACCTGTTCCCTAAAGTAAGGGGAAAGTTTAAATAAATGATATATAAATCAAATTTTGAAAGATGAAACCATTTAAAATCCTAATTTAAAGGACAATACCAAATATAAAATTTTACAAAATAAGGTGGGGAAAAAAAGAACCTCATTTCATTAACATAAAAAACACTCAGGCAAATAGAAAAGTGAAAAGTATTAGTATTAGAGTGAACTGTAGGTAAATCTTCTTTAACAGATTTCTTATTGTTGCCTAGGTAATAACTTTTTAAATGAAAGAAAATAAACCCTTTCCTTTGAGGCAAACAATCTTTCTAATAAATACTAATCCAGAAGAAAGCAGTTTAAACTCCTAAGAAATAGTGGAGAAGAATTCTGATTTGGTTCTTTTTTCTAATTATCTGGCAGTCAAACATTCAACAGCAGCATTAAAAGCTTGAGTCAAATATTCTTTGTTTATAACAAGAAGCTCTTAAATTTCAAACTACTTCATTATATGATGACTCTTTACTACAATTAGAGAACTTTAGATCTAACAGGCAACTATGTAATTTCTAATATTATTATGATAATTCTTTTTAATGCTAAACTATCTTAATTTTGTCTGTATGAAAAAAACTAATTAGTGTAAATATGTATCATTAACATCTGTTTTGATTTTCCTGTTAGCTCCTGACAAAACTACAGATCACACCTCTGCTGTAGTTTATTTTATATAGAACTGACTTGCCTGCAAGATAAGTTTAAACACTATTCTTTGCTTTACTGTAACATCCTGTTATACTTACTTTCTTATGCAAAGAAAAAAACGGACCAGTTAATAAAGGAAGACAAAATATTAGAAAAAAGATAAGGCCTAACCAAAACACTAAGAAACTAATACCACATAAGGACAAATAAAAATTTTATTTCAGTAACATAGCCACTAGCAAAATAATTTCAATTAAAAATACTGAAGTACCAAAGTACTGGAGCAGCCATGAAGAGAAACCCCACGTCCAAGGTAAGAGAAACCCAAGTAAGACAGTAGGCACTGAGAGAGGGGATCAGAGGGCAGACACACTGAAACTATAATCACAGACAACTAGTCTATCTGATCACACAGATCACAGCCTTGTCTAACTCAATGAAACTAAGCCATGCCATGTTGGGCCACCCAAGACAGCCGGGTCATGGTGGAAAGGTCTGACAGAATGTGGTCCACTGGAGAAGGGAATGGCAAACCACTTCAGTATTCTTGCCTTGAGAACCCCATGAACAGTATGAAAAGGCAAAATGATAGGATACTGAAAGAGGAACTCCCCAGGTCGGTAGTTGCCCAATATGCTACTGGAGATCAGTGGAGAAATAACTCCAGAAAGAATGAAGGGATGGAGCCAAGGCAAAAACAACACCCAGTTGTGAAAGGGACTGGTGATTGAAGCAGGGTTTGATGCTGTAAAGACCAATATTGCATAGGAACCTGGAATGTTAGGTCCATGAATCAAGGCAAATTGGAAGTGTTCAAACAAGAGATGGCAAGAGTGAACATCAACATTCTAGGAATCAGTGAACGAAGACGGACTTGAATGGGTGAATTTAACTCAGATGACCATTATATCTACTACTGTGGGCAGGAATCCCTTAGAAGAAATGGAGTAGCCATCATAGTCAACAAAAGAGTCCAAAATGCAGTACTTGGATGCAATCTCAAAAATGACAGAATGATCTCTGTTCATTTCCAAGGCAAACCATTCAATATCACAGTAATCCAAGTCTATTCCCCGACCAGTAACGGGACTGAAGAAGCTGAACAGTTCTATGAAGACCTACAATACTTTCTAGAACTAACACCCAAAAAAGATGTCCTTTTCATTATAGGGGACTGGAATGTAAAAGTAGGAAGTTAAGAAATACCTGGAGTAACAGGCAAATTTGGCCTTGGACTACAGAATGAAGCAGGGCAAAAGCTAATAGAGTTCTGCCAAGAGAACGCACTGGTCATAGCAAACACCCTCTTCCAACAACACAGGAGAAGACTCTACACATGGATATCACCAGATGGCTGACACTGAAATCAGACTGATTATATTCTTTGCAGCCAAAGATGGAGAAGCTCTATACAGTCAGCAAAAACAAGACCAGGAGCTGACTATGGCTCAGATCACGAACTCCTTATTGCCAAATTCAGACTGAAATTGAAGAAAGTGGAGAAAACCACTAGACCATTCAGGTATGACCTAAATCAAATCCCTTATGACTACACAGTGGAAGTGAGAAATAGATTTAAGGGACTAGATCTGATAGATAGAGTGCCTGATGAACTATGGATGGAGGCTCGTGACACTGTACAGGAGACAGGAATCAAGACCATCCCCAAGAAAAAGAAATGCAAAAAAGCAAAATGGCTGTCTGAGGAGGCCTTACAAAGAGCTGTGAAAAGAAGAGAAGCAAAAAGCAAAGGAGAAAAGGAAAAATATATCTATTTGAATGCAGAGTTCCAAAGAATAGTAAGGAGAGATAAGAAAGCCTTCCTCAGTGATCAATGCAAAGAAATAGAGGAAAACAACAGAATGGGAAAGACTAGAGATCTCTTTAAGAAAATTAGAGATACCAAGGGGACATTTCATGCAAAGATGGGCACAATAAAGGACAGAAATGGTAGGGACCTGACAGAAGCAGAAGATATTAAGAAGAGGTGGCAAGAATACACAGAAGAACTATACAAAAATATCTTCACGACCCAGATAATCACGATGGTATGATCACTCACCTAGAGCCAGACATCCTGGAATGTGAAGTCAAGTGGGCCTTAGCACTATGAACAAAGCTAGTGGAGGTGATGGAATTTCAGTGGAGCTATTTCAAATCCTGAAAGATGATGCTGTGAAAGTGTTGCACTCAATATGCCAGCAAATTTGGAAAACTCAGCAGTGGCCACAGGACTGGAAAAGGTCAGTTTTCATTCCAATCCCAAAGAAAGGCAATGCCAAAGAATGCTCAAACTACCGCACAATTGCACTCATCTCACATGCTAGTAATGTAATGCTCAAAATTCTCCAAGCCAGACTTCAGCAATACGTGAACCAAGAACTTCCAGATGTTCAAGCTGGTTTTAGAAAAGGCAGAGGAACCAGAGATCAAATTTCCAACATCCACTGGATCATGGAAAAAGCAAGACAGTTCCAGAAAAACATCTATTTCTGCTTTATTGACTATGCCAAAGCCTCTGACTGTGTGGATCACAATAAACTGTGGAAAATTCTGAAGGAGATCGGAATATCAGACCACCTGACCTGCCTCTTGAGAAACCTATATGTAGGTCAGGAAGCAACAGTTAGAACTAGACATGCAACAACAGACTGGTTCCCAGTCGGGAAAGGAGTATGTCAAGGCTGTATATTGTCACCCTGCTTATTTAACTTCTATGCAGAGTACATCATGAGAAACGCTGAGCTGGAGGAAGCACAAGCTGGAATCTCGATTGCTGGGAGAAATATCAATAACGTCAGATATGCAGATGACACCACCCTGATGGCAGAAAGTGAAGAAGAACTAAAGAGCCTCTTGATGAAAGTGAAAGAGAAGAGTGGAAAAGTTGGCTTAAAGCTCAACATTCAGAAAACGAAGATCATGGCATCCGATCCCATCACTTCATGGAAAGTAGATGGGGAAACAGTGGAAACAGTAGCTGACTTTATTTTTCTGGGCTCCAAAATCACTGCAGATGGTGACTGCAGCCATGAAATTAAAAGACGCTTACTCCTTGGAAGGAAAGTTATGACCAATCTAGACAGCATATTAAAAAGCAGAGACATCACTTTGACAACAATGGTCCATCTAGTTGAGGCTATGGTTTTTCCAGTGGTCATGTACGGATGTGAGAGTTGGACTATAAAGAAAGCTGAGCGCCGAAGAATTGATGCTTTTGAACTGTGGTATTGGAGAAGACTCTTGAGTGTCCCTCGGACTGCAAGGAGATCCAACCAGTCCATTCTGAAAGAGATCAGCCCTGGGATTTCTTTGGAAGGACTGATGCTAAAGCTGAAACTCCAATACTTTGGCCACCTGATGCGAAGAGCTGACTCATTTGGAAAGACCCTGATGCTGGGAAAGATTGAGGGCAGGAGGAGAAAGGGACGACAGAGAATGAGATGGTTGGATGGCCTCACCGACTTGATGAACATGGGTTTGGGTGAACTCCGGGGGTTGGTGATGGACTTGGAGGCCTGGCATGCTGCAGTTCATGGGGTCACAAAGAGTCGGACATGACTGAGCAACTGAACTGAACTGAAGTACCGAAAATATTTAGTTGAAACCCAAATATTAATTCACAAAAATGAACCTATATCTATCAAATTTATATTGGCATATCACTCTACCACCCTTTAACTTCCACTTTACTTTAAAAGCAAATTATTACTAAAAAATAAAAGCTAGGAAAGTTACTGACACAATGTCAACTTCACAAAACTTAAGTTCATCTTCAATAAAGGTATTTATTAATAAAAGGATTTATTTTACTGAATAAATGCTTTATGAAGAAATAGTTTAGGCTTATTCTCATCTATTTTGTGTTTATTTTCTACTATCATGTTGACAATATAATTCCCTATGAACACATACTTTATCACCTTTTAAAGCAAGCTAATACAAAATTAAAATATTTTCAAAATAATTTGGGACCCCAAAGTCACTACTATTTTAATCATAAATGTATTTATTTCAAAACCTGTAAAAGAATATTTGCCTGAGGCAAAAACTCAGAGGTGTATTTACTAGCTTTGTGTTTTAGATAATCAAAATGTACTTTTTTCAGCTGGCTTTCTATCAATATGCTCTGGGGCCATTTATTTATTCAGCTAGCATGGATTGGGGAATATCCACTGATTTGGTAAAATATCTTTATAACATCACCTGTTACTAACAGAATGGATGGACTATGAATCAAATAATATTTTCTAAAACCTAGCTATATATGTATATGTTCAGTCACTCAGTACTGTCTGACTCTTCTCTTTGCGACCCCAATGACTGTAGCCCACCAGGTTACTCTGTCCATGGAATTTTCCATGCAAGAATGCTGGAGTGGATTGGCATTTCCTGCTCCAGGGAATCTTCCCGACCCAGGGACTGAACCCAGGTCTCCTTTGTCTCCTGTACTGGCGGATTCTTTACCACTGCCAGCTGGGAAGCTACACGTGATGAAATGTTAATTTACTTACCTCCTCAGATTTCTTCTTTAGCTGTTTTTCAAACTTTTCTTTATTTCCTTCCAATTGGTTCAAATGCAAGGCAAGTTCTTCCTTACAAATTTCCAATGCTGAATCTAGTTGTCTGACCTAAACAGCAAAAAGGAAAAAAGAAAAATCAACTAATACTAATGAATGCTTATGATATGCTCAATATTTTACAGTTATCTCCTAATGTTACCTCACTACTTCAACCAATGAACATATAGTCCAACTTAAGATATAAAGCACTATTAAAGAAGAGATTTAGAAAACTAATTATTACTGCAAACCAGGAAGCCAGAGACTGGAGTCCTAAAGAATAAACAGCCATCAACAAGTGAGGAAGGGCATTTAGGAAGAGCGAAGTACATTCAGAGACAAGGCACTGTGAAAATGAGTAGTAAGAAGTTGGCATGAGCTTAGGGTATCAATGGAGAAGGCACTGGCACCCACTCCAGTACTCTTGCCTGGAGAATCCCATGGACAGAGGGCCTGATGGGCTGTAGTCCATGGGGTTGCTAAGAGTCGGACACGACTGAGCGACTTCACTTTGACTTTTCACTTTCATGCATTGGAGAAGGAAATGACAACACACTCCAGTGTTCTTTCCTGGAGAATCCCAGGGATGGCAGAGCCTGGTGGGCTACCGTCTATGGGGTCACACAGAGTCGGACACGACTGAAGCGACTTAGCTGTAGCAGCAGCAGCAGCAGTAGGGTACCAAAAGCATGAATTTGTAAGAGATCGGTATTGGAGAGATGAGACTGGCAAAACAGACTGGGGCCAACTGTCAAGGACCTGTAGGCCAGACACCCTAAAACATTTTCTAAAAAGGTAAGCAGTATTTAAACCTATTCCTTAAATTCTCTTGATCAAGAAAAATAATAAAGTGAGTACAAACTGGTGTATTGTACTAAAAATACTATGGTGTGAATATTCTGAAGTCACTAAGAAAATGAAGTGTTTTTGTCAGCTAGGAAAAAAAAATAATAAAGGAGAGGGCTGTTTTTCCTTTCAATTAGTTAAAACATTTTTAGAAAGGCAGCCATGTAACTTGGTTCAAGTGTTCATAAAGCTGCAAATGCTTCATGCTACCGTAACCTTAAACAGCAAATGAGCAAAGAGCAACTCAAATTCAGTAAATTTCTTTAAGAATTTGCCTATATACTCCATGTCCCCCATCTGTTAATGAGATTCATTCTTCTCTTGATTCTTTCTTTTCATTATTGTAATTCTGAGTTTCTCAGGAGCGATTTTTTTCTCCTCAATGCTAATAGCCTTTTAGTAAGTAGTCATGAAAGTGTGAAAGAAATTTCAGCAAAATAAGAAAAAATAGAAAACTGCTCCCTCTTGCAGATAATATTCTACATCATGAAATTATCCTTACAACTCTTATTTCTAAAAGGAGGATCTTGAAAGACACACAGTTGCCAAAGCCTGTCCCTATAGCTTGTGAATATAACAACAGCTTAAAAGTTTGTAATTTTGAATAATTATCTTTATTAATAAACTGCTGCCCTAAAAATAATTTTTAAATTGTTTTATGAAGGTATAACTAGTTACAAGTTTTCTTTCTTAAGCATGAGTATGAGCATTGGTACTTGTATCAAATTCTACACACAGGAAAAAGAAATCTGTCAGAATATCACACCTGATAAAAATTAGCAATGTAAAAACTCATTCGGGCAAGATTCATCACTGGATTTTAAAAACTATTGACTATAAGCTTGTTGAGGAACAGAGCTTTCAACATGGCCTCCAAGAATCATCCCACATACTGCTTATTAATTATAAAGGAAAAATTGTGCCCTGAACATGGTGAGATCTGGCAGTAAACTTTAAATAAGGGGGAATTCCCTGGAAGTCCAGTGGGTGGGACTCTGTACTTTCATTGCCAAGAGCCAGGGTTTGATCTCTGCTGGGGGAACTAAGATCCCATTAGCTGCACAGTAATGGCACCCCACTCCAGTACTCTTGCCTGGAAGATCCCATGGACGGAGGAGCCTGGTGGGCAGCAGTCCATGGGGTCGCTAAGAGTCGGACACGACTGAGCGACTTCACTTTCACTTTTCACTTTCATGCATTGGAGAAGGAAATGGCAACCCACTCCAGTGTTCTTGCCTGGAGAATCCCAGAGACGGGGCAGCCTGATGGGCTGCCGTCTATGGGGTCGCACAGAGTTGGACATGACTGAAGCGACTTAGCAGCAGCAGCAGCACAGTCAAAAAGAAATAATAATAATGAGGAGAAAACATTGGATATATAGTAATTACTTAGCAAACTCTGAGTAACTTAATGTGTGCTAAGCATTTTATATCCTCATTTTAATTAATCCTCAAATCCACCCTCTTCTAGTGCATTGTTATTCCTATTTTAAAGATGAAGAAGTTGAAGTTCAGAGAGTTTAAATAACCAAGCCAAGGTTACAGTCAGTTAGTAAGCACACTGAAGCCAGAAATGAAACCCAAGTTAGTTTAGCCCTAAAGCCCATGTCTTTAACCATAAGGACATAAACACTATTAATAGCAACAAAACTGTATTTTACTCAGAAATTCTGGATTTATCCCCTATTTAATCATATAGCAGAACTAGTAAAAAGAAGCAAAACTCTACTGTTTGTAATTTCATCTCTCTTCACTTCCTTCGTTAATATTTTTACTAGCAATGTTAGTAAATACCTACAGTTAAAAAAAAACAAACAGCTTTTGGTAAAAAAAACAAACAAGTCTTAAGGCAAAAAGAAAGGAGTTCAGATAATCTATAAACTAGGTTGTGATAATCTTACAGATAATATTATAGATAAACTATAAACTATCAAATAATTAAGATCAAAATTCTCACTGAAAAAATATACTACTTAAAGAAACTAAGTTCATTGATTTAGGTAAAATTTTTACTACTTTATTCATTTTTATGTAAAAGATTTTTACAATTTATAGAGTAAACTAAAAAGCCACAGGAATGTTTCTATTAATAAAAAAAATTAAAGGAAAAAAAAATTTTTTAAGTATTAGCATACTAGCCTTGATCGTTTCTTCAGATACTTGGTTCTGTAATGCTTTCAAAGCTTCATCTTTCTTCATATTTTCCTTTTCCATCTCCTAAAAACATACAGATTGGTAGCAAAAAATAAGTTAAGTGTATATATATTTTAGCATTAGTAACAAGTTGTTAAAAAATTGATTTGATTAGAATTAAAGGAATGTTAAAAATACATAAACTTAAAATATTAATCAACTTTTAAAAAGCACTTTTATAAAGATGATTTTACCCCTTTGCTTTCTGTCAAGAGTCTGTCTAGTGATTCAAGATGATGTTGTTTACATATTATATCTTGCTGCAACATAGACATAGTCTTTTCTTGTTCTTTAAATTGTTGTTCTTTTTTGTCTAGTTGAGATTCAAGCTAAAAACAGAAACAGGGTTTATTAATTTTCATGTTAACTTTTTAAAAATCTAAAACATTTTAAATACAGTCCGTTCTTGAACAATGCAGATTTAAACTGCCTGAGTCCACTTATACATGGATTCTTTTCAATAAATGTGTACTACAGTACTATACCACCAGAGGTTGTTTGAATCCACAGATAGGAACCATGGATAAGAGGGCTGACTATAAAGTTATATGTGGATTTTCAACTGTGCAAGAATTGGCACCCCTAAACTTTCACATTGTTCAAAAGTCAAATGTACACACAAAATACTCACGTTACATTACTATTGAAATTACACAGATGATTGCATTTTGCCAAATTTCCTTTAGTTTCCCTCCTTTTAGAGAAGAAATAAAATCACAAATCCAGGTCTTATTCTTTTCCTCCCTCACCAATACTATACTGAAATTGTTTTGTATCATTCTCTAGTGTGTTTCAGCTTCATGCATGTTTTCCATGCTTTTAACTACATATGTAGACCAATGAATGTAATGTAATTTTCTGTTTTGAAAATTCACATAGACAATATCAACACTATTTCAGCAACTAGTTTCTTTCACTTAATATTCTTTTAGGGCTTCCCTGGTGGCTCAGTGGTAAAGAACCCACCTGTCAATGCAGGAGGCATAATATTGTTTTAAATATTTATCTGTGTATCCATATACGGACCTAGTTCAAATAACATAATATTCCATTATAACAACAAACTACAGCTTGTTCACTCTTCTGCTTGGGAATAGTTGGTATTCTTTTTCAATACAATGATAATGTTACAGTAACAATCTTTGTATGTATCTCTTTATGTACATGTATTAGAGTTTCTTTAGAACATTCCACCTAGAAGTGGACTTCCTGGTTGTAGGATATGCACATTTCTAACTTCATTAGGTATTTCTTTACAAAGGGTATCAAAATTAATACTTTCATTAGAAATGTTTGTCTTTACAACTTCACCACTAACAGACTGTTATCAAACATCCAAAAGTTTTGTGAAGACAAAATATGAATAAACTGATATGTTTATATGAATATTTGTGTATATTATATAAAATGTATAAAAATCATTCATATGTGATATATATCACATGCATACATATACACTATAAAAGAGCAGCAACAAGTTAGCTAAAAATTATTAAAACCAAAGAACTGTGAAATGGAAACACTCAAATGAAAATAAATAACACATCATAAATTAGAGGAACAGAAAGAAAAAAGACTGAAGTGAACAGAACATAAGGGACCTGTTGGACACTGTCAAGCAGACCAAGGTGCACATCACAGAAGTCCCAGAAGGAAGGGCAAAATTCAATAACCTCTCATGATAAAAACACAACAAATTAGGAACAGAAGGAAACTACCTTCACAAAATAAAACCCTTAGATGAAAAACCTACAGCTAACACAGTCAATGACGAAAGACTGAAAGCTTTTCTTCTATGCTCAGGAACAAGAAAGGGACGCCCCTCTCACCACTTCTATTTAACAGTCCTGGAAGTTCCAGCCATAGGAATTAAGCAAGAAAAAAAAAAGGCATACAAATTGGAAAGGAAGAAGTAAAACTATCTGTTGGCAGATGATATAATCTTATATATACTGTAAAAAAAAAAACTTAAAGATTTCACACAATAAATCTACTAGAATTGATAAATGAAATCAGAAAAGCAGAGGATATAATTTAACACGGAGAAATCAGGGGCATGTCTATACATGAACAATGAACAATCTGAAAAGAAAATTACAAAAACGATTTCTGTTATAGTAGTATCAAAAAGAAAAAAATACTTAGGAATTAACCAAGGAGGTAAAAGAGTTATACAATGAAAATCACAAAACACTGATGAAAGGAATTAAAGAAAACATAAGTCAAAGTGTTAGTTGCTCAGTCGTGTCTGACTCTTTGTGACTCCATGGACTGTAGCCTGCCAGGATCCTCTGTCCATGGAATTTCCCAGGCAAGAATATTGGAGTGGGTTGCTATTCCCTTCTTCATGGGATCTTCCCACCCCAGGGATGGAACCTGAGTCTCCCACATTACAGGCAGATTCTTAACCACTTGAGCCACCAGGGAAGCCCCAAAGAAAACATAAATAGAAACATATTCCATGTTCACAGATTAGAAGATTTAATACTGTTAAAATGTCAGTATGACTCAATACAATATAATCTCTTTTAAAATCCCCAAAGACCTTTCTTGCTGAAACAGAAAAACCCATCTTAAAATTCTTATGAAATCTCAAGGGACCGTGAACAGCTAAAACAAACTTGAAAATGAACAAAACTGGAGTATCCTCACTTCCTGACTTCAAACCTATCAATATTACAAAGCTACAGTAACAAAACCAGTGTGAATTGGCATAAGACAAATATATACACCAATGGAATAGAATCAAGAGCCCAGAAATAAATTCTCACACATATGGTCAAATGATTTTGACAAGGGAGCCAAGATCATTCAGTGGGGGAAAAGGACAGTTCTTCCAACAAATGGTGCAGATAAAACTGGACATCCACATGCAAAAGAATGAAGTTAGACCCTTACCTAACACCATACATAAGAATTAACTCAAAATGGACAAAAGACATAAATGTCAGACATTAAAAACAAGAAGTCTTGGAAGAAATCTTGTAACAAAAGTTTCATGACACTGGATTTAGTAAAAATTTCTTAAATATGACACCAAAGATGCAGGCAACAAAAGAAAAAATAGACAAATTAGAATTCATGAAAATTCTAATATTCTGTGTATCCAAAGACTCAATAGAGTAAAAAGGAAACCGACAGAATGGAAGACTATTTGCAAATCATATACCTGATAAGGGATCAATATCAAGAATATATAGAGAAGTCCTAAAACTCAATAACAGTATAAAAACAACCCAATTTAAAAAATGGGCATAGGAACTGAATACACATTTCTCTAAAGATATACGACTGGCTAACAAAGACATGAAAAGATTCTCAATATCACTGATAATTAGGGAAATGCAAATCAAAATTACAGTGAAATGCCACCTCACACTCATCAGGATTGTTGTTTCTCAGTTGCTAAATTGTATTCAACTCTTTGTGATGCCATGGATTACAGCAAGCCAGGCTTCTCAATCCTCCACTATCTCCCAGAGTTTGCTCAAATTCATGTCCATTGAGTTAGTGATGCTACCTAACCATCTGATCCTCTGCCACCCACTTCTCCTTTTGCCTTCAATCTTTCCCAGAATCAGTTTTTTTCAAGGAGTTGGCTCTTCGAATCAGATAGCCAAAGTACTGGAGCTTTAGCTTCAGCATCAATCCTACCAATGAATATTAAGGGTTGACTGCCTTTAGGATTGACTGGTTCGAGCTCCTAAAGAATATTATTGGTGGACATAAAATTCTCGGTTGACAATTTTTCTCTGAGTAGTCAAAAAAATATGTTCTTCAGTCTTCTAACCTTCACAGTTTTTTTATTTTTGATGAGAAGTCTATAGCAATTTTAATCTTTGTTCCTCTATATGCAATGTGTTATTTATCTCTGACTGCTTTCAAGATTTTCAGCAACCATTTTGATGTGTCTTGAAGTTATTTTCTTTGCTTCCAGTCCCATTACTTCATGGTAAACAGAAGGGGAAAAGTGAAAACAGTAACAGACTTTTATTTTCTTGGGCTCCAAAATCACTGTGGACAGTGACTACAGCCATGAAATTAAAAGATGCTTGCTCCTTGGAAGAAAAACTATGACAAACCTGGACAGCATATTAAAAAGCAGAGACATCACTTTGCCAACAAAGGTCCATATACTCAAAAGCTATGGTTTTTATAGTCATCATGTATGGATGTGAGATGGACCATAACATAAAGAAGATTGAGCACTGAAGAACTGATGGTGAACTGTGGTTCTGGAGAAGACTCTTGAGAGTCCACTGGACAGCAAGGAGATCAAACCAGTTAATCCTAAAGGAAACCAATCCTGAATATTCGTTGGAAAGACTGAAGCTGAAGCTCCAATACTCTGGCCACCTGATGCAAAGAGTTGACTCACTGGAAAAGACCCTGATACTGGGAAAGCTTGAGAGCAGGAGGAAAAGGGGACAACAGAGGATGAGTTGGTAGGATGGCATCATCAGCTCAATGGACGTGAGTCTGAGCAAACACCAGGAGCTAGCGAAGGACAGGGAATCCTGGTGTGCTGCAATCCATGGGGTCATAAAGATTTGGATACGACTGAGTGACTGAACAACAACAAAAATCCTCTTTAAGCTTACTGAATTTATAAATTTATTTCCTTCACAAGTTGGCAAAATTTTAATCATTATTCTTTCAAATATTTTTTGTACCAGTCTCATTCTTCTCCTCTTTGGTACTCTGGTGGCATAAATGTTAGACCTTCTGATATTATTCAACAGGTCTCTAAGGCTGTGTTCATTTTTTTCCAAAATTTTCTTTCTCTCTGTTGCTCAGACTAATTTCTATTGCTCTATATTATAAGCTTATATTTGTGTGTGTTAAGTATTAATACATTCTGCTATTAAACCCATCCAAACTCTCTTTTATTTAGTCTTGTGCTTCTGGTCTCACACTTGCTCCTTTACTTTTGCTTTTGCTCTTCACTTTTAACCTAAGATCAAGAGAGCTTCTACTCAACCAATCTTCAGGCAAATGATATGTCTAGTGGAAAAAGAGCTACAGAATCACTCTAATTAGATAATGTCAAAAAATAATGACTGAAACAAATGGCAGGAGTACCAAAGGAGAAAGCACTGTAAAATGATATAGAAGTAATGGATTCTAATTATAGTACTTACTACTAACTTTTCTGTCTTGTTTCCTAATATATTTAAATAAAAAAAGCTAAGTTAGTAATGTTTAAGATTTTCAGATTTCATATTCTAAATATACATTACATTTACTTAGAAAAACATAATTAATATCTTACTCTTTCAATCTGCTTTTCCATCTCTTTATGCTGGTCAAGATGAATTTTCTTTGCCTTTTCAAAAGCTAAACAAATTTTCTCATGCTCTGTATTTATATTGGTTTCCAGGCTCCTAATCTTTTCATTCTTTTCCTAGAAATACAAAAACACTTTAAAAGAACATAATTAAGAACTAGTTTTTCATAAAAGTACATTAGAAAAAAAGTATATTAGTAAAGCATAAAATTTATTATACTCTATTCTTTAAAGAATCACAATAGTCAATGTCAAGCTTTAAGAATATTTCAATAAAAAAACAATAAAAAAAAGAATATTTCAATAGTTATAAAAAAAGACAAAGTGGTTATTTTAAAAACTGTATCAAAATGATAAGATCAAACTATTTAAAAATTTGTGAAACATCAAAGAACTATTACCAGTTCCTTCAATTCTACTAAATTAAAAATAGTGAGTGATGTTGAGCATCTTTTCATGTGTTTGTTAGCCATCTGTATGTCTTCTTTGGAGAAATGTCTATTTAGTTCTTTGGCCCATTTTTTGATTGGGTCATTTATTTTTCTGGAGTTGAGCTGGAGGAGTTGCTTGTATATTTTTGAGATTAGTTGTTTGTCAGTTGCTTCATTTGCTATTATTTTCTCCCATTCTGAAGACTGTCTTTTCACCTTGCTGATAGTTTCCTTTGATGTGCAGAAGCTTTTAAGGTTAATTAGGTCCCATTTGTTTATTTTTGCTTTTATTTCCGATATTCTGGGAGGTGAGTCATAGAGGATCCTGCTGTGATGTATGTCAGAGAGTGTTTTGCCTATGTTCTCCTCTAGGAGTTTTATAGTTTCTGGTCTTATGTTTAGATCTTTAATCCATTTTGAGTTTATTTTTGTGTATGGTGTTAGAAAGTGGTCTAGTTTCATTCTTTTACAAGTGGTTGACCAGATTTCCCAGCACCATTTGTTAAAGAGATTGTCTTTAATCCATTGTGTATACTTGCCTCCTTTGTCAAAGATAAGGTGTCCATATGTGCGTGGATTTATCTCTGGGCTTTCTATTTTGTTCCATTGATCTATATTTCTGTCTTTGTGCCAGTACCATACTGTCTTGATAACTGTGGCTTTGTAGTAGAGCCTGAAGTCAGGTAGGTTGATTCCTCCAGTTCCATTCTTCTTTCTCAAGATTGCTTTGGCTATTCGAGGTTTTTTGTATTTCCATACAAATTGTGAAATTATTTGTTCTAGCTCTGTGAAGAATACTGTTGGTAGCTTGATAGGGATTGCATTGAATCTATAAATTGCTTTGGGTAGTATACTCATTTTCACTATATTGATTCTTCCAATCCATGAACATGGTATATTTCTCCATCTATTAGTGTCCTCTTTGATTTCTTTCACCAGTGTTTTATAGTTTTCTATATATAGGTCTTTAGTTTTCTTTAGGCAGATATATTGCTAAGTATTTTATTCTTTTCGTCACAACGGTGAATGGAATTGTTTCCTTAATTTCTCTTTCTGTTTTCTCATTATTAGTGTATAGGAATGCAAGGGATTTCTGTGTGTTGGTTTTATATCTTGCAACTTTACTATAGTCATTGATTAGTTCTAGTAATTTTCTGGTGGAGTCTTTAGGGTTTTCTATGTAGAGGATCATGTCATCTGCAAACAGTGAGAGTTTTACTTCTTCTTTTCCAATTTGGATTCCTTTTATTTCTTTTTCTGCTCTGATTGCTGTGGCCAAAACTTCCAAAACTATGTTGAATAGTAATGGTGAAAGTGGGCACCCTTGTCTTGTTCCTGACTTTAGAGGAAATGCTTTCAATTTTTCACCATTGAGGATAATGTTTGCTGTGGGTTTGTCATACATAGCTTTTATTGTGTTGAGGTATGTTCCTTCTATTCCTGCTTTCTGGAGAGTTTTTATCATAAATGGGTGTTGAATTTTGTCAAAGGCTTTCTCTGCATCTATTGAGATAATCATATGGTTTTTATTTTTCAATTTGTTAATGTGGTGTATTACATTGATTGATTTGCGGATATTGAAGAATCCTTGCATCCCTGGGATAAAGCCCACTTGGTCATGGTGTATGATCTTTTTAATGTGTTGTTGGATTCTGATTGTTAGAATTTTGGCCAAAGAACTAAATAGACATTTCTCCAAAGAAGACATACAGATGGCTAACAAACACATGAAAAGATGCTCAACATCACTCCTTATCAGAGAAATGCAAATCAAGACCACTATGAGGTACCATTTCACACCAGTCAGAATGGCTGCGATCCAAAAGTCTACAAATAATAAATGTTGGAGAGGGTGTGGAGAAAAGGGAACCCTCTTACACTGTTGGTGGGAATGCAAACTAGTACAGCCACTATGGAGAACAGTGTGGAGATTCCTTAAAAAACTGGAAATAGAACTGCCTTATGATCCAGCAATCCCACTGCTGGGCATACACACTGAGGAAACCAGAAGGGAAAGAGACACGTGTACCCCAATGTTCATCGCAGCACTGTTTATAACAGCCAGGACATGGAAGCAACCTAGATGTCCATCAGCAGATGAATGGATAAGAAAGCTGCGGTACATATACACAACGGAGTATTACTCAGCCATTAAAAAGAATTCATTTGAATCAGTTCTAATGAGGTGGATGAAACTGGAGCCTATTATACAGAGTGAAGTAAGCCAGAAAGAAAAACACCAATACAGTATACTAACGCATATATATGGAATTTAGACAGATGATAACAATAACCCTGTGTACGAGACAGCAAAAGAGACGCTGATGTATGGAACAGTCTTATGGACTCTGTGGGAGAGGGAGAGGGTGGGAAGATTTGGGAGAATGGCATTGAAACATGTAAAATATCATGTATGAAATGAGATGCCAGTCCAGGTTCAATGCACGATACTGGATGCTTGGGGCTAGTGCACTGGGATGACCCAGAGGGATGGTATGGGGAGGGAGGAGGGAGGAGGGTTCAGGATGGGGAGCACATGTATACCCGTGATGGACTCATTTTGATATTTGGCAAAACTAATACAATTATGTAAAGTTTAAAAATAAAATAAAATTAATTATAAAAAAAATAAATAAAATAAAATAAAAATTAAAAAAAATAATAATAAAATAAAAAATAAAAAATAAAAAAATTAAGAGACATACCACTCTATATAAAATAAATTAACAGCAAGGGCTTACTGTATAGCACAAGCAATTATATTCAAAGCCTTGTAATAATCTATAATGGAAAATAATCTGAAAAATAATATGTATGTATAACTATATATATATAACTATATATAACTATATAACTATATATATATATAAAGCTGAATCACTTTGCTGTACACCTGAAACAAACACAGCATTGTAAATCAACTGTACTTCAATAAAAATGTTGCTACTGAAAAAAAAAAAAAAAGCAACTTTAGATAAGAACTTTCCATATTAACTTAAAAATACAGAACTAAAAACTGAAAGAATCTGATAAAATTTATACTTTCCTACATGGTATATTTTAGAATAATTATACTAAAACAAACATGTTGTTACAAATTAAGTTCCTTAAAGACACAGTAAATTTGTAGCAAAAAAAGGTAATTTGTACCATAAGTTCCTGTTCCAGTTCTGCATTTTTTGCAGCAATGGAGGAATAAGCAACTATTTTTTCTTCTAGCTGTTTCTCTAAAGTTAAAAGTTGAGAACATTTCTTTGTCATCTGAAAACACATTGAAATAAATTTAAAATTATTTTAAAAATATGAATGACAATTCAGAAGAAAAACAGTGAGGGGAAGAGCAGAATATGACACATCCTATTCCATTAATTCAGATGCCTATGTTCAAACAGGACCACACCCAACCCATTTTGTAAAAGTAGCTGTTAAAGACTGAAATTAGTACAATAAAATGTTAACAGCAGTATTTCTACTGGTAGAATTACCAATGTTTTATTTTCTTTTTTGTCCCTTTCTGTATTTTAAACAAGACTGTGCTAATATTTTAATTTAAAAAGTTATTAAGCTTAGTACCTGACACTTTTCCAAGTAAGATGATGGCTGTAATTATCAACTGACTCTCTTTTCTGTAATTAACATAAGTTCCTATCCCACAGGTCTTATCCCTAGTCTTGGCTATAGACTTTAAGAAGGGAAATCAGACATTTAAAAAGTGCCCTCAAAGACCGGCAACCTGTGATTTGAAGGGTGACTATAGCATATACACGTGTGGTCCTAGTACACAATTACCTATTAAGGCATTCTTGTTCTGTCCTCAGTGGAAATGAAGATCAGATATTCATAAAACATACAGTATCCCCTTTTCAGGATATAATCCAAAGATAGCTGCATCAAATTTACATGCAGCTGTTTAAAAATGCAGATTCCTTAGCATTACTCCATACCTACTGAATCAGAATCACTGGAATAGGACCCAAAACCTGCATGTTTAACAAGCTTTCCAGGTGGTTCTACTATTTGCTCAAATACGAAATCCTCTATTACTACCTGTTTTTTTCCAATTACATAATCCAAATTTTTTACTTGTAAATATGTATTAGCCATATTAACTTATACTTGAAAGAAATAATAGAAAGGAGTACAGTTTAAGCCTCACCAAATTTAGCCACTGTTTTCCTACTTTTAACATATATTAAAACCCAAAAGTTTCCAAATATAATTTAAAAAGAAGTTATAACTTATAGGATACCATTTTTTTAAGTGTATAAATCTCATCTTTAACAAACAATTTTTACAAAACCATACAACATTTTTTTCTTCTCTCAAAATTTAGTACATATAGCTAATTTAAGCTTACTTCACTTTCAAGTTTGCTAGAGTTTGAAGCTTTCTCTAGCAGCTCCTCTTGAATGAGTTGAAACTGACTAGTTCTGTGAGCCATGTTAACCTTCAGATCAGAATTCTCAGCTTCTATTTGCATCAACTTATCACGTAATTCTTCTATTCCAGAAGCAAGTCTTTGCCTTTCTCTTTCATATTGCTTGTTCATAGTATGCTGATTTTGATCTTTTAAACTTTCTGTTAATAAACATAAAAGGAAAACTGTTCTCTGTAAAACTTAAAGAATAAAATCTCATTTCAGTGTTGAAAGATTTAATCATATTTACTTTCTGATCTAAAGAATACTAAAGTGGATGAAACATAAATTAAAGAAAATATAATTAAGAAACATGGTAAGCAAGGTACTTTCTATTATTAAATATATAAAGTAGGAATAAGTTCTGACTCAATTTACTTTTCTAGATTATCACTTCATAACATAAGGACTATCTTTTTGTACCACAAAGAGCCCTTCTCCATCTTTAAAAACCCCACTGTTTGAATATAAATCATTATTTGAAAACAAAACAAAACATAAAAACATTGTCTTATCTCCTTAAACCAAAATTTATCATAAATTTATTTGGCTAACTTGATCATTTTGATATACTGTATACAGATGCAAACTGAAAACCCCAACACTGAAGTCTTCATATTCCCTAGCCAAATGATAAGAATTCAGTAATGCTCTTTAAAACTACTGAGGGTTATCAGAGGTAGTTGTTGGCATACACCTTTTCTCCATTATAAAGGTATACACTATTGCCGACTGAAAGGTAAACAAGCTTTCAGGGGTGCTTTAAAGTAGATGCACAATGTAGATGACTGCATGAGAATACACAGATGTGTAAACAAGTAGAGAAACTATGCCTTCAAGGGTTGCGTAAATACCATTTCCCATCAATTCTCCATATCCCTAATAATTCACTTTCTAAACAATCTATTATTGACTCTGTTCTTTATTAGAGAATATATAACATATATTATCACAACCTCTAATTAGAATTCCCTCTGCTGATTCCATCATTCTCGACTATATTCCTTCTAATCACTTAAGATATCTAATCTTCTCTACCATCATTTCTGCTAGCAGTCCATTGTATTTGAAGGTGGCATATGACAGGTTAAAGATACATATGTTAACCCCTAGGGCAACCACTAAAAAAAAAAAAGAGGTATAATTAATTACTTAATAGAATGCATTAAAAAAATGAAGTACAGAAATTCATTCAAAAGAAGGCAAGAAAAATGAACAAAACCCAACAGAATAAAAAGCAAACAAATAACAAGATGGTAGATTTAAACCCAAAAAGATCAATGATAACATCAAATATAAGTAACCAACACATTCCAAAAAGGGTGAAAGAATGACTAGTTACAAAAGTAAGAATCAATCATATGTATTCTATCAGAAACACACTCATATACAAAGATACATCCTTTTAAGGATGGAAGAAGTCTTCCCAGGCAAACACTAATCAACAAAAAGCCAGAGTGATAACTATCGAATTATGAACAGAGGAAAGAAAAAATAGTATTGCCTAGTGAGGTTTTCAACATATGTTGCTATAATACATTGGATAATTACAACATAAAATAGGAATGGTAAAGAGACCTATAGTCTTACAAAGTTTCTATATTTTACTTCAAGCGGAAAAATCTTAATTCTGAATAAACTATGAACTATAACAAACTATACATCAAGGCTCTATGTTGTCACTCTGCTTATTTAACTTATATGCAGAGTACATGATGCAAAAGCCGGGCTGGATGAAGCTCAGGCTGGAATCAAGGTTGCCAGGAGAAATATCAATAACCTCAGATATGCGATGATACCACTCTCTAATGGCAGAAAGTGAAGAGGAACTAAGGAGCCTATTGAAGGTGATAAAGGAGAGTGAAAAAGCTGGCTTAAAACTCAACATTCAAAAAATGAAGATCATGGCATCCGGTCCATTCAGTTCACTCAGTCATGTCCGACTCTTTGCAACCCCATGGACTGCAGCAAGCCAGGCTTCCCTGTCCATCACCAACTCCTGAAGCTTGCTCAAACTCACATCCATCAAGTCGGTGATGCCATCCAACCATCTCATCCTCTGTTATCCCCTTCTCCTCCTGCCTTCAATCTTTCCCAGCATCAGGGTCTTTTCTAATGAGTCAGTTCTTCACATCAGGTGGCCAAAGTATTGGAGTTTCAGCTTCAGCATCAGTCTTTCCAATGAATATTCAGGACTGATTTCCTTTAGAATTGACTGGTTTGATCTTGAAGTCCAAGGGACTCTCAAGAGTCTTCTCCAACACCACAGTTCAAAAGCATCAATTCTTCAATGCTCAGCTTTCATTATAGTCCAACTCTCACATCCAAACATGACTACTGGAAAAACCATAGCTTTGACTAGACGAACCTTTGTTGGCAAAGTAATTTCTCTTCTCTTCAACACACTCGAACTACTTCAACCAGTCCCATCACTTCATGGCAAATAGATGGGGAAACAATGGAAACAGTGATAGACTTTATTTTCTTGGTCTCCAAAATCACTGCAGATAGTGACTGCAGACATGAAATCAAAAGACGCTTGCTCCTTGGAAGAAAAGCTATGGCAAACCTAGACAGCGTATTAAAAGGCAGAGACATCACTTTGCCAACAAAGGTCCATATAGTCAAAGCTATGGTTTTCACAGTAGTCATGTACAGATGTGAGATGGACCATAAAGGCTGTTGTTGTTATTGTTCAGTCACCCAGTCGTGACCGACTCTTCCCAACCCCATGGACTGCAATACGCCAGGCCTCCCTATCCCTCATCATCTCCCAGAGTTTGCCCAAGTTCATGTTCATTGCATCAGTGATGCCTTCCAGCCATCATCCTCTGACGCCCTTTCCTCCTGCTGCCTTCAATCTTTCCCAGCATCAGGGTCTTTTCCAATCAGTTGGTTCTTCACATCAGGTGGCCAAAGTATTGGAGTTTCAGCTTCAGCATCAGTCCTTCCAGTGAATATTCAGGGTTGATTTCCCTTAAAATTGACTGGTTTGATCTCTTGCTGTCCAAGGGACTTTCATCAGGAGTCTTCTCCAGCACAGTTCAAAGGCATCAATTCTTTGGCGTTCTACCTTCTTTATGGTCCAGCTCTCATGACCATATGTGACCACTGGGAAGACCATAGCCTTGACTACACAGACCTTTGTCAGCAGAGTAAAGTCTCTGCTCTGTCTAGGTTTGTCATTGCTTTCCAGCAAAGAGGCAATCATCTTCTGATTTCATGGCTGCAGTCACCACCCACAGTGATTTTGGAGCCCAAAAAGAGGAAATCTGTCACTACTTCCACCTTTTCCCCTTCTATTTGAAGGCTGAGCACCACAGAATTGATGCTTTGCAGTGCTGGAGAAGACTCTTGAGAGTCTCTTGGACTGCAAGGAGATCAAACCAGTCAATCCTGGAGAAAATCAACCCTGAATATTAACTGGAAGGACTGATGCTCAAGCTTCAATACTTTGGCCACCTGATGTGAAGAGCTGACTTATTGGAAAAGACTCTGATGCTGGGAAAAACTGAGGGCAGGAGGAGAAGGGGAAGATGGAGGATAAGATGATTGGATGGCATCATTGACTCAATATGACACAAATTTCAGTAAACCCCAGGAGATAGCGAAGGACAGTCTGGTGTGCTGCAGTCCACTGGGTCACAGAGTTGGACATGACTGAGCAAGTGAACAACAACCAGAAAGAGAAATTAGAGAATAATCCCATTTACAATTGAGTCAAAAAGAATTAAATAGTTAGGAATAAATATAACCAAATAGGTAAAAGATCTGTATACTGAAAACTATAAGACACTGATGAAAGAAATTGAAGACAAATAAATGAAGACATTTCATCCTCATGGATTAGAAGAATTAACATTGTGAAAATATTTATATTACCAGAAGTGATCTACTGATTCAATTCAACCCCTATAAAAATTCCAAAGGTATTTTTCACAGAAATTGAATAAACAAGCCTAAAATTTATATGGAACTACAAAAGAGAAAGAACAAAACTGAAGGCATTATACTAGCTGGTTTCAAACTATGTGACAAAGCTATAGGAATCAAAAAAGTATAACACTGGCATAAAAACAGACACATAGATCAATGGGACAAAAACAGAAAGATCATAAATAATGGTCAATTCATTTACAACAAAGGAGTGAAGAATACTTCACAGGGAAAGGATAGTCTCTTCAATAAACAGTGTCAGGAAAACTGGACAGCAACAAGAATGAAACTCGACAACTATCTTACACCATACACAAAAATTAACCTAAAAATGGATTAAAGACATGAACTGTGAACATAAGACATGAAGTATAAAATTCCTAGAAAAAAAACAACAACATAGACTGTCAGCTATTAGACATCAGTCTCAGCAGTGACTGTCTTTTGGTGATTTTTCTTTTTTTTTGCATTTTACATCAAAAGCAAAACCAAATAAGCAGGACTATATCAAACTAAAAAGTTCCTATATAGCAAAGGAAATCATCAACAAAATGAAAAGTCAACTTATGGAATGGGAGAAAATATTTTAAAATCATTTATCTGATAAGAGGTTAATAGTCTGAACATATTTAAAAAATCACAACTCAACACCAAAAATAAAGGCAGAGAATCTGAACAGACATTTTTCCAGAGAAGACACCAATGGCCAATAGGTACAAACAACACTAAGCATCATGAAAATCTAAATCAAAACTACAATAACATAACAAAAAGATTCTAATTTGAATAGTACAGGAAACTATATTCAGTATAGTTTATCTTGTGATAAACCATAATGAAAAAGAATATAAAAAAGAATGTATATTTGTGTATAACTGAGTCACTTTGCCTACAGCAGAGATTGATACATTGTAAATTAACTATTATGTTTCAATTAAAAAAAAAAAAGATAGCCAACAAGGACCTACTATATAGCACAAGGAATTCTACTCAATATTCTGTAATATCCTAAATAGAAAGATAATTTGAATAAGAATGGGAAAAAGATTAAATTAAATTAAAAAATTACAAAAAAAACTCACAGTGAGCTATCACTTGACAGCTGTTAGAAAGGCTGTATAAAAAAGATGAGATATAACAACTATTGGTGAGGATGTTGAGAAAAATGAACCCTGTATACTGCTGGTGGGAATGTAAATTGGCACAGTAACTATGAAGAACAGTATGGCAGTTCCTCAAAAAATTAAAAACAGAACTACCATAAGATCTAGCAATTCCACTTCTGGATATTATCTGAAAGAAAATCTGTATGGAAACACAAAAAATCCCAAACAGCCAAAACAGTCTAAAGAAAGAAGAACAAAGCTCAGAGTATCATGCTCTATGATTTTAAACTATTCTACAGATCTATAGTAATCAAAATGGTATGGCACTGGCACAAAACTAGACACACAGTTCAATGGAACAAAGTAGACAGCCCAGAAATAAATTCACACTTTATGTTCAATTAATCTATGGCAAAGAAGAGAGAATATACAATGGGAAAAAGACAGCCCCTCTAATAAATGGACAGAGATATGCAAAAGAATCTAAATGGGCTACTTTCTTAAACCACATACAACAATAAACTCACAATGGAGTAAAGACAAAGATAAGATCTGAAATCATAGTATTTCTACAAGAAAACACAGGCAGTAAGCTTTCTGACATTAGTCTTAGCAATATTTTTGGGGTCTAGTCTCCTCAGGCAAGGAAAACAAGAGCAATAATAAACAAGTAGGACTACATCAAACTAAAATGTTTTTGCACAATGAATGAAATTATCAACAAAATGAGACATCCTACTGTATAGGAGGAGATATTTGCAAATGATATAATTTGATAAGGGGTTAATAATCCAAAATATACAAAGAACTCACACAGCTCAGTATCACTAAAACAACCTGATTTTAAATACAGGCAGAGGACATGAATAGACATTTTTCCAAAGAACACATACAGATGCCAACAGGTACATGAAAAGATGCTCAACAATACTTATCATCAGGGAAACACAATCAAAACCACAATGAACTACCTCAAACCTATCAGAATGGGTATTATCAAAAACACAACAAATAACAACTGAATGTGGAACAACAAGAATGTGGAGAGAAATGCACTTTTAGTGCACTACTAGAGAGAGTATAAATTGGCAGACACTGTTGAAAACAGTATGGGGGTACCTTTTTTAATCTTTAAAACCACCATACGACCCAGTAATTACACTTTTGGGTATGCTTCTGAAGAAAATAAAATACTAGTTAGAAAATATATCTGTACTCCTATATTCATTGCAGCCTATTTTACAACAGCCCAGATATAGTAGCAACCTAAGTGTCCATCAATTGGTAAATGGATCAAGAAGGTGTATATACAGAATGTATTTATAAAATAGAATATTAGTCATAAAACAGAGTGAAATCCTGATTATTTGCAACAGCATGGATTGATATAGAGGGTATTATGATAAGTAAAATAAGCTAGACAGAGGAAAAACAAATATTGTATTATTTCATTCATATAAAATTTACATATGGAATCTAAAAAACAAAACAAATGAACAAACATAACAAAACAGAAACAGACTCATACATACAGAGAACCACCTGGTGGTTGCAGTTGGGAAGGGGGAAGGGGAAGAAGATAAGTGAAATAGGTAAGAGAGACTAAGAGGCACAAACTCGGTTACAAAACAAATGAATCATGGAGATAAAAGGTACAGTATGGACAATACAGTCAATAATATCCTAGTAACATTGTATGGCATCAAATGGTAACTAGACTTACCATGGTGATTTTGTAATGTCCAATCATTATGTTTTACAGCTTGAACTAACATAATGTTGTAGGTCAATTACATTTACTGTATTTACAATAAAGACAGAAAAAAAAAAAGGAAGGAAGAAAGAAGAAAGGGCCAATGTTCAAATTTTTAAAAGCAACAAATAAATAAATAAAATGAAGAGAGTCTTAAAAAGACTACTTAATAATCTATATATTCACATATAAGGAATTCAACTGATCTGCTATTACAGTAAGTCCCCTATATATAAATGAGTTCCATTCTGAGAGCACATCCATAAGTCCAACAAAGGCAGCTGTGATCAGCTATTTTTCACACAAATACTTAAAAAAAAAAAAAGTAAATAAACATTTTAAAACACAGTACAGTACTTTGGAAAGTACAGTGGTACAGTATAACAGCTGGTACCTGTTAGCAGTACCAGCTACATCACCACTGCTTTTATGCTTGCTTCTGGACACTCAGAAAACTAAGATCATGGCATCTGGTCCCATCATTTCATGGAAAATAGATGGGGAAACAGTGTCAGACTTTATTTTTTGGGGCTCCAAAATCACTGCAGATGGTGATCACAGCCATGAAATTAAAAGATGCTTACTGCTTGGAAGGAAAGTTATGACCAACCTAGATAGCATATTAGAAAGCAGAGACATTACTTTGCCAACAAAGGTCCGTCTAGTCAAGGCTATGATTTTTCCAGTGGTCATGTATGGATGTGAGAGTTGGACTGTGAAGAAAGCTGAGCACCGAAGAATTGATGCTTTTGAACTGTGGTGTTGGAGAAGACTCTTGAGAGTCCCTTGGACTGCAAGGAGATCCAACCAATCCATTCTAAAGATCAGTCTGGGTGTTCTTTGGAAGGAATAATGCTGAAGCTGAAACTCCAGTACTTTGGCCACCTCATGTGAAGAGTTGGCTCATTGGAAAAGACTGATGCTGGGAGGGATTGGGGGCAGGAGGAGAAGGGGACGACAGAGTTTGAGATGGTTGGATGGCATCACTGACTCAATGGACGTGAGTCTGAGTGAACTCCGGGAGTTGGTGATGGACAGGGAGCCCTGGCGTGCTGCAATTCATGGGGTAGCAAAGAGTCGGACATGACTGAGCGACTGAACTGAACTGTACTGAACTGGACATCTTGGGCTTGAAAGAAAGATACTGTACTCTACAATGTAAAGGACACAAAAGCACAGCCACTTGTAGAGGATGCACACATGTGACAATGTATGCCAGACATGTGAACTAATTTATGTGGTTGGACATGTGAATGCATGCTCGCATCTTTCAAAGTTTGCAGCTTGGAGGTTTGTATATAGGATACTTAATGGTATTACAAATACTTCAAGTTTTCTTCTATACAGTGGTTTCTTCATGTTAATTACTGGTTAAGAACCAAGTATGTTAAAAATAAAAGCTGGTCCTAATGTACAATACAATGACAATAGGTTATACTGTTGTATATTAGAAAGTTGTTAACAGAGTAGATCTTAAGACATTCTCCTTTTTATTTTTTGGTATATTTACAAGATGATGTATGTTAACCAATTTACTGTGATCATTTCATAATATATGTAAATTAAGTCATTATGCTATACACAGTAGGAGAAGGCAATGGCACCCCATTCCGGTAGTCTTGCCTGGAAAAAAAATCCCATGGATGGAGGAGCCTGGTAGGCTGCAGTCCATGGGGTCGCTAAGAGTTGGACACGACTTAACTTTCACTTTCACTTTTCACTTTCATGCATTGGAGAAGGAAATGCCAACCTACTCCAGCGTTCTTGCCTGGAGAATCCCAGGGACGGGGGAGCCTGGTGGGCTTCCATCTATGGGGTCGCACATAGTCGGACATGACTGAAGTGACTTAGCAGCAGTAGCAGCAGCAGCTATACACAGTGCTATATGTCAACTATATCTCAAAAGAACTGCAAAAAAAATTTCACCCAATAATTACAGAATACAGAATTTTTTCAAGTGAATCAGGAATATTCATCAAGAGAGATCATACGCTGGCCAATAAACTGAGCTTCAAAAAACATTTAAAAAATTTAAATCAGGTTCTTTCATGAATTCATTTGTTTAATGAAAACAACCTAATGTCCACCACTAATAACAGAGATATCTGGAAAATGACTAAATATTTGGAAATAAACACACATAGAAGATATTATAAGACATAATAAAATGTAAGATATTATAAGACATGAATAAAATGTAAACTGAATAAAATGTAAACATTACCTAAAAGTAAGTTATACAGCTAATTTTAATTAGCTGAAGATACAGCTGAAGTAGTGCCTAAAAGTAAGATTATACCCTTAAATACTTTTGAAAAGGAAAATTTTAAGTCAATAATCTAAGCTTTCACTTTAAGAAAATTTTGAAAAGAAGAGAACATTAAGCCCAAAGTAACTGGGAAGGAATATATGGAACCTGAAGGAAATATTATACAGCAGTCCTCTTTTATCCTCAGTTTCACATTCTGAGGTTTCAGTTACCTGCTGTTAAGTAAGGCTTGGCTATAATACATGGAAAATTCCAGAAATAAACAATTCCTAAGTTTTAAACTGTGTGGTATTCTGAGAGGTGTGATAACGTCTTACACTGTCCCTTGTCATCCAGCTCCAAATTGCCAAAGACGTATATAATAATCCCTTTATCCTGGTATTGTGCCTTTTAGACACTTAGTGGTCAACTAGGTTATCAAATCAACTGTTGCAGTATCATGGCGCATATGTTCAAGTAATACTTATTTTACTTAATAATGGTCCTGAAGTCCAAGAGTAGTAATGCTAGAAATCCAAATATTCCAAAAAGAAGCTGTAATATGCTTCAGTGAAAAGGTGAAAGTTCTAGATTTAATAAGGAAAGAAAAAAGTTATATGCTGAGGGTGCTAAGATCTATAGTAAGAATCTTCTGTCCACGAAATTGTGAAAAAGAAATTTGTGCTAATTTTGCTATCATAGGTCAAACTGCAAAAGTTACAGCCACAACGTGTGAAGATGAAAAAGCCATTTAAAAGTGTATAATAGGAGGGAGGAGGGTTCAGGATGGGGAACACAGGTATACCTGTGGTGGATTCATTTCGATATTTGGCAAAACTAATACAATATTGTAAAGTTTAAAAATAAAATAAAAAAGAAAAAAAGAAAAAAAAAGTGTACAATAGAGGGAAAGACAGAGAGACCACATTCCTATAACTTTTATTATAGTACACTGTTATAATTATTCTATTTTATTGTTAGTTATTGTTGTTAACCTCTTACTGTACCTAATTGACAAACTAAACTTTATCATTTGTATGTACAGGAAAAAACTTCGTAGTATATAGGGGTCAGTACCATCTGTAGTTTCAGGCATTCACTGGAGGTCTTAGAACATATCCTGGAAGGATAGGCAGGGACTACTGTATGTCTTAACTGTGTGATGGTAACAAGGGTATATACATATGAAAAAACAAACCTTTGACAAAATGTACTGAATTTCATATTTTAGATGGATGCATCATAAAATGTAAGGAAATCTTACTTTAAAAAAGTGTATTTTTAAAGAATGATGCAACATTTAATAATTTTGAAACAATTTTTTACTGTCTTATCAACACTAAGTAGTACTAACAGATTATCAGGTATGTTTGATAATAGAAACCAACAGACCCCACATGCAAAAACAACAAAAAGTACACATGACACTGTGATCCAGCCATTAAAAAAAAACCATCATAAAGAACTCTAATTATAATTTATTAAAAGAATTGAACATACCTACTTGATTACCTAGTTTTACAGGTTCTATTTCTAAACTGTTTAATTTGCGACCTTCTTGGTAGTCATTACAAGCAGTAAGATTGTGAGATAACTGATTTGCAGTCAGGTTTGCCTGAAGCTTCTGAATTTCTGCCTCTTTTATTGCAAGTTTAATCCTGGCACAAAAGAAAATGAACCAAAAAGCATTAGAAAGATTCTGTAAAAATATCACATCCCATTTTTCCCTTTCAAATTAAAAAAATTTTAATTAAAACTCTGATATTAGTCAACTATTGGCCAGGATACAGAAAATCTTACAAACCACTGAATACATTGTAAACAGGTTCAGTTACTTCAGAAACTGGATAGTACCCACCCTGCTGCTGCTGCTGCTGCTAAGTCGCTTCAGTTGTGTCCGACTCTGTGCAACCCCATAGACAGCAGCCCACCAGGCTCCGCCATCCCTGGGATTCTCCCGGCAAGTACCCACCCTACAACCCAGCAATTCTACTTTTAGAAACATCTGCTAGGGAAACTCTCACATATTATACAGGAAACATGTATATATACCTCACAGCATTATTTTTAACAGACGAAAACTATACATACAGTAAGTCTCCCTCAAGTTGCCAACTTACAAAGATGCGAATGTGCATTCTCATGTCCAATCACAAGTTAGTTGACATGTCTAGTGCACTGTCGTGTGTGTGCATCCTCTTACAAGGGGTTGTGCTTTTGTATCCTTTACTGTATAGTACTGAATAGAGTATGGTAGTACATTATCTTTATTTCAAGCTCAGGATGTCCAGAAACAAGTGTAAAAGCAGTGGTGATATCGGTGTTAAGAAGCTCCAAGTGATGATGTTGGAAACAAAAGTGAAAATAATTTAAAGTGGAGTCAAAAAGATGGGAGACATCGCTAGTTCTTGTAACATGAATCGCTCAACCACTGGCACAATTCCAAAGAAAATGGACAGTTATGGAACGGAAGTCCACTGTGCTGATGATGTCGACAATAATATGAAAGAAGCATGGAAAAGTGATGGAAGAGATAGAAAGACTTCTTGGTGTGTGGAGGCCAAGATAAGCATCAGTGTCAAGGCCTGCTCAGTTTAATGCTGATTCAAGAAAAAGCTAAAAGCCTTTATAAAGACTTTAACACAGCAAAAAAAGTGAAAGTGAAGTCACTAAGTTGTGTCTGACTCTTGCTACCCCATGGGCTGTAGCCTACCAGGCTCCTCCATCCATGAGATTTTCCAGGCAAGAGTACTGGAGTGGGTTGCCATTTCCTTCTCCAGAGGATCTTTCTGACCCAGGGATCAAACCCAGGTTTCCCACATTGTAGGCAGACGCTTTACCATCTGAGCCACTATTGGGCACATCTTTAAAAGCCAGTCATGGCTGGCTTCACCAATTCAAGGCTAGAGCCAATTTTCACAAGGTAAAAGTAAGTGGTGAGGCAGTGAATGCAGATATGGTAGCTACCCAGGAATTTCCTGAAACGCTTCTGAGAAATTATTGATGAAGGCATGTATTTACCCAAGATGGTTTTTAATGTGGATGAGACAAGACTGTACTGGAAGAGAATGCCAAACCGAAGTTACGTCAGTGAGGAGGAAATGTTGATGGCAAACTATAAAAGCAGCAAAGGATAAGATAACTACTATTTAGGGGTAACACTTTTAGCGATATGAAGCTGAAGTCTCTCAGTTCATTATTCATAGAACTCAAGAGCCCTTAAAAACATAGCCAAGGGTTCTCTTCCTGTTCTGTGGAAGACTAACCCTAAAGCCTGGGTTATACACACTGTTTTCCAGGATGGTTTTGCTTGAAGAAGGATGTCCATTCAATATTCTTTTGCTGCTTAACAATGCTCCAGGCCATTCCCCATTCATGGGCAGCTATCATCCTAACATCAAAGTAGTGCATCTGCCAACAAACACTACATTGCTCATCCAACCTAAGGACCAGGGAGTTATAGAGACTTTCAAGAAATATTATTTATGTCAGACTTTTTTCATCAAACAGTAAAGGTGAATGACAAATCAGGAACAACCTTGCTCCAATTTTGGAAGGACTGTAACATAAAAAACAGTGACTATAGGTCATAAGGGTTTCCCTGAAGGCTCAGATAGTAGAGAATCTGCCTGCACTATGGGAGACCTGGGTTTGATCCCTGGGTTGGGACGATCCCCTGGAGAAGGGAATGGGTACCCGCTTCAGTATTCTTGTTTGGAGAATTCCATGGACAGAGGAGCCTGGCGGGCTATAGTTCATGGGGCTGCAAAGAATTGAACACGATTGAGTGACTAACACTGGGAGTCATTGGATAGGCCATAAAAAGCAATGACTTTGCTTGGTGTGACTTAATGGCTGTTATTATGAATGGGGGTTGGAAGAACCTTTGCCCACAGTTTGTTCACAATTTTTGTGGATTTGAGAAGGTGGATGAGGAGTCCAAAGAGGTCTTCAGCAACTTAATGACCTCAGCAAGAACCTACAGCTATATCTACAAGAGGACAACTTCACTGAAGACCTGATGGAATTGGAGGCTCAGAGAAAGTACAACGAGATACAAGGGGAAGAAGAAGTAACTGAAGAACTAAAGAGATTCACGATGCAGGAAATGGCAAGGGAATTTTATTTGGGGAGGCACTGTTAGTTTTTAAGGCACAGGACCCAAATGTAGAACAGTACATGAAGATGGCAGCAGCTGTTCAGAATGCAATCCAGTGCTACTGTGTCATTTATGATGAGAAAAAAAGAGTTACTACCCAGATATCACTGAAACATTTTTTTCAAGAGGTAGAACTGAATCCAGCAAGGAACAAGAACCTGTGCCATCAATGTCAGACGTGAGTGAAATTGCAGCTTGCCTTCCATCTTCTATTGCTGATGATCTTTCAACTCTACCATCTCCCACCTCTCCCTCCTTCAGTTAGTGACTCATCTTGCCTGTTCACTTGATACCGACCTCTGTATGCCAACTATTGTACTGTGCTACTGTACTTTTCAAGTTACTGTACTGTAAGATTAAATTTTTTTCTTTTTTGTGTTTGTTTTTTTATGTATTATTTGTGTGAAAAGTATTATAAACCTATTATAGTTTATATATATATAAAATATATATATTATATAACAGATTGTATTAGTTGGGTACCTAGGTTAACTTTGTTGGACTTAAGAACACACTCTTGGAATGGAACTTGACTGTATGTAGGAGACTTACTGTAAGGTAACTATATAAATAAAGGAACAGATACATTGTGATGAAGTTATAAGATAGACTCTTACACTTCTATTAAAACTAGACTAACAATACTAATCCATCCATTGAACAATCATTCCACCTACCTACCTCAACATGGAAGAATTTTAAAATGATGCTAAGTGAAAAAGCAAAATTACAAACAATATAAAAACAGCATATTTATGCATATGAGTGTAAACATGCACAAATGAACTGAAGAGTAGATACCCAACTCATGATAGCAGATAATTAGGAGGAGAATGGGTCTAGTGTTAAGGATTAAGGGAATTATCCATCCTGTAATGTTTTACTTTTCATTTAAAGAAACAGATTTGAAAAAAAGTATCAAAAAATGTTAAGAAGAATCAACCTTCATCGTGGAAATACCAGTTCAGTTCAGTTCAGTTCAGTCTAACAGTCCTGTCCGACTCTTTGCGACCCCATGGACTACAGCATGTCAGGCTTCCCTGTCTACCACCAATTCCCAGGCTTGCTCAAACTCATGTGGAAATATAGATATTTGTTAAAACATTCTCTAGCTTTCTCTGCATATTTTTCAATTTAATCAAAGATCTTAATTCCAATTTTTTAAAAACATTGTATTTGCTACAACTTCAGGATCTGAAAACCATACCTCAATTCCGAAATCACCATTTTATTTGTCTCACAGCAGCCAATGTAACTGTCTTGCTTATTTGACAAACTGCTCATCTGGTGCTTAGAAAGAGGTGATTTAAAACCAAATATTTCTCTTTTTAACTGCAAGTTTAAAAACAAAGATATATAAACTTATAATACCTATGACATAATCATTTTTTATGCAGAACTTCAAGTCTGAAAAATTTCATGCACAGAAATAACCTAACAGTCATCAATAGAATATATAAATTTATTACACATTATAAAATATTAATGGGAAAACTATAATAGTTAAATCTCCATTATATAAATCATTATGGAGATATTTCATAACATGGAATGAAAAGCAAGAGAGGCATATATAGAATTTTCAAAAATGCACTAAACTCTATTTTTTTTCCTGGATATATCTATATGGGGCAATATTTAAAATATGGACAAGAAGAATACATATGAATTTCAGAACAGTGGCTACCTCTGGGGAGAGAAGTGAATCGGGATTAACAAAATATATAATGAGGTTTTATCTCCCTAAAAGATTTTATTCTGCAGTAGATACCAAAACATTTCCCAGATTTAGCAAATGTACTATATTGATCTCTGTATGTATGCTGTATGTTCTGAATAGAGAATTTTGAAAATTAGTTATTAAAAGGGCAAGGTAAGCACTTAATGACTACTACCTTCAAACTATAACCAAATCACACTTTTTAGGAATAGAAAAATTTTTCTAAATTCACATTTCCAAACCATGTTATATAGTATATCAAGCATGTATTACCACTTGACTCTCAGAACCACATATCAGGTAATTCTTCATATTAAGTCAAATGAAAGCATCAATTTAAAATGAATGCTACTGTATTTTATTATTACCAAATTTTACAAGTAATCAGTACAATTAAAAATTTAAGCAAATAATCAGCATCCTAGGAAAGTAGATATTTCAGGGGGATGGAAACCAAGAATTCTATGTTCTGGTTTTAATTCTGCCACTCACTAACAGGATAAATTATTTATTTCCTTGGGTACATTTCTTTACCAATAAAATGATGGTATTGAATTGAATGATTACTAAGGCATCTTTCAGCATCCTAAATCCATGACAGTTTAAAACTGATAAAAATGTACCATCCATTCATATGTAAAACCAACCATGACACATTTATCTATACCTTTTCTTCTGATCTCACCTTTATTTTACACCTATCAATAACAAATTTCTGATACAAGTATACTTTTCTTCCTAACCTCATTTATAAATATGGTCATATCTATAACTCAGAGAAAAGGTGGCCACATGCTACCATAAAAACAATTCTAAAAGGTATATGAAAAGCTGTTCAACAGTCAACACGGAAATGAAAATTAAAACCACAATGTGATATCAATTAATACTCATTAATATGGCTGTAATCAAAGACAGACAAGAATAAATGTTGGCTATCACTTCACGGGAAATAGATGGGGAAAGAGTGGAAACAGTGTCAGTCTTTATTTTTGGGGGCTCCAAAGTCACTGCAGATGGTGACTGCAGCCATGAAATTAAAAGACGCTTACTGCTTGGAAGGAAAGTTATGACCAACCTAGATAGCACATTCAAAAGCAGAGATATTACTTTGCCAACAAAGGTCTGTCTAGTCAAGGCTATGGTTTTTCCAGTGGTCATGTATGGATGTGAGAGTTGGACTATGAAGAAAGCTGAGCACCGAAGAATTGATGCTTTTGAACTGTGGTGTTGGAGAAGACTCTTGAGAGTCCCATTGACTGCAAGGAGATCCAACCAGTCCATCCTAAAGGAGATCAGTCCTGGGTATTCACTGGAAGGACTGATGCTAAAGCTGAAACTCCAGTACTTTGGCGACCTCATGCGAAGAGTTGACTCATTGGAAAAGACCCTGATGCTGGGAGGGATTGGGGGCAGGAGGAGAAGGGGACGACAGAGGATGAGATGGCTGGATGGCATCACCCACTTGATGCACGATTTTGGGTGAACTCCGGGAGTTGGTGATGGACAGGGAGGCCTGGTGTGCTGAGATTCATGGGGTCACAAAGAGTCGGACAGGACTGAGCGACTGAACTGAACTGAACTGAAGATGCAGAAAAACAGAAATCCTCATATATTGCTGGTGAGAATTAAAGTGGTGCAGCCACTTTGGAAAACAATTTGGCATAAATTTACCACATGACTCAGCAAATCTACTTCTAGGTATCTACTCAAGAGAAATCTGTGGATGGAGACTTGTAAGCAAATGCTCAAAACAGCATCATTTATAACAGTCCAAAAGTGGAAAAAACCCAAACGTCCTCCTATTGGTGAATGAATAAATGTGGCAGATCCATACAAAGGAATAGTATTAAACAACAGAAAGAAATGAAATACTGATACATATCACAATGAAAGATCCTCAAAAACATTAAGAATGCAAAAGACCACATATTATATAATTCAGTTATATGAAATGTCCAGAAAAGACAAATCTCTAGAGGCAGAAGAGTGGATCCCCTCGGAGTGGGGATGGGTTGTTGTTCAGATGCTAAGCTGTACCCGACCCCATGTCTGTGCAACCCCATGGACTGTGTCCATCAGGCTCCTCTGTCCATGGGATTTTTCAGGCAAGAATACTGGAGTGGGTTGCTATTTCCTTCTCCAGGGTATGACCTCCTGGAGTTTGCTCAAACTTTTGTCCATTGAGTCAATGATGCCATCCAATCATCTCATCCTCTGTGTCCCCTTTCTCCTCCTGCCTTCAATCTTTCACAGCATCACAGTACTGAGACTAATTATAAATGGGCACAAGGGGCCTTTGGGGGATAGAAATATATGAAAACGGGATTGTGATGATTATTTCCATACTTATAGATTTACCTAAAATCATTGAATAGTATACTTAAAATAGGTGAATATTGTGGTATATAAAAGTTCCTTTAATAAAACTGTTTTTAAAAATTTGATGGCATTCTTATACATGGCATAAGAGAGATTGAGACAGGGTAGAACAGTAGAAAGGTAAGTTCAGAAAAGAAAAAAGGATGAGATAGAAAGAACTGATGACTGAAAGCAGGTATATAAGGAAAACAATGGAAGGTAATAAAGCAACAACAAAATCATGATCTCTTATAAAGCACTTAGGTAAAATTTTCCTTGTCACATACTTACAGGCAACTGGGACATAATTTTTTCCAAACTTCTCAGTTCTACCCTCGAACTTTCTATTTCCTGCTGACACAAATCCAGTCTCTCATTCTGTGTTGCAATACGAACTTTTAATTCTCGGTTTTCATTCATTAGAGAAAATTTTTCTCTAAGTATTTCATCTTTGTCCTCTAAGTCACTCTCTAGCTTCAGAATACTTTGTCTAGATTCAGTTAGTTGTGCCATGACTTCTGAATTTTTCACTGCCATGATCCTTAATTTTTCTTTCCCATTATTATTTTCTTCTTTTAACTGCCTATGAAGAAAAAAGCATAAAAATGAAAATTAAACATTCACTTTCAATAATCATGTTAATCAATCTCACTTTTATGATATTTTAAAGCTTAATCCTGAAACCTACTCACATTTACTGAGTGCCTATCTTCTGCATGTTAGGCACTCACAACTTTATGTGGCTGGTACTATTGTTACTCCCTGATTAAAGATAAGGAAAATGAGGCAAAGAAAAATGAAACTTGCCCAGTGTTTCACAGTAATTGGACAGAATAACTCCACTATTTTGGAGGCATTTCAGCTCCCTTTTAAAAAGTGTATGACAGGAGAGTAACTCTTAAGTCCTAACACGATATTTTGCAGCATCAAGTTTTAGAAAGTATAAGGAAAAATCATGAACTCTAAAAGGTAAAATCTAATTAACTATTAATAAGATTATTATCAGCATTATTTTTTAATATATATAAACACGTCAAACATTAGAACAACCTAATTTTAGAACTGTAACTGAATTTCATCAGTTCCCTTTTTCACATTTTTTACATCTTGAAATTACAATGTTAAACTAGGTGATTTCTCCTAATCTGAAGAATATATATTCTACTAACTAGCTGATGTGGCCACATTACAAGGACATTCAGTTCAGTTCAGTCGCTCAGTTGTGTCCAACTCTTTGTGACCCCATGAATCAGCACGCCAAGCCTCCCTGTCCACCACCAACTCCCGGAGTTCACTCAAACTTATCTCCATAGGGTTGGTGATGCCATCCAGCCATCTCATCCTCTGTCGTCCCCTTCTCCTCCTGCCCCCAATCCCTCCCAGCATCAGAGTCTTTTCCAATGAGTCAACTCTTCGCATGAGGTCGCCAAAGTATCGGAGTTTCAGCTTTAGCATCAGTCCTTCCAATGAATACCCAGGACTGGTCTCCTTTAGGATGGACTGGTTGGATCTCCTTGCAGTCAATGGGACTCTCAAGAGTCTTCTCCAACACCACAGTTCAAAAGTATCAATTCTTTAGCACTCAGCTTTCTTCACAGTCCAACTCTCACATCCATACATGACCACTGGAAAAACCATAACCTTGACTAGACAGACCTTTGTTGGCAAAGTAATGTCTCTGCTTTCTAATATGCTATCTAGGTTGGTCATAACTTTCCTTCCAAAGACATTAGGTCTCTGTTAATTTTTTCTATATGTATGCAAGACAAAATGTTGATCATACTACTCTATTTAAGTATGTTAACATCAACACACGTTTTATTCATTGATAACCTGAACCTTATAAGTAGAAAACAATCTTAGTTATGAATGCCTATCTTTCTAGATAATTTAAAGCCATAATTACAGAATACAAAATATTCTATTTTCAAATGTTTCAGGTTTTACTCTGCTGCTACTTCTACTTCCACACAAAAAAATCTTTTTTCTATAATAGGATACTGTACCTTAATTTCTCTTTTAGAATTTCAAGTTCATTTTTATACAGACCACACTTTTCCTGTAGCCTTTTATTTTCTTTTTCACAATTAATTAGATTTTTCTCTAATATTTCTTCTTCAGCTTGAACCTAAAACAATAATCTGTTTTAAGTCAACATACTAATGTGGTCATAAGTTTTAGCCATTTCAAATGCGTGATTTCAGAAAAAAACAGGAGAATGGAGTAAGTACTCCACAAGTTTAAGTCCCCAGCCTTGTAGTGAAAGGAAGAAAGTGAACTTCTAGCAATAAAGAACAGAGAGGGGGAATATTAACACCTATCCATAAATAGTTAACAACTTCAAGAGAGGGACAATAGCACTATTACCTATAAGCAGAATTGTTCTGGTCTTACCTGGACAAGGAAAGCAACTTGACAAGGCAAGCTACATTGTTACTAAAAGCTAATGTTACTAACTTTAGTAACATTAAGTTACAAAAGGCAAATGTTGCAGAGAAGCAATTTTTGAAATTTTAGCCGCAGAATACTCCCAATGGAATCACAGCCCCAAACTTAAAAGATATAAAAAGTCAAGCAGCCAGATTTGAGGAGTGAGAGTAGAGGACTGGACAGATTAGCCCCAATTCCTTTGTTAGATTCTAGGGCTATGCTGAGCAGTTGTGAAATCAACCATCCTGAGGAGACATGTGAAAAAACTCATCTCTTCCATTTTCCTCTCTTTGGTCCTCCCTCTCGAGGAGGATATTCTTCATACTAAGGATTCTACCTCCCCTTCCAGATTACCTTATTAAAAATTCCCTGGCAGTTCTGTGGTTAGGAGTCCATGATATCTCTGCCAAGAGGCCTGGGTTCAACCCCTGGTCGGGGAACTGAGATCCCACAAGCCATGTGGTGTGGCCAAAAAAAAAAAATCCTTTCTACGGTATTTCTTTCCCAAAGGGACCTTTTCCAAGGCTTTCAAAACAGTGATCTTATTAATTCACACTTAAAACTTCAGAATCTAATGGAATCTTAATTCTTTTAATTGTTAATATTTCTTCCCTTTCTACCTTTCTTTGAACAGAATTTATAAATATTAGTTAAGGATATAAAGAATTTTTCTGAATGTCCAACATGGGCTCCCTCCAAACAGGTTTATTGTCATGTGGTATTACTTGAATATATTCAATGAACATAATTAAACCCTATATTACTATGTAGAACCTGTTCAAGGAACCTTCCTCTGAGACAGAAGTGGAGCCCCTCTCAGGGTGTTATACCTAGAGAGACCAATTAAAGGCTACATAATCTACTCTGCCTTCATTTTCACTGAGGTAATGGGAACAAATTTCCTGCTTTTACTTCTATAGCTCCAAACTATTCACTCATCTTTCTCTATATTTTGTTTGTTCTCTTATCTCCATTCTTTTCCTTCTTTGGATAAGAAAGTTAATGCTCATTATAAGACTGTAAATATTATATTAACTAATCATTATACATTCTTTATTTCAATTATTATGAGTGAGATCATAAAAATTACTCCTTGCTTTAACTATAAATAAAGATATTCTATGTCTATCTTTATTTTCAGAATACGGACAATACAAAACACTGAATTTGCACAATTGCCTCTTACCTTTTCCAGTTTTTCAGCCACTTTTTCTTTATAATGTTGGAAAGCTTTACTTAGCTCTTCAGCATTATATAGTGCTTCATTCCTTTGTCGTTCAGCTCTAAAATTAAAAAACGGATAATTAATAAAAGTAAAGAATGCTCTGTACTTGTGTACTTAAGTTCCAAAGTAACCTGTATTTAATTATAAGGAATAATTAGAGAGAAGCAGATTTCTCTGTTAAAAAAAATGAGTATAAGACTTAAAATGAAAAATGAAGATTAGACTACAATAATTTCATCAATATAAGATATCTACATGAAAAACAAAACAGAACATAAAATACTTATAAACTTTGAAACATTTTTATGTGTTGGCAATTTTTTTTCCTATCTGGAAAAGAGAGATTAGGAAGTAGCCTGAGGCTGTATGATAGATCTCAAAATTCAGGTATTACAGAAACAGTCCATGGTCTAGTATATTAAAAATACTCAGTAAATCTTGTAATCTTTGCAAAGGCCAAGTAATTTTTAAAAATGTATTTCAAATGACAGTAACTTCTACTGATATAAGATACAAAATCTTAACAACAAAATCCAACCACCGACAACCACGTTGTCTCACCTCTCAGTTGATTCTGACCTTTCCTCATATCTCTCACACTGAACTGAGACTACTGGGCTGGCATTTGGTCAATTTCACACCCATATCTAAAATTTTTTCTATATTCAAACCTATTTTTAATCCCATTATTTTAAAGTTAGCAACTCTTCTCTTATCCAAAGTGAATTCCTTTGTCTATACTCTAGATCTTAGTTCCTCCCTTTCAGGAACTTTTATTTTTATATTTTCAGAGTCTTCTCTATGGGCTTACAAATTCGAGTTAAAGTATCTCACAGGACTTTCCCGATAGCCCAATGGTTAAGATTCTGTGTTTCCAATGCCAGAGGGCACGAGTTTGATCTCTTGTTGGAGGAACTAAGATCCCACATGCCACATGGCATGGCCAAAAAAATATTTTAAAAGATAAAATGTGTTTTCTAAAAGAGAGAGAAAAAATAAAGTATCTCTTACTTCCTGAATATAAGAGGTTCTTAAATTTGGAGAGCAACTGCAGATTATCTGAGCTATCTACTTAGATCAAAGTTTCAGATTTAAAAAAAAGGGGGCATTTATTTGAAAATCTAAGAGAATATATTCTATTCCTTCATTGATATAGCTAGAATTCAGAGAGCAAAGGATACCTGCAGCATTTCTCAAACAAAAACCTTCACAGATATGTGCTTTCCTCTGTCATCTTTCAAGCCAAACTTATCCACTTTATACTTAACTACTCTTCCTTACCAACAATTTCTTTAAAAAGGGTTTAACATTTTCAGCCACACAGAAAAGAATGGATAAATAAACCCATGTATTCTCAACCCAACTTTTATGAATCTTAAACTCTTCACTGTATTTAATGTAGCCTTTATCTTAAGCAAAGAAAATATCACAGACATTAGAGTTGACAATCCTGTGTATTCCCCTCCAAATCCCATTACCCTGACTTCTACCACAGAGGTAACACTAGTCTAACTTTTTATTATTATACATTTTGTATATTCATAGGTTAACCAAAAAAACCACAAACAATACATCACAGCTTATCTATTTGAAGAGGCACACTGTTTTCACATTTTTAACACCTCTTAAACTGGTAGGTTATTTTAATTCTGATGGCATACCATAGTTTCATGGTGGTATTTTTTAATGATTACTAAAATAACCGACTCAATGGACATGAGTTTGGGTGAACTCCGGGAGTTGGAGATGGACAGGGAGGCCTGGCGTGCTGCAATTCATGGGGTCACAAAGAGTCGGACGCAACTGAGCGACTGAACTGAACTGAAAATAACGGTACACCTTAAAATCTGTGTAATCTTACATTCAATGAAGGACTGTACTTTCTTTTCCATGTTTCTTTTAAATTTATTTTTATCTGGAGGATAATTGTTTTATAATATTGTGTTGGTTTCTGCCATACACCAACCTGAATCAGCCATAGGTATACATATGTCCCTTCCCTCCAGAATCTCCCTCCCACCTGCCACCCCATCCCTTCTAGGCTTTTTTCCATGTTTTTAATACTTCATATGAATGGTACCACAATGTATATATACATCCTTCTATAGACTACTTTTATTAATTATCATTAAGATCTGTGTATGTTCACCCCTGTGACTATAGTTCATTTTTAAATAAATCTACTATATACTATTGTGTGGTATAAAAATAGTATAATTTGTTCATCCATTTTTTTAGTTGCTAGGCACTAAGGTTGTTTCCAGTTAATACAGTATTGCAATGAACATCTGTGGTGCGTAGCTCCTTGGCAATAGGTATGAGAGTTTGTTGAAACCTAAGCACACTGGAGGCCCACGTGTGTGATAAGTCAGTTCAGTTGTGTCCGATTCTTTGCACCCTATGGACTGTAGCCTGTCAGGCTCCTCTGTCTGCAATTACTCAGCCTGTGCACCTACAGACTGTGCACCTAGAGCCTGTGTGTAGAAACAAGAGAAGGCACCACAATGAGTAGCCTACACACTGCGACTAGAATAGCCCCCACCCTGTTCTCCGCAAACTAGAGACAGTTGCCTTGCAGCAACGAAGATCCAGCACAACCAAAAATATAAATAATTTTTTAAACCTTCTTAGTATTAAAAGAAAAAAAAGTAGGTGCCCAAAATCAGAAAATGAGAGGTTCAGTAACTTGCCCAAGATCTCACAGATTACTTGAAACGTAACTTGTTTCCATAATCTTTCTAAATAACCACTTTACACTACTATATCTGGCATGGTATTCAATTCCCTGGGGCCTAGAGTCAGTTACTTGGGTTCAAATTCTCCCTCTACCACTTTCTAATGGGGTGACTTTAACTTCTAATTCAGTTTCCTCATCTATTTATGCAGAGTATTATCAATCTCATATGACAGTATGAGAAATAAGTAAGTTACACACCAGAAGCACTTAGAAGCATTTATACACAATAAATGTTCAGTAAGTTACTGTAGTTACTATCAAATTTAAAACTTTTGCCAATCAATTAAATAACAGTGTGAAATGACTGTAGCTTTATAAACTTACTATAATTTTAATTAACATTTTTGATGACAGTAAGGTTAAGCAACTTTCATGTTTCATTAGCCATTTGAACTTCCTATCCTTTATCTCTTCAGAATCTTTGTCTTTTATTACTGTATATCCCCTACCCCATGCCATCCCTCTTGCCTCCTGAGAAACCTGTATGCGAGTCAAGAAGCAACAGTTAGAACCTTACATGGAACAATTGACCAGTTTAAAATTGGGAAAGGAGTATTAAAAGGCTGTATATTGTCATCCTGCTTATTAAACATATGCAGAATATATCATGCAAAATGCTGGGCTAGATGAGTTACAAGCTGGAGTCAAGACTGCTGAGACTATCAATAACCTTAGATATGCAGATGACACCACCCTTATGCAGAAAGCAAAGAGGAACTAAAGAGCTTCTTGATGAGGGTGAAAGAGAAGAGTGAAAAAGCTGGCTTAAGACTCAACATTTAAAAAAAACTAAGATCATGGCACCTGGCTCAATCACTTCATGGAAAATAGAAGGGGAAATAGTAGAAGCAGTGGCAGATTTCCTCTTCTCGGGCTCCAAAATCACTGCAGATGGTGACTGCAGCCATGAAATTAGAAGCTGCTTGCTTCTTAAAAGGAAAACTATGACAAACCTAGGCACCATATTTAAAAAGCAAAGACATCATTTTGCCGACAACGGTCCGTATAGTCAAAGCTGTGATCTTTCCGACAGTCATGCAGGGATGTGACAGTTGGACAATAAAATAGGCTGAGCGCTGAAGAATTTATGCTTTTGAACTGTGGTGCTGGAGAAGACTCTGAAGAATCCCTTGGACTCCAAGGAGATCAAACCAGTCAGTCCTAAAGAAAATCAACCCTGAACATTCATTGGAAAGACTGAAGCTGAAGCTCCAATACTTTGGCCACCTGATGCGAAGAGCCGACTCACTGGAAAAGACCCTGATGCTGGGAAAGATAGAAGGCAAAAGAAGAAGAGGGTGGCAGAGGATGAGACGGTTGGATAGAATCACTGATTCAAAGAAAGTGAACTTGGGCAAACGCCAGTAGATAGTGAGGGAGGCCTGGCATGCTGCACTAAGACATGACTTAGTGTCGGAACAACAGCAATCTCTTCCTGTAATGTTTATGTTTTCTGGCTTTCATTTTAAAACATCCTTCCCTACCGTGATACAACATAGAAAAGATTCCCTTATATTTTTTCTAATAGTTCTCCTTTTCACAATTGGGCCTTTAATACATCTGGAATTTTTTTTTAATGCAGGTATTGTATGAGCAATCTATTTTAATTTTTTAATCAATAATCAATTCATCCAGCATCATTTTCTGAAGTTTTTGTTTTTAAAATTTTAAATCAGTAACCCCTTAATGTGGATTTTTGTCCATCTGCTACCACTGCTTTATGTCTCTCATTTGAGAGATATTTTTGCACTGAACTATATATTCTGGAGTAATTAATAAACTTCAGTCCTAAATACTTCAGCACATGTCTTCTAAGAACATGAAGATTGTTTCATATAACCATAAGTAACTATCAAATTTAAGAAATCTAAAATTGATACTATGTTGTTACTCAGTCACTAAGTCTGTCCCACTCTTTGCAACCCCAGGAAATGAAGCATGCCTAGCTTCCCTATCTTTCCCTATCTCCCTATCTCCTGGAGTTTGCTCAAACTTATGTGCAATGAGTCAGTGATGCCATCCAATCATCTCATATTCTGTTGCCCACTTCTCCTCCTGCTTTCCCAGAATCAGGGTCTTTTCTAAAGAGTTATCTCTTCACATCATATAGCCAGGGTATTGGAGCTTAAGCAACAGTCCTTCCAATGAATATTCAGGGTTGATTTCCTTTAGAACTGATTGATTTGATCTCCTTACTGTCCAAGAGACTCTCAAGAGTCTTCTCCAGCACCACAATTTGAAAGTATCAATTCTTCGGTGCTCAGCCTTCTTTATGGTCCAACTATATATAAATGTTATTAATTATTCCAATCATTTCTTTATGGAATTTTCTTTTTTCTGATCCAGGATCACTTATTGCTTTAAGTTATCATGTCTCTTTAGTCTTAATCTGGAACATCTTCTCAGTTTTTCTTAGTCCTTCATGACTCTGACATTTTTCAAGAATAAACAGTTGTTTTACAGAAGACTAAGCTAAGCTTGTCTGATGTTTCCTCATAACTAGTTTCAGGCTATTCATTCTTGAGAGGCACACCACATAACTGGTGCTATACCCTTCTCACTATATCACAAATGAAACACTTGATGTCAGTTTGTCCAGTACCTAAATTATTGATTCATCCATCCTTTGTCCTGATTTGTAATGCCACTTATTACATAACAAGATTTCACCATATGTGTTTTTGCTTAAGGGTCTTTGTCCTGTACGACTAACCTTCTGTTTATACCTATACCAATATCGAGTTTCCCAGGTGGCACTAGTGGTAAAGAACTTGACTGCCAATGCAGGAAACATAATGAGATAGGGATTCAATTCCTGGATTGGGAAGAGCCCCTGGAGGAGGGTATGGCAACCCATTCTAGTATTCTTGCCTGGAGAATCCCATGGACAGTAGCCATGGAGCCTGGGGGGCTATAGTCCTTAGGTTCACAAAGAGTCGGACACAACTGAAGTGTCTTAGCAAGCACACATATACAAATATCATATTGACTTAATTAGTATAACTTTAGAAGTCTTGCTTATCTATAGACATGTTCTCTGCCTTGGCCTACAGCTTCAAAAGTGCCTTATTTGTCCTTGAACTTTGGTTCTTCCACACAATTTTTAGGGTCGGTTCATTAACTTTTATCAAAACTTGTTAGGATACTGGTTGGTATTGTATTGAACATATAAATTATTGGGAGAAAACTGATACCTTTATGTTGGGTTCCCTTACAGAAAAATGGTATATACCTCATTAGTTAGATCTTCTCTTAAGACTTTCAAAGAAGTTTTATTATTTTCTCCATTGTATTATCATTTTAGTCTGATGTTTTGACATCTGTTGTCTTACTGACCCTATGAACACTGGCCCTCCCAGCACTAGCCAATTCTCAGTGGTTAGTAGACTATGCACATGGGGGTGCACCTTTCATATACAAACTAAGCAACCCAGAGCCTACCCTCCATTCCTCTATCTGGCTGTCACGCTCCAGGCCAATAGTCTCCTGTCCTAATCACCCCAGGACCAGGTATCAGACAACTCAAGACAGCCTTACATGCCAGCCTACCGAGATTATTCATACTAGCCAATCTGAAGGTTGAATACTCAACCTCAACCATTTCTTCCCACAGAAATCACAGTAAAATCTCTTGTTCATGTTTTTCTCCCTACTCCCTCTGTCTTCTAAACACCTTCATACTTAAACTTCCCTGTATGATCCCCTCTACATGACATGTCATGTCTCCTATTTCTAGTAATTTGAGTATAAAAACTTCCTTCAGGATAGCCATTTCCATGTCTGTGTATCTTGCCATACCTGATTAAAACAAATATTGAGCACATTTTTAAACTTCCATTAAGACTGTACCTATTCTTCTGTAGATTTTTTTACATTTAACATATAGTTTCTATTTTAATTTTTCATTAAAATAAAAGTGCTCATCTTAAGTGAATGAATTTGTATATAAATGTTGTTTTTTCAGTATTAAATCATCTCCAACTCTTTGGGACCCATGGACTATAGCATGTCAGGCTCCTCTGTCTTCCACTATCTCCCAGAGTTTGCTCAAATTCATGTCCAATGAGTCACTGATGCTATCTAACCCTCTCATCTTCTGCCACCCTCTTCTTTTGCCTTCAATCTTTCCCAGCATCAGGATCTTCTCCAATGAGTTGGCTCTTCGGATTAGGTGGCCAAAGTACTGCAGCTTCAGCTACAGTCCTTTCAGTGAATATTCAGGTTGATTTTCTTTAGGATTGATTCACAATTCAAAAGCATAAATTCTTACCTATGTACCCACATAACTACTATCCAGATCAAATACAGAACATTTCTAGCACCCAAAAAGCTTCCATATGCACCCTCTCAGTCAATACTTTTTATTCAAAATGGTAAGCACTATTTGGACTTTTAACATCACATTCATTTTGCCCATTTTTGATTTCTTAAGTAAATACACAGTATTCTTTTGCATCTGGCTTCCTTTGCTTAACATTATATCTGTGTTATCTCTGTTGTTAAACAGCTATAGTTGATATTTTTCACTAATGCATATATTTCATAATGTGAATATATTTATTGATTCTACTATTAATGAACACTTAGTAATTATGAATACAGCTACTTTGAGCACCCTTGCACATATTTTTGATAGATATAGGCCTTCACTTCTGTTAGAATGGATTCTGGATCATAGGGTGACTTACATTTAAATTTAGTAGACATTGGTAAACAGTTTTCCAAACTGGTCTATGAATTTATACTCCTGCTAGAAATATATTAAAATTCAGTTGCTCTACAACATTAAAAACTTGATACTGTGAGTCTTTTTCATTTTAGCTACTGTGAGCCATAATGGAAATGTTTCTTCTAATCATCATCATTTTTTAAATTAATTTTTAATTGAAGGATAATTGCTTTACAGAATTTTGCTGTTTTCTGTCAAACCTCAACATGAATCAGCCTATATGATATAGGTATACATATATCCCCTCCCTTTTGAAACTCCCTCCTGTCTCCCTTCCCACCCCACCCCTCTAGGTTGATACAAAGTCATGTTTGAGTTTCCTGAGCCATACAGCAAATTCCCATTGACTATCTATTTTACATATGGTAATATAAGTTTCCATGTTACTCTTTCCATTTATCTCACCCTCTCCTCCCCTCTCCCCATGTCAGTAAGTCTGTTCTCTGTCTGCTTTTCCACTGTTGTCCTGTAAATAAATTCTTCAGTACCATTTTTCTAGATGAAAGAATTGTACACAGAAAACTATAAGACACTAATGAAAGAAATCAAAGATGACATAAGCAGATGGAGGGATATTCCATGTTCCTTGGTAGGAAGAACCAATATTGTGAAAATGACTATACTACCAAACACAATCTACAGATTCAATGCAATCCCTATCAAAATACCAATGGCATTTTTCACAGAACTAGAACAAAAAATTTCACAAGTTATATGGAAACACAGAAGACCCTGAACAGCAAAAGCAGTCTTGAGAAAGAAGAATGGAGCTGGAGGAATCAAGCTTCCTGACTTCAGGTTATACTACAGAGCTACAGTCATCAAGACAGTATGGTACTGGCACAAAAACAGAAATATAGAGCAATGGAACAAGATAGAAAGCCCAGAAATAAACCCATGCACCTATGGGTACCTTATTTTTGACAAAGGAGGCAAGAATATACAATGGGGCAAAGACAGCCTCTTCAACAAATGGTGCTGGGTAAACTGGACAGCTACATGTAAAAGAATGAAATTAAAACACTTCCTAACACCACACACAAAGATAAACTCAAAGTGGGTTAAAGACCTACATGTAAGACCAGAAACTATAAAACTCTTAGAGGAAAACATAAGCAGAACACTCGATGACATAAATCAAAGCAAGATCCTCTATGACCCACCTCCTAGAGTAATGGAAAGAAAAACAAAAGTAAACAAGTGGGACCTGATTAAACTTAAAAAAGCTTCTGCACAGCAAAGGAAACTATAAGCAAGGTGAAAAGAAAACCCTCAGAATGGGAGAAAATAATAGCAAATGAAACAGCTGACAAAGGATTAATTTCCAAAATATACAAGCAGCTCATACAGCTCAATACCAGAAAAACAAACAACCCAATCAAAAAGTGGGAAAAAGACCTAAACAAACATTTCTTCAAAGAAGACATACAGATGGCTAACAAACACATGAAAAGATGCTCAACAATGCTCATTATTAGAGAAATGCAAATCAAAACTACAATGAGGTGTCACCTTATACCGGTCAGAATGGCCCTCAACAAAAAGTCTACAAACAATAAATGCTGGAGAGGGTGTGGAGAAAAGGGAATGGTCTTACACTGTTGGTAGGAATGTAAATTGATACAGTCGCTATGGAATACAGTATGGAGAGTCCTTAAAAAACTAGGAATAAAACTACCATATAACCCAGCAATTCCACTCCTAGGCATATACCCTGAGGAAACCAAAATTGAAAGAGACACATGTATCCCATTGTTCATTGCAGCACGATTTACAATAGCTAGAACATGTAAGCAACCTAGATGTCCATTGACAGATGAATGGATAAAGAAGTTGTGGTACATATGCATAATGGAATATTACTCAGCCATAAAAAGGAATGCATTTGAGTCAGTTCTAATGAGGTGGATGAACCTAGAACCTATTATACAGAGTGAAGTGAGTCAGGAAGGGAAAAATAAATACCATATTCTAACACATATATATGGAATCATCATCATCTTGATCATTTTATTTCTTGTGGGGAAATTTCTAACAATTGATTCAATATCTTTAATGGTTAAAAAACTAGGGTTTTCAATTTATTCTTAAGTTAGTTTTGTTAAACTTTATTTTGTTGGAAAATCATTTATTTAGTTTAAGTTTTCAAATGTATTATTGTAAAATGGTTCACAGTACTTGGTCTTATTTCTTAAATCATAGCTAAATCTGTAATTTAGGGGACCCTTTTCAATTCCAATATTGGTTTTTGTGGATTAATTTTCTCCTGGATTCATCTTATGTAATGCCCATTATCTTGGCCACTGTGGGGGAAAAAAAAACAGATCTGGGTTTTGGGGATTCTCTATTGTTTCATTGTTTTCTATATATCCGTTTCACCCTTTATTATTTAAATACTTCTATTTTTCTTTTGATGCTCTTTCTTTTATGTCCTTTTCCTGACTATATAAATTTAATGTTTTAGTTCATTCATATACTAATTTTAATACATGAACAGACTAAAAATTTTCTTCTAAGAATATCTTTGGCTACAGCCCACAAGCTGCAATATGAAACATTTTTTGTATCAGTTCTAAGTCTTCCAATTTTCATCATAATTTCTTCAATCATCCACGAGTAGCGAGAAGGCTGATTTTACATTTTCAAACTACATGGTTTTCAGGGAGGGAGGACCATGGCGGGGTGTAGGGCTGTCATATGTAATTTAATTACACTATGGTCTGAGAGGATGATTATGTATGACATAAATATTTTTATTTTTGTTAAAATTCATGTTTTCTGGAAGAATAAGGTAACAAAGTATAAATATTCTAGGAGTGTCTAAAAGAATGTGCATTCTCAAATGGTTGGCTACAGGATTCCATATATACATCCATTAGATTAATAGTCACTCAACTCTTCAGCTTCTTACTTTTTTGTTGCTTAATCTAACAATTCTAGTAAATCAGTAAAAGTATTCCCTGTATGATTACAGATTTGTTCATTTCTACCTGAAATTTTGTTATTTTATTTATGTACTTTGGGACTAGATTATTAGATATAAGTTTAGAATCTTTATAGCTTCCTGCTGAAGTGTTACCTAAACATTACATATATACATATATACACATGTGCGTGCGTGCTTAGTCACTTCAGTTGTGTCCAACTCTCTATGACCCCATGGACCACGGCCAGCCAGGCTCCTCTGTTCACGGGACTCTCCAGGCAAGAATACTGGAGTGGGTTGCCATTTCCTTCTCCAGTGATAAAGTGTGAAGTGAGTGAAGTGAAGTCGCTCAGTCGTGTCCGACTCTTTGTGACCCCATGGGCTGCAGCCTACCAGGCTCCTCCGTCCATGGGATTTTCCAGGCAAGACTACTGGAGTGAGTTGCCAGTGCCTTCTCCGATATATACATATATATAAATACAAGAGTTCTTTTTAACTCTAGTAATACTTTTTGCACTTAAATCTACTCTGTGATACTAATATAACTATACCTATTTTGTTTTCTGCCTAAAATATTAATTTTCATCCCTTTGCATTCATCTTTTCTGTGTCCTTATGTGTTTTTTTTAAAAAATATAAAATGTTGCATTTAATTTCTGCTATATGGCAAAGTGACTCAGTTATATATATATATTCTTTTTCATATTCTTTTCCATTATGGTTTAATCACAGGATATTCAATATAGTTTCCTGTCCTGTACAGCAGGACCTTGTTATTTATTCTGTGTCTTTATGTTTTAAGTATATCTCTTATAAACTGTATAAAGCTAAACAATCTCTGACTTACACTGGCTTTTTAATCCATTATGATTAATCTCTACCCTCAAAAAAGTCTTTGTAAAGATTTTGATATTTCAATTTTAGAATATTAATATTCATTCTAGTTCTTTAAAAAGTTCCAAGAGTCTTCATATCACATCTCTACCTAAAAATATGAATTGATGTTTTATGCTTCCTGGGTTAAAATACAAATCCTTTGGCATAAAACAAAAAGCCATTTACAGTCTGGACCAAGCCTGTCTTTTTCCTTAAGTCGTACTATATCTGTCCATTTATAAGTACACAAAATTCCTAGCGTTCTTCAGAAAAGATGTTCTTTTGTATTTCTCTGCCTTTGCACATGTTGTCCAGAACACATGCACCCCTGCTTATCCACCTTATGACAGCAAAGTCAATACCCTACCCCTGGACTTCCCTGGTAGACCAATGGGGGACACAGGTATGATTGATCCCTGGTCCGGGAAGATTTCATGTGCTGGGGAGTACCTGGGCCTGTGAGCCACAATTACTGAAGCCCATGCACACAGAGCCTGTTCTCCACAATAAGAGAAGGCACCGCAATGAGAAGCTTATGCATCACAACTAGAGAGTAGCCAGCCCCTCTCTCTCCAAAAGGAGAAAGCCCATGTGAGCAACGAAGAACCAGTACAATCAAAAACAAAAAAAAAAATCCCCTTCCATAAAAAATCATCTCTAAGTTCTGCAGAGAACTAGTTATTCTTTCTGTACTTTTTCTTAGCTATAAGGCTGCTGCTGCTGCTAAGTCGCTTCAGTCGTGTCCGACTCTGTGTGACCCCATGGACTGCAGCCTTCCAGGCTCCTCCATCCATGGGATTTTCCAGGCAAGAGCACTGGAGTGGGGTGCCATTGCCTTCTCCAACTTCATGTATTATCTTGTTATTTTAAATAACAAGATAATACATGAAGAAAAGATGTTCTTTTGTATCTCATCTGTTCATCTGAGTAAGTAAAGTCTGATTTTCAGACTATTCGACCACAAAGTTTATATTTACAACAGCTACAATGGTTAGTGTTTATTATTTATGAAGCACCTTACATTTCTTTTTTCATTTATCCCTCACATCAAGACAATATCATCTTGACTTAATATGAACAAAATGAGGTTCAAGAAGGTTAAATAGCTTCTTCAAGGTAACAAACTCACTGAGACTTTAAAACCTAGCTGGTTTGAGTCCAAAAGTAAACATTTCCACTAAGTAATAATGCTTACCAAATATATACTGTAACTTGAACCATACTAACCAAACACTGCTGATAAAATATTCTTCCAAACTCATTTTAATGAAAAAATGACATAGACAGGATTTGAGCAGGTTTTAGAAGTTTAAATGCACATGCAAACAAATATTTATCTATTTATGACAACTTTTCAAAAACACTTTCTTCATAACATTACTTATATCATAGGATGAAGTTTTAAAACATATTTTTGTTGCCAAAGATGATAAAAATGCAGATTATGATTTTACCCTGTATAAAAACTGTTACAATGACATTATTATATGGTAAAATCTCATTAAACTAAAAAGCTTTTATCTTTATTAGTTTAAAAGTTAATGAACATTCAAAGTTAATAATTACGTGGTCAGTTATCTAGAAAACTTTATCTTAAGATATGGCTTTAAAGAAAAGACATGGCTTATACAAAATAGATATTTTCGCATTACTTATCTATTCCTAAAGGAAGACCAAACCACATTATCTTATATATTTTATTTAAGAAATATGTAAATGTCATTTCATCGATAATCATTATCAGGCTTTAAGGAATTAATCCCAATTCAAAATGCCAATAACATATAAAGTCTACTCGTGAAAATTTTAATCAAAAATTTTTAAAAATTAAAGGATGAAAAACATTAAATTTTTCACTGACAAATTTCTGAAATTTTTTCTACTTCAAAAACTATGCAGAATTTTAAATAGGTACTATATATTCTTTGTTTTTCCCCTAGAAATACAATTATTTCCTTTAAAAACACATACCTCTTTCCTTGTTTACTTTGTTCAAGTAAGTCCACCTTCAGCCTTATACATTCCTCTTGGGACTTCTGCAAACTCTGTTCTTTTTCAATTACCATTTTCTGACTCTGCTCTAATTTATCTTCTGCCTCTCTATAAAATAAAGATACTTTTAAAGGCTGTTGAAGAGATTATTTCAGGTATGCAAGAACAGTTCAACGTCTGGGATTCTATTATTTTAAATCACTGAGTTAAGAGAAAAAAATATTTTACATGAGGCAGAGAAAAGGCTTATACATCACTGGTATACTATGAGTTTTAACAAGGAATAAAAGGATGCTGCCATCAAATGATAAATGTGTCTGAAACAAAAGCTGATACCCTATTTAATGATACCTAGAAGCATTAGGTATATTTCAGAAACTAGATAAGGATGACTATTATCACCACCATATCCAATGATTTTTCTGACAGTTGCAAAAAGCAAAAATGAAAAAGTAACAAGTATAAATTTCAGAAAAGAAGGACAAAATTCTTTTTTTGCTGATAATATCATTAGCTACCTGGAAAATCCCTGGAGAATCAAAATAAAAATCAGAATTTATTAAAGGTATGAGAAATAGTCCAATTAGAAAATAATTATATTATACAAAAAGCAGCAGCCTTCCTATATTCTATCAATGAACAGGATAAGAACAAATTGGGAATTGCCAGGCAGTTCAGTGGTTAGGACTCTGCACTCTCATTCCCAAGGGCCTGAGTTCAATTCCAGGTCAGAGAACTAAGATCTCACAGGCCACATGGCTAAAAAAAAAAAAAAAAGAACAAGAACAAATTCACAACAAACAAAAATGTAAAATACCTAGGAATAAACATAATATATGTATTACTAAAAAAATTACAAAATTCTGATGGTCATGAGAGATGATTTTAGTGTAAATCAGAATCATCTGTAGGACTTGTTAAAACATAGACTGCTGGGTCCCAACTCCCAGAGTCTGTGATTCAGAAAGTCTGAGACCAGAACTGAGATTTGCATTTCTTACATGTTTCCAGATGATGCTCATACTGCTGGTCCCAGAATTAATCTTTGAGAATCACTAAAATGGAACAATATGCTATTTAATATGCATGTATTTCTCATGTATTCAAAACAGAAAAGGAAGACAAATTACAAAGTGCCTGATTCCTTGTATTTCTTTGAATTCCCATCAAAGTAGCGAGCATAACTACGTAGGACAATAAGTAAACTAGTTCATATTAATGAAAACATATAAATAAATAGCTTAGATTTAGTCTTTTTTAGCTGTCATACAACTGCATGTATCCTGCAGCCAAGAATTATGATAAACTGAAAACAGATTCATCAAGTTCTGAGACAGTCTATCTGTGTGTGCATGCTAAGTCACTTCACTCATGTCTGACTCTTTGCAAACCCATGGGGTGTAGCCTGCCAGGCTCCTCCGTCCATGGGATTTTCCAGGCATGAATACTGAAGTGGGTTGCCATTTCCTTCTCCAGGGATCTTCCCGATCCAGGGATTGAACCTGGGTCTCCTGCATTGCTGGCAGACTCTTTACCATCTAAGCCACCAGGGAAGCCTGGGTGGGGGTCAAAATTTAACAAGATATATCAAAAATAAGTATTTTAAAGCCGTAAATGGGCTTCTCAGGTGGCTCAGTGGTCAAGAATCCACCCACAATGCAAGTGACACAGGTTTGATCCCTGTGTGGGAAGATCCCTTGGGGAAGGAAATGGCAACACACTCCAGTACCCTTGCCTGGGAAATGGCAGCACACACCAGCACCCTTGCCTGGAAAATCCCATGGACAGAGGAGCCTGGTGGGTTATAGTTTATGGCGTCACGAATAGTCAGACAGGACTTAGCGACTAAACAACAACATGAGATTTCATATGATAAAAACAGACATTGTTAGCAATTTCCCAGGTGAAAATATGGATGAGATTCACACACTCACCTGATGTTACATTCTAATCAATGAAATGTGTTTAAAAAAAAAAAAAGCTGTAAATCTTACCTCAAAACTTTATCTTGGGCTGAAACTTCTGCTTCCAAATTTATAATCTGTTCTTCTAAGATTGGTACATTGGCTGCCTGTTTTTGAGCAGATTCAAGCATAGAAACCTAAAACAAAAAACAACTTTCAGAGTACTTTCTTTACAAAATAAATTCATCTATTTGCTCCTTAGTTTCTCTTACCATCTGATGGAAATTCAATAGAACTCCCCAATCATTCTTCAATTATGAAGCTCATCTTGTCTATCAACTTACATGGGCATGTCATCATCACAAGCCAGTCTCATGTAAGCTCCTCCCATTATCCTCAACTTAGTATCACAAGATAACTGGTTAACTATTTAGGGAAAATAAAAGAGAATCTCTACTGATACTAACTAAAAAGATTAATTTCACATAAATCAGAAATTTAAATTTCAAAGATCAAATCATTTAAAATTACATAAAAATACTACTGACTCTTTTTAAAGCCTAAATTTAGAAAACATGATTACTAGAGAAAACCTAGAAAATACAACTTGGACTATGAAGAGTGTAAGATGATGGAAATCAACAACCTAAATGGTGTCTGGAAAAGAACACTAAATATTCCCAGAAAAAGGAAGCATGAGGTATATAGTGCAGGACAGTGATGAGGTCTAGAAGAGAAAACTTGGAACATAGTTCAAGATCTCTTTGATAAGTCCCTCCTTTTCCTATGCTCAGAACACCAGGAGTCAAGAGTCACCAACAGCCTTCCACTTAAGAAGAGAGAGAGACAGTTTACTAATCTGGAGAAACTGAACAGGAAACATTTGGGACTCTTGAAACATTTTGTGGAATGATGAGCAGAGATGAGGTAGAGTTAAAAAACAAAGAGATTAATACAGAACAGTCAGCTTCTAGCCTCCTATCCCACCTCATGTGGGGCTATCTCACAGGTAAGAAATCAAAGGATTCTTTGCTGCAGAAATTCAAGAACTTCAAAGTAAAAGACCTCACATATGGATACTGAATGGGAGAAGGGAGATTGCTCCCTACAAAAGAGCCACCTCCTCAACCATTACCAACAAATGAAGCTCAGTGGACAACAAATCTCACCTTTGCAGAGAGTTTCCAAACAGCATTTAAGTGCCTTCTCTTAAATACAAATAGCCAGAACACCAACATCTGAGAGGTCAAAACAAAAGTTAAAAGCAACTGGCAGAAGCAAGGCAAATACATACATACATACACACACACACAAATCATTGAGAGAGCAATGAGAGGATATTGCAAATACAAAACAATTAGAGAACATGAAAAGTTCTAGAAAATGAAAAATTATGACAGCCAAAATAAAAGATTCAATAGGATGACAACGTTGAGGAAATCTCTGAAAAAGTATCACAAGAAGACAAAGAGACAGAAAATACCAGGCAAAAACTTGAAAGATTTAAAGGACCAATCAGGTTAAAAAAGACAGAAGAAAGAAAACAAAGGGAAAAAAATAATCAAGATTACATAAGAAAATTTTCAGGGACCAAAGGACCCAAGATTTCAACCAGAAGATCTTTATGTAACCAGTACAATAAATAACAAAGGTCTACTCAAAGATAAATCACTATGAAATTTTAAAACACCATAGAAAGAAGGAAAATACTAAAAGCTATCATAAATGGAAAAACAAATGAAAGATATCTTACACGCTAGGAAATGTAATTCACAATGGAATTAAACATTCCAGACACACACTAGAGGATATGAGACAAAAAAGCAGTGTCCTAAAAACTCTGGGGGAAAATAATTTTCATTCTAGAATTCAATCAAGTGTTGGGGAGAAATTAAGACATTTCAAACAGGCAAGGAAGCTACTGGAAAATATGCTTCAACTAAAGAAAGAGTAAACCAAGAAAGTCAACATGAGATCCCAGGAAACCGTAGACACAACCTGGAAGAACATCAAAGAGAAGTCCCAGGAAGACAGCTGGGCAGCAGGCCTGAAGGGTAATAAGCCCAGAAAGGACAAGACATTAAGATCCAGAACTGTAACTACTACACAGACTTTGCTAAAATGTCAATTATGAATATGTTGTCCAGTACAAAGGGGAGCAAAAGATTTCCAAAAGCGGCACATACACAACATCAAAGCTGAGACCTGCCCTGGAAAAGGCAACCTCCCTAAAAAATATTTTATTAAACAATTTAGAAAATGCTAAGATAGGGGACTTGCCTGGTGGTCCAGTAGTTACGAATCTACCTTCCAATGCAGGATACACAGGTTCGAATTCTGATCGGGGAACTAAGATTCCACATGCTGTGAGGCAACTAAGCCCACATGCCACACCTGGAGAGCCCAAGCACCAGAACTACTGAGCCCATGCTCTTCAACAAGAGAAGGACACCCCAGTGAAGATCCAGCATAGCCAAAATGAAATAAAATAAAACTCAATAAGCCAAAATACCCCAGTTCTTAAAAAAAAGAAAAACAGAGAAGTATATAAAATACAAATATCTTACTGCCTAGAATAACCATTGGTGTATTTATATGCTCAAAGAAAGGAACACTTAAAATGTTAATAGTTCAGTAGTTAATAGTAAAACTCTTAATATCTCTAAGACTTCAAATAATTAAGCCTCTATGACTTTAAAAAGAATCTATAGGGGACTAAAAAGTTAAAATATAATAAACAGACATATCAAAAGAAATGGCAAATGCACTGAGAAGGTAAATCTCATGAGAAATCAAGAAAAACAAGATATTTTTGCCTCAAAGAAATTTAAAAGTATAGTTTTGTTTTGTTTTGTTTAATCAGTAGACCATTGAATGTAGACAGAGTGCAGTAAATGCCTGAAAAAACACTTTCTGTGTGATTTGACCATTCTGGAAATCTACCCCAGAAATAAATCCCAAACACCAAAAAAGTTTTATGTTCACTGCAGCATTTTTCTCCTTAAGCACAACAGTGTACTTTATTTTGTTTGAAAAGAACAAAAGAAAAATAAAATACCTCCCATAACTGTACTACTTAAAACAATTATGTCTAAAAAACAAAGTCTCACTATGACTCTCTAATAGTTACCAGAGTTATAGCATAGCCTTTCTTTCCTTATATACATCATATGTATATATATACATGTACTAAAACACAAACATTTAGACAAATATGCTCATTTTATAAAAAAAAAAAAAACAGATTAGTTACTGTGTGTTTGTTTCTGCCACTAAATATTTCAGGTAAGTTTCTGAGTGCTGACTGTACAGATACCACTCTAAGTGCCTCTACAAATATCATCTAAACTTTACAAAGTCCCATGAAAGTCAAATAACTTTGCATTTTAGTACTCATATATTGATATATGTTTTAGTTCTGATATATTAATATATTGTAGTACTGATACATTGATATATGCTTTCACCTTAAGTAACAAAAGTAAGCTTGGTAGCAATTAATTATATGTATGCATATATATATATATATCTATATATATATATATAGATATATATATATATATTTACCATGTCCCTATTACTGGACTCTTTCATTTCTTCTAATTTTTTTGCTTAATATCAATCATATAGAAAAATAAAGGAAACCACTTAAACAGGGGAGTTATTAAGTTATGGTATACTCACATAAGAAAACATTAATGCTACCATAAAAAATGGTTGTTGGAAGAGCTAGGTAAATGCACCAAAAAATGCTTAGACTATATAAGAAGTATAAAACACAGGAAAAAACAAAACTATTCAAATGTGTAATATTCAATTATATGATAAACCAATAAAGTAGTTTCTAGATCACGGAAACTGGGTTATCTTTCTCCCTTTTTTCTATTTTTGAAGTTTTCAACAATGAGGGTGTATTATTGTAAAGAAGATAAGTAAGCTATATATTTTCTTTGTACAAGAAGCAAAACCACACAAATTGGTGATCTTAAGAATTTTAAGAAGTTCTGACTTATCTAAATGCATATATTATACAAGTTCCTCTAAATAATTTTCAAGTATTAAATTCATATAAAATTGATTCTTTAATAGGTTGATATATTATCAAAATAAAAATCATATATAACACATTAAGGTAATACAAGGAATATTTTTCCAATTACAAATCTCAAGAGATTCTTTTCTGTTGGCATAGTCACCATTTCAAGAAACATACTTTTGCTCTTGACTGTGTCAATTCAAAGTGGACAGATTCTATTTTAGTCATTAAAGAATGATTCTGTGAAACTAAACAAGCATTCTGTTGCCTAAGTTTATTAAGTTTCTCTCGAAGACTTTTGATTTCCTGATCCACAGGGGTAGATGATGAAAAAGACATCTGAAAAATGAAAAAGAACAACCTATTTTGAATTACTTCACTAAGTATTATATATAATACAATGAACAATTATCAATAAAATGACTAAGTAGCTCAGAAAAATAGGTTAAGGTACTTAGTGTTGGGGAAGATATGTGAGACAATCAGTGCTCTCCTCAGCAGATGGTGAACAAGTAAGTAAATACATTTGGCTTGTAAAACAGTGGTACACTTTGGAAAAGTTCTTGGTATTATCCAGTAAAGTTGAACATGTTAAGACTCAACAGTATTACTCCTGGGTATAAATCTGATAGAAACTTTTGTACCTGAAGATTATGTAAGAATGGGAAGAACTGAAATGCCCACAAACAATAAAATGGATAAATTATTCTTTGCGTGTTCAGTTGCTTCAGTTGTGTCCTACTCTTTGCGACCCTATGAACTGTAACCCACCAGGCTCTTCTGTACATGGGATTCTCCAGGCAACAATACTGGAGTGGGTTGCAATGCCCTGCTCCAAGGGATCCTCCCAACCCAGGGATGGAACTCATGTCTCCTGCGGCTTCTGCATTACAGGTGGATTCTTTACTACTGAGCCACTGTTAACTGTACATATATTTCTATTATATTTTTTTGAATATATATTTTATAATAAAGTATTTTAATTTTCATTCATTGAGGTTTCCAAAACATGACTTAATTTTATTTTTTGAATAAGTAATGTATTTATATAATTCAAAAGTCAGAACTATATATAAAAGAGTACATACAGAAGTATCATTCCCATGTTTAGTAAATAGGTAACCATTTTTACAAGTTTCTTACTTATAAATTTTTGTATAACACAAATTAGACAGCAGAAAAACAGGAAACTCCTTCTATAGGAGAGTCATTAATTAAGTTAGGATCTTAAATCTAGTCTTCTAGTGCTTCCATATACATACACAAACAATACAAATTACCCACCCCCGACAACAGCTCTTATGCAAAACCAGAATAGTAAATATGGTTTTTCACTTCAACAATACATCCTGGCAATCTCTCCACAATCAATTCAGTGAGAAACTCCTTTTTTCTTTTTACCCGCTTAGCTGCAGTATTCATTGCATATTTATTCAACCAATATCCTATTACTGGACAACTGAGCTATTATTAGTCTTTTGTTATGACAAACAAGGCCTCATTTTATACTTATGCAGGTAGCTTTCCAGAAATAGGATTTCCAAGTTAAACAAATTTGTGGTTTTAGTAAATATTACCAAATGTCTCTCCACTGAGATTATATCACTTTGCATTTCTACCAGCAATGTATGAGAATGCCTATTTCCCCCTAATATCACCCACAAAAATACAGTGCCAAACTCAGGATGTTTAATAATCTGGTAGTGAATTTCTCTTTTTATGACTGAGATTGAACTCTTTTTATTTGTTTTAATTTCCTTTCCCATTCATGCCTTTTGCATATATTTCCACTGGTTTGATGATTTTTCCTTATTTCTAGTTCTTTATATATTAAAGAGCTTTCGTTTGTCTTTATTAGGCATTATCAATAGTTTTCCCCTTTTAATTTGTCATGTAACATTTGATTTTGCTTAGGGTAAAACACAATGATGTCAATGAAGGCATATATACAATAAAAAGTCAGCAATTTGAATTAGGATACACATCAAATTTCTCAAAATTACATACTTTTTGTAGACAAGGAATTTGAATTCATTTTCTAAAATGCAGGCTCAGATGGCTTCATCAAGCAGCTTCCTTACTAAAAGAAAATCTCTCAATTGCTAGCTTTCTTAAGTGGGAAGAGCAAATTTCTATCAAAAAAGTTTATGATGTACATATGTAACCATATGTATATATGAAGAAGGAATTCAAAGGGCCTGGACTCCATCTTAGGCCTGTTCATGCTGATCATGCTCAGCCACCTTTCCAATGGACTCTGAACTCTGTGTTTAGTGCCTATGAAAACAACAACAGAAGGATAAGACCCACTCCAGACAGGGGAACCTTGAAGATCGTATCTAGGTTACTCATCGCCTCAGAGAAACATACACTAATCACCCCTTCCTCCAGACAGGCCATAAAATTTTCTGTATCTATTGGAGTGTAACCTCGGGTTTATTGATTACTGGCTAATTGCTTGACTGAGCACATCCTGAGCACATGAGCACATAGCATGTGAAATGATGGGGTTATTGGGATTGTATTTTCCTTGGTTTATGTAAGTCTCAAGGAATTTGGAGTGGTGGGTTCAGACACATAATACACACGGGGTATAAAAGATTTTCAGATGCTGGTCAGGGTCCTTGGCTAAGAGGAGACTCTGCCTTGGGCCTGCAGGTGTAATAAACTGCACTCCACTATCTGCATTGTCCTTCTGAGTGAGTTTGTTTCCCGGAACGCGTGGCTGCAACATTTGGTGCTTGGGCCGGGAACCTCCTCACTTTGAGGAGACAGGTCTCATTTGAGGCCACCCCGAGGCTTTGTGGCTTGAATCTCCTAGAGGGGGGAAGTCGCCTCGCCCCTCTGGAAGAATTCAGCCTTTCAACGCCCCGTTTCTTCACTTTGGCAGGTAGTGAACGGCAGCAAGGGAACTGAGCGCTCAGATGAGGAGGAACCCACTCAGCAGGGTGGAAGAGGGGGCCTGATCACCCCCCTGGGAGGGACTAGAAGGGGCACGGACCTACAGGGGCCTGGAATAGGCAGGCAGCAGCAATTGCTCAGTACTCAGGTCGACAAGTGTGCTACGGTTTAGGAAGGAAATTTGTAAAGGTCATTTAGGAGGTGTGTCCACGCCGTCTCAGGGAAAATTATTTACCAGCAATCGCCAGGGGATTTTTAGGATAGAAAACTGGTCCTTGTATGCTCCCCTAGGAGGTGTCCCATCTGCTGTGAAATTCTTGACCCCCTCAGAATTGTTAGGCTAGAAGGAAGGGGATACATAAGTGAGTATGAATTGGCCTTCCCAGAGATGGCCTGGGACGTGGGATGTTTAACCCATCTGTGTTTTCATCCGCACCTGATCAAGCCCACCAAGGCAGAACAGACTTTAAGGGAGAAACAGTCTTGGACCACGTGGTGTTCTGGTTCGGTTGTGCTGACCAGCAGGTGAAGGCATGCTGATCCCCCTTCTCCCTCTGGCATCTGGCAGGTAAGGCTCTTCTCACCCCAATTAGGAAGGAGGCAGAATGGCAATTTAAGTGTCATTGAGTGGAAATATCAGAAGTACATACAGTACTGAGAACTTCGTAGACAGAACGAAAAGGAAAAGTAGAAGAAGGTCCGAGAAGGTAAGCAAGATGGGAGGAAGTGAATCTAAGGCAACTGTATTGGAGTGCATGATTAAAAATTCTAAGAAGGGATTAGGAGGAGACTATGGGGTGAAGATGAAGCCTAACCGCCTCCACATACTCTGTGAGGTCAAATGACCCCTATGGGAGTAGGATGGCCACCAGAGGACACCATGAACTTAATAATAGTGGAAGCAGTCTATACAGTAGTCACAGGAGAGCCAGGACACCTGGATCAATATCCACATATTGACTCATGGCTAGGGTTAGCTCAAGACCCTCCTACTTGGACAAGGTTCTGTATCCAGAAGGGAAAGGGAAAAACATTAATGGCACAAAAAAATGACTGATGATAAAAAAGTAAATTCCATAGGATTTGGACGGGGATGACCTGACCCCTCCCCCATACCGGATAACGACGCGCCTGCCTCCCAGTGCTCCACCAGGACCGGAGGCCGCCTTAATGCCCAATCCAGGGCCAGGTGAAGTCCTGCAGCAGTTGCTGCTCCTCTGCCAGCTCTCCCCAAGGTCATAGAGCCGCCACCTTGGCAGGCTCCGATCCCGATGACAGAAGCCTCTGGCCAACACATCCAGGATCAGGCTCCAGCCAAACCGCCCAAGCTATACCCGCCTCTCCCAGTGAGTAGTGACAAGATTGGAATTAAGCAGAAACTGCACTGTGCCAGAGAACCGGAGGGAACGAAAGAGAACAGACAAGAGATTTGCAATGCTAGCTGCTGCTCTGGGAAAGTTCATCTCGGGCCCTCCTGAAAAACCTCCTCTGCCCCAGGGACAGGACAGTCCTTCAACCGGTCCCAGTGGAGGCCCTGGGCCCCGTTACAGCCAAACCAGTGTACCGAGTGCCGAGATTTTGGCCACTGGAAGAATGAATGCCCTAAGGCAAGGAAGGAAGAGGAAGCTCCTGCAGTTGTGGGGCTTGCTGACTTGAAATTTAAATAAGGCTGCCAGGGCTCAGAGATATCAGGTCCCCAAGAGCCCATGGTAACCTTAAAAATGGGGGACCAAAACATTGACTTCACGGTGGATACAGGAACAGAACTGTCGGTAGTAAAACCTGTGGCACCACTGTCCAAAAAGACTACCGCTGTAACTGGGGTATCAGGAGAAGAGATGATTAAATCGTTTTGCCAGCCCAGAAAATGTCAGATGGGGGGTGGGCACCAAGTGATTCATGAATTCCTCTACATTCCTGAGTGCCCAGTACCCCTGTTCGGAAGAGACTTGCTCTCCAAACTAGGAGCACAAGTGACTTTCTCCCCTGAGGAGAGGCCCCCCCTCCTGGATGGACACTATAATTTATTTGCTCTCTCTCTCAATACCACCTCAAGATGACTGGAGGTTGCATGAGCCTTTGAAGGAAGACCCGGGTGGGCCGGGAGAGCATGAGAGCGAGCTAACTCAATTATTCCCTGAGGTCTGGGCGGAAGACACCCCCCCCACCCCACCCCCGCCCCAGCTGGCTAAACATAAGCCCCAGTGATAAAAGAACTCAAACCAGGTACCATCCCGGTTAGAAAGCTCCACTACCCGCTACTGATAGAGGCCTGGGCCGGCATACTGCCCCACATCAATAGATTGAAACAAGCGGTTATTCTAGTAGAGTGCCAGTCGGCTTGGAATACACCCATCTTGTCAGTTAAAAAGGAAGGAGGGCAGGACTATAGGCCTGTACGGGATCTCAGGCTAGTCACCCAGGCTACTGTGACTTTACACCCCGCTGTTCCAAACCTCTATACCTTACTTAGCCCTCCTCCCACTGAGGACTAAAGTTTATACTCGCCTAGATCTCAAGGATGCCTTCTTCTGCGTACGCCTCGCCCCAGCGTCACAGCCCATCTTTGCCTTTGAATGGGAAGATCCAGTCGGGGGCACCAAACAACAGCTCATCTGGACTCCCCCACAAGGGTTTAAGAACTCCCCAGCCATCTTTGGGGAAGCCTTGGCTTCTGACCTGAACTCATTCCATCCGGAAGAGTATGGATGTTGGCTCCTATAATATGGGGAAGACCTGCTGCTGGCTGCCAAAACCAGGGAAAAATGCTGGAAAGGGACAAAAGCACTACTCCAGCTGCTGATGGAAGCAGGTTACCGGGTGTCAAAGAAGGCGGCACAGATCTGCAAGGAGGAGATAAGGTACCTGGGGTTTGTTTTAAAGAAGGATACAAGGTTCCAGACCCTAGTTGGGTCCTATATACTGATAGCACTAGCCTGATAAAACAAGGACAATGGCTGTCAGGTTAGCCAAAGCGGAAGGGGCCATCAAGACTGAAAAGGGATGGTAGGAACTGCCAAGTGGCAAATTATTGTCACCGGAGGAGCTGGCACACAATCTGGTAAGCCAAACACAACAAGCGACCCACCTAGGCCATGCTGCCTCCTCACAGGTTAATGCTGCCTCTTGGGTATTCAGACAAAAACCTCCGGGTATTCAGCTGAAAGGCACGCTACCCTTTGAACACCTGGGAGTGGACTTCACTGAAATGAAAACTCACCAACACTATCGTTACCTGCTGGTCATGGTATGTACGTTCTCGGGATGGGTAGAAGCTTTTCCTACCTGGACTGAAAGAGCATCAGAAGTAGCCTGGTGCCTGCTTAGGGAAATAGTTCCCAGACTTGGACTTTCTACCAGCATTGGTTCAGACAATGACACGGCTTTTGTAGCTGATTTAGTACAACAAGTAAGCAAAACTTTAAATATCAAATGGAAACTGCACACTGCATATAGGCCTGGAGTTCCTGAGATGGTGGAATGAACCAACTGGACATTAAAGAGACTCTCCAAGTGGATCATAGAGACTGACTGCTCCTGGTAGACTTGCTTCCGACGGCTCTGCTCAGACTCAGGATGACCCCACAGTCCCAAGGCTATTCTCCATACGAAATTGTGAATGGGAGGCCCCCCCACCCCCATAATAAAACAGGTGTCAACAAATTTGCCTCAGGTAAGGGGGAACAGGATTTCACAGCAGATGGAACTGGGTAAGGTAATAAATCGGGTAACTAAGTTTGTACAGGAAAGGGTACCGTTCCCCCTTGGGGAACAGATTCATGAGTTTACGCTTGGTGACCAAGTATGGGTCAAAGATTGGAAACATGATTTGCTAGCCCCTTGGTGAAAGGGCCCTTATGTTATTCCAACTACCCCTGCTGCTGCTGCTGCTAAGTCGCTTCAGTCATGTCCAACTCTGTGTGACCCCATAGATGGCAGCCCACCAGGCTCCCCCGTCCCTGGGATTCTCCAGGCAAGAACACTGGAGTGGGTTGCCATTTCCTTCTCCAATGCATGAAAGTGAAAAGTGAAAGTGAAGTCACTCAGTCGTGTCCGACTCTGTGAGACCCCATGGACTGCAGCCTATCAGGCTCCTCCGCCCATGGGATTTTCCAGGCAAGAGTACTAGAGTGGGGTGCCATTGCCTTCTCCGAACTACCCCTACTGCAGTTAAAGTTGCAGGTATTGTCCCTTGGATCCATCATATGAGGGTGAAGAGAACATACCATGCAGTCCCAAAAAACACAGTGGACTGCACAGAGGGACCCCACTGACCCTCGAGAGACTAAGACCATCCTTAAGAAGAAGGAAAAGAAGATCCTAGACAAGCTCGTTCAGGATGAAGCCGCACAATCAACTCCTGCTGCTTGGCCTCATCAATGTGATTTTGAATTTAACTTCCATTTCAACTCAGGACAATGTTTTCATCTCATGGGCACATTTCTACGCAGACTTCCACAAAACTTCCAACTGCTGGGTGTGTAGGGCTATGCCTCTGTCAGTGATGGATGGACTTCCTTGGTGGGTGTCACTGCTCTGCCAAGGAGATTTTAAGCCACTCTCCTCTTTTCTGGGATGACAAAAAGAGACTTTCCTCTCTCTTGTCAATCATAACCTCTCCTTGCTCTCTTGCTGTAAGACCTACAGTCAATAGACTTGGGTCATGGGGTTACATTTGATATAAATGCCAGTGTAACAAAAGCCTAACCTACTTGTTGTAAATCTATCCCTAGCCCTGTTAAATCTATCTTATTTACATGCTAGGTGGACAAGATCCGTGGTTCAATGATATGAGTACATTGCTGCCTTATTCGTATCCTCTATAGGGACAACAGATATCATGATTAGAGGCCTTGACTAATTTCACATAACAGGCCCTCCTAGATAGAACAAAAGCCATCCAAGCCTTAAATGAAGAGCAAATCCAAATGAGAAAAGCGGTAATTCATAATAGAATGGCTTTGGACACACAGCTGTTCAAGGAGGGACCTGTGCTATAATTAAGGTTGAATGTTGTGTATACATTCCTGACTTATCTGGCAATGTATCGACTGCTTTAGATGACATGAAAAACCAGGTAAAAGCAATGTCAAATGAAAACATTCCTTTCTGGACTTTGGTCCTATCTTGGGTGAAGGGAGATTGGTGGAAAACTAAATTTACCACTGTTATAGTTGCCTTGATAGTTCTGCTTTGTGGACCCTGAATTTTACAATGTATTATGAACTTTGTAACCTGAAGGTTGATGTCATTCTCCCAAATTGGCGGTCGGAGAGCCACGGTGCAATATATCCCTATGAATGATGCTCATAATATGAGTTAAAAGCATCAAGAGGGGGGAATGAAGAAGGAATTCATAGGGCCTGGACTCCATCTTAGGCCTGTTCATGCTGATTATGCTCAGCCACTTTTCCAATGGACTCTGAACTCTGTGTTTAGTGCCTATGAAAACAACAACAGAAGGATAAGACCCCCTCCAGACAAGGGAACCTTGAAGATCATATCTAGGTTCTCATCGCCTCAGAGAAACATACATTAATCACCCCTTCCTCCAGACAAGCCATAAAATTTTCTGTATCTATTGGAGTGTAACCTCGGGTTTATTGATTATTGGCTAATTGCTTGACTGTTTGAGCACACAGCACGTGAATGATGGGGTTATTAGGATTGTATTTTCCTTGGTTTATGTAAGTCTCAAGGAATTTGGAGTGGTGGGTTCAGACACATACACATGGGGTTATAAAAGATTTTCACAAATGCTGGTCAGGGTCCTTGGCTAAGAGGAGACTCTGCCTTGGACCCACAGGTGTAATAAACTGCACTCCACTATCTGCATTGTCCTTCTGAGTGAGTTTGTTTCCCGGAACGCATGGCTACAACATATACGCATGCTGGCAGTGGGGTAATAAAAAATGGGAGGAAGATAGAGGAAGAAGAGATAAAGGGTTGAGTAAGACAGAGGAATACACATAGGAAGATAGAGAATACAAGTGAATAAAAAAGAGGAAGAAAGTGAGTTTCAGAACAGGACAGATGTCTAACATCATCCACAAAATTTAGATATAATGAATGGAGCACCTGACCCAGGCTAAACAGCAATATACTTCAATCACTTAATAAGCCATGATTACCTATTACGTACATGGTATGGTACTAAAATCAAGGGGGTTACAGAGAAAACAAGACATTTAATTGCAAAAAGGTAATAAATATAGAAGTTTTAAAATAGAGTAATACATCAAAATAGCTACTCTCTTATATACCACTTAAATTCAAAGAGTCTTGAGCACTATAGTAAAAGACTATGGAAAACATAAATTAGGCATTTGAAAAAAAAAAAACTCAGAGAAAAAGTATTTTAAATAGACAGGTCTAAAACTACTTTTAGGTAGGCAGGTCTAAAAACGATAACCTTATCTCTTGGCTTTTTTTGAAAATCGGTACCACTATTGGGCATTTTACAAACTCTGTTATGAGGTGAGTAATTCAAAAGTCCAAGATGGCTAGGGTGAGAAAGATTTTCCAAAATGAGTCTTTCAGATCTTGAGAGATTAGGAGCATAATCAGAATTTTCACTTGGACTAACACTAGAAAAAAAAGAAAAAATACATTTTAGTTCTTAGATATTTTTAAGTATTTACTCTAAATTTCTACATATTAAGAAAATAGAAAAGCACCTGAAATATTGCTGAAAATCAGATTCCAGAAAAGAACTTGAGGCATTTCAATTAAATTTTCAATAAACCATAATTAGTTTTAAAACTAGCAATCTATGTTTCTGGAGCCTCTATGCTAGAGTTACTTAAGATTCAAAAAACAGTCATGATAATAAAAGATTAGTTAAGACTACACATATATTTTATACTGAGTCCTAATATATTAAAGGTCTTAATTTGTAAATACTTCTATAATAGTTCTGTTCTTCTTCCTAAACGGAAAGCTATATTCAAAATTATTATTTTTTAAATTATGGAGCATTATTCCCAATTCTGGACACACGAGAAACACAACAAACAATAATGATATTCAAAAATTTTACATTCATCAGTTAAAGTCCTAAGTTAGAGTTCTATACATAAGTTTACTCACTCACCTAGATAACTCTTCTCCTAAACTCTGCAAACTCCATTCTGTTATCTTCAGTTCATGTCTTAAGGAAGCAACATTTGCCAGCAAACTTTCTTCTTCATTATCTTTATTATAGAAGTCTGATGAACTAGATTCCATTTCTTAAAAAAAGAAATGAATTTCTTGTACCTTGCCTGAAATAATCTGTGATGTCAGTCAAAATTATCTCACACTAATAAAACTTAACTCGAGTTATTATTTTTCTATTTCAAATGTTGTGAAATCTTTCATGGTAACTTTAAACAAAGCAAAACAGCCAGCAATAATCAATTTCTCTGCAGGGTAAACCCATAATGGAAAGTTCAACAAAATTTCAATGAATCAATTTTTCATTTAAGCCAGGGACTACAATTCACCTTTCCTAGCCATCTTCAATCTTTCTAACAAGTGTGTAAACTGTTTTTATTTGATGTTAAAGATGAAGAAACTAAGAATGAGCCAAATAACTTGCTTGAGTGTGTGCACGTGCTCAATCACGTCTGACTCTTTCCAACCCCATGGACTGTAGGCCGCCAGGTTCCTCTGTTTATGTAATTTTCCAAACAAGAAATACTGGAGTGGGCTGCCATTTCCTTCTCCAAAAAACTTACTCAAGGTCACACAAACTGTAAATGGTGGAACCAAGATTTGAACCTAGGCCATCATGACGCAAAGATCTTTTAATTATGTCACACTGTAGTTTTCTTATTTATTATAAATTAATTTCAGTATGAAGTGTTTGAACTTGATCATGTTACAAGCTCTGAACATCTGACAAAACTGGTATCATAACATTCATATTTTCCTAAAGGTAATTTATTAACAGATAAAGGTTATCCCCTTCTCCTATTCACCATGGCTATAAAATTTAAAACCATAAACTCACATTCACGTAACAACCACAGAAATCAAAATGACATTTAGCAGGTTAACTCACAAAAATAAATAAGAAAAGTTGTTTCTTCAACTGATGGGTATCTCAAGGGTTGTGAAATTCTCTACTAAGTAGCTTTGCACATTAAAAAATCATGATAAATACATTTTATTACTAATAATTAATATTCATAATTATTGTGTACTAAAACATATTAATAATACAACTTAAATGAAAGCTTTACAATCTCTACTACTCCATCTTCCTGCATAATCTTTAAATTACATTTCTCTCTCAGATCTCATTTACCTTTGTCATTGAAGCTTCTTTTTGATCACCCTTCTAGAATTCTGACGACATCTCAAGCTCCAAAAGGTTAGGAGTCCTGTGTATTATAGTCAGGACTCTAAGGCACTTCCAGAAACCCAATATTTTCAGTGACTAAACGATGATTACAAAACTGTCCTTCTTTCCCCTCACCTAGCTAAAATAACAAATTTACTCCACACTCAAAATTTCTCAGATGTAGAGAGGAAGATTAAAAAGAAAACTTTCATCTTACTGGAATAAACTGTGGCACGAAATTATATACTATGGAATCTTAGTAAAGAAAACATTTCTTTCCTCTTTTGTTTCCAAAAACTTGCTTCTGCTTAAATGAGAAGACTCTCCCAAACAAAAGTCAAAGGTTCAGGTCCCCACTCTGTGTTTTTCCAACAACTCTAGTTACCTACAGGATGGTGAAGGAAGAAGGGTAAAGAAAATTTGGGCAAATTCTAACATGCCATTTTGTTTCAACTGAATCAGGTTTATGTAAATTTTAACCCAAGAATTCTATCACCCTTCTAAAGGATCAATGAAAACGTTTGATATGCAAATATATTTTCATTTTCCTAATGGGCCATTTAATACCCTCAAATAAGTATTTCTCCTCCCTTCAACTTAGTTATAAAAGTCCAGCTTCATCGCCTGTACATACGTGAAAAAGCACGTCATGCTTCTTACAGGCCCTGACATCTTCGGGCCTTAATTACAATGCGTTTGCAGGTATACACAGGTACACACATCACACCAAAGAACAACTTTATACTCGTTGTATGTAAAAAAGATGGGCTGTAGTTGAAAAGGATTCCGCATTTTGGAAGGCCATTCAAGGCTTTATATCGTACTGTTCTGTTTCAAGAATGCTCAATTTGATAGAACTGGTCCTTCGTTCATCTGGAAGCAGTGGAAGAAAACATGAACAACTTCCTTCCAGATTTTTCTTCTACTAAAATACGACCCTGAAGAGCAGTGTGAGCAGCGAGGGTGATGACTAGATTAAACGCGTCCGAGGGAACCGAGAGGGAAACACCTGTACCTCTTCAGATAGGCCAGTTTCCACCCTCCAGGGGCAGTCGCTCACCACAAGTCGTAGCTGTGAGAGAGACCCACCAACGACGGCGCACGCCGAGCTCTCCTCTCCGTTCGGAAACCTCCGACCCTCTCCCCGGCCCCAAGCGCCGAACACACTACGGGAACCCCGGTTGCGCCGAGTTCGAACCGCCGCGGGAACCGTTGGGAACGCACCTCCCCAACCGCAGCCCCGCCCCCCGCGCAGCCTTAGCGACAGTCTACGCCGGACGCGCGGGGCTTGTCGGGGATTGTGGTCTGGGAGCGCGTCCGAGCCTGCCTACCCAGAACTACATTTCCCACAATTACCACCAAGACGCCCATTGGTGTGACGCCCGCCATGGGAAGCTGCGGAGGTCTGGGTGTCAGGCGGTCCGTGCTGGCCCGGTGCCTGAGGGAACCAAGGCCTAGGAGGGTGTGGAAAAGGACTGCTGGCTCCGCCTTCAGTCCCTACGCTTTGTAGACAGGCGTTTCCCTCTCGGAGAAACACCCCTCCGCCTAGGCCTTCACCTGGAGCTTTTTCAGGCTCCAGGTTTGCCTGCCAACCACGAGGAGTCCTGGAAGGAAAAGCGGAGCATAAGTGCCGATAACCCACGCCTCTCAACGCCTTTCCCAGCCCGAGATCGCCCAGGCAGGGATGGGCGATAAGACCTGGCTACCCTTCCCCGTGGTCCTCTTGGCCGCTCTGCTGCTGCCTAGGGCGGCCGGCTTCACTCCCTCCTTAGACAGCGACTTCACGTTCACACTTCCGGCGGGCCAGAAGGAGTGTTTCTACCAGCCCATGCCCCTGAAAGCCTCGCTGGAGATCGAGTACCAAGTAAGTGTAGATGTTGAGCCAGCCTCCTTCCTTTAGCCTAACTGCACGTCGTCGCCTCTCACCCGCTGAGAAAGTTTTTGGGGACCGCCCGGCTGCTAAAGAGGCGAGGGCCGCCCGGAAGCCGGGCAGCTGCGCGCCGGCTCGCGAGGCGCTGTTGTCCAGGGGCTGGGGACTAGAAGTTAGGCGGGATCTGGAATTGACTACCCGCCCTCTCCCCTTTTCTCCGGTGGGAAAGAGGCCAGCTCTAGTGATGTCGGTGGGTTTTTTCTTTGTTTAATGATTCGTCCATGTCTTTAGCCACTACGCGCGCCAGTACCGGAAATTTCACAATTCAGGCCTAATACACATTCTGTTTAATCACTGGACAAAATGACAGTTGCTTTAATCACCGCCCCCAGCCCTCAATTTCGGTATTATAAATCTATACTGTTACTTCTTCAGTTAAGGATTTTTGAATTGTGACCATGCGATGATCACTAAATCCTATTTTGGAATATTTTGAAAGGGGCTATTGGTGTGTTTAATGGTGAATTTCCTTCCCAGTTGTATGTGTGTGTCTGTGTTTGTGCGTGTGCGTGTGCTCAGTCGTTAAGTTGTCTCCGACTCTGCGACCCCATGGACTGTAGCCCGCCAGGCTTCTCTGTCCGTGAGATTTCCCAGGCAAGAGTACTGGAGTCGGTTGCCATTTCCTTCTCCAGGGGATCTTCCCGACCCAGGGGTCGAACTGGCATCTCCTGCCTTGGCAGGCGAATTCTCTACCACTGAGCCAACAGGGAAGCCCTCTGAGTTATATATATACCCATTATTTAAAAACCAAATAAGATCTAATTGTATATTAAAGCTCTGTAATCTTTTCTTCAGCATTCTAAGCATTTCTCCCATATCACTATTTTATTTTTAATAACAGCATGATGTTATAGGGAATTGCCTTAATTTATGTAGTCACTCTGGTAAAGGGTAATTTCTTAGAAGAAATCGTTAGCTCCAGTATGGCAAATTTCGATTTTTCTAGGTAGCACTGCAAAAAAAGAGAAATGCCTTCATGTGGTTCATCTTTCAACTTTTTTCATGTTACCTAATTTTTAATCAGATGTTAATTTTTTATAGTTGATGTAGAGAATCTTTTTCAATAACAGGTACTGTCATATTTAGAGCAAAATAAAGTTATTTAGAATCTTCATCTGCAGAAACTTTGAGATTAGATTATTTATAGATGAATATGGCTTCCCTGGTGGCTCAGATGACAAAGAATCTGCGGGCAATGCGAGAGACCTGGGTTCCGTCCCTCGGTTGGGAAGATTCCCTGGAAGAAGGCATGACAACTCATGCTAGTATTCTTGCCTGGAGAATCCCCTTGGACAGAGGAGCCTGGCAGGCTGCAGTCCATGGGGTCGCCAAGAGTCAGACACTACTGAGCAACTAAGCAGCAGCAGCATAGATGCATAAGGTTAAGCATAAAGTATCTAAAATTACAGTTAGTGAGCCAAGCTGAGGCAGGAACTCAGCATTTCCTGATTTCCAGTTCAGTTCAAAAGTTAATTTACTGAAGATTTACCACGTGCCAGTAATGCCTGGCGGTGAGGACACAGAGGAGGGAACAAACAAAAGAAAGAGCCCTTTTCAGGGATCTTAATATTTAAAGGTTACTGGCTTATAAACAGGGGCTTCGCAGGTAGAAGAGTGGTAAAGAATCTGCCTGCCAATGCAGGAGACTCAGAAGAAGCAAGTTGGATCCCTGGGTCGGGAAGATCCCCTGGAGCAGGACATGGCAACCCACTCCAGTGTTCTTGCCTGGAAAATAAAGTATGGTTATATGCTGTTGGAGAAGGACTTCTCTGGGTTTTCAGAAAATAATTCTTGGAGAAAATAAATAGGAACCTAGAAACATGCTTAGGTGAAACAGGAATGCAGGGAAGAGGGGCATTCTAGGAAAAGGAACAAAATGAATACGCATTTCTGAAAATGCAGTGTTACTGTTCTAGCAGTGGGCAGTATATACTGGACACTACAACTGCTGATCTTAAGGGGTGGAACTCTTAAGACTATAAAGTCTAGGGTGAGAATAGAAGAAAAAGAGATTGGAGAGGTCAGGAGGCTGGATCATGAATCTTAGCTTGTGTGCTATGCTGAGTAGCTTTGACCTTTGTCTGTATAAGGGCTACTGAAGTTAAGCAATGTGGTAACAGTCAAAAATGTTTTACAGTGTGGAATATGGATTTAAGGAGGGCAAAATTAGAGGTAAAGAAACCAACTACAGGGTTAGAAAAAGTCTAGATAAGGAAACAAGTTTTATTGTTCATCAGTCTTTACCCAGGTATTAGGAAAGAAATTGGGACTTCTGTGGCAGTCCAGTGGATATGACTTCATGCTTCCACTGCAGTGGACTTGTGTTCAATCCCTGGTCATGGAACTAAGATGCCAGCATGGCCTAAAAAAATAGATAAATAAAGGTAAACTACTGACCTCTTAGGATTAACAGCTCCAACTGTAGACAAAAAAAATGCCTAGGTCGAAATCTTGAATCTGGCACTTACAACCTCTGTGACCTTGAGCAAGTTACTTAACCCCACACTTGTAAAATATTGACAATAATAGTAAGAGTTGATTTGAAACAGTTAATAAGTGTTTATGTACCACCCCAAACAGATAGTAAAAGTTCAGTATATGTTAGCTTTTTTATGTTTACATTTTTCGAGTTTTATATATAGTGGGTTAGCTTTATATCAGCACTTGGCATCTTTAATCACTCAAAAAGACTGTTCCCTTAAAGCATTCTGTCTAAACTGTTTTGATTAAGGAAAGAATTAAAATCATTTGGTGTTTGTGGTCCTAGACAATGTTGCAAAGGTTCGTAGGGTAGAAATCTTCAACCCCTTGCATTTTCCAACTCTGTCATTAATTTTCCAATAACTACAAGCTACTGGGTTTTGTCTTCATTTTTAAAATGTCAGGTAACAAACTTTTCTAGACATTGCCCTTGGTTTACTGTGACATATTAAAAATTTTAACCATTTCACACTTTTCAGGTGTAAGAGGACACTTTTAGGGTAACTGACCAGTCCCATTATATATTAAGTTCTTGGAATTTTTAAATGTCAATACATATATATCTTATGAGTAAAATAGATAATTCATTTAAATTTTTTATTATTGAGTGCTTAGTTTCTGTAAGCTTTATGTTAAGTACTGCAGAAACAATGGTGAGTAATACTATACTCTGTGTACAGTAATACTAGATTCTTGCAGTCTAGTAAGGGGATAGACGTTAATCAAATTAATACAAGTTCAGTTCAGTTCAGTTCAGTTGCTCAGTCGTGTCCAACTCTTTGCGACCCCATGAACCGCAGCACACCAGGCTTCCCTGACCATCACAAACTCCCAGGGTTTACCCAAACTCATGTCCATTGAGTTGGTGATGCCATCCAACCATCTCATCCTCTGTCGTCCCCTTTTCCTCCTGTCTTCAATCTTTCCCAACATCAGGGTCTGTTCAAATGAGTCGGCTCTTCCCATCAGGTGGCCAAAATATTGGAGTTTCAGCTTCAACATCAGTCCTTCCAGTGAACACCCAGGACTGATCTCCTTTAGGATGGACTGGTTGGATCTCCTTGCAGTCCAAGGGACTCTCAAGAGTCTTCTCCAACACCACAGTTCAAAAGCATCAATTCTTCGGCACTCAGCTTTCTTTATAGTCAAACTCTCACATCCATACATGACTACTGGAAAACCATAGCCTTGACTAGATGGACCTTTATTGACAAAGTAATGTCTCTGCTTTTTAATATGCTGTCTAGGTTGGTCATAACTTTCCTTCCAAGGAATAAGTGTCTTTTAATTTCATGGCTGCAATCACAATCTGCAGTGATTTTGGAGCCCCAAAAAATAAAATCAGCCACTGTTTCCCCATCTATTTGCCATGAAGAGTTGGGACCAGATGCCATGATCTTAGTTTTCTGAATGTTGAGCTTTAAGCCAACTTTTTCATTCTCCTCTTTCATTTTCATCAAGAGGCTCTTTAGTTCTTCTTCACTTTCTGCCATAAGGGTGGTGTTATCTGCATATCTGAGGTTATTGATATTTCTCCTGGCAATCTTGATTCCAGCTTGTGCTTCTTCCAGCCCAGCATTTCTCATGATGTACTCTGCATGTAAGTTAAATAAGCAGGGTGACAATATCCAGCTTTGACGTACTCCTTTTCCTATTTGGAACCAGTTTGTTGTTCCATGTCTAGTTCTGTTGCTTCCTGACCTGCATACAGGTTTCTCAATAGGCAGGTCAGGTGGTCTGGTATTCCCATCTCCTTCAGAATTTTCCACAGTTTATTGTGATCCACAGAGTCAAAGGCTTTGGCATAGTCTATAAAGCAGAAATAGATGTTTTTCTGGAACTCTCTTGCTTTTTCCATGATCCAGCAAATGTTGGCAATTTGATCTCTGGTTCCTCTGCCTTTTCTAAAACCAGCTTGAACATCTGGAAGTTCACAGTTCACGTATTGCTGAAGTGTGGCTTGGAGACTTTTGAGCATTACTTTACTAGCGTGTGAGATGAGTGCAGTTGTGCGGTAGTTTGAGCATTCTTTGGCATTGCCTTTCTTTGGGATTGGAATGAAAACTGACCTTTTCCGGTCCTGTGGCCACTGCTGAGTTTTCCAAATTTGATGACATATTGAGTGCAGCACTTTCACAGCATCATCTTTTAGGATTTGAAAGAGCTCAACTGGAATTCCATCACCTCCACTAGCTTTGTTCATAGTCATGTTTTCTAAGGCCCACTTGACTTCACATTCCAGGATGTCTGGCTCTAGGTGAGCGATCACATCATTGTGATTATCTGGGTTGTGAAGATCTTTTTTGTATAGTTCTTCTGTGTATTCTTGCCACCTCTTCTTAATGTCTTCTGCTTCTGTTAGGTCCATACCATTTCTGTCCTTTATTGAGCCCATCTTTGCATGAAGTGTTCCCTTGGTATCTCTTAATTTTCTTGAAGAGATCTCTAGTCTTCCCCATTCTATTGTTTTCCTCTATTTCTTTGTACTGATCGCTGAGTAAGGCTTTCTTATCTCTCCTTGCTATTCTTTGGAACTCTGCATTCAAACAGGTGTATCTTTCCTTTTCTCCTTTGCTTTTCGCTTCTTGTCTTTTCACAGCTATTTGTAAGGCCTCCTCAGACAGCCATTTTGCTTTTTTGCATTTCTTTTTCTTGGGGATAGTCTTGATCCCTGTCTCCTGTACAATGTCAGGAACCTCTGTCCATAGTTCATCAGGCACTTTGTCTATCAGATCTACTCCCTTAAATCTATGTCTTACTTCCACTGTATAATCATAAGGGATTTGATTTAGGTCATACCTGAATGGTCTAGTGGTTTTCCCCACTTTCTTCAATTTAAGTCTGAGCCACAGTCAGCTCCCAGTCTTGTTTTTGCTGACTGTTTAGAGCTTCTCCATCTTTGGCTGCAAAGAATATAATGAATCTGATTTCTGTTGCTATGAAGCTAACTGCATAAGCCTAAGAATGTTTAATAGAAGGACTTGATTTTATCTGGGAATTGAAAGAAGACATCCTAGAAGTAGAGTTCAGATCTGTGAAGAATCAGGCTTACTAGGGATAAGGGGGTGGAACAAGGTGATAGGTAAAAAGAACAGCATGTGGCAATCCAAGGCTTTGAGGCAGAAGACTGAAGAATACCTTTGAGGGACTGAAAGACTATGACAGACAGGGGAAAGTGGGACTCATTCATCCTGATCCATTGAAATCATTAGGAAGTTTAATTTAGATTTATGGTATTGTTTATTTTAAATAGGTATTTTGTGTATTTTAAAATTAGCTTCTATATTTTTAAATGACATTTAAGCCTGCTAGTCATTACCAATAATACCTTTTGCTTTACTGAAGTCTATGCTTAATTTTGTGATATCACTTATTTTTTGATTTAATGGATATGACTTTGGGATTTTGGAGGGGAAACTTTAGTAATTTTAGAATGTTTTGAGTCCTTAGATATCAGAAAATGGTTTTATCTTTTGCTTTCTCTTCAGTAATATTTGGGAACATTGACTACATGTGATGTTTTAAAATCCCTTGTGATTTTTACATCTAGTGTATGTGCAAGAATGCTGGTGCCATCCCTGTTCTTGTTATTTTATAGTTCTCTACTACTACTTCAGTTTCTAGGTGGTTCTTTTCAAATCCTTTGGAAAAGTCAGTAGGAGGCTTATTAGGTGGTTATTTGAAATCTTTAGCTCTGTCCTTCATAAAGTCTTACCATTTCCTGCATTGTTCTTATCTATACTTTTTTGCTTTGTTCTGAGAATTCTTTGGCTCCTTTTCTCTAATTTTTAGACTCTATCCATGTCTATTCTGTTGTTGTTAAGGCTTTATTCATTAGGGCTTTATTTGGGCAATCACATTTTGGGTTTTTCTAAGAATTTTTCATATCAGCATCTTCATCTTTTATCGATTTTTATGTTCTTAAATTTCTCTGAGGATATATATTACATTTATCTGATGAAACATATTTTTAAATCTGTCTACATTATTTTCCAAAATTTGATCCTCTGAGAAAAGCTGCTGCTGCTGCTGCTAAATCACTTCAGTCGTGTCCGACTCTGTGTGACCCCATAGACGGCAGCCCACCAGGCTCCCCCGTCCCTGGGATTCTCCAGGCAAGAACACTGGAGTGGGTTGCCATTTCCTTCTCCAGTGCATGAAAGTGAAAAGTGAAAGTGAAGTTGCTCAGTCGTGTCCGACTCTTCACGACCCCATGGACTGCAGCCTTCCAGGCTCCTCCGTCCATGGGATTTTCCAGGCAAGAGTACTGGAGTGGGGTGCCATCGCCTTCTCCGTGAGAAAAGCTGCTGCTGCTGCTGCTAAGTCACCTCAGTCGTGTCTGACTCTGTGCGACCCCATAGATGGCAGCCCACCAGGCTCCCCTGTCCCTGGGATTCTCCAGGCAAGAACACTGGAGTGGGTTGCCATTTCCTTCTCCAATGCATGAAAGTGAAAAGTGAAAGTGAAGTCGCTCAGTCCTGTCCAACTCCCAGCAACCCCATGGACTGCAGCCTACCAGGCTCCTCCGTCCATGGGATTTTCCAGGCAAGAGTACTGGAGTGGGGTGCCAAATAACATGAAAAAGCAGACATTGGTTTCAGCAAATATTTGGTGTTTCTGTTTTTAGAATTTTGAGATTAATAGATATTGGTAGCTAGATGTATTCATTGTTCAGTGGAGTATCTCTAGAAAGTTCTTACTCTTAAACTCTTTTAAGATTTCCTAGGTTTCTAGTATTGTTATGGATTATATTGATACCTTTTGTTCATTTCACTGAAATTTAAAGAGGAAAAAGAATTGTGTATATTTAGCTAGCCACTCAAAACCAGTTCTGTTGGTCAGTAAGTAGAGCACAAGAATAGGTAATCTATTATTCCATTAAAGCCATGAAGAAAAAGAAAATGGAGTTAAGAAAAACAGTAGCCTTTGAAGTTAGATTGCTAAATTCACATTGTGACCATACCACTTATTTACTATCTCACCTTAGACAACCTTCTCTGTGCCTGTTTTTTGAGGGTTTTTAAAATTTTCTTGAGGAAAGGGGTGTTTGTTTTGGTTGTTTTCGCTAAAATGAAAACAATAATAGAACCTACGTTTTAGAGTTGTTGTGAGAAATAAATTAATCCACATAAAGCACTTAAAACAATGTGTGGCATAAACCATAATTGTTAGCTGCCATCATCATCATCAGGACATTTTGAAATTGTAAAGGAACAAGCTGAATTATTTGGCCAGTAAGTAAATAGCCTACTTGGAATACATAATTCATACTGGGAAATAATAGGTGATGTGTTGAAAAAGTCAGTTGGAATCAGATTATAAACGTCTTGAGTTCCAGGCTGAGAAGTAGCTAATACTGAGGAGGAAACAAACTCAGAAAAATTACATAGCAAACCCTAAATTGCTGAAGGAAAAGGGTCTACAAATTTAACTCCTTTCTGTGTTTCTTTCTAATCCATAGGGCTTCTCGATGAAGGTACTGTTCTAGGGAGATTATTTCAGTAATACTCCTAAGACCTAAATTTAAGTGATGGCAGCAGGAAATGGCAAGAAAGGGACAAGTTCCAAAAATGAATGGAATGGAAAAAAATGGTCTTTCCTTTCTAGCTCTAACATGAGTGTGTTGACCTTCTTACCCTTGTTAAGGTTTAGAAATGAAATCTTTTCATCATATAATCTACTTTTTATTTTCAGCATTTGTAAAATGTACTCTTCTCTTCTTTGCCTTTCTGCAGGTTTTAGATGGAGCAGGATTAGATATTGATTTCCATCTTGCTTCTCCAGAAGGAAAAACCTTAGTTTTTGAACAAAGAAAATCAGATGGAGTTCACACGTAAGTTATCTCTTAGTTGGGTTCCATGAACTGAATACCAGTGGGAACAGGGAAATTTAGCACATTTGATACTAAATATTAGCATGAAATGATTCCATATGAACATTTTAAACAGTTCTTTTCAGTGATCTATCTTAAACTAAAGTGTCATCTTGTTTAGGCATTTTCTTTTGATCTTGACTGAGTTTTTGCTTTGCTTTGGTTAATGAGATGAGTATACCACAGGTACTGCTTTCAATCTTCTGAGGCATTTTAAAACCTGCCTTTCTGGCCACCACAGGCTTTTTCTGTTATAAGTTACTATTCCAGGTATATAACTTGAACTGGTGGCCGTATCATTTTTGCCAGTAGTTTTCTTAAAACAACAGTACAGTGATACATCTTTATGTGTGTGTGTGTAAATTTTTATTTTCTTCAAATGTCACTCTTTTTAGATAATTAGAAGACCTAAAAGTAAAAGATCTGACCACAGGAAACCCTATAGAAAATGCTTTTTATAATTCCAAGTTTAAAATTTGATAAAAGGCCATATATTGTACCTCATTTCTCTTTTTTTCATCTCACCAGTGTTTCTGTTTCATTGTATTATTTTACTGTAGCACTTTTGTTTACTCAGTATTGTTACTGAGTTTAAACTGTGAGTATATAGGAATAAGAAAATCAAATACGGAGTGTCCAATATTTGCCATAAACTAGACTTTTCATTTTATATGCTTTTGGAGAAGGAAATGGCAACCCACTCCAGTGTTCTTGCCTGGAGAATCCCAGGGACGGGGAGCCTGGTGGGCTGCCGTTTGTGGGGTCGCACAGAGTTGGACACGACTGAAGCGACTTAGCAGCAGCAAATTAATCATTCCAACCCCCTGTGAGAGATATTCTTTGATTCTCCAATTCCCATTTTACAGACAAGGAGGCTTAGAGAAGTTAAATAAGACTGCAGGCATATACATTTATTAGGAGGAAGGAGAATGAACCAAAATTCTTGCTTCTACTATACAGTGCTTAGAACATTTCTAGCACATAGTCTTTGTTAACCAAAGTACCTGGCATATAACTGTTACTCAGTAAATATGAATACATGTATGAGTGAACGAGGTGGGAAAATGTCTCAACCATCGTTTTCTAAGATACTCATTTTAATGTGCTTTCAAAAATGCCATTTTACCTATGTAGAGTTCTAAAAAAAAAATTGCATAAACTACTGATAAATAAAATCAGAAGTGGTAATTTTAAGTCAGTTAAGGTGGCTATACCAGAATTAACTATGCTTTCTCTTTGATAGGTATATGAACAAGAGCCAAAAATGAAGTTCATCTTTAAATTTCAGAATATAGAAAATGTATAGAATTTCTGTCAATTTTAATTACTCTCCCATTTTCTGCTTTCATTTAGAGATTAGGGGGGAAAAGGTATGTTACTACTTTCTTAGAAAGAATTGTTGTTCAGTCCCTAAGTTGTGTCCAACTCTTTGTGGCCAGGCTCCTCTGTCCTCTACTACCTCCCAGAGTTTGCTCAGACTCATGGCCATTGAGTCAATGATGCCATCTAACCGTCTCATCCTCTGCCACTCCCTTCTTTTGCCTTCAATCTTTCCCAGCATCAGGGTCTTTTCCAGTGAGTCAGCTCTTCGCATCAGGTGGCCAAGGTATTGGAGCTTCAGCATCAGTCCTTCCAATGAATTTTCAGGGTTGATTTCCTTTAGGATTGACTGGTTTGAGCTCCTTGCAATCCAGGGGACTCTCAGGAGTCTTCTCCGGCACCACAATTTGAAAGCATCAATTCTTCGGCACTCAGCCTTCATTATGGTCCAACTGTCACATCTGTACATGACTACTGGAAAAACCATAGCTTTGACTATACAAAGTTTGTTAGCAAAGTGATGTCTCTGCTTTTTAATATGCTGTCTAGGTTTGTCATAGCTTTCCTTCCAAGAAGCAAGTATCTTTTAATTTCATGGCTGCAGTCACCATTCACAGTGCTTTTGGAGCCAAAGTAGTGAAAATCTATCACTGTTTCTTTCCAACTTTTCCCCCATCTCTTTGCCATGAAGTAGTGGCCTGGATGCCATGATCTTAGTTTTATGAATATAGAGTTTTAAGCCAGCTTTTTCACTCTCCTCTTTCACCTTCATAAAGAGACTCTTTAGTTCCTCTTCACTTTCTGTCATCTGAAGAGTGGTACCATCTGCATATCTGAGGTTTATATTTCTCTTGGCAGTCTTGATTCCAGCTTTGTGATTCACCCAGCCTGGCATTTCACATGATGTACTCTGCTTAAAAGTTAAATAAGCAGGGTGACAATATATAGTCTTGTCATACTCCTTTCCCAATATTGAACCCATCACTTGTTCCATGTCCGGTTCTAACTATTGTTTCTTGACTCACATACAGGTTTCTCAGGAGACTGGTAAGGTGGTCTGATACTCCTAGCTCTTTAAGAAATTTCCAGTTTGTTGTGATCCACACAGTCAAAGGCTTTAGCGTAGTCAATGAAGCAGAAGCAGATGTTCTTCTGTAATTCTCTTGGTATCTCTATGATCCAACAATATTAGCAATTTGATCTCTGGTTCCTCTGCCTCTTTGAAACCCAGAATGTACATCTACAATTTCTCTGTTCACATACTGCTGAAACCTAGCTTAAAGATTTTGAGCATAAACTTACTAGCATGTAAAATGAGTGCAACTGTATGGTAGTTTGGCATTGCCCTTTAAATTGGAATGAAAAACTGACCTTTTTCAGTCATGTGGCCCCTGCTGAGTTTTCCAAATTTGCTGACATATTGAGTGCAGCACTTTAACAGCAGCATCATTTAGAATTTTAAACAGCTCAGGTGAAATTTCATCACCTCCACTAGCTTTGTAATAATGATTCCTAGGGCCCACTTGACTTCACACTGCAGCATGTCTGGCTGTAGGTGAGTGACCACATAGAATTATCTCTTATTAAACCATTGGGAAAAAAGAATGAGTTTATAAGAGTTCTTTTGATATGTCAGGTCACTGTTCTAAGTACTTTATGTATTAATTTTTTTTTATTCTTCCCTATAGTCCTTACTATCATCTTACCAATGAAGGAATTGAGGCATAGAGCAGTTAAGTAAATTACTGCAGGTTACACAGCTAATGAACAGCAAAGCCAGGATTTAAAACCAGTCAGCAACTCACTCTTAATCACTATACCAAATTTACAAATCTAAAAACTAAAATGAAAATTTCATCTTTAGCTATATTTTTTCAAAAAATTACTTAATTTTTGGCTGTGCTGGGTCATCATTGCTATGCACCGGCTTTTGCTAATTGTGGGCTACTCTTCATTGCTGTGCTCGGGCTTCTTTCTCATTGCAATAGCTTCTCTTGTTGCAAAGCACAGGCTCTAGAGCGTGCAAGCTCAGTAGTTGGGATGCACAAGCTTAGGTGCTACGTGGCATGTGAAATCTGCCCAGACCAGGGGTTGAGCCCAGGTGCCCTACATTAGTAGGTGGATTCTAAACCACTGGACTACCAGAGAAGTCCCTTAACTTTTTAAAGGCAATTAAAATCTGTTATGCCGCTTAAAGTTTTTTCTTAAATCAAACCTTTTAAACAAATACTGTCCTTCCAGAAGTCAAGGTTAGTAAAAAAAAAAAAAAAAATGTCTCCAGACAGAGCCTTAAACAGCTTAAGTAATACCTGTTTGTCCAGCATTGTCATATGTACCATTTTTCTAGACTGCTAAATTAGTTATTACCCTAACTCATACCAGAACTTAAGTCTCCCCCCAAAATTCAAAGATTAACAGAGATAAAGTGTATAAAAGTGTGTAAATTATAAAGGGGGATATATAAGTATTGGAGAAGGAAATGGCAGCCCACTCTAGTATTCTTGCTTGGGAAATCCCATGGACAGAGCCTGGTGGGCTGCAGTCCATGGGGTCACAAAAGAGTTGGACACAACTGATTGAGCACATACAAGTTTTGACTAGAGAAGGGAATGGCAACCCACTCCAGTATTCTTGCCTGGACAGTCCCATGGACAGAGGAGCCTGGTGGGCTACAGTCCATGGGATCGCAGAGTTGGACACAACTGAAGCAACTGAGCACGCATGTCTACAAGTAGTGGCTATTTTTATTTATAGTATATATACTAAAATCCAGTCACACTGCTGGGTAGTCATCTCTTATTCTTAAACACAGTAAATCACAAATAGGGGGAAGAGAAACAAGACTGGCTTAAAAGATGAAGATCACAGAAGGCTATAGAAAATAAAGCAAGACACCTCAGAAATTGAAGATCAAACGTATAACATCCACAAAAGAGCCAATGGCATCGTTTGGCCTGTGTAGGCCTCCTCTTGCCAAATGACTTCTAGATCGAGTAATCAATCATTCAGAAGTCCTCCGATCACAAGTATTTACTAGCATTTTGTACCACTGTTCCACGTTTTGTGTATGTGTACCTTCCAAGAGCTCATCCTTCTTGTGATATGCCCAAGAAAACCCAATGAGAGAAAATTAAAATACTGATACTATGGGATAAGATTTTGTCAGTAGGATTGAGCTTTGAAACAATACTGTTATAGCTAATTTTTGTTTTTTGGCCCATCTTGAATGAGTTTTCACCCCTAGGGGGCAGTATCTCCTCATTGACAATATGTAGACTAAGAATGCTGCCCTTCAGAATACATATGGTGGTTATATGCTATCAGTGATACCATTAATCAGAATATAGTGGAAATTTTACCTCAGAAAATGCCCCAAATCTACGTCATATTACATAATAATCACAATGTTTTTGTTTTGTTCCTTTTAATATTGTTCCCCTATATCCATACCAGTGTTTGCTTTAGACTCCTTCAAAGGTTAAATGTATCTCCAAAGACAAAGGTATGTCATAATTAAGGACACTGCAAAGAATACAGAAGGCTTCTAGCAGTATTGTAGAAAGATCAATTAACCGAAGGTCAAAAGTTCAAGCTTCATCTATGCTTAGAATAGGCTATGTGATCGTGGGCAAGAAACTTGTATCTATGTGAACCTTACTCTACTTGCCTTGAAAAGGTCAATTATGCTTACTTTCAAATAGGATGATAAAGATTAAAAACGATGTGTGAAAGCAGTATGTAAATTATGAAGAGGTATATAAGAACTGGCTATTTTTATTAATAGTGATATATGTTAAAATCAAATCACATTGCTGAGGACTTACATGTTATGCCTAAACAAACCCTAGGTCAGAAATAAGGGGTGGGGGGGAGAGATGGAGATGGCTTAAAAGATGAGAATCACATGTTGCTCAGAAGGCTATAGAAAATGATGTAATCTGCCCCCAAATTTAAGTGATCCAGCATATTGGATAAGGAAACTTCGAATTTAGACCAACCTTCATGAACAGTCACAACAAAACATTTGTTGAACTTTGTTTTTTGTGGCCAGCAGTAGTAAATGTCATTAGCCTGTGTAAATAGTTTGTTAAAACTTCTCTCCACAAAAAGTTATTAGAAAACTATTTTGCTAAATTAACTCTGCCTAGGCCAATTATCTTTAATGTGAAGATCAAGATCGTTTAAGTTACGAGTGGCATTTATTCAGTAAAGGTAATGCCACTATGAGTAATGCTCTTGTTCTTCACCACTGAACTCATTCCTAATCTTTGTAAACTGTATTATAATTTATGTACTTAATCCAAAGGGGCCTAGAATGAAGCATTTAGGAAAATCCATTGGTTTTGAAAATTAAAAAAAAAATCTCACTTTACAAATTAATCTCAAAAGTGGAGGTCTGTAGTGATGTTTCCATATGAGTTGAACTCATTATAAATTACTTTAAATACATAAATATTAAGGTTCACTCTGAGGTATCCTATCTAGGTTTTTAATCCTGCTCCAGTGTCAAGCACATTTAAATTGCAAGTACTTGAATATCTATTTTTAGGTTACTGCTTTAAAGAAATTATAAGTTATCTTTCAGTACTATGGAGGTCTGTCAGTAAGCTAATTATAAATCATGTTATTTCTTTTACAGTAGTTTTTTCTTTGATCCCAGATGGAAGTACAGATAACTGAGGACAGTTTCTTTTTTTAATACAGGATAGAGACTGAAGTTGGTGATTACATGTTCTGCTTTGACAATACATTCAGCACCATTTCTGAGAAGGTGATTTTCTTTGAATTAATCCTGGATAATATGGGAGAACAGGAGCAAGAACAAGAGGACTGGAAGAAATACATTACTGGCACAGATATGTTGGATATGAAACTGGAGGACATTCTGGTCAGTATAGTGTTTTTTTTTTTTTTAGAATAAAATAATAAAAAGTTACTAACATCTAGAGACTTTACCATGTGATAGGCACTGAGTTAGGTATTATTTACATTCTCTTACTTAGTCCTTACTTAATTCTATGAGGATTATCCACTCCATTTTCCAATAAGGAAAATTAAGGATTAGGGATATTTGGTAATTGTCTCTGTCACAGAACCAGAGAGGGAAACTCCAATTTGAACACATGCTCTTAAATACAGAACTTAGTATGTTCAAACAGAGGATTGTAATGATCTGCAGAATGCTTGCACACAAAATTGAGTAATTTTTAAATACTTAAAATATACAGGAATTTTCCCCCATAACACAGATTTTATAACGTGAAATTTGGTATCACTTGATTAATTTGGGGAATGCTGTTAACATAACTCAGCCAAACCTAGTAGTTATCAGAAACTACCACTACCCTCAGGAGTAAAAGCTTCTTTGCTTGAGTTGCTTTATGCTTTATTTATCATAAACCTGCATAAAGAAATGTGCATGTATATGAACCTGTTTACTAATGATTGTATTGCAAGTGTTGGGGAGAAAGGTCATTACCCTTCAGCCACAACTAGAGGTAATCAAATGATAGAATTTATTCAGCGATATTTATAAACAGCATATATACCTGTTACAGAACTTTCTGTAGGAGAAATAATGTGATTATTCCAAATTTGAAACCGTAATGTATAACTCTAATACTCATAACCTGAACTGTTTTTTTTAATAGTGTGATATTTTGATCATGTTGAGGTTTCTTAAGAAAACTATCAAATTATAAAAGAAGAGACATATTGTAAGATCAGTTAGCTAAGTCGGAAAATTAAATGATCATATCATATGTGTAATTCCTTCTGAGCCTTCTAAGCCTTGGTGTCCTATCACCCTTGGGGATACCACCTCTAGAGTTGTGAAGATTAAAGGTGATATGGCATATCTATAAATGCTTAAAACAGCATCTAGCAAACAGTAAGTGTTAGTTTTCTTACCTTTAACATTGTTGTTAACTGTGACTACAAACTGAAATGATTAAGCTTGATTACCATGAATATTTACCATGACAATTTTGATCTCATCATCTCATATGTGTACTAAATTTAGTTGAACTTGAGATTCAGAAGAAGACTTAGTTATCATTAGTCCAGCTCCAAACTCCCTTTCCCCTTTTATTCCATTTTGTAGATAACGAACTGGCTTAAAATGAAAATGATGCATCCATAGTCTCACTACTATGGATACAAATAGTCTCTTTTTCCCACTCATTTTTAAAATTTCAATCATATTAATATATTCTTCCATTTTAAATTTATATTGCCAACAAGTACAAAATACAAGTAGTTGTAAATTTTATTAGTATTAATACTTCACTGAATTCTCAGGAAATTGACTTCATTCACAATTAAACAAAATGAACAGAAAGTTCAGATTTAAATATGGCTTAAAATACTTAGTCTTTGTTAAAGAAAAACAAAGTGTCTTTCAGGAGTTTTTCCACTTATACTCCCCCATCAAAATTTTTTATGGCAGCAGCAAACTTGAATAAACAATTTTATACTTGACTGTCATCATCTGATACTGAAAAGAACTATGCATGGTCTTTTCATTTGGGGATCTCAATCTCATATTTTTCTGGAAAATATTTGCATTACTAGATTACCATTGCATTACAAATAGACATATATGACAAATATTATACTTTGTAGTTTTGTAGGCTTAGCAGAGCACTCTGAAATTTTGTGTATATTTTTTGCTTTTAAATGAGGATTTTAAGGTGACTATACAGGAAAATCTGTTTCTGTTATTTTCTTACTTATGCCATCAATACTTTAACATAATTTCTAATCTCAGTTTTACCGTATATTCATGTAAACCTTTTATAGTTTTTAAATCACTTCTCACCAGGACCCTACTAAAAAAATTTTTTTCAGATGTGCAACTCAGACTGCATCTTGGTAAGCTTGTTTGATGAATGTACTCTTGGAACATTTCTGTAATAAAAACATTTCTTATGGTTGTTAGGGCTAACAAGATAATGTATGTAAAATTACTGGCACTGTAGCACTCAAATATATTTTCATATTATTTTCAATTCCCAGTAGCTTTGTTCTCTTTTAGAATAATTATAAACAATAACTTAAACATATCATGAAAACTATTACATAAACTTTATGTAGTAAAGATCTTTAGGTAAATCTTAAGTAGTACCTACCCCTTAATTAAAATTGTTTTTGGATATTAAACTAGTAAGAGTACAGTGAAGCACAGTTTTAAATTAACTTAAAATTACTGAGCATTCTTTTACAATAAAATTATTTTATTTATCTCCAGGAGTCTATCAACAGCATCAAGTCCAGACTAAGCAAAAGTGGTCACATCCAAACTCTGCTTAGAGCATTTGAAGCACGTGACCGAAACATACAAGAAAGCAACTTTGATAGAGTCAATTTCTGGTCTATGGTTAATTTAGTAGTAATGGTTGTAGTGTCAGCCATTCAAGTGTATATGCTGAAGAGTCTATTTGAAGATAAGAGGAAAAGTAGAACTTAAAATTCCAGAGTACTTAACATTCACAAAAAGGGGCAGAAAAATGCAATAAACTGTTACAGTCAAGACCATTAACAACAGTCTTTTCCAAAACATTTTTAGGCATTACCATTAAGTGCGAAATAAGTATAATTTTAATATGAAAGGAAAGGCTTAACTTTCATCTGTGCAAGTAATCTTATTGTTCCGATTGTACTTAAGTGTATTGCAAATATTGTGCAGGTATAAATGAATGAAGCCATGTTAATAACAGTAGTTTCCTATGTTTGCAAAAGTTTTGCAAATGTCATTAGGTGATTTAAATAAATGAACTTTAGGCCTAAATGTAACACTGAACAATGTTTTTAGAAGACTGTTACCCAGAAGTTTCTTTGTAAATGTGGCAATTACAAATTAATTGTAGAAGTTTTTCAGTGTATCAAGTTATAAATCATGAGAATTATCTAATCATGGATATCTTTAGAAAAAACTCAACTTTTCTCTTTTTACGTATGTATCTTCTAAATGTATATAGAAACACAGCTGTGAAAAAAAGGTATGTGGGATTTTTTTATAACCAAATATATTAAAATATTAACAAAAAGTATTAGTTTTATATACCTAGCCTACATTCCTAAAAGCTGACTTTTTGAATAATTCTTAAAAATACTAAAAGCATACTTATCAAAAATAGGACAGATTTTCTCTTTGAAGTGAATAAAGATCGTTCCCAATTTCTGTAAGGATACATTCTCTCTAATAGTTAACTAAGATATAGGATTTCTAAATTAAATGAGGGGAAATCACTTTATTTTTATATTATCAATAGTGTTACATTAGTTTTAATGTATTTACTGACTTGGATGATACATTAATACCATCAGTGTGATGGAAATATTGCTAAAAGAGTTTGGACCTAATGTTAAGTAAATATCTTGAGTTCTCAAAAATCATTAAAAAAAAACAATAAAGTCAATATAAAAGAATTTAGGGAAACGAGAATATCTTATCAAAATAAAATTTACTTAAACTATAAGTATCTGGAATCTGACTGGCTTATCATAATCACTCAATCCTAATATAAACCATGAGATTAATTTCCAGTTAAGCCCTACTAGTATAAATATTTATTAGTTTTTATTGTAATTTTCATAAAATGACCTTTCTGATCACTTTATTGGCATTCAAATAAGAATCAAAAACCTACAGAAGTTTCAACACTCAATATATGAACAACTCTAGTCTTTACCATCATGTCTTAAGTACTACTAACTTAATGAATTAAACAGAATTTTTAGGTTATACCAACTTGTAATATTGTTTATGTCATGTAAGAGTTAAAAACAATGAACTGATAAACCTGAGTATAGTTGGTTAGTACTGCTGAATTCTTAATAAGCAATAATAATATCCAGAGACAATGATGGTTTCATCTATAATTTATAATCAAGTGGTACAAAATGAGAGATATTTCCCTCCATCTTATATATATTTCCCTCTATTCTTCTTAGGAGAAGAATAGAAACTTAGATTTCCCAACTTTGAGGCTTTTTTAAAGTGAGATAAACGTCATGTTTAGGTGATTACCTTAATTGGCTAAGAAAATGCTTTTAAGTGTACAGGAGTAGCCCCTGTAACACATGCAAAACAAGGGCCAGTAAGATTTTTGGTTATAAAGAGCTTTTTCCTCTTCTGATAAACTAATAATGAGAACCGAATGTAAAGTACTATAGCTAATAAAACAGTACAGATATAAACTACTGCATCTTTTCTATAAAACTGTGATTAAGAACTCTACCTCTTATGTGTGGCTGGTCACTGTACTTACTGTACTCTGATTCTTTACCTAACAATGGATTTGTTACATCATTTACATTTGATTTGTGCCACTGATTTTTTTAAACCTTTGATTCAGTAACTTCCTATTATATAATAATGGCCTTATTTAGAAAACAAAAAATTTAGGGATATTGAGGACAATTTTATTTTTATAGACAAAGTGAAAACAGATTATTTAAGAAGCATGTTACCTGTATTAACCATAGAGTAAAATTTGTATGCAAAGAACTAAATTCTTTAATATTTCTAAAAGCTTATTGTTTATCTGCATCATATGGTTTTAGTGTAGTATTTTGACATTAAAACTATGCTAAAAGTGAGTAAACTGTCACTTGACAGCTTATTTTATCTTTACTTTTTACTCATATAAACTTCTAAAATACTAAAATATTTAACTAAGGCCTAGAGTTTCACTATGATTTGCATTTGGATCCTTAATGATTGGTTTTCTGTAAATGTCAAGATAAGTGGTTGAAATAGTATTGAAATAAAGTATAAACTGAAATGTCATTTTATTTTATGTATGTTTATCCTTCTCAAGTATTATGTCCTAAAATTGACAAAAATTGAATACCTATAATTGTATGCTTCCCCAAAGAAAATTCTTTTATCTGAAATTTTCAAAGATATTGATTCAGCATGTAATGGTTTTTCAGTTGAAATTTAATAATGCACAATTAGTGTTGCTCAAATGCTTTATACTTATGAACAGACACAGCCATATTATATGAGCACTGAATACTGTGCTGAGTATATATAATAAAAATTACAATCAAAGAATGTCTTATTTATCTACCAGTCATTATAAATACTGTCTAATCTTTAAAGCCTTCATTGATGTCATCTTAAAAGTGTGCTCTCTTCCATTTGAAAACCTATACTTCTCTGCACTTTTTATTGTGAATCATTCTACCCTTTAGTAGAGTTCTGTTTGTATATGTACTTGTTCTGCTGCTGCCCAAACATGTAACTAAGAGGTACTCAAAGGTACTCAAAACAGGCAAAGATTCAGTTCTGAGAGTCTGGAATACTAAATAAGTACTCAGGGAGCTTGTTCCACTCTTCTACCCTATTACAAAAATTGATTGTTTAGGATTAGAATTTAGTTCCAGAATCTTAATTAACACAATTTGGGATTCTGGTGTCTATATTATCCTTGGATCACTTGCTAACTGGGTGAACTTGGGAAATCAAAACTCCAGTTTCAGGACTTCAGTGGTTAAGACTCTGCTCCAAGTGCAGGGGCCAGGGTTCAATACTTGGTCAGGGAACTGAGATCCCACATGCTGTAACTAAGCATTTGCATGCCATAACCAAGATCAAAGATCTCATATGCTGCAACTAAGACCCAACATAGTCAAATAAATATTTAAAAAAGAAAACAACTCCAGTTTCCTCCTTTGCAGAAGTATTTTAAGTTACATCTTAAAACTCAGTTAAAAGAGCAAATAAAAGAATCTAGTGCTTAGTGAAGGTTGATATATTATTGGTGATTTCCTTCATACCATTTAGACAAGCCACTTTTCCCCCGGAGACTAGTAGAATTCCTTAGGCACCTTTCTGGTTCCGCACTACCATCACTTTCAGGTGTCTGGGTTTGTGTCATTGGACACGGGGTATACATACACTTAATGTGTATCTGGGAGAATGACAGAATAAAGAATCCAGACCTAAGATGATGGCATCCAAGAATGAGCCTATATTATGGATGCTAGATCCCTGCATTGAGAAGAAAAGGTGAGAAAATGCAGGGCAGGGGAAAAAGTTAGAGGTCTTCAATGTCCATGAATCAACAGCAAAGTGAACAGTGAGAATCTTTTATCCAACAGTGAAATGAATTCCCTTATAAATAAAGCAAGCAACAACTCCCCAATCTTAGTTTCCAAGTGGTAATAATGATTAGACATAAAAGGGATTATTTCTACATTGGGATAAAATGGAAAGATGGACTAATAAAACTATTCTGTTTTTATTTCAATTTTTTAAAGCACTAAGTAATATTAGTGGTAGGAGAAAGCTGAAAGGGCCAGAGCTTCAAAAGACACATTGTAGAGTTCTATTTTGCTGAATTCTTGCTTGGTATTAAAAAGCAGAAGAGAAACTGAAAACACAATACCATTTATAATCATTACTCTAAAGAAACAAAACATGTACAGGATCAGTATGATAAAAGTTACCAAATGCCTGGTAAAAGAAAGACCTAAATAAATGGAGAAACATAACCATATTCAAAGGTGAGAAGGCTCAACATAAAAAAGTCAATTCTTACAAAACTGATCTATAAATTTAACACAATTCTCATAAAAATCTAGCAAGGTTTTTTTGTAGACAAGGACAAGCATATTCTAAATTTATACGGAACGGAAAGGCAAAAGAAAAGGACAGTTCTGAAAAAGAATTAAGTCTACCTATTTTGATACTTAAATCAACATAGTGTGGTACTGGTGGAGGGATAGGCACGTGGATCAACAGAACAGACATTCTAGAATACACCAAAACAAGTCAAACTGATTTTTAACGAAGGTACAAAAGTAATTCAATAGGGGAAAGACGGCCTTTTAAACAAAAGGTGCTGGAGCAACTGGGTCAAACATAGGTGAAAACATGAACTTAAATGTTAAAACTAGAAAGCTTTTTTGGAAAAAAATATGAGAAAAATCTTTAAGACTTAGGGCTAGACAAAGAGGTTCCATACCTGACACCTAATATATGACCCGTAAAAGGAAAAATTGGACCTCATCAAAAGTAAAACTTTTGCTCCATGACCTACTAAGGGGATGAAAAAATAAGCTACTTAAGGGGAAAAATATGAGCAAATCACATATCCAAAAGACTAGAATATTAAAGAATTCTCAAAGTCCAACAGTTAAAAAAATAAAACAGTTCAATTAGAAAATGGGCAAATGACATGAATGGACATTTCAGTGAAAATATATGGATGGCAAATAAGCACATGAAAATAATTTTAAAATCAATAGCCATTAGGATAATTCCAGTTAAAAACATAATGAGGTATCACCATACCAGAAAGGCTAAAATTTTAAAAATAGTTACAACACCAAATACTGGGCAAGGATGCAAAACACATTAACTCACACTCTTAAACTGCTAAGTGGGATATAAAATGGTAGAGTCACTCCAAAAATATTTGGGCCATTTCTTTTAAAACTACACATGCACTTACCATGCAACCCAGCATTTATACTCCTGGACACACCCCGATACATGAAACCATATGCTCAAATAAAAACCTGTATACACAGACACAGCAACTTCATTTGTAATAGTTCCAAACTGGAAATAACCCAAATTTTCTTTTAAAGAGTGAACAGTTAACGTTGGTACATCCATACTATGGAATACTGAGCAGCAGTAAACAGAATAAACTATTGATACATGCAATAATTTGGGTAGACTTAAAAGGAATTATGGTTGGGGGGAAAAATCATAAAGGGTCACACACGGTATGGAGGAAAGAGATAGTTAAAACTGGCAGGTTTGTGGTGAAACAATTCAGTCTTGATAGTGACAGTTAACACAAATCTAACACAATATAAAATTCACAGAGCTATATACACACATACAAATGAGTGTTTGTAAAACTGGTGAAATCTGAATAAACTCTGGATTGTACCAATGTCAATTTTCTGTACTAAATATTCTACTATTATGCTAATATCACCACTGGAATATATGAAAAGTATACAGGAACTCCCTTTTTTTTTCTTTTTGCAATTTCTTGTAAATCTATAATTATTAAAAAATAAAAACTTAAAAATGAGGCAGGTGAATTTTATACTGCAAGAGACATTACTGTGTTCTATATATACATATTTCTGAATGAGCCCAGGAATAAATAAAATAATTTAACTTCAGGCTAAATAAAACCAAAATATTCTCACTGAAAAAATCAAATTGTCAGGACTCTCCTGCTGGTCCAGTAGCTAGTGCTTCAACACTCCCAATGAGGGGGCCCAGGTTCAATCCCTGGTCAAGGAACTAGATCCCACATGACACAACTAAGAGTTTGCAAGCTGTAACTAAGACCTGGCACAGACAAATAAATATGTATATTTTATAAAAAAGAAAACACGAGTGTCATTTTAGTTATCGGTCAAGAAGCAACAGTTAGAACTGGAATGAAACAACAGACTGGTTCCAAATAGGAAAAGGAGTACGTCAAGGCTGTATATTGTCACCCTGCTTATTTAACTTCTATGCAGAGTACATCATGAGAAAACGCTGGGCTGGAAGAAGCACAAGCTGGAATCAAGATTGCCGGGAGAAATATCAATAACCTCAGATATGCAGATGATACCACCCTTATAGCAGAAAGTGAAAGAGGAGAGTGGAAAAGTTGGCTTAAAGCTCAACATTCAGAAAACGAAGATTGTGGCATCTGGTCCCATCACTTCATGGCAAACAGATGGGGAAACAGTGGAAACTGTCAGACTATTTTTTTGGGCTCCAAAATCACTACAGATGGTGATTGCAGCCAGGAAATTAAAAGACACTTACTACTTGGAAGCAAAGTTATGACCAACCTAGATAGCATATTAAAAAGCAGAGACATTACTTTGCCAACAAAGGTCCGTCTAGTTAAGGCTATGGTTTTTCCAGTGGTCATGTATGGATGTGAGAGTTGGACTGTGAAGAAAGCTGAGTGCTGAAGAACTGATGCTTCTGAACTGTGGTGTTGGAGAAGACTCTTGAGAGTCCCTTGGACTGCAAGGAGATCCAACCAGTCCATCCTAAAGGAGATCAGTCCTGGGTGTTCATTGGAAGGACTGATGCTAAAGCTGAAACTCCAATACTTTGGCCACCTCATGCGAAAAGTTGACTCATTGGAAAAGGTTCTGATGCTGGGAGGGATTGAGGGCAGGAAGAGAAGGGGACGACAGGAGGATGAGATGGCTGGATGGCATCACCGACTCGATGGACATGAGTTTGAGTGAACTCTGGGAATTGGTGATGGACAGGGAGGCCTGGCGTGCTGTGATTCATGGGGTCGCAAAGAGTCAGACACAACTGAGCGACTGAACTGAGCAGTTCTTAAAGAATTTAGTTATCAGCAGGTGAAATACTATATTCTTCAAGGCTCTTAAGGAATTGAGCCTGATCATTTTGACATGAAATACGAAAGAAGAGTCAAGTCAACCTTTTTCCTTTTTAGAGCAATTCCATTTTCTAAAATTCTGTCCAGTATGTTCAGTTCAATTCAGATCTTTTGCTCAGTTGTGTCCTACTCCCTGAGACCCCATGAACTGCAGCACGCCAGGCTTCCCTATTCATCACCAACTGTCGAAGCTTGCTCAAACTTATGTCCATCAAGTTGGTGATGCTATCCAACCATCTCATCCTGTCATCCCCTTCTCCTCCTGCCTTCAGTCTTTCCCAGCATCAGGGTCTTTTCTAAGGAGTCAGTTCTATCACATCAGGTGGCCAAAGTACTGTAGCTTCAGCTTTAGCATCAGTCCTTCCAATGAATATTCAGGACTGATTTCTTTTAGGATTGACTGTTTTGATCTTGTCCAAGGGACTCAAGAGTCTTCTCCAACACCACAGTTCAAAAGCATCAATTCTTCAGCACTTAGCCTTCTTTTATGGTTCAACTCTCACATCAAGACATGCTGCTGCTGCTGCTAAGACGCATCAGTCGTGTCCAACTCTGTACAACCCCACAGATGGCAGCCCACCAGGTTCTGCCATCCCTGGGATTCTCCAGGCAAGAATACTGGAGTGGGTTGGCATTTCCTTCTCCCATGCATGAAAGTGAAAAATGAAAGTGAAGTTGCTCAGTCGTGACTGCTGAAAAAACATAGCTTTGACTAGACGGACCTTTGTTGCCAAAGTAAAGCAGTATTTGCTGCTTTTTAAAACGCTGTCTAGATTGGTCATACCTTTTCTTCCAAGAAGTTAAGTGTCTTTTAATTTCATGGCTTGTAGTCACCATCTGCAGTGATTTTGGAGCCCAAGAAAATAAAGTCTGTCACTATTTTCATTGTTTCCCCATCTATCTGCCATAAAGTGATGAGACCGGATGCCATGTTCTCCATTTTTTGAACATTAAGTTTTAAGCCAGCTTTTTCACTCACCTCTTTCACGTTCATCAAGAGGCTCTTTAGTTCCTCTTCGCTTTCTGCCATAAGGGTAGTGTCATCTGCGTATCTGAGGTTATTGATCTTTCTCCCAGCAATCTCAATTCCAGCTTGTGCATCCAACAGAAGTTATACCATGATGAAGTGGTTATTAGAATACTGCCATGGAAAGATTACACCTAATTCCCCAATGTTATAAAACCATCATTCTGTGCATTTCAACAGAGAAGCTATCCTTGACTTTTTCAAATGCTAACTTTTCAGTGGACAATCATGGCATTACACAGTGGATAACTGATCCCTTCCTCTATAAAGGTAACAACTCCTTTTTTGCTATAAAGGATCTTAGAATTAAGGCATATACAGGATATGCAACTAGGAAGCAACTTATTAATTATAACACAAACCACTGTAAACTCTTAAATCCCAAAAGGACATAAATTTAAAAATAAAAATGCTGGCAATTACTCCTTCATTATCCCTTGGACAAACAGCAAAGGAGCAAAGAATGAAAAAGGTCACTTTGTTTAGAATGAGGAACCAGTAAAGGCTAGAAAACATTATGGAGATGGCCCATACTCTCCTGTGATAATATATTTCCTTTCAGACACCCAAGGGAAGACATAATACAATACTTTTGTAGCCCCGTAGCCTCTAATACAAGTTACACTCATCACAGTATACCCAAGACAGTTTAGTATCTTAGAATAAGAAAAATTTGAGCATTACTATAACTAGAACTTTGGAGAATAGAAAAGTAAAGAATCTGTCTTTAGGACTTCCTTGGTGGTGCAGTGGATAAGAATCCACCTGTCGATGTAGGGGACATGGGTTTGATCCTTGATCCAGGAAGACTCCACATGCCCCGCAGCAACTAAGCCCACATGCCAAAACTACTGGAGCCCTCAAGCCCTGAAGCTGTACATGGCAACTACTGAAGCCCACAGGCTTAGAGCCCGTGCTCTGCAGTAACAGAAGGCTTTGCAATGATAAGCCTGAGCACCACAACGAAGAATAGCCCCCACTCAGCGCAACTACAGAAAGCCCATGCATAGCACCAAAGACCCAGTGCAACCAAAAATAAAAATAATTAACAACAACAACAAAAAAGAATCTACCTTTAAAGAGCTGATGGTTCACCTGGAGGGAAGAGTAGTTAGTATTCAGGAAATATCAGCTACTAATTTTTCCAAGTCAGCTTTGTCATTCATTGCTCCAAGAAGTTTTGCCAAATTCCTTAAACTCATGGTGTATCCCTCTTATGTGTGTAACCTTTATTGGGTATCCCTCTATGGTATAACCCTCTACACTTCCCCTTCAAATCACTCTTCATACCGTATCAGAATTATAAGAACCCTCTACAAGACTATAATCTCTAAAGGCAGAGAACATCTCTTCTATCTACTGCACCCAGCACAATATCTAGAACCAGTATTTGCTAGTGGAAAGATAAGGCACACTATGATTAAGTAAAAAGTTTGTTAAGTGTAAAACACAATCCTCTTTCAGTAAAAACAGAAACGGATACAAAGTCTTGAAGGATAAGGCTTATACACCATTAGCTCTGGATTATAGAACCTGGAGGAGTTTCAGAACTATGTTAAGTTTTATGTTACCTTAATTGTTCACTCAAGTGTTTTTATATCATAGCTAGAAAACTGTAAAGCGTTTTCACTTAGGGAAAAAAAATAACAAGGATTTTCTCCTCTGTTTTTCTCATCTACTACCACCATTCTTCCCAGTTATTGCCCCTTTCATCTAAACCACATCTTCAATTTCTTGAGACCACTTCACTAATTCTCCCTTTTGTTGCCAGCTAATACACAACAAGAAGAAGGTAAGGAGAAAAGTAATACATGAGAAACAAATTAGCATTATTTCCTCCAAGTCAGATTTGGATGAAGGAACATTTTTAACCCCAGATACAATTTCTATTACAATAAAATCCATGTTGTGTGTGTGGCAGTCACTCAGTCATGTCCAACTCTTTGCAACCCCATAGACTCTGTCCATGGAATTCTCCAGACAAGAATACCGGAGTGGGTTGCCATTCCCTTCTGCAGGGGATCTTACCGACCCAGGGATCGATCCCCTGGTCTCCTAAATTGCAAGCAGATTCTTTACCATCTGAGCTACCAGGAAAGCCCTTAAGAAAATCCGTAACTGCAGAATATTGCAGATTCCTTATGAAGGGAATGAACTGCCTGCTGAATGTACTATTTAACTAGTTTCCAATTATTACTACTACTAGACTATATAGCAAATGCTTGTCATTTTTTAAACTTAAGTTTATATTTCTCAATACCAAAACACAAGTTCAATTCTTTAAAGAGGTCGCCTTCAGTAACTACCTGAAATATTTTAAGGCTGCTTTTCAGAGTTAGCCAACAAAACCATCTGACATTTTTATTCATCACTCTGAATAACTTATTAATAGTCAAGGTATTTTTGACAGTTTTCTTCCCTGAAGAGTCTTTACCTCATTCTTGTTAAAACTCAAACTATCAACATTTTCACATTACCGTCTGAGCCACCAGGGAAGCCCGTTTTTTAATAATTCTTTTTAAAAAATATTTTCAGGTTTGATTTTATTACCACCTGTTTTTTTGTGTAACACTATTTAAAAGCATGGACTTTTCAATCTCCAGTATAGATAGTATCCACCTGGAAAGCCCCAGAAAGTCTTCTCTTGAAAATACTTCCAAGCGCTTTTGCTTTAGAATAAGATTTTAAAGAAAACAACACAATGGTTTCCCACTATGTATTACTTGCTTTCTTTTGTTCAATACCTAAAATCTGCTCTAATTATTTTTATTCTGTGATAACATGTAAGACTTACATTTTTATTGAAAATTTTGTACATACCTGCCAACAGTACCACTATGAAGAAATCTGAATGTCCTATGAAGCAAATACATTAGGTCATTGCTCAAAGAATGAAGAGTAAATGCTTAACAATAAAGAGCAGAAGCTTCTAGTCAATGCCTGGTGCAAGCAGCAGCTATCAAAAACTAGCTTTGTTCCATAACCTCATCCTATCCCACTTCTCCTACTACTTCCAAGTAGCAACCTTTTCTTTAAATCAAGCCTGTCTTCCTTACTGCTCCACTGCTCCCCAAATACACCTGCTCCTATTTAATGACATCACTAGCCTCCCAGGTTCTCAAATCTTAAAGACCCAAGATCTGCTCAAGTCAAGTACTGTCAGCTAATCCAACTTCTCTAACAACCCCCACTGCTGCTCCTACCTCAGATTTACCTAGCCCTACCTGGCTTTGCACCTCTTATCAATTCCCTCTAATTCATCCTACATCCCAAATTAATTGTAAAATATACTTTAGAACCACACTCCCATCAGAATCCTGATAATTTCCAGCCTAAACTATGCCACACACTGACCAAACTCCACTATCCTCTTCTATGTACGTTTAAAGCTTTTGCTTATTCTGCCTGCACTGCAGAATGCCTTAGTGTGTTCTTCTCTACAGATCCCGATTATTCATGCTCCAGTTTAAATTTCCTTTACGAAGTCTTTCCTAATAATCTCTTTTCCCAAATGTACTCCTCAGCCAAGCCCCAGGCAAAAGTAATCACTTTTTTTTTTTTTTTTTTGGCGGCGCTGAGCGCAGCCCCGGGACGGGAATGGCGGCGGCGGGAGGGCCCCGGCCGCCTCCTCGCGCGAGGGTGCCGGGGGCGCGGGGAGGATGAGGCGAGCCAGGCGCCCCACGCCGCCGGAACAGTAATCACTCTTTCTCTCTCTCCTTAAATGCTCTTGCCATTCCTGACACTTGTGAACATACACATTCTAAGCTTCCCAGTAAGAGGAGGAGTTAACTGTACCTACTTCACATTTTTCTCCTGGTAGTGTCTTGGAACAAATTTCCTCTTCTTGGGCTCTAAAATCACTGAGGATGGTGACTGTAGCTATGAAACCAGAAGATGTTTTGCTTTTTGGCAGGAAAGCGATGACAAACCTAGACAGTGTGTTGAAAAGCAGAGACATTACTCTGCCAACAAGGTCTGTATAGTCAAGTCTATGGTCTTCACAATGGTCAAGAATGATTATGAGCCAGATCATAAAGTAGGCAGAGCATCGAAGAATTGATGCTTTCGAACTGTGGTGCTGCATAAGACTCCTGAGTCCTTTAAACAGCAAGGAGATCAAACCAGTCAATCTTAAGAGAAATCAACCCTGAATACTTGTTGGAAGGACTGATGCTGAAGCTGAAACTCCAGTATTTTGGCCATATGATGAGAACAGCTGATTCAGAAAAGTTCCTGATGCTGGGAAAGATTGAGGGCAGGAGAAGGGGGCGTCAGAGGATGAGATGGCTGGATAGCATCACCAATGCAATGGACATGAACTTGGGCAAACTTCAGAAGATGGTGAAGGACAGAGAGGCCTGGCATGCTGCAGTCCATGGGGCTGCAAAGAGGCAGACACGACTGGGCAACTCAACAACAATAAGTATCTTGGAAAATATTAGGCACTCAAATATTGATATGTTCATTCTCAACTCCAGGCCTATTCTGACCCTGCTCCCTCATTTTGAACTTAGCTTTTCTCTCCTGAAGCCTCTATTTAATTCATCCTTTAAAGTACAACCTAACAAATACTACATCCAAACTAACCTCATTTCTCCAGCCATATAGCACATATTCGGATACCTGTAGTCATATGTTGTTTCCGTATGTTGCTTAATTCTCACATTTTATACCCTGAACTCTCCAATACTGTGAAGTTGCTCAATTGTGTACAACTCTTTGCAATCTCATGGACTGTATCTTATCAGGCTCCTCCATCCATGGAATTTTCTAGGCAAGAGTACTGAGTGGCTTGCGATTTCTTTTGCCATGGGATCTTCCCAAGCCAGGGACTGAACCCAGGACTTCCACACTGCAGGCAGAGGCTTTACCCTCTAAGCCACCAGGGAAGCCCAAACAAAGCTGCGCCCAAACAGGGACATGAACCCTGGTCCAATACTGTACCATTCTCTAAAGTATGCCCACTGAACTCCCACACCCCCTACCAAAAATCTCCTTGAATTTATTTATGCTGTTTCTTATCCTACTATATTTTGGCCAATCAAAATCCTATCATCCATGGGATAGATTGGGAGTCTGGAATTAGCAGATACAAACTATCTTATTTATATAATGGATAAATAACATTCTACTATATACTATATTTTATATCCTGTAATGAACAATAATGGAGAAGAATATGAAAAAGAATATGTATAACTTAATCACTTTACAATACAGAAGAAATTAACACACTGTAAATATACTTAAACAAATTTTTAAAAAGTCCTATCATCCTTAAAGCCAAAATCAAATGGAAGTCCATTCAGTAAGTCCTTCCTAAATGCTTCTTTGATTTGTTCTAAGTTCTTACGAACTCTGTACCAATATTCCATATTACCTATCATATTTGAACTCAAGTTTAGTTTTATTTTTGTCTGTGCCCTCCATAATTTAAGAATTCAGAGCAGGACTCCTAATATTTCATTTTTCTCTTAAAAACCTAATTCCTGCATTTAAATAAACAATAATATACAATGGCTTGAAAAACCATTTTCAAGAACTGGGAGTACAAAACACATCCTGTAATAATACTATAAAAATCCTATAATAAACCTTTGAATTGAGTCCCGCCAGAAGACAGAAGTCCTAATTTCAAGTACCTGTGTGAAGTGAATGTGAACTTATTTGGAAACATGGCTTTGCAGATGTAATTAAGGATCTTGATATAAGTTTTGTTTCATGAAGTTATTTTCACTACAATATAAATCTTTATCTTCTGAATGGTGAAGGTGCAAATTTTCTATGTAACTTAATATTAGGAATAGGTCAATATTTTGTTTACTATTTAGAAAATTTAACCCAGCGGTACCCTTTAACCCTTGTATCATGCTTCAAGTTATCCAACTTTTGCTTTTCTCACTGTGCTTAAAGTAACACTAAAATAAGTTCAATGATCCTAAAACATCACCAAATTCCTCAAATTAAAAATATAAATAATTGCATAATCTGTTAATCTGTTTACCTACTGTTGTTGTTGTCAGTTGCTCAGTCGTGTCCAACTCTTTGCGACCCCATGGTCTGCAACATGTCAGGCTTTCCTGTCCTTCACTATCTCCTGGAGTTTGCTCAAACTCATGTCCATTGAGTCAGTGATACCATCCAACCATTTCATCTTCTGTCACCCACTTCTCCTCCTGCCCTCAATCCTTTCCAGCATCAGTGTCTTTTCCAGTGAGTAAGCTCTTTGAATCAGATGGCCAAAGTATTTTCAGCTTCAGCATCAGTCCTCCCAATGAAATTTCAGGGTTGACTTCCTTTATTATTGACTAATTTGCAACCTTTGCAGTCCAAAGGACTCTCAAGAGTCTTCTCCTACACCACAGTTCCAAAGCATCAATTCTTTGGCACTCAGCCTTCTTCATGGTCCTACTCGTACAAACATACATGACTCCTGGGAAAACCATGGCTTTGACTATACGGACTTTGTAGGCAAACTGAGTGTCTCTGCTTTTTAATATTCTATTTAGGTCTGTCATAGCTTTTCATCCCGGGAGCAAGGGTCTTAATTTCATCGCTGTCCACAGTGACTTTGGAGACCAAGAAAATACAGTCAGTCACTGTTTCCATTTTTCCTCTATCTGGCATGAAGTGATTGGACTGGATGCTATGACCTTAGTTTTTGGAATGTTGGGTTTTAAGCCAGCTTTTCCACTCTCCTCTTTCACTTTCATCAAGAGGCTCTTTAGTTCCTTTTCTTTCGGCCGTAAGGGTGGTGTGATCTGCATATCTGAGCTTATTGGTATTTCTCCTGGCAATCTTGATTCCAGCTTGTACTTCATCCAATCTGGCATTCTGCATTATAAGTTAAATAAGCAGGGTGACAACATACAGCCTTGACATACTCCTTTCCCAATTGTGAACCAGTCTGTTGTTCCATGTCCTGTTCTAACTGTTGCTTATTAGACATGCATACAGGTTTCTCAGGAGACAGGTAAGGTAGTCTGGTACTCCCATCTCTTTAAGAATTTTCCACAGTTTGTTATGATTCACACAAAGGCTTTAGCGTAGTCAATGAAACAGAAGTAGATGTTTTTCAGGAATTCCCTTGCTTTTTCTATAATCCAACTGATGTTGGCAATTTTATCTCGGTTTCCTCTGCCTTTTCTAAATCCAGCTTGTACATCTGGCAAGTTCTCAGTTCATGTACTGTTGAAGCCTAGCTTGAAGGATTTCGAGCATTCCCTTGCTGGCATGTAAAAGTGCAATTGTGCAGTAGTCTGAACATTCTTTGGCATTCCCTTTCTTTGGGACTGGAATGAAAACTGACCTTTTCTAGTCCTGTGGCCACTGCTGAGTTTCAGAATTTGCTGGCATACTGAGTGCAGCACTTTCACAGCATCATCTTTTAGGATTTGAAATGGCTCAGGAGGAATTCCACCACATCCACTAGCTTTGTTCATAGTAATGCTTCCTAAAGCTCACTTGACTTCACACTCCAGGATATCTGGTTCTAGGTAAGTGATCACACCATTGTGGTTATCCAGGTCATTAAGACCTTTTTTGTACAGTTCTGGGTATTCTTGCCGCCTCTTAATATCTTCTGCTTCTGTTAGGTCGATACTGCTTCTGTCCTTCATTGCGCTCATCTTTCCATTAAATGTTCCCTTGGTGTCTCTAATTTTCTTAAAGAAATCTCTCTAGTCTTTCCCATTCTATTGTCTTCCTCTATTTCTTTGCAGTGTTCATTTAAGAAGGCTTTCTTAACTCTCCTTGCTATACTTTGGAACTCTGCATTCAGATGGGTTTATCTTTCCTTTTCTCCTTTGCATTTTGCTTCTCTTCTCTCAGCTATTTGTAGGGCTTCCTCCGACAACCATTTTGCCTTTTTGCATTTCTTCTTGGGCATGGTTTTGATCACTGCTTCCTATACAGTGTTACAAACCTCTGTTCCATAGTTCTTCACTCAATCAGATCTAATTTCCCCTGAATCTCTCTGTCACTTCCACTGTAAAATCATAAGCAATCTGATTTAGGTCATACCTGAATGGCCTAGTGGTTTTCCCTATGTTCTTCAATTTAAGTCTAAATTTTGCAATAAGGAGTTCATGTCCTGAGCCACAGTCAGCTCCCAGTCTTGTTTCTGCTGACTGTAGAGAGCTTCTCCATCTTTGGCTGCAAAGAAGATAATCAATCTGACTTTGGTACTGACCATCTGGTGATGTCAATGTGTAGAGTCACCTCTTGTGTTGTTGCAAGAGGATGTTTGCTATGACCAGCACATTCTCTTGGCAAAACTCTGTTAAGCCTCTGCCCTGATGCATTCTGTACTCTAAGGCCAAACCTGCCTGTTACTCCAGATATCTCCTGACTTCCCTATGGCAGTGGCATTTTCAATTAGATAAAATTTTATTATAGCAAAGCTTAACAACAGACACAGTCTCTCTAGAAAGGAGCCCCAAATAAATGCATATTACATTTTAATACATCAGTCTTTAAGTACTACTTTTTAAGTAAAAACCTATTTTTAAAATATTTTCAAGTTTTAAAAACTTATTTAAAAATTTTTCAAAAACTCAAGAGTTTAACCCTACTAAGACATATTAAATTATACCTTCCACATAAAGACAATAAAGAGCATAGGTAATTTATTTTACACATTTTCCTGACTTATTTAGCCAATATAATAAACCAAATTTAACTGATATACAATTACATGAATTTGGTAAAACTATTTCATTAGAAATTATGATCTTCTGAAGCTTGGCATTTTAAAGTTCAATTGCAATCACATAATTTTAGCACTTAAAGTACTAAAAAGTACTATTCAATTCTTATATTCATTTAATAACCTGTAAACTCAAGAGAATATGGAATTATTGCTCTGACTGAAATACTACCTCCTATCTATGCCTTTAGACTACTTTTATGATTATTGAATATATGCATGAACACCATGTCAATTTGCTATTCTCTAAAATAACTTTGTTATTATATGACAAGTGCAAACTGGACAAAACCTTACTTCTCTTTCCCATAATGCACTGGGCTTCCCTGGTGACTCATATGGTAAAGAATCTGCCTGCAATATGGGAGACCAGGGACTCAATCCCTGGGTCAGGAGGATCTCCTGGAAAAGGGAATGGCAACTCACTCCAGTATTCTTGCCTGGAGAATTCCAGGGACAGAGGAGGCTGGCAGGCTACATACAGTACATGGGGCAGAGTCATAGTCAGATATGACTGAGTAACTAACACTTTCACTTTTTCATAATGCACAGACAGCATTAGCCAACTCTTAACATCTTTTTGGAAAGGCAAAGTCTATTGACTTCATCTAGTTTTATGGAGGAAAAGTTTTGAATCCTGCCACCCTTTATCACCAAATCTCTTCCAGAATCCAAGACTATATCTCTAACAAGCCCACTGACTTTTTTTTTTTTTGCTATGCAGTTTTTACTATCTTAGGATTGATTAGAGAGCCACAGAAGAATCACCTATTTTGGCTTATATTATAGTCTTATCTCACTTATCCAGAAGTCAAGATTTCAAAAAATATCAACCACTCATGTATAAAATCAGAAGCATAAAAAATTAAAAAAACAAAACTTGTTTATTACTCAAGGATGCTGACTGAAAAAGAGTGCACAACCTAAAGGCTGAGAATTGTTTTATTCGACGGACTTACTGAGGACTTAAGAAAGAGATACAGCCTCTCAAATCAAGGGACTGCTGTGAAGTCAGATAACAAAAACAAGGAAATGGAATAGGACTAAGGTGACAGGGGAAGACTTCATGTCAAGAACAATGATACTTCCTTAATCTTAAACAGAAAAAGACATAATAAAATGTCTCTCTTCTCATCATAGATCAAAGTTATTTTCATCATTTCTTTGGCATTTCCTCTTTATTCTGAAACTGCTTTGCACCTTCAAGAGACACATGCAAAATGCAAGACTGTAATGTATAAGTAAGCAATTACATTTTTGCATCAGAGAAATGGATCCAATCTGTATAACCAATGTCTAAATTTCTTCCAAAAAACGCATTTTCTGCAGTGAAAAGCTAGAAAATAGTAGAGAATTTGAAATTCAGTCTTTATGGTAATTGCTGGCACTGCCTCAGCTACATAGGATTCTATGGCTTTTATTGTAAAACTATTTTGCCAACCAATTAGTTTTCTCAATCAAGGCTTTAAATTCCTAGATGAAGAGACAAAGCCTTCTATAATACAAGATGGAATATAGAATGTTGAAGAATTTTTCCAACTCTTAAGTACCTGCAAATGAAAGATATTTATTTTCTACATTCAATTATTCAATGACAGTTGAAAACCTATCTTATGTGTTTGATAACAGAAAATCTAATGTAATTTATGATCATAAACATTTAGATCAATAAAATGTCAAATAGGAAAAAACAGAACAAAAAAAGTCTTTTTTGAGTAATGAACAGTATAAAAAAGCATTTACTCTTTCTCAAAGGAAATCAGTCTTGATTCATTACTCAGGAATCTAGAGACTCCTGGGTGGTCCAGTGGTTAAGGCTTTGCCTTCCAATGCAGAGTGTGGATTCAATCCCTGGTTGGGGATCTAAGATCCCAGGCTGCCAAAAAACAAAACATAAAACAGAAGCAGTTGTAACAAATTGAATAGACATTTTAAAAAATGGTCTACATCAAAAAAAATCTCTAAAAACAAATCAGAACTGTGGGTAGAAAAAGGTTTAAATTTTTACTGAAGTGGTTATCTATTTGTTCCGGAAAACCTCACTAAAGTTCTTCCCAGTCTACTGTAAATTAGTAACGTTTAGAAGCTAGAGAGAACAAATAGGGAGAAAGCTGTTCAATACACTGTGAATAAATATGTATTATTAACTTGGGACTAACACAAAAGATATGTGAAAAGTAGACAAATGTAAGAGCATCACACAGCCTAAGTGATTAAGGACTAGAGTCCCCTACCCACATCCAGATCTCTGAAAGTATCACCATATTACAGCAACATAAAATAAATGAATGTTCACAATTTCTCAGTAATTAGGAAAAAGTTAGCATGCTAAGAATGGTGTTGTTAGAAACATGAAGCACTTAATAACTAGAAAAATCTTCAATGAAGTGGCATTTTTAAACATTTATGGTCTTTAATAGTAACTATGGTTTATAAAGAGGTATCAATTATGACATAATTCTTCATTGGATAACTTATATCTAGAGGTAAGAAAAACACAGAAAGTCTGTATGTGGTTACACAAAATTATAATACCAAAGGCAGGGGAAAAAAATATCAATGGAACTTACAGATATGCTTTTGGGTTCTAGAAGAGATTTGGCAATATAGGGAAACACAGCTAGAACCAAAAGTGTGCCTCAATCTTTCATGAATCAATAGCCGTTCCCTGTCAAAACTCTCTCTGAAAAGCTTCATCTGCTTAAACTTTCATTGGTCTCTTCAAGGAAGTTTAACTTCAGATATATCTAAGCAAGCTTCACATGTTTTCAAAGGGGGTCCAAATTCTCACAAAATCTTTTTTGTCTCAAATTCTGTACAGGAAAATTTTCCTTACATTCCAGTAGTCCTGTATAGAAAATTCTAATCCCCTCACCAAGTATGTACAATAATACTATTAATACTGGATGCTCCTATTATAGTTTCATTATGAGTAACTTTCAATGTTACTTACTTCTAAAAATTGATTCTAAATTTACATGTGCCATTTTTATAAACACATAACAATAGCAATATAGTTAAATATTTTAAAATTATTCAAAGGTGGTATTTCTCAGAAAAAGTAAAACATTAGAAAAACTTAATTTCTTAAAAAAACCTGTTTTTGGTGAGCTTATTTTGAATTTTTGCTTAATATGAACAAATTACTTTGAACTAGCTGCTAGATATTCCATTCATTCATTTGACATTCATTCAACATTCAATATTTTTTCTTTTCTGCACCTAACATAGTTAATGATGGGTTAAATAAACTTGAGCTTTGCTTTTATTTGGTTCTCCAAGCCCAAGTCACACACAAGTACTTAGGATCAAACATAAATAAAACTCACAAGGGAGTCAGTGGAAGCCAACAGGCATATGCAGACCCACCTCTCACTAAGTGAGTTCAAGACTAAACAAAGTTCTCTGGAATATAGCTATACATTTGCCAGCATTGACCTTAAAATTATCTTGTATATGTTCCATGACTTCGATGTCAGTGCTGCTCTTGTAATATTCAAGAAAACTCAACAAAAGTAAACAATAAGGAATAAAGATTTCTGTCAGATAGAGTTGAGTTCTGGAGGGCTAAAAATCATTAAGATTTTTTTGGCTCCTCCAACCCTACCCCTAAACCAAGTTGTGCCCATTTAGGGCACAAATATTCCCCCCTAACTGGGAAAGCAGGTCGTAAGGTAGAAGGGAAAAAAGGACTGAATACCTTTCATTAAATATAAGGAATAGAAATTAATGATTTTAAACAGGACATAGTTTTGCTTTATGCAATAAGTACATTTTATCATCTATGAAGGTTTTATTCATTTGTTGGCTTGCTTAAATCTAGTGGAAAATTTTCTTGAACGAGAAATCACATTCCCTGAAGATACTGCAAAAGTGAGGAGTTATTACTAAGCATCCAAGCATCACCTCCAACAAAGAGAAACTACATAGGTAAAAAGCAGAGTGGGACATTGCTTGTGGCCCAATGGTTAATACTCTGCTCTCCCAATGTAGGGGGTACCCATTTGATCACTAATCACGGAACTAAGATCCAACATGCCACAGGACAAAAGAAGGAAAAAAGGCAGAAAGAGATTTTATTGAGTAAAAGTGAGGCAAGGGGAGAAAAAAAGAATGAACTGCTTAATTTGCCACCTTCTTCTAACTTTAAATATAAATACAGTATTACATTTTGATCTATTTACTGCTCCAAGATATTTTGATATTATGACTTAAAAGTTACTTGCTCCCATCTATTTGTTATTTAGAGCGCCAATCAGTTTCTTTCACAGTTTCTTTCATCTCCAAATCTATATCAGACAGGTATCAAGTTTCTTAACTGCTACTAATTATAAACAAATTCCATGATAAAATTCTCACTTTACATTTAACTATCAAGTTTTTATTTCCCTGAGGAAAGAACATGACTAGTCAACTGCCAAAGAAGAAACTGAAAGAGACTTCTGGAAGTATATTCATAGAGGTAGTCCAACGTAACACAGACATCTTCCTTTGCCATTATATTCTCATTCAAACAACCCTAGAACCAGAGTACAAGTTTGCTATAACTATACAAATAAGATCAGGTTCCAACCAAAACTTAATAGTACCTAATAAAAACTTCCAATCAAATAGCCCAAAAATTATTTCTACCCTAACACTAACAGAAATCTTAATATATACACAATAGAAACTAAAAAAAACACAATAGCAAATAAAACAAGAAGAAATACCCTCAAACTCACATATCAGTGAACATTCACTTCTATTAAACATTCAGTAACAAAATAAATCCAACAAGATAAGATCTGACTTCATCACTCCTACATTAGAACTGACAGAATAACTCTGATAGCTTTTATTCTGTTTGATCACCTAAAGGCCTTAGAATCCATATTTATCCATGACTATTAGGGTATTTATAAAATATATTTGAGTAAAAATGAATAAGGTATACTATTTATACATCTTTTCTTTCTGTAGCCTGGGGCAAAGCTTTTCAGGAAAAAGAAAAAAAGAAATCCTTTTATGTAAACCCTAACACCTTCTATATAGGTAAGAAGAAAACAGCTGAAAGGCTGAATTTTTTTGAAGTTTGGGGACAGGGAGATAGATACCTTGTCTTTCAAGTATAAAGTGTACAAGCTGGCTAAACATAATTTATTTCTTCAGAGGATCATATGAGCATGTAATAATTATTAGTATTTATTGGGAGGACAAGAGGAAAATGAAAGTAAAGTTTTATAAAGATTAACTCAAGTGAACGTATTTACAACAGAACTAGAAACTCTTTAGCTCCCTGGCTAGATGAAAGCAGCCATCTACTGCACTAGTGTGTATTTTCAGCAAAATACAGAAGCAAAACTCATTAGCTCTTTAAAAAATACACACATTTAATGTTCGTCTGTTTTAATTCTAAGTAAAGCAATTCCAAAAATACAAACTGAACATCAGAGCCATGTGAACCACCATGATAAAATAAAACAGACATTCACAATAATTACGTCTAAAGACAGTTCAGCTTAATAAATCATCTTCCAAGTATGCTAAAGAAAGAATTACTAAAAATACTGCTGGTGTTCAGTTAGAATTAAAGGACTTTGGGGAAAATGAAATAATATGATACAGGTGGAGTGAATAAGGTTACACCGGATTTACATTTTCCATTACCCCTAGATATAAACAAACATTCAAAATCAACACAAACTCTTGTGTGTATTCAAAATATTGCAGCTGCAGGAAAGGCAACTTTAAATTAATAGCTAGGGGAAAATCAAGTTTTGGTGGAGGTAAACAGAAGTGACAGTTCTTAATTTGCACTTTTGTAAAGCTCATTTATACCTGGCCAACCAGGGAACCAAATGCAGGACTACGAAGTTCTCTGCTTCTTTTGGCTATAATGTGACAAGAAAAGGTCATCTTTTGAAGATGTTTAAAGAAATAAAGCAACTTTCTTATAAACAGTCAAATAATCAATCAATGGAATAAATAAGCACTAACCCACATTTTTAACCGCTCTGTAATCACTACACTTTACATATTTTTCATTTTGGTGGCAAACTCTCCAATTTTTAGGCTAAAATCCATCAATCACTTTTAAGAGTAAAATGAATAGCCACCAAAATAAGAATATTCTTCTGTTTACTCTTTGGCTAAAAAATAAAACAAATAAACAAAACAAAAAGAAACAGAAGACAACTCTAACACTGGTGATAAAAGAAACTGTTTTTGTTTTTTTTTTTTAAACACATGTAAAATAAAGTTATCAATTTAAATCTTGGTACATTTCATAAAAACAAGAGGTAATGTTGTAATAAAACAGCAGCTGCCTCGCAGGCAACACTGTTTGTTAACCCTGTGCAATAAAATACTTTGTTCATACTACACTTATTCAACATGACTAACAGTTACTACAGACATTTCAGGAATCTTCACGGGATTCCTACAGACTTACTGTTAAAACTGAGAGACATTTACAATCATAATGTGCCATGAAAATTTGAAAACGTTACTTCTAGTAGGAGATAATGTTCATACTATTTGAATTTGTTTTAGGTACTGAACAGCTGAGTTACAAGGACTGATAATGAAAAGCATTCGAAAAAGCCCATGAACACTGTTGTTCACACCCTTCTTCAGAACACACTAAACTTGTTTGACACATTTCTCTTCATACATAGCAAGCAACAGCACCCAATAAAAGCCTGAGAAGAAATGCTGCTGTGTAAATACTGCAACTATTCCTGAAAAAAGAATTATGGGATATATACTCCAAAGCTGCCCATTCCCATAATTTGTATTGCATAGGTCACATAATCAATCACACACATATATATACACATGTGTGTATATATATGCACATGCAAAGAATATATTAAGACGACAATGAAGTCTAGTCACAGAGCAATTTACAGGCTCAATATATTTTTTACACTTTGTTTGAAAGAAAATTTCAATATTTTACAGTCTTTTAGTAGGCATTATATACACTGCACTTCTAAAAGGTATTGAAATAAATTTTTTCCAACATTTTGGTAACAAAACAGACAATGTTTCTCCAAATACTTGTGCTATCTATCTACATGATCAGTTTGCTCTGAGAACCACTAACCACAAAAACTGACTCAATGGAATAATTAGAAAAATTATCTAACACCATGCATGGGTTTGAATCATTTTTAATATCCTATCCTAGAAACATTCTACAAATCTTAAGATTTAAAAAATTAAGTCTCTGATTTTTAAAAGATATCTTTTTATGACAATATCCATAACATTGACAAGTACATGTTAAGGCTAGTATCATCTTATGTGATTTTTTTAACCTTTTTTTTTAAAGATAGTAAAAGCCAGACTCCTTTAGGGTTTTGAATTGTACCTACAGAAAATGAGAGTGCAGTGAACATAATGTTCAGTCCTACAGTCAGGACGCAGTTGCTCCTTCCCATTCCACAAGATACTGCACCTTTCCATCAAGTGTCACCCGACGAGCCAATACTCGGTATTTTTCACCACATGCTATTCTACCTGCAGCACCAAAATAACTGGTAATGGAGTTTTTTAGATGATTGAGTTGTAACTCCTGATCTGCTAAGTTATTCAAAATCTCTGTGTTGAGTTCATCAAATTGGTAATCTTCTTTGCCTTCATCATCTTTTACAATTTCTGAGTTCTGAGTCTGGAGTGCTCTTCTTGGAAGACGACCCCTTCTCCTCCGTAAATGTGGTATTGCAGCAGGCCAAGATCTTCCTGTACGAGTTCTTTTTCTGGAGTCAGATAATCTACAGAACAAAAAAGGCCACAATTGTCTACCCTTGCTGACACAAAAATCAGCCAAATCAAAACAACAAATGCTATATGAAATGGATTATCACTCGCCTTCATTAAATTCAATCACCTTCTTGGGGCTGACATTTGAAGAGCTTTTCTTCCTTAACTATGTACTATTAAGCTTAAAAGAATCAGAGGAAATTTTGATTTATGAAGCCAACAAGGCAAATTCTTACTTACCAAGAGGATTTTTAAGTCAGATCTTGTCAACATTTTTATCATTAAAAAGAAGAAAGTTCATTCATTCATTCACTCAGTGCAAGAAATATTTAATAAGTACCTATTACATAAAAGACACCTTTACATATGCTTTAACTGATGGAAGAACCAGTATAAAGGTTCTCTTGGTTATCAATTGTAGGCCTATTGTTAAGTAATATAATAAATTGAAATAAGCCTAAACTATACCCTTGGTATAGCTCAAATGATATTGGTCAAATTTAAATCTCTTATCTTCTGTGTTCTCTTAAGAGATTAAGTGAAGGGACTAAACAAGACAAGCTTTGAGTTCAGAGATTCAAAGATTTTATGGTATTATAAAACAAGGTCAAAATATAACATAGCCAGAGAAGTCTAAATCATACTGCCCAAGTTAAAACCCCAGTTTTGTATATTTGCTAATAAACATGCCATCTTGGGCTTGTTACAAAAACCCTCTAAGTCTCAGTTTTCTTATCTATAAAATGGAAACAACTCAAAAGACTGTTTTAAAAACTAAATAAGACAATGTACAAAAAAAAGATAATGTGCATAAGCTTAACAGAATCCCTGGTTGTGAAAACAAAAATTAAACAAAGGGAAGAATAAAATCTGCAAGCTCATGGCCCTGGCCCCAAATAAACTAAATTTTTCTTACCTGATACATCAGACTTCAGGAAAAAGTTGCCTTTCTAAAGAGTTAGGTTAAAAAAAAATACTAGAGGGAAAGTCTGTTATTGATAAAAAAAAAAAATCCTGAATTTAAAATCCTTTTTCTAATAAAAAGGTTTGTGTGCTTGATTCTAACGTATTAAAAAAAAAATTCACACTTGTATATTAAAAGTATAAAAAGGTCTCACAGAAAAGAGCACATCTATAAACACCAGGATACCTCTTCTTTGTGTACATAGCAAAATTCCTGACAAATCTGAAAATTTTAACATCTGTGCTCTGAAAAGTAAAAATATTCAGATGAATATTAACAACCTAAGATATAGACTACATCTCAAAAGCTGCAAGACAAACTGGTATCACTTTCAATTTTTTAAAATGTATTTAATCATCATTTTACAAAGAAAAAAACTCTAGAGGAAAATTAGTTAAGAATAAGAACATAAAATATCTACCCATAATGCCTGGAAATACTAGACGAGGTAGTTTCTTTTGCACTGGAAGCACCCGTGAAATCCACATCTGAGGTATTGGATGAATGTGCAGTTCCCTCAGTTCTCCTGAGACAAAAGAATTTAAATGGTATAACAACTATATTACATAACAATAGAAATACTAACTCCCCCCCCCCAAGAAGAAAATTCCTAAGATAGGCAAAAGTAACTTTCTATTTACCCTATAGAACAAGGTAAATCCAAACTAGGATTCTCTGAAATTGACTCCTTATCCTGGAAAAGAAAAACAAAAATTTAAAGAATAGTTTCTACAAGTAATGAAAAGAAATTAGTTTCTCAGTAATTTCAAGCAGACTTCTTCTCTGAGAACATATACCAATATATCCTCTTACCAAAGGTGGCTCAGCAGTTTTCTGAATCATTTTTCTTGTATACGGGCCAGGTGGACGACCTACAGATTTTTTCTTTCCTTTTTTTTCTATGCCATTGCTTACTTCCCTGAAACATAAAACCATTATGTATTTAATCTCTGCAGAAAGAAAACAAAAAGACAATGGACAATATAAACTGTCATAACCTCTACTTATGTAGTAATTAGATTATAAAAACAAAGTTAAGCTGAATCTACAAGTTTAGTCAAGTTCAGAGATAATATATTCTAATTTGAATAAATATTTCTTAAACAGATATTTACATATGAAAGGTTTAAAGGAAAAATGTTCTCTAATAACAATTTTTAAAAATACATATCACCTAAAAATTTTTTACAAAACAAACAAAAAAAGTACTACTGTATTGGATGGAAGATTTCAAAACTCCTTTAAGTTCAATTATTTCATTTAGGTTGTTACTATGTAGGTACTTGGAGGATGTTCCAAGAATTTAGTACTAAATTCAGTAGTATGAATTCAGTAGTTAACCTCATGGAGTCAGGAAGTATTTATGTTAAAACTGTTCAGTCCCTATACAGTAGCTCTAGATAGAAATATCCTGTGGATTCCTGAATGATGCTAATCAGAAAGAGGTTGGAGAATGTAAAGAAGGAATCCTTCATATTATGTAGGGGAATCATTCAAAGGACAAAATTAGAAAGTTTTAGAAAACCATTTTGGAGACATAAAGGAAAAAATCAAGCATAAGGAGGGAAAAAAAGAAATAGGTCAAGAACATATCTAATTAACAGAAGGGAAGAATGACAAATACCAATACACAGAACATCTATTTCATTTAATCAATAAACATCTCCATATAAAGGGAATACTAACAATACAAATACAAAAATGTTCCCTGTACTAAGGAGTTTGAGATCTTCCCTGTTAGCTGGTAAAGACTCCACCTGCAATGCAGGAGACCCCTGTTCCTGGGTCAGAAAGATCCTGTGGAGAAGGGATAGGCTACCCACTCCAGTATCCTTGGGCTTCCTTGGTGGCTCAGATAGTAAAGAATGTGCCTGCAATGTGGGAGACCTGGGTTTGATCCCTAAGTTGGAAAGATCCCCTGCAGAAGGCAGCAGCTAACCACTCCAGTATTCTGGCCCGGAGAATTTGATGGACAGAGGAGCCTGACGGGGGCTACAGTCCACGGGGTCACAAAGAGTCAGACATGACTAAGTGACTTTCACACACACTAAGGGGTTCACAGTATAGACAGAAGACAATAAACATATATACAAGCAGAATAATAAAATGGATTAAGTGCTACAATAACATTATCCAGGAAAAACTGAATTAAAAAACAAGGTAAAGGAACAGATTTATATAATAAGCTAGAAAGAGGTGAATGGAGAAAACAAGAAATGGCTATTCCTCCACACCAAACTGGCTGGGGAAATAAAGGTGGAAGTACGAGGAAAGAGAAAGTAGAGAAGCAGAGGAAGAAAGTGTAACTAGAACTATAATCCAAAATCTTATCCAAGAATAAGATGGGGTGGGGTGTACATTTATTTTTTTGGCAGGATGATCAACATAACATTTACAAAGGACCCCTGGACTAAAGCAAGTACCCTTTAGTCCAATTCATACAAAGGGCCCAGAATGAACTGAGAATGCCTTTAGAGAAAGTTGGACCATTATCTGGTCACATCAAATGAGAATCTGATAACTACCACAGACAGAATGTCCTATTGAAATCAAAATAGGGACAAGAGAGATTGTGGAAATCTTTTTTCTAATTTATAATATAAGCAAAGCTAGAAAAAGATTAATAATAAAAATCTGAAAGTTATAGGAATAGTATTCTTTTCCTTCATTAAAAAAAAAAAGTACTATCTACTTTATTACACTGACAACTCTCTGTAATTATTTTTTCTTATTCTCCAACATGATTAACTTATACCTTATGTATTGGCTCCTTAAATTTCTCTCTCAGCTATCTTTGCCTCATCATTTCATTGAGAAAACAGAAGCTACTAGGCAGTAACTTCAGTCATCACAGAATTAGCATTTGTACTCATATTCTTTTTCTCTCCACTTCAACAGAAGGATGTTAAGTCCTGCTTTAGAAGGCCAATCCCACATTTAGATTCCCACATCCTGTCCCTTATGTCTCCTCAAAGACTTTATAATATCTTCAGTTACCTCTTTCTTCTGTACCATTCTCCTCCACTGACATACAGAAACAGGTTACAATTGTCTTACATCTATTTTTTAAAAACCATCACTTGATTCAGCTTCCATTCCATTTGTCTACTTCCCTCCCTTAACAATACACTGAAACTACTTCTGAGAGTTGACCACACATACCCTTCCCACTTTCTTCATTCTTTCAAAATTCTTAAAAAGTATTTCCTTTTTTTCCCTTTTCCTGTATTATTGTCATCATCATTATTTTGAATCTTCCCATGTCCCTAATTGTAGAAAAAGACCAGTTGTGACAGTAAGTTGAGCAGTGCGAGACTCGATCATACTGTCCCACTTCCACCTGACTTTTACCTTTAACACTTAAGAAAAATTGTTTTTGTCAAAATCACTAATAACAAAATGTTATCTAATCCAATAAACATTTTTCTCTCATCTTAACCTGCCTCTCAGCAACATTCAGTACTGTTTAATAGACCCATATCTTTCTCAAACACTCTCCTTCACTTGGTTTTCATGACATCAAACTTTCCTAGTTTCCTCCTATTTCAATGATTGTTTTCCAGTCATCTCCTTCATTTATTTCACTTCTTCCAAATCTCTAAATAATACCAGGACATTATTCTGGGCCACATTCTCTTCTTTTCTCTCTCTAGGTAATATCATCCATTCTCATGGTTTTATAAATCAACTTCAAAATTTATTACCATGGGTCCTGAGCTCCTGACTGAACACACCCAATTGCCTGTATCTAACATCATTACCACTTAGATATTCCTCATAAGAATCTTGAACTCAGTAAGTCTGAAACAGAAGAATGCTTTATTCACGTCATCAAAATCTATTCTTCCAGTTCTTGGTAACAGACACGACCAATCACTAGTTGCTCAAACCAGATATCTGGGCATTGTATAACTTTATCTCACCCTTCCTTTAAAAATTTAATTCATTAGCAAAGCCAACAAATTATTCCTCCAGTGGAGATCTTGAATCTATTTCCTCTCTACTTGACTGCTATCACCTACAACTGCACAAGCCACCATTATCTGTCACCTAGAAAACTCAAAGTCTTCATTTTTTCTTGTTTCTACTCTTCCTTCTATAGAATTTGTTTTCCAAACAGATCCAAAGAAGTATTTTAAAAGATAATTCAGTGTGCATACATCTTTATATAGCTTCCCATTATTCTGAGAAAACAACCGAAACTCTTTATGAGGTCTACAAAACACATGACCAAGCCCCACCCAACCTTTCCAGTACCCAATACTACTCTCTCCAGCCCTTGTTCACACCTCAGTAGCCTTCTGTAAGTTCCTAGAACATGCCTCATAGCTTCACACTTGTTATTTCTGCTACCTGAAGTATTCTTCCCTTTATTCTTCACATTGTTAGGTCATTCTCATTCTTTAAAGTTTCAGCTTCAATATTATTATAAACAGGCTTTCTTAAGTCGCCTTCTTAAAGAAGACCCCTATATCTCTACCCATCCCAGTACAGTCTAAATCTGTTTGCTATTTCCTAAACAGTATTAACATGATCTATAATTATTTTGTTTACCACCTTTCTTCCCCATTATAATGTAAACCCCACCAGGGCAGAAAGAAGGTCTTACTTATTATATCTCCAGCACTTAGTAAGGTGCTTGATAAATAGAATGAATGAACAAACGAATGAGAAATGAACAAACAAATAGATACTTATGCTGTTTGTGAACAAAATCAATAGGGCCTATTCCTGGAAAGCCTTAGATCTATAGTAAATAAATAAACATCTAGCATTAACTCTTTATACCTTGTTCAAGCAAGAAATTTTAAATAGGATAACAAATCAGGGTCACTGCCACTTGTACTTTCAAATATACTAATGAGGCTAAGTAACACAAAAAAAATTTTTTAGTTACAAATGAGCTAAAGAGAAAAACTAACCCACAGATCAACTTTTACCTTGATTCAGATATAGGTTTGGATGCCTTTCTGCCTTTAATTTTAAATTCATGAGAGGTTCCTTCAGGTTCTTTCTCTGCTTTGAAAGCCACATTTGGTGGCACAGGAGGAACACGAATTCGCAACCCAAACAAATGCTTCTTCTTCTTTATTTCTTTCCCAGACATAAACCTAAAGTTTAAAAAAAATTAACTAAAAATTTAAAACTGAACACATATACATGGAAGACCCTCAGTCGTAAAACACATGAAAGTATATCCAATACCACCCCTTGCTTTTGTTTTTTCCCTTTGCTTTCTTGGATTCTTATCTGCCCCAGAGCCAGTCCACAGTAGGATATGACAGGGGAGTAGGAGAGAGGAATAGTATTAGAAGGGAGAACACATGTCTGCTTTTCTTTTTAAAATGTAGCATCTAACTTTTTAAAGAAAGAAGAGTACAGAGTGGTGTCTTTTTTAGTCTCAATGTGCTTTTCCACATTTTTAGTCTTATCTGTTACAAACACCTCAAAAAAGGTTTAGGGAAAAAAGAATTCTATTTCAGAGTGAATCGGTGAGGAGAGAAACCCTGGCCAGAAATAGGTAAGAGCATTTGGAAAAAGTACATCAATCCTAGAGGCCCAGTAAATAAAAGGAGTGTCTAGCATGTCAGATCTGGAATTGGAAATAACCTGGAGCAGAGGTGACATTTCTTGTGGGCTTGGGTTTCTGAAATATATGTTCTCTAATCCTTTCCCAAAGTCCTTAGAGTCCTTACTCTAAAATACCCTCTTAGTTCTACTAGAGGATGCCTGGCCTAAGAACCACTACCAAGTGCTTGGATTGCCATTCAACTTTTATGTAAGTGTGAGAAACCAGAGCTCCCATTTCTACCATAGCAGGAACAAAGGTATTTCTAGCACACTAAATTGGGATTACAGAATTCATTGTCCTATAAAGTATTTTTACCAGCACAGTAACTGCTCAGGTAACTTTATGGCTTTTTTAAGTTGTCCTAAAGATCTAACCACTTATAACATTTTTTAATGAGGAAATGTTGCTAAGTTCAAAAAAAGCAACATGTTACAAACAATAATGTTATAATTCAATAGCTGGTTGAAACCAGCATATACATTTTATTTCTATTGCCTTTTTAAAATATTTTTAAGAGATGTAGAAATGCTCCTTTAAAAAAAAAAGGGAAAGATTTATATAAGAATATATCAATGTCACTTAATTATCAAAAACTTAGATCACTAATACTACTACTATTCCTAAAGACAGCACTAACTAAACTTAAAATCATAGAAGACCTCAATCATTTAAAAACCTATCTTCTCTTTAATATATCCCCCTATCTTCTGCATATTCCTACCAGCTAATATGATTCTCTTTTACTTTCAGCAGATTAAATTATAAGAACAAGTCATTACTGATTATGCTTTTTCAACTAAACTGACCAAATTCCCCTGAAATATTGATATGCCTTCCATCCACCATTTCCAGGGAACTGCTCCTCCCCTCTTCAACCTTTGAGAATCACTGGTTTACTCTGAGAGAGGACATTAAAATGGTATGTATTAACTCTACATCAATCCCACAATTCTTAATGCTATTATTCCTTATATTTACCAAATATCTCCCTCATAGGGATACATGAAATAACTTACATGGTCTTGTAATCATTTAATGCCTCCAGAACATGCTCATATCTTTCAGATTTTGGTGTGTCTGCCAGCTGTGAAGTATCAAAAAAACAATTTAGTGCACTGTAATTTCATTGATTAGTAATATACAGGTGAGAGAGGCAATGTGATACAAAAGAAAAGTTGACTGACTAGTTGTCAGAAGATCAAACTTCTTATTTCAGGTGCTCACTGACCAGCTTTGTGACTTAAGGCCATTTAGCCTCTCAAATCTTGTTTTCTCACATATAAAAAAGAGAGTATAAATCTTTTACTAGTTTCTTTACTACTATCAATACTTGTATAGATAAAATGGTATGCTTGAAAGAACCATAAACTGTAAAATACAATAAAAATGGGATTTTATTATTTATCATTGAATTTACTTTGATTCTATAACCTGGGAAAATAATAATACATTAGAATTACTTTAATATCAACTATAAAGCTTCTAATAGATATAAACAGGAAAGAATATAAAAAGTAATGATAAACATGTCATTTTATTTCCCAATACTTCTAACACAAACCAACAACCTCTATAACTTTGAAAAAATAACAAATTTGGGGATTTTATTTTCATACCAATTACAGACTTTGGTTAAGCCTAAAATCCAAAGTGACTCAGTACGTTTTTATCATCTTACACCATTTTAAAATATAAACATTCAATTCTGAAAAATATTCTATTTTCTTTCAAAAAAGTTTCTTTCAGAGTTATTTATGCCTTTTCTTCAAAGTTTAAAGACTAGGGCCCAACAGAAAAAAAATTAAATTATAAAAGACCATCTCCAATTAAAGCTATAAAAATTCAAACAAATGAACAACAAAAAATTTTCCAAAATATCACCATTGACTTTCAAAATGACTGCCAGTAATTTTATTTAGCAGCTGAAACTCCCAAAGTTCAGACCTTCAAGTAAAAAAAAATCTGTCAAATAGAACACAGTAGGTAGAAGAGACTTTCACAGTCATCTACTTTTATTTTAGCAATTAGTCAACAGCTATAAACCTAAATTGCCCAAATTCACACTGCTGGTTAGCTAGAGAGGTAGAATTTGAACCCAAGTGACAATTAAGTATATTCCTTCAACATTCACTGAGAGCCCATTGTGAGCCTATATTGGGTACTTTAAGAGGAAAAGCAAAGTTTGGTGCTCATTCTCCTTAACCATACCACATCTTCCTATTGTAATTTCTAAAGTGTCCAATGACAGAAATTTTCTATTAAAGGAGAAATAATGGACTCGGACTTTATAATCCAAAAGAGACCTGAGATATCCACCTAATTCAAGTTTTCATTAATACTGTAATCCCTTTAATAGTACTCAAAAGTAATGCAACCCTGGTTTAACTAGTACCACAAATGAAACCTAATGAAGGAGCCCATTCCATGGGTGAACAAAATATTCCTTCCTGGATTCTCTTTTATACAAGGCAGTTCTTCAAGTATTTGACAGGACTGGAAGAAGCACAAGCTGGAATCAAGACTGCCAGAAGAAATATCAATAACCTCAGATATGCAGATGACACCACCCTTAAGGCAGAAAGTGAAAAGGAACTCAAAAGCCTCTTGATGAAAGTAAAAGTGGAGAGTGAAAAAGCTGGCTTAAAGCTCAACATTCAGAAAACAAAGATCATGGCATCTGGTCCCATCACTTCATGGGAAACAGATGGGGAAACAGTGTCAGACTTTATTTTTTTGGGCTCCAAAATCACTGCAGATGGTGACTGCAGCCATGAAATTAAAAGACGCTTACTCCTTGGAAGGAAAGTTATGACCAACCTAGATAGCATATTCAAAAGCAGAGACATTACTTTGCCAACAAAGGTCCGTCTAGTCAAGGCTATGGTTTTTCCAGGGGTCACGTATGGATGTGAGAGTTGGACTTGTGAAGAAGGCTGAGCGAAGAAGAATTGATGCATTTGAACTGTGGTGTTGGAGAAGAGTCCTGAGAGTCCCTTGGACTGCAAGGAGATCCAACCAGTCCATTCTGAAGATCAGCCCTGGGATTTCTTTGGAAGGAATGATGCTAAAGCTGGAAGTCCAGTACTTTGGCCACTTCATGCGAAGAGTTAACTCATTGGAAAAGACTCTGATGCTGGGAGAGATTGGGGGCAGGAGGAGAAGGGGATGACAGAGGATGAGATGGCTGGATGGCATCACTGACTCGATGGACATAAGTCTGAATGAACTCCGGGAGGTGGTGATGGACAGGGAGGACTGGCGTGCTGCGATTCATGGGGTCGCAAAGAGTCGGACACGACTGAATGACTGAACTGAAGAGGGCTAAGTATTAAGATTATGTTAAGGTTTTTAGCAGCACCATCACTTGATTATTTCACATTCAGTTCAGTTCAGTTCATTTAAATTTAACATAAATTTAAATTTAATTTAAATTTACAGTTCAGTAAATTTAACATAATTTACTCTATTAAACTAGTGGTATTTTTTCTGATTGCTTTTTAATTCTTCACAAGAAAAATCTGCTCTACAATTTTGCTGACATTCAACAACAAAAGTTTAGAATTTCTCAAGTCTACTCCTTTTAACTTTTTGAAAATCACAACAAACTGTCTTTTTTTCTTTTGGTACCCGTTCTCTATGATTTCCTGGGCCTCCCTGGTGGGTCAGAATCTACCTGCAATGCAGGAGACACAGGTTCAATCCGTGGGTCAGGAAGATCCCCTGGAAAAGGGAATGGCTACCCACTCCAATATTCTTGCCTAGAGAATTCAAATTTTACCTGTAAGTTCTTTCAGTACTCCAGGATTATTTTGCATAGGACTGTTTATTTCAACTTGCATAATGCACTCAAAGGTTCCCTCACTGTATTTTGAAAACAGAGTGTGCAAATATTACACTGGTAATCAAATAATCTGTATTAGAAGAGCATCATATTCTGTTCTTCCATCTGACCATGAGGTTTATAATATAGATCTTCAATAGAAGAAACATTTTTGTTCCTCCCTGTACTGACACTAATCTCACACTGTGATTTCACTTTCAGGGTTATGTATTTCTGTACAGCAATACATGCTATTACGTATAGTTAAAACTCTTCCCTTCAATAAAACACGCCTCAGTGAATTCCACACCACCTAGGCTTCAGTATGCCAAACAGCTTAAGTAATTTGTTTACCAACATATACTCTGTACGCTAATATACAACTCAAGACCCCAAGTACTGCTTTTAACCAGACTTCTTATAATTTTCCCTTAAAAGTATTATACCACCTCTACTATATTTTTCTCTAGCCAAAACATTGTTTCTGCCATAGTATTTCATTTTATCTATGCTTTTCTCCCTCTATCAAGTAGCACTCAACCCACTGCTCTATCAACCTTTTAAGTATTTAAAACTTAAGACCACAGATAACAGAAAAGTGGGCTGTCCTTATGAAACTGAAATTTCAAATCATATTAGGAAGTAAAGACAAATGATAATAGGCAGATTTCAAAAAGTATTAATATCATTATAACTTCCAAAAGCAATCTGATATAACCTCATTCTAAACACTTCATTCTATGTAAAAATTTTAAGCAACTTTTATTTGGGGTGTCAAATTATACTAAATATTTTTACTATCTCAAAAAAAAAAAAATCAAAACACAGTAGTTTCGATCTCAAATACTAGATTTAGTCTATATGATAATTACGAAGGTACCAACTCTCAAAGATGTTTACCAAGATCACATAAGGAAATTATCACTGTATTCTAACATGTTCTAAAAGTTTCAGCTTCTCTTGACATAGCAATCCTGAAAATAATCAAGAAAAAAGAAAATATATAATATATGTTAAACCTTACCTTTCAGTATGAAAGGATATACAGTTGACCTCTGAACAACTGGGTTTGAACTGCATGGGTCAACTTATGTATGGATTTTTCCCCCAACTAAATACATACTACAATACTACACTGCAGACAGTTGAATCTACAGGTGCAGAACTGCAGACAGGGCAGGCCAACTCTAAGGTGTATGTGATTTTTGATGGCAGAGAGGGTCAGTACCCCAACTCCGTGTACTTCCACAATCAACTGTATTCTCTAAAATGGACTCTCTAAAATTCTAGCGTAAACATCTTTTCATATAGTCTACAGCATATATAATAAGAACTGATGTTCAAAATGACTTCAGTATTCTAAGGTACTTAAATAACCAATATAAGCATACCTCCTTTCATTGTATCTCACTTTACTATACATCACAGATCCTACGATTTTTACAAAATGAAGGTTTGTAGTAACACTGCCTCATGCAAGACTGTCAGCACCATCCTGCAACAGCATTACTTTTAAAAAATGTTTCTGATGTGGACATTTTTAAAGTCTTTATATCTTTACTGAATTTGTTACAATACTGCTCCTGCTTTATATTTTGGGTTTTTGGCCAGGAGGCATATGGGATCTCAGCTCCCCAGCCAGGGATCAAATCCACAACCCTGTATTAGAGGGTGAAGTCTTAACCACTGGACCACCAGGGAAGTCCCAGTTTTTAAATTAAGGTATGTACACTGCTTTTCTTAGACATAATGCTATTGCACACAAAGACTACAGTGTGATACAAGCATGACTTTTATATGCACTAGGAAACCAAAAATCTGTGATTTGCTTTATAGCGTATTGGTTTTGTTGCAGTGGCCTGAAATTGAAACCACAGTATCTCTGAGGTGTATCTGTAATATACTTAGATGCAGTAATTCACATGTTTTGAAAGTACAGTTTGCCCTCAGTATCCCTCGGTTCCAACCATGGAGAATCAACCAGATACGAAGGGCCAAGTCTATTACATCATTTCAGATAACTATAATTAATGTTACTTTATAAAAAGATTTTTAATACAAATATAAACAAAATTTTATTAATCTAATTTTTAGTAACAAAACTCAATTTGCAATTCAATTTCAGTTAGCCAAAGATTTACTACTTTAATAATTAGGAATAATACATTGTCTATATTATCTTTGCTTCTATTATCACAAACATTTAAAAGTAAACTAAATGAATATCAATGAACAAATACTACTTACAAATTTTATGGTCTCTTTATCATTAAAACTTCACTCTAAAAACTAATTACAATATTAAGATATAAAGTATTAATACAGAAAATTAAAAGCTGAACTTCCACCTATAAATAACTAGAGAATGGGATGACTAACCTATTAAATCTGAATGTTTTCTTTTTTTTTAATGTGGAAAAAGAGCAATGAGAAATGACTAGTCACTTCTTTAATAATAAATCTGATGGCTCCTCAAAATGGGAACACTCCTTAGAAAAGTAAAACATTTGTTATGAAGTTATATTTGATTGTAATCATGTTTTTCTTAATTTTTAAATAAAGATATATTTTCCCATTTGGGGCAAAGAATAAGAAATTGAAATTTCTTACATGTAAGACATTATCTCATAGGGTTCAGAAAATAAAACATGTACCTATTGCTGAAATAAATGTTTTCTGATATACAGCAGAAGTTCAGCTGAAACTGAGACAGCTAGAATTCATAAATTGAACTCATTTCTTTAAAAACAGCCTGTAGTTTTTATTATTTTCTATTTTCAGCTTCTTCAATAAATTTGTTATATTTTTATTATAATAAAAAATGACAGCATTTGAAATAAACAACTTGAGTTTTTATATGCATGCCCACTATCTACATGAAGTAAGCAATGCAGACTTTAATCACGTAAAACATAAGTGTATTAACAGAAATATAGATATATCTGCATATCAAGTGCTAAAAGAATCACTGCTAGGAAGAAAAGTATTTCAAATTAATGTATAAGGACATTAAATATTCAGATGACTATAAAGAACAATATACATAACAGTGCCTTATATTTTCTTCTCCCATTACTAATCAGTTTATTAAAATTTATCATATTTACAACTCACTCACTTTTTCTCCAGTCATCCAAAAGAAGCTTTTAACAGAAAACTTAATGAGAATATTATAATCTAATTTCTAACACTCAAAAATCTTTGCTCAATTGATTTTAGTATCATTGATTTTAAAATCTAAGTATTTCACAGGTGTTTATTTTATACAACTGACCTACTACTTTTAATTAATGTATACTGTGCACTCCCTGATGCCTCATAAAACCCCCAGAACAACAACAGAAACTTGATACTTTATTTGATGTGAACCTTATAAACTGCCTGTCTAAAAGCTACAGATGTAGAAATTCTTCCTAAATTTCATATCAGTTTAGTTTTTGCCTCAAAAAGTAACACATGACTAAAATTCACACATCTATTCCACATATTATAGAACAAAAAATTTAGTATCTGTATTTTAACATTTAATATCTATATTTTAATAATTCTAAATAAATCTTTAAAAAGGTAAATATTAAAGTTACTCTACTTTCTTCTTAATCTTCAATGAACATGCATTAACTTTTATATTGCTTTTTATAAAAAGAAACAAAACTCTTCACAAACAGCATGAGTGGTTACACTTTGCAAATGAAAAGAAAAATGAGATGTGAGAATGAGAGGGATAATCCTCAATTCAGGTAACTTCATTCTCTTATTTTTCTAACATTACTACCAGGTCCCACTATTTCTGAAAGTCAAAGATAAAAAAGGCAGTACCAAAAAGAGAGAAAAGAAGAATGTTGATTACCTCTCTAAGTTTATAGTAAACTTAGAAGAAAAGAAGGAGGAACCATAGGATACCCAGTAATAAGGATTTCTCCCTCCCTTCTATCTTCAGCTACAGCAATTCTCACTTCAGAAAACGGAAGAATTAAGTAATTTATTTCCTCCTATATTTTTTCTCATGTTAACAGGCAACAAACAGGAGAATGAGGGCTGATCCTGATAGCCTCACCAAAGTTATTTCTCCCTATCTAAAAATACAACGCTACTTTAGATGTATGGCTTGCACATGTGCCTTAGCTGCTTTCAACAAAAACAAAGTAAAAAAGACATTAAGTAGCTAATGATATTAGCTCTGAGACCACCTACCTCTCCAGGGTGCAATCTATCCCAGTTTTCATTAATGTATGTCATAAGCTCAAGTTCAGAATCAAAGTATTTCTTCTTGTGAATAACACTTAGGTTGTAAAGGCATAGGTGTGCTATATCTACCCTGGAATCCAAAAATAATCAAATAATATGAAAATAATGTTTTGGTTATTATTTTTAAATCACACATTATTATTATAAAACCAGCTATTAAAAAAATCCAAAGTTTTTAGATGAACAGATGGTTAATATCATGTCATATTCACAATAAATCATTATATGAAAATAAATGAAAAACATTAATTTATCCTGAGTAATAACTAAAATTTAAGATATTTGATTTCTTAAAAGAGAATCTGATGTTTAAAAGTAATTTATGATCTAAAATTTCATGTTTTCACTACTACATAAGCTATAAAATGGATCACACTTTAACAGATTTTATCTGATTCATTAATGAAATCCTATCTTTTCCTAAAATATGTAAAACATTTAACAAAAACATCTAAGTACTTACTATAAGCATTTTCAGTAAATCTCCAAAATTCATCATACTTCCCATGCCCAAGGATTACTTAACTGAAGCAGAAACTGGCATATTATAAGACCTTTCTCTCTTCTACCGTATTCTGAAGGCCCAAAAGAACTAGAAACATGAATAAGAATTTTGAAGATCTAAAAGATATTTCAAAGTTACTTTTTATGCCATTAGAAACTGAATGGCCTTATTATGTTAGCAATAAAACTAGATAACCTTTGGGAAAGATAACATCAGGCTTGAGGATAAATAAAGGAAAAGAAAGAAAACTAGGCATAAAGAACAAATTTTTCTTTAAGCTAAGTAAATGTATATAGAAAAGTTTCATCCTGTAGATTTAAAACACAATTCTTCTTTTGCTCCTTAATAGAAAGGTCCATACTTACCATTGTAATGGTAGACGTTTGAGGTATTCTGGTCCAGAACTGCAGACAGAGCAAATAAATGTATAAAATCTAAAGAAAAAGAAAGTTGTAACTGAGCAAGCAAGAGTACATACAAATTATTTACCAATTAAAATTAATATTCAGCAAGTACATATCCTACAATTGACATAAGGACTGATACACAAAGCAAAATATAATCTGAATCATGACACTGTAAAGAATTTCTTCTCTAGTAATGACAAGTAATGAAACAGTTTGTATATGGGGGGGGGGGGGGGGCAGGATCAGTTTTTTTTTAACCATTAGAGACCTTCAGAATTCACATACAGATTCATATAAGTATAGCTTACTAATGACTTGTTTGTACTGAGAATTGTGGTGGCTGCTCTCTTATGTTATAGTCACTGTTACTTTTACATGTCCAAAACAATCTGGTAAAATAAGCCCAGAAGACAAGCTGACTTTGCTAAGGTCAGAAAAACAATAAACTGCATAAACTAGGATTTAAACCTAGGGTTTTTGATATTACATATAACTTTTCTTCCTAGAGCCCTATTTCACATTCTCTTAATCAAAAAGGACATTTTTTGACATTCTTTAGATCTGACATTCTTTAGATCTAAGATATAAACTGTGCATCAAGGTTCTGTGGCCTTTTCCAATTGCTTGTCATGAGACCTATTTGATCTTCTTTTAAAAAGGTATCAATGAGAATAATACAGAGTATTGTGGGGCAATAGGTACCAATATAATCACTGGTCAAATACTTTAAAAGCTTTCTGTAATAATATCCAAAAGCACAAAAATTACATTTTTTAAAATTATGTATAATTTAAGTATATTAAACAATATGTTCCCTCTAAGCTGAACCTTTTCCAAATCAAACTTGAAAAAAAAAATAAAAAACCTTTAGAAATGTGAAAAGGCAAACAGACACACAACTTCTAAAAGCTAAAAAAAAAAACAAACAAACAAACAATAAATGAGTCAGTAATGCTCAAATGCCCTTCTCTCACCTGTCTCCAAATAGCATTGGCTTTTGAAGGCATTGCACACAAGCTTCATGAAACCACTGTTTACATTTGCAGCACTGTAGCATCTTTAAATACCAGCTATACAAAAAAATTTAAGATTAAAATTAAAATTACTACCTTTCATGAGGTAAAGGTTAAAAAAAAACCACGACAAAAGTGACGTGCAGAATATAGTTGTGATTATAGCATCATAGTTCTGATATTGTGTTAAATTTTTTCCTTCCCAAAAAGTTTATTAATATTGACTACATCATCCCTTCTCTTTTTATTCTTGAGAATTTATAAGCTTTTGAAAGCTATGTCTACTGTTTCTGGTTAACAAGAGTGTGTGTGTGCACACACACGCATGCACACAACTAGTTACTCAGTAGTGTCTGAATCTCTGCGACCCCATGAACTGTAGCCTGAGAGGTTCCTCTGTCCATGGAAATTTTCCAGGCAAGAATACTGGAGTGGGTTACTATTTCCTACTCCAGGTGATCTTCCCAATCCCAGGATGAAACCCATGTCTCTGCGTCTCCTGCATTCGCAGGTGGATTCTTTGCCACTGGACCAGTTGGGAAACATGGGTCCTAAATTAGTAAAGGATCTTTGACAAGTCTGTGATTTTTTTTTTTTCACATCAACAGTCTCAGAGGTCACCAATATGTAGAGCTATTTTGTCCTATATACCAAATGACCATAGGCAACTTTATTCCTCACTGTGTTTCCATTATTCTTGTTCATTATAACGCAAAGGAGTATAGCAATTTAATAAATTTGATTTACATAATTAACAAACCTAATCTAAGATTCCACCGGTATAAAGGCTCTGTGACAGATTTTGTCCTCTTTCAGATAGCTGAACATACTATAACTGAATCTTCAGCTGAAGGTAAGTCTCTTTTTAGTTAGTACATGGTTTTAATATATAAATATCCTTATTTGCCACCAAATTAATACCTTTTCTTCAAATTCTTTTGCTCACTAAGTGAGCCCCACCATTAATCTTAAGCCATTTACATGCAAAGGCAAGACAACTACTAGTAAGGCAAAAAACTAATGAATACTATTTTCCAAGTACTCTGTTAGGTGTTAAAGTGTTAGCAATATCAAACATAGTTCATGTAGTCAAGGGATTAAAGAACAATGAATAATCTGCTCCATAAAATAATGTCTATAAACTTCCCTGATGGCTCAGAGGGTAAAGCGTCTGCCTGAAATGTGGGAGATCTGGGTTTGATCCCTGGGTCGGGAAGATCCCCTGGAGAAGGAAATGGCAACCCACTCGGGTACTCTTGCCTGGAAAATCCCATGGATGGAGAAGCCTGGTAGGCTACAGTTCATGGGGTCGCAAAGAGTCAGACATGACTGAGAGGCTTCACTTTCACTTTCAAAACACTAGGTATAAATGATTAAAGGAAAAAGATCCATCTCTTTTCACTGTATCTCTTTTATAAATGATTTAAAGAAACCAGACATAATGTTTTTCAAATCTGCAAAAGACCAAAAACTGAAAAATATTATAAAAATGTTAAACCACAAATAAAAATTCCATAAGATCAGAGACAAGGTAGAATGAAGAAATAAAAATAATTTATATGTTCACTTATTCATGTTTTCAGCACTGAACAACTTATATGTCCCTGCATCCTCTAGAGAGCACCTCTGTCTTAAGAAACATGGAGTCCAATAAGATTTAAAAAACCAATAATTATAATTTAAATAGAGTTAAATGTAAAGTTATTCACTAACATTTTTTTATGTGTAGCACAAATACATGGTACACAATTTGGTTTAATATCAGTTTATATGAAAAAAAGAACTATAAGTTTTAGTCAACCACCAACAAACCCAGAATAAGCCAAAAGAATATGATGGGACATATTCAACCAAAGAGAGGTAACACAATCTTTCCTTGCAATAACAGAAGCATAATAATACTTAGAACTTTTAACAGCTTCATTATATTGTCAGACTATTCCTGGAAACACTGCATTGTGAAATCATGGCACCATATTTCAAGAGTAAACTTTCAAAAACTGAAGAGCAACAAAAACAGAGTTCATAAAGAATGTTTGATGTGAATGGAGATTTTAGCCTAGATGAGAGAACACCTGGTATGTCACTGAGAGAGTGGGAAATATGATTACTGGACTTAACTATTTTAAGAGCTACCTCTACAAAAAGTAAGAGGCATGGGTTTAGTTTCAAAGAGCAGAACTAGAACTAGTGATCAGAAATTAAAGGTAAATTTCTAAGCATTCTTAGAACTGTTTGCTGGCTCGCTTATTCAGCAAACATTTAATGGTAGATAAATAAAACTATGGTCTCTAATCCTCCCCAATTTTCTTTACTGATACTTTCATGCATTTACAATTCACTATCACTCCAATACCATAATCAGTAACAAAAATAAAGTAGACAATATAAGCAATTAAAAATTAAGGGCATTAAATATCTGTATTTACTTACTCTCCAGGGCCTCCACAATAGCAGTAACATTGCTGGACATTGGTTTTATGACCTGCATCCCATTCAAGGTCTGCCACACTATAGGGTAATGTCTGCTTCATGACTTGCAATGCTTTGGCATTTGGTCCTTTCTTAAGCGCACCACCCCTCTATATTAGAGGGAAAAAGTTATTTAAAAGAGTGAAGGATAAAATTTTAAATATAATTCTCTAATTTTAAAATGCTTCTGAAACTTCCAAAGAAATTTTCATTCTCAATTTCTTACCATATCACAAACTGTTTGACCAATAATAATCTTTATTTTATTGTCTTTTCTTTCAAATTATTGCCCCAATTCCAAGACCACTATCAGAATAAAGTGCAAGAATAGTTGCAAGTCACTTAAGCATCATTAGTCAAACAATAAGCAGTACCTCTTTCTACCCAGCACTGACTGCTCATTTCATTCAGATAAACTTTCAACGTACACAATCATTACGTTGATAGTGCCTTACAAATTTCCATTTAGGGCATTAGCCCAAAACACTTAAAAGATACCTTTGTTGTTGTTGCAAAAACACACTGTCGACAGAGCCATTTTTCATCTGAATCAATCACACTGGAATCAATATGAGGTGTGTGACACAACTGATGATACCCTTAATATCAAAAAAAGCATAAAGCAAATTCTATTTTATTAATAAATACTGCAACACAATTTAAAGAAGGCATTTTAGTATTCTCTTTCCTACATTAATATATTTATAACTGATGACTAAACTTATGGTAAGAGCTTCAAATTACCAATGTAAAGAATTTTTAATCATTAATCATCAACAGGGGCATTAAGTATATAACAAACATTTCCACAAGATTAAAACAAATCAATGCTTACCTTGGCCACACTTATCACATATAACCATTTCATTGGGAGCTTCTGAATACTCTTCTTGACATATTGTACAGACCATTTCCCCACTTCCAGTGGCTCCTGAAATATTTAAAATATACATAAAGAATTGTACCATACAACAAAACTACTTTTTTGACTGAGAGAGCAGCCCATGCTGGCAACATGTTTCCTAGATCATAATGGCATTTTCTCAAGGCAAAGTACTATACACAAAACACTCTCTCTCTGATCCCTACCTCTGTTCTCACCTTTAACTGAAGACACCTTACTGTCTGCCTTCACAATTTAATCTGCCTTTTGGCAAAGGGCATAATTTAAAATGCTTTCAGGCAGGATCCCTTACCATTCACTTCCAGTGTTTCCACCATCCTGGGAGGCGGGAAAAGCCAATGTTTTTGAACACTAGAACAACTCTCCAGAACACACACCTACCCATGTACATGTACTCACTCACCCTACACTGCCTAACATCATGAGACTAAAGAAAAGGGGCAAGGAAGATCCATCAATGACTCGTTACTCTCAAGTTTCAGAACATTTATTTTTATTCACTAATTTACAAAAAGGAAAGGCTGAACACTATCAGATCTACAGCTCTGAAATATGGAAACATGGTGTCAGTGTACCCTAAACAATACCACACTGCAACAAAAATGAGGGGTTCCACCATTAATTTTTAACCTGAATAAGTTATTTCTTCCTTAAACATTTATATTCTGAAAACAATTTTATTCCACAAAATTTAGAATTTCATCACTTTTAACACAATTATAATAATCTCAATTTAAATATACATAAAATACTAATACACATATACTTTATTCACATACCAGCAATAATAAAAATGTATAATTTTGTGCTATGAGCCAGCACTGTGTTAGGCTCTTGACAATATTATTTTATTTAATTCTACAATTTATTAGATAAATATCCTATTTATAGAGAAGAACTAAGACTCAGAAAGATAAAGGAACTATAGTTCAAGGACCCTTAATCACGTATCAAGGGTAGAATTTAACCCAGATACACCATATTTTCTCCATTGTGAGCTGTTTCTTTTCATTAATACTATATATAATGTTTCTTCCATCAAAAGAATTTTTCACACTGTAGGTTTCAAAGAGTGTAACTTTTTTGTTTTAATTTGGCTGCGGGATCTTAGTTGTGGGTTCTAGTGGATTGAACCCAGGATCCTTGTGTTGCAAGTATGGACTTTTAACCATTGGACCACCAGGGAAGACTCTCAAAAGTCTAACTTCTAATAGTTGTACGCTATTCTTTCCAGTAGAAATAACCAAATTTACTTTTTTATGACTATTCTTAGATATGCAGGTTACCAAATTTTTTGCTTGTTTTTTCCATTTTTCCATTTTTGTTTTGGCTCTTGTCCTCTCTCCTCTCCTCTCAGGCTCTGTTCACATAGCTGGATGTGGCTTCCCACAGTTTCTCAGTTTATAGCTCCAGTCAGGAGAGCAACCAGACTGCACCTAGAACCTCTCAGTCCAAATCTGCAACTTCCTGGAAAAGGAGCAATAGGCCCAGATTGCAGTAGGTGCCTGTTCTCTCATTATAACCATGTAGACTGGTGTGGGGGAAGGCAGTTCCTCAGAAAAGAGGGTGCTGATCCAAAAGACCTACGTGTTCACCTCAAGAAAACTATCTTGAGGAAGCAGAGAACTGCCTTTAGTTGTGATATCCAGTATGTCTCTTTTACCATCAGGTTTACAAAAACTTTCTGTATAGCTTATTAGCCTTCTTAGTCTCCCTTACTCTAAGCCCAAATGACTATAAAGCCATTTCATCTTAGATGTGCCCAATTTTTTGTTGTTGTTAAAGCTACAGGAAACATTTTTCATCTGGATTTTTTACTTCTGAATTATTTCTTTTGAGTAAACTGCTACAAATGAATCTATTGTATAGATGAAAGCATGGAAAACATTTTTATGCATTTAATGCATTTTTATGCATTTATTGCAAATATCCAAGAGAGAAATGTAATATTGCTACCAGCAGTGTACCATTCACAGAAACCATAACAGTTATTAAGATCAAAATCCTTTAAAAATTATTTAATGGTTTTAACATGGTATCTGTTGCAATGCACAATTCTTTGATTACTAATATGACCATACATTGCTTTTATTTATGTAAACTTTCTAAAAGAATCTTATTAGATGAGTTAAACTACTATAATTTATTAAGTCATTTTGATGTATAACTACTATATACAGGATTCTTACAGGAAGAAAACTATTAAAGCTACACTCCACACTGACATCTGCCATAATGCAATTTCCAGGTTCACTTACTCATTCTATAGCAATTCCAAGTTATATGTGTGCAACTTTCTAGGTGTCAGAAAGAATTAAATGGCCCAAGAGCTATCTAAGAATAGTAAAAGGAGCCAGCAAGGAAAAAACAATCACAGGCCACTGAACTGACATACTGAGTATGCCACATGCAGAACACAACCCCCTCACTTTCACGACATCTTTCTACCTCTATGTACAGCTGGTTTTCTTCTTCCTTTATGGAAGGAAGGATGAGAGAGAAGGAAAAAAGAGAAAGACCTTTATATTTAACTCACAAGAACGTCAAAAAGGTGGAAAAGTTGAAAGGGACACATACTAATAGAAGGGGAACAGAATCAGTATTACATGTTTCAGTTCCACCAGAAGGATCCATATTTACAAACTAAGAAAAGGGGGATAATTCTGTATGCAGGCTAATAAGAGGTATTCAGTATCACTACTATTGGAGACATTCTGTGCTCCTCCTATTCCTTTTCTCACTGACTCCTCAAGTTGAGATTCAAAACATCATTTAGTCCTTTAAATTGATCAGTCCTAAAACTGGAAAAAAATTTCTCTAGAAAAACATTTTACTAAAGTTAACAGCTATTGAACTCTCCATCTAATTCCTAAGTACCATGTATAAAAATGGCAACTAGAACATTCCAATTCCATTATCAAAACTTTTTATTCTCTAAAAAAAATTAAGAGTGAAATCAAGAATATGAACACAGCAGTAACCTACCATAAAGTCGCACCTCAGATTCAAATTAAAAACCCAGTTGATAAATACTTGAAAGAATTTGTCTCCTTTCTAATAAGGAGATATAAAAATATCTTAAGTGCAGACCCATTAACAAATTACAAGGATACCCAAACTGGGGCTTTAGTTTGCAAAGTACTTGCACTTTTAATATTCATAATTTTTCATAAATATAGCACTTTCATGAAACAGATACCTGGGAAAATGCCTTTATTGAACAGATTTAAAGGGCATACAACAATTATAGTTTGCAATAAAAAGCATTACAAGAAACATACTTATAACCAAACCAAAGCATACCTGTATTCATTTCTACTTGTATCCAAATATAACCTAGTTTTGTTATCTAAATATAAAAACTCATAGCTAAGCAGTAATTTTAAACTATTCTTAAGGATAAGTATTTCTAGTATTCTAAAGCTATTTAATATATCCTAATCCCCCAAAACATCTGGCAAATAGTATGCTCTCAATAAATACTACCTCTCTATATAACTTCTTACTAATACAGGCAAGTAACAGTTAAGGTGAAGCCCAAAGTATTACTCATATTAATGGCTAAAATTTTTCGTCAAAGTTCTTAGAAGGGCCCTACCAGTAATTTATACATGTGCATCCGTCCTCTAATCTACTCTTATCAACAGAGCAATTCTTGATCTTCTTATCATCTATAACACAGATAACTCCTTGAAGACTGAATACCGCCCTGATTTTTTTTTTTAAGTTATCTTAATACACTGTACTAAAGAGACTAACACTAGAAAATGACAAGCTGAAGAAAATAAAATTTTAGTGTAAATCATGTCCAGGGGAAATAGTAGCACCTGCCTGTTTGAATGTCCTTCCAGAGAACCCAGGATTTAGAACTGTCTTCAAATATGATGAAGCAGCTCTGTTTCAATATGTTTATCTGGAAAAGAGGAAAACTTACAGTGATTTCTTTTAAAATCAAAAACAATCTTAAATTTAAATCCAAGATTATTAAAAGTTTACTGCAAAAACAGCAAAAGATGTATTAAGGTAACTTGCCTTTTTGATAGTTCCAAGATAAAACAAGCCATCTGACCATCTAGCTAGGACATCCTGACCCTCTTCAAATTTACATGCTGGCTTTTTGACTTTATGTCCATCCTGTAAAGACAGCTTGGTCAAGGATGTTGGGGTCTTTTGGTTTCGACGTAAAGGAGACCGCTTGTGGACCAGTGAATTACCTGCCCCTGTAGAGTCTCTGTTTAGGAAATAAATAATCACATATAAGACTGATTTACTTATAAAGCTTATATTTTATACCAATCATGTATTTATCAAAATGTTTTATCCATTAAAAACCTTATAATTAGGGAAAATACTAACAAGTACCTCAAATCATAAAAACTCTCCAGAAACAAAGAAGCTTAAAACAAAATTATAGCAGTTGTCAATATTCATTCCGTGTCAACCCAAGGGAGGCCAGGATTCAGCAACCACTCCAAGGTAACACATTCAGGAAAGCTATAATCAAAATGACAGCTATAAGTTGAAGTGGGTAGGCCATGGTTATGAGCAAAGGATGCCCTGAATCTCTATTTAGGTTTAAGTACGTATGTATTTATTTATTTGGCTGCGCCAGGTCTTAGTTGCAGCACACAGGATCTGGGATCTGTAGTTGCAGAATGCAAACTCCTAGTTGAGGCATGTGATCTAGCTCCTTGAACAGGAAGGGAACCCAGTTCCCTGTATTGGGAGTGCAGAGTCTTAGCCACTGGACCACCAGGGAAGTCCCTCATCTCTCTTTAGATAAAATAAAAGAAGTTGCATGACATAATTTCATAAGCACTAAATAAAAGAATGATTATGTCCACTACTACATATATGATAAACAACAAGGACCCACTATGTAGCACAGGGAATGATATTTAATATCCTGAAAGAACCAATAATGGGCAACAATTTTTAAAAGAATACATATATAGGGATTGCCCTGGCTGTCCAGGGGTTAAGACTCAGCACTCCCAATTCAGGAGGCACAGGTTTGATCCCTAGTCAGGGAACTAAGATCCCACATGCCACCCAGCCAAAAGAAAGAAAAAAAAACACAGAATACATATATATACACACATGTCATATATATAACACATATGTATGTATAACTGATGGAGAAGGCAATGGCACCCCACTCCAGTACTCTTGCCTGGGAAATCCCATGGACGGAGGAGCCTGGTAGGCTACAGTCCATGGGGTCGCCAAGAGTCGGACACAACTGAGCGACTTCACTTTCACTTTTCACCTTCATGCACTGGAGAAGGAAGTGGCAACCTACTCCACTATTCTTGCCTGGAGAATCCCAGGGACAGAGAAATCTGGTGGGTTGCTGTCTATGGGGTTGCACAGAGTTGGACATGGCTGATGCAACTTAGTAGCAGCAGCATGTATAACTGAATCACGTTGCTGTACACCTGAAACACTGTAAATCAACTATACTTCAACTGAAAAAAAGATTATGCCGCATGTAGTTAAAATACACTAACCAGTGATTCTGGGTAGTTGGGTATATTTAACTCATTGGAAGGGTAGTCATGACCTCCCTACAGGGTATCACTACTGAATGAAGCCTTGTTCACTGATGGGAATGCATCACAGTCCCTCAAGTATACTGACTTCTAGAAGTTTAAAAAAATACTGAGAGCCACCAATTTTTACAAAATCATATTCAACTGAGAAGCCAATTGTAAGATCACTTACATTTTTTAAGCATAAGACCCCAAAATTATATACTCCAAAATTACATTGTGACATATATCAATTACTGCATAAACAGCACAGCACACCACCATCAGCCTTCATAAAGATAACCAAGCAATATTTGTTTGGTTTCATCCTCCCAATTTAGACTTTTAACTAATTAAATGTACAATAATATGTAAAACTAGGTAGGTGATCATTCTAAAGCAGTATAAAAGTTAGGTAAAAATGAAGTAAGTAGGGAAGAAAAAAAAGTTTCCAATTGGGAATACCTATTTTCAATACCTAAGGATACACAAATTCTGGAAAATTCTGTCACAAACCACAACATGAATAAACCCTGAAAACATTACGATGAAGTAAAATCAGGCAGATAAAAAAGACAAATAATGTATATTTACACTCACATGAGGTAATTAGAGGAGTCAAACTGATAGAAACAGAGACTAGAATGGTTAAGTTCCAGGGGTGTGGAGGAGGGAGGTGTGAGAAGTTAGTGTTTGTATACCAGTGGCTGATTCATGTTGATGTATGGCGGAAACCAACACAATATTGTAAAACAATTATCCTCCAATAAAAATTTTAAAAACTAAATAAAGGGCATAGAGTTTCAAAGATACACTACATTCTAAATATATCCAAAGGAATAGTGACTGATATTCCACATTTGCTAAAAAAACATTCATCTATATAACCAAGAAGCTAAACAAACTCCAAGCAATATAAATTCAAAGAGATCTACATCTAGACAAAACACAGTAAAAATGTTGAAACCCAAAGAAAATCTTGAAAGCAGGAAGAAAAATAATTCTTCACATACAAAGAAACCCCAGTAAAGCCAACTTCTCTTCAGAAACAATGAAGGCCAGAAGGCAGTGAAATAGCATATTCAAAGAACTGAAAGGGAGGGAAAAAACTGTCAATTAAGAATTTTATATACAGTAAAACTGTGCTTTCAAAAATGAAGGTGAAAAAGATACTTCTAGATAAACAAAAACTAAGAGAATTTGTTGCTAGCAGAGTTACAATAAAAAAAGTTCATAAGTAAACCAAGGTAGAAATTCAAACATGCACATATGTGTACACACACACAAAATAAAAAACAAAGAACACTAAGAAAGGTAATTAAGTAATCATAAAAGGCAGTGTAAATGCATATGAATTCTAAAGCAAACATATGGAACAATACGTACATAATTGTATTTTTAAGGCCATGACATACAAGAATGTAATATATTTGACAATAACTGCACAAAAGATGGTGGGAACAAAACTGTATTTAAGTAATGACACCATATAGTAGCTCCAATCCAAAAGGACAAAGCAAGAAAACAAAAAATGGTAAGTAAATATAAATGAAAAGAATGTCAAGAAAGTATCTACCATATAACCCAAGCAAGTCACTGTTTCAAGTAAAAACTGACGTTTCATGAAAAAGCTACTAGTTCAACCAGCAACTCAAACAATGGCATAAATATCTTACATGGATTTCCTATTCTGTCACGCATAATATTAAAAACCTAAACTCAAGATTAAGATTAAATGAAAATAATGTTTCATCAAGAATGTTCCCTGGTAGTACAGTGGTTAAGAATCGGCCCATCAAAGCAGGGGACAGAGGTTCGATCCCTGGTCCGGGAAGATTCCACGTGCCTTGGGGCAACTAATCCCATTTGCCACAACTACTGAACCCATAAGCCCTAGAGTACATGCTTCACAACAAGAGAAGCCACCACAATGAGAAGCTTGTACATGACAACCATAGTAGCCCCCACTCACAGCAACTCAAGAAAGCCCACACACAGCCACGAAGACCTAGCACACTCAAAAATAAGTAAAAAATTTAAAAAAGAATGTTCTTAAGTGCAGTAGGGTTTTCTGTGCGTGTGTAGTGTTTTTGTTTAACTGTAAGTGCTCAAAAGTAAGTAATACTAGCATACACTGGTGCCTTGTTTCATGCTAAGGCATACACTAGCCTGACCAAATACTAGTTTTACACTATCATACAAACGTCAATACAGTGGGAAAAGCAAGTAACATATTAGTATTATCACGAAAACAGTTAAGACTTTGCAGACCACCTGAAAAGACCCATGGATCACATTTTAAGAATCATGATCTAAAAATACATATCACCATATACTGTTGCCAGGTCAGCATAAGCTGAAGAAAAAGCTCTTCAATACTATAATTAGATGATTTACAAGACTTAAAAACCTGACAAGATGAGTGATACAAGTAAAAATGGAAAATGAGTCACTATAACAAATTTTATCAGCAGGAAAGCTCCATGTCAGGCTGAGCATTTTCTCTCTCCAGACAGTGAAACAAAATCTTCAAATCACAGTATGAAAATGACTCTATTAGCAAGCAACTTTCTAGAAAGCTATAAACTCAATGGTCACAGACAGACTTTGCTTCCCTTAAAGAAACTAGAGCCTGATCAACATAATTAATTATGTGTGAGAAATAACCTCATCAGAATACCAGAGTGACTACAAGGACCTAGAATTTTCCAACTCTAGAGTGGAATATGTACAAAATCGCAACTGCAAACATTCCCAGATAGTTTCATATCCTCTGCCACTGCTTCAACAAATTCTCTCCCTTTTTAACCTTTGATGGCAAGGTCTGTCCCCATCTTACTCTCCACTATATTACTCCTACTACAAAATAAGCCCTTAGATCATAAGAAATAAATCATTAAAATTTTTTTTCCACTCCTAGTGTTTCCACCTCAATTCTACTAATATTTCTAGCACATCGTATATTAACAATCCTTAATCCAGTAACAGTTGCCCTTGATTCCTTATGTCTCACTTCCACTATAACCTTTTTCCCTTCCATTCACAGCCAAACTCCTGGGGAAAAGTGACTTGAGTGACTACTGTGTGCTCAACCATACATCAACCTGCACATTTATTCAGAGATCACTCTTTAAGCCCATATCATGAGCCATTTACTGTGCCAGGGGAAGAGTGATAATACTCAGAACAATATTATGGAGACATTTTTACAGATAATGATTTTACAGATCCCTTTTTACCTATGAAAAATCTGTAACTCTAAGAAGACAGATTAAATAACTTGACCAAAGTTACAGAATTATAGACCAGAGTCAGCATTCAATCAATCTTTCTACTGGCACTTTCCCAGTAGCATTCAACTACTCTTAATAACTTGTAAGGATAGTGGTGGGAAAACAGAAAAACTAAAATTCCCTTGATTCCTTCCTTCCCCTCCCACCACTTTCTCTTATTTCTTTCCTCCCATTCACAGCCAAACTTTTGGGAGAAAGTTATACACATTTAACTGTCTCTGCTCTTACAGTCGTCTCCCCATTTAGTCTGAAATTAACTGCAACACACACCACCACTCTCCCACCCAAACATTCTACCAAAACCAGGGAATGTGTGTTACTCTTCTGACAGCTGTAGCCTCATTGCTCTATTATAGAGTATGGTACATAAAGCTCAGAAAGGTTATATGGACTTTATAAAGTTCAAATTCAATTAAAAAAAAAAAAAAGCTATATAAAGTAACATTTTTTTCTAAAAATATATCTATGCCAAAATAATCTCAGTTTTGCTCTAAGAATAAGAATAGACTCTAATTTACATTCTAAGGAAAATGCACATCAATATTTTATCAATACAAACACACAGAACATAAATCATGTATTATCTGAAACTACTTTAATAAAGATATTTTGTAAAAGTATTATCCTACCTTAAAATTCTTCTTCCCAAAGAACTTTTAGAGAAAACAAAGAAAGAAAGGGTAAATGACCCATAACACTGAACACAACTCAAACATAACTAGGATAAACAATGTACATCTTCCCTTTCCCCCTGTTACTGTCACTGATTACTTCCCTCCTGTCCAGAATGTATCCATTATTAGAAGTTAAACATTTTTCTAATTTTAGAATGTATTACTTCCTTTCTGATTACAAAGGTAAACACAGAGCTGATTAAGTAAATAATATAAAAATATACACTCAAAAATAAAATTCCCTTCACTGATCACCTGAAACTATTGCAACACTGCTAACTGGCTATACCCCAATACAAAATGCTTTTTGTATTAAAAAATAAATATAAAATCAAAAAAATAAAAATAAAAACTTCCCATCCTACTTCCTCCCACAAAAGAAAACTATTCATCTCATTTTTCTTATGTATACAATCTACATGTAGATATAATTTACATACATATAACAAAAATTAGAATACTACATACACTGCTCTATAATTTTTCTCACATAACAATGTATCTTAAATGAATGTAATGTCCATCTGTATAAATATAAAAGCATGTAAGATAATCTTTCCAACAGCTGCTAAGCTCCTTTCCAACTACCACACAACTGAGGAACACTGAGGATTTTCCAATGTTTTGTATTACTATTACAGGCAATAATACAAAGTTCATCCCTTTACACTTTAATTTTAAAGCATTCCAAATACTACATAGCATAAATTCAAAAAGAACTGCTGTATCAAAAATATGCATTTTCCCCCTTTTATTGTAGAACATTATAAATACATGCAAAAAGAAGAGATTAAGAAGTGGCAAGAATACACATATACACAATGGAGTATTACTCAGTATTACTCAGTATTACTCAGCCATAAAAAGAATTCATTTGAATCAGTTCTAATGAGGTGGATGAAACTGGAGCCTATTATACAGAGTGAAGTAAGCCAGAAGGAAAAACACCAATACAGTATACTATCGCATATATATGGAATTTAGAAAGATGATAACAATAACCCTGTGTACGAGACAGCAAAAGAGACACTGATGTATGGAACAGTCTTATGGACTCTGTGGGAGAGGGAGAGGGTGGGAAGATTTGGGAGAATGGCATTGAAACATGTAAAATATCATGTATGGAACGAGATGCCAGTCCAGGTTTGATACACGATACTGGATGCATGGGGCTAGTGCACTGGGACGACCCAGAGGGATGGTATGGGGAGGGAGGAGGGAGGAGGGTTCAGGATGGGGAGCACATGTATACCTGTGATGGATTCATTTTGATATTTGGCAAAACTAATACAATTATGTAAAGTTTAAAAATAAAATAAAATTTTAAAAAAAGGAAGAATAAACATGATTAAGATAAAAAAAAAATAAAAAAATAAAAAAAAAGAAGAACTATACAAAAAAAGTCTCAACGACCCAGATAACCATGATCTGTGTGTGTGATCACTCACATACAACCAGACATCCTGAAGTGTGAAGTCAAGTGGGCCTTAGGAAGCATCACTAGAACAAAGCTAGAGGAGGTGATAAAATTCCAGCTGAGCTATTTAAAATCCTAAAGACAATGCTGTTAAAGTGTTGTACTCACTATGTCAGCAAATATGCAAAATAGCAGTGGCCACAGGGCTGGAGAAGGTCAGTTTTCATTCCAATCCCAAAAAAGGGCAATGCCAAAGAGTTTTCAAACTACTATACAATTGTGCTCATATCACATTCTACAAAGTTAATGCTCGAAAATCCTTCAAGATAGGCTTCAGCAGTATGTGAAACTGAGAACTTCCAGATGTAAAAGCTGTGTTTCGAAGCTGCAGAGGAGCCAGAGATCAAATTGCCAACATCCGCTGGATCATGAAAAAGCAAGGGAGTTCCAGAAAAACATCTACTTCTGTTCCATTGACTATGCTAAAGCCTTTGACTATGTGGATCATAACTGTGGAAAATTCTTAAGAGACAGGAGTATCAGACCACCTTACCTGTCTCCTGAGAAACCTGTATGCAAGTCAAGAGGCAACAGTTAACAAATGGACATGGGGCAACAGGAACATATATATCAATAATTAGTTTAAATGTAAATGGATAAAATGCTCCAACCAAAAGATACAGATGGGCTGAATGGATACAAAAACAAGACCCATATATATACACTGTCTACAAGAAACCCACTTCAGACCTAAAGACACATATAGACTGAAAGTGAGAGGATGGAAAAATATATTCCATGCAAATGAGAAGCAAAAGAACGCTGGAGTAGCAATCCTCATATCAGCCAAAACAGACCTTAAAATAAAGAATATTACAAGAGATAAGAAAGGACACTACATAATGATCAAAGGATCAATCCAAGAGGAAGACAGAACAATTGTAAATATCTATGCACCCAACATAGGAGCACCTCAATACATAAGACAAACACTAACAGACATAAAAGGAGAAACTGACAGTAATACAATAATAGTAGGAGACTTTAACACCCCATTCACACCAATGGACAGATCATCAAAACAGAAAATTAGTAAGGAAACACAAGTCTTAAATGATACATTAGATGACATGGATCTCATTATCTTCAGGACATTCCATCCAAATGCAGAAGAATACACCTTCTTCTCAAGTGCACATGGAACATTCTCCAGGATACACTACATCTTGGGTCACAACTCAAATCTCAGTAAATTTAAGAAAACTGAAATCGCATGAAGCATCTTCTCTGACCACAAAGGTATGAGACTATATATCAATTACAAGAAGAAAACTAAGAAACACAAACTCATGGAGATTAAACAACATGTTTCTAAATAACCAACAGATTACTGAAGAAATAAAAAAATTTCTAGAAACAAATGACAATGAAAACAGGACAATTCAAAACCTATGGGATGCAGCAAAAGCAGTCCTAAGAGGGAAGTTTATAGCAATTCAATCCTACCTCGAGAAACAAGAAAAACATCGCAGAGACAATCGAATAACTTTACACCTAAAACTGGGAAAAGAAGAACAACAACAAAAAAACACCAAACCAAAATTAACAGAAGGAAAGAATCATAAAGATCCAAGCAGAAATAAATGAAAAAGAAATGAAAGAAACACTAGTAAAGATTAATAAAACTAAAAACTGGTACTTTGAAAAGATAAACAAAATTGACAAACCCTTAGCAAGACTCATCTAGGAAAAAAAAAGAGAAGAATCAAACCAACAAAACTAGAAATGAAAAAGGAGAGGTTACAACAGACAATGCAGAAATACAAAGGATTATAAGAGACTATTATGAACAACTATATGGCAATAAAATGGATAACCTGGAAGAAATGGACAGATTCTTAGAAAAGTTCAATCTTCCAAGACTGAACCAGGAAGAAACAGAAATTATGAACAACCCAATTACAAGCACTGATATTGAAGCTGTGATCAAAAATCTCCCCAAAAACAAAAGCCCAGGACCAGATGGCTTCACAGGAGAATTCTATCAGACGGTTAGAAAAGAGCTAATGCCTATCCTTCTAAAACTCTTTCAAAATATTGCAGAGGAAGAACACTTCCAAACTCATTCTACAAGGCCACCATCACCCTGATACCAAGACAATGCAAAAAAAAAGAAAATTACAGGCCAATATCACTGATGAACATAGATGCAAAAATCCTCAACAAAATTTTAGCAAACAGAATTCAGCAACACATCAGAAAGCTCATACACCATGACTGTTGAGTTTATTGTAGGAATGCAAGGATTCTTCAATACACACAAATCAATCAATGTGATAAACCATATTAACAAACTGAAAGATAAAAATGATCATCTCAACAGATGCAGAAAAAGCCTTTGACAAAATCCAGCACCCATTTATGATTAAAACTCTTCAAAAAAATGGGCACAGAAGTAACCAACCTCAACATAGTAAAGGCCGTATATGATGAGCCTACAGCAAACATTATTCTCAATGATGAAAAACTGAAAGCATTCCCCCTAAGATCAGGAAGACAAGGGTGTCCACTTTCACCAGTATTATTCAGCATAGTTCTGGAAAGTCCTAGCTACAGCAATCAGAGAGGAAAAAGAAATAAAAGGAATCCAGATCAGAAAAGAAGTAAAGCTCTCACTGTTTGCAGATGACATGATACTGTACATAGAAAACCCTAAACATAGTATCAGAAAATTACTAGGGCTAATCAGTGAATTTAGCAAAGTAGCCGGATACAAAATCAATACACAGAAATCATTTGCATTTCTATATACTACCAATGAAAAATCAGAAGAAGAAATTAAGGAATCAATCCCATTCACCATTGCAACAGAAAGAATAAAATATTTAGGAATAAACTTACCTAAGGAGACAAAAGAACTGTACATAGAAAATTATAAGACTGATGAAAGAAATCAAAGAATGACATGAACAGATGGACAGATATTCCATGTTCCTGGGTAGGAAGAATCGATATTATGAAAATGACTATACTACCAAATGCAATCTACAGATTCAATGTGATCCCTATCAAATTACCAATGGCATTTTTCACAGAACTAGAACAAAAAATTTCACAATTCATATGGAAACACAAAAGACCCCGAATAGCCAAAGCAGTCTTGAGAAAGAAGAATGGAACTGGAGGAATCAAGCTTCCTGACTTCAGGTTATATTACAAAGCTACAGTCATCAAGACAGTATGGTACTGACACAAAAACAGAAACATAGACCAATGAAACAAGATAGAAAGCCCAGAAATAAACCCATACACCTACAGGTGTCTTATTTTTGACAAAGGAGGTAAGAATATACAATGGGGCAAAGACAGCCTCTCAATGAATGGTGCTGGGAAAACTGGACAGCTACATGTAAAAGAATGAAATTAGAACACTTCTTAACACCATACACAAAGATAAACTCAAAATGGATTAAAGACCTACTAGGTAAGACCAGAAACTATAAAACTCTTAGAGGAAAACATAGGCAGAACACTGGGTGACATAAATCAAAGCAAGATCTCTATGACCTACATCCTAGAGTAATGGAAATAAAAACAAAAGTAAACAAGTGGGACCTGATTAAACTTAAAAAGCTTTTGCATAGCAAAGAAAACTATAAGCAAGCTGAAAAGACAACCTTCATAATGGGAGAAAATAATAGCAAATGAAACAACTTACAAAGGTTTAATTTCCAAAATATACAAGCAGCTCATACAACTCAATAACAGAAAAACAAATAACCCAATCAAAAAGTGGGAAAAAGACCTAAACAGACATTTCACCAAAGAAGAAATACAGATAGCTAACAAACACATGAAAGATGCTCAACATCACTCATTATTAGGGAAATGCAAATCAAAACCACAATGAGATATCACCTCACATAGGTCAGAATGGCCATCATCAAAAGTCTACAAACAATAAATGCTGGAGAGGGTGTGGAGAAAAGGGAACGCTCTTGCACGGCTGGGGGGAATACAAACTGATACAGCCATTATGGAAGATGGTATGGAGAGTCCTTAAAAAACTAGGAATAAAACTACCATATGACCCAGCAATCCCACTCCTAGGCATATACCCTGAGGAAACCAAAATTGAAAAAGACACATGTATCCCATTGTTCACTGCAGCACTATTTACAATAGCTAGAACATGGAAGCAACCTAGATGTCCATCGACAGATGAATGGAAGAAGTTGTGGTACATATACACAATGGAATATTACTCAGCCATAAAAAGGAACACTTTTGAGTCAGTTCTAATGAGGTGGATGAACCTACAATCTATTATACAGAGTGAAGTGAGTCAGAAAGAGAAAGATAAATATCATATTCTAACGCATGTATACAGAATCTAGAAAAATGGTACTGAGGAATTTATTTACAGGGCAGCAATGGAGAAACAGACATAGAGAACAGACTGATGGACACGTGGAGAGGGGACAAGAGGGTGAGATGTATGGAAAGAGTAACATGGAAACTTACATTACCATATGTAAAATAGATAGCCAATGGGAATTTGCTGTATGACTCAAGAAACTCAAACAGGTGCTCTGTATCAACCTAGAAGGATGGGATGGGGAGGGAGGTCCAAAAGAGTGGGGATATACGTATACCTATGGCTGTTTCATGTTGAGGTGTGACAGAAAACAACAAAATTCTATAAAGCAATAATCCTTCCATTAAAAATAAATAAATAAAAATAAAAAAAGCACATGGAACAATAGACTGGTTCAAAATTGGGGAAGGAGTACAACAAGGCTCTATTTTGTCACTCTGCTTATTTAGCTTATATGCAGTGTACCTCATACAAAATGCCAGGCTGGATGAATTACAAGCTGGAAAAAAGACTGCCAGGAGAAATAACAACCTCAGATATGCAGATGATACCACTCTAATGGCATAAAGTGAAGAGAGACTAAAGAACCTCTTGATGAGGGTGAAAGAGGAGACTGAAAAAGCTGGCTTGAAATACAACATTCTAAAAACTAAGATCATGGCATCCAGTCCCATCACTTCATGGCAAACAGAAACAGAAAAAGTGAAACAGTGGCAGATTCTATTATCTTGGGCTCCAAAATCATTGCGGACGATGACTGTAGCCATGAAATCAAATGACGCTTGCTCCTTGGAAGGAAAGCTATAACAAACCTAGAAAGCACATTAAAAAGCAGAGACATCATTTTGCTGACAAAGGTCCATCTAGTCAAAGCTAAGGCTTTTCCAGTAGTCATGTACGGATATAAGAGTTGGACCATAAAGAAGGCTGAGTGCCAAAGAATTGATGCTTTTGAACTGTGGTGCTGGAAAAGACTCCTGGAGAGTCCCTTGGACTGCAAGAAGAGCAAACCAGTCAATCCTAAAGAATATCAACCCTGAATATTCACTGGAAGGACTGATGCTGAAGCTCCAATACTTTGGCCCCTAAGCAAAGAGCCAACTCATTAGAAAAGAGAAGGGGGTAACAGATGTTGAGATGGTTAGATAATAATATTGGCTCAATGGACATGAATTTGAGCAAACTCCGGGAGATAATGGAGGAAAGGGGAGCCTGGCATGCTGCAGTCATGGAGTCACAAAGAGTTGGACATAACTCTTTGAACAACAATAAACAAAACAAGCACAATGAACCATCAGATATTCACCATCCAGTTTCAATTATCATCTTGTGATGGGTGTTTCATTTAAACACCCCATTTTGCCCAAAACCGCATTATGTATATATTTTAATGTAATACTTATTTTGTCAAATGAATCTCCAAAATGGTACCAATCAACACTCTGACCAGATCAGAGAAGTTACTTGATGGCCCACACCTTCTCCAAAAAGGAGTATCATCCTTTTGCTATTTGACAACACACACACACATACAAGCGTAAGTTTCTATTTACATTTCTACTACTGAGAAGCTTTTTCCCCCCCCATAAATTTGTTAACAATTTGTGTTTCTTGAAACTCCAGCTGATGTTCTCAGCCTGTTTTTAAAGCTGAAATGTTAATCCCTCCCATAATGATTTTCAAGAGCACCTTATACATTTCGAATACTTTGCTATTATACAGTTGGAAATATTTTCCCAAGTTCATATCATGTAAAAGTGCCTTGATAAATACTTTTTGATCAGGAAGTATTACTTCTGGATGCTCAGTTGACCCTGGTCAATAACTACAAAGCTGTATCGCTCATCTTGCATCAATGCTAGGCTGCCTCTCATATTTAAGTTAAATTTACACAGAAAACCAAAACAAATAGAAGAGGCTGGTCCATCTACCCTTTCTTTAAGCTCTGTAGTCCCTACCTTTGCTCCTGGGTAATGAATGCTCAACACTCATTAAACGTCCAGTCCATACCTTCCTTTTTACAGGATGTTAAAGGTGTAGAGAATACAGCTTCTCCCAAATGGAGTTGATGCAGGCTAAACTTCACAATATTAGGCAGCTGATCTTTAGCATATTAAGTTCAATGCAATTCCAGTTAAAATCCCAGCAGGATTTTTAAAGGTAAAATACTTCAGAAAATTAATGGAAAAACCAATAGAATTGCTAGATCAACCTTCAACAGGAAGAACAAAGAGGGGAAGACTTGTCCTACCAGACACTGTGACATATTCCAGAGAAAACTGTTCTGTACTGGTAAGAATCTATAACAGCAATGCAACAGAACAGGTATTTCCAAAACAGATCTATTTACAGGAAACTGTTAATGATAAAAATGATACTACAAATCCATACAGACAGGATATATTATTCATTAAACATGTGTTACAGAAACTGGCTCACTTAAAAGGAAAAAAAGTTGTATCCCTAGTTCACAATACACAAAAAGGTGAACTCCAGATGGAGCACAGACATAAAAGGTAAAATACAAAACATGAAATCTAATTAGAAAACGTAGAATACTGTTTTGATCTTGGAAGTGAAGCATAGATTCAAAAACATGGAAAGATTCTGCCAAAGCACAGATGAAAACAGAACAAAATTTATAGCACAATTATCATTTATACAAACTTAAAAATGCACATGTAACACCATACATAAGAACACATACATACATAAGAATATATTTAATAACATATTAATTATATTCAAGTGAGTATGTTAAGACAATTGGTAAATGAGAGCAGGGATTTGACTGAGGATTGGGGAAACTAGACATATACTGGCCATAGACTTGGGATGACATTGTATTCTGGTGACATACATTATAGGTAACTGAGTAGCAGGACTCAAATCATATCTCAAAAATATTCATTATGACTATCACTATTTCCTATTTGCTTTTGGCGCAGTGGTAAAGAATCCACCTGCCAAGGCAAGACATGCAAAAGACATGGGTTCAATCCCTGGGTCGGGAAGATCCCCTGGAGTAGGAAATGGCAATCTGCTCCAGTACTCTTGCATGGAAAATTCTATGGACAGAGGATCCCACTGGGCTCATTCCACAGTGTCAAAAAAGTCAGACATGACTGAGCACGAACACACATTTTACTATTTGACAATGCATACATAAAGACTGTATCTATATCTGTACCTGTAATGTTACTATTATTAGAGAAGCATTTCATCACTACTATTAATATCCATCTTGAAAGAAACTGCCTTGACAAAAAGTTTCTTCCTTGAAATCAAGCAGGAAAAAAAAGAAATCAAGTGGAGGCCAAGGATTCTACCCACTCCTTTGTTCTTGGTTTACTACTACTCATACAATAATAAGACCCTTGACTCAAGAACTTGAGAACTAGATGCATAATTCAAATAGTGTGTCTTCTCCGCCCCCCTCCAACCCATTTCCCAATTTATCCCCCCAGCTAACTAGGAAATTATCTGAATATTACTTGCGACATCGCAGACAGTGTATTTCACATCTGATATAATCTCTGAGGACTACTACAAGGCTAATATTAAAATACATGAGGGATTTCCCTGGGAGACCAGTGGTTAAGACACTCCTAGAGCAGAGGGCACAGTTCAAGCCCTTGTCAAGGAACTAGTATCCCACATGATGCACAGCGCTGTCCAAATAAAAAGAAAGAAAGAAAGAAAAATTATTGTATATATATAACTGAATCACTTTGCTGTACACATGAAATTAACACATTATTAACCAACCTAGGTCTCCCGCATTACAGGCAGATTCTTAACTGTCTGAGCCACTAGGGAAACCCTCAATCAACTATGCTCCATAACAAAATGAAGTTAAAAAAAAACAAAATACATGAGTTATGCACTTGACAGTATAATTTCTCAAAAATGGTAGAAGAAATATTAGAAACTCAATGTCTTTTCAGGTTAATTATTTTTCCTTCAATAAATATTGAATGAGTACCTATTCTAGGCCTGGTGAACAAGACAGTCAAGGTTCCTATCTTTGAAGCTCAAGATCTTGGTACGAAAGACTCAAAGAGACCTTCCTTCTTAATTCTTCAGTTCAGTTCAATCACTCAGTCATGTCTGACTCTGCAACCCCATGGACTGCAGCATGCCAGGCTTCCCTGTCCATCAGCAACTACCAGATCTTACTTAAACTCATGCCCATTCAGTCGGTGATGCCATTCAAGCATCTCATCCTCTGTGGTCTCCTTCTCCTCCTGCCTTCAATCTTTCCCAGCATTAAGGTTTTTCAAATGAGTCAGTTCTTCACATCAAGTAGCCAAAATTTTGGAGTTTCAGCTTCAGCATCAGTCCTTCCAATGAATATTCAGGACTGATTTCCTTTAGGATGGACTGGTTGGATCTCCTTGCAGTCCAAGGGACTCTCAAGAGTCTTCTCCAACACCACAGCTCAGAAGCATCAATTCTTCAGCACTCAGCTTTCTTTATAGTCCAACTCTCACATCCATACATGACTACTGGAAAAACCATAGCTTTGACTAAACAGACCTTTGCTGGCAAAGTAATGTCTCTGCTTTTTAATATGCTGTCTAGGTTGGTCATACCATTTCTTTCAAGGACCAAGCGTCTTTTAATTTCATGGCTACAGTCACCATCTGCAGTGATGTTCCAGCCCAAGAAAAGAAAGTCGGTCACTGTTTCCATTGTTTCCCCATCTATGTGCCATGAAGTGATGGGACCAGATGCCATGATCTTAGTTTTTTTCAATGTTGAGATTTAAGCCAGTTTTTTCACTCTTCTCTTTCATTTTCATCAAGAGGCTCATCAGTTCCTCTTCACTTTCTGCCATAAGGGTGGTCTCATCTGCCTATCTGAAGTTATTGATGTTTCTCCCAGCAATCCTGATTTCAGCTTGTGCTTCATCCAGCCAGGCATTTCACATGATGTACTCTGCATATAAGTTAAATAAGCAAGGTGACAGTACACAGCCTTGATGTACTCCTTTTGCAATTTGGAACCAGTCTGTTGTTCCATGTCCAGTTCTAACTGTTGCTTCCTGACCTGCATTCAGATTTCTCAGGAAGCAGGTCTGGTATTCCGATCTCTTGAAGAATTTTCCACAGTTTGTTGTGATCTACACAGTCAAAGGCTTTGACGTAATCAATAATAAAGCAGATGTTTTTCTGGAATTCTCCTTATTTTTCTATGATCAAACAGATGTCATCAACTTGATCTCTGGTTCCTCTGCCTTTTCTAAATCCAGCTTGACATCTGGAAGTTCACGGTTCATGGACTGTTGAAGACTGGCTTGAAGAATTTTCAGCACTACTTGGCTAGCATGTGAGATGAGTCCAATTGTGCAGCAGTCTGAACATTCTTTGGCATTGCCCTTCCTTGGGATTGGAATGAAAACTTAAGTTCTTAGTGCTGATTCAAGCCCAGCCACCAAGTTCAGGTTCAGTTCAGTTCAGTTCAGTCACTCAGTTGTGTCCGACTCTTTGCAACCCCATGAATCGCAGCACACCTGGCCTCCCTGTCCATCACCAACTCCCGGAGGTCACTCAAACTCACGTTCATCGAATCTGTGATGCCATCCAGCCATCTCATCCTGTCGTCCCCTCTTCCTCCTGCGCCCAATCCCTGCCAGCATCAGAGTCTTTTCCAATGAGTCAACTCTTCACATGAGGTGGCCAAAGTACTGGAGTTTCAGCTTTAGCATCATTCCTTCCAGAGAAATCCCAGGGCTGATCTCCTTTAGAATGGACTAGTTGGATCTCCTTGCAGTCCAAGGGACTCTCAAGAGTCTTCTCCAACACCACAGTTCAAAGGCATCAATTCTTCTGTGCTCAGCTTTCTTCACAGTCCAACTCTCACATCCATACATGACCACTGGAATAACCATAGCTTTGACTAGACAGACCTTTGTTGGCAAAGTAATGTCTCTGCTTTTGAATATGCTATCTAGGTTGGTCATAACTTTTCTTCCAAGGAGTAAGCGTCTTTTAATTTCATGTCTGCAATGACCATCTGCAGTGATTTTGGAGCCCCAAAAAATTAAAGTCTGGCACTGTTTCCACTGTTTCCCCATCTATTTCCCATGAAGGGATGGAACCAGATGCCATGATCTTCATTTTCTGAATGTTGGGCTTTAAGCCAACTTTTTCACTCTCCTCTTTCACTGTCATCAAGAGGCTTTTGAGTTCCTCTTCACTTTCTGCCATAAGGGTGGTGTCACCTGCATATCTGAGGTTATTGATATTTCTCCCGGCAATCTTGATTCCAGCTTGTGCTTCTTCCAGCCCAGCGTTTCTCATGATGTTCTCTGCATATAAGTTAAATAAGCAGGGTGACAATATACAGCCTTGACGTACTCCTTTTCCTATTTGGAACCAGTCTGTTGTTCCATGTCCAGTTCTAACTGTTGCTTCCTGACCTGCATACAGGTTTCTCAAGAGGCAGGTCAGGTGGTCTGGTATTCCCATCTCTTTCAGAATTTTCCAGTTTATTGAGATCCACATAGTCAAAGGCTTTGGCATAGTCAATAAAGCAGAAATAGATGTTTTTCTGGAACTCTCTTGCTTTTTCGATGATCCAGCGGATGTTGGCAATTTGATCTCTGGTGCCTCTGCCTTTTCTAAAACCAGCTTGAACATCTGGAAGTTCATGGTTCATGTATTGCTGAAGCCTGGATGCAGTAGTTTGAGCATTCTTTGGCACTGCCTTTCTTTGGGACTGGAACGAAAACTGACCTTTTCCAGTCCTGTGGCCACTGCTGAGTTTTCCAAATTTGCTGGCATATTGAGTGCAGCACTTTCACAGCATCATCTTTCAAGATGTGAAAGAGCTCAACTGGAATTCCATCACCTCCACCAGCTTTGTTCATAGTGACGCTTTCTAAAGCCCACTTGACTTCACATTCCAGGATGTCTGGCTCTAGGTGAGTGATCATAGCATCATGATTATCTTGGTCATGAAGATCTTTTTTGTACAGTTCTTCTGTGTATTCTTGCTACCTCTTCTTAATATCTTTTGCTTCTGTTAGGTCCATACCATTTCTGTCCTTTATCGAGCCCATCTTTGCAGGAAATGTTCCCTTGGTATCTCTAATTTTCTTGAAGAGATCTCTAGTCTTTCCCAGTCTGTTGTTTTCCTCTATTTCTTTGCACTGATCGCTGAGGAAGGCTTTTTTCCTCTCTCCTTGCTATTCTTTGGAACTCTGCATTCAGATGTTTATATCTTTCCTTTTCTCCTTTGCTTTTCGCTTCTCTTCTTTTCACAGCTATTTGTAAGGCCTCCCCAGACAGCCATTTTGCTTTTTCGCATTTCTTTTCCATGGGGATGGTCTTGATCCCTGTCTCCTGTACAATGTCATGAACCTCTGTCCGTAGTTCATCAGGCACTCTATCTATCAGATCTGGTCCCTTAAATCTATTTCTCACTTCCACTGTATAAGCATAAGGGATTTGATTTAGGTCATACTTCCACTGTATAAGCATAAGGGATTTGATTTAGGTCACACTTCCACTGTATAAGCATAAGGGATTTGATTTAGGTCATACCTGAATGGTCTAGTGGTTTTCCCTACTTTCTTCAATTTAAGTCTGAATTTGGCATAAGGAGCTCATGATCTGAGCCACAGTCAGCTCCCGGTCTTGTTTGTGCTGACTGTATAGAGATTCTCCATCTTTGGCTGCAAAGAATATAATCAATCTCATTTCAGTGTTGACCATCTGGTGATGTCCACATGTAGATTCTTCTCTTGTGTTGTTGGAAGAGGTTCAGGTTACATCCTTTCTTAGTATACTATATATAGCTCTCCAATCACTGTACTTTCCACACTGTGCTCCATTTGCACAGGAGAGCACTTAATTTGCCTTTACTTCTCAACCCTTCTCTGAGAGGGCAAAAGACTGTCCCAGTTTTGTTTACTATTACTTCCCAGGTACACAGCACAGTGCTCAGAATGCAGTAAAAACACAGTAATCAATTAATTATCAGCAGGAACTGTTAATTTAATTAAAAACAGTCTAAGAGCCAAACAAAAGACTCACCTCCCTAGTAGGAACTTCTGTCCCTCTACCGTGCTGCTTAAGGTTTCCCTACTCTTCTGTAATAAACCCAATAAGCCAAGACAAATTCATTACAACCATGTCTCAAGTACCCCTGCCACTAACCTTCAACCTGTGAAGTATCATTTGACAGCAAAGAAAGCAGGGAAGAAAAAATTTAAACCTGTGCTCTAATTGAGTGTGCGACCTCCCACTGGAGCACATACCACCTCTTACTACTAGAATTCTCCTCATTCCTGAACCAATCTGCATTAATAATCTTCTAGGCCCCATCATCTTTGAAGTTTCCCTTATCACTATTTTCTGGATCACATATTCTTTTGTTGAACCAGTGGCTTGCAATAAAAGGATGTGTGCATGTACATTTTCTGAATCTTTATATATCTAAAACTATTCAGTCCTAGATACAGAATTTTATGTTGAAAATAATTCTCTCAGAAGTCTGATAGAACTCCTAAACTACATTCAGCACTCAGCACTGACAATGAAAATCAGAGTGATGCCACTCTGGTTTTTCCTCCCTGGTAGGCTAGTGCTTTTTTCCCCTCAGGAAGTTTTTAGGATCTTCCTTTATCATTGATGTCTTCAAAATTCATAAGGATGTGTCTAGATGGAGGCTCTTCTTTTCATCATACTTGCTCACTTCTCAGTAAACCCTTTCTATTATCTACTTATTCAGGAGTCATTTCTTCTGTTTATCTTCGGCTCTCCTTTCATGCAACAGGCTTTCAGTGAACTTTTCCTTGTTCACTGATATTTAAGACTGAGGTTATAAGAATTTGCATGTGAATTTTTCCTTCTGATACAGAACTTAAAGAGTTATTAGCTGGGAAGGCAAAACTTAGGTTGAAAAGCCAAAGTATGAATGAAGGTCTTTCTTCAGAACCCCTCTCCACATTATTTACCTGAAGAGCCAGACAACTGGGTGTGGGTGGGGGGGGCAGTGTCCACCTGTTTAAGATACGAACCTCTTACTTCTAATAACTGTAGATGGTATCCTCTCAACCCTCCCTTTGCTGGGACACCTGGTCAGGGTTACTACTAGAGGCTCAGAATCAGCAGATACCTCAGTCCTACAGCTGGGTAATGCTGAGAAGAAACACACTCAATTAGAGCACAGGTTTAAATTTTGAAACCATTACAGTGGATAGTAAGTATTAGGAACACTGCAAATAAGTTAAATGACAAATTATAGACTAGGCAACTTGGAATCCTAATTCCCATTCACAGTGGATTATGTATAAAATAATACATATTTTACATATTAAATATGTATATGGCTTTCTTTAGTGGGGAGGAGGCACACTGCACGGCATATGAGATCTTAGTTCCCCGACCAAGGATCAAACCTGCACTTCCTACATTGGAAGCATAGAGTCTTAACCATTTGAATGCCAGTGTAGTCCCAAAATACACCTTTACTATAAACAACTAACTCATACACTTTTGTCTCTTAAGCTATTAATAGCTGAAAACTGGTATCTCAGAACAAATATACTTTTTAATTAACCAGACAATTTAAGCAACAAACCATTCCCCAAACCATTATGAAGAAGAGGCCAAATGGAAGTTAAGGCAAATATGATGATTCTACCTGTTAAATATCTGCTACATCCCAGGTACTATGCTAGGTGGTAAGAGAAACAAATATATAACATAATACCAAGGAACCACAGACTAAATGGGGAAACAAAAGGGCATGAAAAATCATTTCCTATAATGAACACACTCAAAAAGAATTTCTAATCTATCAAGGAGCAAGACAAGGTCAGTCAAGACTTCATCAACACTCAGCTAATTAACCTGAAACATGAGCAGTAGTTTCCCAGATGAACTTTAGAAAGGGCTTTGTAAGCCTAGAGAACATATGCAAAGGCATAAAGTTCCACAACAATACACACTTTTTTAGGTACAAAACTTCAGAGAAAAAGTCGCAAAAAATAACATTGGCCAAATGAAAAATACATATAAGCCATGTGTGTGTGCTCAGTCATGTTGGACTCTTTGCAACCCCATGGACAGTAACCTGCCAGGCTCCTCTGTCAATGGGATTTTTCAGGCAAGAATACTGGAATGGGTTGCCATTTCCTTCTCCAGGGAATCTTCCTGATGCAGGAATTGAACCTATATCTCCTGTATTGGTAGGTGATTCTTTACCACTGAGCCACTTGGGAAGCCTACATATACCCGGTATCTAGCACAAAATAGGTTCTCAATACTGGGTGAATGAATAAACATACAAATAAATATATGCTATCAAAGGAGAGAAAAGATGGGAACTGTAATAAATCCACAATAATCTATGAACAAGAAAATAACAACATGAATTAGAGTCATGTATAGCAGGGCTTTGAGTAACTTAGTTTATATACTTTAGGCTTTCCAAGGTTTTTATTTTAGTAATGATATTAAATAATTTTAAAAGTATACTGGACAGATATCAAGAATTAACTCCATGTGGTATTAAAAGCAAACAAGAAATTCAGAATAATTCCCAGGTTTTCAACTTGAGAGAATGGGAGGATAATACGAGGGAAGCAAGGGAAATTAGGAGGAAAACAGCAGCAATGTTAAACTATCTGTTTCATCAAAGAACAGCTGTCTATTAGACAAAATATTTATAAACACTGACCACATACTAAGACATAAAACAAGCCTCAACAAATGTCAAGCCATAAAAATCATATGGCTTATGTTCTCTGACTGCAATGGTATAAAACTAAAAGGCAGTAAGAATGTAAATTAAAATTTTAAAAACTTAGTCATATACTTCTAAAATAACCCACGGGCCAAAGAAGCAACCATAATGGAAATCATCAAGTATTTTGAGTTGAACAATTATAAAAATATCATATATTAAAACTTTTCAGATTTGGCTAATGCAGTACTTAGATAAGTCATTTTTTAAAATATCTATAATAGAAAAGAAAAACGTTAAGACTTATTTTGTAGCCTAACATATAATGTATCTTGGAGAATATTCCATGTACACATGAAACACATGATGGAACAGAAGAAAGTATAATTCTGTTCCTTTTGAATGGAATGTTCTGTATATATCTGTGAAAATCCACTTGGATCATTTAAGGTCAATGTTTCCTTTTTGAGGTTCTGTAGCATGATCTACCCACTGATAAAAAGGGAGTATTAAAGTCCCCTATTATTATTGTACTGCTGTGTATTTCTCCCTTTGGGTCTGTTAGTATTTTTTAAACATTTAAGTGATCCTATTTGGGTGCATAAGTATTTACAAATATTAAATCCTCTTGTTGTATTGACCCCTTTACCATTATGTAATGCCCTTTTGTGTCTTTTATTACAGTCTTTCCCCACTACAATGGTATGAAAATAGAAACAGATTCTAAGGAAAAAAACTGAAAAATTCACAAATACATAATTAAACAACATACTACTGAACAACCAACAATTCAAAGAAAAATCAAAAGAGATATTAAAAAATATCTTAAGACAAAGATGGAAAAAGAACATACCAAAACATACAGGATGGAGCAAAAGCAATTCTAAGAAGGAATTCCATAGTAATACAGCTCTATGTCAGGAAACAAGAAAAATCTATAGTAAACAACCTAACTTTACACCCCAAGGAACCAGAAAAAGAAGAACAAGGGCCAGAGTTAGCGGAAAGAAGGAAATAACAAACATCAGAGCAGAAATAAATAAAATAGAGACTAAAAGACAATAGATATGGTCTATGAAACCTAAGACATGGTTCTTTGAAAAGATAAACAAAATAGACAAATCTTTAGCTAGTTACCAAGAAAAAGAGAAATCAATAAGATCAGAAATGAAAGTGGAGATGTTAACAACTGATAAAACAGAAACACAAAGAATCATGAGACTACAATGAACAATTATACACCAACAAGGACAACACAGAAGAAAACAAATAAATTCCTAGAAACATACAACCTCCCAAGAATGAATGATGAAGAAAGAGAAAATCTGAACAGACTGAAGTAAGGAGATGGAACCATTAATTTTTAAACAAACTCCTAACAAACAAAAATCCAGAATCAAATGGCTTCATTGCTAAATTCTACAGAACATTCGATGAAGAATTAATACCAATCCATCTCCAACTCCTTCAAAAAAACAGAAGGCAAGAGAACAATTCCAAATTCATTTTATGAAACCAGCATTAGCCTGAGACCAAAACCAAAGATTCACAAGAAAAGAAAACCACAAATCAATATCCCTGATAAACACAGATGCAAAAAATACTCAACAAAATAGTAGCAAACTGAATTCAACAAAATATTAAAAAATCACACACCATAATCAAGTGGGATCATCCAGAGATGCAAGGATGGTGTAACATTCATAAGTCAGTCAATCTGATATACAACATTAACAAAATGAAGAATAAAAACCACATGATCACTTCAACAGATGCAGAAAAAGCATCTGACAAACGCTAACCTCTTTGACCCACTTCTCAGAGTAATGAAAATAAAACAAAAATAAACAAATAGGACCTAATTAAACTTAAAAGCTTTTACACAGCAAAGGAAATCATAAATAAGATGAAAAGACAACACTCAGAATGGGAGAATATACATGCAAATGAAGCAACTAATAAAGGGTCAATTTTCAAAATACACAAGCAGCTCAAGCAGGCTCAGTATCAAAAAACAAACAATACACGCAAAAAACAGGTGAAAGACCTAACGTTCTTCCAAAGATGACATACAGATTACCAACAAACATGTGAGAAGATACTCAACATCAATCATTATTACAGAAATGCAAATAAAAACTACAATGAGACATTACCTCACACTTGTCAGAATGGCCATCATCAAAAACTCTAAGAACAATAAATGCTGGAGAGGGTATGGAGAAAAGGGAACCCTCTTGCACTACTGGTGGGAATGTAAATTGATAACTACTACTATGGAAAACAGAATGTAGGTTTCTTAAAAAAAAAAACAAAAAATAAAACTATCACTGGCAGTTGGATTCTTAACCACTGAGCCACCTGGGTATCATTAGAGCAACATGAAACACTAAAAGACAGTGAAAGTACTCATTTAAAATTCTAAGTGAAAAATAAATAGGGTGAAAATCAACTTTATAACGAGCCAAATTATGGATCAAGAGTGAAGGTCAGACTTCCCTGGTGGTGTAGTGATTAGGACTCTGCCCTTCCACTGCAGGGCCTGTGGGCTGAATCCCTGGTTGCCTCTTGTCTTCAACCAAAAAAAGAATGAAGGTAGTGCAAGAGTATTTTCAGGCCTATGAAATCTGTAAAGACTTATCTCCAAACACACTTTCTCTGACCCTTACAGAAGATCCCAAAGAGTGGGAGTAAACCAAATAAAAGGCAGACCTAGGAGACAAGGGAGTCAACACAGCAGACAGGCAAAGGAATGATGGTGCAGGCAAGCCCCAAGACATCTTTTAGAGAGCTACGAGTACAGATTAGAGAAGAACTCCAGAAGAGCTCCAGAAGAGTATTTCAAGAAAAATAAACTGACTGATTAAGTTATAAAACAGATGTCAAAAAGTATACTCCAAGACCTTTTACAAACTGTGGAAAGATGAGTGAATATTTCAATGTTCAAAGAAAACTAAGCAAATTTTAATTTTTAGTGAGACAACTTTGAAATACAGTTGTATAAGAAAAGAATTCTAGAGATAAAAGCTAAAAATATCTAACAAATTTCTGACATTGTTCTAAGATCTATGCATGTATTAACTGACTGAAGCCTCATGATTACTTTCCAACATCATACTCTATGTGGGTCATATGTAAACTATTTTTATAAAATCCTACAAAGGAAAATGGAGTTTGAAATTTTTTGTATAACCATATTGAAAGAATGTTGGAAGAGACTAAATGAGGAAAATTTCTCATTTAACATCACAGGAAGAAAATACTTCAAACTGATGATATGTTTTCTTTAGCAATATAAAGAAGAAACAGGAGAGCTAACAAGCAGCATGCGGGCAGCAGAGGCGGGTCATGGGGCGAGAGGTATCCCAGCCACCACCGTTAGTATGGCCCAGAGCCGTAATGGAGGTGAGGCACAGACCCCACGGGCTTGGGGCCAAGGCCAGCAGAAGCCCTTCCAGGTGGGTTTCTACAACATCAGCGGACCCTAGGCAAGGGCAATTTCTTGGTGGTGAAGCTAGTTGGGCATCGAGTCACCAAAACACAGGTTGCAATAAAAATAATTGACAAAACATGATTAGATTCAAGCCATCTGGAGAAAATACATCGAGAGGTTCAGATAATGACGCTTCTGAACAATTCTCACATCAAAAAACTCTGTTTATCAGTTTTGAATGCATGGAGGTTGATTGTTAAATTTAGGATGAAAATTAAAAAACGTATCTCTTTACTGCAGATGTGTTTGTGCTCAGTCGCTCCTGGGGCAGCCTGCCATTTCCTATTCCAGGGGATCTTTGCTACCCAGGGATGAAACCATGTCTCCTGCACTGGCAGACAGGTTCTTTACTACCAGCATCACCTGGAAAGCCCACATTGCTGAAAAGTCTACTATATAGTGCGAAAAGAATTTGAGTTAAACTAGACACTTCCACCTTGGCAGATAATTATTAAACTTTAAAACTAGCTGCTCTTACTAGTTTTCCTAAACTTGTCTGTGCAAAGGCAGATGTGACCATTTGTCTATCCTGTTTCAAACCTTCCATCAAAAATGGAGACCTGTAACACCTGTGCCCTGATGAGAGCAAGGAACCTGCCATCTAATCCACATTAAAAACCTACCTCACCCTGTCTGTCCGGTTTGCTCTGTGACTTTATTTTTGTTCTCCTGTTGAAACTATACCTTTAGGGAAAAGAATAAAAAGAAGAAATAGCTAAAAGTTAAAAACAGTTGCCTCTAAGAAGGGTAGTGGGAACAGACAAACTGCGTATTTTCGTTAAAAATTTTTTAATTTTACAACTATTTGATGTTTTATACTCTCAGCAAGTAATATTTTATGAATATTAGAAAATTATTAAAGTTAAGAAATACTCTTGGTAACATCAACATCCACAGCAGTGTTTCCCAAAGGAAGTAACAGTTCTGGAATAACAGTTCTACAGAACATTAAGAGCCGCTATATGAAAAGTCATATGAAGTAAAAGTAGGGGGCTTTTTCATGAAGGTTTATTCTGAAGCCCTTCATATGTTAAGATACACTTCACAGTTTTTTCACAGAACTACCCACACTCCCTTCCCCTTGATTTCAGCTCAAAAATCTTACTGTTTTAAGTCAGCAGTTATCAAATGTAATTAAGTCCACAGACCAGGGTCAATCTATATATAACAAAGTAAGAAAAGCAAGGATATACTGAGCTTTAATCAAGTTAAAATTATACTGAGCTTTAAGTTAATCACCTTATAGACCATTCTGTATTTTGAGGGCATATCCTTTTCACGTTCTTGTAGCTGAAATATATCTTCTTTTACAAAATAATGGTGATAAGTGGCAGTTTTTTTAAACATTTTTACTTTCCAAAATAAAAAGCTGACAACCTTATGTCAGCACCTACCTCCAGCCTACTAAGAAAAGCGAAAAGTTTATGAAGTCAAATCTGGGAATCTCATGAAAACTCTTTTAAAAGATGATCAAAACAATCCTCTAAGGAAAAGAGTCACCACAGAAATGGAAAGATAACCCAGAGAGAGAAATAGCATTAAAAAAAAAAAGACAACTGAGAAAAAGGAGATAGTAACGTATCAGATGTACCTAATAAAGTAGGTTAGGGAAAATAAGCAATAAAAACTGTTTATTGAAGTTAACCATTCCAAAGTCACCTATGATCACTGGGCTTAATTAAATGCCAGACTGCTGCTACTGCTGCTAAGTCACTTTAGTCATGTCGGACTCTGTGTGACCCCATAGACGGCAGCCCACTAGGCTCCCCCATCCCTGGGATTCTCCAGGCAAGAACACTGGAGTGGGTTGCCATTTCCTTCTCCAATGCATGAAAGTGAAAAGTCAAAGTGAAGTCGCTCAGTCGTGCCCAACTCTTAGCAACCCCATGGACTGCAGCCTACCAGGCTCCTCCGTCCTTGGGATTTTCCAGGCAAGAGTATTGAGTGGGGTGCCAATGCCAGACTACATGGGGCTTAAAAGTAAAGACAAACAGGCTGAGTTTAGCTTACACTTTCTAAGCTCCTCAGAGATCAAAAGATGTTTTGGGATGGGCAAACCTAACCATTAATACAAGTTACTGGTTAAAGAATGAAGAGATTGTTGAAACTAGGTTATTTACTAACCATAAATATTAATAGTCTAACAAACCTACTCTTTCATAAACTGATGATTAAGTCTAAATCTTCTGTGTAAAACATATATTAAAAACATAATCAAAGAATTTTCTAGGAATGTATCACCTAACTTCTAACAAATGGAATTTGCATTTCAAATTACAAGTGAAAGGAAATATATTGTTCTCTAAAACTTCACATAGTGTCTGGCAGAAAACAACAGGTACTTAATAATAATCTCCTAAAAAATTAATCAAAGCTTATATTCACCAATACACATATATAAGTAAAAAAAAAAAATTCACCTATCAAGCAAATATCACTATCCTATGAATGCACATATTTTACTATAGAAAAAGCCAAAAACTTTTAAATTGCCTTAATTTCACCTCACTTGAAGACTGAAACCAAAAGCAGAAAGGCAATTCTCCACCCCAATCTCAGTTTCAGCCTATATCCTCTAGAATTAAAAATAGCTTAGCCACCTAACAGGTCAGGCAATGACAGAGGTGTTTACAATTCAGTTGAGTGTGGCTTTGGCTCTCTTCGTGAAATTATACTTTAAAACCTTCATATTTAGGAAAAAAATATCAGTTCTATAGAACACTTTCATATGTTCAGGCTTTTGCAACAAGTATAATATTTTGTGATCACAAAAAGATTTTTATAAACTATTAATAAAAGATCACTACCTTTTTAAAATTTGTAAATGACACTTAAATATAACATAAGTGTTTTTTGAATGGCAAAGAAATACCAAATTGGAGACAGTATAACATTTCAAGACTATATTGGATTTTTTAAAAGGATAGTTGGTGCCTTTTCATCATAATATCCAGTCATCTAAACTGTGCAAATAGAAAACAGAATGTCTCCACAGTGACATTTTATTATTTAGCTAGTAATATCAGTTTGCATATCCCTGATGATATATTAGTTATGAGATGAACAGTTATCTTACATGCAATAATTAGCTATACTGCATTCAGTAGATAGCAGGTAACCACAGATTTAAAACAACAAAACTGACAACGCTAATGTTGTTGTTTAACTGCTAAGGCGTGTCCAACTCTTTTGTGAAACCAAGGACTGAATAGCATGCCAGGTCCTCTGTCCATGGGATTTCCCAGGGAAGCATACTGGAGTGGGTTTCCATTTCCTTCTCTTGACCTGGGGATTGAACCCCGTTTCCCGCACTGACAGGCAGATTCTTTACCACTGAGCCACCTGAGGAGCCCAAAATGCAAAATAACTCAGCCATAAAAAAAGAAACAATGCCATCTGCAGCAATATGGATGGACCAAGAGATTATCCTGCTAAGTGAAGTAAGCCAGATAGAGAAAAACAAATATTAGATATCGCTTTACGTGTAATCTTGAAAAATAAAAATGAACAAGAAAACAAACTTGTGGGTTATCAAGGGGGAAAAGAGGGGAGAGGGAGAAATTAGAGGAGTTTGGAACTAACATAAACACACTATGTATAAAAACAGATAACCAGCAAGGACCTACTGTACAGCACAGAGAACTATACTCAATATTTTATAGTAACTACAAGGCAAAAGAATCTGCAAAAAAAATATGTAACAATCACTTTGCTGTACACTTGAAACAAATACAACACTGTAAATCAACTACACTTCAATAAAAGAAATTCACAAATTTAAAAAAACAGGGAAAAAAAAGGTAATGTCATTAGAACCCAAAACTACATGAGAATACTCTGAAATTCAGTATAAATACATTTTTAGTAATAGATAAGTACACTTAACCAGAGCTGCATAAACCATTCTTCTAATAGAATTCATGAACTGCTATAGAAAAGTCCTTAGACTGTCAGTAGAGAGGTTCAAGTATCCGTAAGGAAACCTTAAACTGTGAGAAGGAAATTATCATCTCTCTTGTTGAAAATTGGTTTATTTTGTTTCTATATGTTTAAAACATCTTACTAGTATAAAACTATAATTCTAAAAAAGAAAAAAAAAACCTCACCTAGCAATAGTAAAGTGGTATTTGTGCCAGACACTCCTCAAAAAGCTGAAAATTCTTTTTTTTGATGTCTATTAATAACTTCAAAGGCAAATTCCCTGGGGATTTTCAGTCCCTTTGCCAGATCCCCAGGTTGGGAAATCTGTTGTGGATCCTAGAACTTTCAGGTCATGGAGGGGAGTTCTGACAAAATGTGGTCCACTGGAGAAGAGAATAGCAAACCACTTCAGTATTCTTGCCTTGAGAACCCCATGAACAGTACGAAAAGGCAAAAAGATACGACACTGAAAGATGAACTCCCCAGGTCGGGAGGTGCCCAATATGCTACTGAAGAAGAGTGAAGAAATAACTCCAGAAAGAATGACGAGATGGAGCCAAAGCAAAAATAACACCCAGCTGTGGATGTGACCGGTGATGGAAGTAAAGTCCAAAGCTGTAAAGAACAATATTGTATAGGAACCTAGAATGTTAGGTCAAACGGGAATTGGGAGTGGTCAAACAGGAGATGGCAAAACTGAACATCAATGTTTTGGAATCAGTGAACTAAAATGGACTAGAATGGGCGAATTTAATTCCAATGACCATTATATCTACTACTGTCAGCAAGAATCCCTTAGAAGAAACAAAGTAGCCCTCACAGTCAACAGAAGAGTCCTAAATGCAGTACTTGGGTGCAAATTCAAAAATGACAGAATGATCTCTGTTTGTTTCCAAGGCAAACCAGTCAATATCACAGTAATCCAAGTCTATGCCCAACCACAAATGCCAAAGAAGCTGAAGTAGAATGGTTCTATTAAGACCTACAAGACCTTCTAGAACTAACACCAAAAACAGATGTCCTTTTCATCATAGGGGATTGGAATGCAAAAGGCAGAAGTCAAGAGATACCTAGAGTAACAGGCAAGCCTGGCTTTGGAGTACAAAATGAAGAAGGGCAAAGGCTAACAGAGTTTTGCCAAAAGAACGCACTGGTCATAACAAATACCTTCTTCCAAGAACACGTGCGATGACTCTACACACGGACATCACCAGATGGTCAATGCCAAAATCAGACTGATTATTTTCTTTGCAGCCAAAGATGGGAAAAGCTCTATACAGTCAGCAAAAACAAGACCGGGAGCTGACTGTGGCTCAGATCATGAACCACTTATTGCCAAATTCAGACTTAAACTGAAAAAAGTAGGGAAACCACTAGGCCATTCAGGGGGGTGTGTGTGTGTGTGTGTATAACCTTTATATAATTATTTTAATTATTTCATAGATTAGCTCTAAGAAATAATGTCATCAATATTCATGATGTCACCAAAACTGATTCTATGAGAGAAAAGTATGCTATAAAACTCAAGTAGTGATTCAGAATACACACACATATACACATACACAAACTACTAAAACTAATAAATCAGTTCAGCAAGGTTGCAGAATACAAGATTAACATACAAAAATCAACTGTTTCTATAAACTAGCAATGAACAATCAGAAAATGAAATTAAGAAAAAATTTAATTTGCAATAGCACCATAAAGGACAAAATATTTATGGAATAAATCTAACCAAAAAGTGGAAAGCTTGTACAATGGCAACTACACAACAACAGAGACAGGAATTAAATAAGACCTACATGAATGGAAAGTCAACTCATTTAAGTTCACAGATGTTAACACTGTTAAGATGGCAGTATTTCCCAAACTGATCTGAAGCAGTACCTAATGAATATCCCAGCTGCCTTTTTTTTTGCAGAAACTGACAGATCCTAAAATTCACATGAAGCGAGGAACAAAGAATACCCAAATAACCTTGAAAAAGAATGACAAAACTACCGTGAGTACTTCCCAATTTCAGAACTTAAAAACAATGGTAATGAAGACATTATGATACAGGCATAAGCACACAAAAGTAAATGAGTGGGATGAAATTAAGCATCCAGAAACAAACTATTACATTTATGATCAATTGATCTTTGAAAAGACTGCCAAAACAATTTCATGGAGAAAGAAGAATTTTTTTTAACAAACGGTTCTAGGGAATAGGTAAATGTAAAAAGAATAAAGCCGGGGCTTCCCTTGTGGCTCAGTGACAAAGAAACGTCTGCCAATGGGGGGAACAGGAGTTTGATCCCTGATTCAGGAAGATCCCATATGCCACGGAGCAACTAAGCCCGTGCACCACAACTATTGAGCTTGTGCACCATAACTACTGAAGCCCAAATCCCTAGAGCCTAAGCTCAGCAGCAAGAGAAGCCACTGCGATAAGAAGCCTGTGGATGGCAAGTAGATAGCCTCTGCTTCCCACAACTAAAGAAAAGCCCACACAGCTACAAAGACCCAGCAGAGCTGACAAATAATAAAATTAAAAAAAAAAAAAAAAAGAATAAAGCTGGATACTTACTTCACACGGTACACAAAAATTGACACAAAATGGATCACAGATCAAATATAAGACCTAAAACTATTCTTAGAAAAAAAGAATGTAAATCTTTTGTGACTCTGTGTTAGAAGTTTCTCAGATAACATCAAAAGCACAAGTGAAAAAGGAAAAAGGGATAAATTAAACTTCATCAAAAATCAAAAACTTTTGTGCTTCAAAGGACACCATCAAGTGAAAAGACAACCCACAGAAGAAAATAATTACCCATCATACATTTGATAGGGGACTTGTACCCCAAATGCACAAAGAATGTTTGCAACTCTCAGTGGAAAAAAAAAAAGAAAGAATCCAATTTTTCAAATAGGCAAAGGCCCTAAATAGACAGTTCTTCAAAGAAGGTATACAACAGGCCAATAACTATAAGGTTTAAAACATGCTCAACAACATCAACCATCAGGGTAATGCAAATCAAAACCACAAAGAGATACCACTGCACATCCACTAGCATGGTTTGGTTTTTTGTATTTTTTGGCTGTTCTGGGTCTGTTGCAGCACGCACACTTTCTCTAGCTGCTGAGCAAGGGCTCTAGAGCTCGCAGGCTCAGCAGCTGCAGCACTTGGGCTCTCTAGTCGTGGTGCTCAGGCTTCTCTTGTTGCAGTGCATGGGACTGGCCAGTTGCAGAGCACAGGCTCAGTATTTACAGCACATGGGGACTATAGTTGTGGTGTGCAGCTTTAGTTGCTCCACAGCATGTGGGATCTTAATTCCTAGACCAAGGATTGAACCCATGTCCCCTGCAATGGAGGGAGGATTCTTAACCACCGGACCAACAGGTAAGTTCCCCACAAGGATGGTTATAGTCAAGAAGACAGACAAGTACAAGCAAGGATGTGGAGAAACTGAACCCTCATTGTTGCTGCTGAGGCTATAAAGGTGCAGGGCCTTTGGAAAATGGTTTGGCAGTTCCTCAAAACTTTAAACAGAGGTATCATCTGACCCAATAATTCCACTCATAGCTACATACCTAAAAGAGAAATGGAAGCACGTGTCCATACAAACCCTGCATATGTATGTTTATAGTAGCATTATTCGTAATTGCCAAAAAGTGGGGTGGGGGGGGGGGGACAATGTCCAGGGACTTCCCTGGTGGTCCACTACCTAAGACTCTGCACTTCTGATGCAGGGGACCCCGGACTGATTCCTGGTCAGGAAACTAGCCACAACTAAGTGTTTGCATGCCACAACTAAAGATCCCACAAGCTGCAACAAAGATCAAAGATTCCATGTGTGGCAACTAAGACTCAGTGCAGCTAGCTAGCAAATAAATAGAGTCTAAAAATACACATAGAAAAAAATAAAAAATATGTTGCATCCAAAAACTGAAAACATGACGATGTAAAAAAGGAACAATCAGAATCCACAAACAAGCCCCTAGAAATTAAAAATAAGATTTAAGAAAAAGTTTAATTGAACAGGAAAAATAAGTCAATATCCCGGAATATTGGGGAGTGAGGGTGGGGAACAGAGTAAATCATCAAGAAAATGGACAATATAAAAGAAAAGAGGCCATCAACCAAGAGATAGCACAGGACAAAAAAAAAATTTTTTGACCCGTGTGGATATATATTATCATCTCTAAAAATATGTTCTACTTTCATGTCGATGTAGAGCAAAAACCATCACAATATTATAAAGTAATTATCCTCCAATTAAAGTCAATAAATTTTAAGAATTACATAGCCCTCCACCCCAAAAATCAGGTCTCCTCTATATACTGCTCTGTAATAAGCCTTTAAAAAAAGACATTTAACAGTAGTTTTAAACACCTTTTCCTATCTAGAAATACATTTCCACAGCACTTAATTTATTTTTGTTAGTTAACATTTCTTTCATTGAGATACAACTGACATATGCTATACTAGTTTCAGGTATACAATATGATTTGATATTTGTATATATTTTGAAATGACAATAAAAGTTTAGTTTAACATCAGTTAGCAATAATCTAGTTAACATCAGTCACAATCTTTTTTCTTGTATGAGAACTTTTAAGTTCTACTCTCTTAGCAACTTTCAAATATGCAATACAGCATATTAATTATAGGTCACTATGCTGTACATTGGAGAAGGCAATGGCACCCCACTCCAGTACTGTTGCCTGGAAAATCCCATGGACGGAGGAGCCTGGTAGGCTGAAGTCTATGGGGTCGCTAAGAGTCGGACACGACTGAGCGACTTCACTTTCACTTTTCACTTTCATGCACTGAAGAAGGCAATGGCAACCCGCTCCAGTGTTCTTGCCTGGAGAATCCCAGGCACGGGGGAGCCTGGTGGCTGCCATCTATGGGGGTTGCACAGAGTCAGACAAGACTGAAGCGACTTAGCAGCAGCAGCAGCATGCTGTACATTATATCCCCAAACCTTATTTTGGGGATATAATTTTGTTATTTTATTTACAAACTGGAAGTTTGTACCTTTTGACCTCCTTCACCCATTTTGTCCAACCCACACCCATAGCCCACAACTCTGGCAATCACCAATCTGTTCTCTGTATCTATGAGCTTAGGTTTTTTGATTGCTATTGTTGTTTTAGATCATACAATATCTTTCTCTGACTCATTTCACTAAGCATAATGCCCTCAAGATCCAAACATTATGTTGCCACAAATTGCAAGATCTCATTCTTTTTAATGGCTGAATATTTCATTATACACACACCTACAAAACCCTACCTCATTTTCTTTATCCATTCATCCATTGATAGGCACTCAGGTTGTTTCCAAGTCTTTGCTATTATAAACACAATGCTGCAATGAACATAGGAAGTATATACAGTTGACCCCTGAACAAGCTGGAGGTTAGAGCCACCAATCAACCCCCACACCAATGCACAGTCAAAAAGCTGAGTGCTCCTATTTCTGACTCAAAAACAAAGGAACTGATAACTCAAAGTCAATAAGCTGAAATAGTCTTGGATAGAATTATAATCAAATTCTAGTTCATTTGGTTCCACATTTTGTGATCTCTAATCAAACAAACTTTCCCCCAACGCTTAGTTAATTTAAAGATCTATGAAGTGAAAATACAGGTACTCTTATTTATTGAAAAAAATCCACATTAGGTGGAATCCACACACTTCAAACCTGTGTCCTTTTAGGTCAACTGTGTACCATTTCGAGTTCCTGCTCCCATTTTCTTGAAATAAATACCCAGAAATGGGATTGCTAGATCATATGGTAGTTCTGTTTTTAATTTTTTGAGGAACTTTCATACTGTTTTTCGTAGTGGCTTCACCAATTTACATTCCCACCAACAGTGCACAAGGATTCCCTTTCTCTACACCCTCACCAATACTTGTTATTCGACTTTTTGGTAACAGTCAATCTAACAGATGTGAGGGATTATTTTTTAAATAATAATAAAAGGAAATCTGAAAAGACCCTGATGCTGGGAAAGATTGAAGGCAGGAGAAGGGGATGACAGAGGATGGATCGCATCACCGACTCAATGGACACGAGTTTGGGTAAACTCCGGGAGTTGGTGAGGGACAGGAAGGCCTGGCACGCTGCAGTCCATGGGGTCGCAAAGAGTCGAACACGACTGAGACTGAATTGAACCAAAAGGAAATTTCCCAAGGTGGAAAGACGACAGAAATCTTCAAAATGATAAGACTTCAAGGTACTGATTTTCAAAAACCCTAAATTCACATGAAACTGCATAACAATGAAAACAGGAGACTCAATAAACTTCCGAAGAGAAAAATCAAGTTACTTACAAAAGAATGAGAATCAGAATTAGACTTAAGAGAAACACTAGATTCTCTAAGACAATGGATTGCCTCAAAATTGTGCAGAAAAATAATGTTCAAACTAGAATCCCAATCAACCAAACTAAATTTGAAAAACTGAAGGTATATAAAATAAATGTTAAGATCTTAAACCAAGATTTGAGGATTTGGCTCTAGTAAAGTGAGGAAATATCCTCCAAGAAAGAAAAATCATGGGATACAAGAAATACAACACCCAACCCAAGAGAGCAACATAGAGAATTCCCATAATGGCAGCCATGAAAAAAATCTAGAGAGCAACCAGTCTGGATTACAAAAAGGAAAAAAAAAATTAAGACTGAAAAGGAATGTAAAGATAAAAATTAAGCAGTGGAAGGAGGAAGAGAAATCAAAGCAAAGGAAGGGACTTTTTAACTTGCCTTACAGTAGAGGAATAAAGTCTAAAGCTGACAGAATATGAAAGAAGGTTTAAGTTTAAAGAACTAACCAACAGAAAACCCAAAACTGGAAAGGAGAAAAGAGATGTAGGGCCTAAGTGAACTGAATCTTTACCGCAACAGGAATGTCTTTATCCAGCAAAATGTCTAAAGTGAATAAATCAAATAGTATAAAAAGTATCATTTAGCATTATGGAAATAATGAGCAGAACAAAGAAATGTAACACTTAAAAAGAAAGCAATTCCCTCACAAAACAGGACTCAGAAGGCCTGAAGACTGTAGCTTTTGATTTTAAATCCTTCTGTTTCTGTACTCTGATACTTTTAGTCAACTACATGCATTACCCAACTAAAGGAAATTTTAAAGTGTTTAGCATAAATGAAAAATAAACTTAGAAATAAGGCAATGAGACTTAAAAAAGCATTTTTGGTAGCTGTCAGGGTGACAGATTAATTTTTAAAGTTTTTTCATATTTAAATTTTCTACAAGGATATATATATATATAAAATATCTAATAATAAAACTAAATGAGAGCTGAAGTTGAAACTATGTTTTCAAAGAGCTTGACTACATAGAAAAGAGAAGCCTACAAACATCTGCATGAGGATACAAGGTTAAGCTGAATGCCTTTTTCTGTATTTAAGTATGAAGAGTCTTGACCATTTTTCTAATATGAAAGGAAGATACTAGAAGATAACTGAAAACACAAGTCAGAGAAATTGAATCTTTAAGGGAAAGAATAGCCTTGAATCAAAAAAGATACATTTCTTCTGATGTGAGGGTGGGTACACCTACAGTTAAGCTGGTAGATATGAAAGGCAGAAGTTGAAGGAGGTCATGTTTGAGAGCCTCAAGTTTTTTCCAGGAATTGACAAAAATCTGCCTAAGGAGAGGTGGTTAGGAATGTTAATCACCATGCAATGCATAAAACCACCCTAACTCCCTAAAGAAACAGGAGACTGGAGCAGAAAGTCTCAAGGTATGGTCCCTAGGGATCTACAAGGTCTACAAAGTCATAGCTAGTTTCTAAATATTAAGACATATCTGCCTTTTTCATTCATTCTCTCACAACTGTAGGGTGGAATTTTCCAGAGGCCAAATGCTATGTGATGATTTCACTCTTAAGATTAATGGGGTATATACATAAGTATCCTCATTTTTTAATTTTCTTAGTTTTAATTTATAATCAGTAAATATTAAGAGATGACTCTTGAAAAATTTTTTGTGATTCTCAATAATTAAGAGTGTAAAACAGGGACATTTCCCTGGTGGTTCCGTGGTCAAGAATCCACCTTCCAATGCAGGAACTCGGGTTCCATCCCCGGTTGGGGAGCTAGGATTCCACATGACTGAGGGCAACTAAGCCCACGCACTGCAACTAGAGAGCCCCTGAGCCATGCCTCAACTTAGATCCCATGCTGCCAAAAACAAACAAATATTTTTTAAAGGGGGGGGTATTGTAAAGGGTTCCTGAGACCAAAAAATTTGAGAATCACTGCACCAGTGAATACTACAAGAATATTCTAAATTTTTAATCTTTGCAAATGACCACTTTTGTTTGTTCCTCTCTAAATGAATAGCAAAAACTCTTGAAATAAAAAAAAGGAAAAAGATTATATTCTGAAGCCTGTTTTTGAAAAAGAAAAATCTAAGAGACAGATTTAGACATGAAGTGGAAAATACTGTGAGACCTAGAAAAAACATAAAAGAGGACACTCAGGAAAAACTTGATTTGGGGAATAATTCAATTCCCCTTGACAATTCCCATCAACCTAAAGGAAAGCCAGTGCCCACTGTTTTCATTATAATCTAGAACCTTAATTAAGAACTTCCTAGCTAATGAAAGACAAAAAAAAAAAAAAACACTCCTTATAATATCCCTAAATAAGTCGATGATCTAGCCTCTGTTTAAATGTTTCCCTGAAAAGAGAATTCTCTAATTCATAGCTCCTAAATGCAATGGCAGCCCACTCCAGTACTCTTGCCTGGAAAATCCCATGGATGGAGGAACCTGGAAGGCTGCAGTCAGTGGGGTCGCTGAGGGTCGGACATGACTGAACGACTTCACTTTCACTTTTCACTTCCATGCATTGGAGAAGGAAATGGCAACCCGCTCCAGTGTTCTTGCCTGGAGAATCCCAGGGACGGGGGAGCCTGGTGGGCTGCCGTCTATGGGGTCACACAGAGTCGGACATGACTGAAGTGACTCAGCAGCAGCTCAGCAGCAGCAAATTCAATTTTACAAAACCTTTAACAGTTCGCAAAGTCCCCAGTCTACAAAGTTCCATTAACTACTTTATTAACCTCTTATTTAAAGTATTTTAAATGAGTATGATGGAAACAGTACTAAAATAATTTTCAAGTATGAAAAACATGTCTATTATTAGTCTTCCTTTTGTAAGCTCTTAGTAATGTTTTAGTAAGAACTGCTAAGTTCCTAAACTTGATCCCAGAACAAAATTCAGTACTTCTTAACCCTGGCTGCAAAACAAAATCAACTGGGAAGAATTTTTAAACACAAAAATATACAAAAGCTTGCACCAAATTTCTCAAATCAGAATCTCTAGGGTGTGAGTTCTAGGAAACTGGTCTTTGTTTTGGTTTGGTTTTTCAGTTCTATGGGTGCTTATCTAAGGTGAGTTAGCAGCACTGGTCAACCCAAAATACCAAGAGCTGGTATTTTTCAAATTTTAATATGGTTTTTAAAAATTCAACATGCAGTTCAGTAACACTTCTAAAAATAGTATACTCAACAGGATACACGGCAATTTAGCTAACATGTTTGAAGTCATACTTATGAATAGGGAAAAATAAATTATTCATTATTTGACATACTCGTCATCTGGAGAGGGAAGTTGCAGAGGGTGTTTTTAATGTATAGGTTTCATCATAGGTACTTCTCTTGTTCTATACAACTCTTCAGGAAAAAGATTTTGGAAAATAATACTAAACAATTACATTGGACCTAGAGTTTTTAAAGCGCTTTCTCCTTTATTTTCCTTCTTGACCCTCCCAGCAATCCTGTGAATAACATATGTGGGTAACATCCCTGTTTCATAAGTAAAGAAACTAAAACTGCTGCAGAGTTAGTAGATTAAACAAAAACCCAAATCTTCTGAGTGAACATTCAGTACTTTCCAGTAGATAACTGTGTCTTTCCACTTCAACCCCCCACTACAACCTAAAAAAATTGTGGGAGCTTTATCTGCAATATAAACTTCATTAGTAAGAGTAGAGAAAAACAAAAGTTGACTATTTTTAGAACCTGACCAACTGAAACCAAACCAAATTTGCCCTCGTCTTGCTATGCCTGCTTTGGTCCATTTTTGTCCCCCTAATTTTTATTTTTTAATCAAACATTTTAGTTTGAGATAATTGTATTTTATAAGCAGCTCTAAGAAATAATAGATTCTGTGTAACTCTTATCCAATGGTAGCATCTTTGAAAACTGCATAATAATATCACAAGCAAAAATATTAACATCAATACAGTCAAGATACTAATATTTCCATCATCACAAGAATCCCTCACATTACCTTGTTCCCCTAATTTTTGTATCCTCATCTTAGGGAACATTTGGAAGTAAACATGCTAGAGTTCACAGGGCCACAAAGACTGAGTGACTGAACAACAACTCATTAAGTCCCTACTCAGTTTTATCCATTCAAAGTAACAGAACTGACTTCACAAGCCATTAAAAAAACCTTTATGTTACACCCTTAAAGTGTTGGTTAGGACTGTCACCACATAATGTTAAGATTCTTAAGCCACTACTATAATATCCCTTGTAGAATAGAATTTTTCAAGCTAAGACTGCAGTTACAATTTTATGAAACAAAAATTTTAACAGATATGCATACTGCCAAGATTCCAGTATTTATATTAGGTGAATTATATAAATTAAAGTGAATTGTAATTAGGGAGACGGAGGAGCCTGAGAAAAGCTACATGTGAGCTTCCTAGGAAGAAAAAAATATTCTATGATACCATGATAGAATATATATAATTATATCCATTTGTCAAAACTGTACTGGAATTAGGGAATGGTTTCTTAGGTATGACATCAAACGCACAAGCAAGGGATTTCCCTGATAGCTCAGTGGTCAAGAATACAATGCAGGAGGCATGCGTTCGATCCCCCATCCCGGAAAATTCCACATGCTGCGGAGCAACTAAGCCCAAGCTCCACAGCTACTGAGCCAGCACTCCAGAGGCCAAGTACCTTACAAACCTAGCCCACATGCTGCAACTACTGAAGCCCAGGCACCCTAGAGCCTATGCTCCACAAGAGAGGCCACCGCAATGAGAAACTGATACACCTATCTAGAGAAAAGCCTCAGCAACAATGAAGACTCGGCACAGCTGAAAAATGATAGTAATAACAAAAAAAACCACAAGCAAAAAAGAAAAAGGGGATAAATCAAACATCTTCAAAATTGAAAACTTCTGTGTTTCAATGGACATCATTAAGTGAAAAGACAACCCACAGGTGATAACTGTACATCATACATTTGATAAGGGACTTGGATTCAAAATACACAAAAATGCTTACAACTCTCACTAAAAAGAGAATCCAATTTTTTTAAAGAGGCAAAGGACCTGAATAGGCAGTTATTCAAACAAGACATACCACAACCCAAATAACCACAGGGTTTAAAACATGTAACAGCATTAGCCATCAGGGTAATGCAAATAAAAACCACAATGAGATACCACTGCACATCCAGTAGGATGGTTATAATCAAAAAGACAAGTATAAGCAAGGATTTGGAGAAGGCAATGGCAACCCACTCCAGTACTCTTGCCTGGAAAATCCCGTGGACGCAGGAGCCTGGAAGGCTGCAGTCCATGGGGTCGCTAAGAGTCGGACACGACTGAGCGACTTCACTTTCACTTTTCACTTTCATGCACTGAAGAAGGCAATGGCAACCCGCTCCAGTGTTCTTGCCTGGAGAATCCCAGGCACGGGGGAGCCTGGTGGCTGCCATCTATGGGGGTCGCACAGAGTCAGACAAGACTGAAGCGACTTAGCAGCAGCATAAGCAAGAATATGGAGAAAATGGAACCCCTGTAGTTGCTGGTGAGGCTATAAAAGGGTCCAGGGCCTTTGGAAAATGGTTTGGCAGCTCCTCAAAACTTTAAATACAGAGGTATCATCTGACCCAGTAATTCCACTCATAGCTATGTAACTAAAAGAAATGGCAGTACATGTCCATACAAACCCTGCATATGTATGTGTACAGTAGCATTATTCATTAATAGCCAAAAAGTGGGGATAAAACGTCAATGAATTGATGAATGAATAAACAAACTGTAGTATGTCCATACAATGAAATATATTTTAACCATAAAAAGGAAGTACTTACTACAAGTGCTACAACATGGATGTACCTTGAAAACATTACAACAGGTTAAAGTAGCCAAACACAAAAGGCCTCAAAAATGTATGATTCCACTCGTATGAAATATTCAAGATAGGCAAAATACAAACATAGAAAGTAGATTAGTGGTTGTCCAGGGTAGGGGTAGGGAAGAATAAAGAGTGCAGCCATGAAATTAAAAGACGCTTACTCCTTGGAAGGAAAGTTATGACCAACCTAGATAGCATATTCAAAAGCAGAGACATTACTTTGCCAACAAAGGTTCGTCTAGTCAAGGCTATGGTTTTTCCTGTGGTCATGTATGGATGTGAGAGTTGGACTGTGAAGAAGGCTGAGCACCGAAGAATTGATGCTTTTGAACTGTGGTGTTAAGAGAAGACTCTTGAGAGTCCCTTGGACTGCAAGGAGATCCAACCAGTCCATTCTGAAGGAGATCAGCCCTGGGATTTCTTTGGAAGGAATGATGCTAAAGCTGAAACTCCAGTACTTTGGCCACCTCATGTGAAGAGTTGACTCACTGGAAAAGACTCTGATGCTGGGAGGGATTGGGGGCAGGAGGAGAAGGGGACGACAGAGGATGAGATGGCTGTATGACATTACTGACTCGATGGACGTGAGTCTGAGTGAACTCCGGGAGTTGGTGATGGACAGGGAGGCCTGGCGTGCTGTGATTCATGGGGTCGCAAAGAGTTGGACACGACTGAGCGACTGATCTGATCTGATCTGACTAATGAATACAGACTTTCGTTTTGGGGTAAAGAAAATGTTCTGAAATTAGATAATGATGATGGCTGCACAACTCTGAATATACTAAAAATCACTGAATTGTAAATTAAAAGGGTACATACATGTGAATTATGTATGTATGCATGCTAAGTCACTTCAGTCGTGTCCAACTCTTTGCAACCCCATGGACGTAGTCCCCCCCAAGCTCCTCTGTCCATGGGATTTCCCAGGCAAGAATACTGAAGTGGGTTGCCTTTTCTTCCTCCAGGGGATCTTTCCAACCCAAGTATCGAACCTGCATCTCCTGAGGTTCCTGCACTGCAGGTGGACTTTTTACCACCGAGCCACCAGAGAAGCCCAAAATGCTGCCTCTCCCTTATGACTGTGTGCCTGCCCGCTAAGACGCTTCAGTCATATCAGATTCTTTGCAACTCTATAGACTGTAGCCCGGCAGGTCTCTCTGTCCATGGGATTCTCCAGGCAGAATCCCATGGATTCTTGTTGCCGTGCCCTCCTCCAGGTAATCTTCCCAACCCAGGGATGAACCCATGTCTCTTATGTCTCCTACATGAGTAAGCGGGTTCTCTACCGCTACCCCACCGGGGAAGCTTCCAAGTATATGTATATATAAATATAAAACATGCATTATATCTCAAGCTATTAAAGTGTAGAGTTAATATCTGCATTTCAATATGTATAAATTTTCCATCAAAAAGCTCTTTATACTTCTTTCTGTTCATTTTGTATGTGTTGAAATTTTATGTGTAAAAATAACAAATTATTTTAAATAGCAAAGTAAACTAATTTTCTTAAAATCCATTTCTGTTGTTTTTGACGAAAGAAAAAGAATCTTGTATCTTAAAAAAAAACAAGAGACATTGCTACCTTCATTATTCTTTTGCAATGTTATGTGAAAACAGATACATGACAGAAGACATGGTGTGTGCAAAAATGAAGATTACTTCACCTTAAAAAGGTACAAAGAGAATGTGAATCCCTTCAGTTCAAAGATAGTTCCTTACCCTCGGGTTCGTGTGGTTTCCATGGTTAATGGGTTTGACAATTCCTAATAAATGGATGCAATACTGTGCTGTCCCATACAGCAGTCACATATGGCCATTTTAATTTTAGTTTAAATGAAGTATATTAAATTATAAATTCAATTATCAGCCTCACTAGTTACATTTCTAGTGTTTAACACCACATGGGCCTATGGCTACCATACTGGGTACAGCAGATATAGACAGCTGCCATCACTGCAGAAAGTTCCATCGGAGAACACTACTTGAACACATTAAAAAACATCCACAGAGAAACCATCATAGTCCAATTCAGGGTTGTTATACTGTATTTTGGGCTTCCCAGGTGGCACTAGTGGTAAAGAACCCGCCTGCCAATGCAGAAGATGTAAAACACGGGGGTTAGATCCCTGGGTCAGATTCCTGGGTCAGGAAGAACGTGGCAATTCACTCCAGTACTCTTGCCTGGAGAATCCCATGGACAGAGGAGCCTGGCAGGCTCCAGTCCATATGGTTGCAAAGATTAGGACAGGACTGAAACAACTTAACACACACACACATATACTGTATTTTGCTACAAGAAACAAATCTTGAAGAACAGGGAAAACAAAGCATAATATATCAACAAAGAAATATCATTCATGGAAGTTTAGACTGACTAAAGCTAGAGTTAAATTTTACTTTCAGAACGACTAAGCTACAGATGTTGGCCTTGGCAAATGCTCAGAGGCAAATTTCCCCATCTGTTAAACTAGATTTCACTATACTGCCAGTTTCCTAAAGTCAGATGTAAAGATTATGCTGAAATATAAAGCAAAGTATCCTTTCAGTCAAAGATGTAATGAAAAGGTCTATTTATAATCCATGACATCAAAGAGTTTATGACCCATAGCAAAATACACAGAATAAAATTAATTTCCTAATTGAGTTCTGAGGTAACAGGCATAATTAAAAGCATAATTAAATACATTGTTTTGCCTAGATATAATGTTTAGCCAGATGATTTCTATACTTCTACTTCTAAAACTGTGAGTGCGCTTCTTCCCGGTAGGTATAGATTTCGTTAATGCCCTCTGACATGAATGTGCAGTATCAGGAAACAGGTGCACTCTTAATTCAAATATTTTAAAATATTTTTAGCACTTAAAAAAAAATGGAGGTGAACAAATTTAAAATGTGAATTCAAATAGATTTTTATATTTGGAAACCTAAAAAAACAGAAACAAAAAGCTTCACCTCATATTCCCATCCCAAGTTATCACTTCAAACGTTTGCTTGGAGGGTGAACAACATTCCAAATATCAAGGGATCGAACCTGGGGCTCCCGCATTGCAGGCGGATTCTTTACCAGCTGAGCTCCCAGGGAAGCCCCAAGAATATAACAGAAATTTAAAATCAGCTCTTTCCTTGCTAAAACTACTGGGCACTTAAAGCTTAGTCAAATCAGTTCCATTTAAAGCATTTCAAACGTCCGAAAAGGTCACTCATTAATTGACGCACACTGTATTTTATCCACACTAAATACTTTTAAATGCACTGTCTTTGCAATCCACTGCCAAAGAAATTCTCGAGAATGAAAACATGAAACTGAAACCAACCTACAGCCAGGGTGTACAGAAGGGTCACCTGGAATCAATCCGAAGGAGAAAGTTACTACTACCGGAGCATCTGGAGTCAAATCAGCCCTATATACATACTTCTAGTTCTATACTGACCTCACATGGTGCTTTCCTACATTATACACAGGCCTACCTAGGTTTATATATTTGAATTAGTAAATGGACTCTATCTTCAACCAAAGTTAAATGTTTTAAAGAATAGAATAGCATTTCATACCCCTTTTCCCATTGTTCTCGAACCCTTACAGTTCGTCAAATCACCCCGATAAATCCATCTCATCTGTTCCCTCTAGTTGCTTCCCAAGAAAATTTCTAACAACCAAGGACGCCAGATTGTAAAACACACAGTTAAGAGTTCTGGCACTACTAAAACATGTTAAGAAATCTTGGCAAATTAGTTAAAATCTCTTAAGCCGTAATTACCTCAGTTGTAAAGTGAATACAATAATACAAATCTACATCCGAGCAGGCATTAACAGTTAGACTTAATTAAACAGAAGAATTGCCTCAGATTTTTGGTGGGCTCCGAATATAAGGTACCTCTCGCCCATCTCACACTTTTCCTTCCACTTCTTCCCTTTAAGTTTGCAGGGTTTGCTCTCAGGCTCTACTTAGTGTTCCCCTTGACCTCACACATCCTGCCCTTCTACCCTATCCCCATACTCCAATTCCATGCAATTTCACCACCCTCCCGTTTCAAGCGGCTACTTCCCTTTGCGCCCTCTAAGGTCCCAGACAACCCCTTCACTCAGGTCCCCACATCTCCCTCAGTCCCCATTTCCTAACGGCTCCTCCCCTCGGTTCCCCACCCCCTCATCACCAGGTTCATCCTGCCCCTCCAACCGTCTCCCGCCCCCAGGTTCCTTCCTGCCCCTCCAAACACAGTTTCCCCGTCTCAACGTTTCATCTTGTTCCTGCAACCGACATCCCCCAATGCCCTGCTCGCTCCTTTAGTCCCTATTTTCTGCAGTACCCAACTGACTACTCCTTTCCATCCATTCTTTTCAAGGCACCCCCATACACATACTGGAGCCCCCACCCCCACCTTGAGCCTCCATCTTTCCCTTTTGCTTCCTTTCTTCCTTCTCCCCACCCCCTCCACCTCCTCCGGAAGAGCCTGGTTCCCAGGCCAAGGTCTCTCACCTCATTCGGTCACTTCAGTGGTGCCAACCGCTTCATACAGGAAAAAACAACCAATCACGACCCCGTGGGCGCTTCCCTTGCGAGTCCGAGCACTTACTAGGCACCCGCCCCACCGGGCACCCCGCACAGACACACGCACAAACCGAGGTCGTGGGGACGAGGGTTGGGGAGGGGTAGAGTGAGCGTTCTTACACCGGCCTCAAACACAGCCCACTTCGCTACAACCCTTCGCCATTTTGGTTTCCCGCGGACTGCCGGTGCATTCTGGGAAAGCGGAGCGCCTCCGGTGCCGAATGGCAGCTCTCCAGAGCCGCGAGGGGGCGGGGACTGCGGAGCTAGCGCGGAAGAACACCGCGCTCTGCGTCCGCGGCTAGAGCTGAACAAAGAAGGACTCTTTGACTTTGTGGTGGACTAAGTCCTTCCGCCGCCGGCGCTAACACAATAGTGAATCGTGTTCTCTGGTCTATCCGCTGTCCTGCGGCTGTTTCTGTTACAGAGGAAGGCTTGTGTTTAACTTTCATGTTGCATGTTCTTTTCCTGACAAATGGGAAGGTAACCCTTACGTCTTGCCCTGCCAATTTTCTTTCTATGGAGAAAATCTCTTACCTTCATCCTGAGGCCTGTTCGAATTTCATTCAGCGGGGAAGAGGCCCGGGACGTCAGAATCACATTTTGTTCGGCGATTATTGTCCAGCTCCAAATTCCTTCCTATCAGGAGATTTTCTCACTTTTTTCCCTGACGATGAAAGATTTCTGTGCTTATCTGCTTTGCAGATCCTTACTAATTGTGATGAAATCTGAGAATAATTTCGTCCTAAGTGGTTTATTTTGGGAATATAAAACTTTTTTGTACTAGAGCAGACCCTTAGCCTACGAATATTCTGCTGCAGATGGCCTAAGTGACAGAGAGTGAATGCTTGTCTCTGTGACTTCTACTTAGATAAAACCCAACTCCTCTTAATAGCCACATATGGTACCTTTGTTTATACCTGTCAAAATACTCTAAAAATAATTTTTAATTTTTGTCTCATTACTTCACAGGTATAATTAGTACTATGTTTTCCCGTCTAAGAAGACAGCCTCAATCTGCTACCTTTCAAGTTTCACTTTTATAATAACCTATTTTCTCATAAATTTGTCTTCAATCCCCTTCACACTTTTGGTTGAATAGAGTTTAACTTATTTTTAAAAAGGTATACTTGCTGTGCAGCTAAACCTAATCACAGAACATCAGTTTTAGAGAACATTTGGTCTAAATTCCCCTCAACAATTCTCTCAAGTGGTCATCAAGCCTCAGCTTCAACATCTTTAGTGGTTCGGTACCTTGGAGGCAGTCTTGCCGATTTCACAAACGCTATTAATTAGAAAGTCCGACCTTTTATAAATGTACAATCTGCCTTCCTGTAATTTCCACTTACTGGTCTAACTTTTAGCTTCTTTAGCCACACAAAAGTGTTCTGATCTTTTATACATTAGAGAAGTCAATGATGCCTGTCTTTGGGGGAAAAAAAAGTTTACTTTTTCCCTATGTAAACATATGAGTACAGAAGTGCAATCATTTCATTTTAGGAAGCCAGGTGCTCAGGGAATCGAGGGCAGTGAGGGAGGCACAGTAAAATGCAAAGAATTTCTGTAACTGTGGTCTCAGAAATTACTGCTAAGTAAGCAATGTGCCATGGATTAGAACCTTAGTTCAGTCGCTCAGTCGCGTCCGACTCTTTGCTGCTGCTTAGTCGCTTCAATCGTGTCCGACTCTGTGCGACCCCATCGACGGCAGCCCACCAGGCTCCCCCGGTCCCTGAGATTCTCCAGGCAAGAACACTGGAGTGGGTTGCCATTTCCTTCTCCAGTGCATTAAAGTGAAAAGTGAAAGTGAACTTGCTCAGTCGTGTCTGACTCCTAGCAACCCCATGGACTGCAGCCTACCAGGCTCCTCCGTCCATGGATTTTCCAGGCAAGAGTACTGGAGTGGGGTGCCATTGCCTTCTCTGGTCCGACTCTTTGCGACCTCATGAATCGCACGCAGCACGCCAGGCCTCCCTGTCCATCACCGACTCCGGGAGTTCACCCAGACTCAAGTCCATCGAGTCAGTAATGCCATCCAGCCATCTCATCCTCTGTCGTCCCCTTCTCCTCCTGCCCCCAATCCCTCCCAGCATCAGAGTCTTTTCCAATGAGTCAACTCTTCGCATGAGGTGGCCAAACTACTGGAGTTTCAGCTTCAGCATCATTCCTTCCAAAGAAATCCCAGGGCTGATCTCCTTCAGAATGGACTGGTTGGATCTCCTTGCAGTCCAAGGGACTCTCAAGAGTCTTCTCTTAACACCACAGTTCAAAAGCATCAATTCTTCGGCGCTCAGCCTTCTTCACAGTCCAACTCTCACATCCATACATGACCACTGGAAAAACCATAGCCTTGATCAGATGGACCTTTGTTGGCAAAGTAATGTCTCTGCTTTTGAATATGCTATCTAGGTTGGTCATAACTTTCCTTCCAAGGAGTAAGCGTCTTTTAATTTCATGGCTGCAGTCACCATCTGCAGTGATTTTGAAGAAACAAATGTGGAACCTCTCAGATGTACAAAGCAAAACACAACTCCAATCCAAGTAAACTGTACTCTTTATTGTTATGTATTTCTCTGATGGTCATACGGGTTGCTCACAAAAATTCTGGTTCTCCTTTCTTCCACACACAGAGTAAAATTGCATTTTATTGCACCTAGAGTTAGGTATGGCTGTGTAACTCATTTTTGCCAATAAAATGGAAGAGAAAATCAATCAGTTTCTAGGAAAATCTTTAAGAGGCAATTGCACAGCCCCTCTTCTGCTTGCTGTGTTGATCCTGGAAGCATGTGTTATGATGGAATATCTTTCATTTTGGGTCCCTAAATGAAAACAGCAGAGACTAACATTGTGCAACCATCACCACAATCCAGTTTTAGAAGATTTTCACCACCTTAAAAAAAGTCATTATGCACATTTATAATCGATCCTTGTTCCAACTCCTGCTGCTACTGCTGCTGCTGCTAAGTCACTTGAGTCGTGTCCGACTCTGTGCAACCCCAGAGACGGCAGCCCACCAGGGTCTGCCACCCCTGGGATTCTCCAGGCAAGAACACTGGAGTGGGTTGGCATTTCCTTCTCCAATGCATAAAAGTGAAAAGTGAAAGTGAAGTCGCCCAGTCGTGTCCGACTCTTAGCGACCCCATGGACTGCAGCCCACCAGGCTCCTCCATCCATGGGATTTTCCAAGCAAGAGTACTGGAGTGGGGTGCCATTGCCTTCTCCGACTCCTAACCCCAGGCAATCTGTTATCTGTTGCTGTAGATTTGCCTTTTCTGGCCATTTCATATGAATGGACTCATACAATGTGTAGTCTTTTGGTCTGACCTCTTTCACTCAGCACAATGTTTTTGAGGTTCATTCACATTGTACCATGCGTCCCTAGTTCTTTCCTTTCTATTGTTGAATAGTACTCCACTGTATCAATGTATTCTATTTTGTTATCCATTCACCAGTTTGTGGCTACTATGAATAATCTGCTATGAATATTTGTGTACAACTCTTGTGTAGATACTTGTTTTTGTTTTTCTTTGATAGATTCCTACAAGTGGAATTGCTGCATTGTATAGTCAGTTTATATTAAACCTTTTAAGATGCTGCCAAACTGTTTTCCAAAATGTGAGCAGGAGAAGTATGTGGAAGGGTTCTGATTTCTTCACATCCTCACCAGTATTTGTTATTGTTTATCTTTTTTATTTTACTCTTCCAGTGGGAATGAAGTAGTTTCTCATGATTTCAATCTGATTTTCCCTAATGGCTAATGATGTTGAGCATCTTTTCATGTGCTTATTAGCCCTTCTTACATCTTTTTTGGTGAAGCATGTATTCAAATCCTTTACCCACTTTTTAACTGTATTGTTTGTCTTTTTTCAAGTTATAAAAAGTCTCTATGTATCCTGAATACAAATCCTTTATCAGATACATGATTAGCAAATTTTTTCCCAGTCTATGGTTTGTCTTTTCATTTTCTTAGTGGTATCTTTTGAAACACTAAAGTTTCTTAATTTTGATGAAGTCCAGTGTACCTTTTTTCGGTGCCATATGCTTTCTTTAAATTTTTTATTTATTTCTTTAGTTGAAGGATAATTGCTTTACAGAATTTTGTTGGTTTCTGCCAAACATCAACATTAAATCAGCCATAGGTATAAATATGCCCCCCCCATCTTGAACCTCCCTCCCATCTTCCTCTCCATCCCACCCATCTAGGTTGTTACAGAGCCTCTGTTTGAATTCTCTGAATCATACAGCAAATTCCCATTGGCTATCTGTTTTACATAGGGTAATATAAGTTTCCATGTTATTCTCTCCATACATCTCACCTCTACTTCTTCCTTCCCGCCTCCATGTCCATAAGTCTGTTTTATGTGTTTGTGTCTCTATTGTTGCCCTGAAGAAAATTTCATTAGTACCATCTTTCTGGATTCCATATATATGCATAGTATATGATATTTATCTTTCCCTTTCTGACTTACTTCACTCTGTATAATAGGCTCTGGATTCATTCACCTCATTAAAACTGACTCAAATGCATTCCTTTTTATGGATGAGTAATATTCCATGCCGTATGCTTTTGATGTTATTTATAAGAACTCTTTGCCTGACCCAAGATCACAAAGATCTTCTATTATGTTTTCTTCTGAAAATTGTATAGGTTTAGTTCTTATGTTTAAATCTGTGACCCATCTGAGTTAATTTTTGTGTACACTGTGAGATATAGGCCTGTATTCATCTTTTTGCACGTAGATATTTAGAGATATAAACTATTGTTATATTAAGCCACTGTAATTTGGAATTGTTTGCCACCCAGAATATTTTAGTTTACTCTGACTGAAACAGTCCAGATATCTTAATATGTAACACAACTCAATAATAGCATTTAGCTCTCTACTGTATTCAAAGCCAAAAATGAAAAATGCAAAAATTAAAATATGAGGTAATTCTCAAATTTTGTAAAAATTTATAATTGAAAAATCACAAGGAATGTATAAACTTAAGAGCTGTCAATTATTAGCTATTACTCTTTGTGGGGAAAAGCTAGAAGACCTTTTGCATTGTTCATTGTGCAGAGATAGAAATGCAAATAACCAGAGAAGACAAAGAAACGTACCTTTATAGAGTTTGCTTTCACTGATCTGAAAAGCAAAATGGATCTGAAACTGTACTATTAGTCTTCTTTTATTAAGTTATAAGAAGTCTTTATATATACTGAATACATAAAAAAAGAATGTTTTCATAATAATCATATAAAAAAAGATGTGTTAAAATTCCCTTCCTTCTTATCCAAAGCTTAAACATGGCAACTCACTCCAAGGAGGAGCCTGATGGGCTATAGTCCATGGGATCACAAAGAGTCAAACACGACTGAGCAACTAACACTTAAACGATGATGAATATAATATAAACATTACTTTTAAACTCATTTATCTGTTGTAACAGTATATATAGAAAATTTAGATCCTTCATATAATACATCTTAAAATATAGTGTGCCCCTTATCAGTTTATTGCCTACCATTTCAAAATTCACCCTTTATTACATGCTTTGTGAAAATGGGTGTGGATCCTTTAAATATTTTTCCCTCACCAGCAGCACATGCACCTTCCTCAAGCTTTTCAAATTACCTTTCCCCTACCCTTATAGCTCAATTGGTAAAGAATCCACCTGCAATACAGGAGACCCCGGTTCGATTCCTGGGTTAGGACGATCCACTGGAGAAGGGATAGGCTACCCACTCCAGTATTCTTGGGCTTTCTTTGTGGCTCAACTGGTAAAGAATCCACCTGCAATGCGGGAGACCTTGGTTCCATCCCTGGGTTGGGAAGATCCCCTGGAGAAGAGAAAGGCTACCCACTCCAGTATTCTGGCCTAGAGGATTCCATGTACTGTATAGTCCATAGGGTCACAAAGAGTCGAACACAACTGACCAACCTTCACTCACTCATTCCCCTACCCTAATCCCAGAAGAATTTATTGTGCTTCTTTAAAGTGATACTTGTGCTGTCCTGGCAATCAAAATTTAAGGTAAGTGAAAACTGTGTGTGCAGTCAAAACAAATCACTCAATTCAGAGTCATAAGGGAACCACAGATAGACCAGTGGTTCAGACTCCACACTTCTGTTGCTGCGGGCATGGACTGGATTCCTAGGGGAACTAAGGTCATATATGCTGCATGGTATAGCACCCTGCCCCGCCCCCCCAAAAAAGAGTCATAAGAACTAGGTTCCAACTCATGCTTGTGACACACCTTGGTTATGACACAAGCTTCTGAAAATGAAATCACTGAAAGCTAGGAGGAAGGGGATAAGAGAGAGAGAGAGAAAGAATTATCTGTCTTTATCTGCTTTGCTCTGCTACTTTTCCACTGAGTGTTAAAAAATGTGGACAAGGTAAGAGAGAAAGCATAATGTGAAAGGTGGAATAACAAAAGCAAGAACCCTGGAAGACAAAGGACCTCAGTCACTGGCTAGCTTCTCACTTTATTAGCTGAATGATCTTGGGCCAGGTTCCTAAATTCTCACAACCTGAGCTTCTTTGTCTGTTCAATGGGGAGGATAAGACTATCAACATTAAAGCTTTATCATTTGGATTAAATGAAAATATGTGTAAAAGTATTTATTTTTTTTCTCTTACAGCAATTATTACATGTCTGACTCCCCTGATTCAACTGCGAGCTTCTTGAGGGTAGGCAGGCATTACTATTCTTTATATTCCTATCCCTGGAAATACATCTGGACCATAGATCTATCTTTATATAAATAAAATTATAAATGGTTATTTATTTAACAATAAATAATAGAAAAACTATGCCATACAGTGTTCAGGACAGGGTACAAGCATTGATAATATATACCTACAAAGCTGGAGGGCTTAGAATCTGGAGGTAGTGCCATTAATAAGCAATTGAGATACAATACAAATGTACAAAAGTGTGAAAGGGTGTGATGTACGCTAGGAATGAGAACAAATTTAGTGAAACCAGAAGGCAATGGCACCCCACTCCAGTACTCTTGCCTGGAAAATCCCATGGATGGAGGAGCCTGGTGGGCTACAGTCCATGGGGTTGCTAGGAGTCAGACACGACTGAGCAACTTCACTTTCACTTTTCACTTTCAAGCATTGGAGAAGGAAATGGCAACCCACTCCAGTGTTCTTGCCTGGAGAATCCCAGGGATGGGGGAGCCTGTTGGGCTGCTGTCTATGGGGTCGCACAGAGTCGGACACGACTCAAGCAACTTAGCAGCAGCAGCAGCAGCAGTGTGAAAGATTGAAAGATGATTGGGTCTTATTGTGAGAGACCTCATATGACAAGTAATATCAGTCAAGACTTTTTTGATTGCAAGGGTCACAATTGTAACCAGGATAAGCCTTGGAAGGGTGGAAACCCTTGCCTTGGTATTGTCTGGAAACAGAAACTAAAAAGATAGAAGGAATCTCTACCTCTCTCTCAGTGTCTCTCTCAGACTATCTCTCTCAATCCCCCCACCCCACCCCACCCCTGCTATCTCTCTCTCTCCTTTCTTCTCCTCTCTAAATGATGTTTCATTTTCTTCTACAAATGGCCTTCACTGTTTAGTGGGAAAGAGGTCTTTTAGGAAGGTTACATTTTCTGTAGCAACCAGTTAAGAAAAGGGAATTTTCTCCTTCTGCCTCCTTTCCCCACTCCTACTCCCCACCTTTAGAGTTCCAGCCATAAAAATCCCAGGGAAGGATTCTGTTGGACTAGTCTTGGGTCACATGCCCAATCTCAACAGTGTGTCATAGGCAAGAAGATGAGATATTCAACATAAATTGGATCAGTGCCCATCCCTGTAGCCAAAAAAGTGGAGTCTTATTAGCTGCCATCACAAAAGGCAGATAATTGGCCTGGGAGATAAGATGTTTTCCCAAAGAGAAGTTGCTATTTTGAGCTATCAAAATATTTTGAATCTACTAACATGCAATGAAGTTTGAACTTCCATTATTATAATAATAGTAATAATAATAATTATTGAATGTTTACCCTCTGCTAAGACATGTGAAAAAGTACTTTACGTATGCTATTTTGTTTAATATTCTCAACAACCCTATGAAGCAGTTATTATCAATTCCTATTTTATAGATGAAGCAACTGAAGTACAGAGAAGATAAGCAAATTGTCCAGGGTTGTACAATAGTAAGTGAAGATTTGAATTCTTTTTTCTCTCTTTTTTTTTTTTTTTTGGCCACACCACACCATTTGCAGAATCTTAGTTCTCACACCAGCGATTGAACCAGGGCCACCACAATGAAACACCGGGGAAATCCCTGAATCCAGTTTTGTTTGACTCCAGAGACCACTCTTTACTTTTTTCTGTTTTTTTCAAACTTTAAAGTTTTTATTTTGTATTGGTGTATAGCCGATTAACAATGTTGTGGCAGTTTCAGGTAAACAGCGAAGGGACTCAGCCATATACATGCATACATCAATTCTCCCCCAGAAACCCCTCCCATCCAGGCTGGCACATAACATTGAGCAGAGTTCCATGTGCTATACTATAAGTCCTTGTTGGTTATCCATTTTAAATATAGCAGTGTGTACATGACCTTTCCAATATCTCCTAACTGTCCCTTTCCCCTGGCAGCCGTAAGTTAATTTTCTGTGAGTCTCTTTCTGTTTTGTAAGTAAGTTCGTATGTATCATTTCTTTTTAGATTCCACATATACGGGATGTCATACGATATTTTTCTTCTCTGTCTGACTTCACTCAGTATGACACTCTGTAGGTGGAGTGTATGTGTGTGTGTGTGTGTGTGTGTGTGTGTGTGTGTGTGCTCAGTTGTGTCCAACTCTTTACAACCCCAAGGACTGTAGCCCACCAGGCTCCTCTGTCCATGGAATTTTCCAGGCAAGAATGTTGGAATGGATTGCCATTTCCTACTTCAGGGGATCTTCCCCACCCAGGGATTGAACCCGAGTCTCTTGCATCTCTTTCATCACTCTCCTATACAAAAATAGGAGGATCATCAGAGGATATTAAATAAATAGATCCTTTAGAAATATCTCTCTGGTAGTAGTGTGGAAATTGGATTCAATGCAGGAAATACTCCAAATTAAGAGGCCACTGCAACTGTATAAGTGAGTGATGGCTGAAGATCTGAATAGAGAGGAAAGAAGAGATAGAAAAGACAGAAAGAGATACTAACAAAACTTGGCAGTCACTGGAAGAGATAGGTGAAAGAATGAATTGATTTCATGATAATCTTTGAGGTTTGTGGCTTGAGTGAGAGGAGAGAGGATGACTTTTTGTTTGTTTCTTCTTCCTTCTTCCCTTTCTTTTTCCCATCTTCATTTTTGCGAAGATTGGATAAGGTGGTTGATGTTAAAATTAACAAAGATAGATAATAAAAGATATGGAATAATTTGAGGGAAAAACTAATTAAGTTCTGAACAAGTTGAGTTTAAGGTGCCCAAGGGATATTAAAATGAGATGTCAAGTATGCAGCAGGAAGTGCATCTGGAGCTCAATAAAAGAGAAGGCTGATACCACCTGGAAAACTGCACACTTAATCAAGCCGTGGTACTCCAATCCAGTTTGCTCCCTAGCATTCTTCCCTGTCTCTTCTAATACAGGAAAAAGGGCTTGGCAAAAATAGTAACTGAATCAGAATATATTTAATTACATAATCTTAGGTATTCAAATTTAATTTCACAAAATGTACACATTAAACTGGAGTATTTGAAGAGTTGCTAACAAAAGAAAACAGGCATGAATATTAATAAATAGGGTCTATTTGTGGATCTTGCTTCACCATTATTATTAGTTAGTCATCATCTCTGTGATAAGATTGTTTCTCTTTATGTTCCTCTCTATTTCCTAATTTTTCCACTCTTGTAATATTTAAAAGTGTATTTAAAACACATACAATGCCGTGATATAAGTTTCAGGTCTTGTAACCCATGAGACTATGTAGATGCAGTCAGCTATGAGTATTTGAAACTCCCAGGCTCTCAAAACAGGAGCTCTTTGGGGAGCTCTCCAGGGTACTGGACTGCCTCCCTTGAAATTCTGATCAGTGAGCCAGACCTTTATGTCTCTTCTGACTTACTTGTCATTGCTCTACCCTGAATCCTACCCTCTGATCAACTGGCTGTCTCAACTATGTCTTAACTAGCAACTTAGTTCTCTGGATCAGTTTCCAACAGGTTTTAGCTGTTAATTTCTTGCTGATGCCTCCAGAATCTATAAAACCAGTAACTTTCTTCCCACACAAACTCATCTCTTCCATTTAGGTTGCCATTAACCTTCCTTAATTTGTCTAACAAATACTCTTGATTGTAAACAGAAATGTAAAGTGCAAAACTATAAAACTTCAGGAAGATAATATAGGAGCGAATCTATGTGGTTTGACACCAAAACCATAATCCATGAATTTAAAAACTGAGAAGTTTAACTTTACGAAAATTAATTTCACTCTGCAAAAGACACCCTTTAAAAGAATGAAAAGGAAATTAAGGATTGGGAGAATATATTTGCAAAACACATATCCAGTAAAAAACACATCCAAAAAATACAAAGAACCCAATTAAAAATGGGCAAAAAACCTAAACAGACAACTTACCAAAGAAAATATACAGATGACAAATAAAACATATGAAAAGATGCTCAGCATCATATGTCACTAGGGAATTGTGAATTAAAATAATGAGATACTACTATCAGAATAGTATTGGTAAAATAATTGATAGTATTGAATAGATTCAACACTGAGTGCTGATGAATATGTAGAGCAACAGGAACTCTTTTCATTGCTGGAGAATGAAATAGGCACTTCGGAAGACAGTTTGGAAGTTTCTTACAAAACTAGATATAGTCTTACCATATGATCTAGGAATCACAATCTTAGGTATTTACCCAAAGAAATATAAATATGTCCACACAAAAACTTGCACATGAATGTTTACAGATGTTTGTTGCAAAACTATAATTAACCAACATTCCTTCAACTGGTGAATGGACAAACTATGGCACATCTATACAGTGGAATATTATTCAGTGATAAAAAGAAATGAGCTAGGAAGCCAGATATGGAGGATAAATGCATATTGCTAAGTGAAAGAAGTCAGTCTGAAAATTATGAGTATGAGTTCAACACTATGATATTCCGGAAAAGGCAAAACTATAGAGATAGTAAAAAGATCAATAGTTGCCAGAGGTTAGGGAGGCAAGAGAGAGAGGAATGAATAGGAAGAGCACAGAGAATCTTTAGTGTCATGAAAGTATTATGTATTATACTATAATGGTGGATCATGACATTGTGTAGTTGTCAAAACTCATAGAATTATACAATACAAAGAATAAACCTTTATGTCACCTATGGAGTTCAGTCAATGGTTCAATATTGTTTCATTAATTATAACAAATGTACCACACTAAAGACATAATATAGGAAATTGGGATAAGGGAGTCTGTGTGTGTACACTCAGTTGCTCAGTCATATCCGACTCTTTGTGACCCCATGGATTGTAGCCGACCAGGCTCTTCTGTCCAGGGAATTTTCCAGACAAGAATGCTGGAACAGGTTGCCATCCCTCCTCCTTGGAATCTTCCTGACACAGGGATCGAACCCACACCTCTCACGTCTCCTGCACTGGCAGGCAGATTCTCTACCACTGTGACACCTGGGAGGCCCAGGGGAGAGGGTATTATATGCTAACTCTGTACTATCTGCTCATTTATTTTGTAAACCTAAAACTTCTAAAATTTGAAGTCCATTATTAAAAGTATTATCTAATGTCTACTATAAGTCAGCCATTGCACGCGAAACTGGGATTATTGACCTTCTTCGCATTTCAATGTGGCATGTTGGGTATAAGAAGACAGATACTATTGAAATATTGACACTAGTATGTACTTACACACTACTATGAATGAAAGTTTCATAGGACTATGAGAACTTTTTACCTAGTCTGGAGGTCTAGAGAAGTCTTCTCTAAGGAAGAGATGTTAGAACTGAGATCTCAAAGATGAATAAGAGGGACTTCCCTGATGGTGCAGTGGCTAAGATTCAGCACTCCAAAGGCAGGTCCTGGGTTTGATCCCTGGTCAGGGAACTAGATTCCACACATTGCAACTAAGAGTTTGCCTGCCACAACTAGAAAGATCTCCCGTGCCACAACAAAGATCAAAGATCCCATGTGCCACAGCTAAGACACAGCACACCCAAATAGGTAAATCAATAAAATTTTTAAAATGGATTAATAGGAGTTAATTAGATTTGTGATTTTGCTTGTTTTTGTTCACAGCACAGGGGTTTATCCCTTTTATTTATTTTCTTGGAAAAATTTTGGTCTAAGAGAAAATTAATATCCATAGTTATTTGGTCATTTTACATATGCACTTCTTAAGAAGAATTAAGCTTCATTTTCTGTTGAAGAGTTTGTTACCATGGAATCTGGCTTTTGAGTCATTCTATCCAGTTCTTCCTGAATATTTGTCAACACAGTCTTTTGTTCTGACTTCTTGGCTGTGCTCTGCACCCCACCAGCACCAAGGATATCCAGGAGAGCCTGCTTTTTTTTTTTTTTTTTTACTCAACAGACTACTGAAGAAACTGGCCAACACCCCTTTACTTGCTGCATTATTTTTGATGTTTGGGGTCTGACTTCTTTAGTGACATGTTTGGGGAGTCACTAGGCATGCTGGCTGGCCCTCCCCAGCCCTGTCATACCCCCAACTTTTCTTTTTAATGAAAATGTCTCCTAAAAAGGAGCCACAAAGCACAGCCACATGTGACAACACGGACCTCTCTCTTTGTTGCAGGCTGTTTTTGTTTGGCCACACTACACAACATGTGGGATCTTAGTTCCCTAAGCAGGAATTGAACCTGTGTCCTCTGCTGAGGAGGCACAGTCTTAACCACTGGACTTCTGGACAGGTCTCTGCTTGCAGGCTGTTTTGATGATCACATTAAAGATACCAGGACCCCATCACCAAACAGGACTCAGAACATGAACATGCCCACCAACTGCACCAAGCAGCAGGCGCCACCCAAGCTTACTACAGCCAGGAGGATTCAGACAGCCACCGCCTCTACTGGCCCATCTCTCACCACTTCTGAGGTAAAGTCCTCAACAACCCAGTTAAGGGTCATACTCTTCCTTTTTAGGCAGCCAGGCCTAGGGTTGGAAGGCCGGGTAATGTTAACAAAGATCCCAGGAATCTCCTTCTGACAAAATCACTATTTTCCCATGCAGGGAGCCCCAGAAGCCTGGGAGACACCAGGGCCTTCAGTGGTCAGTGCATCCCTCAGGGCAGCAAAGCCAGGCTCTGACCTCATTGCTACATTCAGCTGCACCCCTCCCTACTGGGTCCCATCATGCCTTTTTTTTTTTTAAAGATTCTGTATAATGAATGGACAGCAGACAGGTATATTTAGCGGCCTCATTCAGTACTCCAGAATCATCAATATGGGGCCTCTGTATCTCTCCCAGCTGCCAGCTCCCCCCAACACTTACACTTGTTCTTCTGTTAGAATTGGGGTCAGCGTGGGGGTTGTTAGGAAGGAGAGCATTCTGACAGAGGGAGGGTAAGGTCCCGTAGTGAGACACAGTATATACAGCACAGAAGGAAGGCCCATGTGGCTAGAGCACAGAAAGCAAAGAGGTAAGTGCACAAGCTGAAGACAGAGGTTGGTAGGGGCGACCCTACAGAGGACCCTATGGGCCAGAAAAAAGGATTTACATTCTTAACCTAAAATCAGTAGGAAGACCTTCAAAGATTTTCAGCTGAGTGTTGACAAGACTATAATTGAAAAAGGTCTCTGGCTATTTGGTGAAGAAAAGATAGCAGTGTTTCTCAACCTTGGAACTATTGATGTTTTGAGGTGGGTAATTCTTTGCTGTGGGGGCTGTACTGTGCATTATAGGAAGTTCAGCAGCATCCTTGGCATCTCCACACGAGGTATATCCACACATGGAGTTGAGACAACCAAAGTCTCCAGACTCAATTATACTGATATTTAGAAATATAAACTGAACTTGTAAATGCTGCTGCTATTGCTAAGTCACTTCAGTCGTGTCCGACTCTGTGCAACCCCATAAATGGCAGCCCACCAGGCTCCCCCATCCCCAGGATTCTGAAGGCAAGAACACTGGAGTGGGTTGCCATTTCCTTCTCCAATGCATGAAAGTGAAAAGTGAAAGTGAAGTCGCTCAGTTGTGTCAGACTCCCAGCGACCCCACGGACTGTAGCCCACCAGGCTCCTCCATCCATGGGATTCTCCAGGCAAGAGTACTGGAGTGGGGTGCCAGAACTTGTAAATAAACAACATCAATTATGTCGAAAAATAATCCTCTCGTATAATGCATGTGCTTTCCCTCACCCCTTTTTCCACTTTCATCATATTTTAATGAGTTTCATCATATAAAGACGTGGAGCTGCATATCCTAATGCACAATTGCTGGGAGGCAGGGGGGGAAGATAAAAAAGGGAAACCCTCAACATGAAAATCAGCCTCCTCCATGGGAAAATAAACCCTCCAGAGATAACAGAAGATGTATTCTATTAAGTCAAAATTCTTGATCCTCACCTTGACCAGAAAAGAAAGACTGAGAAAACCCCAAATATTCATCTCATTCTGGCACTGAACAACTATCAGCTCCCTGCATGTGCCTTTTGAGAACAAGCACTACAAGCAAACCCTAACCTGCTTTCTCTCCACTACTGGGCAAAAGTTTTTTTAATTAATTTTGTTTTTTAAATTTTTATTAGAATATAGTTGATTTACAGTGTTGTGTTAGTTTCAGGTGTATAACAAAGTGAATCAGTTATACATATACCTAGACATATATCTGGGGCTCCCCAGGTAACTCAGCAGTAAATAATCCACCTCACAAGCAGGAGATGCAGGCTTGATCTCTGAGTCGGAAAGATCCTCTGGAGTAGGAAATGGCAGCCCGCTCCAGTATTTTTGCCTGAGAAATCCTGCGGACAGAGGAGTCTGGCCGGCTACAGTCCATGGGGTCCCAAAAGAGTCAGAAATGATTTAGTGACTAAGCAACAACAATAAATACACATATCCACTCCTTTTAAGATTCTTTTCCCATTTAGAGCAATACAGAGTATCGAGTAGAGTTCCTTGTGCTATACAGTAGGTTCTTATTGGTTATCTATTTTATATATAGTAGTGTGTATATGTCAGTTTCAATCTCCCAATTTATCTCTCTTTTTCATTATCCCTTCCCTTATCCCTTGGTAGCCATAAATTTGTTTTCTACATCTGTGATTCTATTTCTGTTTTGTAAGTAGGTTCGTTTGTACTCTTTTTTTGGATGCAATATGTAAGAGATATCATATGATATTTGTCTTTCTGTGTCTGACTTGCTTCACTCAGTATGACGATCTCTAGGTCTATCCTTGTTGCTGCGAATGGCATTATTTTGCTTTCCTTTAAGGCTGAGTAATATTCTATTGTATATATGTACCACATAGGCTTTATCCATTCCTGCTTCCATGTCCTGGCTATTGTAAATAGTGTTGCAGTGAACACTGGGGTGCTTGTATCTTTTTGAATTATGGTTTTCTCCAGGTGTTTGTCCAGGAATGAGACTGCTGGGTCACATGGTTGTTCTATTTTTAATTTTTTAAGGAACTTCCATATGTACTCCATAGTAGCTATACAAACTTACACTCCAACCAAGTGTATGAAGGTTCCCTTTTCTCCACACCCTCTTCATCATCCGTCTATTGTTTGTAGACTTTTTTTTATTATGGCCCTTCTGACCGGTGTGAAGTGATACCTCATTGTAATTTTGATTTGCGTTTCTCTAATAATTAGTGATGTTGATCATTTTAATGTACTTTTTGGCCATCTGTGTATCTTCTTTGGAGAAATGTCTATTTATAGCTTGCTCCTATTTTTTATTGGGTTTTTTGTTTTTTGATATTGAGCTGCATGAGCTGTTTGTATATCCCTCTCTCCTTTTTTTAACTGGTGGAAAGTGTTAAGATTATGAGAAGCTGTTTATAAAACTTTTTTTTTTTTTTGGTGAATCAAAATCGATTTAATCCTTAAGAAATTTCATGGTGCGAATAAAAACAAACTTGATTTTTTTTCACACTTGCATTTTATTTTTTTTTTAATTTTATTTTATTTTTAAACTTTACATAATTGTATTAGTTTTGCCAAATATCAAAATGAATCCGCCACAGGTATACATGTGTTCCCCATCCTGAACCCTCCTCCCTCCTCCCTCCCCATACCATCCCTCTGGGTCGAACAGTCCTTTGCAGCTGGAATTTGATTATTTGGTACCTATTATGTCTTGATTGCTAGTAAAATGTCTAAAAAATTATAAAAAATTTCCCATATCTTATGCTTATATTTTTTAGATTGCATTTATAATCCCAAGAAGTTTTGCTTTTAATTTGAATCTTCAGTTCTTTTTTTTTTTCTTGAATCTTCAGTTCTTGAAAAAATTTTAAACAAGTTATACTGTACCATGATTGGAAGAAAAGAGTAGAATAGAAATGCAAAGGGAGGTCATAAATATGATCCAGCAACCATACTTGATGAATTTTGGGCATTCTAGGTCTATGTAGCTTTCTTAAACTCCAGAGTATCAATTGATTTTACTTAGGATTTCTGTCAAGTGAGTGATGATACTGTCTAAATAGATTTCATTCTTACTTTCCCAAGGTTTTACTTTGACTATGTAGCAAACTAAGTTGGGTGATGAATATACTAGATTTCACAATAATATGGAAATTATTGGGCTGAATTTTTTTTTGGTGCACCAACTGTTGTGGTATTTATTTCTGTTTAAGTCAATTATAGTGTACAATGTCAAAACAATACATTAAAACCAGTAATTCATAGGTAAAAATTATCCATATACAGATGGTGACACTTAAGCTCTAGATGTATAAATATCATAAGTACATATTCAGAGTTGTGAATGGAATTCCAACAGTATTAACCCACCTTCAACAAGTCATACAGTCTGTTTCCCTCATAAAAACAGTGAAACACAATCTGTTCTATACATTTTTCACAGCCTCAATTGCTGTAACATGAGAACTCTTTTCTTAAGGGTAGAAACTCTCAACTGCTCTTAGACCACGTAAGTCCATCAGTTTACAGTTGGAGTCTTCTACCCATTCAGAATATTTCATACTCTTATGGACAGAAGTCCCATTGTTTAAGTTAATAGATTTTGTATCTATAGAAGTTAAGTGCTCTTAAGTCATGATATGACTTTTGCTTTGGCCTTAATTTTCCTTTTATTTCTAAGGGCTTCCATAAAAAGATTCCTTTGTTAACATATAATGTATTTTCATTGTAATATAACGTTAGATTTTTCCTCCGTATTTTCACAAAAGCAAAAAATTTTTCGATCTGTGTCAGATATGTTTCTTATATCCTGCAAACCTATTGCCACAAACTTCTGTGGAACAAACTGCCTCATGTGCAACAACATGAATGAACCTTGAAAGCATTATGCTAAGTGAAATAAGTCAGTCACAGAAAGAAAAGTATTGCCATGAGTACACTTAATATGAAGTTTCTAAAATAGATTCATAGAATCAAAGAATGATCATAAATTTTCAAACAAAATGAATCAGTTCTACTGTACAACATTGTACCTGTAGTCAAGATAATATATTGTAAACAAAAATATCTTAGAGTGGGTTTCATGTTAAGTGTTCTTACCACAAAAAAATTTAAAAATAAAGCAAACAAAATGTTTGTACAAACCAATAATTATCTCTAACACATATTTTTCCAATTATAAAATGTTGATGTTATTTCTGGAAAAATACAGAAAAGTTTAAAGCATAAAATAAAAACTACTCATAATCTACATGGAAATTAACACTATTCACATTTGGTGTCTGTGTCCCATATAAAATACTTCTTTTCAAAGGAAGAAAAAAATGTGACACTCATAGTTTATTTAAATTGGAAGTAAAAAAAAATAAAAATAAATTGGAAGTAGAAAATACTAGAAGTGTGATTAGAAATATTTGTGAATATTCCCTTTTTTGATACCTACTGAGGACTAATGATGAATAGCTCCATGAAACCAGAAGTGAAGACAGAGGAGACAGATTTGTAATTCCCATTCTCAAGAAAAGATATATTAATTTCAAAATTTATTTTAAAATATGACATAGAATATCACCATAAGGAAGAGCAAGAGATGAATAAACTCATTATCAAGATATATGTCTAAAGTGAGAAAGAACATCAAGAATACAATAAAAAAGGAATACAGAGGACATCCCTGGTATGGTGGATAAGAATCTGCCTGTCAATGCAGGGGACACAGGTTTGACCCCTGGTCTGGGAAGATTCCATATGCCTTGAGCAACTAAAGTCCATGCGCGACAGCTACCGAAGCCCACACACTAGAGCCCACGCACTGCAGCTACTGAAACCGGAGCACCTGAAGCCTGTGTTCCACAATAGAAGCCACCACATTGAGAAAGCCGCCACATTTCTTTTACACCACAAGAAAGAGTAGCCCCTGTTAACTGCAACTAGAGGAAGCTGATCAAAGCAATGAAGACCCAGCACAAAAAGTAAATATGTAAATAAATAAATTAAAAAAAAAACCAGAGTAATACGCACAAAGACTGAACCTTATTATAAACTATGGACTTTAGTAAATACTAATGTATTGATACTGGTTCATCAATTTTAACTAACATACCCCACCAATGCAAGATTCTAATACATAAGAGGGGAAACTGAAGGATTAGGGAAGGGAGTATATGGGAACTTTGTATTGGCTTCTCAATTTTTCTGTAAGCCTAAAATTACTCAACAATGAAGTCCAGCAATTTTTAAGTTAAAGAAATAAGCAAATTAAAATAATGTGAGTCTTCAAAACTCAATACTTTCCCAATGGATTTTCTAACTGTTTGTTAATTATTCTTCTTCTGCTTAGCCCTTAAATAATAACTATGATACCTCTTCCTCAGTCCTTTGCATTTTTATTCTCTAGTCTACATTTCATAAACCAGTTGATCCACTTCCATATTCAACTGTCACTTGTTACGTATCATTTATTTCCTCCCCATCTTCCACTAAAAACATCCACTATCCCTGTGTTCCTCTTTTGGCTATACATCTACCACTTTCTATCCCACTTCCACTTGTGCTACGTTTACACTTATTTCTCTGCCTTTTTTCATCCTGTGCCCCCTGCCTGGAATGCCCTTGCCCTCCATCTCATCTTCCTGTATTGTATTCATCTTTTAATGCCTAGAACAAATGTTACTAGTTTTGTGAAACCACTCCTGATTCAACCCTTATATTAATTTTGCAACTGCTTATAACCACAATATAAGCAAGCCATGTTGCATGGCATCACCAACTCAATGAACATGAGTTTGAGCAAGCTTTGGGAGATGGTGAAGGACAGGGAAGCCTGGCATGCTGCAGTCCATGGGGTTGCAAAGAGTTGGACACAACTGAGGGACTGAACAACAACAATAACCACAATTAGGGCTTTAAAAAAGAGAAAAAAAAACACCACACAATCTGATTTATATTGTAATTAGTTTTATGGTTTGCTTACCTCCTTCACTAATCTTTGACATCCTAGGAGGTAGAAAATATATTGCTACACTTTACATTGCCCTGTTGCCAAATATGGTACTATAAGCATAAAAGATAATAAGTATTTTGATTCATGATAATCAGTCTTTGAGCAAAACTCTAATTTATTACTCTGCTTTCATAAGATAACTTTTGAACTAAGTGGAAATTTTGATGGGGTTGGTTCTTGAAACATTCCTGAAATATTAAATTCTACAATTTAGTGTTTGTAGGCATTTAGTGGTGAGAGTAATATTGATGCTAAGTCATTAACAAGCATTCAATTTAAAATATAATAAAAATAATTTCTAGAATAAAGAATTAATAAAGTCTATTGAAGTGAAGAAAGACTGGTAATAAAATTTTTTAAAATACTACCAAAAGAAATTGAATCTCAAATAACCCAGAAAAAGTAAAGTTGGTAACTATAATTTCCTTAGTGTTTCTCTAGAACTTTTCAAGGGAAGGATACCTAGATAACTCAATATGAGTATTTCTTTTTTTTTAATTTTTATTTATTTATTTGCTTGCACTGGGTCTTAAATGTGGCTTACAGGATCTTTAGTTGCAGCATGCAGTCTCTTAGTTGTAGCTTGTGGGATCTAGTTCCCTGACCAGGGGTAAACCTGGGCCGCCTGCCTTCGGAGTGTAGAGTCTCAGCCACTGGATCACCAGGGAAGTTTCCACAATATGAGTATTTCATTTGGCATGAGAGCATAGTCTTACATGAAACATCAAATATTCACAAAAAACATGAAAGAGGGATATCATATCTTGGTTTTTGTTTTTATTGTTTCCACAGCAGGACTTTATCATACTCTAAGTTTCTGGTCGTTTACACACACGCAAATAAAACTGAAGGTGCTACACTGATAATCAGCCATGTATATTTATTAATTTAGACTAGAAGAAGATAATCATATGGTAAAAGACACAACTGAACTCAACCCTCATACCATATACAAGGTATACCAGAGACATTCTAATAGGATAACAGTTTTAATGTAAAAAGAGGAAAATAATTAATTTCTTCATGGGAGTAGAGAAAACTTCCTATTCAGAAACATAAGAAAAAGATTAATAAATATTTCACAAAGTAATTTCAAAATGGGCTTCTCTGGTGGCTCAGTGGTAAAGAATCTGCCTGCCAATACAGGAGACACTGGTTTGATCCCTGGATCAGGAAGATCTCCTGGGGAAGGCTGTGGCAACCCACTCCAGTATTCTGGCCTGGAAAATCTCATGAACAGAGAAGTCTAGTGGGCTATAGTCCAGGCGGTCACAGAGAGTCAAACAAGGTTTAGTGACCGAACAACAACAACAAATTTTAAATTACGTGATAAAAATTACAATAAAGGCTTCCCTGGTGGCTCAGTGGTAATACAGTGCTAATACAGGAGACATGGGTTTGAACCCTGTTGCAGAAAGATTCCTCATGCAGCAGAGAAATTAAGCCCCTGCACCACAACTATTGAGCCAGTGCTCCAGAGCCTAGGAACCACAGCTGCTGAGCCCATGTGTGGCAACTCCTGAAACCCACACACCCTACAGCCCAGCTCTGATAAGAGAAGCCACCACAATGAGAAGCTGAGCATGACATCTAGAGGGTAGCCTGCATTTGCTGCAACTAGAAAAAAGCTCACATGCAGCAACAATGACCCAGCATATCCCCAAAATAAAGTAAACAAAAACATTTTAAAAATTACAATGAAGAAAATAAAAAAATCCCTAATTGGGAAAAATTTTGCAATATTTATCATAGAGAAAAGATTACTATATCTGGAATATAAAAAGCTTATAAAATACAAAAGACCAAAATCCAATATATCAAGTGGATTTGAGATATCACAAAAAAAGTAATGCTGTCTGTCAACTATATGAAAAGATTTCAATCTCATTCATAAGAAAAATAATACAAATCAGTACTACAATATCATTTCTCACCTATAAGATTGGCAAACATTCCAAAGTTTGACAATACTCTTTTAGTGAAGCTGTTTGGCACATGTATACTTTCCTGTATGCTCATGAGAGTACAAAACATGACAACTGCTAATGGCAGAAAATTTGGCAGTATCTGGCAAAATTACCTGTGCATTTGACCCAGAAATCCTACTTCCAAGAATCTATTACAAACATTTACTGGCACAAGTAAGAAAAAAGTTTGTATGGGACTATTCACAACTACATTCTTTGTATTATTGAAATACTAGAAACAACCCAATAGTTCATTAAAAAGGGAAACATTGACTAAATTGTGACACATTTACACATGGTAGAAATATAAAATTGTAAAAAAAAATGAGAAACATCTTTATATATTAAAATGGCATGATCATCAGGATTAAGTGAAAAAAGCAAGGTAGACAAAAGTGTTTTCCTATGCTATGATTTATCTATGCATAGGTAGAGAAAACTGAATGTATACATACATTTGCCTTTATATATCGTTAAACAGAATGATAAATCACACAATTTTAAAAACAGTTACCTATGGGAGAAAGAAGGATAGACTTGAGGGAACAAGGATGGAAAATATATGTGTTTAATCACATCTTCTTTCAGTTTAGACTCTGGAACGATGTAAATATTTAATATAGTTATAAAACAATTAAATTTAAAAAAATTTAAAGCAAAGATCCAATTCAACTTAACCACGTATCCAGTTGGTGGCATAACTACACAGAGAGGGACTATTCCAAATGGCTTTTTAAAATTTATTTATTGGCCACATTGGTCTTTGTTGCTACAAGAGGGCTTTCCCTAGTTGAGGAGAGTGGGGGCCACTCTCTAGTCGTGATGCACAGGCTTCTCATTGTGGTGGCTTCTCTTATTGCAGAGCGCAGGCTCTAGGTCACTGGAGCTTATGTAGTTGCGGTGCATGGGCTCAATAGTTGCGGCTCTCACGCACTAGAACAAGGGCTCAGTAGTTGCAGCACACAGGCATAGCTCCCTCGAGGCTTGTGGGATCTTCCCAACCATGGAATCGAACCCGTGTCCCCTGCATTGACAGGCAGATTCTTAACCACTGGACCACAAGGGAAGTCCTCCAAGTGACTTTAAAACTCAGTAATTTGACTGTAGGTTCCTATTGGAATATACCTTAAGAAAAAAAGAATTGCAAAAACAAAAGAAAACAAACAAAAAAAAAGACTGTTCAACTGTTTTCAGTTGCAGTATTCATATTGTTGATGGAAGTGTTGGTGCTGTCCTGAGATAACTGTGTGTTGTATAAAGTGAATTAGCAATTAATATTGGTACCATCAAGAACTTGTATTTTTGCCATGTGACAAAAGAGATATAAATGCAAAAGAGAATAAGGGGGGAGGGAACCTGAATTTGAACTGAAAACATCAATATGATCTCATAGTGTCTTTTATCTTTAAATATATAGTATGCATTTCCTATCTCTGCCCACAAAAATGGTCTAAAAACAATGACAAACCAGAAGTAATGAGCAACCCTGATGCCCAGTTTGTAGGTTGTATGTAGCATTTTGTTCTAAAAGAAAAATCAAGGATCCTAGGAGAAATGGCTGACTCTGTCTAGGGCAGAAAATATAAGAGAAAAGGTTGGAATATTTTGTAATACCTCAAAGCAAGAAGGCAAATCAAAGACCATTGGCAAATCAAAGAACTCAGAAGCCAACTGACCTAAGATAGGATAATTTGAGTATTAAGTTATTAAAAAGAGAAAATAATTTCAACGGGTTTAAAAACATAAATCTTATTTAAGTCCATGAATTTGTAGTGATTAGGAGAAACTAATTAGTCACATTTAGAAGGTTCTAGGAACCAACATTGGAGAAGGAAATGGCAACCCACGCCAGTACTCTTGCCTGGAGAATCCCAGGGACGGGGCAGCCTGGTGGGCTGCCGTCTATGGGGTCGCACAGAGTCGGACACGACTGAAGCGACTTAGCAGCAGCAGCAGCAGCAGCAGCAGGAGGAACCAACATTGTATCTTGAAAACCAGTAAGGAAAGGAAAAAAAAAAAGCAAATCTTTATTCTACCTTTCCTATGTGAACTCTACCAAATAACCAAATAGTTCATGAGAAAAATTTTCTCATTATAGAAGTATTCTAGTTAAAAATGCAGGCCTTATGTAATTAGAATATCACCTTTTTACAACTTCTATTGAATTAATACATGCATTAATTATGTTGCTGCTGCTGCTGCTAAGTCGCTTCAGTCGTGTCCGACTCTGTGTGACCCCATAGACGGCAGCCCACCAGGCTCCTCCGTCCCTGGGGTTCTCCAGGCAAGAACACTGGCCTGGGTTGCCATTTCCTTCTCCAATGCATGAAAGTGAAAAGTGAAAGGGAAGTCGCTCAGTTGTATCTGACTCTTAGCGACCCCATGGACTGCAGCCTACCAGGCTCCTCCGTCCGTGGGGTTTTCCAGGCAAGAGTACTGGAGTGGGGTGCCATTGCCTTCTCTGATTAATTATGTTCAGTTCAGTTCAGTTCAGTTGCTCAGTCGTGTCCGACTCTTTGTGACCCCGTGAATCGCAGCACGTTAGCTAACATTAAAAAAAGATAATCAGACACTGTGTGCCTTTTGTTAAGTGTCTGATTCAACATATGAAGTAGTCCTGCACCCCCAAACTAGCAAAAATCTAAGCAAATCTTGTTTAGATCTAAACTATCAATTTATAGGAAATACAAAGAACAGAGGAATATAGTAAAAAAATATCATTGGGGATAATTCAGCATATCTGTACTGTGGAAACAGTATAGGACAAAAAACATGGTTTTTTCAACAAATTTCAAGTTAAGGGGTGCAGCATGCAGGGGAATCTATAGATTAAAAAAGGTTTAAAAGACATAACAACCAATTACAATGTATGGACATTATTTGTATCCTGATTCAAACTAATACTGGAAAAAACAAATTTTGTGAGACAATCAAGGGTATTTGAACACTGAATATTTGATGATATTAAGAAACTGTTCATATTTTAGATGTGACAACAGTTTTGTGATTACTTTGTTTAGAGTCCATAACTTTTTTTTTAACTTTTTATTTTGTATTGGAGTATAGCCGATTAACAGTGTTGTGGTAGTTTCAGGTGAACAGCAAAAAAGTGTCCATAACTTTTAGAAATACACATTGAGATATTTATAGATGAAGCCATGTAAAGCCTGGGATTTGCTCCTATGAACTAATGAGGGCAAGAGGGCTAACAGATTGAACAACATTGCCCATGAGTTGGTAATTATTTAATCTGGTGACAGGAATTCTTTATTCTATTCTACATTTGTAAATATTTGCAGTTTTGCTTAAAAGGTTAAATAGCATCTAAACTCCTCTTCGTCTGGGAAAACCTTTAATCACTTTGGAAAGGTGAGATCCTGTGGGCTTCAAAAGGAGATAGGTAGGTCACCAGAGGAGTGAGGGAGAACATTATTAGTACCAGAGATATTTAGAAATTTGAGCACATTTATTGATTAGAGAAAGTTGCCATTTGAGAGACAGAACTTGAAAATACAAGGAAGGAAGGATAGCTGAAAGAGCATGGGCTTATTTTATTGATTAGTTGAGTTCATCTATTTCTCAAAAAAGTTTTTAAAATAATATTTTTTCCTTGAAAATGTTTATTTCAATATTCTGTCCTTCAAATAAGTCAGGCACCATTGAAATATCAACCCTCTTAACAAATGTCTTCCAAATCAATACCTTTAACTCTCTCCCTTCTCTGCCTTTTGAGTATTTCCACTCAAATATCTTATCATTTCCTCTGACTCAGCATGACCACAAACTAACTCCTCTAACTGCCTGCTTATGTCAGAGGGGCTACAATTCCCAAAGTCACCAGCTGGCTAATCCTTTAAGTCCTCTTAACTCCTTCCTTACCCTTGACACCCCAGTCCCAATCAACAAATTTCTTTTTTTGTAAGGCCTCTTTCTTAGCCTTTTATTTCCATTCTAATATCCCTATAATACAATTTGCAGAGTATCCATTCGTTCCAGCAACTATTTATTGAGCCAACTATTCACTAAGCACTATTCTAGATTCTGGAGATACATTAATGAACAAAAACATTGGATACCCCATCTTTATGGAATTTTGCATTCTCATGGAACTGACTTTCCAGAAATTCTATTATCAATGAGTAGGTCTTTAGATGCAATAACCCAACAACTGGAAGTGTCCTAAGTCATCAGTCTTTGGTGATTATCCCATCTTGATCAAGTAAAATAGAAGTTTGACTCTTGCCCAGATAAGAGAGCAAAGGTCTCCGGCTCTACCCTCTATTTGTGGTGGTTTCTTGCAGGACACTGAGAAGGTGTGATATTCATGTGCTCAGTCATGTTCAACTCCTTGCAACCTCATGGACTGTAGCCCACCAGGCTCGTCTGTCCATGGGATTTCCCAGGCAAGAATACTCAAGTGGGTTGCCATTTCCTTCTCCAGGGGAATTTCCCCAACCCAGAGATGGAGCCCACGTCTGTTATGTCTCCTGCACTGGCAGGCAGGTTCCTTAGCATTAGCGCTACCTGCGAAGTGTAGAGGGAGTTATTGTCCAAGTCCCTTCTTCTGAAAACTCCATCCCATAGACAACTGTCTAAATCTCACACTCAAGCGACAGGAAACAAAATTCAAATCACCCTTGGAATTCTCTAGCAGTCCAGTGGTTAAGACTCAGCACTTTCATTGCTGGGGCCTGGGTTCAATCCCTGGTTAGAAAGCTAAGATTCTGCAAGCTGTGCAGCACAGCCAAAACAAACGAACAACCAAAAAATGGCTCTTAAACATATAAAAAGATACTATCATAACTGCAAATTAAAACTAACTGAAATAACGTTTTGCACCTTTCAGACTGTTAAAAAGCAAAGTGTAACTACACATTTTGCTGACAAGGTTATGGAAATAAATAAAGTGCTGTTGGGAGTATAAAATCCAGGACCCCATAGAGGGCACATGGAAGGCATTTCAGTTGCATTTATTCTTTGACCCAACAATTTCACTTCTGGAAGTTTATCCTAAAAATATATTTGCATTTATATAAAGCAAGATGTTTACAAAGTGGTTTGTTGAATAATTTTGTACTAGCCAAGATTGGAAAGAGCCCAAGTGTCCATCTGTATCATGGTTTCTCAACCTCAGTACTAATTGATATTTTCGGACCAGATAAATTCTTTGTTGTGGGGACCGTCCTCTGCACTGTAGGATGTTTAGCAGTATCCCTGCCTTCTACCCACTAGACACCAGTAGCATTCATCCGTTCAAACCGAAATGACTGCAGACATTGCCATGTGTCTCCTGGGGACAGATCTTTCCCATTCTTCTGATGAAAACCACTGATCTATAAAACCTGGTTAAATAAACAGTGGTATATCCATAAATGGAATACTATGCAGCTGTAATAATAATGAGGAGAGCTCCATGTACTATATAGAAAACTGATTGGATAATAAAAAAAAATAGAAACAAAAGAAAAAAGGAAGTTGCTATTTTGATTACTACAGGGTGTGCCAAGGAGAGACAGAGGGGAGCATGTATCTCCATTATCCATAATACTTTTTTTAAAGTTTATTTTGGATAACTTAAATGTTATTTCCATGAAAAGTAAGGCTATAATTTTTATTGACTGTGTTCAAGATAAATAGTGAGGCTACAGAGAAAAATATCATTTTATAAGTTATAACAATATTTCTCATTTACAAAAAGTGTTTTTAAAAAGATATGAAAAGAAACTGTTAGAAGGTTGATTGCACTTGCTTTTAACTTAGGATATTGTGCTACTACAAGGAATTGCTTAGAGATTTGTTCAAGAATCTACTGAACAAATCTAGTGATGGAAGTTGTACAGTTATATTTTTCCAACAGACTTTAACTTCCTTTTAAAGGTGCTTTATTCTTTAAAGTTCTAAGCCAGAAAAAAAGCAAGCTGCTGCCTTTATGCTACCAAGGATGTAAAACCATCCTCCAGGTGTGACTCAAATAAAAATAGCTATGGCATAGAAGAAAAAAATAGCCTGTAGATAAGATGTATATCAGTGACATTGTTCCACGAAATCTATCCCTGGTTAATCTTGCAGCTCCATGGAGACTTATGTATTTCTCTACTCATTGAACATCATGTTTGAGTGCCTACTGTGCACCAGACGTTACGTTAGGTAATGAGAATATAGTGACAGTCATAAATGCTTTTAAGGAGTGAAGGAGTCAGACCTAAAAACACCGTGTGTACAGAATGGGAGTATGAAGAAAAAGCACAAAGGAACTGGTTTGTGGTTTTGCCTTGTTTAGAATGAAACTCATATAATGCTTATTTCATTCCTCATGACTGTAGCAATTGCCTTGCTCACTCATTGCCTGTGTAAAATCTACCTTTTCCATACAATTCAGTTTAGGTTCTACGCAATTCCACCTCCTTGGAGAAATCTTTCTGGACCATCTCCAAGACATCACAAATGTGATATTTATCATTTACTGATCATATCCCATGTACTAGGCCCTATACATGCAATACCTTATTTTCACATCAACCCTTTGTGTGCGTGATGATTATGCCTTACTTTACCAATGAGGTAAATGAAGCGTAAAAAGATTAAATGACTTTCCCAAGTTTTCCTTATGCTAAATGGTTTAATGGAAATTTGAAAAAAGGCCTGATTCCAAAGCCTGTACTCTTAAACATTGTGTCTAATGGTCTACTATTGTGCTCCTGTGATTCTCATAGTGACTGTTGACTATACTTCTCACTCATTCATTCCAAACGACTCTTGTCATTTACTGCTTAGGCTCTTGTTTGTTTCTGAATTGTAGATATGTGTGTGTGTGGGGGGTCACATGTGTGTGTGCATGCAATTGTCTTGCATTCTCAACTTGCTTGTAAACTTCTTATGGAGGAGGACTTTTGCGTAGGCTCTACAATATAGCTTTCAGCTTGCGCTTGACTTAAACATTCAGCTGGTCCCTTAATTTTTTTGATTCTTCCTTGAAATTCTCTGCAGATCTTTCTTTTCTTTTTTCCCCTTCCATTGCTAGTGCTACCACACACACATCATTTCTTCCTTTTGTCTCTTAACCAATCTCTGAGCCTCCATTTTCTTCTCCCTTCAAAGATTCTTCCTCTCTTGAAGCCCAGATTTGTCCACCTAAAATATGCATCTTATCATATCATTCCAGTTCTTAAAATACTCTTAATTCCACAGGAGTGACCAGCTTGAGGTCAGAACCTTCCTTTTCTTCATCTCCCTGATATACACCCCACTCTCTAGCCCATTAGTACAGTCACATTCCCCAAACAGAATATGCTCTCTCAGAGCTCTGGTTCTTCTGCCCTGCTAGAAGGAACTTGGTTTTTTACATACTGAGCTCCTCTTCATCCTTCAAAGACCAATTCAGATGTTCTAGATATTAGTCCCATTAGTGCCAGAATTGAAAGCTCCTTCCATATTTCATATTTCTATGTTTCAGTTGCTCACTGTATAATTTATAATTTACTTATATATAAATAATTTCTGAAAGTTTCCTCCTTTTAGTCTGGGCTCTTTGAAAGAAAGAACTATGTATTTTCTCTATATATTCTACCATGGAGCAGGTTCACAATATAAATAGGTGATGAATCAACAATTTAGTGAATAGCATTCCTTTTTCTCATTTTTTAAACAGCGTTTCTTTTTTGCCTATGCTAACTAATTAGTCTACATATACCCATAGAAGAGTAAAAACAAAATCCCAATGTGGATTGTTTCATATGTTTGCATTATATTTTTCTTTCTCATAAGATTTTTTTTCCCTTCCCACTTCTATATGGCAGAGAACCCAGGAATCTTATTCAAGGGTGTCCTAAAGATCATCCTTCCTCTGTCCCTACCCAGTTTATTCAGTTCTGGAGTATTACAGGCACCTTCTGGCTTGTCCCACTCTTAAGTCATGGAGGTACTTTTTGATTCAGACTGGTGTCCTAGCCCTCTTTTCATCTGAGTGATTCATCAGTCAACTGTGATTTATTTTAATGGCAAACATTAGTCACGACAGAAAGACAAAATCAAATAAAGTAACTATACTGGCTTTTACCAAATATCAAATCCCTTCTCTCCTATCATCAGTGGGCAGAGGCACCTGGCAGCTTCAGAGGCTGGGTTTCCCTAATCCTTATCAGCATGTCTGCTTTGGCCTGCTTAATTTAGGGAAAAGGCTGTCTGTTTAACAGCCCTCAGGGAGCCAGTATGCTCATGAAATTGACCATGCTGATCCCAGAAGTTGGAGCACACTTCCATAGAGAAGTCCCTGTCCAGATCTAACTGTACTCTATGTATTGAAATGTTTTGATATTAAGCACATTTTAAAATATTATGATTTATTTCAAGTTAATAATCCAAGTTGGAGAAGGAAATAGCAATCCACTCCAGTATTCTTGCCTGGAAAATTCCATGGACAGAGGAGCCTGGCAGGCTGCAGTCCGTGTGGTCACAAAAAGTTGCTGTTTATCTTTCTCAGTCTTATTTCACTTTACTGTAATATCCTCCAGAATCATCCATGTTGTCACAAACGGCAAGCTCTCACTTTTGTGAACTATATCTTAGTAAAAGCTGTTTTGTTTCGTTTTAAAGGTACTCAAATATAAAGTTTTTTCTTTATTCTAAGGTCTGTTTCTGGATTTGTAATGGCGGGTTTTTTTTTTTGGCGGTATTGGGTCTTAGTTGCAGCACATGGGCTTAGTTACCCTGTGGCACATGGGATCTTAGTTGCCAGACTAGGGATCAAACCTAAGTCCTCTGCATTAGAAGGCAGATTCTTAACCGCTGAACCACCCAGGAAGTCCCTCAATAGCGTTTTTTTATTTGATATTTAATGTCATTCTAAATAAAGAGAAAAGTAAAATTTTAAATTATTAGCATGAATTTCAATGTTCATATTTGTATTGTGCAATGCCAGTTTTAAAATATAAAAGCATGCAGTTCATTCAGAATTACCAAAATTACAGAGTTCATATACTGTAGCTCATATATGCACATATTAATATATTTTGTCCTTATCAGAACAGTGGAAACACTGCACAGAAATAACTCAACTGTTTTTATTTCACTTCTTGATACATATATATCCTACAAGAACTATCTTCAGCTTGCTGATGAGTAAGGAAGAACTGAAAGAAAAGAACTATGCGTCATCATCTTTCCCTTTCCTTCTGCGTCATTTTTAGTGTAAATGGTTGGTTAATATAAGGAAGTAACACAAGTAAGAAAGGATATAATACTATTTTTCAGTCATTTGTGTTAGGAAATCAGAAAGCAAGTTCTGTCAGGGCCCCACCTAGTTTTGGACATGACATGCCTACCTTGAACTTGTTATGAATTTTGCTGAACACTCAGGCATTGTGGATCTCTACCAGAATTCTGCATTCATGGGGCAAATCTAAAAAGTTACATGCAATTTCCACAGCAATTTTATCTCTTCTGTTCTTGCACAGGCCACATTGTCCCATCAGACTTCACTTGCAATATTTAAGTTCAAAGACTAAATTATTAAGAATTTCAAGATGAAAACAGTAGAACATTAGGCCAAGTGTCAGGCACTTTTGAATAAGGATCCTGTGTGAATTGCATAGGTTGCATGCTCATGAAACCAACACAGTGAAAATATTTGATTTCTAAATGATTTTAGATATAGTTTTGGATCAATGGATCTGAGGGCATAAATTTTTCTGAGTTTAATGTTTTTCTAACTGAGTGACTTTGAGCAAGTGATGTTCTATTCTGAAGGCTCTTAAAATCTAATTGGATGATTTCATCTCTCCATTATACTGTCCTGATCTATTGACCAATCATGATATACAATGTACTGAGTAACATAATCACAATAGTAAAAGATGTTTATCAATTTTCACAATCAATAGCCAGACAAAAAATAAATTACAGTTGCAAACCATAGTGGAACATGGTTAACCTGACAATATAAAATAATTACATATAATTGGGGGGGTCAAGCAGAATGATGTGGTAAGTGGAAGTGCATACATGCCCATGTTTCATTTGCTCAGTCTTTGTCTTTTGGTTGGTGCATTTAATCCTATACTGTCCTGACCTAAAAACCTAGAAGAGTGAATTATTGAGTCATTTTTCTTAACTCTTTCAGGTTCAAAGAAAAGTTCAGTGAAAATATATGCCATGGTCACTTGTATATATAAGAATGAGTCTAAGTGGGCAATACAGATTGCCCTGAATAAGAGATTTTAACCCCAAGAGGGTCTGTGGTTGACTGAGGGAATAGGAAGGGGTTGAGCAGTGGATAATGTGGGGAGCATGGTTGTGGTTAGTTGGGGCATGCATCTGGTCATAAGCTAGGAGGGGTCTGAAAAAAGCTCATCAGCCTCCCAGCCCTCCCTAGAGCAAATGAGTAGAAAGGTGTTTGAAAATTAAAATTGTAGGTGCTCAATAATAATTTTTAATAGCTTTTTGCTGCTAAATCGCTCCAGTCATGTCCAACACTGTGTGACTCTGTAGACGGCAGCCCACCAGGCTCCCCCATCCCTGGGATTCTCCAGACAAGAACACTGGATTGGGTTGCCATTTCCTCCTCCAGTGCATGAAAGTGGAAAGTGAAAGTGAAGTCACTCAGTTGTGTCCGACTCTTAGCTACCCCATGGACTGCAGCTTTTACCTGCAATTAATTTATGGCCTTGGGCTTCCCAAGATGGCACAGTGGTGAAGATTCTGCCTGCCAAGGCAGGAGACAAGAGTTCGATCCCAAGGTCAGTAAGATCCCCTGGAGTAGGAAATGGCAACCCACTCTAGTATTCTTGCCTGGAAAATTTCATGGACAGAGGCGCCTGACAGGCTGCAGTCCATTGTGTCACTAAGAGTGGGACATGACTGAGCACACAAGCACAATTTACAGCCTTAATAAATAAAGGTCTTCTAAGCTGATTGCTTAAGAGAAATATTCAATAAGTGTTTATGTAGCTAAAAGCACATAGCACTTCTAATATTATGAGCTCAAAAATCCTTATTGAATATAGAATTAGATGAAAGAATCTAGTTAAAAAAAAAAAACTTTTTAAGCTGAGGCAATGGGCCACTAAATGCTGTTGAATGCAGAAATTTTACTATCATTTATTCTTAGTGAGAAACACCAGTGTTAACTGACACTTGTCTTTTTAACCCAGTACTACGTAAATGATTATGAGGGCTTCCCTGATGACTCAGTGGTAAAGAATCCGCCTGCCAATGCAGGACACTCAGGTTCCATCCCTGGGTCAGCAAGCTCCTCTGGAGAAGGAAATGGCAACCCACTCCAGTATTCTTGCTTGGGAAATCCCATGGGCAGAGGAGCTGGCAGGCTACAGTCTATGGGTTGGCAAGAGTCGGACACGACTTAGCAACTAAATAACAACAACATATTGATTACAGGGTTTCATGTATGACCCTCTGCCTTTTCATACTGGGAAATGGAACAATGGACTGGTTCAAAATTGGGAAAGGAGTACATCAAGGCTTTATATTGTCACCCTGCTTTTTTAACTTATATGCAGAGTACATCATGCTAAATGCTCGGCTGGATGAAGCACAAGCTGGAATCAAGATTGCTGGGAGAAATATCAATAACCTCAGATATGTAGGTGACACCATCCTTATGGCAGAAAGCAAAGAAGAACCGAAGAGCCTCCTGATGAAAGTGAAAGAGGAGAGTGAAAAAAACTGGCTTAAAAACTCAACATTCAAAACACAGAGATCATGGCATCTGGTCCCATCACTTCATGGCAAATAGATGGAAAAACAATGGAAACAGTGGCAGACTTTATTTTTGGCTGTCCCAAAATCACTGCAGATGGTGACTGCAGCCATGAAATTAGAAGATGCTTCTTGGAAGAAAAGCTATGACAAACTTAGTGTATTAAAAAGCAGAGGCTACAAAGATCCGTCTAGTCAAAGCTATGGCTTTTCCATTAGTCATGTATGGATGTGAGAGCTGGCAATAAAAAAGGCTGAATACCGGAGATTGATGCCTTTGAACTGTGGTGCTAGAGAAGACTCTTGAGAGTCCCTTGGACAGCAAGAAGATCAAACCAGTCAGTCCTAAAAGAAATCAATCCTGAATATTCATTGGAAGGACTAATGCTGAAGCTGAAGCTCTAATACTCTGGCCACCTGATGTGTAGGGCCAACTCATTGGAAAAGACTCTGATGCTGGGAAAGATTGAAGGCAGGAGGAGAAGGGGACGACAGAGGATGAGACGGTTGGATGGCATCACTGACTTGATGGACATGAGTTTGAGCAAACTCTGGGAGATGGTGAAGGCCTGGAGTGCTGCAATCCAAGGGGTCACAAGGAATAGGACACGACTGAGTGACTGAACAACAACAAATGTATGACCCTGGAACCCATGTAGTAATTCAAAAATTTTAAATGGTGACATTACATTCAATTTTTCCAGAACATTATGGTGTGCCTGTGGTGTTTGATTATCAATATATCCTATTTTCTGACCAAATGTACTCTACTTATAGTAAAGATTTTATTTATTTAGTTTTTAGAGTAAGATTTATAATCCTCTCTCTATAGCAGCAAAAAACATA